>NC_090924.1:310269294-311566139 GCF_040938575.1 Ambystoma mexicanum | reverse complement strand
TAACTATGAGCAAGGTCGAGCCCTTTGTTCCACTATTTTGGCGGGCTTCTCCACAGAAGCCCTCCAAATGGTGCCACGCTGTCTGGGTTCCACAGGAGGGGTGGAGGGGGGAATTGGCACCCTGGACTGCGTTGCCTCGGCAACCCAAGTCGCACTCTACTCTGATTGGCCCAGTGGTGAGCCGCCGGCTCACCACTTAGCATGTGTGATTGACAGCTAGGCTGATGAATGGGGGTTTTTCTGCATAAAAGCAGGGCCTTTGGGACTGGAACTTCAGAAGTCGCCACCGGACCTAAGAATCCGAAGAGGGAAGAAGCTGAGTCATCTGCAACGACGACACCACCGGTGAAGCCCTGCTGCAACTACCTCACCACTTTCCCGACGACAAGGGAAGATCTTCTGCTGGACGAGTCTTCTTCCTCTGAGCTGGTGGGACCAACCAGTTCGCCCTTTTTGCCTTCCAAAGATGTCTCTTGGTCGAATCGCCCGTGCCAAGCACCCCGGCGGCCGGATAGCCAAGCTTCACCACTTTGACCGCAAATAAAAGGAACGCACCTTTTATTGACAAACTCCGCGGCTGGTTTCATCCCTGTGCAGTGCAACGACTCCATGTTTCCTCCTCGACGAGATCCTCTCTTCCTCTGGACGAAACAACGAACTGCAACCACTGCCAGGAACAACTGCCACCGCTGGAGCTTCCTCTCTGTTTAAGGTACTGTGTCCTGCCTGGCCTCCCTTTCTTCGGTTTGCCCAAGGTGACCCGTAAATCCTTGGCTTGCCAACTGGGTTGGCCCCAGACCTTCTAACTTTACCTTCTTGAATCGCCCCAACCTCTTTTGAACATTCTGCAAAGACTTTTAGTGCATTTCTAAACCGTGTGATCCTGGGCACATTTCGCTTTGCTCCCTTTTAAGTGGGCCTGGCCTATGAACTTGGGCTCTACAGTCTATACTGCCTTTATTCCCTTGCTGAGAACTAAGTGTTGGGACCTGTTTTATTTCTATGCTCTGCCTTTTTCTCTCCCTTTAACTGAACTATTGGAGTGCCATCAGGTTATGCGCTCACATCTGTTTAACAAATCGTGGTGTTTTAATTCTGACTTGTCTAATAGTTATTAAGGGAGGTGTGTATACTTTACCTGACTGTTTTAACTTGCTCTTGATTTAGAGTGCTAGTATATTGCCTAAAGTGTGTTTTAAATAAATAATGATATACTTTTTATACAAAGCTCTGGTCAGTGTTTGTTTGCTCTACTGTGTCTTTAGCCCTATTGTGTATACTCTATGTACTGCCCTACTCTTCTTGAGAGAAGTCTGATTGCTCAGCCACAGCTACCAGGTAAATCTGGGTGGTGCAGACTGCTACCAATTGGGTTTACTGCTTACTCCTGTAGTCTTAATCTTTTTGCAGTGTTCCCTAAGGGAACTGCACAGGGTTCTGCCTAACACTGACAAATTAAAGAACACTTTATATGCTTCTCTGTCAGACAGGTTGCATGCTGGCAGAGAAGGCGCAGCAAGTACAAAACCACTTCCATCATGCTTACACATAACAAACCTCTCAAATATAGGGAGTCTCATTCCAGGGCATGATCACAGTGAATGAATGTAGATGTGGGGTGGGGGGGTGGTGCGACGATCACAGAAATGCATCCCTTCTCCCAATAGGAAGCTTCCCCCTCGCCCACCCTTGAGGCTAGGAAGGTGAGCACACTCCACAACACCCTCCCCAAAGGGGTCGAGGCAATTGAGACTTCACCAGGAGAGACTCCCCTAGAAAACATCCCAACAATACCACCTTTTTGAACATCTCCTATGGGAACATGTACAAAGAAGATACCAATATCTGCTAATGTCACCCAGAAACTGTAAATATGTTTTAAAGGAAAAATCCCATTTAACTGGGACAAGGAGGATGACATATGGAGGAAGAGAGAAGCCATGCGAGAGAGGAAGAGGAAGACTCAGACGTACGCCAGGGAAGTACCAATGCTACGTCATGCATGAAAAAGGAAGGTGACGGGTGAAGAGAAAAGCCTGCGAGTTACAAAACGGGGGCGCTGCGGGATGCAGAGAGAGAACTAAACGCGCAGTGCCCTGTGACCGGAAATGAACATGAAGCAGAATTAGACACGCAGCGTCTTACCTGGAGGAAAACAAGAGAAGTTAAGTTTGACATGGAGAGTCCTGGAGTACTGAGAGAGAGAAAGACATAGAAGGTGGTGGCGTGGCCACAAAAGACTTGTGGTGGACCAGGAGTCTCAAACAATGCTGAAACTACTATGAAAACGGAAACGTGGAACCTAGAAGTATGGGAAGTACTGTACGACCATCCTGGACAACAGCACAAAAGAGGAGACATTGCAGAAACAAGAGAGACCATGCTGGCAGAGAAGAGAGCCGACCCCGAGCAAATAGAAGCCCCATTGAGGTTTTCCCTAAGAACACCAGGTAACAGGGTGAACAGGGGAGACCTGGGAGGGGGATGGAGAATTGTTATGGGACCAATCATGCTCGTCCTCAGAGGCATTCTCCCATTACTCACCTTCCCCCAGAAATACAATGTCTCCAGAGCTTTGGTCCACTCAAGGCTGGACTACTGCAACAGTCTCTTCTCCAATCTTGCAAACTCCTTCCTTGCCCCCCTTCAACTAATCCAGAACAGGACTGCAAGATTTATCCTCTGCCTCAAGCCCAGGGATCGCATCTCTCCAGTCCTAAAATCTCTCCACTTGCTCCATATTGCTGCAAGGATCAAATTCCAGACCCTCTGCATCATCCACAAGGCTTTCTGGGCCTGGGATCCCGCTACATGCAACCTTCTATCCCTAACAACCTCCCATCAAGAGCCCTTCGGTCGTCTAGCTCTCCAAGTCTCTGCAGATCAGACGCTTTTCCAAGCACAGAGTGAGGGGTAGATTTCTCGCCTCGGCAGGTGCCTCCCTCTGGAACGGACTCCCTGCACCCCTCAGACTTGAGCCGGATCTCCTTAAGTTCTGGAAGCTTCTCAAGACCTTCCTTTTCTCTTCCTCCTTCCTTCTCCCACAACCCCCGCTAATGTCCCCGTCTGCCTGTTGACTGGCTGCCTAATTCCTTCAGAGTCATACAGGGCACCATGCCCCCCTATTCCAGTCTATCCCTGCAACTTGGTCTCCCCTAACCACCCTGCCCTACCCGAACTTACCCTTTCAGGCCGCTCCCAGCGCACCAGCCTGGCTGGGCCTGCACCTTTGTAGCCCTTCCAGCCCATTGCTTCGTGCTTAGCTTGTGGACCTTCCTTCCCTGCACTCTCTGCTTTCCTCTGGCTCTTCCACCTGGTCTCCCCTGGCACCCGCTTTTCTCCTGGGCACTTACGCCCCGACTGCCAGTCCCATACACCCCTGCACGATCCGAATGTCACAAGGCCTAGTAGGATTGTTTTACTTGTTTTGTCCACCGTGTTCCCCCACCCTCTTTGTCTTGTGCCTTGAAACACTTGTGTACAGGCGCATTAAAAATACCTAATGATAACATTTTTTAAAAAAGGTAAAGAGACTGTGATCCTTAAACCCAGAGGAGTGAATGAAAATTGTCATACACGTCTCAGTTGGTGTCCATGCAAAGTTTCAAAAAAATAGTTTCGAATGACAAAAGTTCAGACACAAAAGTTTCAGAAAAAAAGTGTTGAATGCATTTTTTTTTAATAAAGGGTTTATTTTAATTTCATATAGTAAAATAAGTTTTTAATTTAAAAAAACATGTTTAGGGGGGACCCCCCCATAATTTTTTTTTTTTTTAAACATGCATTCGACACTTTTTCAAAACTTGTGTCAGAACGTTTGTCATTCGAAACTTTGACTGTCGAAACAGTCACTATGAACCGTCCCAGTTAAGATAAAGAAATCTGAATAGTGAAACTGCAAGAAGTAAATGAGAATGTTCCATTGAAGGAACATTCAGTCTCATATCAATAAAGGGCAAGAAAGTATAATAAAAAGGAGAGAGTTATAAATATTGGCTAGCTTTACCATGGAAGAGAGAAGAACAACTGTCTGTAGAGAGAATCAAGAGGAGAAGAATATAACCCTAAAGTCACCATAGACTATCTGAAAATCAGCTGTTGAAACAAAAGTTTGCAAGAAGCAAAAACTCCAGGAGAAGGGACTCATTCTCCTGTCTCGAGTTGTTGTCAGCGTGGTAGGGTCAGTTAAGCTTAGTTTGGATGGTGGACAGATTCTGTTATGACATTCACTGACGACTCACTAACAACTTCGCTAGTTTTGTTAAGTAGTGACACCAGATGGCCTAGGGAAACCTAGGCCTTTTCCTTTTCTTTATTAAGCCTCATAGTGAAATGACTTATAAAAGTCTGCGTCCTTTTGACCTGCCACAGTGGCCAAACCCTTGTATATGTTTGGCATGTTCTCCCTACCAATCAGTACTTTCAGCTGAGCTCATTATAGTCAACTAAGGTCTCACTAATTCCAAGACAATGTTAAGGGGGGTTTTGAAAGTCACTACCTGGGGCAGTACTTGGAAAAGCCAACCTAGGCTTATCAAGTTTTTTTACAAACACAGTTGACCTAAACAACTGTTGAGTAGCTTAGAGCAAGCAGTAAGGCTGAACTAAGGAGAAAGGGGGCACTTTTGCATAGTACAGTAGTGAGCAAAAAGACCAAGACAGGTAAGCATAAAAACACTTTACAGCACTACACTAAGGAAAAACTTTAAATATTCAAAAGTAAGTAAAAATATCAAGGTACATATATACAATTCTAAGTTGTGTAACCCAGTATGGGTTACACAATGACATGCATTACTTACCGTAAAAGCATTTCTGATGATTGTATCTGCTTAGATTCACATGCTGTGCATATGGTCCGACATCCAGTGGTAACCGCGGAGTATTGCATCTTGTCTTTCGGGGGACCGAAGGGGGACGTTGGCATAGGCGTGTCTAAAACACTATCCCTATCGTGACGTGTGTAGTACCCAAAATCCCTCACGCGCCGAGGTCCCTCCGATTGTATTTTTTCTGCCATGAGAGAGCCCAAGGCTATAGTGAGTGAGTACATGAAGAGAGAAAGTAGTAAGAAGGAACAAGTTACTTACCTGTAACTGTTGTTCTCCAGCATGGGTCTGGCATGGATTCACATGCTCATGAATATTCCCCGTCGTCAGGCTGGGAATCCTCGGTAAAGAAAAAACCAGTATCAGTTTAGTTTCTGATCTGTCTTTCGTAGTAATAACCAATCACTGGTCTCTGCGTCATACTGACCACAGCCAATGACTGCCCTCTACCTAAGCACCGCCTCTGGCAGCCATCTTCAGATTTGGAAGCACGTGAAGTGGCAGTATGACCAAGTGAAGAGCCGCAGAGGGGTAGGCGGGAGGGTTCGCATGTGAATCCATGCCAGACCCATGCTGGAGAACAACAGTTACAGGTAAGTAACTTGTTCCTTCTCCAGCATGGGGTCTGGCATGGATTCACATGCTCATGAATAAAGAATACATAGCAGTACACACATGCACAACCACGGGAGGTGGCAAAGGCTCAACATTAAGCATTACATCAAACTCAACATTAAGCATCTTACCTCCTCACCAGGCTCACCTCAGGCGAACAGGTTGCGCAGCACTGCTTGGCCGACCCTGGACTCCTCCCTGGAATCCCGATCGACGCAGTAGAATTTCGTGAAGTTGTGCGTCGACCTCCACGTAGCAGCCCTGCATATGTCCAGCAGGGGCACACCAGAAAGGAACGCCGTGGTAGCTGCGATCGCTCTGGTGGAATGGGCTCTCGGACGGCCAGGCAGCGGTCGGTTAGCCAACCGATGACAGTACATGATACAGCCGGAGAGCCATCTGGAAATGGAAGCCTTCGAGAGAGCCTTCCCCTGATTGACAGGTCCAAAGTTCACAAAGAGTTGTGACGTCTTCCGAAAACACTTCGTGCGGTCCACGTAGAACTTCAGCGCTCTAGCCACATCCAGCGAGTGCAAAGTCCTCTCAGCCGGCGACGAAGGCGACGGGAAGAACACAGGCAACACCAAGGGTTCGTTGAGATGGAAGTCCGACGGTACCTTGGGCATGAAGGAGGGGTGCGTCCTGAGCACTACCCTCGTGTCGTGAAAAGTCAAGTACGGGGCCTTGCAGGAAAGGGCCTGGATCTCTCCCACCCGTCGTGCGGAGGTGATGGCCACAAGAAACGCTGTTTTCCACGACAGAAACTTCAACGGGGCCGAGTGCAGAGGCTCGAACGGAGGTCCCATGAGCTTAGTCAGCACCACGTTGAGCTCCCACGCCGGGGCCGGAGCCCTCACCGGCGGGAACGATCTGAACAGTCCCTTCATGAACTCTTTCACCAGACGATGAGACCACAAGGACGTCCGCCCTGTGGTTCTGGTGTATCGGGAGATCGCAGCAAGATGAATCTTGATGGACGCGTGTGCCAGTCCAGCTTTGGCCAGCGTCAGCAGGTACGGCAGTACCTGGGGAGCCGTAATCCGTAGAGGGTTAATCTTCTGTGCGTGGCACCAGACAGAGAACCTCTCCCATTTGTGTCCGTAGCATTTAAGAGTCGAGGACGCCCTGGCCTTTGCAAGAACCTCTCTGCAGTCGGCCGGTATGTCGTATCCTCCAAACTCTAGCGCTGCAGGAGCCAGGCCTGCAAGTTCAGCGATTTCGGGTCGTGGTGGAGGATGGCGCCTCCTTCCCTGGAGAGTAGATCCGCGTCCACCGGCAGCTTGATTGGCGGGGACGCTGACAAGTCCAGAAGGTCCGGGAACCATATCTGCCTCGGCCACGCAGGTGCGACGAGGATCATCCTGCACCGTGACCTCTTGAGCTGGTTGACGAGCCGGATTAGCAGTGGCAAAGGAGGGAACGCGTAGAGGAACAGGCCCTCCCAGGGGAACGAGAAAGCATCGCCCATGCTCCTCGCCTGGGGAAACCTGCTGGCGAACCTCCGGCACTTGGAGTTCGTCGCCGTCGCGAACAGGTCGATCTGGGATATGCCCCACCGTCGGAAGAGGCGATCCACTAGATCCTGCCGTAGTTCCCACTCGTGGCACGAGCGCAGCTCCCTGCTGAGTGAGTCGGCGATGGTGTTTTTTATCCCTGCCAGATGAAACGGCACCAGAAACATCCTTTGGGCGACGGCCCAATGCCACAGGTCCTGCGCCTCCTTGGACAGTGCTGTGGACCTGGTTCCGCCCTGTTTCCTGATGTAAAACATGGTGGTGGTGTTGTCGGTGAAGATCCTCACCACCTTGCCCTTGAGGGACGGAAGGAAGGACCTGAGGGCCCAGAACACTGCACGGAGCTCCAGGACGTTGATGTGGAGGGACTTCTCCGTCGGGAGCCAAAGGCCTCTCGCGTGCAGATTTTCGGTGTGCGCACCCCACCCTTCCAGGTAGGCATCCGTGGTCACTGTCTCCTGGTGGTCTGGGGTCTGGAAGTCCATGCCCGCCGTCAGATGCGCACGGGTGCCCCACCACCGGACCGCTCGGCGGAAACTCTCGTCGAGTGTGATCCTCTCCTCGAAGCCGCCCGTCGTTTGGATCCAGCGCGCGTCCAGGAACTCCTGCAACGGGCGCATCCGGAGCATGCACATGGGAATGAGGTAGATGCAAGAAGACATCATTCCGAGGAGGGACTTGATGGACCTCACCTTGGCCGCGTCGGAAACCAACATCCGCTGTACCTTGCCGAGGATGGACCTGGTCCTTTCCTCCGACGGGGAGGCCAGAAGGGACACTGTGTCGAGCTTCGCTCCCAGAAACAGTGCGTTTTGGGCGGGTACCAGGTGGGACTTGGCGTAGTTCACGGAGAATCCCAGGTCCGTGAGAAGTTGGACGGTCCTTGCCGTGTGCTCCACGGAGAGCTCCCTCGTCTTGGCTCGGATGAGCCAGTCGTCCAGGTAGGGGTAGACGTGGATCCCCTCGCGGCGCAGCTGCGCCGCCACCGGTGCAAGGCACTTGGTGAATACCCTGGGTGCCGACCGTAGTCCGAAGGGGAGGGCTTTGAACTGGTAGTGACGCCCTTGGACCACAAACCTGAGGAATTTTCGGTGCCCCTTTAGGATGGGAATATGGAAGTAGGCATCCTCCAAATCCAACGACGACAGGAAGTGTCCTTCCTCCAGCTGACCCAGGACGTGCTGGAGGGGGACCATCCGGAACTTCTGCGCCTTGATGAACTTGTTCAGACGTCGCAGGTCTAGGATGGGGCGCCATCCTCCCGTCTTCTTCTTCACGAGGAAGTATCTCGAGTAAACTCCGGAGCCCCGAAGCCTCTTTGGGACGAGTTCGATGGCGCCCTTCCTGAGCATCGCCTTTACCTCCAGGAGAAGCTGAGGGACGTGAAGCTCTTTCCTGGCCACGGGGGGGACGCGCGGGCACCTTCTTTGAAACTCGAGCGCGTGGCCCCGGGCTAAGGCGTCCAGCACCCAACGGTCGGTGGAGATGGACTCCCACACGCTGACGAAGCTCGCCAGCCGGCCTCCCACCGGGGTGCTTCGGTGGGGGCCCGACCCCACGGCCGGTTCAATCCTGTTTCGACGAGGCTTTGCCGCCTTGACCTCCTTGGCGACGACGGCGGGGTCCGCCAGACTTGCCTCGTCCTCTGTAGGCCTCCTGAGACGACGAGCGGGCCGCTTGACGGTAGGTGGAGAAACCACCGCCGGAACCTTTGGAGGCGCCCTTGCCTCCGCTGCTCCGAAAGGGCGTCCGTCGTTGCTGCAGAACCCCAAGGGCCCGGGCCGTCTCAGTGTCCGCTTTAATGGCCTGAAGGGATTCGTCCACTGTTTTCCCAAACAGGTTGTTCCCATCGAACGGCATGTCCAGGACTCTGGTCTGTACGTCTTGACGGAAGTCCGTAGCCTTGAGCCATCCACGCCGCCTAAGGCACACGCCGTTGCCCAACTGGCGAAACCCAGTGTCGGCGATGTCCGTCGCAATAGTGATGGCGTGGTCCGACGCCACCTCACCTTCCTGTAGGATCTCCAGGGCATCCGCCCTCTTGTCGTCCGGTAGGAAGTCCAGCAGGGGAGCCAGTTTGTACCATAGCTCCCTGTCGTAGCGGGCCACGATAGCCAAGGCGTTGGCCGCTTTAATCGTCGTCGCTGCAGACGAGATGACCCTGCGTCCCATAGCGTCCAATTTCTTTCCCTCGCCGTTCGGTGGGGAAGTCGATGTGGAGGCCGCACCCCCCCCCCGCTTTCTTCCTGGCCGCCGCGGAGACGACGGAGTCCGGGGTAGGCTGCGCCCGGAGGCACAGGGGGGCCGCGTCCGGGACCCGGTACTTCTTCTCGTACCGGTCTCTTCTAGCTGGCGTCGTGGAAGGGTTCTTGAGGAGGGCGAGGCCCTCATCCCAAATGTCGTCCAGTAGAGGCACGCAAGGACCGTCTTCCTCTTGGCCTCGCGCCGTTCATAAAGGAATCCTTCCTTTTTCTTCTCCTCAGGGCAGAGTTGGAAAAGCTCGGATGCCCTGGCGATCATGGAGTGGAACGATCCAATCTCGTCGGGCGGAGAAGCCCTGGTGGGAGGCGACGACGGTAGATCCTCGTCGTATACCTCGTCGTCCGTACCCGTCGCCGCCGTGTCAGTCCCCGTATCATCCCCTCGGGTGGACGGGGAGGAGGGCTGGACGGGGCGCGATGGCTGAAAAGGAGGTGGAGGGTGAATCCTTCTTTTCTTGGGCGGGGGAACACCAGAAGGTCCCGGTTCAGGATCCCCCGACGGGAGAGGTTCCTCCGTCGGCAACGGTAGTCTCGTCCTCATCTCTGAGCATAAGGACTGTATAGCCAACAAAATGGCCGCCGAGTTGTCTTGCGGCGCTGGCAGAGGGGAATCCGACGGGCGATCAGGGGCCCCGTCGGCACCCTCGACGATGTCGTCGTCACCTGCGTCGGGATCCATCCCGACGGGCCGGTCTTCTTCCACGCCAAGGCCGTGGCTTAAGACCTCGATCAGCTCTTCCTCCGAGGTTGAAGCCGAATCTACGACGACGCCCTGCCCCCCCTTTTTCTTACCTGCCGGGGATTTCACGGGGGTCCTATCGATGGGCACAAAAGAGGACTCCCTCCGAGGTGGCAGGGAGACTGAGCCCCGAGGTCGCCACCACTGGTGTAGCCTCCACAGGCTGAGCCAGGGCCGCCGCGATAGTTTCGATAGAGGGCTTGGCCGGATGGATTAAGGCCTTCACCACCTTAGGTGCGCTCACCGCCTTATCCTTGAGGGGGGGACACTGCCTCGCTCCCCTTCCGATGGGGCCTTCGAGCTCGACCGGGGCCTCTCCAGGAGCTTCGCCGGGTGCTCGCCCTTTCTCTTACCCGACCCAGAGCGTTGGCTCGTGGCTGAAGGTGCCGGGGAGGGTGCGCCCTGCCTGGAGCCCGTAGAGCCTGACCGTTCGGCGCTCCCGGTGCCAGCGGACTCGCGGTGCTTGGCCTTGTGTTGGACCCCCGTCGCCGGGGCGTCCTCAAAGGTCTTAGAAGACCGCTCGGATTTCTTCCTCTTCTTCTCGCCTGACGGGCTCTTACCTTCCAGCCAGTTGGCGAGACGTTGATGGCGGTCCTTCATGGTCCGCTCCGACATATTGCCGCAAAACGCACAGTCCTTCTCCACGTGCGTCTTGTCCTCATGTAAGCAGTAGAGACAAAAGGAGTGTTCGTCGTCCTTAAAGACGTTCTGCAGCTGGCATCCAGGGCAGACCCTGAACAGCTTTCCGGGCGTCGAGCTTCCCTTCTCCTGGGCCATGTCCGGGCCTGAGAAGCTTCTGGAGTCCTCCAAAAGCGTAGCTCGACGAAATCTTCACCCTTGAGGGGCGCAGACGAATCCGACACGGGTCCCCGTTGATCGGATGGAGAGTCGGTGGAGCTTGAGGCTCTTTTGACCGAAAAAAATGAAGTTTTTAAGAAAAAACGTGAAAAAATAGCACTAACGCTCGAGAGCAATAGCACGAGGATCCCAACACATGAACGTGCGGTAAAAATCTGAAGATGGCTGCCAGAGGCGGTGCTTAGGTAGAGGGCAGTCATTGGCTGTGGTCAGTATGACGCAGAGACCAGTGATTGGTTATTACTACGAAAGACAGATCAGAAACAAAACTGATACTGGTTTTTTCTTTACCGAGGATTCCCAGCCTGACGACGGGGAATATTCATGAGCATGTGAATCCATGCCAGACCCCATGCTGGAGAAGTCTATGTTCCTTCCACCCCGAGCGGGGAGCAGGGAGGGCGCATGCGAATCTAAGCAGATACAATCATCAGAAATGCTTTTACAGTAAGTAATGCATGTCTTCTGATGCTTGTTAATCTGCTTAGAATCACATGCTGTGCATAGACTAGCGAGCAGTACCCGGAGTTGGAGGTGGGTTGTGAGAAGGAACAGTAGAAAAAAGATGTCTTAGTACTGCTTGTCCCACCTGAGAATCAGACCTAGAATGAGTGTCTAGGCAATAGTGTTTTGTAAAGCTGTGTACAGAACTCCAGGTTGCCCCTTTGCAAATGAACTCTAGGGGAACATTTGCAATGAATGCTATGGATGCCCCAGTGCCTCGAGTAGAATGTGCTCTAGGCTTGAAGGGCAGTTCTCTCTTTGCAAGAGTGTAACATAGTATGATGCATTTGACAATCCACCTTGATATTGATGATTTAGAGACAGGGTCCCCTTCTCTACCAGCTGCCACTGAAACAAAGAATTGTTTAGTTTTCCTCAGTGGTTTAGTTCTATCCATGTAGAACATGACTGCCCTGCGCACATCTAGTGTGTGAAGGCTTCTTTCGGCCATGTTAGTAGGTCTCTGGAAGAACGTGGGTAGTTCGATTGACTGGTTCACATGGAACTTCGAAATAAATTTCGGCGCAAATCTGGGATGAGTGCGCAGAACTACCTTATCTTTGTGGACTGTAACAAAGGGGTCCAAGACCGAGAGGGCCTGTAGTTCGCTAACTCTTCTGATAGAAGTGATAGGCACTAGAAAGGCTGTCTTGTAAGTCAGGTCTTTCAGACTAGCTTTATGTATAGGCTCAAAAGGGGGTCCCATGAGCCTAGTTAAAACCACATTTAGATCCCACCCAGGGGCTGGGTGAGTGATGGGGGGATACATTCTTTTCACCCCTTCCATAAAGGCTTTAATCACAGGTATTTTCCACCACAACACCTTTTGCTGTGATGTGGTGTAGGCTGACAACACCACTAGGTGAACCTTTAAGGAATTGAAGACTAACCCAGAGTCCAACAGATGGGTTAGATATAACACAATGTGTGAAGGCGAGCAATCGGTGGGATTGACGCCTTTGGAACTGCACCAGATGACAAAACGTTTCCATTTGCTGGCATAGCAATAACGTGTGTTAGGCTTTCTTGTCTCCCTCAGTATGTCCATGCATCTTTGAGGGAGTTGCAGATGCCCAAACTCTATGACCTCAGGAGCCAGGCTGCTAAGTTCAGAGTTTGTGGGCATGGGTGCAGAGTCTCCCCCCTGTCCTGAGACAACATGTTGTACGGGCAGGGCAGCTTGACTGGTGGGGAGAGGGACATGTCCATCAGGTGCGCGAACCAGGGTTGGCGGGCCCACATGGGAGCCACCAGAATCATGGTGACTTGTTCCTGGTGCATCTTGTGCACTATCTTGTTTAGAAGGGGAGTCGGGGGAAAAGCGTAAACAAATTTCCCCGACCAAGTTATCCAGAGACCGTTCCCCTTGGATCGGTTCTGGGGGTACCTGGAGGCATAATCTGGGCATTGGGCGTTGGGCGTTCTCCTGAGTAGCGAACAGGTCGATCTCTGGAAACCCCCATTCTGCGAAGACGTTGCATACAATGTCTTGGTGCAGACGCCATTCGTATTCTTCTGGCAGAGGAAAATCTCTGCTGAGTACGTCTGCCAGAAGATCGAGTTCCCCTGGAACATGTTGGGATATCAGAAACATCTTGTGTTTGAGAGCCCATATCCAGATGTTTTGGGACAGCTTGGATAGCCCTGGAGAGTGAGTGCCCCCCTGTTTGTTTAGGTAATACATTGCTGTTGTGCTGTCGGTTAGGAACAGCACTGTCTTCCCTTGCAGTTGCCCCTGAAAGGCTTTCAATGCTTTGAACACTGCCAGTAGCTCCAGTAGGTTTATATGGTTGGATGCTACCTGAGGGAACCACACTCCGTGCGCTGTCTGTTGAAGCAGGTGAGCCCCCCACCCTGTGAGAGATGCGTCTGTCTTGAGAGTGGCTTCCACTGCAGGGGTGGTGAACGTTTTCCCCTTCAAGAGGTTCTCCCTCGACCACCACTGCAGAGAGAGAAAGAGGGCTGGCAAGACAACTAACAGATCTTCCCATTGTCCGCTGGCCTGACACCACTGGCTGTTGAGCCACTCTTGCATGGGACGCATGCGCAGCCGCGCGTGGGGGACCAAGTATATGCATGACGCCATCATCCCTAGCAAACGCATAGCTTTGCGTACCGTCACCTCCCGACTGGCTACATACTGAGGAACTTGAGAGAGCATGTTCTGAAGCCTCTCGCTGGAAGGGAAGACTAGACTGTCTTCCGTACAAATTAGAGCCCCCAGGATTTGTTTTGCTTGGCTGGGGACTAAGCTGGATTTCTTTTTGTTGATAGAAAATCCCAGGCTGAACAGTAGGTCTACTGTCTTTTGGGTGTTCGAAAAACAAACGTCGAACGAGTCCCCCGTGATGAGCCAATCGTCGAGGTAAGGGTAAACTGGAACTGAAAGTCTGTGCAGGTGTGCTGCTGCCACTGCCAGGACCTTGGTAAACACCCTTGGCACCGAGGCTATGCCGAAGCGGAGTACCTTGAACTGGTAGTGCTCGTCCTGAATCACGAACCTTAGGAATTTTCTGTGCGCTGGCAGCATTGAAATATGAAAGTATGCATCTTTCATATCCAATGTTGTCATGAAGTCCCCTTGTTTTAGCAATGGGATCACCTCTTGCAGTGTTACCATGCAAAACCTCTGGGGCTTTATGAACTTGTTCGCTGGGCGCAAGTCTAGAACAGGACGCATGGTGAGATCCTTTTTGGGTACAAGGAAGTATATTGAATAGATACCCTCGTTTACCTGAAGAATCGGGACAGCTTCTATGGCGTCCTTTCCCAGCAGCGCCTCCACCTCTAGGACCAGGATCTGCAGATGTTCCGGTGAAAGGCGTAGATGTTTAGGCGGTCTGAACTGTGGGGGTCGGGCGAATTCCACACAGTAACCGTGGGCGACCGTCTTTAATACCGACTGGTCTGAAGTTATTCCCTCCCATGCCTTGAGGAAAGATGTTAATCGCCCCCCGACCGGGGAGACATGGGAGGGGACCTGAACTTGGTGGTAATTTCTGACCCGAGGTTGACGCACCTCTGGAATTGGAGCCTCTGCCTCTATTCTTTCCACGCTTCTGACCCCTCTGGGGGTAGTAAGTGGGGCTTGCAGCCGGTTGACTTGCGTTGAAGTTGCCCGTGCCGAAATTATTTTGAGCAGTGCAGGTTTGTCCTCGAAAGCACCGCTGAGAATTGCTGCCCCTCTCTGAGGAGGGTTTTTGGGAAATCTCGTGCAGCGACTTAATAGTCTCATGCTCCTTCTTGGCTGTCTCCAACGCATCGTCTACCGCCTTCCCGAAGAGGTTGGCCTCTTCTATGGGTTTGTTGATGATGCATGCCTGGGTCTCAGGCCTGAAGCCCGACGTGCACAGCCACACGTGTCTCTTTAGGAGAGTACCCTGTGCGAGAGACCTGCCTGCTGTCTCTGCAGAGTCCAGGATATTCTTTACAACATTTTGATTGGCAAGTTTGCCCTCCGAGACAATGGGGAGAAGCTTGGCTCTGGTTGGTTCCGGAACCTCCTGAAGGCCTTCCTGGAGTAGGTTCAATTGGGCGTCGACGTAGCTTGCCAGTAACGTCGTGTTATTGGCAATACGGACGGTATAAGCAGCCGCCGACGTGACCTGTTTGCCTAAGGCATACAACCTATTGGACTCCATGTCCGGGGGTGACTCTCCCGTGGCAAGGGGAACCCCTGCTCTCTTGCAAGTGTTGGTCACCACCAGCGAGTGTGGGATTGCGTGCCCTTTGATATAAAGCGGGTCGGTGGGGGAGGGCCGGAAAAGTATTTCGACCTTTGGGTTCACAGCCCTAGTCTGAGCGGGTGTGAGTAAGGAAGGGGCCAGCCGTCTCTTTACAGAGCTCAAGAGAGGGATAGACTGGCTTGCCGGAGGCTTGTCATTAATAATGTTTTCCGCGAAATCCTGTTCAGGCAATGCGTCAAGCGTGGCAATTTTAAAGAATTCCGCTGCTTTTTTCAATGTGTTGTTGAAAACCATTTGATCATCCACCGGGGGAGCTTGTCGAACCAGTGTGGATGGGGGAGAGTCGAGGCAAACAATATCAGAATTAAGATCATCCTGCTGGGTGTCCTCCCGGTTGTCAGTTGCGCCTTGATCTTCCCCATAATTGACCAGAAAAGAAGTCTCCTCTTCTTCTGTATAGATGTCTCTATACGTGTTTTTCTGGACATTTTCTTAATAATCAACATAGTGTTGAACATCTAGGTGTTGGGCAACTTGTGTTTGAGGGTTAGGGTCTACCCGAGCTTTTTTCGGCGGAGGTTGATCAGAAGCCCTGAAAACCTCCTCCAGCCGATCCATATACCCCTCAAATTGCTCCGTGGTCCACTTGGACGACCCAAATGGACCCAGCTGAGCAGGAACCGGGTCCTCCGCCCTAAGGCGTTCAGAGGATCTCCTCAGGGTGCTTGAGAGGGGTACCTGGCTCTCTTCGTAAGAGTCCTCGGGATCGTCTTCCAAAACCGTGGAAAACCTTTTGGCGGATTGGCCCATAACTGTGGGCGAAACCGGTACTAGGCCCACCGCCGTAGCAATCCTACTGATGCTCTTACTGATAGTCACCGAATCTTCGGGAGACAACGCCTCCGATGATGGCTTCTCGGGTAGAGGCCTACTTGTAGTTTTTGGGCCTGCATGGGCCTTGGAAACCTTGAAACTCGTTGAAGTTTCTTGTTCAGAAACTTCGGCGTGTGTAGTTTGGGGAGTAGCGCCTTTGTTATGTTTGTTAAGCCCAGTCGTCATGCGCTGCTGCGGATGCGGGGAATGCTTCGGATCAGATCGATCCGATGGCTCTTTCGCCTTCTTCGACGAAGTCGTCGAGGAGGGCGCTTGGGTTGTGTGTTTTGTGTGGTGCGATTGTACGCCCCTGTCACCGGGTGTGGTCCCTGTAGCTAGACTGGAGTCGAGCCTGTAAGGGTTGGGGACGGTCGTGGCGGTTCTAGAATAGTCCGCCTCAAGGTCTATAACGTCCGCGTTGGACGTTTGGTCATCCGATGTATCCCCGTCACTCTCGGCTGGTGTCGCGGCAGGGGAGGGAGGCTCCAAGCGTGACATTCCGTATGCGACCCAACGCTTCAACCGGCGCTCCTTAAGGGTTTAGGTTTAGGAGTTCATACGCCGAACACTGCTATAGTGCTCTATGGGGAGACAAGCGTTACACGAAGTGTGCTCGTCTTGCCACGGATATCTGACCCTTCACACAGGGAAGAATCTAAATGGAGTCCTTTCCATAGCAGAAGGGAAGGGTGACCAGACCAAAAAGGAAAGAAGTGGAAAAGAGGAAAGACATCATAGTATTATGGCAAACCCCGAGCCCACACTCCCTACTGTGTAGGCCGGCCAGAAGGCCTGACCACGTGGAGGTCCGAACGCCGGATCTTAGGTGCCGGAATCCACAGCCGTAGATGATTCCCCCGTAGTCTTCGTCAAAGAGGTTCTTGATAGGCTAAGTGACTTAACGGGGATTAAACCGACAATTCGGTAAGATAAACAATGTCACATGAAGAGCTCCGCTATAGGGAGACCAGTTATCTGGGCGGAGAAAAACAATCTGAGGGACCTCGGCGCGTGAGGGATTTTGGGTACTACACACGTCACGATAGGGATAGTGTTTCAGACACGCCTATGCCGATGTCCCCTTTCGGTCCCCCGAAAGACGAGATGCAATACTCTGCGGTTACCACTGGATGTCGGACCATATGCACAGCATGTGATTCTAAGCAGATTAACAAGCATCAGAAACTTTATTATCACAAGCAATTATTCAGATAATAAATGCAAACTCCAAATTAGGGAGAAAAGTTACACGCGTTTCAAAACATACTTACACTCATAAGGCCCTCAGTACCATAAACCTAATCTTCAGAAAGTCCAGCCTTAACTTGCTTACACAAAGTTTCTGTGAGTCTTTAGGTGTCCCAAAAAGGTCCCCGAGAGTCAAGGTGAGCAGTCTAGGTGCAAACACTCAGCTAGGGTAAGTCAATTACTAAAGGCAGTTAGTGCAGAGAAAAAGCAAAAGGTGAAAAAAGGACTTAATGGACTAAAATCAGTTTGTAGAGATCGAAGAAGCAGCTACCACCCCAGAGGTCCAAAAGGATTACCCACAGAAGTACAGACTCAGAAACCACTGCCATGTCCCAGCCCCGGATAGCGCTAAAGTAAGCAGGACTTTGCACCCAATGTAAACCCAATGGGGAGGGGAGCATTTCAAGAGGAATAAGTGAGAAGGCCTCTGAGCCCCTAGAATGTTAGAAGCTGTCCCATCTGACAGCCTCAGCATTGTGGTCATCATGGAGGGACGTTGTGTCACAGGTTCAAGCGCGATCACCACTGGTCGTCTCTCAGGTTGTCTAGAGACCTCAGATGGTTCGGGCTCCACGCAGGTTCAGTCCCACAATGAAGAGGAGCCCCTCACAAAGGACTATCGCGGGCAGGGCAAGGGGGCCCTCTGCAGCTGTACTTTGGGCTACCAGCAGGCGTGCCTCCGGGTGGAGGATAACGCAGCCGATTTCCAGAATTCGAGAAGAACCCAGAGTGTGCCTACGACGAGTTACAGACATTAGGCCGGAATGAAGTCCCTGTAAAAAAGTACAGCTGGCTCTGGGCCTTGCCAATAAAAAGAAAAGATGCATGCTCCGACATCATGAAAGATCATATTGACTTCTAACAGGATAACTGACTGGTTGGTCCCACCAGTGAAATGGATCTCGCACAGATCTTCCCTGTTAAACAGAAGGTCGAAGCCCTATACAAGATGGTATTCGCTGAGCCAATGCTGTTTTTTTCTGCAGTAGACCCCCCCCCAGTGTCCCTCAGTCATCTTCTTTCGGTCTTCTCATCTCCAATGTCAACTTGGTTTCCGACTCAAGCTCGTCGCCTTATATCCGGTATGGGAGCGACCCTAGTCAGTCCTCCAATAAGGACACTTGCAACATTCAAACTTGGAGGTGACAGTCCAATAGTGGACAGCCAGCCTCCCAAAAGCTGCCCCGCAACAGCCAAGCCACTGGAACAATGTGGATTAGGGGCAGACGGCCTTCATCCCCCAACAGCTCTCACACACGGACAATCTTTGCAGGCTTTCTGCAAGACGCCCGCCAAAGTGCTTAGAACAGAACAGGACTTAAAACATGCTGACAAGCCACATTGAGTATATGGTCCTCTCAAGTGCATTATTGTGGCTAAAAAGGAAGCTAGAGATTGTGCCCTGCGAAAAGGGTGAAAATGTAACTACTGCCACCAGACCGTTCAGATGATTCCTGGGGAGCAACAAAAATCCCACTTGGGAAAAAGAAAAGGGGACACAGTATCCCCACAGCACTCCATACAAGATGGCTTGTGCCACAAAGGTAAAAAACACAGGTCATAAAAAGGAGACAACTACTTGTACACGCACACACGGAGTACCGAGTGCACCCAAAACAACATTGGCCCTAAGTACCCCTGGTAGCACGCCACAGAGTGGGGGCGCTTCCATAGGAAAAACATGGATGTTACTCCATTACTGGAACCCTAAACAAAACGGAATTCTCACTCGCCATGAAAGTCAATGAAAAAAATCCACTTGAGCCCAGAAGTAATGCTGGGAGGCTCAGGACAGTGAGAGTAAGATTTAGAGAAAGACAATCTCCCCAACACACAGAGATCTTCAAAAGTAGGGGTTTGAAATGAATTCTCCACGAGATGACAGAAGAGGACATCAGGGGGATGAGGTGTAAATGATGCGTCAGGAGGAAGTGGCATCAAAATAAAAGGTAGTGCCTAGCGGGGCAAAGAAGGTAGTAAAGGCACTGAAAGATCTGGAGGTGAGGCCAAAGGGGAGGGTGGTAGTTGAAGGAGAAACAGGGGCAAAGAAAGAGCCCAGTAGAGTATATAATTTTAAAGAGCCTTGATTGGGGATGGCGAAAGTAAGGAGAAGGGTGCTTGTGCAAGGAAGGTACCCCAAAGGCTGAGGAATGGGAGAGCAGTGAATGGATCAAGAGATGCCAGGTCAGGACCCTAACAGATGAGCTGACAACACAGATGGATCGATCTCCATGAGTAGGACAGCCTTCCCAATTCCCCACCTTTATCCACCTCTTATCCCTTCTAGGCCGATGAGACTTTACACCTCTTCATAAGCCAGAATCTATTGGGAGTTGAAGAAACCAATGCACAGAAACCAAACAAAACCGTACTTAAATAAGCCTGCAAGAAACACAACCATGCAAGACACAGACATAAGCAACAGGGTAAAGGAAAACCCTGGAATTCTCGAAACACAAGATTCAGAGATTTCACAGCAAGAGGCTATGGAAAACTATTGAAAAGCCTGCAACGAAAGCCATGTGTGGGAAATGCCTGAAAAGTTCACAAGATCCAGAGATGTTGGCAGCAAGCGGCTATGCAAAGTCCCATAAGCCAACGAGAGGCCAGTGAACCTTCCAGAGCCGTGTTCAGGATCCCCAAGGAAAAAACACACAAAGGAAACCAGATAAGGGGCAGTCAGGGAAGTGAACTTGAAATTTGAGTTCGGTTTCTTACAACCTTTCAATTAGTTGGCCAATCTTATACACGTTATTCCAAAATAAACTACACGTCAAACAAAAGATTTTGTCTCATTCCCATTTCTTATATGTCACCTTGTGGCAGAGCATTTCATTACAAGTGCATGGTGGAGGGTTACAAAGTATTTTAAAAAGTGTCTGGCCAGGTCACATTTCACCACAGAACACCAGATATTGGCACCGGTCTGCTGAGTTTTGCTCTCCTACATAGCAGCCCCAACAGCCAACATTGTCAGGTGCAGAAATGCACTTAAGTGGACCAAAGTGCACCGGACAGCAAAGTGGGGAGAATTGCGATGGGCGTAAAACATGATTCGCTGAGAATCTGCAAACATTAAGCACCTCCTGTTAAGTTACTAGAGTTACAATACCTTTATGCAAATATCTGGGGAGAAACTGTCCACAACTAGCTGCCCAGCAGGAATAGGAATTCTAAATGAACGGTTTAAGAAAAAGTGCAGTAACAAGAAAGAAAATTAGGCTTAATGCTCAAGAGATGCACACAGGACAAGCTTTGCATTGTTTCAGCTATACAAACAAGACCAAATAGTTTGCAGCAGAATTTCAATAATTTGGACTGAGCTAAAGGTCATAGCATAGGGGGATGGTCTGGTAAACTTTAGAAAATAATTAACAGAGGACACAAGCTATTTCCCCAACAAAACTGCATAGCAATCCAGAAGGGACTGCTTTAGCAAAGTTTATGGCATTTGGCCTGCTAACAAGGCAGAGTTGAGGGTGGGAGGGTAAAGATGTTTTGGTGCAAGTGCTGACTGTTGCTTGGAAATCAGACCTCTTATGAGAAGGAGGTCCAAGGAAAGCAAAGCACCAGAATCTCTTGTGCTGCCGGCAGATCTCTTGAAGAGGATCCCCCTGATATGTGGGTCTCATTTCCGTTTAGGGCATAAAGAGCTGATAAATGTTCATTGTGTCCCAGTTCTCATGATCCAAAACAGTCACTGTTTATATTTTTAAGAAAGTTAACCAGAGCAATTTGGCCTGTTACAGACCTATATCTTTGCTGAATTCAACCTCCAACATGTTTGCCAATATTCTGCTAGAGATCGTGGGTGGAAAAAGAGGTTCCCATAGCCCCATTACCATCAGGATTTAGGAAGTATGTAGTGACCAACAAAAGCACCCTTGTATTTGGCCTTCACAGACTAAAGGATGGAATAAGTTACTTTGCTGTAAATTACTGTACTAGAGCACTAAAGTGGTTGAAGTATTCAGTTTGAAAAATAAACTGTTCTATGTTACTGAGGATTCCCAGCCTGACGACGGGGATTATTCATACAACACGTAAATCTATGAACGATCCAATGCTGGAGAACTGAGTACTAGTTACTGCTGAGCATTCCATGCCCAAGGCATAAAAAACAAATCTTTCAGAAGTCTTTCCCCCCAGGCTCAACAAAGTTCTTCAAAGGAGAAAACTCTGACCTATAAAGTAAAGGGTGCCCTGATCTTTAAACATATCTCTTCGAAATGTTAACAATTATAATGAAAAACGTGTCAATGTAGAGAGGCTCGAATGAGCCACCTATCACTATTTATAATGCATCCGATGTACCAAACCTGCGGGTTTGTGCACCTACCGTTCTTCGTTCCAACCTCCAACCCTTTCACAATTTATATCGCCTCCTTTCAACCACAGCACTATGAAGCATATGGTTTGGAGGTGAGGCAATACAAAACCCTAATAAAATACAAATACATGTTAGAACTAGGGTAGAGGTGACTTAAATAAGAGGTGGCAAATCCACTGTGCAAGTCCCAGTCCGTACAGTAGTTAGTCAGGGCTCTGTTCCTGCCCCCTTCTATTTAACTTGTATTTGATAGGGTAGCAGATGCCATCATGGCAAAGGCATTAGATTCAGCCGTCATGGGGAGTGACGAGATGATACTATCCTGGGTGACAAAATAAATTGGGTATTGATAGATGGAAAGTAGGGGAGGTGACAAAACAGTCATTGGACTTTTCACTTGGCGACTTGCCTACTAGAGATTCTGGGAAGGAGTCGGATAAGTGCCTCTACAGAAGCAAAAATGTGTTGCCTCAATTGCCTTTTTTCATAGTCTGTCCCCTTTACTCAAAAGTAAGGAAACACTGGCTGTATCCCTTGTTCAAAGCAACATTAATAAGAACTGTATTGTCGGAGTGATTTGTACTGATAGCATCAACCTCAAACCACCAGACAGACAATTGCGCCAAACACATCACAAAACCTCAGAAGGAAAAGCCTGGTCTCCAAGACCAGGGAGTGACAATTTCATGATTTTTAGACTGTTTTCTGAAATGATATGACTCAATTTACAATAGTTCTATGACATGTAATTTTTTAACATTTTGTGTATTGTTCTATGTTAATCTAATGAGTCAATAACATGATCAGAGCAATGACAAAATTAAATCTTGAACCCATGATGATTGTCATCTTAATGCCATTTTATTTTTAGGCAACATGCATCCTCGCTTATCCCCTTTGCCAGTGACCCTTCTGCATGCTATCCCATGGGGGGAAAAGAAGGCGGGGAAATGCTGTATGGGTAAGATGAAACAGGCCTCAAAGTGAACAAAACAAATCCAAATTGCATCAGTAATTTCAACCTGCACATTTCTGGTGCGCAGACAGACATGAGAATTGTTGCAGGGCCATTTGGTGACTACAACCTTTACATGAACTAGGTAGGCTGGTGGTGAAGTGGCTACAGCATAAGACCATGATTTCTATTCTACAGAATGGAAAATGGGGCCAATAAATAAAGTAGATCAGACAACTATGACGTGTGTGCTCTACAGAAAGCATAGAAATAAAACCAAACCAAGAAAACAAATGCTTGCTTGCTGAACGTAGCATGGGTATAGGACGTATGGATACAATCTTCTTGCTGGTACTTTTGGAAATTAATTTGAATTCCTCCAGTGCACAATTAAGTAATGAGTTACCTTCTGTTTTGCAAAGTACTCCTTAACCAAGGACCCCATGACTTGCTGTGGAGACTTGGTGGTGCTGATGTAAGGGATGATGAACTTTCCGTGGGTTTTCTCAGCATAGCAGATCCAGCCTGAGTTTGAAGTAAAAATCGAAACAACAGATATCAACATGGATGCTAGCATTGATATAGTAGAAGCAGGGATCTTAGAAAGCAAAACAATTCAAACAGAACATTCACCAGCTCACTATTAAACTGACTAAATGCTCCCATCAAATATAATTAGCTTAGTCTTGACTAAATCACTGGGCTGCTGTGTAAATACATACCAGCAAGATTAGAATGTTTCTCTAGTTCCTGGGTTCAAGGCCAAGGAGACTGACACACAGCTAGGCAACAGGTGATCCAACCCGAGATTCCCGACTCATTTAGTGATAGAAATGGCTAAACAAAGGACAACCTACACAATGGCAGGGCAGTGGGCTGTTTAGGGATTATTATAACACACATACAGTAATCATTAGCACCAGGGTGGCATCACTCAGCAAATCAGGCAACTCATAAGGTGGCAAGCACCCACTGATAATGGCATGCGTTAAAAGCCCACCTGACAACTCCACTGCTCTCCCTCTGCCCAAACCCCACCCCTTTCCAACACGATGCACCTACCGCCTCCTTATTCACTTATCTCTGCCAGCAGCCAATTAATTCTCCCTCTCCAGTGCCATGCTCTGCCTTATAGCTGCTAATGCAAATGGATTTGCAACCTCTTTGCTGTTTCCATGATGGCCACATTTTTGTATTTTATGTCTTCCTGGGCGCTTTTTCTAAAGCAAATAAAACACACACACAGCACTAGCAGGCACCTCAGACTTTATGCAGGGGTGCCAATGGCTAGATTACAAATCACAGGTGCGTATAAGGAGGGTAGGTTACAACCTAACTAAGGCTGGTTTTCTGTCCCTGGGAAATCATACCAGAGGGGATATTGTTGCTTAATTACAATACTGGAATGTTGGTGGGCCACTGCAAGTAATGGGTCAGCAAAGAACCTAAACCACTGTTATAGGTCCTGCACTTTTTCTCCCAACGTGAAACATCATTGCTCAGTATCTTTCTTAGCCAACTTTCTGCCTCAACAATGCTGAATCCAAGGATCCAAGAAACCTTCTTCAACCATTTTCTTTTGTTTTTAACCTCGCTTGGTAATTTTGCCATATTACAATAGTATTACAGATGGGACGAAGGTCAGAGGGCTATAGCAGACCTTATCACCCATTATGCGAGTTTTGTGCCCCAGGCTTCACTTGAGACCCATAACTCGGGTGTGGGGATATAACCTGGTAAGAGTTCTCCCCCTGGAGTACAATGCCGCAATTAGAAATTATACACACAAAGGTGTTATAAATGCAGACTAACTCTGGGAAAGGCAAGCATCTTTGTTACTTTTACTTTACAACATTTGTAATGCACACTTAGGACTCAAGAGCATTAGGGTGCGGACAATGTGACAAACAAACGTGAACAGGAAAAAAAAAAAAAATAGAGTGCAGCTATATGTTTTTCTAACCAGCGCGGGGAATCAGAAACATCCACAAATGGGATTAAGGAAATAGCAGGGTTAATAAATCTTTCTTAAATGCTGTCAAAGAGCTTCGACTTCTTAAGTCTGTCGGTAGTTGATTCCACAGCTTGGGTGCTGCTAAGAAGAATGCGCTATTCTCCGCTTTCTTTGTTCTACTTTGCGGGATGAAAAGATAGTTCTGACCGCAAGATCTAGGAGCTCTTCCATTGACTTTTTCAGATGATATGACCGTGGAGGTAAGGGGGCATCAGACCCAACCTGTATTTAAATGTAATGACCAGTAACCTGAACTTGGCGTGAGCTTTCACTGGAAGCCAGGGCAGAGAGTGCCTAGCCTGTGAAACAGGATTCCGGCGAAACAAACAAACCACAATTTTGACCGCTCCATTTTGAACAGTCTGGAGTCTGTTTAAATCCTGCTTACATAGTCCAACCAAGAGGCTGCTACAATAATCCATTTTAGCCCCTATTATTGCTCTGACGATGGTTTCAGAGTTTTCCTGTGTGATCAAAGGTCTGAGGTGTGACAGTAATTTAATGTTATACACCGAAGCTGAGACCACACTAGCAACATGGGATGATATAGAGAGTTTCTGGTCCAGGACCACCCCCCAACATTTTATTTTTGATGGAGTAATATTGTCAACCCCAAGTCTAAATGATTTATAAGCAGGGTCCAGTTTAGCAATCGGGGTAGACTTCCCACAATCATTAGTTCGGCCTTGCTTTTATTAAGTACCAAGTTGTTAACCAGCATCCACCTTTCTATGAGATTGAACACTGGTTTATTATTTTTTTTTTAATTACAACATTTTTTATTGTTTTTCTACACATAAAGAAAACATACATCTCGCGCAGCGTGGTAAAGGTTATACCCCTTTCCCACCCATCAACAAATTCACACCGTGTACCCATTTCAATGAAGTCTCTTAGCACTACTAATTACATTTGTTACGCCAGTAGTATATGATTTTCTATCTCTGTGCATGTCCTTGGATGTTAGCCCGATTCCTGACGGAGGCTACCTCTCAGTGTGCGTCCTCCCACTTTTGCCAAATTTTTGGGCCTTTCTCAGGACAGCCCTGGCTGTGTAGACTCTTTTCCATTGCAATACAAATGTCCACATCCGTGGTCCACTGCTCATAGCTTGGTGCCGTTTCAGAGCCCCAGAGTTGCGCTATATTTCTCTTGATTAACGCAGTAGTTGTGGATAAGAGCAGTTTTTCGTAGCATGACAGTTCGACCTCATCTTCTATCCCCAACAGTAACATTTTTGCATTTCTATGAATCGTTTTGCCCAATACCCTTGAGAGATCATCGCAGCACTGCTGCCAGTATTGTTGGATTATGGTACAGTCCCATAGTATGTGATAATACAAGCCCTCTTCTCGTTTGCATCTCAAACAGGCTGAAGAGGTGATCTTGCTCATTTGAATAGTGCTACCCTCGGATAATATATTCTATGCAATATTTTTAGTTGTAATCTTAGCCTGGAGGAGATCACCGTTTCTCTGGGGAACATCAGGGCAGTTACCCATTCCTCCGGGAGTATGTCACCCACGTCCCCCTCCCACTTGGCTTTCAGGCTCGACAGCTCCCCGGTGGCAAAGGATGTTATGGCACTGTACATGATGGATGTAACTTTGTTTTTAATCATGTCCGGAAATAGGTTACGTTCTAAAGGGGTATAATCAGGCATGTCAATCATTTCAGGGAGATGGGTCTGTAGTGCATGCTTGAGTTGTGTGTAGTGATACTGCTCATTTATTGGCAGTGCGAAGGTAGTGATTAGGTCTGTAAATGGTATTATTTCGTTTCCTTTCACTACGTCGCCAATTTTGGTAATGCCCAATTGGGTCCAAGAGTGCCATTTTGGTAGTTTATTCACTTCCGGGAGTAGTTTGTTATTCCACAGCGGTTGAGCTGGGGTCAACTTTTTGTCCCAGCCTAAGTATTTGTGGGTGTCTGTCCATGTTAGGGATATGTGCGACATCATGGACGGGGCAGCAGATCGGTCTTTTTTCCGGTAGAGGTATCTTATTACGGATCTTTCATATTGGTTGGGATCTTGTTCTCTGTTGTGCGGTAATGTTGTGTTCTCATGGAGTCTATCGTTCACTATTGCCATTTGACTGGCCCAGTAGTAGGTTTGCAATCGGGGCAGTCCAACTCCACCTTCCCATACAGATCTTTGTAGTGTGGCTAATGCTAAGCGAGGATGACCTCCATTCCATAGCAGTTTTCTAAGCGTCTGATCTATTTAATGGAATTCGCTGGGTGCTATAGGTAGTGGCGCGTTTTGAAGTACGTAGAGGAAACGCGGGAGCGCCATCATCTTAAAGAGTGCGGCTCTGCCTAGTAGTGTTAGTGGTAGGGACATCCAGTGACGGACGTCTTCCTTGAATCTCGTCGTTATTGGGTACAGGTTCTTGGGCACATAGTCTGTTAGGTTATTTGTAATTTGGATGCCTAGGTATCTGAATTGCTCCTTTTCCACACAGTATGGACACTCGTCTATTTGCTTCAGTGGGAATAGTATGGATTTAGTCCAGTTGACGTGAAGGCCGCTAAAAGTGCCGTATTTTATTAGTAATCGCGTCACTATGGGGCAGGATTCGCGTGGGTCTTTCAGATATACTAACAAGTCATCTGCATATAGGGATACCCTATCCTCCCAGTCGTCTGACCGTCTGAAGCCACTCCATGTTTGTGTAGATCTTAATAAAATTGCTAATGGCTCAATTGCTATTGCAAAGATTAGGGAAGATAGAGGGCAACCCTGTCTCGTGCCCTTGCCTAGTTGAAAAGGATTGGAAACATGCCCGTTTACCTTTGTAACTGCTTCGGGGCGGTTGTATAGCAGTTTGACTCAACTCAAAGTACGGTCCTATGCCCATGCGTTGCATAATAGCCCATATTGCCTCCCAGTAGATAGAGTCGAACGCCTTCTCGAAGTCTATGGCAAGTAAAGCCAGGGGGTCCTGTATCTCAGGTAGTTTCTGCAGTGCTGTGTGTAGCCTATATATGTTTTGTCTAGTGGATCTCTGTGGCATGAATCCACACTGGTCTGGATGTATTAGTGTGTGTATGACTTGTTGCAGGCGGTTGGCTAGCGCCTTTACCGATATTTTGACCTCGCAGTTTATAAGAGATGGGCCTGTAGGAGCTACATTTATCGGGTGGCTTATCTGCTTTGGGCAGGACTATTATTGTGGCTTTCCTTAAGTCTGGAGGGAGACAGCCAGGTGAGTGTGAGTGTTGTAGCAAACGAAGTAAGTGTGGGGAGATTACATTTGCGCCTATTTTTTTCCATGTTTCAATGGGGAAGCCGTTTGGACCTGGGGTCTTGCCCGATTGGAGTTCTGACATGGCTTGTGTTAGCTCTTCCTCGGTGATTACCTGTTCTAGTAGAGTAGACTGTTTGTGTTTAGAGTGGGGAGGGTAATCTCCTCCAGGATGTCCATTACGGGTGGTGAGGTTGGTGCTTTGTATAACTCAGCGTAGTATTTTGCAAAACCTTCCGCTATATCTAAGTCTGTCACTAATGGTTCTGATTCTTCTGTTGTCAGTTGCCTGACTTGGCTGAGACACAGGTCTCTACGTTCCAGCCATGCCAGCATCTTCCCGGCTTTGTCCCCTGTTTTATATATCTTTGCCCGCATCGCAGTATGTGCCTGCTTTGCATTGTCTAGGGCTATGTGTTGAAGATGTGTCTGCGCTAGTTGTAGTGCGCAATGCGTTTCCGATTTGTCATGGGTTAGGTGATCAGCCTCTGCTTTTTGCACTTTCGCTTCGGCATCGCGTATTGCTTCCAATTGTTTTTTCTTATGGGCTGTGGTCCAGGCTATTATTTCCCCTCTGAGCACCGTCTTTAATGCCTCCCATAGTGTTACCGGGCTATCCACTGAGTCAGTATTCATCTCAAAATATTCTTCAGTGGTCTTTTGGACGTGTTCAACTAGCTCTGGGAAGCTTAGGTAGTAGCTGTTCAATCGCCAGCTGGGTGGGGGGAATCGACCTGCTGGTGTTAAGTGTTATTATAAGTGGGGAATGATCAGATATACCTCTGGGGAGAAATTGTGCCTCACGTGCTTCATGCATGTTATTTAGTGGCAACAGAAAATAGTCCAGCCTAGACAGCGAGGCGTGCGCACCAGAGTGGTATGAATATTCCCTTGTGACAGGGTGCAGCATTCTCCATACGTCTTGCAGCCCCAATGCGCTAGTGAATGTGGCAAGTTTTGTGCGTATGTTCGGGTTTCTGGATCTTATATGCGTTCTATCAAGGTCCACGTTCATTACCTCATTAAAGTCTCCCCCAATCAACGTAAGGTCTGCAAGATTATTCATAATTAGAGGCGTAATGTTATTGGTCAGGGGGGTTAGTAGGTTAGGAGGTGCGTACACCGCCAGCATAGTCACAGAACGTTCCCAGAGTGTACCTGTCGTGAGCACAAACCTCCCTCCCGTGTCTTGCGTAATGGATGCGGGCACAAAGGGAAGTCTTTTGTGTACTAGGATCAGTGGTAAAACCGGCGTGGAATGCTAGTCTGTAATTGGTGCGTCTAAAGAATGAGCAATTGGTACCGGCTAGATGCGTCTCCGTAAGGAATGCCACATCCGGGGAGTGTCCATTCAGTGTTTGCAATACTAGACGTCTTTTAATACAATTGCCGAGCCCATTTACATTCCATGTCATCACTCGGATTGTCCTGTTTTTGTTCACGTTAGTGACTCCCGCCATTTGACACGTGTATAGATGACATCTGTGTGCGTCGGGCCCCTGAGAGTATTGTGGAGTTTCATACTATAATAATATTTGCCATGGCCAAGGGCAGGCTGGTTTCCTGTCAGGACATGTACATCCATTTGTGTTGTGTGGACTGCTGGCAAAAGTGGAGTGACAATGAGTGTGCTAGAGATGGTGTGCTTCTTAACATTATAATTGGTGTGATTTCCTGAAAAATAACACAAATTCCCAACCCCCCTCCCCATACTCCTCCCCAACATGAAGTATCTGTCACCCTAACTCTACTGGTGCCAAACAACTATATCGCCAGTTTAACTTAGTGTGAATTGTTTACACCTTCCTCTCGACTTACTGTTCTTTAGCAAGTCTGGTGTCTCGAGTCTCAAGTCTTAAGTTGAGGGCGTGGCTTTGGCCGTTACAATGAGTACTTCCGTGCCTCGCAGGCCGCACTTATGTCGAGGTGGCATGATAGCCCATTAATTGGGCCGCGACGGAGTAGTACTTCTTGTTAGTGTCACTGTTTCAGCCCATTTCCTCTTGTTGTGGTGGTTCCTGCATCGGAGGTTGTGGAGCTGGGCGCCTTCTGTCTAGTGGCTCACGCCGGTTCCTGTTTCTGCTTCTGTTGCTTGCTAGTCTCCAGTCTCCTTCAATGTGTTTCTCGACCCAGTTCACGCTTCTTTTGGGTCAGTGAAGTGTACCGTTGTCCCACCGTGATAAATCTTGAGATGGGCCGGAAATAGCAAGCCGTATTTCACGTGTAGGGTCTGGAGTTGTCTTTTGAGCTGATCGAAAGACTGCCTGGCTTTCTGAACCTAGCTTGTGTAGTCAGGGAAGAATGTCACTCTGGACCCATTGAAGGTCAGTGTGCCTTTGACCCGTGCCGTCTGGAGTAATGCATCTCTATCTCTATAATTCAACAGTTTTGCAACTATGGTGCGTGGAGGTGATCCAGGTATCGGTCTTCCAGTGGGCACACGGTGCGCGCATTCAATTGAGAAGAATTTCGAGAATGTCTGGGGCTCAAACATATCGGTTATCCATTGTTCAAGGAACAGTTCCATGGAAGGGCCTTCTGTTTTTTCCGGTACGCCTAGATGCGAACGTCATTTCGTCTTGATCTACCTTCACTGTCTTCTGCCCTCTCTTCCAGTGTTTTCAGACGTGCCACAACCCCAGCCATCCTTTGTTCCATAGTGCGCAGCCCATCCTCAGTCCCAGAGATCCGCTGTTCTGCTTCCCCTGTGCGGGAGGACAGTTTCTGTAAATCATGGCGAAGGAGCAAAACGTCTGTGCTGATGCTATCCATTTTTTGTTCCATGGAGGTTCTGGAGTTTGCTATTGCAGCCATGATGTCCTTCAGGGATATTTTATTCTCCGTTTCTAACATGGTGTCTGATTGCTCGTGTTCCAATTGGGTGCTCGCCGTGGTCGTGGTGAATTGGTCCATTTTGCTTTGACTTGTCAATTTTCTTGTTTTATCCTTCCCCATAGCAGCTGGCATGGTCTGTAATGTTAATCGGTGGACAGTTTGTTGCGGATTCCGCCTGTTTATCCGAGGCGGGTTGCGGGGGCGACTACTATCCTGGGTAGTGTGAGCGTGACCGTTATGGGAGCGGCTGCTCCGCTGTATAACTTTTTTCAGTGGCCTATGTGTAATCTGCCGGATTCCGTGTAGGTTTGATGTATAGCTTGTTTTAGCTTTCAGGGGGCTTGTGTCATGTCCTCTGGAGTGCTCACAGATCTTTACCCGCACAATATGGGTAGTGTTTTGTTTCCTGGTCCTCTTTGCTTTCCTGCGTGAAGGCGGGTGCACCGTATCGTCCCTATGCACTGTAGCAAAGCGCCAGAAGCCGGGTTTGGTGACACCTTGGGTCCACGCAACGTTCCACACCACACCTTCCCAGCACGTCTTTGGGTTAACTGTATCGGCGTTCCCACACAGCTAGGATTTGCTACAGGTCCGCCGCAAAACCGTGTCTCCGTGCACTACTATGTTCTGATCGCTTTGCCCAGTGTTCCTTATTTCATTGAGATTTGGTCGCTTCTGCTATGCTCGGTGGGAAGGTGGTGGTAAATCAAGCAAGTGTTCTTCCATTGGGGCCACAACAACGACTCCTCTTGGGCAGTAGGGGGGGTGAAGATGCAGGTTACTTGGGGTCCGTTGGAGTCAGCCCGCGCTCACCCTTGTTAAGGATGAAAGATATCTGTGCGCCTCAATATGACATATCCGTTTCACAACATTGCGAGGGCTGCGTTTGTCCTGCCGCTAGTGTATGGGACCTGGCGTTGTTGCCACAGTGGAAAGTTATTTTATCATGGTTGTTTTGCGCGCCAGTAGCGTCACCTCATTCCCTGCAGCCTCTCCTATCAGGGTCTATGTCTATGGTTAAGGCGCACTGTCAGGATGCTATGCCTGGAAAGTGCAGGCCACCGTGTCTGCTTGGGTACTGCACGGGTCTTGTTTACTTGGATGTCGTTGTCCCACGTATGTTGTAGGCGGCTGCCTGGCTATATTTATGTTTCAGATGGGGCCACTGGAAGAGTCCCTGTAGGGAGCCCACAGGCGGCGAGGGGGGAGCGTGTAAGTGTGTTGCCTGCTCTCCCGTCTCCTTACCGCAGGATTGAGGTAGCAGCTGTCCGACGGTGAGCGGGGGCCGCCCCAGGAGTCTAGTAGGCGCTCAACGCTAAGCGGAGCGCCCGCGGTGCCCCCGCGGCTCCGGGCAGCCTGACGGCGCTAGCAGGCAGAAGTAATGTACGGGCGCGTACGCCGTTGCGGTGGTGCGGATCTGACTGCCTGCGAACGACAGCCTCCGGTACTGCTTCCAAGGGTGTTTCCCTTCCGCTCTTCGATCTGCCGTTGGAGGGAACTGTCACGGCTCCGAGGGTTTCACAGGCGGGAGGCGGGGAGGCACACAGCGGGATCCGCTCCCTGCAGTCCGGGAGCGGCGCTGGGGGCGGTTCGTTTTTATTTTGGGTCCTTCGCCCGCCGTATAGCTCAACACAGTACCTCACACTCCACTCATTAGCCGCCGACACTCGGGCAGGGTTTGGTGGTGGCGCACGGCGTCCTCCGTTCATCCGCGGTCTGCAGCGGCCATTTTGTGTGCCCTGCGCGTGCAGGCTTACTTTCTTGCAAATCTCGTTAAGTGGGTCTCCCGGCACCGATTTTCACCGGGAGCAGGTAGGGATGTGCAGCGGAAGTTCCCACATCGATTAGGCACTTTGGGTACTTTTAGTCTTGCAGGAAAAACAGGATTGTTTCAGGATCTGGCTGGCAGCCCAGGAGCGATGCAAGCTCACGTCCTCATCGCTCGGCTGCTGGCCACGCCCCCTGAACACTGTTTAATTCCTGTTCATCTCGAGCATGATAGCCTGAGAGGGGGACAACACACTGGATGTCGTCAGCGTAGTTCGAGAACATGACCCCTTCAGGCACTTCGGTTTTAATAAAGTATTTGGAGGTCATGATGCTGCCAGTTAAGGTCATCAACAATGTCCAGCAGAGAATTGAAGACTCAAATTGACTAGTCCAGACAACAAAGTTGGCTAGCAATCTGAATCTGCTCAGCTGGTGGTTCACCACTTTTGGAAATGAATGGGGAAAGCAGACCTGTGTCTGACTGGTTGAGCAGGAATTGGTCCTGATGTTGCGGTACCCTCCAATCATAAAACTGGGTTCAGTGAGAAGTATAGAGCTCCGCCGTGTAAGCATAGTAGGCTAACGATAGCTGCCAAACCTTGACAGTTCAGAAAATCAAATTTCATTAGTGGCAGCGTAGGTCTCAAGATCGTCACCAAAGTGTTCAGTAGTGACAGCAAGGTGCTGCAGCCAACCACAACAGTGGCTGCCTCACTGCAAATGTATGCAAAACAGTGGGGGCAGGGGGTCTGGGAAACTCTCTACCAGCTAGAACACAGCCATTGACTTGTTCTTGGGTGTATGGCCCCTGGGAGAGTCTCAACCAAGTCTTTAGCTCACTGTTCTTTTCACAGAGAAGAAATATCCCCACATATCAGTCTTTGTCCTATCCAGGGGCAGTCCAGCAACGAAATGCTAGGCAATTCTCCTCTGAACAAGAGTACCACAGCAACCCCATACACGTGTTTCAACCTTGTTGGGCATCATCAGTGAGGTGAAGCTGTGTCTCTCTAAGAGCAGTGAGCAAAGCAAGGGGTCCAAGTAGTTAAACCATGTCAAAGACAATGGAAGCTAGATTACCCTCCAACACAGCCTACAGACCATACAGTTACAGTACAAGGCAGACACAGGCCTGTTCCAACAGTCAGGTTTATGTGAGAAATTAACTCCCCAGAGCTTCTGAGAAACCCATACAGTTCCTTGTTGGTTATTTGGCTTTTTAACTACAAGCCTTGGGCCCTATTAGTTACCAACAAACAGGGCTATCCAGTGCCCCTGCCTCTTTGACGGATCAGCACAGGGAGGTGCAGCAATGCTTCTCAAGGAGGAGCAGTCACCTTTGAGGCTTTCAACCCAGCTGTTACATGCCAGGGTAAAGTAAGAGCGCAATCCATCCATCCAATCGAATCAATCAATTTCCTCTGGTCACTTGAGAAGTCAGTCGTCCTCAGAAACTAGTGAGCTTTGCGGTCAGGCTGTTCTTGAAAGATGCAGCACCAGGGCTTTCTCACTGGTTTCTTTGGTTTGAGTCATCTTCTCATGATATGGGGCTTATCAGGAGTCCTGCAATGGCCACCCATTTCACCTCAAAAACTCCAGACATTCTGACCTCTCTCTTCTCTCCCCCATCCTTTCCTCCCCGTCCCCCTGCCCGTCTTGGCCTCTCTTCCACCCCCTCCCACTCTCCTCCTTCTCACCCATGACAACGAATGAGATCTCAAACCTCAAACGGGTATCTCCCTGTTCTAGAACCATTAAGGACAACATCTCTTCCCTCGCTCTGGCTCTTGCCGACTTCTGCAACCACTCCTTAGCAGTTGGCTCTTTCCCCTCTTCTCCCAAACTCTCCCTTGTGCATTCCCTCCTAAAAAAGCCTTCAACCAACCCCTCATGTCCAGCCAACTACAGCCCTATCTCTACCATACCCTTCCTTGGGGAAACTCCTGGAGAAGTTGATCATCCCTCAACTGACAACACACTGAGCTCGTTGGTCGTTTACATGACCATCAATCTTGCTTCCGCGCATACATAGGCACAGAAACTGCTCGCCTGAACACCTCTGAACTGCTTGCAAAGTACGCGCTCTAAGTAACGCTGTTTGCTGGTTCTCCACGCTGCCCTGCAAGACGCCGATCCTGACCCTGCATTGGATTTACTTGGACGTTTACTGTGATCCTCCAGACTTCTTTGGTACATATCATACCCTAACAGCATATATAGCAAAGCTATGCTTATGCTACAAGTATATATTGCCGATATATTCCCTTTTTTCATATTACTCTAGGTGGCCCCACCCCCTTCTACCTGGAAGTCAACAAAACCACCAGGCCGCACGCATTAAGTATGCACTCTAAGTAGCGCTGTTTGATGTTCGCTGGTTCGCTGAGAGAGCGGGTGTGTTACCCTATTCCTTTTCTCCCACTACTGCACTTTCCATTCAACCACGCTATTAATTTAAACACCTTAGGAGCTGCCTCACATGGAAAAGAAGCACGGAAAGTAAGCATTAACGTTTGTTTCAATTGTTTGTTTAGCATGTTAATTTGCTGTTAACAGACACAGGTTTCAAAAGCTTCCTAAAATCTTGTGTAAGACTATCCCGATACATTACGCTCGATTTCATAATTACATGGCGACTGGGTTGCGCAGCCGCAAGATGGACATAGTACCTCCATTAATTACGAGCTCGAGCATTGATTCGATGCTATGTGCAGGAAAATCCTGCGATGTTGAGCCAAGTGCAACGGCACCACCTTTTCTAGACTTAGCGACTCCCTCTACCAACTTACCCTTTATGCATACTGCCCAAATACATACAGTGCCTGCGGACATAAATAATCACCCCCCTTAGATGTTGACCTCTCCCTGGAGTTTGATCACTCTCAAAAGTCAGACTCCGACTATGAAACTCCCAAGCACTCCTCTCAACAGGACATCACAGAGACCAGAGCACCACACACATTCCCAGTTATAATCAAAATACTTGATCTTTTAGATAAGGGACACGATCGCCCTCATTTAGAATTACAGGAAATAAAATCTACGATGAGACAGACGTGTTCAAAAATGGATCGTATCGAAGGTTTTATAATGGGATGGGAAACCATCATGATGAATAAACAAAACTTTGAAAAAAACAGACCCATACTAATAATCGAGCCTGTGATCATAAAGTATCACAATGTAATTTTTTATCTGAGGAAGAGGATATAATTAAGCCACTTGCTGCTCCACCAGCTCTAATGCCTTCTCCCACGAAACCAAACTCTTGTGAGGGATTGATTTCAGTGGAATTGGTGAACTTGAGATCGGCCATGGAGGAGCTTAAAGTGGCCCTTCATGTAATCACTCCGTCTTCTGCAGCTAATGCTGACCCCCCCCCCCCCCAGAGTCTCCATCTATATTATGAAGTCATGGAAAATCTTCAGAATGATGAACCGGCTCCTTGTGAACCAAAAACTGGCTTTCATTCGAGGCGGGCAAAAAAAATTCATTTGCGTGCGGTAAAACGCTACGCAAAAAGGCGAAAGGAGGCTCTCCTGAATAAAAACACAGCTCACCCTGAGAATAAGTCAGTAAGTGACGCTAAAATTATTTCTCCAGGGGCCCCAGTTTGATTGAGGACGACCCCATTGATGTCTAACTGCTCTGTAAAGAAAGTCAGGACATGTTACTTCCAGTGAAAAGCACTTCTATTGCACAACCTCCCACAATCAATCCAACTGCTCCTACAGTACCCATGTACTAGCAAAATGCTCCCGGAACAACCGAGTGCCATTCAAGCACATACATTGTCTATGAAAACTAAACGATCCAAATTTGATATGGGTGAATTACCGCTAAAAGCACTAAAATCCAATCTAAGTGCATATTTTCCGGTAACTGGAAGAACCAGCACATCACACGATCCTCAACGCAATGAACGGAATCTCCAAATTCCTTCATTAATAGAGCCAGTGGGTCCACTGGGTCCAAGTCTGCTTCCAAAAAAAACATAGTGCAGCCTGTATAACAGACCTAAAGAAAAGTACAATACCTCCTCTTACTGAAAAGCCCACTTCAATGACTATCAATGGAAGTAGCAAAGTTCAATTTTACCAGATGAAGCGATGATGAAACCCTCGGAGGAAAATGCAAATTTACAGATACCTACCTTAACCCAAATTTCCGGGAATACGCCCTATCTACCGTCTCATGGGACAAACTTTCCTAGGTCCCTCCCTCTGAGTGATGCAACATGTCTCAATGACGACGTTGGCAAACCTATCCTAATATCCTTGAGAAAAGCAATCAATAAAGGTGAAATTCCTGTTGAGGCAATCGCACAGCTCTTTTCTTCCAAAGACTCTTTGCAACTCTCAATCGACACTCTACCCCCTATTATGCTACACCCCGAGCTCCATAGTAATAACGCACGGTCTGTGAGTGAACAGCTTTTGATGACACTGAGTAAAATGATCCAAGACGAAGAAACGGCCACGGGCATAACTAGATGGCCCTCTTTTGCGGAAATCTCTCCACGGGCGATCCCCGTGGCTGCCCGTCCTGTGATCCAAAAAATGACCACACGATTCAATAATGATGCTCCGTATAGGAAAGGAGATTTCTCTCAACCCTTACACCTACTAACACAACCTTCTGTGGAAATGCACCACTTGATTGGTTTTGAACCAATCACCCACGATTCGCGATCTCCTCCCTTAAATCGTTGTACTTTGCTGGGGTTACTCTTGCATATTTTACAACTAAGAAACTTGAAATCTGAAGACATTCTTAGAGTTTCGCTAGCAAAGGTAAATAACCTCTCGATCTGCTATCTGTCTTCAGTACATATACTTAAATTTATTTGGTGATGCAGAGCAGACATTATAGCCCAGGGTCTCATCCTTTCAACTTTCCCGAACAAATCTGCTGCCCTGGAATACTCCCCCACACACCAGTGAAAACGCAGAAGCTAATAATTCTGGGAACACGCTGCGAAAGATTTTCTGACCAATGACTTCCTGACCCTTCTAGGTGAAAACAAACATATTACATGTATTGAACCCATGTTAAAATCACTCCTAATCACACAACCAAAGATTAACCAACAATAGCCACTGAAAACTGGTGGCCTACGAATTATGTCATGGAATTCATGTGGCTTCTGTAATTTTTTCACTTGGTTTAGCACTTTGTCTCTGGCTGACTATCCTACTATAATTTTACTCCAGGAAACAATGAAATTAGACCCACTGGTGTTAGAGGGTTTTACTTCATATTGTTCATTGGCAACTTGTTCATTAACGGGACGACCTACTGGAGGATTAGCGATTACAATAAACAACGCGTATGGAATTTACTCAAAATTACTATGGGAATCTGCCAATATTTTAGCGATCGCTCTGACACTCCCTAAACAGAAATGCAAATGGATTCTAGCTATAATTTTATTTTGGAATCCTGCAAACACGCTACAGGATGCTATGTTTGATGAGTTAGATCAATGCTTTGAGACAGCTATGACAGAATTGGGTGATTGTGATATTCTAATAGCGGGTGACTTCAATTCAGATTGTCGAATTGGCCTCAAAGTCCAACCAACAAAAAGTAAACAATTAATGAAAAAGAGCGGGCTCCCTTTGGAACTCATATTTTGAAGATTGGGACATTGACGTGATGCAAGCCCTAGGTAAACAATATCACCCGACATGGAGTAGAGGTGATACTTCAATGATTGACTACATATTTCGATCACATCATATTATGCAGCTTGCATCCCCGCTAGACATTAGCCCGATAATTTACAGTGAACATGCCCAGCTATCTATTTCCCTTAAGCTTGATTGCATTCTATTACCCTTAGATCTCTCGATAGTCCAATTCGAAATCAATCATCCCTTTATATCACGCAGATGGAATACAATCCTATGCCAGCACTTCTCTGCATATGTATCAAAGCATATAGATGAAACCTTAAACAACCAGATTACATCCACAGCTAATATGGAGATAATCTGCTCTGGGATAGTTCACTCTGCACTCCAACACTTTCAGACTAAATATAAGCCCAAAATCCATAACCACTCTTATGATCCGACTATCAAAGCTCTAAAACGCGATAAGAATAAAAAAATTAGAACTTTAAGGAAAGGGGGCTGCAGCTCTTTTAACTACCAGCAATTGCACAAATAAATAGCCAAATACAAACATAAGTTTAGACAGATGAGAATTTCAACCTACAATAGAGTGAACTGCAATTTAATAAAAGCTACATGCAGACATGGCACAAGACAAATTTGGCAAACTATAAAAAGCAAAGAGAACTCTATGATATCTCCCATGATGAATTGTATTTCAGAAGACAGCTGGTGTAGCTACTTCACCCCCAAATTGCCAGAAGTATTTAAGAATTTCCCTAATCTATCGCTCTCTTACAAGGACCTCTCTTGCTACCAATGGTCAAACACCAATATAATATGGGCAAGAAGTAAACTTTCCTACTCAAAAGCTGCAGGCCCGGACGGTTTATCACCATGTGTCTACAAGACTGATCTTCATTTATGGTCCAGAATCTTAAAAAACAAATTTGATAACATCATGACGTCTGGTCAGATCCCTCAATCATGGACCACTTCGGCCATCATTCCAATTTTTAAAAAGGGTGACCCCTCGATGCTGGAAAATTATTGCCCAATTTCGCTCATTAATACAGAAGCTAGGATTTTTGCAAAGTTACTCCTGTTCGAATTAGAGAAAGAAATCAAGAATCGGGGTCTGTATTCTAAATTCCAAACAGCCTTTCGTAAAGAAATGAGCACCACTCTTAATGAAACAATCATGGCACACTTAAAAGCAGGCACAAAACTTAAGAATTCATACCCGGTTTATATGGCCATGATTGATATGTCTGCAGCTTTTGACAGTGTAGTACGTAATCTACTGTGGTCCAAAATGTTAAAAATGGGTATACCCGATAGCCTAATTTATTGGTTTATCAAACTGCACACTGACACATCTTACAGGATCCGCATATCAGCTGAAGGGAGAACAACTGCTCCGATAAAGACCACACTAGGCTTGAAGCAAGGTTGTAATCTGGCTGCTTGTTTTTTCAACCTGTATATAGCAGATATGGATGCATCTTGGTCCGAAATAAGTCTCTTCTTGGTAAAATTAGGTACAACACGTCTGCAATGGCTCGCCTTTGCAGACGATATAATCATTTTTGATCCGACTCCAATGGGATTGCAAAACAAACTCTGAGAATTTCGCGCGAGATCACAATCTATCCCCTAACACAGCCAAAACGACCATCATGAAATTTGGCATAAATACCAAGTCAAAAATTACAAATTTCAGGTGGTACTTACAGAAAATTCCCCTACCTCTACTAGAAGATACCCTATACCTGGGTTACCACATAAACGAGGCAAACTCAATGGATTACTGGACGGCATTACTAAAACTTAAAAGCCGCCCACTACTTTCACAATTGAAGCTAATCTATGTAAAGTATTGTAAATACTCATTAATACCGATAATAGACTTCTGGACTCTTAAAATTGAAAGTGTGCTACTGTATACACTGGATAACTGCCTTACGGTGATGGACAAGTGCTTAGACAGCCTTCAAAGATCTATGTTAAAAACAGTTATGAACCTCCCACTAAGCCTTCCTAACTGTGTATTAAGACATAAATTGGGTCTCATTTCACTGTCAGCAAGAAGGAAATGGCGCTATCTAAGTAATTACTCCAAAATGCGCTCTGCTCAACCTAATTCTTTATACTATGATTTGAAAACAAATATACAACTACTGAATACTTCTTCGATTAATATTTTCCATCGTTAAATGCAACAATGTCTTGATGAACTCAATATTACAATCGAAGATTTACTGGTCAGACCAGCCTATACTAACAAGAAACTGTTTGAATTGGACTGGTGTAATACAATTTCAGCAATGGGAAAGTATAAAATGTATCTGGAATACTCTAAATAAATATGTTAAGAAACGTGTTCCCAGATACTCTTACAATGAGACGTTCCCTTCCCAGTATTACAGAAAGAAGTATATTAGCTTTAAATTCAATTTACTCTATACACGCGAAAGGACAAAACACTGGAACAAGGACAATGACCACAAAGTGGTAGAAAAATGTTGCTTCCCTCCGTGCATAGAGCAGAATGAAACGTTGAAGCACCTGATCTTATACTGTCCTTATTTTAGACATAGGAGATCTAATCTATTAGCAAAATTCTGTGACATAAACATTGAATATTGCGAAGAAACTCTTTGGGCAAGAATGATGCTCATAACCCTCTAATATATGCATTAGTGCAGTTTTGTGACTACATTGAAAAAGAAATAAATTGCCTTGAGACTAAATAACGTTTCCTTTTTATAAATGGGATTTTATGATTCCTAAATGTGATGTTTTAAACAGTAGCAGTCTATTGTGCCGGAGTTAGAATTAGGTGCAAATATATTGCTCACTATTTTTATAATTTGATAAAGATGTAAATAGATGAATTTATCTGTATGAATGAACTAATGAAGGATTTTTTTTATTGTAGTGTTAATGTAACGTGTATTTGTAATAACTGTCCTTTTTTGTAAAGGCTCAAGTTTTCTTGAACCAAATACAAATATAAATAAAAAATAAAACTGCTGGCAAATCTCCAACTAATTACAATTACAACTCTCCTGCTGTTCTCGTTCTCCTTGACCTCTCGTCCGCCTTTGACATGGTCAACCATTCTATCCTCATAAGGCCGCTCCAAGATACTCTTGGATTCTCAGACAGGGCACTGGATTGTTTGACCTCCTTCCTCACAGACCGCCCTTCCCAGGTGCTTCTGGGCTCCTTCTCCTCCGCCACCGCTCTTCTCTCTACATGTGGTGTTCCACAGGGCTCTATCCTCTCGCCTTGGCTTTTCAATATCTACCTTCCACCTCTTGCTCACCCGATATCTGCCTGCTCTCCTCATGTCCAGTGTTATGCAGATGACACACAACTCTTCTTCAAGCTCCCCTTTTTCGCCTCCTCTTCCCCGCTATCATCCCTGACTGCTTGTTGTGAGAAACCTGAAGGTGTATCCCTAACTAATCCCCGGGGATCTGTCATCCTGGTGGCCAGGACACAGCCATCGCTATTGGATCCAGTTCCTGTGGGTGGACCAGTGAGGGAGGATCATTTGGATGGGGGCTCCTCGGGGAGTGGAAGTGGGACGCCGATGGGTGGGACGCAGTATCCCCCTTCTTGCAACATCTTTTCCCCATCCTGCCAAGTAGGATATTCAGAAACACCACGAAAAACGACTAACACCAGAGCCGCTTACCTGACATGTCCCAATACAAGGGTCAGGCAAAGTCAGCCGATTGACCAAAATCACACACACCTGACGTCCCCCTTTCCCTTCCCCACAGGGATAAAAGGTGGAGCACGAGAGCACAGTACAAGCAAGGCAGACGGCACGACTCAGCTGTCCAGATACGGTAGTTCAAGAGAAGGAGAAAGGCGGCGAGAAGCGAAAAGGAGAGAAGTGACCTTGCCCTTTCCGATCCAGACCAGCAAAGCCTTCATGGAAGGACTGTGAACAATAGCAAAAGTGTGATGCAGGAGATGTCAACGGTACACGGAGCAAGCTTGCGCTGATAAGCAGGACAGAGACGAAAGCCTGCTACCGTGGTACTGTCCTTGGCTGCAGATACAAGGAAAGCCAAGCTGTTTTTCACAGCCGGTGAGTCGAGGGGAGAACGGATAAGAAAACTGCACTGTGTTGAACAAAAGCAGCAAACGGCTAATTGAAGAAAAGTACAAATAACTGTTAGTACGAGAGGGGAAAGCTAGCTGCAGAGGAGTCCGGCACCACGTGGGTGCTCACTCGAGAAACTCTGGGTGATTACCCTATTGTTGAAACTTGTCATGATCTCTGCTTCCAAAAGATCAGGACTTGCCCGACTCCCTTGGAAGCAGACCCATAACCCCGGTTCCGAGTGCCAGCCAGTCCCAATTGGGACCTTTTGGACCCTGTCCTGGCGCCAGTGGCACCAGGCTCATAAAGATGCCCAGTCCCAGCGCTGGAAGCGCCGGGCTCATAATGCTTGGGTGGACTCACCTGCAGCAGACCATGCTGCTTACTTATCTGCCAGTTGAACCCCTGATCCTCTTCTGTTTGGGACTACTTTTCCTGTTGGGTGGGGCAGGAGCCACTCCCTAGGTTCAGAACACTGGAACTCTTCTGGAAAGCAGGAACTCTTTTCTTACCTAGGCGTGGCTGTGGAAGGAGACACCTAAGCACTACAGGAGGCTATTTAAACCACATCCGATGGATGAATCTTGCTTTGTGTTATTCTGCATTCTCTGCAGCAGAACGCTCATCGTGTCTTCTGCTTCTGATCCTGGGCCTAAGGGAACAAAGGCTTACCATCCTGGAATCCAGTCTTCAGCAGCACCTGTAAAGACAAAGAAAGAACAGGTTAGCACTACGGTCTTCAGCGGCAGCGCATCTCTTACCTGGTCCATCGGCTGTCACCAATGCCTCGCGCTGCATTCCGGCATCTGAAAGACAAAGGCTTACCTACTCTTCGCAGGCTCCGGAGGTCTTCGCACTGCATTCCGGCATCTGAAAGACAAAAGCTTACCAGCTCTTCGCACGCTCCGGAGGCCTTCGGCGCTGCATCCCGCATCTGAAAGACAAAAGAAGGTGCGTTTAAAGACATTGGGCAACTTTATTACTCACGTGCCATTACTGCTTCCCACGCCGAATCCAGTGGGTATTCCAGCACCCTTCAGCTTCTCTAAAGCTCCGAACTTGTACCTGCAAGATAAAAGGGACAGTTAGTGCGCATCGTGAAGCAGGCTACAAGCGCTTACTTACGTGCTTCCAGGCGCTTCTATTCCTCACGCGGGTTCGATCCTCAACTCTCATCAGCCCGCCATCGCCGGAACCCTGCAAAAGGAACAAGTTACTTACCTGTAACTGTTGTTCTCCAGCATGGGTCTGGCATGGATTCACATGCTCATGAATATTCCCCGTCGTCAGGCTGGGAATCCTCGGTAAAGAAAAAACCAGTATCAGTTTGGTTTCTGATCTGTCTTTCGTAGTAATAACCAATCACTGGTCTCTGCGTCATACTGACCACAGCCAATGACTGCCCTCTACCTAAGCACCGCCTCTGGCAGGCATCTTCAGATTTGGAAGCACGTGAAGTGGCAGTATGACCAAGTGAAGAGCCGCAGAGGGGTAGGCGGGAGGGTTCGCATGTGAATCCATGCCAGACCCATGCTGGAGAACAACAGTTACAGGTAAGTAACTTGTTCCTTCTCCAGCATGGGGTCTGGCATGGATTCACATGCTCATGAATAAAGAATACATAGCAGTACACACATGCACAACCACGGGAGGTGGCAAAGGCTCAACATTAAGCAGTACATCAAACTCAACATTAAGCATTTTACCTCCTCACCAGGCTCACCTCAGGCGAACAGGTTGCGCAGCACTGCTTGGCCGACCCTGGACTCCTCCCTGGAATCCCGATCGACGCAGTAGAATTTCGTGAAGGTGTGCGTCGACCTCCACGTAGCAGCCCTGCATATGTCCAGCAGGGGCACACCAGAAAGGAACGCTGTGGTAGCTGCGATCGCTCTGGTGGAATGGGCTCTCGGACGGCCAGGCAGCGGTCGGTTTGCCAACCGATGACAGTACATGATACAGCCGGAGAGCCATCTGGAAATGGAAGCCTTCGAGAGAGCCTTCCCCTGATTGACAGGTCCAAAGTTCACAAAGAGTTGTGACGTCTTCCGAAAACACTTCGTGCGGTCCACGTAGAACTTCAGCGCTCTAGCCACATCCAGCGAGTGCAAAGTCCTCTCAGCCGGCGACGAAGGCGACGGGAAGAACACAGGCAACACCAAGGGTTCGTTGAGATGGAAGTCCGACGGTACCTTGGGCATGAAGGAGGGGTGCGTCCTGAGCACTACCCTCGTGTCGTGAAAAGTCAAGTACGGGGCCTTGCAGGGAAGGGCCTGGATCTCTCCCACCCGTCGTGCGGAGGTGATGGCCACAAGAAACGCTGTTTTCCACGACAGAAACTTCAACGGGGCCGAGTGCAGAGGCTCGAACGGAGGTCCCATGAGCTTGGTCAGCACCACGTTGAGCTCCCACGCCGGGGCCGGAGCCTTCACCGGCGGGAACGATCTGAACAGTCCCTTCATGAACTCTTTCACCAGACGATGAGACCACAAGGACGTCCGGCCCGTGGTTCTGGTGTATCGGGAGATCGCAGCAAGATGAATCTTGATGGACGCGTGTGCCAGTCCAGCTTTGGACAGCGTCAGCAGGTACGGCAGTACCTGGGGAGCCGTAATCCGTAGAGGGTTAATCTTCTGTGCGTGGCACCAGACAGAGAACCTCTTCCATTTGTGTCCGTAGCATTTAAGAGTCGAGGACGCCCTGGCCTTTGCAAGAACCTCTCTGCAGTCGGCCGGTATGTCGTATCCTCCAAACTCTAGCGCTGCAGGAGCCAGGCCTGCAAGTTCAGCGATTTCGGGTCGTGGTGGAGGATGGCGCCTCCTTCCCTGGAGAGTAGATCCGCGTCCACCGGCAGCTTGATTGGCGGGGACGCTGACAAGTTCAGAAGGTCCGGGAACCATATCTGCCTCGGCCACGCAGGTGCGACGAGGATCATCCTGCACCGTGACCTCTTGAGCTGGTTGACGAGCCGGATTAGCAGTGGCAAAGGAGGGAACGCGTAGAGGAACAGGCCCTCCCAGGGGAACGAGAAAGCATCGCCCATGCTCCTCGCCTGGGGAAACCTGCTGGCGAACCTCCGGCACTTGGAGTTCGTCGCCGTCGCGAACAGGTCGATCTGGGGTGTACCCCACCGTCGGAAGAGGCGATCCACTAGATCCTGCCGTAGTTCCCACTCGTGGCACGAGCGCAGCTCCCTGCTGAGTGAGTCGGCGATGGTGTTTTTTATCCCTGCCAGATGAAACGGCACCAGAAACATCCTTTGGGCGACGGCCCAATGCCACAGGTCCTGCGCCCCCTTGGACAGCGCTGGGGACCTGGTTCCGCCCCGTTTCCTGATGTAAAACATGGTGGTGGTGTTGTCGGTGAAGATCCTCACCACCTTGCCCTTGAGGGACGGAAGGAAGGACCTGAGGGCCCAGAACACTGCACGGAGCTCCAGGACGTTGATGTGGAGGGACTTCTCCGTCGGGAGACAAAGGCCTCTCGCGTGCAGATTTTCGGTGTGCGCTCCCCACCCTTCCAGGGAGGCATCCGTGGTCACTGTCTCCTGGTGGTCTGTGGTCTGGAAGTCCATGCCCGCCGTCAGATGCGCGCGGTTGCCCCACCACCGGACCGCTCGGCGGAAACTCTCGTCGAGTGTGATCCTCTCCTCGAAGCTGCCCGTCGTTTGGATCCAGCGCGCGTCCAGGAACTCCTGCAACGGGCGCATCCGGAGCCTGCACATGGGAATGAGGTAGATGCAGGAAGACATCATTCCGAGGAGGGACTTGATGGACCTCACCTTGGCCGCGTCGGAAACCAACATCCGCTGTACCTTGCCCAGGATGGACCTGGTCCTTTCCTCCGACGGGGAGGCCAAAAGGGACACTGTGTCGAGCTTCGCTCCCAGAAACAGTGTGTTTTGCGCGGGTACCAGGTGGGACTTGGCGTAGTTCACGGAGAATCCCAGGTCCGTGAGAAGTTGGACGGTCCTTGCCGTGTGCTCCACGGCGAGCTCCTTCGTCCTGGCTCGGATGAGCCAGTCGTCCAGGTAGGGGTAGACGTGGATCCCCTCGCGGCGCAGCTGCGCCGCCACCGGTGCAAGGCACCTGGTGAATACCCTGGGTGCCGACCGTAGTCCGAAGGGGAGGGCTTTGAACTGGTAGTGACGCCCTTGGACCACAAACCTGAGGAATTTTCGGTGCCCCTTTAGGATGGGAATATGGAAGTAGGCATCCTCCAAATCCAACGACGACAGGAAGTCTCCTTCCTCCAGCTGATCCAGGACGTGCTGGAGTGTGACCATCCGGAACTTCTGCGCCTTGATGAACTTGTTCAGACGTCGCAGGTCTAGGATGTGGCGCCATCCTCCCGTCTTCTTCTTCACGAGGAAGTATCTCGAGTAAACTCCGGAGCCCCGAAGCCTCTTTGGGACGAGTTTGATGGCGCCCTTCCTGAGCATCGCCTTTACCTCCAGGAGAAGCTGAGGGACGTGAAGCTCTTTCCTGGCCACGGGGGGGGGACGCGCGGGCACCGTCTTTGAAACTCGAGCGCGTGGCCCCGGGCTAAGGCGTCCAGCACCCAACGGTCGGTGGAGATGGACTCCCACACGCTGACGAAGCTCGCCAGCCGGCCTCCCACCGGGGTGCTTCGGTGGGGGCCCGACCCCACGGCCGGTTCAATCCTGTTTCGACGAGGCTTTGCCGCCTTGACCTCCTTGGCGACGACGGTGGAGTCCGCCAGACTTGCCTCGTCCTCTGTAGGCCTCCTGAGACGACGAGCGGGCCGCTTGACGGTAGGTGGAGAAACCGCCGCCGGAACCTTTGGAGGCGCCCTTGCCTCCGCTGCTCCGAAAGGGCGTCCGTCGTTGCTGCAGAACCCCAAGGGCCCGGGCCGTCTCGGTGTCCGCTTTAATGGCCTGAAGGGAATCGTCCACTGTTTTCCCAAACAGGTTGTTCCCATCGAACGGCATGTCCAGGACTCTGGTCTGTACGTCTTGACGGAAGTCCGTAGCCTTGAGCCATCCACGCCGCCTAAGGCACACGCCGCTGCCCAACTGGCGAAACCCAGTGTCGGCGATGTCCGTCGCAATAGTGATGGCGTGGTTCGACGCCACCTCACCTTCCTGCAGGATCTCCAGGGCATCCGCCCTCTTGTCGTCCGGTAGGAAGTCCAGCAGGGGAGCCAGTTTGTACCATAGCTCCCTGTCGTAGCGGGCCACGATAGCCAAGGCGTTGGCCGCTTTAATCGTCGTCGCTGCAGACGAGATGACCCTGCGTCCCATAGCGTCCAATTTCTTTCCCTCGCCGTCCGGTGGGGAAGTCGATGTGGAGGCCGCACCCCCCCCGCTTTCTTCCTGGCCGCCGCGGAGACGACGGAGTCCGGGGTAGGCTGCGCCCAGAGGCACAGGGGGGCCGCGTCCGGGACCCGGTACTTCTTCTCGTACCGGTCTCTTCTAGCTGGCGTCGTGGAAGGGTTCTTGAGGAGGGCGAGGCCCTCATCCCAAATGTCGTCCAGTAGAGGCACCACGAGGACAGTCTTCCTCTTGGCCTCGCGCCGTTGATAAAGGAATCCTTCCTTTTTCTTCTCCTCAGGGCAGAGTTGGAAAAGCTCGGATGCCCTGGCGATCATGGAGTGGAACGATCCAATCTCGTCGGGCGGAGAAGCCCTGGTGGGAGGTGACGACGGTAGATCCTCGTCGTATACGTCGTCGTCCGTACCCGTCGCTGCCGTGTCAGTCCCCGTATCATCCCCTCGGGTGGACGGGGAGGAGGGCTGGACGGGGCGCGACGGCTGAAAAGGAGGTGGAGGGTGAATCCTTCTTTTCTTGGGCGGGGGAACACCAGAAGGTCCCGGATCCCCCGACGGGAGAGGTTCCTGCGTCGGCAACGGTAGTCTCGTCCTTATCTCTGAACATAAGGACTGTATAGCCAACAAAATGGCCGCCGAGTTGTCTTGCGGCGCTGGCAGAGGGGAATCCGACGGGCGATCAGGGGCCCCGTCGGCACCCTCAACGATGTCGTCGTCGCCTGCGTCGGGATCCATCCCGACGGGCCGGTCTTCTTCCACGCCAAGGCCGTGGCTTAAGACCTCAATCAGCTCCTCCTCCGAGGTTGAGGCCGAATCTACGACGACGCCCTGCCCCCCCTTTTTCTTCCCCACCGGGGATTTCACGGGGGTCCTATCGATGGGCACAAAAGAGGACTCCCTCCGAGGTGGCAGGGAGACTCTGAGCCCCGAGGTCGCCACCACTGGTGTAGCCTCCACAGGCTGAGCCAGGGCCGCCGCGACAGTATCGATAGAGGGCTTGGCCGGATGGATTAAGGCCTTCACCACCTTAGGTGCGCTCACCGCCTTATCCTTGAGGGGGGGGGAACACTGCCTCGCTCCCCCTCCGATGGGGCCTTTGAGCTCGACCGGGGCCTCTCCAGGAGCTTCGCCGGGTGCTCGCCCTTCCTCTTACCCGACCCAGAGCGTTGGCTCGTGGCTGAAGGTGCCGGGGAGGGTGCGCCCTGCCTGGCGCCTGTAGAGCCCGACCGTTCGGCGCTCCCGGTGCCAGCGGACTCGCGGTGCTTGGCCTTGTGTTGGACCCCCGTCGCCAGGGCGTCCTCAAAGGTCTTAGAAGACCGCTCGGATTTCTTCCTCTTCTTCTCGCCTGACGGGCTCTTACCTTCCAGCCAGTTGGCGAGACGTTGATGGCGGTCCTTCATGGTCCGCTCCGACATGTTGCCGCAAAACGCACAGTCCTTCTTCACGTGTGTCTTGTCCTCATGTAAGCAGTAGAGACAAAAGGAGTGTTCGTCCTCCTTAAAGACGTTCTGCAGCTGGCATCCAGGGCAGATCCTGAACAGCTTTCCGGGCGTCGAGCTTCCCTTCTCCTGGGCCATGTCCGGGCCTGAGAAACTTCTGGAGTCCTCCAAAAGCGTAGCTCGACGAAATCTTCACCCTTGAGGGGCGCAGACGAATCCAACACGGGTCCCCGTTGATCGGATGGAGAGTCGGTGGAGCTTGAGGCTCTTTTGACCAAAAAACCGAAGTTTTTAAGAAAAAACGTGAAAAAATAGCACTAACGCTCGAGAGCAATAGCACGAGGATCCCAACACATGAACGTGCGGTAAAAATCTGAAGATGGCTGCCAGAGGCGGTGCTTAGGTAGAGGGCAGTCATTGGCTGTGGTCAGTATGACGCAGAGACCAGTGATTGGTTATTACTACGAAAGGCAGATCAGAAACGAAACTGATACTGGTTTTTTCTTTACCGAGGATTCCCAGCCTGACGACGGGGAATATTCATGAGCATGTGAATCCATGCCAGACCCCATGCTGGAGAACAAGAGATATCATTACAAAAGACTTAAGACATTTGAAGTGCCCAGAACTTACCGTTCGTGCAGTTAACGACGGACAGCAGTCCTCTGAGGTCAAGAGGCCTGCACCCTTATCCAGTGAAGAAACTGGTTACGGCACCCTGCCCCGAGGCAGATGGAGAGCTCGGCGTTCACTTACCTAAGACATCTTACTCTTCGAGTCAGACATACAGTGCACAGAGGTCCAGCCCAAAGAGCCAACCGTGTGTTACACATCACCTTTGAAGATACGGCATTCACCCAGTCAAGACCGGCGCCTCTGCGGGAATCAGGTGAGCGTTACAAAACTACTATTATCACAAGGCCTTGGGAATGGGGTGAAAAAGTGGTCATACAGGGGTCTTGCAAAATCCTCTGTACAGTCGAAAGTCTTTGACTGGCAGAAGATTGTAAAGCTAAGGGAAGTGAATTCCACATAAGAACGTAGAAGAAATTGCATGAGAGAAAAGTTGGCAAGAGTGAACCCGATGGGAGGGATGCCGATGAAAAGGGACAAAGCCTAAAAGTCCAGATGAACATTGTGTTGACAAAGGTGAACCAGAAAGAGGGATGTCCACAGTGAACTGTTTTGTTTACAAAGACATTAAGATTTGTGAATGCAAGGAAAGCCATAGTGAACCCGGCGGAGGGAGGCTGACGTGCAAGAGGTATCTGAGTCCGGAAGAGGGGGATCCAGGGATGAAAAGTCATCACCCAAAGTGCAATACGAAAAGGAACATTTGGTTTGTTATTTTTGAATACATCAGGTACTCGAAGGCAAGAGACTTGTAAGAGAAAAACTTGACCATCGACGGTCCCGATAGCTGAGAACGGAACTGTCGTCTTGTGCTGGGAAATCTCGAGAGTGTGCTGTGCTCAGGAGTCTCACCTTGTCCCGTGCTCAAAACGTGGGGAAGGGAGAACCCGGGCTATCACATCCTGAAGACTTCTTTCTTTCGTGTGAACCCAATCTCACGCCCTTTGTGTATTTAGTTTTAAGGACTGGCAATAGGTTTTTTAGCATAGCCCATTTTTATTTGACAGGATTCCACTAGGACTGCCTTATTTTTCATTTGATGGTCATAGCTTGCTCCCATCTTAGATTTAGTTTTAGATTAGGCGTTTTTCCAACCTGCACAAACAGTTTAATAAACACCCTTGAACTGTGATCACTTGTGTCTGTCTTTACTGTTGCCACTATGTGTTCCTTATATTGTCTGCTATTCAGTCTTGGTGCACTTCCAATGATCTCTGCCTTAATGCCAGTAAGACAGATTCTTCCTATCATGACACCTGCTCCCAGTTTCTCTCCTGCACTTTGGCCGTCCTCTATGGGCTCACCTCCCTCTCCTTTCACTGAGGCTAGAAACCTTGTGGTCATCTTTGACTCCTCCCTTTCCTTTACTCCTCACATCTTGGACCTTGCCAAGAAGGCCCACTTTCAACTTCACCTCCTTAAGGGCATTCTCCCTTTTCTCACCTTCACCCAGAAGCTCAATGTCTTTAGAGCTCTGGTCCTCTCCAGGCTAGATTACTGTAACAGCCTCTTCCTTCATTTGCCTCTTTCTTCACTTCGCCCTCTTCAACTAATCCAGAATAGGGCTGCTACACATATCCTTGGCCTCAAGCCCTGGGACCGTATCTCCCCAGCTCTAAAATCTCTCCACTGGCTCCAGGTTGCTGCAAGGATCAAAGTCAACACCCTTTGCATCATCCACAAGACTGTCTGGGGCCACACTACATGCAACTCTCACTAAATACTCACCTTCCAGATCCCTTTGATCTTCTGGCTCCAACTCCCTGCTGATCAAACGCTTCTCCAAGCAGAGAGCTGGGGGCAGATCCCTCTCCTCAGCTGGCTCCCGCCTATGGAACAAACTCCATCTCTCTCTCTCCGTCTTGAACAGGACCACCTCAAGATCCGCAAACAACTCAAGACCTTTCTCTTCTCCTCTCCTCCTCCTTCCCTCACCCGTGCTAACTATTCTCGCTGTCGCGAGATTGCCAGTCTGGTCCCTCAAGAGTGCAATGGGGTCCTGGCCTTCTGCCCGATCGCCCGAGCACTCCCCCTGCACTGCCCTAATAGCACTTACCCCCACTCACCCACCCCGTTTTTTCCTTTTTTTTTTTCCACTGCACTTGCATGCTCCAAATGTCACAAAGCCTAGTAGGACCACTTCCATGTTCTATTTATTCATTGTCAATTCCTTTGTTTAATTGCTCCCTTGTGGTGCTCTGAAACACTCGTATTGTTGTATAAGCGCCTTATAAATATCCAATAAAATAGAAAATAAACAAACAATATGGGAATATTCAGAGCAGAGTGCAAATTCTTCTTCCACATACAAGGGTGCATTCATTCAAAGATTTGTCAGACACCCAATAACAGCTGGTCATTACATTCAAATGTTCCCATGCCATATCGACGGGAAAATAATCAAAATGTAAATTCTGCTCAGGAGTCCCAATCACCAAGTATCCGGCCAGTTCTGGTCTTGGCTTATCCTGTGATCTTCTGACAGAGGCAGAGCCCGTACATGGCTTCATATGTTTCCTTTCACACAAATTGGAAGACAAAAATGACTTGCCTCCAACTAGAATTCTCTAGCATTGGTGTCTTGTCTTTCAAAGATCCACATGCTTAAGAGTAAATAGAGGGCATTTAGGTGCCATGCAGTCTGCTGGGCTGATTTCGATTTCAGGTTGAGGTGGAGAATCTTGCCTTCATCTAATCAAAAGATGTGAGAGAGGAGACCACTAGGTGACGCAGACCAAGATGGCTGCGTGAAGCACAGCACAGTGTATCCCCCCGCAGATAGGTGCTTGTAAGAGCCCTCGGTCGAAGACATCCATAGCGGCTGGTTCACACCTTGATAGAGCCGAAAATACCCAAGAGGCATCTGGGTCTCAGGTTCTGCGGCAGAGTATATCGGCCGTGAAACCTTCCACCAAGATCAGCTGTTACCCACGGTAATCCAGATGTGGACCCCTTGCTCACAGCTTCACATCCCTTAGGAGGCCAGACTAGGCCAAAACGAGTGTCTGGGGTTGCTGTTGGTACTCTTGTTGCCTAGCATTTCGGTGCTGGACTGCTCATGTGGGTGATATGATAAAATATGATATGTTGGACCAGACTGATAGGCAAATGGACATTCTCCTCTGTGAAAGGTACAGTGAGCCAATCGTGGTTGCAGACCCTCCCGAGTTGGTACTTCCCAGAGAACAGGTTATTTGGCCGTGTTCGTTCTCAGTAGAGGGGCTCACAGAGCCCCCCCCCACCTCTTTAAAAAAAAAAAAATAATAATAAGATACCCTGGTACTCGTACCATTTTGCACCTACTACCATCTATGGGCAGTTAATACCACTATGGCTGTGCCTGACAAGTGTCTTTCCCCAGCCTGCACAAAAGCCCAACTGTTGGCATGTTTGTTTATATGGGTGTCTCAGGTTCGGGCCGTGTGGTTTCTGGGTTGTGTTTTTGGGGGGTTGGCTGGGGTAGATGTGGAACAGGTCTGTGGAGGCAATGTGGTTTTTTGGAGTTTGAATTGGCACACAGGTCCATGGTGTATTTACTTTGAGTGGAGCGACTTGCTTATGTCTAGGTCTACGGGAATGACGCAGAGGGGTGGGCTGTGCCGCATGAAAGTGGGGACACTGAAGGTTAAGGGAATTAACTCTCCTACCAAAAGAGCTCTTGTCGCTAGGGAATTCTGGAAATTGGGCTTTGATATTTTAATGGTGCAGGAAACTAGGCTTCTGACAGAGGAAGAGAGGTGGATCCCGTGCGCACAGGTAGGAACATCTTTTTGGGCTTCAAGGACATCAAGTGGCTTTTTGTAGGGATGCTCTGGATTTTATTTTGAGGATGGGAAGTAATCCAATAAAAGTCAGTGGGGACTTCAATATGTGGGCAGACTGAGTTGGATAGATTTGCTCTGAGTGGTAGGAGCCGCGGTACAGTGATTGAGCAACATGATACGTTGGAACATAACTCAGGATCTAGATGTTTGGTTGATACGTGGAGACACAACATCCGGTGGGTAGGAGGGACACTTCTCCGCTCCACACAGTATGCACACCAGGATACATTTTTTGTTTCTGCAAAGAGCTTTGGCCGGTAGGGCTGAATCTTGTGAGATTATGCCGCCAGGTTGGTCGGACCATGACTTGGTCGCTATGGAAGCGGTAAATACTGGGTTGGTTAAAAGGGATTCCACGTGGAGGTGCAATGCTCATCTTTGGAGGGATGCCGTAACTGCGTATGGAAATCATTGACTACTTTAAGGCAAACGACATGGGAGAAGAGGACGTCTGTACGGTATGGGAAGCTGCGAAAGAAATTTGGATGGGACTATTGATTAGAGAGGGGGATAGCAAGAAGAGAGGAGGTGGGGGTGATGGGTGATCAGCTCTGTGGGGAAATCAGGGCACCGCAGGGTAAGGTTCACTGTGGAGCGGAGGATGCGGACGACTGTCTTGCAGAACTTAAGTGGATGATACATGAATTGAAACAGCTGGGTACAGGTGATGTTGTTCGGATGCTGCAATTCTCGAGGCAAAAGTATTTTGAAGAAGGGGCTAAGGCAGATTCGATGTTGGTGGCTAGGCTGAGGGCGTGAAGCGATTGATTGAAGAGGTTAGGGGTATGGATGGGAAGACCCAATCTGCATTGGGTGCGATGGGCAAGGGTTTCATGAGAACCTATAGGAAGGACGAGAGTGTATACTTGGATGACGTTGGGGACTACTTGAGTGGGGTCTCCCTGCTGACTTTGAATCATAATATGGCAATGCAGATTAACTCCCCAATCATGCCGGAGGAAACTGGGACAGGAGTCAAGAGAATCCCTGCAGGGAAGGCCCCGGGTGAAGGCCCAGAGTGAAGACGAGTTTATGATCGGATTTTATAAACGTTTTGTCAATATCCTTTCGGCCCACCTAGCCAAACTGTTCAATTCTATTTTGGATATGGGTAAGGCTCCCCTGTCTTTCTATTGGTTGCAATCATCCCTAGAGAGCTAAAGGGCTATACACATTGTATGTCATATAGGCCGATGTATTTGCTTAATGTGGATGCCAATGTTATGAACAGGGTACTGGCCTACATGTTTGAATAGTTTAATGTCGAAGCTGATCACCCGGACCAGGTGGGTTTTATCCTAGGTAGACAGGGGGCGGACACGCTAAGGAAAACTATGCATTTGATGGAGTGAACAAGGGGAAAGGGGGGACCCGGTGCTGTTGGCCTTCGACACAGAGAAGGTGCTTGATCGAGTGGATGGAGGGTTTCTGTATGAAGTCTTGGGGAAATTTGGTTTCAGGAGGAGGGACTTTAATGTATTTGTGCACTGTACATGGATGGGGTTAATGGTAAGATGTGGGTCTGGTTTGAGTTGCAGCGGTGTACGAGGCAGGTCTGCCCACCGTCGCCATCGCTATTTTCCCTCTCCTTGGAACCATTGGCAGAGGGCCTCTGCCCAGATTGAGGATATATGGGTTGGAGAGAGGGAGTACAAGCTAGGAATGTATGCCAACGATGTTCTACTGCACTTGGTGAATCCTTTGGCTTCCATCCCTGTGGTGAATCCTTTGGCTTCCATCCCTGTGGCTCTGGCAACCCCTGCCCAATATGATGCCCGGGTTCAAAATTAATGTAAAAAAGTCTAGATTTTCCTGTTTGGGAGAGACTCGAATGGCGATGTGGCAGATCTCGAGCCTCTTGCACTTGAGATTTATAGAGAACGCTTACGATATCTGGGAGTGGTGGTGGTGGCTGCATCTCTGGCAGGGCTGTGCAAAGCAAACTTTCCCCCACTGTTCGATAGACTCTCTTGGGATACAGAGTAATGGGGCAGCAGAGCCTTTCTTGGAGGGGGGAGGGTTATGGGATACATTACTCACCGCAATAGTATTTCTGATGCTTGTATCTGCTTAGATTCACATGCTATGCGTAGGCCGACATCTAGTGGAAGCTGCAGAGTATTACAGTTGTTTTCAAAACTCGAAAAGGAACGTCGACAAGGCCTGCCAGTAATACTATCCCTAGTGTGACGTCCACTGTATCCATGGTCCTTCACACGTCAGCGGTTTCTAAGCACAGACCCAGGATTGGAACCCAAGTTGCTTTGCATCGTCTTGCTTCCAAGACGAGCGCATTGCCACTGAGCTATGCTACCTGTGCCTAGGGTTAATGCCTTGAAAATGAACCTACTGCCTACAGTCGTGCATTTATTTCAGATGCCCCCGATTAAGGTCTCAAAAGCATTGTTACAGAAAGCAAAGCACAAGATGTTGGGCTTCCTCAGGCAGGGTAAGAATCAGAGGATTACAAATGATGCCCTCTAAGGAGATGGCCGGGATTGGCTTCCTGGACTTGAACACCTGTTATAGGGTGGTGAAATGGAGGGGGTTGATTCCCCACTTGAGGATGGCCCCCAAACAGCAGTGGGTTTACTTGGAAAACTTGGTTGAGGCCAGACATGGTGGGGAAATGGCTGTGGGTGCCAGGGAGACGCATACCTAGGTCAAATTAGAAAAAATTATATTTTGGGTTTGATTGGGAGATTTGGGGAAAGAGACATGCTAGTAGGGGGGTTACCACAAGGCCCTCCCAGCTGAGTCATATTTGGGCACCTTCAGTGAGGGATGATCTTCCGGGCCCGTTGCGGTTTAAAAAATGGTTTGACGCAGGGTTGGAGCTGCTAGGGCAGATATGGGTTAGGGGCACCTTTATCACACTACAGAAATTGCAATCTCATCTTAATGTGGGGAGCTCTCTGTGTTTAGTTACCTGCAGTTGAAAGGGGTTTTGAGTGCTGATAAATGGAAGTCTGACATTCAGAGGGACCTCACCCTGACGGAAAAGGTGCTGGATTCACAGGTGGACTCCAAGGGCCTGGTTTCACGGTTGTATACTACTTTGGTAGTGGTGAAGGTGGAAGGGACAGATGGGTTGAGACAGATAGGAACAGGATGTGGGAAGGGAGCTGGATGATAAGTTATGATCAATGATGTGTTATGTTATGCTACTTTGCATTTATATAGCGCCTTATGTACCATTGGTATGATCTCAAGGCGCTGGTAGGTTGAACGCCCTCGGGAACCGTAGTTCAAGTCAGTAGAGAGAGGGTCATAAGGTGCGTGTGTGCACTGGATATGTGTGCAGCAGGTGTGGCACTCGTACGATAGCTGCTTCTTAGCGGTAGGTGTTGTGGTTGGGAGATCAGGAGCAAGTGTTCGTTTTGGCAGGGTGATACCAGACTGATTCTGGCTGCGTTAGGCCTCAGGAGAACGCCTAGGCTGGCGGGTGTGCAGCCAGCTGTGTTTGGTTAGGATGATGGGGAGTATGTGGCAGGTGTTGGTATGAGAACAGCTATACCGAATGTGTCATAGTATCGCTGTGTTGTAGTTGAGTGGTGATGTATAGAAGAGAGTAAGCGTGGTGGTGTGATATGGTGGTTTTCAGTAGGTGCTTGAGATCGAGCGCCTTCATGCTCCATGCATTCCATGCACTCCAAACGTTCTTGTACAATGTCCATTCTATGCCCCCTAACTGTTCCAAGCATTCCATCTGTCTCATGTACTCCCTCGGATCTATGCACTCCATCTGATCAATCAGATACGCACTCGCCATCCGCACCCCACGCACTCCACCCGTCCCAAGCAGTCGATCCATGTCATGCACTTGATTAATCTATTCCATTTGTTCCGTTCATTCCATGCACTGTCATTCCATGCCATCTATCCGTTCCATGTACTCTATCTATTCCGTGCACACTATCCATCTCATGTATTCATCCTTTCCATCGTCTCGTCCACTTTATTCCTCTCGTCCACTTTATTCCTCTCGTCCACTTCATTCCCCTCTTCCATTTCCTTAATTTCATCCATTTCCTTAATTTCATCCACTTCACTGCTTTCATCCAGTTTATTCCTTTCATCCACTTTACCAATTTTGTCCACCTCACTCGTTCTATTCAGTTTATCAGTTTTAATTTACATTGGCGGTTATTAGTTTTTGATTTCTCGCTCAGATCGTGGTGTTGGATTGTTATTTATGATAAAGCAGCTTTGGGCTAAGGTCATTGATTTCTGTTATCCAGTTTGAGTTAAGAGTCGATTTTAGGGGAAGAGCCATGTTTGCAGTAATTTGCGGAAAGACATGAGGTCCTAGGTGAGTCGGATATGGGGTGGAAGTGCGTTCCACAGAGTGGGGGCCAGGGCTGAGAATGATGATCCACCTAACCTGACTGAGTTGGTTTCTGGTATTACTAAGAGACTGGCAGAGCTTGATCTTAGAGTGTGTGGCGGATGGTAGGGTTTTAGTTTGTCTTGACGATATTGAGGTCCGGTTTTATGCATTGCTCGGTGAGAGATGCATAAGGTTTTGAAGGTCACCCTTCGGGCAACCGGAAGCCAGTGCAGAGTTTTGAGGGCTGGGGAGATGTGATCTCTTGGGCCAAGTGCTAGCAGCAGTTTGGCTGCGGCTTTTTGTGCACTTTGTAGTTTAGTCAGTTGGCACGCGTGGACTCTGAGGTAGAGGGGGTTAGCATAGTCCAGTCTTGACATAACAATTGTTTGGACCGCAGAGAGTCTGTTGGTAAAGGAGAGGTATGAAAAAATGCGCCCAAGAGTTTTAAGGTGGTAGTGGCAGGACTTGAGACATTGACTTGGAGCGAGGGGGTTAGGTCTGAATCTAGGGTGCTTCCAAGATTTTTTACTGAATTTGAGGGTGTCAGGGAATTGCCCATGGCAGATGGCCAAGGTAGCGGGTGCGGAAGAAGTTCAGTATTGCCAAATACCATGATTTCTGTTTTGGAGGGGTTTAGCAAGAGGTGGTCTGTGGTCATCCAGTGATCTATGTCGAGGAAGCAGGAAGCAAGGTCGGGTTGGCAGTTGGGTTATTAATTCAGGAGTTTTAGGATTAGTTTTGTGTCATCGGCATAGTTATAGACAACACAGGTAAGTACACTTGCACACCAAAGTAAATGTAGTTTAGTTAAAGCTAGACAGAATGGTAATCTTTGGTAAATAGTTCGAGGTGCGGGGGAGAAAGACACAGCCTTGGTACCTAGGCTGGATTTATACAAGAAACAAAAGAGCAATCCAATGTGGATACCCACGTCCCCTGCACACTTTCTAGACGGCCAAGATAGGCCTATTGATAATTTTTTGTGTACATTTTTCTTGAAATACAGTATCGGTAACTTCCAATCACTTCTGTAGGAAATGTCCATAAATAATTCAATTGAAGCTTTCTATTTTATAAAAAACAATTTTTGCTTTTTATTTGTCTTCTGGTGAGCCCAACGCGTTTTGAGTATAAAACACTTCATCAGGGGCGGCATTTTTTCAACAAATTAAAGTCTACAAAAAAAGATACATATAAACATCAATTAATGTGAACTTGAAGCAGATATTTCACAATTTTGGAGAACATCATATCCATTTTTCAGATTAATTTTTTACAAATTAATTTTTCACAGATCAATTTTTTACAAGGCAGTCAGCCTAATGTACAGATCAACATCCAATTTTTCAGTCCTCATTAGTTATTCATCACCCATAGAGCGGGAAAATATAGGAATTCGTCAAAAAATCAACAATTAAGATTGACATGTAGATGTCCTAAGTCAAATGTAAGCATGTAGTTTCCTTCTTAATTTCAAATGTGGGCTAATGTCCCTTATGCATGCATAGTTGCGGTACACTGGGAGGGTGAGAGAGATTTCCTTATAAAATTCAAGTGTAGGGAATTATCTAGAAAGAATATCCCCTATACATGCAAAGTGATGGGAAACAGAATAGGAAAGGTGGGTCAATTATTGCATAGTCTGTTAAAGAAAAAGTTGGGGTGTAGAAAAATAGGCAGCATTCTTACCCAAGAACATTTTGCTTATGGAGTAATCGAAAATTAGCGGAGAAGATCCAGGTATCCAGTGGACACATGTAGTGTGGAAGTCTTGTTTCAAGCCATTACGAGTATAATCATCTACAGGGGATAATGGTATAACCTAGCGGTTATTCTATTGCAAAGCAAGATAAGAAGTGAAAAAATGTAGGTCAAGCGCCTAACTAAGGAAGAAACTTACAGGTGCAGTATCCAACTGGGTCAAGAAGATGTCCGGATGCGTTCGGGAGCCGCAGCAGAGTGAAGACGTCACTCGGCGGCCATGTTTAAATATTGTGAATGGCTGTGACATTGCGCGCATGCAGGGGCCACGTCACGAAGGATTGTGACGTCACACGCGCGAGAGGACGTAAACAAACCAAAAGTATGCGTGTTATGAGAACGGATGATATTAAGCCTTAGAGGAGTGAGTTGAAGAATATTTATGAAGTAAAAGATGTGGGAGTCCCCTAGCTATGACTTGATGATATTAATCACATACTGTGAGGTATGTTGTAAAAGAAAGAATTTGGCACATTACGAACAATTAGAACAACGTTGGTTTCAAACAAAGTCACTAACCCCATAGAACTTGTGGGTGTACAATCTAGTGTTGATCAGTATGTCAACATTTTGTCTTGCAAAAAAATAATGCAAGTAATAAGTAGGAGATAATGAAGACATTTTCTTGTTAACCAATCAGGGAAATGTCATTACATTTCAACTTAAAAAAGTAAACAAACAGAATGTATGCACAAATTGCGAGATACCAACAGACTAGACATCATGGGTATACAAACGGGTGCTTGCAGGCCCGATTCATGTTAAAGAATAGTATTACCTCTTGTAATGGGAAAGTGGCACATATTTCACAATGTTGATCCTAAGTGGGGCTTCAATTGTTGTGTATTCAACATGTTGATTTGAAAAAAATAACATAGATGAACAGTACAATTATATGTGGAACACAGGTATAGGTGATTCTTTGACGCAGATAATTTGCTGTTTAAAGAGTCGAGTGCTACAGATGTATATGGTTTTGGGGAGTATCAGGCAAATCTTGATTTTGGTCACTGGACTCCTATCATGGTATGAGGTGATTGGGTACAAAGTTTTCTGGGACTAATTTATAGAAATGGCCCTAAATAGTAGTCTTCATTGATTCCAAGTGGGGTCATGGAATCAAGCTTGTTTATCCAAAAAAGTTCTCTTTGGGCCAGAAGTTTTGGAAGGTCCCCCCCTCTACTTAGGGGTCGTAGGACTTCTAGTACCACGAATCTCATCTGTGACACATTGTGTTTTTTGTCCCGAAAGTGTCTGTACACAGGGGATTTGCAATTTTTTGTCCTCACACAGGATTTGTGCTCTGTCCACCTGTCTTTAACCTTCCTGTTAGTTTTGCCCACATAGTACATACCACATGGGCAGCGAATTGCATAGTTAACATTTTTCGTGTCACATGTAGCAAAATTTGTTTGCATGATCTTCTTGCCGTTATGTGGGTGTCTGATATTGTCGCCTTTGATCACGTTGTTGCAATGTTGGCAGTGTAAGCAGGCGAAGGTACCTGTTTTTTGTTTGCTGAGGGTCATCTGGGCTGTCTGCTTGGGTTTCTCTGCTTTTATCAAATGGCCCCTCAGGTTTCTTCCTCTTTTATAGGCCATCATTGGTGGGTCCGGGAACAATTCAGATAGTGTACTGTCGGATTTGATGAGGTCCCAATTTTTGTGTATTATCCGTTTGATCTGGAAGCTTTAAAACAAGTATCTTAGTGTGTGAATTAGCCCTTTGTCTTTTCTATTTGGATTTCCTTCCAATAGTGTATTTCTGGTTTGAGTTTCTGTGCGTGCTATTGCGCTGTCAACAACTTCCGATGGAAAACCTCGATCCAAGAACCTTTGCTTCATTGTGCTGTATTCATTATGCAGCGTGTCTGTTTCTGATGTAATTCTCTTTAATCTTAGTAACTGGCTGTAAGGTAAATTATCCTTCAGATGTTTGGGATGATGGCTTGTGTGGTGAAGACAACTGTTCACATCCGTGGGTTTTCTGTATATTTTGGTTTTCACAAAGGAGCCTGTGATTTCCACAGTGACATCTAGAAAATTAACATGAGGTTTGCCAATTTCGATGGTAAATCCGATTTTTGGGTTACAGCTGTTAAGGAAGTTCCAAAAGTTTAGCAATTCTGTTTCGGTGCCCCTCCATATTCCGAAAATGTCGTCGATGTATCTCTGCCAGCATTTGATTTTATCTTTCCAGAGAATGTTATCTAGTACAAAAGTCTAGGGATATTCTTTCTAGATAATTCCCTACACTTGAATTTTATAAGGAAATCACTCTCACCCTCCCAGTGTACCGCAACTATGCATGCATAAGGGACATTACCCCACATTTGAAATTAAGAAGGAAACTACATGCCTACATTTGACTTAGGACATCTACATGTCAATCTTAATTGTTGATTTTTTGACGAATTCCTATATTTTCCCGCTCTATGGGTGATGAATAACTAATGAGGACTGAAAAATTGGATGTTGATCTGTACATTAGGCCGACTGCCTTGTAAAAAATTGATCTGTAAAAAATTAATCTGTAAAAAATTAATCTGAAAAATGGATATGATGTTCTCCAAAATTGTGAAATATCTGCTTCAAGTTCACATTAATTGATGTTTATATGTATCCTTTTTTGTAGACTTTAATTTGTTGAAAAAATGCCACCCCTGATGAAGTGTTTCATACTCGAAACGCGTTGGGCTCACCAGAAGACAAATAAAAAGCAAAAATTGTTTTTTATAAAATAGAAAGCTTCAATTGAATTATTTATGGACATTTCCTACAGAAGTGATTGAAAGTTACTGATAGTGTATTTCAAGAAAAATGTACACAAAAAATTATCAATAGGCCTATCTTGGCCGTCTAGAAAGTGTGCAGGGGTCGTGGCTATCCACATTGGATTGCTCTTTTGTTTCTTTTATCGGCATAGTTATAGCACAGGATATTGCGCGAGCGGATTATTCGTGGGAGGGTGGACATATAGAGGTTAAACAGGAGGGCTGATAGGCATGCTCCTTGTGGAACTCCAGTCTTGACTGGGCGGGCGTCGGAAGCATAGGTGGAGAGTAGGGTTATTTTGTTCCGATTGTCGAGGAAGGATGCTATCCATTTGAGAGCGTTTCCACGGATTCCCAGGGAGTGGAGGCGGTCAAGGAGGATCGAGTGCTTGATTGTGCCGAAGGCGGCGGATAGGTCAAGAAGGATTAGTGTGGCGCATCCTGCAGAATCAGCAGTGTTTTTAAGGTCATCCCAGATTGAGGTTAGGGTGGCTTCGGTTCCGTGTCGGACTCTGAAGCCTGATTGAGCGGGGTCTAGGAGATTGTTGGCTTCGACAAAGGCTTTTCGTTGGGAGTAGGCGGTTCGGTCAATGAGTTTGGAAAGGAACCTGGTGTTTTAGATGGGGCGGTAGTTTTTGGACTCGAGAGGGTCGAGGGAAGGTTTTTTTTTTTTTTAGCAGATGCTTGACATGAACAGTTTTGAACGCGTCGGGAAAAATTCCCGAGGAGAGGGATTTCTTTATGATGGTTCTTGTGTGTTCTCCTGCGCAGGTAGATGCAAACATTTCTTTGAGCGCTGTGGCTGGGCAGGGGTCGAGCAGGGAGCCGGATGGTTTGCAGGCAGAGGGAAGTTTGAGAAATTGGTCAGTTGATATTGGAGTGGAGTCGTCGAAAGTCAGTTGGGTAGCGGTCGCAGGAGGTGGGATGGCAGGTAGAGTTGGTGGATTGGGTGGTGGGTGTAAGAGAGCTAGTTTGTTGGTTAGAGAGTTTGTTCTTTCGAGAGCTGTGGTGTAAAAGTGTAGAGAGAGTGAGTCGCACAGTGATTGTGAGGGGGTGGGAAGGGTGGTGGTACATGATGGTTTGGTGAATTCGGCGATGATTTTGTGAAGTTGTTTGCTGGGGTTTTTACAGTTTAGGATTCAGGAATTGTAATGGGCTTTTTTAGCTTTCCGGATTTCGGCCTTGTAAAGGCGATGGTGCCAGGCCAAAGAGGATCTACTCAGGGCTGTTTTGTCTTTCCGCCATTTGCGTTCTAGGGATTTATATATCCGTTTAGTGGTCTTCAGTTCTGGTGTGAACCAGCTAGAAAAAAGGCCATGGCGTTCTGATGGTTTGCAAGAGGGGGTGAGAGGGATTAGTGAGTTGTTGAGCCATGAGTCAAAGGGGTCAGAGGTTAGGGGTTCGTTGTGTAGGCGGGTACAGGGAGGAGCCTGAAGGAGTGCATCGGCTAGGTCGGGAAGGATTCTTAGTTTCTTCCAGCATTTGCGTAGATTCGGAGGTTCTGGTTAAGGGAGCGGGCTGGGTGAACGAATGATGCAAGAAACAATGAAGTGATCGGACCAGATGATAGGGATGGGGGAGTTTAGATGCATCAGGTTGTGGGAGTTGAAGATGGCATCAAGTGTGTGTCCTTTATAGTGAGTTGGCCCATTTGTGGGTATGGAGGTTAATCGCATCTAGGCCGTCAACCAGAGAGTGGGTCATAGGGTTGGTGGGCATGTCAAGCCATATGTTGAAGTCTCCTAGAAGGGTGGGATGGTTTAGTTGGAGGGTGGCAATAGAGTCGCAGAGGTTGTTTGAGAATTGTCTATCGTAGCCCGGGGGTCTGCAGATGATTGGGGAGCATGAAGGGGGGAGGGATAGTTTTACGAGGAGTGATTCACAGGAAGGAATGGATGGCTGGTTGTCGATGATTGAGGCATAGAAGTGAGACTTGAAGGTGATTGCTATTCCTCCTCCTCTAGAGGGACGGTTTAGTGGGATGAGGGAGTAGTCTTGGGGCAAGGCTTCATTGGCGATAGGGGCGAAGTCGTCAGAGAACCAGGTTTCCGTGGTAAAGACCAGGTCCGGTTTGTCAGAGGCGAGGAGGTCAAAGATGCCGTGTCTGTTTTTTGCAACAGATCGGGCATTAAAAAGCATGCAGTTTACTTCGGTACAGGAGGATGATGAGGGAGTTGCAGAGATGGGGTGTGGGAGAGGGTGGAAAAAGGGGAGCTGGGGGGTGCTTGGTGGTCGATGGGAAGAGTAGGCAGGCAGTTGAGTTGGTGGGTTTGGGGGGATGGACTGGTGTGACTGGTTTATTGGATTTGGGTCAGAGGATTTGAAGGTGGGGTGTGGGGCGTTAGGAGTTTCAGTTGTGGTCGGTGAGAATTCAAGGGAGAGGGGTTTCAGGTAGGGTGAGGCAGGGGGAGTGGATGGTGATGAATGAGATTGGGAGGATGAGGAGGTGGGTCGAGACACGAGTGGCGATGAGTACTGAGAGATTGAGGGAAACCAAGTACATTTTCTCTTCAGTGTTTTTGTTGCGGTTGGTGTGTGAGAGAGGATAGGGGGGGGGGTCGGAGGGGCTAAGGGAAGCGGCTACTGTTCTTGCCAGGGCGAGGCGTGCAATTTTTAGGGAGGGGAAGGCGTGGGTTCAGGGGTGTGGGGGAGATGGTGAGTTGATGAGGGGAATGGCGGGTGGATTGTAGCGTTGCCGGGTGTGCTTGGGCGGTTAGGCTGGGCGTTAGTCAGGGGGAGTGGGGGCAGCGGGTACGATTAAAGTAGGCGGGTGGGAAGAGGAGTGGTCTTAGGATGCTTGGCTCGCCATCGTGCCCCTCTGGCTTGGTGTTTGGATAGGGGATGGGTAGGGGATGTGGTGGAGGGCAGGATGGTTTGGGGAAGGGGGGATGGGAGGTAGGGTGGGGGGGATGGGAGGTAGGGTGGGCGGGATGGGATGTGGGCACGAGGGAGTCATTTTCGACAGATCTTGGTGGGTTGGGAGGACTCATGGTTTGGATTAGTTTGAGCTGTGTTATAGTTGGCGTTGGATGAATTCGATTCACACCTTCCCACGGATGTTTGTTGTACACACTCTCTATGATTAACTATACTACAGCTGTACCACAGTGATAATTCGCACTTTCTGAATTCAACTATACCACCGGGTGAGATTATTCACAGTTGCTAAATTTAACTAAACCACAGGGTGATACTATTCATATTTCTAAGTTCAACTATACCATAGGGTGAGATTAATCACAGTTTTGAAATTCAACTATACTATAGGGTGAGATTATTCACAGTTTCTCAATTCACCTATACCACAGGGCGAGATTATTCACAGTTTGAGTTCAACTATATCACAGGGTTATATTATTCACAGTTTCTAGGTAAAACTATACCACAGGGTGTGATTATTCACTGTTTCTAAAAACAACTATATCACAGTTTCTATTTAGACTTTCAGAATGCAACTAGACCACAGATATGCTAATAGGCAGACTTACTAAATGCAACTAAACCATGGATAAGCTAGAAACACTTGTGTACGAGCGCGATAGAAATAACATCAATCAATCAATTAGGCAGACATTCTAAATGCAACTAGTCACAGATATGCTATTAGTGAGACTTTCTAAACGCAACTAGCCACTGATATGCTATTGGGTGGAGTTTCTGAATTCTACTAGGCGACAGTTATGTATTAGGTGGACTTTCTAAATGCAAACTAGACCACAGATATGAGATTAGGCAGACTTTCTAAATGCAAACTAGACCACAGATATGCTATTAGGCAGACTTTCTAAATGCAATTACCACAGATATGCTATTAGGCGGACTTTCTAAATGCAAACTAGTCCACAGATATGCTATTAGGTGGACTTTCTAAATGCAGTTACATCACAGATGGAAGAGTTTACAACGGTTTAGCTTCCAGGGTTGAGTGGTAGGGTAGTATGGCGTGAAGTAATTGCTTCTGTCCCCGCCCTTGCCACACTTACTTATTGTTGGCTTCTGGCTTCTCCTGTGGATATCTGCAGATATGACCTGGAGCCGTCTCTGTGGGAGCCATCCTTTGCCTCGGGTCCTTAGCCGATGGGCTGCCGGGCAGAGGGGTGCCTTGGGAGGGTCAATTATGACCGGGTGAGTCAGCCAATCAGGGCAGTGGGCGGGTCGGGCGGCAGGAGGGACCGCGGGCCCCAGGAAGAGGGAAGCGGGAGGGGGACGGAGGCAAGGGGGACGCAAGCAGCGGCGCGGGCCCAGTGGCAAGGCTAAAACAAACAGCAAAACAGGTGATTACAAGCTTGCAGACACTCACCGAGCTTCAAGGTGGGAAATGGAGCCGGTCTGGTCACACAAGCCGGTACACTCGTATCAAATACTGGAAGCACCAATGGGAAGGCAGTGGGCGGGTCGGGAGGGAACGCGGGCATCAGGAAGCGAGAAGCAGGAGGGGGACAGAGGCAAGAAGGACGCAAGCAGGGGCACGGGCCCAGTGGCAAGGCTAAAACAAACAGTAAACCAGGTGACTACAAGCTTGCAGACACTCACCATGGGTGTCATCTACACAAATTTCGCAGATGACACCCAGATCCTTATTCCCATCACTGGCAACTATGCCCATGATACTCAGACCATAAATAAAATCTACGCCATCATTCAAAATTGGATGGCAATGAACAGCCTTTGTCTCAATGATGAGAAGACTGAGGTTCTCATTGTAGGATCCCAATCTAGAATAGGCACACCTTCATTCAGATTACACAAATATCAACATCGATGGCACACTAATACCAGTACTTAAGCAAGTTAAAACCCTTGGTGTCTATTTAGATGCCAATCTCACGATGAGCAAACATATCTCAGCACTCTTCTTCCATAGCATATACAGCTAAACTCATTGCTCTAAGCCGCCATTTCCTCACACCCTCAAATTGCATAACGTTGGCTAGAGCCTTGATATTAACTAAGCTCGACTACTGTAACATCCTCCTACTAGGTACCTCCAATGACAATACATGTAAATTACAAGTGTTGCTAAATAAAGCCCTGAGAGCGCCACTAGGCATGAAGAAATCAGACCATATCTCTAACATTAGACGAGAAAACCATTGGCAGCCTATCAAAGCCAGAATCATTTTCAAAACTTTGTGTTGTATATAATTGCCTCACAAATAAAGCCCCCAGCTACCTCAACAAAGCTATAAAGAAAAACAATCTAATAGAGCACTCAGATCAAACAATAAGGCACTATTAGAAACTCTGCGTCATGAAAGTACCAAAGCAGGAGGGAGCAGTTTCAGAGTCCTCGCCCCTACCCTATGAAGCTCCCTACCACTCAATCAAAAATGAGGAAACAATTGCAAGTTTCAAAAAAATTGTTGAAAACTTGGTTGTTCAACCAATATTGATGGATTAAGACATCCCACCTGTATCCAACTAAGACAGGTTCACACTATATCCATGAAGCATGCAGGTTTTCCCATGAACCAATCTGTCTTTCTGATTCTGTAACTATTCTGTTTCTAGAGCCACTTTGCCAAATGTTATTCTAACTGTATCATTGTAACATTGTTTAAGCAAATTTTAAGTTGTCTGTAACCTCGCCTGATACCCAAGAGTCTGACGGTGTAACAAATTTAGAAAAAAAAAAATTGTATTACAAAACAGACAAGAGGGGTTTGAGCCTTATTTGGACTGCATTGGTCCCAGTTACGCTTGGCCATTATATATTCAGTTGTGTAATAACAAATTGAATTTGGAAACATTTACAGCAAAGTGAAAATCCTCCAATGATTGCCAGTGTAAAGTCTGCGGGTCTTCTCAGGAATCGATAATACACTTCCTACTGCTTTGTCCGCGGTGCAAAGAAATGAGGGAACGATATTTATTACCTCTTTTTAGGTTAATGAATTTTAGATTGACTGCTATAGCTGTGGATCTTTGTAAAAACACAGATTATCTGAATGTCTATTTTACTTCTAAATATGTTTTTAGGGCATGGTTAAGAACGCGTTTACTTGCACTGTTGTGATCAACTCCATCGAACAAATGTGTATACTTTCAGTCGGTTCTGTTTTCAATGTATTCTATTTTATGATGAATTGTTGATTTTATAATTTTTAAAAAATATTTTATTATATGAACTGTGTTGATTTTGTGATGCTTTGATGGTTTAATCCAAATAAAGTTATGTACTTGTCATGACCACTGTGAGGGGGCACAAGTTGTGCCACAAGCAGGCTCCCATCAGAACCATGAGGGCATTAAAACCACTGCAAAAGGGCTACTTGAGCCAGTCCTGGCACCTTTGGCACCAGGCTCACATGTAGGAAGGAAGGGCTGTTCAAACTAGGTCCCATTTATGTACATGGGCCTTTAAATCCAACATGGAAGCACCCACAAAGTCTAGTTCTAAGAAGCAAGCCATGCAGTCTAGTGTTTTGGGTGTGGCAGGGAACTACTTTACCTGGGCTATATAAACCACACCCTGACTGCAGAACACAATGTGTTATTCTGTGCACCTGGTCTTCAGCATCTTCCTGTAATCCTGCAAGAACAAGATTATTCTGTTTTACCTGAGGAAACACCATCCAGCACTCAGCATCTCAACAGAGCTGCAATCTGTGGAAACCGAGAGAAGAAGAAACATCACTCACCTGTGAGTACTAGCTTAAGGACTTCCAGCGAACCGCTACCACAGCTGATGTTCGAACATTGCGACCTGCAATAACGAGAAAGGGAAAAACAATATTAGAAGGTGTGCTTCCAAAATATCGAATTCCATCAGTCTTACCTGAATTTCATCATGCTACGCCACGCTTCCATCTGGAGCACCACAGCAACATCTGCAAAGGAAAAGAGCCATTCAGGTTCGCTTTCAATATTAAACAACCGCACAGCGCTGTACTTACCTTAACAGATTCCAGGGGCCTGTTTTTTATCGCGCTCTCATCCACTCGCAGCACCACAGCAGCCTTTGAGGAGAAGAAGAAAACACAGGTTAGCTTTAAAAGACAAAGGTGCTGCGCTTCGCGCTTTCTCTTACCTAGAAAACGCGCCTCTCCATCCGGCACGCCAGCATCAAGACCTTCGCACCTGAAAAGAAGGAGATAAAGACATTAACGAATTCCCACCATAAGCAGAACAAAGACTTACAATTAACAAAGCTACCTGCCTACCAGCAGATTCGGGGTCACAGCAAGCCTGGGCCCAAGGAAGGCGTACTGCACCAGTGAAGCAACTCGGGCAGATCGCCAACAAACGTCAAGCGCCCCTGCACAAGAAACGCAGGACTGATAGCTCACCCCACAAATAACTAAGGTGAGAAAAGAACCCATTGGGAAGGGAATCGGTCAGAGGGCAGTGGGAGATTCACCTATTAAAGACAGTTATCACAAATCCTCCCTTCTGTAAGTGCAGATTCGTTATTCAGCAATGGGCAACTACGCATCCAGGGTTCCAGATCTCAGAGCCTTCCAGACGTATCAGGTGAGCGTAACAGAACTACACAATTCTCTTTGGATCAGAAGAACCAAAGAATTCTCTGGTTCAACTAAATGGACTCAAGAGTAAAGAAGTTCTTCCCAGGAGACCGAACATGTGGGACTTTGTGGCCTCATGCACTGTGAGTAATTTTGCTAACGGCAAGTTTAAATTTGTGGCAGACTCAGTCTCAATTGCCACCCAGTGAAATAATGGGTCCACCCAGTAAATATGAAGTAATTTTGAATCGGGCGGACGTCACCAGGTGGAATATTAGGTTAATCGGTTTTCATACTGAACCAAGTCATCATCGTACTAGTTTTAGAGTCCCAGGAGTGATGGCGTGCCCCAGCCAGGGAGAATGAGCACTTAAGTCTGCAACTTAGTGTGCAGGTCAGAAAAAGGAGCAAGAGGAAGGGAATGTTAGGCAGAAACCTGTGAAGTTCCCTCTGGGACCACTGCAAAAGATTTAAGACTACAGGTGTTTGGCAGTAAACCCACTTGGTAGCAGTCTGTACCACACAGATTCACTTGGTAGCTGTGGCTGAGCAGTCAGACTTCCCTCAAGAAGAGTTAGGCAGTATACAGAGTATTCACAATAGGTCAAAAGAACACAGTAGAACAAGTAAACACTGACCAGGGCTTGGTGTAAAAGAGATATAATTATTTATTTAAAACCACATCTAGAAAAACACACAGGCACTAATAGTAAGCAATTCAAAAACACGGTCACTAAAAGATATACACTCCCTTAGAAGAATATTAGACAAGTTTTAAGTAAAGCCCCACTTAGTTCCAGACAGCGGTGAGCGCTTAACGTACATGGCACTCTAATAATTCGATTTAAAAGGGAGAGAAAAGCAGAGAATAAATTGAAACAGATCCCAACACTTTTTCACGAACACAACAAGAGAGGAAGGCAAAGTAACACCGTGAGTTTAGAGTCAGTAGGCCAGATCCACTTTAAGAGGATCAAAACGAAATGTGTCCAAGGTCACACGGTTGCAGTGCACAAAAGTCTTGTAACGGTTCAAAAAGGAGTTGGACCAAAGAAAGGGACCAGTCAGAAGGTCAAGACGGCCAGCCCAGTCCAGAAGGTTAAGGGGTTATTATTACCTTGTAGCAATCTTTAGAAAGGGAGGCCTGGTGGACACGGTACCTTAAAGTGGTGGGAATACTCCAGCGGGGGCAGTTGTTCCTGGCAGCGGATGCAAGTCGGTGCTTTGTCCGGGGGAAGAGAGGATCTCGTCGGGGAGGAAGACAGGAGTCCGTTGCACTGCCAGGGAAGAAACCAGCCGCAGAGTTCTCAGTTAAAAGGAACGGTCCTTTAGTTCACGGCCCAGTGGTAAGTGGCTATCCGGTTGCCGGGGTGCTTGGCACGGGCAATTCAACCACAAGCCGGTCTGGGGTGCGAAGAGAAGAAGGTAAACTGGTTGTGCCCACCAGTCAGGGGAAGAAGCCTCTCCAGCCAGGAGATCTTCTCTGTCGTTGGGAAGTGGCGAGTGGGTTCCGCAGGGCTCCACCGGTGGTGTCGTCGTGGTAGGTCAGCTCAGCTTCTCCCTCGTCGGATTTTCAGGTCCTGTGGCGACTTCTGAAGTTCCAGTCCCCAAAGCCCTGCAGCACACCCCCATTCACTCAGCCTTGCTGTCAATCAAACATGCCGGCCAGCTCACCACTTGGGCCAATCACACAAGAGTGCGACTTGAGTTACCAAGGTAACTCAGTCCAGGGTGCCTAAACCCCCTCCCACACCCCCTGTGGTATCCAGACAGAGTGGCACCACTTTTGGAGGCTTCTGTGGAGAAGCCCACCAAAAAGTGGAACAAAGGGCTCGACTTGGGTTGGAGTCACAGAAGAGAACACAAATGCCATTTTAGAATCGAGTCCTGGCAAAAAATACCAACCAGCGAATTAAAATTAAATAAAGAAAACCGGCGGTATGTTCGAGGCTATGAGAATTAAATAATTAAAGTTGGTAGCCTCGAACAATGGGAAAATCCCATAGAAATATATTCGCGGTCGAATATAAAAAGTAGTATCCACTGCCACCAGCCAAAACTCGATCAGGGGGGACGGAGACGTGCCTCCTCGACTAACAGACCCCGGGGCAATCAAATTGCCCTGACTAGTACGTCCACAATATGATGGTTTGTACTGGTTTCTGTTAATAATTTGGGACTAGTAAAGCCAACGGTGACTTTACATGCCCTGGGAGACAGTAGTCAGTCCCAGGGTATGGAGTCTATGGTGGGGTGTCACTATGACACCCCTGTGTTACTGCACGGAGGGTGCTGTGTAACACACATAGAAATAAACACGAGACCCTATGGAGTAAAGGACCCCATAGCCCATAAAACACATTAGCAGTCAAAGGAACACCATAAATCATGTCCAAGAGTGGGAGAAAAAGAGTCTCACTCTTGGCAGGAGAAAAAAAAAACTCCAGAAATCCAGCAAAGCTGCTGGGGGACTCACTAGTTTAGGAAATTCAGCCTAAAGAGAGAATTCTCCCTAACACTCGCCCCCCCCCAGACTAAGGGACAGGAGGATTTAATCCACTCCTGGATGAATCTCATACCTCTAGTCGATGACATACATCCTAGAGAGACCATCAGCATTTTGGTGGCGACACCCTGACCTGTGCTCAATTGTGAAATCAAACCCTTGCAGGCAGATTGACCATCTCAATAGTTTTGGGTTTTCCCCTTTCATTTGCATCAACCATCTCAAAGGTTGGTGGTCAGTCTGAATGACAAAAGTAGAACCATACAAGTATGGCCTAAACTTCGTCAGAGCCCACACAATAGCAAAGCACTCTCGTTCAATGGTTGCCCACCTTGTTTCAGGATCCTTCAGTTTTCTACTGATGAAGCAAATGGGGTGCTCCCTACCTTTCCCATCCAGTTGACTGAGGACTGCACCTATTCCTACATTTGAAGCATCTGCTTGCACAATGAAAGCTTGGTGATAGTCAGGAGCTCTGAGTACTGGGGCTTGGCAAAGAGCCTTTTTCAGGGTTTCAAAGGCCTGATTGCATTCCTCATTCCACCTAACCTTTTTAGGGAATTAAGGGGAGGAGAGGACATTCAGTGGAGAAGCTATGGACCCATAGTTCTTAATGAAATTCCTGTAATACCCAGTGAGACCTAAGAAGGCTCTCACCTGGGTCTGAGTAGTAAGTGTTGTCCAATTTTGCACAGCTTCAATCTTACTGGGCAAAGGCCTTATTTCTCCACCTCCTACCTCATGTCCAAGGTAGACCACTTTACTCTGTCCAATCTGGCATTTACTTGCCTTTATGGTCAGAATGGCCTTTCCAAGAGCCTGCAAAACATATCTCAGGTGGTCCACATGTTCTTCCCAGGAATTGCTGAACACTGCTATGTCATCCAAGTATGCCATGCAGAAGTCCCCCATCCCATTCAGAACCTGGTTTACCATCCTTTGAAAAGTAGCAGGTGCATTTTTCAATCCAAAAGGCATAACCTTAAACTGGTGTAAGCCAACTGGGGTAGAAAATGAAGTTTTCACCTTGGTATGGTCTGTCAGGGCTATTTGCCTGACGTCATGTCAAATGTGCTGAGGAACTTGGCTGCACCAAGTCTATCCACCAACTCATCTGTCCTTGGCAAAGGTTGGGCATCAGTCTTAGTGACTGCATTAAGAGCTCTGTAATCCACACAGAATCTAAGTTCTTTAGATCCTGCCTTTGGTACTAAGACAACTAGGCTAGACCATGGACTAGTAGAGGGCTCTATTACCCGGGATCAAGCATCTTGTTGACCTCACCTTTGATGTGGGTTCTTACATTTTCTGACATTCGATATCCTCTGCTTTTGACTGGCAGACAGTCACCAGTGAGTATGTCATGCTGTCCCCAAGGGGTCAAGCCTGGTGAAAGGGAGAAGAGAGGCAAACTGATTTAACATAGATTTGCACTCTTCCTGTTGCTCAGGTGTCAGATTTGAAGAGAGATTTACTCATTCAATCTTTTTGTCTAAAGGTAAGCCTCTGAGGAGATCAGGAAGAGCTTCACTCTCTTCTTCCTCGAATGATGCTAGAAGCAAAGCTCCTACATCAGGTCTGGAGACGCTTTTAGTCTGTTGGTGTGGAAGACTGTTGGAGCCTCCTTGGGATTGCCCAAGTCCACCAGATAGTTGACCTCTCCAAGTTTACCCACAACTCTGAAGGGTCCCATCCATTTGTCTTGCAAGGCCCTCTACCTTGTTGGAATCATAACGAGAACTAGCTGGTCCTGAGTAAACTCAACCATGTTAGCCTTTTGGTCATGCCAGTGCTTGACCAATGCTTGTCCAACTTTCAAGTTATCACTTGCTTCTGCCATCATTTGTGACATTCTCCTTCGGAGACCTATCACATAGTCAGTCACTCTGACTGGCTTGTGGGAAGGAGCACTCTCCAACCCCTCCTTGAGCAGGGCCAATGGACCTCTGACTGGATGACCATGAAGAAGCTCAAAGGGAGAATAACCTACTCCCTCCTGAGGGACTTCTCTATAAGCAAAGAGAAGGCATGGCAGTAGAAGGTCCCACTTTCTTTTAAGGGGGTCCTCTAAAGCACCTATCATGCTCTTCATGGTTCTGTTGAACCTTTCAACCAGCCCATTTGTCTGGGGGTGGTGTGCGGTTGAGAACTTGTAAGTAACTCTGCACGTTTTCCACATGGCTTTCATGTATTGGGACATAAAATTCGACCCCCTGTCAGAGATAACTTCCTTAGGAAACACAACCCTGGTAAAAATACCAAGGAGGGCCTTAGCCACAGCCGGAGCTGTAACAGTCCTCATAGGAATTGCCTCAGGGTATCTAGTAGCATGGTCTACTACAACAAGTATAAACCTGTTGGAGGATCAAGGGGACCAACAAGGTCAATCCCTACTCTCTCAAATGGGACTCCCACTACAGGGAGAGGCACTAAAGGTGCCACATTCTTGGAGCCAACCTTACCAGAAGTCTGGCAGGTGTGGCAGCTCCTGCAGTATTTATCTACTTCAGCCCCCATCTTTGGCCAATAAAAGTAGAGTGAGAGCCTTTCCTTAGTCTTCTTGAAAATCAAGTGACCAGCCAAATGAATCTCATGGGCTAACTGCAAGAACTGTGCTCTGTCTCTTGGGGTGCTACAAGTCGTTTGTTGTCCCCAGGTGCAGACTCTGTTGGTTCACTGTAGAAGAGGCCATCTTCCCAGTGTAACCTATATTTCCCAGGTGCTTGCCCTTCAGCCTGAGCATCTGCCTGGTGGCGAAGACCTTCCAGAGTTGGACATTCTCTCTGTCCCTTACTGAAGTCTGCCCTGTTGGGTCCACCTTCTGCCAGTAAAGACTGCAGCTCAGGATGGTCAACATGATCCAGATCTCCAATGAGTTCCTGGCCTTCCACTAGCTCTTCTTCAGAGTCTAGTTCAACCACACAGGGTTGTACCTCCCTCTCAGCCTCAGCTGGAGGGGGAGGGGGAGTTACTGGTGTAACTTTGGACAACCTAGGGGAAGTCCTTGTTGGCTGCACTGGAGTGCAGGCTGTGAGGTTCTTTTTAGAAGTTTTAGGTTTCCCTTTTTCTTCTACTTTCTTAGAGACAGCAGCTGACATCTCCAGTGGAGCAGGAGTGATCTATTTCTTCATCATCTCATTGGGAGTACCTCTCATGGTTCTCTCCCTTGCAGGTCTGGTGAGCTCCTGTAATCTTTTACTAAGAGGTCTGGGGGTATGTGACACTACTCCAAGAGTTTTCAAGTCATTACCCAGCAGAACCCTTCCTGGCACCTCACTTTGTATGCTGACAGGTATCTTCACAGTCATGTCATTACACTGGATGAGAACTGGTAATTGGGGAAGCATCTGCACAGGCCCTCCAGCTAACTTGGTGAGGCGTTTGGGTGCCTTAGCAACATTCTCAGCCTGAAAAAACGATTTGTCCACCACAGTTATGCTGGCCCCAGTGTCCCTAATGGCAGGAGTCTCCTGACCATTCACCTGGACACTGTCCTTATAATACTCTTTAGTATTATCTGGGATAGAATTATAGACATCTAAGTTCTGTTGTTCCCACAAACCCAGAGACACTAAAGAAACACTGGCTGAGACTCCAATGGGTTCATCAGCCAGCAATAGAAAGTTTCCACTTGCCATTTGTACTTCCTCCTCTGGAGCGAAGGCTAAGGAGACAAGCTGGACCCCTGAAGGTTTACCCTTACATCTGGGATATCCTTTCACATGGTCAGTAGAGCCACAAACAAAGCATTTACCAAATGCTTTCTGGAATGGTGGCTTGTTCTGACCTCCTTCTGGTTTGGCACCAGGAGGTATACTAGCCTGATTTGGTTTCCCTTGTGGCTTACCCTTTTGGTTTGGTTTGGGGCCCTCTTTGGAATTGGAATTATTAGAATTCTCTTTGGAGTCCTTTTTTGGCTGTTTTCCCTCATCCTTTTTCTGAGTAGCCCCAGAATCCTTGTGAGTGGCCCTGTTGGCAACCCACAAGTCAGCAGCCTTAGCTAACTTCCTGGAATCTAATTCCCTTAAATCAGCCAAGTGCTGTCTGAGCTCAGGAGAGCAGGCATCATAAATTGACTCCAACATTACAAGATTTTTCATTCCTTCATAAGTGTTCACTCTAACCGTTAATCCATCCCTCTAAGTTTTTCAAACTTCCCACTCACCCGGGTAGCCCAAGGGGTACCATCATGCTTTATGAGGGTCCTAAACCTCTGAAGGTACTGGGAAGGGGTCTTCCCAAATCTAGCTATCAAAGCTAGCTTCACACATTCATAATCCTTCTTATCCACCTCCCCCAACTCCATTACCACATCAGTTGCAACATGGGGAAGCCTAGAGAACAACCAGGGAAGTAACTCATTCCCTGTGATGTCATGGAGCCCATGAGTATACTCAAACATTTTTAACCAATCCAACACATCCAACTTAGGTTCATACATACCCACTAATTCCTTAGGCATCCGGGGTCTTTTGGGACTGGAACTCCTAGAGGAACCAGAGGAGAGAAGCATTTTCCACAGACAACTTCATTTCTAGTTCACGATTAAGCTCTATTTCTCTGAGTCTTAACTCGGCTTGCTTCTGCTCAGCCTGGGCATTCATTCTTCTGAACTCTAGCTCTTGGTTTCTTTCAGATTGAGCAATAAAACGTTTGTACTCTAATTCAAGCTTCATTTTTTCAAGTTCAAAATAAGCAGGGTTACATGTAGGACCTGGTATAGGCCCAGTAGGTAAGGCAGACAGAGGCTCAGAGTTGCTAACTTCATTAGGTTCACTTTCCTCTTCTGAATCATTATCAAGACTGATTCAGATCAATACCATCACTGTTTTCTACATTTGCTGGTGGGGGTAGATTCCTCTGTACCACCCAGACTTTGGTTTTCTAACAATCTTTCTATAAGTTTCATTTTCTTGCCCTTCTCAGGGAGATTCTTATGTCTACACAATACTTTTAAGCAATCAGCAGTTTTGGCAGACAATGATTCTAGGGTATAACTCTCCATAGCAGACATAGTTAGAAAATTAGCTTTTTAGTGCTAAACTCTGTGGTTAGTTGTCCTAAAGTGTTCAAAAAGCACTCTAAAGTGTATACTCCATACAAATCCCACCGCTGTACACCAGTGTTAGGCAGAAACCTGTGCACTTCCCTCTGGGACCACTGCAAAAGATTTAAGACTACAGGTGTTTGGCAGTAAACCCACTTGGTAGCAGTCTAACACACAGACTTCCATCAAGAAGAGTTAGGCAGTATACAGAGTATTCACAATAGGTCAAAAGAAGACAGTAGAACAAGTAAACACTGACCAGGGCTTGGTGTAAAAGAGATATAATTATTTATTTAAAACTACATCTAGAAAAACATACAGGCACTAATAGTAAGCAATTCAAAAACACGGTCACTAAAAGATATACACTCCCTTAGAAGAATAGACAAGTCTTAAGTAAAGCCCCACTTATTTTCAGACAGCGGTGAGCGCTTAACGTAGATGGCACTCTAATAATTCGATTTAAAAGGGAGAGAAAAGCAGAGAATAAATTGAAACAGATCCCAACACTTTTCACGAACACAACAAGAGAGGAAGGCAAAGTAACACCGTGAGTTTAGAGTCAGTAGGCCTGATCCACTTTAAGAGGATCAAAACGAAATGTGTCCAAGGTCACACAGTTGCAGTGCACAAAAGTCTTGTAACGGTTCAAAAAGGAGTTGGACCAAAGAAAGGGACCAGTTAGAAGGTCAAGGCGGCCAGCCCAGTCCAGAAGGTTAAGGGGTTATTATTACCTTGTAGCAATCTTTAGAAAGGGAGGCCTGGCGGACACGGTACCATAAAGTGGTGAGAATACTCCAGCGGGGGCAGTTGTTCCTGGCAGCGGATGCAAGTCGGTGCTTCGTCCAGGGGAAGAGAGGATCTCGTCAGTTAAAAGGAACAGTCCTTTAGTTTGCGGTCCAGTGGTAAGTGGCTATCCGGTTGCCGGGGTGCTTGGCATGGGCAATTCGACCACAAGCCGGTCTGGGGTGCGAAGAGAAGAAGGTAAACTTGTTGTGCCTACCAGTCAGGGGAAGAAGCCTCTCCAGCCGGGAGATCTTCTCTGTCGTCGGGAAGTGGTGAGTCAGTTCCGCAGGGCTCCACCGGTGGTGTCGTCGTCGTAGGTCGGCTCAGCTTCTCCCTCGTCAGATTCTCAGGTCCTGTGGCGACTTCTGAAGTTCCAGTCCCCAAAGCCCTGCTTTTATGCAGCACACCCCCCATTCACTCAGCCTAGCTGTCACTCAAACATGCTAAGTGGTGAGCCAGCCGGCTCACCACTTGGGCCAATCACACAAGAGTGCGACTTGAGTTACCAAGCTAACTCAGTCCAGTGTGCCTAAACCCCCTCCCACACCCCCTGTGGTACCCAGACAGAGTGGCACCACTTTTGGAGGCTTCTGTGGAGAAGCCCGCCAAAAAGTGGAACAAAGGGCTCGACTTGTGTTGGAGTCACAGAAGAGAACACAAATGCCATTTTAGAATCGAGTCCTGGCAAAAAATACCAACCGGCGAATTAATATTAAATAAACCGGCGGTATGTTCGAGGCTATGAGAATTAAATAATTAAAGTTGGTAGCCTCGAACAATGGGAAAATCCCATAGGAATATATTTGCAGTCGAATATAAAAAGTAGTATCCACTGCCACCAGCCAAAACTCGATCAGGGGGGACGGAGACGTGCCCCCTCGACTAACAGACCCCGGGGCAATCGAATTGCCCTGACCAGTACGTCCACAATATGATGGTTTGTACTGGTTTCTGTTAATAATTTGGGACTAGTAAAGCCAATGGTGACTTTACATGCCCTGGGAGACAGTAGTCAGTCCCAGGGTATGGAGTCCATGGTGGGGTGTCACTATGACTCCCCTGTGTTACTGCACGGAGGGTGCTGGTTAACACACATCGAAAAAAACACATGAGACCCTATGGAGTAAAGGACCCCATAGCCCATAAAACACATTAGCAGTCAAAGGAACACCATAAATCATGTCCAAGAGTGGGTTAAAAAGAGTCTCACTCTTGGCAGTAGAAAAAACAAACTCCAGAAATCCAGCAAAGCTGCTGGGGGACTCACTAGGTTAGGAAATTAAGCCTAAAGAGAGAATTCTCCCTAACAGGGAAGATGGCAAAAAAGCAGAAAATAGGTGCTACAAACTAATTCAAGGAGAAATGCAGCAGGGTAAGACGGTTTAGTGACAGCATGGGTACACGGCAGTCTTGTTAGCTAATCCACAGTTCTGCAAAAAAGATAGGTTTTGCGATTATTGAATTGTGTTAACAAAGCCGATTAGTGTAATGCTGGATGCATGAGGGGATGGAGTGTGTTCAGGCAAGCCGGGCAGTTTGGTGGCTTACTTGCCTCAGCAGCTCTATACGTTGCACACCAGGTAAAATTCCAGAATGTTAATTCTGGGAGTGGCACAGTCAATAATTGACTAAGCATAAAGGTGAATCATGTTAATAGAAGGTCAGGGAATGGAGTGGACAAAACAAATGTAAAATTGCGAAGGCCTGGATCCTTGATGATTACATAGTGTCATGCTAGACTATTTCACTTCACGGTGAGACTTGTGGTGGCTTACTTGGCAGTAGGACTCAAAATATATTAATAGGTATCTATGTATATGGATAAATTATACCCATAACGCCCTATGTGGGCTCTGAAGAGGCGCGCCCCACCTGCCCCATAAAGACAAGGCAAAAAATGTTGCTACCTTCAGTATCTGCTTTCTAGTGGCCTAAACTTGGAGAAAATATTCGGAGCGCAGTAAGGGGCAATGGGGTTGTACTAGTTTCTAAATTAACGATAAAATGCTTTTTGTGATACAAATCATCCCGCTGAGACCAGACAACCACAATCTGATGCATGATCACCAAAGAACCATGCCACGGAGATGGAGGAGAAACTAAACGAAGGACAATACATTCTGGGAAACGGAATGCAGTTTTCCACCCCGTCAGCAGTTACCAAATGCAAACCTATGTGCTCTGACCAGGCAAGAGTTGCTGATGAAAAGTCCTGCTAAAGGGTTTCTGAAGAGAAGACAAAAACATAATGACAACTAGAAAAGGAAGTGTGAACCCTGACTGAGCCTGGAACCCTAAGTGTGGCGAACCCCCAGAAATGTGTCGAGGGGCATACACAACATCTATAGCATACCAGTACAAATTACACTGAATTAAGTTGCTGCACAGGTGGCAGTACGATCCTGTGAATCCATCAAATGTTTCCGGGTGTCAGCCCATTATGCTGAAAGAATAGCGGTCATGGGACCACCTACTGGCATATGTGGCGGTTCTGTATCAGGGTTATTGGAAAGAGGATCTGGGTTGGATGGGATTCAGTGTGCAGTAGACCCTATGCTGGTGCTATTTGGCCTCATTGGAGGGCTGTGTCACACATGGCTCACTTCTCCCTGGTTGCGGCCATGGCATACTTGATGATTGCTTGGAAGAGAGACAACTTGCTGATGGAAAAGGAATGGGCTGCTAAGGCCAAGCAAATATATATGGGGAGACTTTGACGTGGCCGGCACAGAGTCTGCCACCCCTCCTGCATCAGACATTTGGTGAGGATGATGCGGTAAATCAGGATCTTTATGGGCGTGCAGTGCTTTAATTTATGATGTGAATGTTGCTCTCCACAATGGTTGATTATTTTTTCATCTATCGAGTCGTTAATCCGCATCTGGGAGGGGAGGTGGGTTGGAAGGGTAGTGAGAAAAGGGGTTTCATGTGTTGTATAGACAACTGTTTTATTGTGCTGGAAAATCTCAATAAAATAGAATTTAAACATAAATAATGGGAGAGAAGGCAAAGACTGATTCAGCTGTGTGCGGACTAATCAAAGATCTGTGTACCAAGTTTGTAGCCGCCAAGAATTGGCTATGGCTATTGCGTGCAAGAGTTTGGAAACCAGTTTGCGAATCCACAGGATGTTTTTCAAAGGTATAGAAACATTTCTTCAACGTAACCACCCCCCAAAAAAATAAAATAAAGATAAGAATACAGCACACTTCCACCTTTTCACTGGTGAAATCCGATGGCAAATTTGTTGTGCTTGCATTCTTCACTCTTTTGAAGGATGTCCAGTGTTGGCCTGCCCTGCCACCCCAACTCTCGCTCAAGCTTTTAGTCATTGTACTGGCCCTTGAGCACAGTGTGGGGGCGTCTATGCTCAGGGTGCCAAACAGAGTGTTAGTCGTTCATTCATCGAAGGTGTGCTGCAAAAATGTTGATGATATCCTGAATTGCCCATTCACAGAGGCGGCATTCACCAGTAAATGTTGGCCTGTTCTGAAAACCATGAATAGGCTCTTGTGAAACTTGCAGTCCAAGGTCATCCCATCTTCCCAATTGCTGGTGACCAGAAATGGCTTGATGGCCAAGTGCACTTAAAAAAAGCGAATATTATGCCCCATCTGACTGCAGCTGATCACGCTTTCAGATAACTCAATACAAAAGCATGCACCAAATGCACATGCTCTCAGCACACCCTGTGCGTAGGACTTATTGCACACCCTCTACTTGCACCACCCAAAATGCCCTTAATATGAAGATCATGTTGTGTCAAATATCTCTTTTGATTCCGTCTATTCCAACGTCTCTGATACGGAAACGAACAAAACAAACACTTGTGTTCTCCCACACGATAGGCATTGCTTTATGCACTTATCTGATGACTCTGAACGCGCGTGCGAGTCCAAAGGCCATAGATTCTCCAGCAAAAAACAGCATCCTTCCAGCCACAGTATGGGGGTTCCGACCCGCTGCGGCACTGCCGCACATTAAGGACACAGGAGCAGGTTACTCCAGGAGTTCTACACCACAGCCCGGCCACCTAATTATGCACAGGCGTGTGTCAACCCCAGTATCTGCTGCCAAACCGTTAGTCAGCACACGCTGGAAACATGTGTAACCTCCGGTGCTTCATCACAAGAACCGGTGCTGGGGCGCTGGCTTCTTTTAGCTGTGAGCGCTCTTGGTCCTCTGGGAATTGTAGTCATGTGTCTGAGTCGGAGCTTTCCTCTGCTCCACACGACGCACCATGGTTCATTGCAGTGCTCAGAAGGACTTACAGAAACGGCACCTTTTGGGTTGGTCAGACCTTTGACCTTGCATGATTGACAGAAAAACTCACGACAGCAACAGTAGAATTTCCTGCATGGCCCTTTGAGCTAGGTTGACATTGTGCACTCTTATGAAGCAGTTGTCCAAGTACAGAGTTTCCTCCTGATCTATAAGAGGGTATTGGATAATGGTATCTGAATTAGATGCAGAAAGCAACATGTGCTGCCTTTAAAAAGAGTGGGAAGCACGTAGGGCTCCAGCGCTTGGAAAACACAAACACCTTAAAGGCATGGTCTAGTAAATAATTTTATTGTCCCAACGGGTCGGCCATGTTTTTTTAAGCCTAAGTGGCTCGATTTTAGAAAACTTTCCTATGGACCTTACCTGAGTTTTCGTCCATTAAACGCACGCGAAAACAAGCACCAGGGAGCCGCCATTTTATGATAATCCTATCTTTTCCCCGATCGCCCTGGCTGACCTGCTTTTGCGGCACTAAATCAATTCCCCCGCCCCTGAGCCTGTCATCAGCAGACTCGTACCGCCCATTTCCCAACGCCAAAGCACGTCTGGTGTCAACATTCGCTGCGCTTCAGCTAATGACGTGTCGCCATGGAAATGGCAGGACGCCCCTCTCCTCAATAAGTATAAACAGACCGTTTCCCAACACACAGCAGCCGATTTTCGATTCCATTCCTCTCTCTGTGTTACTTTGAGTATTCTGTGACTCGTTTCAGTGCTCTGGTCAGCTACCTTCGCCGCTTGTAGCCCGTGTGAACAGATACCAGTACCACCGCTATCAATTATTTTAGTTTGTTTAACACACAATGGCTACAATAATGCCCTACATGTACGAGCCCGAGTATACCGAGGAGGAACTACTGGAAAGGGAAGCACGCGAAAACGATGGGGATTCGGACGGCAGTTGGCAGGACGAATCAACAGATGAAGAGCCTGGGCCTAGTCGAATGGACGGCGTCTCCACCTGGTGCACATGCAATCGGTGCGAGCTAATGCCAACTGAGGACGAGAACTGCTGCTGCCGAGAAAACTCGGGATGCCTGGCCTACATTTCGGAAGGCGAGCCACGACCGCAATGCATCACCGAGCTGCCAGACTTCAGGGCAGCCTGCCTCACACGGGCCGTGTTGAGAATAATGATGGTGCTTATGCACGAACTTCGAGCAACTGTTCGTCCTCGTAATCCGAGTAACGAGTAAGTATACTCTGCTTGTCATGCCACTCCTATTTCATGTTCTTCTACTATATCCAAAATTACATCTACATATCATTGTAACGCATGTAAGTCATTCAATAGTGTGCATTGTCTAGATAGCATTTATCCGTGTAAAATGCCATTAGTTACAAGAATAGGCATTGACAACAAACGTTTATTAAACTTATCTGGGTCATTTAAAAACAGTTTGTTTCATTCCTTTTCACAGGTGGTACAGGCTGGTGGCCTATCGTTCCTTTACATGGTGGCTTCACAGGAGGCTTGGACACCGCTTTCGAAGAGTGATACCCGCCTGTGCCGTTCGTGCCATTAGAGAAACGTTCCCGAGTGACAGCGGTCAGTACAGGGGATTTTCTCTCGCTGTGCTGCAACCTGACCTGTATAATCTTTAAAGTCTTGTATTTTTGTTTCATGAAAATAAGATACAAAATAAAACACCACATATATTTTAACAATGTTTGTCTCGATTTTTTAAATGAATCAAGTGTGTCTCCATTCAAGGATGGACGTCGGACATCTGTGCTCCGAATGGGTGAAGGTCTGGTTGCTGTGAAGCAGGGTGGTCACTATCTATCTAAGCTAACATAACATATTCTCGATAATGCATACACTAAATAACACTTGTTCAAAGTCTTTCAGTAGGTTATGTCTCTATAAAAGTCACACATATATCTATACTAACAATTAACATTGGATTATACAGGCCTTAGGGTCTTGGCCACTATAATACACCGGTTGAAGTGTGGGTCTGTGCTCACAAGAATCTCCGGTATGTGGCATTTGTTATTGATAAGCAACGATATACTATCATTGATATAAAGGCGGTTCGCGCCGGTGAATGCGCGCTGGCATGGGGGGCTGTGACGGGCGCGAAAGGCCAAGGTGCCAAACTGCTTGTACACTTCAAAAGGTGTCCCACGCCAAGGGGCCATCGGTCACATGGCCTCCTCAGACCCCGTGTCTCCAGGCAGGCCTCCCCTGAGGCAGGCCGCCCCCCTGCAATCCACATAAGTGTGTCTCCATTCAGCAGTCTTCCTGTGCCTTATCTGCACGCCCCAGGGCCATCCATCCCACCCCCCTCTATCGAAGGCGGTTCACACCCGGAGATGAGCGCGGGCATGGGGGGCTGTCCGGGGCGCGAAAGGCCAAGGTGCCAAACTGCATGTACACTTCAAAAGGTGTCCCATGCCAAGGGGCCATCGGTCACATGGCCTCCTCAGACCCCGTGTCTCCAGGCAGGCCTCCCATGAGGCAGGCCGCCCCCCTGCAATCCACATAAGTGTGTCTCCATTCAGCAGTCTTCCTGTACCTTATCTGCACGCCCCAGGGCCATCCATCCCACCCCCCTCTATCAAAGGCGGTTCACACCCGGGGATGAGCTCTGGCATGGGGGGCTGTCCGGGGCGCGAAAGGCCAAGGTGCCAAACTGCATGTACACTTCAAAAGGTGTCCCACGCCAAGGGGCCATCGGTTACATGGCCTCCTCAGACCCCGTGTCTCCAGGCAGGCCTCCCCTGAGGCAGGCCGCCCCCCTAATACCACGACATACATACGTCATTCATTCACAAACACACCCCAGTTTCTAATACTTTAAAAACCACTCGATATGTCTCATGAGAACATCTTTGTGCTTTGCAAGTCAACTCTTGAACGTGCTACCTGGGAACCACTGAGATCTATGCTAATCTGCTCGTCGTCGTGCTATCCGTGAACTTCTGTGACCGCTTCGAGCATACCCATCAGTGCGCTACCTGTGGCCATCCACCTATTCTCCCGCAACATACTGCTCTGCTTGCTGAATCCAACGGTTTGTTGGTCAAGGTAAGGCCATGTATCCTGGTTATATTTTGCAGATTTTTAAATTTCTATCTATTTTCGAGTAGAGTACACAATAGTGCTATGTTCATTGGTCTCATTGGTATTGACTTGAGTTTCCATTGCTATGCTATCAATAGATCTATTTATTTTCATCTGTGACTATTGTGATTGAATTGCATCCTTCGGGGGTCCAGTCAATAATGTTAGCATGTTTCCTTCTCGTGCAAAACAGAACATCCAAGGGACGAGTCACATGTTCAGATTTCAGTCACATCAATTATACATTTCTGCAACTTATGCAAATACTAAGTAGCACATAATGAACTGGTATAGTTCCTGCGACCAAAACAAACCTTGCATTGATCATTGTATGATTCATTTACTTTTGTATCAAATCTTTACTCTTGAAGATTGTATAATAATGTCGATATTTACTTTTCAGATTTATCAACAATGCCTGCCTGTTCGATTAGCGGTTGCCCTTCGAAGACCCATGCGAAATCTGAAGGAACTACAATGCATGTGTTCCCGAAAACTGTTGATCGAATAAGAGAATGGGTCAGACATTGCGGATACCCACTGGATGAGCTGGAAAGTAGAGTCCAACAAGTCTTAGAGGACAAGAGGGGTGATCGATACCGCATCTGCAGCCGGCACTTTTCCTTGGACATGTACACAACTTCTTGGGTAACAAAGAAGAATAAACGGCGAACGACACGGAAATTGCGCGAAAACGCTATTCCCACTCTATTCGTCCACATTCCGCCACCGGTGAGTCAAGTGTCCGGATTTAGCTTTAGGCCTTGCGGTAGTGTGTTGCAGAATGGATAAATAGATATTGTAGGTGTTCTATCCCTTGTAATAATTTCGATATTGATATGAGTGTATAGTTTTTTGAATAATGACATTTATCAATATATTCTTTTTCGATTTCATAACCCACAAACGCAATGTATATATATATGGGGACAGGGAACTGTGCTGTATTGAGCATTTTTCAAGTATTCTGTCGGCTTACATGGCTATTTTTAATATTGGCATTTCATTATCAATCATTAATTGACCTTTACAACTTCTTGACTATCCCTTGAATCTGAAGCAAGAACATTCTACATCCTTGACGTGGTCGCAGTTATCAACCACTTCCAGCGCGTATCAGGTAATCTTACTAGGCTAATCCGCTACATACTTGTTTTATGCATGTCAATTAATAGTTTTATTCTATCGTGTAATTATTTTACCGAATGTTTGGTTACTGATTTCCAATTAATATACACCTTAGTTATCGTCCACTGGTGTTTGTTTTCAGTTATAATTAGTGTTATCCATACTAATGCAAGTACTGTCTTTCAGGGAGATGCTGAAGCGTCCGCCACATCTACAACATTTCTAGATGTTTTTCAACATCAGAAGGTATGGATACTGACCGCTCCACCGAGCGTCATCATCAGAGCTGGAATTCTTGTCGTTTGATCGTTCTACACAATGTTTCATTCGTGGTTAGCCGTTGATATGTACCTGTGCTGTCGACCCCAGGTGTATCTTATGTTTTCACAATTGTAATCCTCACTAATGCAAGTACTATGTTTCAGGCAGTTGATGGAGCGTCAACCCCTGCACTTGATGCAGAGCCTGACATTCAAGTATACGAATCGGCGCAACAGCTTTCGGAAGTGCGCACTACATTTGCAACATCCATAGATATTCTTCAGCAGCACGAGGTATGGATAATGACAGCTCCATCATGCGTGATCATATAACGTGATTCCATTTGCTATACTTTCTTCCCTATTAACGCAAGTGCTGTGTTTCAGGGAGACGACGGAGCTTCCACCACAATCACAACATCTCATTTAGATGATGCAGATGTAAAGGAATCGTTGAAATAAGTCGATGAAATGTGATCATATTTGGATTTTCCTTGATTCTTTTGGACAATGCATCATTTGCGGTTATCTCTTTATATGTACCTGTGCCGTCGACCCCAAGTGTGTGTTGTGTTTCCAATATTGAAAAGCATACTAATGCAAGTACTGTGTTTCAGGGAGATGCGGATGCCTCCTCTCCAATACAACCATTCATGGCAGTCCATGCAGAGCCAGAGGTATGGATACTGACAGTTCCATCGAAATAGATCATCACTGGTCGAATACTTGTCCTTTGATTGTTGCACACAATGTTTAAATCGTATTTGGCTATTGAGATGTACCTGTGTGTTCGTCCTCACGTGTGTTTTATGCTAACAATATTTTGATACATAGTAATGAAAGTACTATGTTTCAGGGAGACGATGGAGCCTCATTCCGTGCTGTCTATGCGGATACAGAAAATATAGTCCTTGCAGCGCAAGAGGAAGGGAGGACATGCGGAAACAAATCGGAGCTACAGTGTGCAGAGATTGAAGGTCGAGTCAAAAAAGTTGCAAAGAAAAAAAAACAAAAAAAGGTTAGTTACAAACAGTTCATAACTTTAAAAAAATGTTTGTGCTGGGGACTATATTATGTTTTTTTCCAGTCAATTCCACTACACTCCATCTTGTGTTTAAACTGAACATCCCTTTTCCAATATCTCCTCCAGTTACCCGTGGGTGTCAGAACTATACACACACAGACAGTAAAGCGAATGAGAGATGTGGCTTGCCAGACCGTGTACACTATGGAGGAACTATTAATTGAGGCGAGGCGTGTTCAGGCTCGAGATGCTCAAGTCTAATGGCCAGAACATGAATTAATTGTGTTTGGAGACTACAGCAAAGTTGCATTGGATCATAGCTACAGTGCGACCGCACCACCACAAGAAGATGTTATTGAATGTATTGAAGATAGCTCTGAAGTAGTTGCAGATCAATTTACACAATCTACACCCGCCAAAAATTTGCCACCAAAAAACCTGTCGACATTGTTGTGTTCTCCCATCAATGTTGAAGTAATAGATGTTGAAATGACAGTGAATGAACCAGCCGCAGCATCCATAGACGCATCAGAACTTGATATCAGCGATATTACTTTCCAATGTGTTGAAATCTCCACAACGTCAAAGGCCGAAACAACGTTGACGCAGGATGACAGTCTAATGAAAGAGAGCAAATACATTGTATTCGACAGTTGTTTGATGGAACTTATAAGTATGCTGAAATGTGTGCATTCCATTAGAGGGAAAGTATGTGGGAAGCCATTGATTAATGTGACTCGTCAAATAAAAGGCAGTAACGTCAAAATAAATGCCGCCTGTAGATTAAATCATAGGTTCTCATGGTCTGCACAACCAATGCTGGGAAAAATGCCAACAGGCAATCTACTGTGTGCAGCTGCATCACTTTTTAGTGGCTCCAGTTTTAGAAAGTTAGAGGCTTTCTTTCAGTTTGTGGGACTCCATTTCATTTCTAAAGCGCTGTACTACACATACCAACGTGATTATCTGTTTCCGGCCATTAGTGATGCTTGGAAAATTGAACAATTGTCTCTAGCAAGTACATTCGAAGGCAAACTATTCAGGCTAGCCGGCGATGGACAGTGCGATAGCCCTGGATTTTCTGCCAAGTACTGCACCTACCACTTTCAGGACATGGATAGTAAGAAAATTGTGAGTTCGGTGGTCGTGCAGGTAACACAATGTACATCGTCAGTGGCCATGGAGAAACTAGGTTTTATAAAATCAGTGGAATATCTACAATCGAGGGGGATGCACATCGACCTCATAGCCACGGATAGACACGTTTCAATTGCCAAGACAATGAGAGAGCAGTTCCCACATATTAAACATCAATTTGACATATGGCATCTTGCTAAATCAATCAATAAGAAAATCTCGGCTGCAGGAAAAAAAAAAGGTTTTGAAAGTATTTTGCAGTGGTCACATTCTATCACCAACCATCTTTGGTGGAGCTCAAAAACTTGTGAGGGGTCAGTGGAAATACTACTTGAAAAATGGCGGTCACTGATGCACCACTGTACCAACGTTCACCGCTGGACAGCAAATGAACATTTCCACCAATGTGAACATGGCCCTTTGTCCCCAGAGGAGGCACGGAAAAAGAAGTGGTTGATTCCATCTTCACCGACACACAAAGCCATTGAGAAGATTGTTGTCGACAAAACTCTATCAAGAGATTTGAGAGGACTGACAGAATTCTGTCACACAGGAGATTTGGAGGTGTTCCACAATATGTGCCTAAAGTACAGGCCAAAGCGCTTGCATTTTAGCTTTCGGGGCATGAAACATCGCACTCTACTAGCGGTCTTGGCCCATAACAGCAATGTCGGACGTGAACAATCTAGGACTAGGGGTAAAGTAAGGATGCCTCGCTACACTAAGGTGTTTTCAAAACGAAGTAAGCAATGGGTGATCAAACCAGTCTATGATGAAATGCAGTTCGACTTTGTGAAAGGCCTTATTGTTGCTGTGTTAGAGAAGCACAGATATGGAATTTTGGACGTTTCTGTGCAGAGCAGTGATCTATTGCCACCGAACATTGTGACTGTGCCATGCCCACCCGATGCACAGCTGATTGTGAAGTACAAATCCCGGTTTAAATAATTGCAATACGATTGTCTTTTTGTAAATAAATGTTATTGTACAGTGTACCTGTAAACCTAACCCCTACCTTCACCATCATGGGTGGCGAACAAGCTGGGTGTCATCTTTGAATTCTCTCTATTCACCTCACATATGTGTATGTATATATTTTTCTCATGTCTCATCTCATGTAAATGTAAATGCTGCGCACTGTTAACGGAGGGGAGGCTTGCGTATTGCAAATAATAAAACAAACAAACAATAAATCTCACTTTTAACTCAACTCCTGTGGTACTTTATACTTTCCCTGACCTTCCGCCAAAAATTAAATGTCTCAATTTGGGCTGCAAAGCTCGCAGAAAACGGGGACAAAATTAGGGCACTTAGAACGCGCCAGCCAAGCGGCCCGTGGCATTTGGGAGAGAAGCCAGTTCGCATTTGCACATTGAGGCGCACTACATAGACGGATTCTAAACTTCAAGTTCTCATAGATGCCTATACTACGTGATGTTGCAAATAAAGAATGCGAAGGACAGCGCCCAGATGAGGCCCACAAGTCGCACTGGAAGTATAAGGGTCTATTGTTTTTTGACCTTGAGACAGGGACCATGCTGAAAGAACTACATTTGAAGGGAGTGCACAATAACGTAAGAGACGATAAGGCAGAAAATTCAGAAACTAGGCCGAGTTTCAGTTTTAGGTCAGTATACGAAAAATCATTGTTAAGAGCACGGTCCGTTTTACAGACTGCATTACGAAGAGACACAATGGAAATTTCAAATATAATGTAAGTAAATCTTTACACGCTTTTGTACCGGAATGAAGATTTAATGAATGGATGCATGAATAAATGAATGAATGAAGAGCTAGGAAAGGCAAGTAAAACTGTTCGTAGTGGGCACATGGGCATGCAGGTTCACTGGTCTCACCGATCTCGCTCCTTGGCCCAGCCACTTTTCCCTGCACTACGGGACTGTCTCTGTATCCTTCAGCCCCTTCTCCTGGCATTTACCTTGCACTTGCCACCAGCTGGCCCTATTATTTAATTTGTATTCAACTAACCTTGTACAGCCCATCCCCATGCACCATCAGAAAGACACCTGGCCTAGTAGGATCGTTGTCTGTCTGCCCTTGTTCCCCACCTGCCTCGTCACGCCTAGTAATACTTGAGTATAGGCGCGTTACAAATGCCATATCATATATCATATCATTCCTCACGCATGTAGACTGTCGTTTATCATTGTGTGTTGGCCTCGATTTATCTTGTTACTTTTCGCATTGATTTTAGAGACGAACATACTCCATTGAACTACCCTTGCAAGCAAATAGCTTCTGATCGGCTGTAATAAATAAAATGAGTAATATTAATGAAGTTCGGCTAGCGAGACTAATTATCATTTTTTTGTTTTCATAACAGGTATTTTATCCCTTACTGCCACTGCCATCTGTTTGAGACACCGGCGGATGGATTCTTCAGCAGACACCTGCAGCTTCGTGTCAACAACTGGAGCACGATCACCATATTATGGGACGATCGCCAAGGGCCCACATGCCCTTACTCTGTACTAGTGGCTAGAAGCAACATATCAACCTTTACGCTGGCCTAGTGCCTACTTGATGGAACAGCCTTGCGGTTCACCGTGCTTCCAAAGTGATTCTTTTTACGAAAATGAACACCCTGTGTACCATAAAGGAACAGCGCGTGACTCAAGATGAAACGGAACAGTTATTGCGGACAGATAAAAGAAAATAAATGGCTTCCGGAGTTCATATGTCAATTGCTGAATATTCTCTAAACATTTAATGTCAAATAAATGTACTTTACCAAATGTACCGTGTTGCTGTTTCATTTTAAAGTACAGTTTCATATTCCAAATTGTGGCGCGCTGTGTTGTGAGTTGATCTGTGTTGGTTTCCGGGTTCTGTGTGGAGTCGCGCAGAAGACGACTGGGCGCGTTTGCCTACGCAGCACAGTAACGTCACGGGTAGAGGCGGGGAATATGAATGTTTTGATAATGTCAGGCTCAGGGGCGGGGGAATTGATTTAGTGCCGCAAAAGCAGGTCAGCCAGGGCGATTGGGGAAAAGATAGGATTATCAGAAAATGGCGGCTCCCGGGTGCTTGTTTTCGCGTGCGTTTAATGGACGAAAACTCGGGTAAGGTCCATAGGAATGTTTTCTAAAATCGAGCCACTTAGGCTTAAAAAAACATGGCCGACCCGTTGGGACAATAAACATTTTTACTAGACCATGCCTTTAAACATCAAAAGGGGCACAACTGTTACTAGACAGCCAGACCTTGAAAGGCCTCTTAGTCATAGCAGGGTGTGAGAAACATGGGGGTATTCTCCCATGTAGACCCTGAGCATCCTCTATTTGGGTGGAAAGGCGAGGGCTCCCACTCTTGGATCCCAACCTTTGGGGTGGACGCGTGAGGGAAGATCACCTGGGAAGGGGAGTCCGGGGTTGTGGCCATGGGAGTACCCCAGGTGAGACGCAGTATTCCGATGGGGCGGTAGGCGAGGAAGAAGAGGTCCCGGAAGCCTTTGTGGGGTATGCAGGTCCCATTGTCTCTGATCCAAGAGGGAGGTGAAAATATCATACCTGAACAAAAAATGTCAAGGAGGAGGGTCACATGAGACAAAGGCATAGCTCAAACACTTATTTTTCTTCCCCTGGGTCCGACCATAGGGAGTATTGTCAAGATCCATATTTTCATGGCAGGACGTCAGGAGTAAGGGGTAACCTAACACAAGAGGAATCAACCCCGGCATACAAAAACAGGACCAGGGAATTCTCCTCTATCAGTCACCTTATAATAATCCAACATGTAAATCTCAGTTTCAATCTCATCCCATCGCCCCCTCCCCATTGCCAACAAGTACTGGGACGAGTAAGAGGAGACCAGGAGCAGTGAAGATTACCCATAGACATAATAGTGAAAAGCAGAGGGAGGCCTACCACATTACACCACTAGGCTGTCCCACTAATAGAGTCAGGCAAGGTCAGGCACTTTAGTTTCAGTCACACCCGACTGCACTTGACTCGGTATAAAAGGTGTGGTTCTGCCCAAGAAGTGGATCAATCTGGGGTTGCTGGCTGGAATGTGGAGGCTGCAGCACGAGAAGCTTGGAAAGACTGGAGGAGAGCAGGACGTTGGGATGCTGATTCTGTGTGGCTGGAGTGTTGCAGCGAAGCGAGGGAGCCGTGTCTCCGGGGAGCCAGAGTGAGGAGAATTGCTAATTATTGGCCATGTGCTCGTTCTCCTGTGGTGTGTGCCAGTCCCAGGGGTATGAGGGGCAGGTGGTAAAACCCAGACATCGACCCACAGATCCCAAGAAGCTGCCCGCCAGTACCACTAGCTGTGTGTGTGTGTGTGTGAGAGAGAGAGAGAGAGAGAGAGAGAGAGAGAGAGAGAGAGAGAGAGAGACAGAGAGACAGAGAGACAGAGAGAGACAGAGAGACAGAGAGAGACAGAGAGAGACAGAGAGAGACAGAGAGAGACAGAGAGAGAGACAGAGAGAGACAGAGAGAGAGACAGAGAGAGAGACAGAGAGAGAGAGAGACAGAGACAGAGACAGAGACAGAGACAGAGACAGAGACAGAGACAGAGACAGAGACAGAGAGAGAGAGAGAGAGAGACCCAGTAGTGTGTGTGTGTGGCTGGAGCAGAAGCCGCAATTTGAAAGTGGAAAGCAGCACAGAAAACGGAAAGCAAGGAAGAAAAGGAGTGTGAGTGGCGCGAATATACAGAAAGAGAAAGGAGAGGGTGCGAAAGACTGAAATCAAAGCGAGAGAAAGCAAAGAGGGTGCAAGCGTTCCGAAAGCAGGAAAAATAAAGTGCAAGAGGGCCGATAAAGAGAAAGGTGCAAGGGTCCACAATCAACTAAAAAGAGCGTGCCAGGGGCACGATAAAGCGAAGAGGAGTGTGCAAGAAGAACAGAAGAGTGACAATAAGGTGCAGGTGTGCACAAAGTCAAAGGAAAGAAAGGTAAAAGTGAAACAAGAACCGAGTGGAAAGGGTATAAAGGAAAAGGTGCCAGAAAGGACATAAAAAGTGGAAGTAGAGGGTTCAGAAGTCAGAGTGGTCACGCAGGGGAGGAGAAAAAGGCCAGTGTTTTTGAAAGTCTGGCATTCCCCCACGGAAAGAACTATGTTAAAATGGAACATCCTGAGAAGGTGAACCTTTGTTTGACACCAGAGGGGCCTAGACTTGGGGAAGGGAACCCTGAGAGGCCCGACAAGAAATGTGTATTTGTGTTTAGAACTGGAAGGATTGAGGGTGGGTGGCGCTGTTGAGCAGCGTAAAGGAACTGCAGACTGGCGTTGCTCCAGCCGTGACACTGCATAATCCGTGAACATTATCCTGTTGTGTGCCAATAAATCAAGTACTGAACTGCAGAAAAGTTGCAGGCTGATTCCAGAACACTGTGGTCGAGAAATTTCGGGAAACCGAGCAGTATTGAAGGTTTAGAGCGCCGTTGAAAAGCCCAGGGACCTGAGTGGAAGTAAGATCTGTCCCGCGGCTCCATGGACTGCCGTCATTTGCAACGCCGCCACCTGCCGCGCCGTGGCCTAGGGCGCCTGCCGGACCCCTGAAGTCAACAACTTCACCCCTAAATTGTGAGCCAAGCGGGGGATGGAGGTTGCCCATTGCGCCTGATGAAGAGGGTTGTTCTGCAATGAGAACGCAGCGGATATACATAGCTCTCAACCTTTCATGGCCCTTGGGCGGGTGAAAACACCCGATTTCTTATTTGGTGGGTGAAAGCCCATTGGTTCCTATGGGCGTGCAGGGAGCTTGGCAGATAAGAGAGCTGCCTAAGTGGCGGGTGACACCCGGCAAAAGCGTGTGAGTTGAGAGGTATGGATATAATTACAGACAAGGAGGGACAACCGCGGGGCATAACGGCAGAGTCTGCAGGTACACGGAGACGTGCTCAAAAACAGCACATGCACCACAGATTGCGGAGCAGCTCTTCGGAGACAAAGGGCCCCAACTTGGACCACGCTAACACGCCAGGTGAGAACTGCTGCGCCTGAGGGGTCGGGCGGCTCAGGAGGCCTGGCGTTAGGACCCAGGGGAGTCCACCTCTTAAGACGTATCGGCTCGCTATCCGGCACCTCCCAAAACTTCCCTGACCCTCTACTCGCATAAAAGACCCTGGGAGAAGTCAAGGGAGCCGACGCAACACCACGGGGGAGTTTTAAAAAAAGACAGAGTGTTGCAGGAACGGCACATAGACAACAAACAGCTGGATCAGGGGAAGACTATCTGCAGCCGAGCAGGAGGAAATTGCCTGTAATCCATTGTCAAACTGAGTGGAATATAATAGGCAGCCACATTGTACTAAGCAAGTAAAACCCCCTACAGAGAAGCTGCAAATATCCTGGATGTAGGCAGCACACAAACCAGGACTGACTGAAGAAGTTCACCTGGAGGACGTAAGGTCAGCAACAAAATATAATCACAGTTGCTGTATTCAGGTGGAGGGCATAGACTGGAGACCACTACAACACAACCTCTGAAGGGAACTAAACGCGTGTGATCCAGGTTATACGTAGGAGGCCACAATACCAATACCTTGGGTGGGCAGAGCAGTAACGGAAGAAAACCTCACAGAGCATTTATATTGACATACACACTTGGGATATTCTATATATCCACCCATGGTAGGGAGACGCTGCTAAATGGTATGTGGAGGGTAATAGATATCCCATAACGGGGGCAACAGTGTACTGTACCAAGTTCAGTGCATAAATCAGACTATTATACCACTGACACCCCATGCCACCGGAAACTCTTTTATTCAAACATAAGTGGCGGAGGACACAGAGAGGTGCTAGAACAGAATGCTTACCGGTAGGAAAACGCACTAGGTGCAGCCTGATTAAGCAGACACCAGAATTCGCAGACATGCGCCTCGGATAGTATTGACACCCGTACAATTAACAGGAACCCAGACCAGTTCAACGCTTCTGCAACAACTGACAAAGGACAACTGCCAGAAGTACAGCAGATGATTAAAGTGCATGCCCCATTGAGCAGTAAGAGAGCAGTGTCACGAAATGACGAAGGACGCCAACAAAAAGAAGGGTCCGATGGAGTCGTACACTAACACCATGGTGCAAAATACAACACAGCCGGACCAGGCAACGGGTAGAAGCACTGCCACAACACCAGGAGAGTCACGGGACGACCACCTATTGCAAGCAATGCAAGCTGGATTCATGTCAGTGAATGTCAAACTTGATGAAATTGTCTCCACAATTAGCTCCCTGAAAGCCAAGGTAGAGAAAGCGTGGTCGAATAACCTAAGCCGAAGCTAGAATCGGAACAACAGAAGATAAACTAACTCAGCATCACCGGGACACTGTAGAACTGAAAACCTAACTAGTAAAAACCAAGGGTAAATGTGAAGACCTTGTATCGCGATTGCGGCGCAATAACATCCGCATAGTAGGGATACCGGAAGCAGCATGTAAATGCCTGATGGAGCCATTCATAGAGAACCTACTCCAAACCCTATTCGATTCAGCACTCTTCTCATCACATTTCTTAGTGGAAAGGGCACATTGCACCCTCGCGCCGATGCCCAAACCAGGTGCCGCACTGCGTACCATCATCACAAGACTGCCCAATTATAGGGACAGGTACCTCATCCTGAAATTATGCATGGAGAAAAGAACACTATACTATGAGTCCAGCACAGTACATATCTATCCTGACTTCTCGGTTGGGGCTCAGACAGCAGCGATCATACGATTCGGTGAAGAAGGTGACAGGCACATCCCATACTCCTTAATGTTTCAGGCTAAACTCAGGAAACAGCACAGGGGACGCGCACACTTTTTTGAAAAACCGGCAGAGGCTATAGCATTCATGTAATCATCCATCCCACTACAACTGCGGGATTGCAGAAATAATACTAGCCCCGCTCGAGAGGCAGAGAATGCTCTTGATCAGGAGGCTGGGTGACCTAGAAATCCAGACCACAAAGAAGAAGCCTGGGGCAAAGAACTGGTAGGAGAAGAGAGACACAACACAATGAGATAAGTTGGAAACAGGCAGTTGGGTGCTGGACATGCTATGCGGCCGCTGTCTGCTCACAGGATTCCTCCAGAATATTCTACTGTTTTGAAAAGGGGACACCATCAGGTTGGGGTAGATGGTGAGGGTGGGGGGATAAATACAAGAGGGGTAAGAAAGGGGGATGGGGAGGAAGTTGGAAAATGTTTAAGGTTAAAAATGCAAGTTGCAGGAGTGGCACAGGCACACAGTCAGAAAGTTGGTTTCATACCAACGGAAAACACACTGAATCTAGTGGCAATACATGAGCCAACAAATGGGTGAATCAATAGGCCTGGTATCATGGAACATCAGAGGCATCAATAATCCCATTAAAGCCATAAAGATAACAGCATACATTGAACGGCCCTCCCAAGATATTGATGCTACAGGAGACACATGCTACGGGAGTAATAAACAATACCTTTGCCCCCAAGTGGAGAGATTTGACACCTACTCATCACAGGCGAGAGGGGCGATGATATTAGTTCATCAAACGCTGCCCTTCAAATCACAAAAGGTGCAAATAGACCCTGAAGGGCGATATATAATTACAGGGGAGTTGGGCGGGAAAAAAGATCATACTGGTGAATTCATATGGCCCCAATGTGGATGACCCGGGCTTCTACAATAGCATCGCAGAGAATGTGACAGGGGGTAGGGAGGGGGGGGGGGTGGGCAGAGCCCGATCATATGGGGGCGGGGGTGATTTTAACACTGTACTAGACGTGGTGAGAGAGGGCACTAGCACTACCGATGAAAACTTTCAAGTTCTGCACAGATGGTACAACAAATAATGGGTCAGCTAGGGATCTTTGACGTATGGAGAAATGAACACGCGAATACCACTGAATATACATATTACTCCACAGTACACGATGCCATGTCACAAATTGATTTAATACTAATATCTGTGGAATGGGTGTCTAGGATACAATACAGCAAGATCCACCCACGCACGCTGTCAGATCATTCTCCGGTAGTGATTAAACTTGTAATGAGGGAAATACCAAGACCTTGCTTCATGTGGAGAATGCCATTGGCTACGCTAAAAGACACCATACAGGTCACGGCAAGATTGAGGAGTTCTTAAAACAGAATGAGGGTTTGGTGTCTCAATATACCACCGTGTGGGAAACGTTCAAAGTGTGGATTAGGGGGGGCACTGATCGCCACAACTACCAGTATTCTTAAAAAAATGAGACAATGCACTGGGCGATACCGAAAGGGAAATACGAAACCTAGAAAATCAATATGGCAACACCAAGGATAATAAACTCCTGGGGGCAGTTAAGGGGAACCTGACAAAGTTCTGCGATCTGGTGGATTTAGAAGATACATGGCTAAACCTTCTCAAGCCCATAGGTACGGGGAGGGAGACCGACCAGGGAAATGGTTAGCCGAACTGGCCAGGGGCGAACGTGGGATACAGACCATCATTGGCATTATGGGGAAGACAGGCCAGATTGTGACGTCTGCTAAAGGAGATTAATTAGGAATTTAGGGATCACTATAAGACACTATATGCCAACGCAGACACGAGCACACAGGAAGAGAAAGAACAATACTTATCTGAAAACACACCCAACCCCAGTGGGCCTCTCGGCAGAAATGAGGGAAGAAATTGGGAGGCTGATTGAACTGAGGGAAATAGAAGAGTCTATAGACTCATTGGCCTCTGGTAAGTCCCTAGGCCCTGACGGCCTGGGCCTTCAAATATATAAATAATACAAAAGCATACTAGCCCCAAAGCTCCTAAAAGTGTTAATTAATGGAAGTCTTCCACCTTCAAAGTCGGAGGCGGTCATCACAGTACTATCTAAGCCTGGGTGCCCACCTAGTGAGATTGCATCATACCGCCCGTTGTCCCTGACTAACACGGATGCAAAAAGTTTCGCAAAAACACTTGCAGACAGACTCCTGCCGTATATGCAACAACTGATACACCCAGATAAATCAGGATTAATCCCCACACGATCAACAGGATTGAATCTTAGACGACTATTCAGAATTATTTCACAGATAAACCCAGAGACCAGGGCGGTTGCAGAGTCATTGGACGCCGAAAAGGCCTTTGACTCAGTGTCATGGACGTACCTATTTGAGGTACTCAGACAGTGTAAAATGTGAAACAACTTAATCAGATATATACGAATGTTATAGACAAATCCAACAGCTAGAGTCCGCATGAACGGGAAGTTACCACAACCGTTCGGGCTGTTCCGAGTTACTAGAAAGGGCTGCCCTTTTTCACCTGTACTATTCGCACTTACAACAGAACCACTTGCCATAAAAATGCATGAACGGCATTCACATGGAGGTATACATATACACAGTGCCCCTCAGATAATATCGTTATATGCAGATAATACATTACTATACCTACGTAATCCTAAGGAGAACCTTAAACCAGTGATGGCAGAGGTGGCCGAATTCACGAGGCACTCAGGATACAAGATAAACAATACAAAATCCGAATTATTGCAGCTAACCAAGAACACAACCGCACCTAACTGACTTGAGGATTTAGATGGTCCCCGATTAGAATTAAATATCTTGAGTGCTGGTCTCTGATAATCAGCAAATGCTATATGAAGATAATCATGAAGCCTATCTTAATGCATTAACCACCAAATTGGCAGTGTGGTCTAAATTCCAGAAATACCTATGCAGTAAACTTTATTAAAAATAATAGTGGTACCCACATTACTTTATTACTTCAGCTCGATCCCGATCTGGCCAGGCCGTAGCTCTTTTGCTAGACTTAGATCCATGGCGATACAATTTGTCTGGAGAACGGGGTTCCTAGAATCAGCTGGGAAGTAATGTCAGAACCTTACGAAAGGGGAGGACTTGCTGTACCCGATTTTGAGCTGTACGTTCTAGTAGCACAGGCACAGTTTGCGGGTTACTGGTATTCACAAACTGCCGCCCCAGCACATAACGATACGGAGCAGCTCCTACACATTTGAAAGCTGTAATTCTCAAAGGGAAGCATGTGGATTCATGCCAGTTGGCCCTGGTACGCACTACTGTTGAGGCGGATACACAACAGACTGCACAGCGACATACCATGCAACAGCAAAATAGCGCTATAGAACTGCCCGGGACTACCACCTACGTATGACTTAGACATACAGAAAGCCTGGGATCTATGGGGAATAATGAGAGTAGGTGACCTGTTTCCAGGAGGGTCTTTCGTAACTCAGGAGGAATTCAGGGAGAAACTGGGAAATAATCCTGTTAAATTGCTGCAATATTTCCACATTCGGGCGGCAGTACGTCGCAAATGGCCATCCTTCCCATTAGAGCCTGTGCCCTTTACACGATTAGAAATGATAATTAAAGAAGAAATGCCCAGAGGATTGGTTTCAAGGCTGTATGAGTCAATTCAGATAGGCCAACAGTTATATAATAAAGCGAAACTTTGGGAGAGAGACCTCGATAAACATCGACGAAACCAAATAGCAGAAATATTGTTTGCTGACCAGAGAGGCATCCCTCAATGCAAGTCCGAGGCTTATACAGTTGAAAATACTAAAGCAATTTCATTATACCCCAGCTAAAATAGCACGCATCTATCCTGGTACGACAAATGCATGCATGAAATGTGGGCACAAAGGGGCGGACTTCATACATATGTACTGGAAATGTCCAGAGATTACACATTTTTGGTCCGAAATAGCAGAGGCATTACACAAAATGACCAGAGTCCCTCCTGTGCTTACACCATTCAATTACGAGTTGGGAGACATGGGCAAAGTCTCCATCACAATGCGTAGACTGTTTAATATGGGCTGTATTCTTGCTAAAAAATGTATAATGCTGAAGTGGGAGTCAAGGAGAGCACCAACAGCCGAGGAATGGTTAGGAGAAATTACATTTGTGGAGGTGTATATCTGCTTGATAAACGTGATGTCGTCCAAAAGACATTTGGGGCCCATTCAAAGCGTACATGGACGAACAAACACAGGATACGACCTGAAAATGTAACAAATAAAATACAGATATGTAAAAATGTATAATGGTGTGTTTGAACTGATGTAAATTTGTGGCCTTGGCTTGATATGACCGGCTAATCTGCAACCTAAATAAAGAGTGAAAAGAAAAAAAGAACTGGAACGATTGAAGCTTGGGGAAGGGATTCCCAAGAGACCCAGAGACATCGGGACCTTTTATTGACTTGCTGCACAAGCCCTACGTGGAAGGTTCTGAGGGCAACCTTTTTGAGTTAAACTAGTTTTGAAACTGGCAGAATCACACCTAATGGGTAAGGCTACCTGAAACCAGTCTTGGTTTCTATTTATTTTTTTGAGCCACCATTTTTTCTTTAAGAAAACCCTTGATCACAGTTCTTTTAAGAGTCAGGGCAAGCATAGGTTTAGACACAGACAGACATTGACAGCCCTTAGAAACATCAGTTGAGGGAACAATCCCTTTAGAGTTAGGGCCAGTTAGGTATTACACCAACCCAACAAAGTTTCTAAATAAAGGTTTTCAAACTGTTACCTTTGAGTCTGTGTCGCTCTTGATACCATGCCTGCCTCACAGGGGCCATGCATTTCTTGTCTAGCATATGGGTGTCTTAAAAACCTGCCTGATTGCATACCAGATGGTATCTAGTATGGTGGCTATGCACTGCTGGTGCTCCCTGCTGTCCTACAGGCTTCTTTGCCTCTTTTGGCACTTCTAAATTGAACATTTTGGACATCTTATGGTGAAATGACAATATTTAGATGATCTAGATGATCTAGGAGCAAGTGATAGATGTCCTGCTTTAAGATGAAGCAAGTGTCCTATTTGTCAGAGGGACTTTCTATTCCAGGGAAGTTTAAGGGTCTCGGGCTGGATAAGGCAACTTCTGAAGCAGGTCCTAGTAAAGCTTGGATTCTTCTAGGTCTCTGCTCCTTTAACAGAGTTGCACACACCTTCCTTATGTTGTCTGGCACTGTGCCCCTCAATGGACACTCTACTTTATCTGCCTGCATGCTCTTTTGTAGAATACTCTAACCCCATGCCCTCATCTGACAGGGTGGGAGCCACCAAATGGCTTGCAATTTTAAAATGTTGCCATTATGCGCTGCAAAGAGCACAGAAGCTCAGGTGACATGGCCAAGCGAGACTGGTCCTACTCGAAAGAAGGCATCTACTTTAAAGCTTCATGTTCAGGAAGTGTGTCCATAGGGTCTTAATAAAATCTGATCAATGTCTGCCAAGATGCTCTCCATCACATTAGACTTCTCCTTTCTTGGTGACTGTTAGGGAGATTTTCATTTTTCAAATCTTACCCACTCTAGCCTGTGCCTCCCAGCACTACTGCTGAACTTGCTGTGATTTGTTTCATTGACTTTGAAGGAGAGTGAGACTTTATTTTTAATCTCACGCACCTCCTGCTTAAGTATTGTTTACAATTGCATGACAAGTCTTACTTGAGGTTTTCATTGGTTAGAGCGTATTCAAAGGCCCAATAAATAATTGACTCTGGAAATTGGCCATGAAGCATGTGTCAGTGGATGCCTTTGCCTCTACTTTTATTTGTTCCTCTTAGTCACACTCTGACACAGCTCTCTCTAATCTGCATCTTTCCATCTCCAACACCCTGGACATCCTTGCCCCTGTCAGGAGAATCCATCTGAAGCCTACCTCAAAGTGCAACTCTTGATAGGACTCTGACCTCGTCACCCTGAAACTCAAGTGCAGGGTGGCTAAGAGGAAGTGTAGGGCTTCGGGCGCATCTTCTGATAACCTGGCCTGCTGCCTGTTCCAAAGGCAATACAGACTCTCTGTCCTGTCCAAGAAGAGAGTTCACATCCAAGCCTGCATGTCTGCAGCCGCGAACAACACGGCAAAACTCTAAAATCTGAAAGTAGCTGGCCAACCCTTCTGCAGTCTCTCCCTCTTCTGTTCCCTCCCAGGCACTCTGTACGGCTCTGGCTTCTCACTTCACCACTAAAATTCTCTCTCTGCCCCCCTCTCCCTCTCGCCGCCACTCCCTCTCCTCCTTTCTCCTCTTTCTCTCTGACAACACCCGACAATGTTTCTAGACCAGTACGAACTATGAAAGTTTCATCCAAACAGGTGTCCCCTGCTCCTCCAGAACCATCAAGGACCACATTGACACCCTCGCTCCAGCCTTGGCCGATTTCTGCGATCACGTTTTCGACACTGGATCTTTCCCCTCTCTCCTCAAGCACTCCCTTGTGCACCCCCCCTCCTTAAAAAGCTTTCTGCCGATCCTAACTGTCTGGCAAACTATTGCCAGATCTGTATCACTCCTTTCATGTGCAAACTCCTGGATAAACTGGCCATCTCCCAGCTTACTCTCCACACTGAATCTGTTAGTTGTCTCTATGACCATCAGTCTGGCTTCAGAGTAGCCAGAGGCACAGAAACTGCTCTCCCGAACACCTGTGAATATCTGCTCTCTAATCTTCACTCCAGCCTTCCTTCTGTCCTCATCCTCCTTTCCTGTGCTTTTGACACGGTCAATCACACCATCCTGATCAATCGACTGCATGAGAACCTGGGCATCACCGATCAGGCCCTAGAGTGGTTGACCACCTTCCTGGACCGACCCTCCCAGGTCCAACTTGGGTCCTTTCTCTAAACCACCTCTCTCTCCACATGTGGTGTTTACCAGGGATCTATCCTCTCACCCTGGCTCTTCAATGTCTACTTGGCCCCTTTGGCCCACCTGAGCTCTACCTTCTCCTCTAACTTCAAGTGTTATGCAGATGACACTCCGCTCTCCTTCAGGCTCCCCTCAGCCTCCTCTCCTCCCCCGCACATTCCTGTCTATCCACGATGCAGGATTGGTGCTCCTCCAACGACCTCTGCCTTAATACCAGTAAGACAGAGCACCTTCTCATTGGGACCCCTGCTCCGCTTTCCCTCCCACTCTGGCCGCCCTCTCTGGGCCCTCTTCCTTCGCCTTCCTGTGAGACAAAAAAACCTTAGTGTTGGGGAGGGTGTGGCCAAGATGGTGGTAAGGTGAGAAGTGCACCTCCACCCTCACCGACCACCGGCCTGCAAATTGTTTATGGTGGCAGTAATTCGGCTGGAGGGAGCACCCAACACCCTTGCTACATCGGCGGAGAGCTACAGGGACCAACAGAGGCAGAGAAGTGCACTCAGTAACGGCCGAACGAGACGGCCGCCAATGTGCAGATGGCTTCCACCGTGCTAGGCCTGGAGGCCCCAAGGGTGCCTGGCCCCCGGGCGGCATGATAGAGTGGAGCCAGCTCCGGGAGACCTCCCGAGGCACTCCAGTACCATCTACCTGGAGCGGAGGGTGGCCAGCTCTGCCCCCTGCGGTCGGGGATAACCATGCTGGAGGCCGGCAGCTCCATGCAATGGAGAAGGCCCTTCTGTAGCCGATATAGAGAGGGAGAGCTGCAGCTTCTCTGGGGGGGCCCGGTGCTCTGTATGTGAGTGGAGGGGTTCCCCCTCCCGTGTAAATGCCTGGCTCATGCACATGCCCGGCATCCTCTGCTTATGTTTTAATTAAGCTTCACAAGTCCTCTGAAAGCCACAACACCTCCCGGGCACCGCTTACAGGCAGAGTTAAAGCTGATGCTGGGAGCTCCCAGGGAAGGAGTGGAAAGTGCCCTCTAGACACTTGTCTGGGCCTGATCGTGGGAGCAGACGACCACAGACCCGAAGGGCACTGCTGAGGGTCAACTCGAGCTAGGGTCCCTGTCAACAGGGTGGGAAGCCTCCTGGAATACTGCATGATTTTATTACCCATGGCCTTGATTGCACCTGCTGTGGACCGGCCGGAGAGTGCTCCACCATTCAAGTAGGTCTACCCTGTATGCAATGATCTGCCCAGATGGCCCTGGTAGAGGGCTGGCGCCCTGGTGAGGGTGTACACTAATTAGTGGCTGAATGAGAGGGCTAGGGGAGTGGCCCACTTGCTGAGTGGCACCTGGAGGGTGACCTGGAAGCAGAGACTAGGAGACCTTGACTACGCCCGGTCACCTACTGCCAATAATAAGGGGACTGGCTGACTGCTATGTGTGATCAGCGGGGCCAGGAGAGTAGAACAACATCCATAAGCAAGGGACCTTCCCCAGTAAGCACCTGGGAGTGCTGGGGAAAGGTCCAAATTGGGCCTCCCAATGTTCAATTTTCATAAAAAATCCTGGATAGGGCAGCATATTTGCAATTCCAGAATCATATGGACAAATACAACCTATTAGGTGAATTGCAGTCTGGCGTCCGTGCTAGGCACGGCACTGAAACTGATGTTAGCCCTAAGAAGCAATTTCAAAGGCATTGTGGACTCTGGCAAAGTGGCTCTGCTGATGCTTCTCGACCTCTCGGCAGCTTTTGATCTTATTGATCATAATTTGCTGATTGAAAGGTTGGGAAGAATCGCTAACTGTTCCCAATCTGCAGTCCATTGGATGGCCTCCTTTTTCGGGCCTAGGATGGCGCATGTGGCTATTGAGGGATTTCAGGCACCTCCAGAATGGTTTACCTGTGGTGTTCCACAGGGAGCCTGCCTCTCCCCATCCTTGTTTAACCTCTACATCTGGCCGCTCTTTGACCTCCTGGATATCGATGGTGTTAAATATACCAACTATGCCGACGTGAGACGGACCTGCAGCGAATCAACCAGGTACATAACCTGATCATGGGATTGGATTGGAATGGAATGGAGATGGATGGGGATGGATTGGAATGGAGATGGATGGGGATGGATGGGGATGGATGGGGATGGAGATGGAGATATGGATGGGGATGGATTGGAATGGAGATATGGATGGGGATGGATTGGAATGGAGATGGAGATGGAGATATGGATGGGGATGGATTGGAATGGAATGGAGATATGGATGGGGTGGATTGGAATGGAATGGGGATGGGGATGGATTGGAAGGGGGATGGAGATATGGATGGGGATGGATTGGAATGGGGATGGAGATATGGATGGGGATGGATTGGAATGGAGATATGGATGGGGATGGATTGGAATGGAGATGGAGATATGGATGGGGATGGAGATATGGATGGATGGATTGGAATGGAATGGAGATGGAGATATGGAGGGAGGTAGAGAGGGAGGGAAGGAGGCAGGAATGGATGGATTGCAGGTACCGCTTAAAATAATTAGAAAATTCGGCAGGTGGCTCAAAATGGCGCGGTTAGAGCGGTTTGAGGTCTAGTAAGAAGCAATCATGTTACCAAGGCCAGGCGATCACTTCACTGGCTGACGGTCAACCACCAAATTAATTACAAAATTCTTACACTGACTCAAATGTCTGGCAAGAAATGTTCCTGCCTATCTTTTGAAGAGGCTGAATAAGGCCCCTGTCTTACGATCTCTTTGTTCGAATACTCTTGATATCTTACATCTTCCTAGATATAAACTGAAGAGCGAGTTTTGTAGGCACTAGCTTTGATGTTCGTGCCCCCGGTCTTTGGAACTCCATCCCACTGAACCTGAGAAATAACCCATGTATATCAGGATTTTAAAAAGCTATTAAGACATTTCTGTTTAACTCTGATAATTAGAACCTTATTTTTCCCCTGCGCTCTACCCTTGGACTCCTTGATGTTTCTTTCTTGGCCCAGTCAGTCTTACTTGTGGGCACTGAGGCCTACGGACGTGTTGCGCCCTATAAGAATTACTTAATAATAAAAAAAAAAAAGAAGGCCAAGAACCCAGACATCCAATCCTAACTGGCACAGTCAACCAAGAGGCCAGTGCAGGTGGAAGACATGGAGGAAGATGCGGCTAGGGTGACACAGCCAGCGCCTGATGTCCCGTTACTCAAACCTGACTTAATTACTCGATCGTTGGACTCTCTGAAGAAGGACCTCCCGGAATCCCTTCATTCTGAAATGGCAGATCTCGGTAAAGAAATGGACGACTCTGCCCGAAAGCGCCAAAAGGAAATTGGGGCGCTCAGCGACTGAGTGGACGAAATGATCGGTCAGTGGATGACATGTCGGCTAAGCGAGGTGCGGGGGTGCTATGGCTGCTCTTAAAGAAGATACTGAGACACTACGGGCCAAGTGCGCGGACCTGGACAATCGAGTGAGACGAGAGAACCTACGCATTAAATTCCTTAAAGAGGGCGCTGAAGAAGACTACATAGAAGGATGAGTGCGACAGCTTTTTCAGCAACCTATCCCGAACAGTGCCCAGGCCACGATTAAGATCAACAGGGTCCACAGGATCGGCCCGAAGAGGGACATCCCAGATCGCCCCACTAGGGGTGTGGTAGTGAAAATCCACGATTACAGGAATAAAGAGGCAGTCCTGGGCGGGGCGAGAAAAGCCAACAGGATTCAATTCCGGGATTCAGAGGTACAGGTTTTTTAAGATCGATCTCAGAATACGATCCTAAAGAGAAAGAGGATGAAACCAATTACTGATGAGTTGAGAAGCTGGGAAGTGAGATCTAAATGGACCTACCCCTTTGGCTTACAATTCAAATGAATGGACAAGGTGCACACAATTTTCTCGGCTCAAGAAGGAGCAAAGCTGTTCAATCTGCAAATTCCAGAACCAGACCAGCCTGGGAAAATGCTACAAAGGGCGAGGAGCTCAGATCTGGGTTCATGGTACAAAGTCCAGTGCGGAAAAAAGAGGACCGACCAATGATCAGAGACACAGGTCTCCATACTGCCAGCACTCTTTATGGGCCCGAACGGGATGGGTCTGGGGAGACAGCACCTCCCCGCCTGTCATGTCTGGAAGACGACTCTATAAGAGAGTCGCACTGAGGGCCGGGCTACCAGTTTTATTCGATACCACGGAAGCCACCAGTTAAATTATTGCTTTACTGGTTTGCAATGGCCGGTGGACCGGGGAGGCGAGTAATGAAACTTCCAATGTAAGCATACGGTTGAGTGGAAGCTTGAAGCTTTTGGGGGAAACGTTGGTGAATGTGGGGGGGGGGGGGTTTATGGTGAGGCAGTCAGGCATCCGTTTGGCACGGCGGGTGGGAGGAATGCTAGTATAGTGGTGAATGATGGGGTGGAGATGCAGGTTGCGTCCTGAACATGGGAACGGGCATGTTGTCTGGGGGGAGGGGAACATACTGTCACAATAGGGTACTTAATGTCTGTACACTGAACACTTGGGGGGATCAAACACCTCGAATAAGCAAACAGTTATTTGGGGAACTTTGGCGTCTGGGGCGCACTTGGTCGCTCTCCAAGAAACGCACCTGTTGTCTAAAGATCAATTTAGGACCCGCAATAGGCTTTACCTGCACAAATTCCATGCGTCAGCTGATAAGTAAGAGGGCGGTGGTGGCAGTCTTCATACATAGAGAGTTAGGGGTTGTCCATTTAAAAACCAGAAAGGGAGCTGATGGGAGTTCAGTCATGGTGGTTGGTACCATACATGGGAAATTGGTAACAGTTCTCGCGTTCTATGCCCTGATCCCCTCCCAAGAAACCTTTGTGCTGCATATACCAGACACTTTGAGGGAGCATGGCCAAGGATCAGTTATGCTTCTAGGGGACATGAACATTGGTAATGGACGGGGGGTACAATAGGTCGACACCCACAACCTACACTGCTGAGGGCAGCCTCATGCACCCTAAGGGACAGGTTGCAGGAGCATAATCTAGTGGTGTTACACTCACCTGGTATCCATGGGGCGCCACACGACACTGGATAAACGTCTAAGCGCTAACCCAGACCCCTCTCTTCTTGGTTACGTGCCAGACCTATAACAGGAGAATGATTGTTAGGATACTGGTTCTGTGATGGGTGGACTCCCACCTCCCTCTGGTCCAAATCCGTTTCCATGGAGTTATTGCTCACCTTAGGTTTTTGTGCGTTGAACTCTCCGTCCTGCGTATCTGTGCAGGGGCGCGTGGTCGATGCGGGCGTTCCGTGGACCTAGTTGCTTCACTGGTCCGTATGCCCTTATGTCGGGACCACACCGGCTGTGACTCAGACTCTGCTTGCTGTGTTCCAGGTGAGTTATAATGTCTTTTCAGTCTTTATTCTCTTCCTTTCCCTTAATTTTCTCTGTCTTCTTAGCGTCTTTGCTCCACTACGCTCTTACCTAACAATGTCTCTGTTTTCACAGGGATGATTGCGATTTTCGGCATTGCTATGCCGGATGGCGAAAACCACAGTGAGTTATAAATGCGCGGAGTGCTGCGCTGTTTGTTAGTGTTAATTGCTAACCTGTGTTCTCTTCCCTTCTTTGTACAGGTTGCGGCGATGTTTCGGAGTGGTGAGCGATCGAAGCGCTGCTTGCCCAGGTAAGAATTGTTGTTAATGCTGTCCTTGTTCCTTTACCTTTGCAGGCTGCGGTGAAATCCGGAGATGGGCGAGGTAAGCGAAGCGCAGGATGGTTTCAGGACCAGTTACTCACAGGTAAGTGTTCTTGCTCGCTAATGCTGTTCTTGTTCTTCCAGGTTAGAAATGGAATCCGGATCGAGGACTCAAGATCGGACCGCTGGAGAAGCAGATGAGCAGGAGCTGAACACGGTGAGCGTTACGCTGCAGGAGTGCAGAATAACACGAAGTGTGTTCTGCTGTTTGGGTGTGGTTCCAGGCCAAGTAGTTCGAGGCCCAGCCACACCTAAAACACTACACCGCAAGGCTTGGTTCTAAAGAAATGAGCTGTCTAATATGCCTCCATGTTGGATTAAGGTCCAAAACTGGTGTTGCTTTATTCCTGATAATGAGCCTGGCGCAAAGGGTGCCAGGACTGACTCCATGTATGTTTCTGATGGAGTTTTAAGGCCCTTGAGGCCAGTGTGAAGGGCCTTAGCCCCACTGCTGCCAGGGGGCTGTTATAGCTGAGGGGGCCAGGGGCATGGATCGTGACAAGTGGACATATGGCGCATTAGACACCCCATGGATAGGTCGTACACGTATAACTCCCACGTCCACCTGACAGCCTCAAGAATAGACTACATGTTCTTACCAATGGACCTGGCCTGTCTGGTTCACTCTACTGAGATCGAGCCTATGACCCTAGCAGACCATAGTGCGGTAACAGTGGTGCTAAGTGAGTGGGCGGGACATCATCCGCAACATCAATAGAGGATACCCTCAGGTTCTTGAGAGACCCGGTCTGCCTGCAAGAGTTGAAGGAGGTGATTAGAGAATATCTTAAAACGAATGCCCCTGCGGACACGTCACAGGGCAATCACTGGGACACACTTAAGACTGTGGCAAGGGGAAGCATAATCTCCAACTCGGCCACAATGAAGCGGATAAGGGCACGGGAGGAACAGCAGCTTTTAAAAGAGGTGCAAGAGGCAGACAAGAGGTATAGTGAAACCCCGACCAGGAAGAGCTTTAGAGTGCTCACTATGACAAAGAGCCAACTGAGGCTTCTTAGGACACAGAGAGCTGAGCGTACCCTACACCGGCTACAACACCGCTACTTTGAACAGGGCAATATACCTGGGAGGGTGCATGCACACCTTATTGGGCAGCAGACCAACCAATCGTTTATGCCGACACTAGTCGATGCCTAGGGAAGGGAATGGGGTGAAGAGAAAAAAAAAAGATACCTTTTTTACGAATTTAACAACACACTGTACTTTACTAGCAGACCCAAAATCAGCGACCAAACAATATACCTGAAGATGGTAGACCTGAAGCAAGTTTGCCAAGTAGACAGACCTGCTAGATGCTCTGATAGAGCCAAAAGAGGAAATCCAGGCTATCAAATCACTAAAGCTGAACAAGGCCCCCCCGGTCCAGACGTGCTCGCTGCCCAGTGTTATGAAACTCTGGCCCAACTGCTAGCCAAGCCCTTTGGCGGATGTTTTCCATGACATACGGATGGGGGAGCTCCCTTAGACTCTATGAAGGAAGCCCATGTGGTACTTGTACCAAAACCATGGAAGGACCCCAAACAATGCTCCGCTTACAGGCTGATTGCCTTTTTAAAACTGGACCCTAAAATATTTACAAAAATCCTTATAAAACGACAGGCAAGGCTAATGCCCTCTCTCATACAACCCAACCAATCGGCCTTTATCTGGGGTCGAAGCACAGCAGTTAACATTGAAAGGGTTCTCCAACTAGTGGATAAATTAGGCACACTCACTCCTGCTTGTGCTCAACGCTGAGAAAGCCTTTGACGGGGTGGAGTGGGGATTTCTCAGAGAGGTGCTTGAGAGATTGAATATAGGCCCGGAAATGCATCACATGATCCGGTCCAATTATGTAGACCCGACGGCACGCCACGTGGTTAATGGGGCTCTCACCTGAAGATCCTCCTGGGAAGGGGTGCGAGGCAGGGATGCCCCATCTCGCGCCTTGCTCTTTGCAATGGTTATGGAGCCCCCGACGGCATGCATCAGGCCAAGGCCCACATTTCGGGTATAAAATTCAAGGGGTCTCAGCATAAGATCAATTTGTTAGCTGCCAATGTTATTTTTTGCTTCACCGACACCTTGCGCTGCCTTGCCTTTGTGGAAGACGAGCTATGCCTATATGGTCTTGTCTCAGGGTTGAAAGCAAACTGTGCTAAATCCAAGATACTGGGATTAAACATTACCCCCCATTGAAGGCTGAAACACAACAGAAGTTCCCATACGCCTGGGATATTAAATCAGAGATAAGGGAGGGAGATGAGGGGGTTTGATGTTGATTTATGCTTGGTAAGGTTTTCGCGTTGAATACCGGATTATCCCGGAGACTGTTGAAACAACGGATTACAGGAGACCACAGTGGTGAGAGAGAGGCCACGCGACAGACGAGCGGTCAGCCGAACGGAGATTGCTGCAGCTGGGTGAGCAGCTGGCTGCCTCGTTCCACGTGAGGGATGCAGCGGTTTGCAGAGCTCCGCCAGGAGTACGGAGCAGTTTGAGGGACGCAGCAGCCCGCAGAGCCTCAGGCCTCCACCAAAGACGTTGTGGGTGCATGGCAGCTCCGGGAGGGTGCCACGAGAAGAGTTTGCCTAGATCTGCACACCCGTTCATAGTGGAAGACCATTCCCGTGAGGGATAGATCAGCAGGTGCAGCCACGAGCTGTCTGGAGCGTACTAAGGGAGCCGGTGGCTAGCAGAGGTGGCGACCGAGCGACCTGCCATTAAGGAAGTGCCCCGGACTGGGGGCTGAGGATAGTGATTCACCAGAGCTGGGCCGGAGGTGCCATTGGGGCAAAGGACGTCAACATTAGACAGCAGAGATAAGAGCAGCAAGCTGCAAGCCGTGACAGTGCCAAGACCCGGGTGACACCCTGATAGTGTGCAAGAGCCCCGGAGGCGGGAGGTGACTCCAGAGAGCTAGAGGGCGTGTGCCTCGTCTGGGAACCAGCGCCACATGCCCACGGGACAAAGTGATTGGGCAGAGGAGAGTTTACAAGGGGTAGACCCGGGCAGGGGTCCCCATGCCTGGAGAGCCAGAATCATCGCCCTCAGGACAATATATGGTGTTGGTCAATCGAGCACCGGCCTGAGCTTACTGAAGGGTGCTGCGGGTGGTGGCCTTCCTCTGGGCTCAGCAAAACTCTGCCACGTGGAGAACATCTGGTAGACGACTGGACAAGGGAAAGCCCCGTCGGCGGGGGTGGTGGCAGTGGGGCAGCAGTGTTGGGGCCCACAGAATCCTCGACAGCACACAGATGAGGTCGGAGCCCAGGGGAGGGGAAGTGTGAGACACAGGACAGGGTCATGGCCCTGGTCAACCTGGAGAAGCAGAAGAAGCAGGAGACCTCGGGAACCAGATCCCTGCAGCACTACCCGAGACCACCGGCAATGGACCACTAAGGAGCGGGAACAATGCCAAGCTGGAGGGGGGTGGTGCCCCTTCCCTCACCAGCAACCATCTGAAGGAGATCTTCCAAGAAATCAAGGCCATCTGGACTGACATTCAGGCGTCGATCTGTGACCAGAGGGGTAGAGTCGATAAGCTTGAAGATAAAATGGATTAAAATGGAGGGAATAGAGAACAACCATATGCAGGTCGACCTATGTGATATCAAATACGAACCACGATTCACGGATTTGGAGACCCGGGAGGAGGAAATCCAGTTAAAGCTCGATGACCTCGAAAACAGAGAATGCCAGAACAACATACGTATTTTGGGAATACAGGAGCATAAGGGGAGACTGCTGTAGATGTGGGCAGGAAGGTGCAAGGCCTTATTAACACCCTCTTCCTCACGGATGGCGAGAAAGAAGTCCAACTTAAGAGCCCACATAGGAGGGGGAGAAGGGGGCAAAGGCCCGAGGTCGATACTGGTCCGATTTCTCAGTTACAGGGAAAAGATGGAGATCCTGGAGAAGGCAAAGCGCCTGGGAAGCGTCCCGTTCGAAGGCGATGATATGAATGCCTTCCAGGACCTGTCCGGTCTAACCCTGTTCCGGCATTGGGACTGCCGCCCCCTCACTGAGTGGCTAACAGAAAAGGGAACTAGATACCGTTGGTCATTCCAGTTTGCTCTGGTGTTCCAAAGAGGAGAAATTGACCATCGGGTCACCTGAGGCAACGAAGCACAAGGAACAAGTTACTTACCTGTAACTGTTGTTCTCCAGCATGGTTCTGGCATGGATTCACATGCTCATGAATATTCCCCCGTCGTCAGGCTGGGAATCCTCGGTAAAGAAAAAATCAGTATCAGTTTCTGATCTGTCCTTCTTAGTAGTAACCAATCACTGATCCCTGGGTCATACTGCCCCCAGCCAATGACTGCCCTCTCCCGAAGCCCTGCCTCTGGCAGCCATCCTCAGATTTGGTAGCACGCCGAGTTGCAGTATGATCAAGTGAAGAGCCGCAGAGGGTAGGTGGGAGTGTTCGCATGTGAATCCATGCCAGACCCATGCTGGAGAACAACAGTTACAGGTAAGTAACTTGTACCTTTCTCCAGCATGGGATCTGGCATGGATTCACATGCTCATGAATAAAAGAATACATAGCAGTATACACATGCAAAACCACGGAAGGTGGCAACAGGCTCAACATTAAGCAATACAACAACTCAACATTAAGCATCTCTTACCTCCTCACCAGGCTCACCTTAAGCGAACAGGTTGCGTAGCACTGCTTGGCCGACCCTGGACTCCTCCCTGGAGTCCCGATCGACGCAGTAGAATATTGTGAAGGTGTGCGTCGACCTCCACGTAGCAGCCCTGCAGATGCCCAGCAGGGGCACACCAGAAAGGAACGCCATGGTAGCAGCGATCGCTCTGGTTGAATGGGCTCTCGGACGGCCGGGCAGCGGTCGGTTTGCCAACCGGTGACAATGCATGATGCAGCCGGAGAGCCATCTGGAAATGGAAGTCTTCGAGAGAGCCTTCCCTTGATTCACAGACCCAAAGTTCCCGAACAGTTGTGACGTCTTCCGAAAACTCTTTGTACGGTCCACGTAGAACTTCAGCGCTCTAGCTACATCCAGCGAGTGCAAAGTCCTCTCGGCCGGCGTCGAAGGCGACAGGAAGAAAACCGGCAACATCAAGGGCTCGTTGAGGAGGAAGTCCAACGGCACCTTGGGCATGAAGGAGGGGTGCATCCTCAGCACTACCCTTGTGTCATGAAAAGTCAAGTATGGAGGCTTGCAAGATAGGGCCTGAATCTCTCCCACTCGTCGTGCAGAGGTGATGGCCACGAGGAACTCTGTCTTCCATGACAGGAACTTCAATGGCGCCAAATGCATAGGCTCGAATGGGGCTCCCATGAGCCTGGTCAGCACCACATTAAGTTCCCATGCCGGGGCAGGGCCCTTCACCGGCGGGAATGATCGGAATAGTCCCTTCATGAATTCCTTTACCAGGCGATGAGATGAGACCACAAGGACGCCCGTCCCGTAGTCCTGGTGTATCGGGAGATGGCAGCCAGATGTATTTTTATGGAGGCGTGAGCCAGTCCAGCTTTGGCCAGCGACAGTAGGTACGGCAGCACTTGAGGGGCCGTAATCCGCAGAGTGTTATTCTTCTGTTCACGGCACCAGACAGAGAACCTCTTCCACTTATGACCGTAACACTTGAGAGTCGAGGATGCCCTGGCCTTTGCAAGAACTGCTCTGCAATCAGCCGGGATATCGTACCCTCCAAACTCTAGTGCTGCAGGAACCAGGCCTGCAATTTCAGCGACTGTCGTCATGGAGAATGGCGCCTCCTTCTCTGGAGAGAAGATCTGTGTCCGCCGGCAGCTTGACTGGTGGGGACGTTGACAAGTCCAGAAGGTCCGGGAACCAGATCTGCCTCGGCCACGCCGGTGCAACGAGGATCATCCTGCGCCTGGACCTCTTGAGCTGGTTGATGAGGCGGAGCAGCAACGGCAACGGATGTAACGCGTATAGAAACAGGCCGTCCCAAGGGAACGAGAAAGCATCGCCCATGCTCCTCGGCTGAGGGAACCTGCTGGCGAACCTCTGCACTTGGAGTTCGTCGCCATCGCGAACAGATCGATCTGGGGTTTGCCCCATCGTTGGAAGAGTCGATCCACTTGGTCCTGGCGCAGTTCCCACTCGTGGCACGAGCGCAGCTCCCTGCTGAGTGAGTCCGCGATGGTGTTTTTTATTCCTGCCAGGTGGAAGGGAACCAGAAACATCCCCTGGGCGACCGCCCAGTGCCACAGATCCTGGGCCTCCTTGAAAAGGGCTCGGGATCTGGTGCCTCCTTGCTTCCGTATATAGAACATTGTGGTGGTGTTGTCGATGAAGATCCTCACCACTTTGCCCTTGAGGGGCGGAAGGAACGACTTGAGAGCCCAGAACACTGCTCGGAGCTCCAGAATGTTGATGTGGAGAGACCTTTCCTCCGGGAGCCAAATGCCTCTTGCGTGGAGGTCTCCGGTGTGGGCCCCCCAACCCTACAGAAAGGCGTCCGTTGTCACCGTCTCCTGAAATGCCGGGATTTGAAATTCCGTGCCTGTCGTGAGGTGAGCACGGATGCCCCACCATAAGATCGCCCGACGGAACTCCTCGTCGAGTGGGATCCTGTCCTCGAAACAGCTCCTTGCTTGGAGCCAGCGGGCGTCGAGAAACTCCTGTAGCGGACGCATCCGAAGTCTGCAAAGGGGTACAAGGTAGATGCATGAGGACATCATCCCGAGGAGGGACTTTATGGACCTCACCTGGCCACGTCCGTGGCTAGCAGGTGCCGCACCTTGCCCAGGATGGTCTTGGTCCTCTCCTCTGAAGGGGAGGCCAATTGCCCCACTGTATCGAGCTTCGCTCCCAGAAACAGTGCTATCTGCGATGGAACCAGGTGGGATTTGGGGTAGTTGATGGCGAACCCCAGCTCCGCGAGCAACCAGACGGTCCTCGCCGTGTGTTCGACGGTGAGTTCCCTTGTCCTTGCCCGGATTAGCCAGTCGTCCAGGTAGGGGTAAACGTGGATCCCCTGCAGACGCAGCCGCGCCGCCACTGGTGCCAGGCACTTGGTGAAAACCCTGGGTGCCGACTTTAATCCAAACGGTAGGGCCCTGAATTGGTAGTGGCGTCCCTGAACCACGAACCTGAGGAACTTCCTGTGCCTTTTTAGAATAGGGATTTGGAAGTAAGCATCCTCCAGGTCCAAAGACGATAGGAAGTCGCCTTCCTCCAGCTGTCCCAGCACGTGCTGGAGGGTGACCATCCTGAATTTCTGTGCCTTGATGTACTTGTTTAAGCGACGCAGGTCCAGGATGGGGCGCCAACCGCCTGTCTTCTTCTTGACGAGGGAGTACCTTGAGTACACTCCGGAGACCCGGAGCACTCTGGGGACGAGCTCGATGGCACCTTTCTTGAGCATCGCCTTTACCTCCAACAGCAGTTGAGGGACGTGATTCTCCTTCCTGGCCACGGGAGGAATGCAAGGGCACTTTTGGAATTCCAGCGAGTGCCCGTTGGCCAGGGTGTCCAACACCCAACGGTCGGTGGAGATGGACTCCCACACGCTGATGAACTTCGTGAGCCGGCCTCTCACCGGGGTGCTTCGGTGGGGGACCGACAACACGGCCGGGTCAGTCTTGCTTGGAGGTGGCCTTGCCGCCTTGGCCTCCTTGGCGACGACGGCGGGAACCCCCTTGCTTGCCGCGACCTTTGTAGGCCTCCTGGGAAGAGGAGCGGGCCACCTGGCAGTAAGTGGAGGAGCCACCGCTGGATCCTTTGGAGGCACCCTGTCTGCCTCCGGAGCTCCGAAAGGGCCGCCGCTGTTGAAGCACCCCCAGGGCCCGGGCCTTCTCCGAGTCGGTCTTGATGGCCTGTAGGGACTCATCCACCGCCTTACAGAAAAGTTTGTTGCCGTCGAACGGCATGTCCAACACCCTGGTCTGGACGTCCTGGCGAAAGTCTGTCACCTTGAGCCATCCTCGTCGTCGGAGGCCAACTCCGTTGCCTAGTTGGCGAAATCCGGTATCGGCAATGTCCGTTGCCACCGTTATGGTGTGATCCGATGCCACCTCGCCTTCCTGCAGAATTTCTAGGGCCTCTGCCCTTTTGTCATCAGGCAGAAAGTCTAGCAGGGGAGCCATCTTGAACCAGAGCTCCCTGTCGTAGCGGGCCACGATCGCTAAGGCATTGGCCGCCTTAATCGTCGTTGCCGCCGACGAGATGACTCGTCGTCCCATAGAGTCCAACTTCTTGCCCTCACTGTCCGGCGGGGAGGTGAAAGTTGAAGCCGCCGCACCCGCTGCCTTCTTCTTAGCCGCTGCCGAGATGACAGAGTCCGGCGTGGGCTGGTCCCTGAGGCACAAGGGGGCTGCATCGGGGACTCGGTACTTCTTCTCGTTCCTGTCCCTCTTGGCTGGTGTCGTGGAAGGGTTCTTGAGGACAGCAAGCCCCTCCTCCCAGATGTCGAGTAAAGGCACTGCGAGGACTGTCTTCCTCTTGGCCTCTCGTCGCTGGTACAGAAAACCCTCCTTTTTCTGTTCTTCAGGGCAGAGCTGGAAGAGCTTGGATGCCCTGGTTATCATGGCGTGGAAAGAGCCAATTTCGTCGGCTGGTGACGCCCGCGCCGGGGTGGGGGGGTGATGACGGGATGTCTGTCGTGTCATCGCCGCCATCGTCTGTCCCCGTCGCTGTATCCATCGCTGTATCCTCTCTAGGGTCAGGCGAGGGGGATGAGGGGTCCACTGGTCTCGCAGGCACGAAAGGCAGAGCGGGGAGGACTCTCCTCTGGTTGTTCGGAGGGCTTCCCGACGGGCCTGGTTCTGGATCCTCCGTCGGGGTCCGTGGTAATCGCGTCCTTATTTCAGTGCATAAGGATTGGATTGCCAACAAAATGGCCGCCGAGCTATCCTGGGGCTCGGGCAATGGCTGCGACGGACGGGATGGCCGTTGCACTGGGCCCTGTTCGTCGTCGCTATCTTCGATCACGTCAGCAGGGACCGCCCCCTGGGATCAAACCTTCTCGAACCTCTCGTTGAGGCCCATGAACCTCTCGTTGAGGCCTAAGGACCCCTCGTTGAGGCCCTTCTCGGTTTCCAACAGTTCTTCCTCAGAGGCTGATTCCGAGTCTGTAATGTCCACCGCCCCCCCCCCCCCTCTTTTTCAGCCGGGGGCTTCACGGGGGGTCCTAGCGATGGGCTGGAAAGAGGAATCGCTCTGCGGTGGCAGGGATACTCTGGGCCCGGCGGGCGTTTCCACAGGCGTAGTCTCAGCCGGCTTTGCCAGGGTCGCAGCGACCACTTCGGAAGAGGCCTTTGCCGGGTGGATCAAAGTCCTCACCACCTTAGGTGCGTCCTGGGCTTTCGCCTTGGGAGGAGGGTCAGCGCCTCGCTCCCCCTTCAAGATCGACCGGGTCCGCTCCAGCGGCCTTCCCGGGTTCTCGGACTTCCTCTTCCCGGAACCAGAGCGCTGGCTCGTGGTTGAACGTGCCGGGGAAGTAGCGCCCTGCTTGGCAACCGAAGAGCCCGACCTTTCGGCGCTCCCGGTGCCCGCGGTGCTTGGCCTTCTGTTGGGCCCCTGTCGCCGGGGCGCCCTCACAGGACTTAGAAACCCGCTCAGACTTCTTCCTCACCTTCTCACCTGCTGTGCCCTTCTCCAGCGAGGCAGCGAGGCGGGAACGACGATCTTGTTTGGTCCGTTCCGAAAGGTTCTTGCAGAATGCACAGTCTTTCTCCACGTGCGTCTTGTCCTCATGGAGGCAGTAGAGACATTGCGAATGCTCGTCCTCCTTGAAAACGTTCTGTAATCCGCATCAAGGGTAGCACCTGAACGGCTTGGATACGGGCGTCGAGCTTCCCTTGTCCTGGGTCATGTCCGCTGAGGTAGGCCGCAGATCTTCCGGAAACCTCCAAGAAGTATGAACTCGACGAAAATTTCACCCTTGAGGGGCGTAGAAGAATTCCGAAACGGGTCCCCGTTATCGGAAGTAGAAACGGTGGAGCTTGAGCCTCGACTAAACCGAAAAAATGAGAAAATCTCCTGAAAAAATGTGAAAACGCAGTAAAAAAAACTCGAGAGCTAAACACGAGGACTCCCAACACTTGAGCGTGCGGAAAAAAACTGAGGATGGCTGCCAGAGGCGGGGCTTCGGGAGAGGGCAGTCATTGGCTGGGGGCAGTATGACCCAGAGATCAGTGATTGGTTACTAAGAAAGACAGATCAGAAACAAAACTGATACTGATTTTTTCTTTACTGAGGATTCCCAGCCTGACGACGGGGAATATTCATGAGCATGTGAATCCATGCCAGACCCCATGCTGGAGAACAGGTGTTACATGCGCTGAAGGAGGAGGCTGACACGACAGACAGCGGAGGGAGATGGGGGACCCCGGCTGAAGTGGGTTGGCAGAATGGCTTTCACACAAAGGAGGATGCGGGGGGGATCGAAAGTACAAGAAGCTCAATACACTGCCACCGGTGAAACTAACAGCAGCTGGACACAAGCGGAATGGTCCTATGAATACTCTCATGTTGCCCAAAGGGTTAAAGGCCAAAGTTAAGTGGGGGGGGGAGGTGGCAGAGGAGGCGCAGGTTAACCTTGGTGGCCCATCGAATGGTGGGTGTCTCCAGTGAGAAGTTGAGGTTTCGGGAGGGGGGAGGAGGGGAAGCGTGGCACGATGGGGTTCAGGGTTGTTGGGGAAAAGTTGGGGAGCAATGAGTTTCTTCACCTGTTTTGCTGAAGAGGGGTCAGGGAATGGGTTGAGACACAGACATGGTGTGCACTGAAGGAGGGAGGCGGGCCGACGCACTCAAGGTAGGGACTTTAAATGTCAAGGGCTTAAAGTCACCCACCAAGCGATCTTTGACGGGTAGGGAGTTCTGCAATAGGGCGCTGGATGTACTGTTGGTCCAGGAGACGAGACTTGTGCGGGGGGGGGGGCCGGGGAGAAAGGTATATTCCGGGGGCTCAGATCAGGCAGGTGTTCTGGGCATCAGGGCCTACTAAGAAGGGTGGAGTGGGCATCCTCCTCATCCAGAGAATTTACCTAGGGGAACCGCAGGCGTGGGGAAAAGTAGATGGTTGAGCTTTTTCGGCACTCTGGAAGGGCTACCGGTGACCCTGGCCACGGTCTACTGCCCGAACATAGGACAGTTCCAGTTTCTGCAGGAAGTGATGATGGAGATACTCAGAAGGACGGTGGGCCCACTACTGTTGGGGGGAGGGAGGGGTCTTCAATATGTGGGCAGACCGCCACGTGGACCACAGTGGGGGTGGCAGCCAGCCGATCGGTGGGGGAGCACAGGAGGGGGGAGGCTTCATTAGCTACATGACCGAGCAGGGTCTGGTGGATGTGTGGAGGGAATGCCACCCAGCCGATAGGGGCTATACCTTTTCCACCTCAGCCCATGGCTCTGGGACACGGATTGAATATTGGCTAGTACAACAGAAATACTTGAGGAGGGTCTCGGATAGCAAACTTATCCCCATTAGTTGGTCAGACCACGATATGGTAGATATGGACATCTCAATGGTGGGCCTCCGAACAAGGGATTCTATATGGTGCTGCAATGAAATGCTCCTTAAGGATGCGTTGTTTGCTGGCGAGAGTAGAACAGCAATAGAGGAATTCTTTAGTTTCAATGACAATGGGGAGGTGGACATCGGAACACTGTGGGAAGCTGTAAAGGCTACATGTAGAGGCCTCATGATAGGGAGGGTGTAGCCAAGAAAAGGGGTAGGACCCTTCTGGTAGAGAGGCTTAGGAGCGATATTCGGGGGTTGGAGGCTGAGGTGTTAGGTCGAGGAGAAATGGATGGTGACAAGCTTCGGCTAGCGAGGGAGAAACGGCAGGGGTTGAAGGAATTTGAGATGAGGAAGGTGGTGTCGAACTTACAGTTCCTCTGATGCCGGTACTATGAGCAGAGGATAAAGCTGCATCGAGGCTGCGGGGGCAGCGCGCAGACCGGTGGATAACAGCAGTCGAGGATGCGGCTGGCTCGCTACACTCCTCCACGGGGGAAGTTCTGCAGGAATTTGCCATGTTCTATGAACAATTGTAATGGGGAAGAAAGGGTGGTTGAGGAGGGGGACCTGCAGTGATAACTGGGGAATGGGGGGCAGGGGTGTAGTGGGGGATGTCGCTGCCGTTCTTACACGAGAACGAGAGAGAGGATCTAGAGAGGCAGATCACTAAGAAGGAGGTATTGAGGGCGATTAGAGGGCTAAAGGTCGGAAAGGCCCCCGGTAACGAGGGAAACACAGGAAGGTTTTAAAAATGGTTTTTGGGCAGTTTAGCCCGGCATACGGCAAAACTGTTCAACTACATCCTGGCCATGGGAAAGGCACCTCCTTCCTTCCGTAGTGCCTTAATATTAGTCATTTTGAAAGCAGGGCGAGACCCCAAGAGCTGTAAATCATACCGCCCCCATAACCCTCCTAAATGTAGATGCCAAGATCTTCAACAAGGTACTCGCCACGAGAATGGAGGGGGTCTTGCCAAGATTAGTGCAATCGGACCAGGTGGGCTTTATCCGGGGCAGACAGGGGGCTGATGCACTGCGCAAAACACTGCATTTGATGGATGCGACAGCCAGGAGAGAGGGTAACCCGGTCCTGGTTCTACAAACCAGGCAGAAGCCCGAGATCATCTGGTGCTTGCAGTTTAAAGATCCATTGATTCAAGAGAGTCCGGGGGAATGGTCAGTCTTTTCCCATCTTCGTTGCACAGGCTTGGAATGAGCTCCCAGAGTATCTACGGAAGGAAGAAAATCACCTTGCATTCAGGAAACTCTTGAAAACTAGATGTTTGCTTAGGGAGGTCCTTTTTGACTGTTCTATGTGTGTTTCTGTCTGGCTTGTCTGTCCTTGTTCTATGTAGCGCCTGGATGCCTATGGGCTTTGGTGCTCTAGAAATATATAGAAATAGAAACTGGTGGCCCTTGACGCCAAGAAGGCGTTCAACCGGGTAGATTAGGGCTTTCTCTATGGAGTCTTGCACAGATTTGGAGAGCGCGTCTTGAAGCGGATTCAGGCACTGTACTCATCCCCAGTGGCACGGGTAGCAGCCAATGGGAGACTGTCACTAAGCATCAAACTGAGGAGGGGTACGAGACAGGGTTGCCGGCTCTCGCCACTTATTTGTGCTGACAATGGAGCCGCTCTCGGTGCGGCTGCAACGGGCGCCCCATGTAGAAGGCATCAAGGTAGGGGAGAGGGAATTCAAGGTGGGGCTCTATGCAGACGACGTCCTACTGCATCTTGTAAACAAGCAGAGCTCGACTCCTGCAGCCTTGGACATCAGAGGAGTATGGGGTTTCTTCAGGTTCAAAGTTAAAGGAAAGTCAGTCATATTCCCCTTTGCAGGGGATGGACAGAGGGATGTTGGAGGCACTCCGACCCCTGGGGTTGGAGATTCAGTTGGAAAGCATGCAGACCTGGGAGTCACCATAGTTAGAACTGGAGGGGACCTGGCCAGCAAATTACCCACCCCGGTTTAATACATTTAGTGAAATGGCGGGTTGGGGCAAAGGTTACATCTCATGAATGGGGAGGCTGAACGCCCTGAAAATGAACTTCCTTCCGAGAGTGCTGTATGTGTTCCATATGTTACCTATACGGGCGCCGGAGGACCTCATGCGCGGGCCAAGGCCTGGATGGTATGGTTTCTATGGCATAACCAGAAGCAGAGGATGGGATATGATACTCTGATATTGCCCAAAGATCGAGGAGGGGTGGGGCTGCCGCACCTGATGTACCATAAAGCCTCCCAGTTGAGAGCTATGGTGCCAAACCTGCGGGAGGACCCCAACAAACAATGGGTCTATTTCGAAAACCATGATCTGCACCTGGCAATGGTGGGAGAGTGGTTCTGGGTCCCAAGCAAGTGGATTCCGAGGAGAAGTTGGGATCACCCGACCCCTGGGGTTTATTGTGAGGTGTTGAGAAAGGGTGCTGAATGCAAGGCGTCACCACGTGGCCTTCACCGATGAGTCACATTTGGGCAACCCTCTTGGTGCGGGATGAGATACCCGAGCCGGAGAGATATCAGAAATGGTTTGCTAGCTAGCTAGAGTTGGTCAACTGTGGGTGCAAGGGCGATTCATAGGGATCCAGGAGCTGGAGACTGGCTTGGGCATTGGAGGGCTACCCATGCTTCTCTATCTCAGGTTGAAAGGGGCCTTCACAGCAGAGAAATGGAGGGACTCGATTCAAAGGGACGTCACGCCGATAGAGAAGGTGCTTGACATACACACTGCAATGAAGGGCCTCATCTTATTACTGTATAAGGCACTGTTGGAGACCTCTGGGGACACGGTCGAGGGACTCTGGCAAAAGTGGGAAAGGGACTTGGGTTTGAAGTTGAATGGTCATCTCTGGCAATTTATGTGTAAGCAGGGCATTTAAGACATCGATAGCCTGCCAGTACAAACTGCACAGACTGGAGTTGCTACACCGATGGCAATATGACCTGCTGCCGCTCTCGAAAATATTTCCATCAGTGAATTCCCTGTGCTGGCATGGATGTGGCGATCAAGCACACTATTGGCACATGTGGTGGAGAAGTACAAAGGTTCAAGTCTATTGGGCTGAGATCTTGGGATGGATCAAAGAGGTTGAGGGGACAGAACGTGTATTGGAACCCATGCCGATACGGTTTGGTCTGGACAATCATGAGGGACAATGGCACACCCTGCCTCATATGCTGCACTTTTCATTGCTAGCCGCAACGGCATGCCTGGCAAGGCAGTGGAAGAGAAGGGAACTTCCGAGCCTAAAGGAATGGTCAGATACAGCAATGGATTTTTACGTTATGGAAAAGATCACACCGGCAATCCATAGGGGAAGCGCTAGGGATAGTGGGGGAATGGCAGCCATTCTGCACGAGATTTAGGAAGGTGAGTTAAGGAAGCAGCCGCCTTTGGTGGTCCTGCTCGGTTCCAGGCGAAGCAAATGTAGGTGTAGGCTGAGCACTAGTTTATGGGACCGCTCTATGCGGTTACTTTGGGCTAGAAACATCACGCTTAGGAGGTATCATGGGAAGGTTTGGGGAGGGTAAATGGGAGGGAATAAGAACTGATGTCAGATTCTATGTTTGAAGCAAACTATGGTGTTAACCCCCCTTTCTATGCTTTCTGTTCTTGCAAAATCAATAACATTAAATTTACAAAAACAACAACAAAAACCTTGGTGTCATATACGACTCCACTCTCTCCTCACATCACAGACCTGGCCCATTACCAGCTGCACCTCCTCAGAGCTAGTCTTCCTTTTCTCACTTTCCCCCAGAAGCTCACAGTCTCCAGAGCCCTGGTTCTCTCTAGGCTGGACTACTGCAACAGCCTCTCTCAATCTGCCTTGCTCTACTCTCTGACCTCTGCAACTAATCCAGAACAGGACTGCAAGACATGTCCTTGGCCTCAAGCCCAGGGACCGTATCTCTCCAGCCCTGAATCTCTCCACTGGCTCCTGGTGGCTGCAAGGATCAAGTTCAAGACCCTCTGCATCATCCACAAGGCTGTCTTGGGCCGGGTCCCAGACTACATCCAACTCCTTAATCCAAAATACCTTACTTCTCGAGCCTTTCATTCAGCCACCTCCAACTCTCTGAGGGTCAAACGCTGCTCGAGGCAGCGAGTGGGTGGTAGATCCCTCTCCTCTGCAGGTGCCTCCCTCTGGAACGGCCTCCCTGCCCCTCTCAAACTTGTACCGGACCACCTGAAGTTCTGGAAGTAGTACAAGACCCTTCCTTTTTTCCTCTGCTTTCTCTCTCTCTCCCTCCCCTGCAGACCTACCTGTCCGCTGCGCCCACTGGTTGCTTAGCTACCCACAGAGTCTCACTGGGTACAGGTTCCTCCTTGATCAGTCTCCCCTGCACTGCCTCTGGGCCTACCGTGGACTTGGGGATGTAACTAACCCCTACAGTCCCCTGCCTCCTGACACTTACCCAGAGCCGCGCTGCCCTGGATGCCTTTCCCCCTTCCCTCTCCATGGCACTTCTCCCTCTCCCTTCCCGTTTGCGTTGGCACACTTGCACATCTGAATGACGAAAGGCCTAGTAAGATTGTTTGCCTTGTCCTCCATCTGTCTTCCCTCCCTTGTCTTGTCGTGCCTAGAAACACTTGTGTACAGGCGTGTTATAAATGACAATTCATATAGTATTGTACCATTGTACACATTAACACTGGCTTCTGAGTTAGTTTGCTGTCAAGAATAACCAAGGCTTCTGGTGTGGTTTGTTTTCACACATAAATACAGACGGAAATCATTCTGTTTTCCTTCAGTATTAATTAAAAGAAGTAGAAAAAAAGCAGAGATGCAGGTCTCTTGCTGCCAAACCATACCCTGCAGGGAGATGGCAGTATAATGTAATTTTTAAGATGGATTTTGTGGTAAGTCAGACAATGGAGACGGACAAGAGAACATGGTTGAACAAGATATTTTACTTAACCAATGGGTTCAAAAAATAAACTATGTCCTCTGTAAAAATCTATCCTAAACTAACATCTGCCTACAACTACAAAAGGAAATACAATCTAAGTTTAGGATAGGGGTATTCTTCCCTTAGATTAGTGATGGCTGGTTTGTGGACCCCCACCAAAAAGTTCTAAAAGTCTCTCAGACTTCTGGCTGGTGTAGTGGTAGTCCCGACAACAAAACAAATGTCGCTTGGTTTCCTCTTGGCAAAACAATGGCATCATCAGCTGTCCAAACAGTTTCTATTTTATCCCCTTCTCCAGGGATGTATTCTCCGTATTAAACGAAACAGGTTCTTCTGATCTGGTGAGGTCGAAATTCACAACTTTCTCTTGATCCCTGGTGGGATATTTCTGCTTCAGCCACGGGCAGGCTATGGGCCTGCTCAGCCCTGCTTTGGTTCTCAGTTCTGGTACCCTCTTGTGGGCTTGGTTTTGGCCTCACTGCCAAGCACCCGCTCCTCATAGGATGCTGCATACCTTCGCTCTCCAGCTGCATTGCTTGGCAATGGAGGGGGTCTCTGTGGTCACCTTGGACTTGCATTGTCGGCCTGGTTCTGATGTTGTACTCTCTTTCGCATGCCAATTTTTCCTTACAGGTCTCTAGCTTCGATGGGGCAGGACGCCGGTACGTCTTTTGGTTTTTGCTTTACTTCCCTTTCTCAGTGGGCCCGGATTCGTCATTTTTAAAATGAATTGTTATTTTATCCCTGTCTTCATCGAAGCTGCAGCATTCCGCAGGCTGCATTGGCTCTCCACCCATTACGCTGACAGTGGCTCTCCGGTTCTGTCTCTCATGTGAAGGAGAGACAGCTTCCTCTGCGTGGTTGCGCAGGGCGACATTTCCTTGCTCGCTCCGTGGTCATCCAGGTGTATTTAGGTCGCTCCCTGGAACGGAAGGGCAGATTTCATAGGTTCTGGTTTTCACAGAGGTGGCAACAAATACAGATCAGACAGCAAGTCTTCCACTTTAAAGGTGCCCTGTACATGATTGCTCTTGTTCAGTTCCCATATGACCAAACACACACTAGGGATTTTGCAGCCAATGGAGGTGGAATGACATCCTCACTTGGGCATTCCTTGTCAACAGATGGGTGGGAGGGAGGCTCACCCACTCCTGCCCCTCTGCCCTCCACCAGTGGGAGGCCCTGTTCCCTAGGGAGGTTGGTTATTGTTTAGCAGGCTCACCTCTCTAGTCCCAAAGGAGGTGGCTCCCCTTTTGGGAGAAGGTAGGAATTCCCTGTATTCGTCAACATTGACACATTTTGTGAGGCCAACCGTTTATGGTGAACATGACAGACACTGAAGTCTAGCCAAATCCAATCAAGGTAGGTAGAGTGGCAAAGCGTGGACTCAGGAACAGTGTGAGAGTAGTCTAGGTCTACAATTCGACACACACAAAACACTCTAATAATTCCAGTTAGACAGTTAAGTACACAAATATACAATCATTTCTTAGGCTTTTAAACTACACACTAAGAAATAAAACCTTCAGGTAAGTATTATCACACAACTACTATTCTAACAGATATATACATCCACAATTGAGGATTCTGACTAGAATCCCTACACTTTACATTAAAGACAGTTTGACAATAAAGAGGAGAGCATAAGCAAGACTTCTAATAACTGTGTGCAGAGAAAGAGAGAGAAAGAGAGAGAAAGAGAGAGAAAGAGAGAGAGAGAAAGAGAGAGAAAGAGAGAGAAAGAGAGAGAAAGAGAGAAAGAGAGAGAGAGAGAGAAAGAGAGAGAGAGAAAGAGAGAGAGAGAAAGAGAGAGAGAGAAAGAGAGAGAAAGAGAAATAGAGAGAGAAAGAGAGAGAGAGAGCAGTTGATTCAAAACCAGTAAAAACACAGGCAAGCAATCCATTTTGAAAATCAAAAGATTAAACTTATGAGCAAAACTAGAATAAGTTCCCCCAACGCTGAACTAGTCCAGCCTTGAGATAGGACAGGATTGGTTTTATCAATGCCAGTGGATTGCGATTAAGTACTCCAAAATTTAGAAAAGTTCAGGTAAGTGTCTTTCTCAATCCCACCACCTTAGGGAATGGCCAGGGGAGGATCCATGATAAGACCACCACCGATCTAAATCGGGAAGGATATGGGGACAGAGCTTTTCTCCATGGAGAAGAGGCGGGGGACGCAACAGGTATGTAGGTTTCCGCCCCCACCTTTACGCCAATTTTCCCCAGAGAGCACTTCAGGGGTTTCGAAATTTGTTGGGGCCATGTACCTCTGTGCTTGGTCCAGTCGAGGATTGCCCAGGGGTGCAGAGGTCATTTTCGTACTCGGTGTATAGTTTTGGACGTAACTGTAATACAGTTTCAACAACTGTCCAGCTAATCACCATTGCAAAAAAAAAAAAAAAAAGACGACTTCAGTGAGCAGCTGTTCTTTGATTGGTGAACAAGGAACAGGTCCTGCACAGATTCCATTGCAACTAGAAGGCTGAAAATGAAGAAGGCATCTTGCCACAAGTTGAAGATCCTCCAAATTCCAAGGATGCACTCTTAACCGCAAGGTCTCCGAGGAAAGAGCTGGTCAGTCCACTGGGTGATCCAGGGAGACTTAAAAAGGCTTAGCAGGCACAGATCCTTCAGCAGGGGTCGAGACTGGTTGTTCCCACTGTTACAGGGCTCGAAGCACCGACAAGGGTCTTCTTGAGATCAGGGCGACACACCGGGACTGAACTGAAGTTGAGGATTGTCAGCTGCAACAGTTGTCCACTGGTCTTCAGCGGGCTTCTTGTATTCATAGGGGTCTTGACTCCAACGATGATCTGGCTGCAGGAGTCCTCCTTTGATCCAGGATTTGGACTGGAGACACCACCAGGTCCATCAATGGTAAGGATTTGCACCATTCAAAGAGGCATTGGCTATTCAATCTTGGTAGCCACTAGCCAAACATTATGCTCAGCAACAGACACTCAGGGACACAGATGTAGATTGGGACCTGTAAGTGTGTACTCTCTATATTTTATGAAATATGTACGCTGAGACTGAAAGTAGATGTTTTCCTGTTAGTGAAAACATTTATTTTGCATTAACTTTCTTTTCTTTCTCTATTTTAGGAAAATGGATACCATTTTTACTTGGTCGAGTACTTCTTCTGGTGACAGTTTCAGGCAGCGGACTTGGTTCCTTCAGGTAAGCCTCTAAAAGGTAGAAATATTCTATTCTCATTTTCTTCAAGTCTCTCTCATGGTTTCCGTCAGTTCATTTCACTACAAACGTCTTTGCCTTTTCTTGTTAATTCACTGCGAATGTTCCCAGCTCTGTGGATGTTACAGTCTTTTTTTATCAACTAGCTCTGATGCTTCATTCTCTTTCTGGAATGCAATTTATTAATCCTTTAACATCTTGTTTAGTAGACTCTTCCAATGGGGAACAGTCTTTTCCCTTTGCAATATCCACTGTACACATACGTGTGAACGCACTTAAACTCCTTTCTCACTCCGGCACTCTTCGGCTCACACTTCGCTTGATTGGTTTAATGTTTTCCCTTGAGACTGGCTTGCAGCGTCTCTCTTCATCAAGTCTCTAGTCCCTTTTATACGCTGCAGGCTTGTTGAGGCTTCTGCCTTCCAGTCGCACTCCCTTTTATTGACTCGGCAGTGGCTAGAAAGGTCCGCCCCCCAGCTGACTGTTGAATGAGCCTCAGTGACACCGTTGCACACACCCAGCTGCTACGCGGGAGTTCCGCCCCTTCAGCGGTGTTGTAATCCGAAAACACAGCGTTTCTGCCCCTCGCCTTCACTTCACGTAACAGCGCGTTCCTCACTTCATGTTACGCTCCCCTTTGTTGTAACGATCTTCGGATCGTCTGTTTCGGAAGGGATCTCCCCACCGCACTTGCGTCGCTTCTCTCACTCCTCCTCCCCTCTTTATACTAGTGTGACGGCCTCTCTCTCACCTTGACACGCTGATCTCGGCGTGAAGATCTCAGAACTGGCAGCACACAGCGATTGACAATCACTCCATGAACTTCAGCAACATTTTCTAACATAAGCGCAACGGCGCAACTTTTACTACTTTAAGTTAAAACGGTCTTCCTTGTTTTCTTTCCGTACCTCATCAGTAAGCCCAGCTATAACAGTCGTTTTCCTCCTCCAGCTCCTCCGTTCCCTAGCAACCAGCAAAACAAGAGAACAAGGTCAACAGCTTGAATCCCTGCTGTGATTGACTAAACACACTGTCAATTAACCTCTCCAGCCGATAGAAATATTTAACCCTTTGATGCCCTGCTTATCCTGCTTATGCTGGTATTGCCAGAGCCAACGCCTGACGGAAGATCTCCTGTGCACTTCAGAGTGGATCCATCACAGGACCATACAGTCCCAACCCCAAAATATGGTCACACAAAAAGACTGCCACTTTGCCCAGGAAAGCAGTGGCTTTGCTCAGGAAAGGGTTTCCATGTACAGCAATTCCACACCCGAGAGGGCAGGAAGAAGACCCAAGGACAACATGGCAAACGGACAGGTGACCATCTCTTTTAGATTATATGGTACTCTTTATGGCAATATGTGGTAAAATGCAAATGTGAACAAGTAAAAAGACAAAAACACACTAGAATAACATCCACTGCCACCCGCCTATCCTGGTCACATTGCATTTGTGATCACAAAGTTACAAAAGAAAAAGGATGGATTCAAAATAAACTGAACTTCACTTTAAAGTGATGTGTGCAGCTTTAAAATCACAATTAAATCACTAAGGGAGAGTGAGGGGTCAGACATGTGAGGCCGACATGTAGATGGAGGTTTCTCATAAGTAGCCATCTTTATTTAAATCATGTGGGTGAGAAAAACACCTCACTTTTCCGAACCTAACTGCGATTTCCCTACCTAGTCAACTAAGACTAAAGGAAAATACTCTAAAAAGGTTTCTGTCCCTCAGACTTAAAAAAACATCAAAACATACAGGTATTGGATGGCAAGTCAACTTAACAACTTAATTCATATTTGCAGACACCATTTTTTATAACCAAGGTTCCTTGAAATCTGGGTCAGTTCCCCCTTCCCCAGGATTAAAGCAGTATTCTTAGTTCAGAATTCCAGTCAGGAAAGTTCTTTTCAATATTTTAAGGAAGCCGGAGTAAGAAGACAGACAGTACTGATTTGTTTCACAATGATTTTATTTTAAATGATAAAAGGGGTTGGGGAAAAGGTCTCACTGGCCCAAACTCTACGAGGGGTTTACCTGCCTCAACAAAACTGACTAATGTGACAGTCATCAGGATGTCAAAATAAAAGTTCACTGCACAGTGCCCAGAACCTAGTCTGTCCCTCATGTTCCAAAACTCCCAAAAGGGAAAATAAAATGCTGGCTGCTTTCCTGCAGCCTTTCTTCCCAGTACATGCACCAAGTTCTAACTGGTAAATTAACGAAACCAACTAAAAGTCAACCCACACAGTCATGCAACGGTACTAATCAGGCACTTTTGCTTCTCAGGTACCCACTATTTGGGAAATGCTTTTTGTCTCTGTAACACAATTCTTATAATGCCAGGGGTACAATCCCCTTTCCTGGTCTTTCCTGTCTAGTACTAGAGTAAACAGAGTGCAATTCAAAGTTTCAAACACTTACTATGCCAACAGGGAAAATCCTCATCCCTTGTCTTTCCATAGTTTATTGACCAGTCATCTCCACAGTAACTGTTTCACATACTGTGGCAGGATGGCTTTGCCTTGTTTCTCAAGTGCTGCCAACTGTTATTCCCAAATCACTAGGACAAGGAACATTAGTGGTCTTCCTCCGGTTTTCAAATACAACTGGTCATTGGATTATTGATGTTTATTTACTATTGTTTGGTTTTTGTACCAAGAAGAGTGAGCTTCTTCTTGCTTATTTCTCTTTTTTTTTATACCTCTAAATAATATTCCCCTGTCCTTGATAGGGCTAGTCTGCTCCCCTGCCAAGAACTGGCAACTTTATTTCCCCACCATGTGTTTTCAAAGTTGAACAAGCGTATGGATATTAGTTCAACTTGTACGTATCTACCATTCATTTTGTATGCATGTCCTTTTTTTAATATCACCATTTATTACATGTTAATCTTGTTTTGTCTAACACGTGATGTACCATGCAAGACTTTGTGGGGATTTTAAATCACACATGGGTGTATTTAATTATTTACTTTACGTTACGTTCTCCGCAATACACTCTTTCCCTCCCTGTCCCAAGTACCTGTTTGTAGACTGCACAAGTCACATTATGGCTGCTTGGAGCTGGTTCTCCCTGGGCTGGCAATGCAAGGCTCCCACCTGGCAATTACACTCCGTCCTGGGTTCTTCCTCTGCCCTGCCCTGCGTTCCTCTATCAGTCTTTCAAGCAGTCGGCTTCTCGGCTCCCTGCAAGGTCGTCGTTTACTTTGCTAGTGAACCCAGGTTCATCTTGCACTCTTGTGCCCTGCTTCTTGCGGCAGGGCAGTGTTTGCGACAGTTCTCCCGACGCTTGCGGTCGTGCCTCCTTGCTACCAGTCGACAGTACAGTGCCACTGTTGTGCCTGTTAAAACGGAGGCGGTAACACTTCTCCCAGCCGTGGTTTCGGCTGTCGCTTGGATTGATCAAATGGTTTCTGCCAGTCTCGGCAATAATATCATTTTCAATCATGTGTGCTGCGCTTAGTTTCTTTTCTCCTTCACGTCCCGTACGAAATGCACATCTCCCGTTTCTTTCTTCTCTAACCACTACCACCAGCACGACCACTGCTACCGCTTCTACTGCTTGAATCACTTTGACTTTGTTCCTCCACACTTTTTATTGGACAATTCCTGCCAGTCTATCAGGGAACAACTAGAACGTTGTTGGTACTTTCGTTATACCTCCGTATAGGGCCTCCTCGTCCCAGTACTATGCATTTCTGTTACTGGAATCAGTTTGCATGACTATCTCAGTTGCTCTGCCACAAATGAGTTCAGCGTGGTAGTTAAGGGTAACCTCTTTTGGTCAAGTCCTGCATCAACCAGTGGAATAGTGCTTGTTGGTAGAAAACCAGTGACGTTGTTCTTGACTTCATCACAATATCCACAGCCTGTTCGGAAAGAATGCCACAAAAGTTCAATCCATATATCTTCCACTTGTCAATTTATTTAAATTCAACATAAAGTTCTCTTCCAATTAGGATATCCACAGTTTTAACAATATTCAACTTCCACAAAACCAATGGCACTTTTATCCAAGATAAATGTTCAAAGTGTTCATAGTTTTCTGCTTCCACAAAACTGATATTCAATTTTCCCACTCTTGGGTGGTTCAGTATCTCTCTCTTCAGGTACAGCAAGGTTGTGTCAGGATGAATTTTTAACAGTTCAAATCATCTCATTCTGGTGGCCTTCAGCCACAATTACAGTACTTCAATATCTTCTTCCTGGTTCACTAACCTGCCAGGACCAACTACTAAAATGTTCCCTTTCCTGGTATACATGCCTGCCAGGATAACATTCCTACTACTACTACTCAGTGGTAAGGTATACTTCAAACTTCATAAAGATCTTCAACAACACTTCTTTCAAAAAGGACATAGCACCCATTGGTGCTCTTTGTTCTTCTGACTTATTTGCCATATACAATGCAGGTTAATTTCCAATCCTCCTTGATAATGAATACAAGGAGGGCTTCCTTCCTGCCACCTCTGGGGTTCTTCTGCTTCACCAATTAACTGATGATAATGTTTCTGATTTCGTTTTTTTCTCTCTAGGAAAGCGCGTTTGCCTCTGGTTTATTATTGCCTCTCTTTGGCTTATGCAATGCTGGTACTTCTGATCAGGTAATCTTCCGGTTTCACCTTTCTCTTAATGTAAGGATTATTCAAAGAACACTAATTCACTAGTTTGGTATTCAAAACATCTACTTACAGACAGCGGTCTCTGAAGGAGCACCCTGAAGTCACCTTGCATCTGTAAACTCAACACAGCCTTCCTCTGCGGCTTCCTTCTGACCCACTCCCGATTACACTTCTGCCTTCTCCCGTCAGGGTTTAAACGTTTGAATGCACCGGTCACACCGCTAGTGCTTGCGCTTGCGCCTTTTGTGCAGGGAGTTTGCTTCATTCCCAGCGCACTCCGGTGCACACCAGCTGCGGAAGCACAGCACAGAACGGGGAGAGCTCCTCTCTCCCTTGGGACAGTCAGTCCCCACACCACTTCCCGCTGCGAGGCAACAACTTCTACGACTATCAAGACCCTAATGCTCAGAAAATGCAGTGGTGGTCCTGGCGTCTCTTCTCTGCTTCTGCTGCTCACAAGGCTGACAATTCTCTTGGCTTGCACTCAAGAGGGTCTTAAGTACTCACAAGTCCCGTTCAGGTGTGGGCCATCAGTCTCATTAGTCTGTTTGAGTTCGGTGCCTCTGAGCTCCTCTTCCTCGTCCCAGCACCTAAAGCACTATGGACAAGTTTAGTCTTTATTCAATTTGTCCTGCTTAAGGATTTTATTAAAAAAGGTACCTTTCAGGAATGTATTTACAGAAACTATTGTTTGGTTTTTAGTTCCACGTCTTATATTTAAAGGTTTGATTTGATTTTGATTTATTGAGTATTTGTAAGGCCCCTATACAACAAATAGTGTTTCCAGGCAGCACAAGACAAAAGAGGGGCAGGAACAGGGGAGTAAAAAAAGCAATACCAATAGCAAATTGCAGTCCTATTAGGACTTGTGACATTCGGATCGTGCAAGTGCAGTGACGAGAAGTGCAGGAGAGGAAGGGGGGGGGGACAAGGAATGGACAAGTGCTAGTGGGAGTCCAGGAGGGGAAGTGCCAAGAGGGTGCTCTGGGAGGAGGTCACTGGCTAAATGCAAGGGCAGAGGTGTCCACAAGGGGGATGCGCAGCCGCCTGGCTGGGGCCCAGAGGGCAGTGCTGAGGGGGGTAGGTGCTGGTGTCAACAGGGCAGAAGGCCTGGTAACCTGTAAGACTCATGAGGACCAGACCGCCAGTCTCAGCGGCAGTGGGGAGATTAGCTGGGGAGGGAAAGAGGTAGAGAAAAGATGAGTTTTGAGACGTTTCTGAACATAAGGAGGTCTGGCTCAAGTCAAAGAGGGGTAGGGAGGCTGTTCCAAAGGGAGGCACCAGCTGAAGAGAGAGACCTATCTCCCACGCTCTGCCTGGAGAAGCATTTGATCAGCAGAGAGTTAGAGCTAGAAGAGCAGAGGGCTCTAGCAGGGAGGAGTTTGGGGAGAGAACGTTGGAGATAGCGGGGTGCCGGGCCCCAGAAAGCCTTGTCGATGATGCAGAGGGCCTTAAATTTGATCCACGCAGCCACCGGGAGCCCGTGGAGGGATTCTAGAGCTGGAGAGACAGTCCCTGGGCTTGAGGCCAAGAATAAGTCTTGCAGCCCTATTCTGGGTCAGATGAAGGGGGCAAAGGGAGGAAAGGGGAAGATTGATGAAGAGGCTGTTGCAGTAGTCCAGCCTAGAGGTACCAGAGCTCCGCAGACATTGAGCTTTTGGGGGGGGGGGGGTGAGGTGAGGAAAGGGAGAATGCTTCTAAGGAGGTGAAACTGAAAGTGGGCCTTCTTGTCAAGGTCCAAGATGTCAAGGATGAAGGAGTGCGAGGAGTCGAAGATGACCAAGATTTATGGCCTCACTAGATGGTGAGGGTAGAGGGCCCAAGGAGGGCAGCCAGAGTGGAGGCAGCAAACAGGGCGCAGGAGTCCCAAAAAGAAGGATCTCAGACGTACTCGCTTTAAGACAGAGATCATTAGCTGCGCACCATGCCTGAATAGCGGTCAGACAATCGGGAATGAGAGAGGAGGAAGAGGAGTTAGTAGAGGGAAACTTGAAGGAAAGCTGTGTGTCGGCAGCATAACACTGGAAATGAGGAGAGAAGGAGGAGATCAGGTGGGCAAGAGGTACGAGGCAGATATTGAAAAGCAGCGGCAATAGGATAGAGCCCTGGAGACCGCCGCAGGTAGAGAATGAGGTGGTGGAGGAGAAAGGGCCAAGTTGCACCTGGGAAGGACGGTTAGTTAGGAAGGGGGCTGGCCAGTCCAGTGCCCGGTCCTTGATGCCAAAGGTATCGCAGAGCCATTTTATGAGGATAGAATGGTTGACTGTGTCAAAGACCGAGGAGAGATCGAGGAGAATGAGAACGGCAGGAGAGTTGGAAACAAGATTAGTGAGCAGATCTTCACAGGTGTGCAGAAGAGCAGTTTCCATGCCTCTGGATGCCCGAAATCCAGATTGATGGTCGTGGAGACAACCAGCAAGTTCAGTGTGATGGATCGATTGGGGAAAGACAAACTTCTCCAGGAGTTTGCCCAGGAAATGGGTGATAGAGATCCATCGATAGCTAGCCAGGCAGGAAGGGTTAGCAGACTGCTTGTTTAGGAGAGGGTGCACAAGGGAGTGCACGAGGGCAACAGCCAGTGGCGAAGGAGTGGTTACAGAAATCTGCTATAGCCAGGGCGACAGAGATGTTGTCCTTAATAGTTCTGGAAGAGCAGGGGAGCACCTGTTTGGATGAGACCTTCATAGAGCGGACAACTCATCAGATGCTATGGGCAAGAAGGAAGAGAGCGTGGGTGAGGGATAAGGGGGGGGACAAGGGATAGGGGTGGAGGAGAGTGAGGATAGGATATCTTGTGTTTGAGATGTGAAATGGGAGAACAGAGCGGTGAAGAGAACCTGGGAGGGAAGGGAAGAGGTGGAGACTACAGTTGGATTGGCAAGATCCTTGCAGATTTTAACAAGTTCAGCCGTGTTGTTAGATGAACCATAACCCTCAGAAACAATGGTATTAACTCTGATTGCTATACACCTCATTCCTATGCTGATAACAGGGGTCATCATCACAAATACCTTGTGTACTTCTGGGAAGGGGAACCCCACTCTATATGCCATCAGGTATTCTGGCATCAGGGAAATTTTACCTTGCAAGGAAGACGAGTTCCACGTCCCTCCTGGCAGAACCCTCCCGTTCCCTTGGGGCCTTTCCCCTCCCAGGTGATCCATCCCGCTACTACCACCCCCAGGTTTAGGATCAGGTAGCCTTCCCCTGGTCACCTGGTAGGAGACTTTAGGCAGAGATTCTGCAAGGACTCTGCAGGATTTATCACAGGAGCCATAGTCTCCCAGTGTAGATGGTTTTAGGGACTGATCAGTTTCCCCATAAAAATCTGTACAAAGCAATGGAAGTAAAGCCTAAACTTTACTTACCTCCCAAGAAGTCAGGTCAGCAGCCAAAATAAAGAAAAGAAAGGGTGCGCCATATAACAATGAGAGAAAAGCAGCAAAAAGGAAATCTTTCCAACAGTAATACAACGAAGAGGATAAAGGACTACATTTCCCTTTGGCACTGCTTAAATGGCTAGAGTGTTGTTGCTCAGAGTAACAAGAGAAGGAGCAGCCATTTGTTTTTAATGTAAAAAATGGATCATGGCTAGATGTGCAGTAACCCAGCTCAGTGAGCATCCAGATAAAGGCATTGAAGCACTTAATGTTTTCATTTCAATAAATGTGGAAAACACTTTTTTAAATCATACCATAAAGATGGATAAATACTGACAGAAATGTTGACAAAATAAATACTTTACAACGAGGAGGTATGCGAGTTTAACTAGTACTCTGCGCTGACCATATGTTAGTTTTGAATAAAGACAGCAGTCGTATTTGAAAATTATAAATATTGATGTACACACAGTTGTAAATTCAACAAACCTCTGGTTGTTTATGACAAAATTATTGTACAGTTCATAAACAAATATCTTTAAACAACCAAGCAATCCAATTTTGTTGGCTTAACAGAGTTTAACAAATCAAACATAAGTTCACTTATGCAGCTAGTTAGCCTGACAATATATTTGTACAACTCAAATACTACCATTTACATTTATTTTACAGCCAGCAGCCTTCAGCCTTTTTGTTGCCTGTTCTAACAATAAAGTTTTACAAATCATGGTTATACGTTCCCTTATGCAGACAATCTGCCTTATAATATACTCCTACAAATCATAGATTTCCATATATATTGCTTTAACAGCCAGCAGCCAACACGTGTTTTGACCTGTTATCTTTCCCAACGCTAATGCAAAAGCTGTTGGATTTCTAGTGTGTCTGCACATTCAAATTCAACATTACTTCAAAGGCAATGGGAGAGACAGGCAGACAAGACAAGAACAAACAAAAGAAAAGAACATTGAAAGTATAATTAAAAAACACTGCATAACAAACATTTTATCTCCATATAATATGGCCACGATGAAGCAACCAAAATGCACAAATCACATTTTCAATGTGTCTTCTTGGACCAATACAGTCAAGATCAAATATTCACCCATGCATTGTGCTTGTGTTAGAACTCCATTCATTATTATTATTAGACATTGTGATCACACTAAATTCTCTACATATGACTAATTTCATAATGGTGTTGTCATGCTTGGTTAAATGCTTGGTGACCCATCCCACAGGATCTGTGTCCTGAGACCGTGAAGAGACTGACTTATGTTCAGTCCGGCACAACCTTTTGGGCCATCCATCCAACACGAAGGATTCTGCCCTCGCCACTACAGTTCATACCAAGGGCCATCTATCCAACACAGAAGATTCCCTTTTACTTTATCTCTCCATCACCAATATTAAAGCAACAGAGGATACACCAATGTTTTGATCAATTATGAAAATGTATGCCAAAGTTTTTGCATCAGAAACAAATTGATGTACATTTGCCACTTTGCATTCCTCCTGATGAGCCACTTCACTTCAGTGGTGAAACACTTGTTGAGGAAATGTATAATTTCTTGGAGGAATCAAAAACTATCCTCATTTGAGAACTGTTGGAAAATGATTCTTTGAACAACAGATGAAAATTACCTTTAGAGGAATTGATTAAATTAAACATTTTCTTTTGAGGAATAGTAATTAAACTATCACTTTATTTTTTTTCCTTTTCGCAACCGGCTCCATAGAGAGACCCCCAATTTATTTGCATTAAGTTCACAATAAACCAGCAAGTTACCAAACTATCAATCTCTGAGTTGTTAATCTAAGTAATTTGCCACACACCCAAACAGAAATCTCTAGCTGGCGCAGCAACGCCCTCCACAACTTCTTTATTGGACCTGAAGTTGAAGAGGGAACTTTGCAATGTCTCCACACTGTTGGAGGTTACCCAGGACACTGGAAGTGCCATGAGCAGGTGGAGTGACCCCGAAATATGGTTCGAAAGATGAGTTATACAGGAGTCGGGCTCGAGCAAGGCTCTGCTTCTTGGTAGGGAGCAGCAGCAAAGCAGCAATGTCCAGGGCCCACGGCGAGGATTCAATGAAAACGCCATTGCATCAGGCTGCACAAGCTCCAGCCAACATGAGAAATCCCCCCTCGGAAGATGGTTGCTAAGAACAGGGTCACAACCCTTCAGAGATCCAGCAGGAGAAACACAGTGATACAGGACTCGGAAATACTTAGGCCCACCAGTTAAAGGAAGGAAGGCACCGTCTAAAGTATCTCCTATCAAATAGAGAGCAGAGCTTCACCTTGGGGTAGGATCTTGGGTCATCTTGAACTTTGCGTTCCTGATTTAGGGCTATCTGCTTAGTTGAATTGTCAACCCAATTTATACTGTAAAGTGCTGGGCACAAAAGTCCACACACTCCTGGGTGAAAGACTACAGAAAAAGCTTCTCCCCTGGAAAACATGCTAACAACAATTGTCAGGACAGTCTTTCCTCAACAGTTCCACAAGAGAAAAGGTCTCCTCCTAAAGTTCACAAGATTTTCGGCTATCCCCCCAATAGTCACAACCTCTATAGTTATTGCTCCAAACGTCCTCCCGCCTGTCGCCAGGTGATTGCGGGTTACGACCACCTTCAATTCTACCGTAAGGTTCTGCCAACGTTGCTCTGTATCCACCATGAGCTGCAGCTCCAGCTTATCTTTCACATGTAGACAAAGCCAATCTGGTTTGTCATCTCTCTTCCATAGTGTACCGATTTGAACCCTATGCAACATCCTTACACTTGTCTTCTGGTCCTGGCCTACCTTAATGCCATGCCACATGCTTGTTAGTTTATCCACAGTGGATTTAATCCCTTCCGATCAGGGTCGCACCCCATCCACTGACTTTACCAATGCGTGGCCCGTCGTACTTCTGGCCCTTGTTAGCTACCACCTCACTAGCTCACTAGTGCCGGGCACTTCTTGAAGCTTACTAACCTCTTCCTTATGTGCCATCTCCCGATGTTGCTCACCTGCCAACATTGGATTTCATGCTTCTGATATCACCTGATTTTTCTTCTCCCCTCTTGTCTCCAGTCTCTTCTGCTATTTTCTACCTCTTTCCTCACTCCTTCCCCCTCTTTGCTGAATCACCAACTCGATACAAATTCAGATGATTACCTCAAAACACCCACACCTCCCTTTCCTGAGACGTCCCTTTTAAAATCCAGAAGGTATTCCCCTTGGGTCAGTCTGAGCACGAATGCCTACATGTATGCATCTTTACTGATGCTGCAGTGTGACTGGGTGCTAGGGAACTGCATTCTCCCCAAAGGAGTACACATGTCTGATTGTGTAATCCAGGGAATGGCTGGACCAAGGCTTTAAGAAGCTAATCAGCCCCAGTGAATTTCTTGGGTTGTGTTATTCTGTGCAAGTGCGCGTGCAACTGCAGATGGCTGCAGAGTTATGTTGGCAGCTGGAGCTATGATGAGCGTTTTCAGTGCTATTATACAATTAATTGATTTTCGAATATTGTTATAGCAACAAAACTGAGCTTTAAAAAAAGTAATGGTTTAAAATACTTATAAACCAAAATCATACAATAGTACATAATAAAATTACATGCATGTATTTCCAGACTTTATAGTCTTGATGCAGGAAATGTGGGCTAAACAAACATATTGTAAGATCCAACTTAAGTGTTTCGATCTGTGCCATATATTTTTGTAAACTTGTGACAGCATCCACAAGATCTATTTACTCTGTGTTCCAACATCATACAAGTGTCAACGTCCATCTTCCATTTAGAAAAGCTAAGGGGATCCCTGCCCCATTTTATGGCGATGTTGCATTTAGCAATCATAAGTGCTGGTTAAAAGGATTATCTCCCCACGACCAAGGAGTAGTAGTTGGGGTCACTAGCAAGCGCCTCACTGATCATTTTGTGTCAAGGTCTTATTTCAATAATATGTATGACAGGGCATCGCCATACAGTATGAATAAAGGTGCCTACATTTTTGGGGATAAATCTGGAAAAGGAAGGATTTGGGCATTCTCTTTTTTTTTAAATCAAAGATTTTATTGATTTTCAAATTTAAGCAACATTACATTCATCTCTCTGCGCTCCAGGTAGGGGACATGGGAGGGAAAAAGGGGGGGAGGGGGAAGAGGAGAGGAGGAGGGATGGCAGGGGAGGAGCGCGGCAGACAAGAAAACAATAACATTAACAATTCAGCTTCAGGGACCATGGTACAACATTACGTCGGAGTTGACATCGGATGTCCTTGTGACATAGGGTGCACTTAGCAGGTTCAATATTTCCCCTTTAGTGGGCCTCCCACAGTCTCATCGACTACAGTACTTGCCCGTGACTCTCAGTCATCTTCCTCCCACCTTTTCCATATTTTCTCTGCTTTTTTCGGGCAACCTCTTGCTTTGTACACACGGTGCTCCATTACGGCACATATGTCCCCATCCGTAACCCATTGCTCGTAACTGGGTGTGCGTTCCGAGCCCCACAATTGTGCAATGTTCCGCCTGAGGATCGCCATAGCAGTTTCTCATAGCGGGAGAGGTCAGATTCACCGGAGATCCCTAAAAGCAATTGCTTCGGGCACTTCTGTATCAGTTTACCCAAGACTCTGGATAGTTTGTCACAGCATTTCTGCCAGAGCTGCTGGATATTACCACACTCCCATAGTATATGAAAAAAGGTACCTTCCTCTCGCTTGCAGCGCAGGCATCTTGCATCCGAGGCCCTGCCCCAGCGGAAGAGGGCCACTCTCGGGTAGTAGGTGCGGTGCAGGATCTTCAGCTGGACCAATCGGAGATTTGAGGAGATAGTTGTTTCTCGCGGGTACATCAGGGCCTGCACCCAATCCTCTAGCAGAAGCTGGCCTACATCGCGTTCCCACTTTGCTTTTAGACTGGAAAGTTCCGATGTCGCGAATGAGGTTATTACATTGTACATTGTGGAGGTAACCTTCCGCTCCACCCTGTCTAGGACTATTTTGCGTTCTAGAGGGGAGCTTTCCGGCAGGTCTTGTATGGTCTGTCGATGGGCCGTCCAAGCATGGCTCAGTTGCATATGGTGGAACCTTTCTGTGTCTGGCAGGGAGAATTTCTCTTGCAATGTCTCGAACGCCGCTAGGTTGTCCTCATGCACGACATCTCCGACATTGGAGACACCGCGTTGGGTCCACTCGGGCCATCTTGGCAGCTTTCGTACTTCAGGGAGGTTGCAGTTGTTCCACAACGGTTGGGCCATAGTTATTTTCCCTCCCCAGCCCAAGTATCGAAGCGCTTCCTTCCAAACTCTCATTATGTGGGACGCCATGTCTGGTTTCGGAGGTCGGTCCAGGTCCCTGTAGAGGAGCTCTATTGGTTTCATCGTGGTGTTACAATGTAGGCCCCTGATGTGTGGTAGGCCCCTGTCGCCATGAAGCATATCATTCACCACTTCCATTTGGCCGGCCCAATAGTATGATTGCAGTCTGGGCAGCCCAATCCCCCCTTCCCAGATGGACCTCTGAAGAGTGGCAAGCGCGATTCTCGGGTGTCCTCCCTTCCAGAGCAATTTTCGGAGGATGCATTCAATTTTGTGGAAGTCCTGGTGGTGAATGTACAAAGGTGCGTTCTGCAGGATGTATAGGAACTTGGGAAGGGCAATCATTTTGATCAGCGCCGCCCTTCCCAGCAGCGTCAGCGGCAAGGAGATCCAGTGGCGAGTGTCATCCGCAAATCTTGTTATCAAGGGAGAGAGGTTCAATGTTGTGTACTCCGTGAGTTGCGTCGTGACACGTACACCCAAGTATTTGAACTGCTCCTTCTCGATCTGGTAGGGGCCCGGCGCTAGATCCTCCACCGGGGTGCCCCTTATAGGGAAAAGAATGGATTTGGACCAGTTCACGCGTAATCCGCAAAATACCTCATATTGCCTCAGTAATTGAACAACCTTGGGACACGAGGCATTCGGGTCCTTCAAGTAGATGAGTAGGTCATCCGCGTAAAGAGATATTCTGTCTTCCCAACTCTTGGACCATCGGAAGCCCTCCCAGGTTTGAGTGTTTCGCAGCAGGATCGCCAGGGGTTCGATGGCAATGGCAAAGATCATGGCCGATAGTGGGCAGCCCTGCCTTGTACCTCTTCCGAGCCTGAAGGGTTCTGATCGCCAGCCGTTGACCCTGGTCCTAGCAACCGGTGCTTCATACAGCACTCGCACCCAACTCATGAAGGTTTCACCGAAGCCCATGCGGCGCATTATGGTCCAGACGGCTTCCCATCTCACCGTGTCGAAGGCCTTTTCAAAGTCAATTGCTAACAGGGCTAGTGGCCCCTGTATGCTGTTGACCCTTTACAGCGCTGAAAATAGCCTGCGGAGGTTCATGCGAGTTGATCTTTGTGGCATGAAGCCGCATTGGTCCGGGTGTATCAGGGCGGGAATTACCTTTTGTAATCGGTCTGCTAATAGTTTGCAAGTATTTTGGTCTCAGAGTTAATGAGTGAAATGGGCCTGTACGAACTGCATCTCTCTGGGGGCTTGTCTGGCTTGGGTATCACTACTATTGTTGCTTCTCGCAGATCTGGAGGAAGAATGCCCTTTTCTCGTGCATGGAGGTACATTTGCCGCAGTCGGGGCGCTACCACATTAGTGCCTAGCTTACGCCATATCTCCACCGGGAAGCCATTTGGGCCAGGGGTCTTGCCGGACTGGAGACCGGAGATGGCACCCAAGATCTCATTCTCTGTGATCTCCCGCTCCAGCTGCTGCCGTTGCGCCTCATTTAAGGCAGGGGTTTCGATGTGATCCATGACCGTAGCGTCCATCGGAGTTGTGGGTTCACTATATAACTCAGCATAGTATTCCGCGAAGCCTTGGGTTATTTCCTGATCTGTTGCTCCTGTATTCAATCCTTTTGCTTCGAGTCTCTGGACATGGCTGCGTCCCCGCTCCTTCCTTTCCAGCCACGCCAGCATCTTGCCTGCCTTATCGCCTGTGTCATAGATCCTTGCTCTCATCGCAGTGTGTGCCTGTCTAGCATTATCCATCCCGATGCTTTGCAATCTTTTTTGTGCTAGTAGCAGTGCCCGGTTAGTGGCTGGCGTATTTTCATTTATGTGGCCTTCTTCTGCCTGTTTGACTTGAGTCTCTGCTTCAAGGGTCTTGCTCAAATGCTGCCTCTTTTGGGCCGCTGTCCACGATATTAACTCGCCTCTTAGGACCGTTTTATAGGCTTCCCACAGCGTTTCAGGGTTTGTTCCTGCCTGTGTGTTCAGCTCGAAATAATTGTTAGTAGTTTCCTGCAGTTTATCAACCAGCTCAGGGTCTCCCAGATGATAGCTGTTCAGGCGCCAGCACGGCGGTGGGATCTTCCGGGATGTCGTGAGTAACATTTCAATCGGAGAGTGATCGGAGATGCCTCTAGGCAGTATGTTTATTTCCCGTGCTCTGTATAGGTCAGTTGCGGGGGTGAAGAAGTAATCCAATCTGGAGAGCGAAGCAAGTGCCCCCGAACGAAAGGAGTACGCTCTAGTGTCTAGGTGGAGTTCTCTCCACACGTCGCAAAGGCCGAGTGCGTTGGCGAACGTGGCCAGCCTGGTGGGGATGTTGGGATTCCTGTTACGTATGTGTGATCTATCCAGGGTAACATTCATGACTTCATTAAAATGGCCACCTAGTATCATGCAGTTGGAGGTATCATTAGCGATTAGTGGGGTAATGTCGGTGAGTAGTGGCTCTAGGAGGGTTGGTGGTGCATAGATTGCTATTAGTGCCACGGATTGTCCCCACAACTCACCCGTCACATATATGTACCTGCCGCCTGTATCATGGGTCACTGTGTAAAGATGGAGGGGGAGATTTTTGTGCGCCAGGATCATGACGCCTCTTGCGCCCATCGTGAAGCCCGAGTGGAATGCTAGCTTGTAATTCGTACGTCTGAATAGGGTACATTCTGTGCCTGCAAGGTGTGTCTCAGATAGGAACACTATATCTGCCCCCCGTCTATTCAGGAATTGGCGCACCAAGCGACGCTTGATAGCATTGCCCAGGCCATTTACGTTCCAAGACATGAGCTTTAGTGTTCTGAGGGCGTCCGCCTTACTATTGTCGTCTGCCATGTGAGCATGTATTGGTATTGGCCCTCATTGCCTCCGGTGGCGATATACGCCTGTTGGAGCCATGCCCATGGGGTCCTAACATCCATTCCAGCCACATGCCCCTATGAGTTCGATTGGTCCCTGTTGAAGCGGTCCTTAACAAACCCTTAACCCCCCACCCCATACTCCTCCCAACTAGAAGCATTGGTCGCCCAAACAACAAAACTATGGTGTCAACCGGACACTTAACATGCACTAAACTGAATATCAGGTGAAAGTGATTGTCCCCTGGATGGGTGGGGCCTAAAGGGAGGGCGTTACTTCTCTAAAGGTGGTCCCCATGGGGAGATACCAGTGCGCAACACCTGGGGTTTATTGCACTCTCCTACTGTAGGGCTCGGGGCTCCCCGCGGCCGCTACAGGTGGGTGTATGCTGCCTATTGTTACATATATGTGTGTGCTGTAGGTAGGATCTATTGCCTGCTTTGGGTATCGTAGTGTGGCCACGGAGTATTGGCAGGCATTGTACGGGAGAGGGGGGGGAGGGCAATTCTGGGAGGGGAGGGTTGATCCATCCAGGTCTTCCGGCAGATCCTGCGCTGGTCGTCGTCGGGGTTCTCGCTGTTGGTCTGGCGGAGGTCTGCGGTTTCTCCCCCTGTTTTCGCGGGGGGTCGACCAGTCTCCATCTATGTTCTGCTCAGCCCAGCGCCACGCTTCTCCGGGGTCACTGAAATGGACGGTTGTCCCTTTGTGGTAAATCTTGAGTTGTGCGGGGAAGTGCAATCCGTACTTAACTCCCATCGTATGCAGTTGTCTTTTCAGGGGATCGAAGAGTTGTCTTGCTCTTTGGACTTCCCGTGTATAATCTGGGAAGAAGGCGATTTTGGAGCCACTGAACGTGACAGTTCCTTTGGCACGTGCATGTTGCAGTAGGGCGTCGCGGTCTCTGTAGTTTAAGAATCTCGCTATTACAGTTAGTGGGGGGGCCCCAGGTGGTGGTCTGTTCGTGGGTACTCTGCGCGCCCTCTCTATGGAGAAAAACTTGGAGAAGGCGGGCTCGTACAGGTCAGAGAGCCATTGTTCTAGAAATAGTTCCATGCAGGAGCCCTCTGCCTTTTCGGGTATACCGAGGATGCGCACATTGTTGCGTCTGGATCTACCCTCTCCCTCTTCCATTCTGTCCTCCATCACCTTCAGCTTGGCTGTCACATTATGGAGCTGTTGCATGCTGTTCACCCTGTCCTCCGTGGTGGATATGCGCTGCTCCGCCTCTCCCGTGCGTGCCGTTAGTTTTTGCAGGTCATGCCGGAGGAGGGAAACATCCATACTTATACCGTCCATTTTTTGCTCCATGGACGTGCGAGAGTCCGCTATGGCGGCCATGATGTCTTTCAGCGAGATACCCTGGTCCGCTTCCATCTCTTCCAATGATAGCAGGTGGTGTTCAGTGGGCTGGGGTGGGGGAATGGTGTACTGGTCCATTCTGCTCTGTGTAGGAAGCTTCCTCGGTTTATCCTTCCCCATAGTGCCTCGTTGGGTATTTAGCGTTTCGTTGCGTTGGCCCAATTGTAATGGATGTTGCACTACGAATTCACACGCGCGAGAGTTTAAGTTTAGACTTTGACATAACAGGCACCAGGTTCAGTCTGTCCCTCAAAGGCAGGCCAGTGTGTCCGGATGTTGGATGTTGGGGGGGGGGGGGGGGTGGGCCTTCTGATAAGTGCGGTGTCCTGTCCCACTGAGGCCACCACTAATTCTGCTGGTGTTGGGCGCTATCTCATTCAAAATGTCATTTGCGCTGCGTGGGCTGTTGTGTTTGGCTTGGCGTCACCCCTCCACGAGTGCTTTGGGCCCAGGTCTCCAGGCGGCCTTCTTCTGTGCCCTGCAGCCACCCGCTGCCGGGCCGCGGTTCGCTCCTGTACCAGGGTGTCTCTTCCGCAGCAGGGATACAGGCTCCTGCTCCAGCCCGTGGGTCCGCGTGTGTGTCGCTGAGTAAGCGGCACCGCCGGGACCGAACAGGGGCGAGCCGCGTTGTCTGGAGCAGCTCCTCCTCGGCCCCCGCTTTTCTCTGGGCCGCCTCGCCAGCTGCCGTTGTTGTCAGGAGCAGCTCCTCCTCGGCCCCGGCCTCTCTCTGGGCCGCCTCGCCAGCCGCCGTTGTTGTCAGGGGTCAGGGTCCGCGCGGGGGGGGGGGGGGGGCTCAGCCTACCTCGCCTTGGTCAGCCCTCCTGGCTTCCCAGCCGGCACCGTTCCGGACCCCTGCTCCCTCCGGGGTTCCCAGGAGGTAGGTGCGGGCGTAGGGAGATCCAGACTCCGCTCCCCGGTGGACTCCTTCGCAACGCCTCCGCCCGTGCCGGTACGCGAGATGCACCCTCGCCGATCGGGACTCCCGGAGCCCAGCCGGGTTCGGACTCTCCCCCGGCCACGAATAGCAGGTCTGCCGCGGGCTGGATTCCTGGATTTCTCCTCAGCACAGCCTCATTTCCTACGCTCAGCGCGTACAGTCAAGCCCGCCCGCGGCCATTTTAAAGACAGGCCGGGCTCCGCTCGCCAGCAAGTTTCACTCGGACGTCTGCAGCAGATCGCACTGCGGTTTCCCCCGATCTTCGGTCCGGGAGTGCCCAAGTGTGTTCTCTTGGGCATGGAGATGTTTCCAGCTTACGTAGTATGCAAAAAATAAGGCTTTTGACAGGATATTGTAGTGCGGCCGCGGGAGCCGAGCAGACACACGTCTACCTCATCCCACGGTAAGCCACGCCCCCTGATTTGGCCATTCTCAATATCTTTCAGCAGGTTTATATTCTTGTCGGCCCATACCTTAAACGTCCCTAGTTTTGTTTACTTTGAGCAGGGTATTACTGTTTGATAATGGTGTACATAAAGTAAGTTTAGCATCCCATTGCTTTAGTGACCTTGTTTTTATGAGAATAACTTGCAATGTTGCCAACGGGAGTAATGATGCTGCTGTCCGCCATATAGCGCTTGTAAAGGGGTGGTTGGCTCCATCCACACGCATTCCCATCTAATACGAAGTAGACCTGAATCAAAGTAAATCGTCATTAGCCACAGTCAATTGAGTAACCAATAATATATAATTTTTTTACATGTATCTGGGAGGCCAATATCGTATTCCAACACAGAGCGATACAGTGTCTATAAACAGATTTGCCTCTGGGAATTCTTCCATATGAGGCTTCTGACTATGCTTTCGATTTTGTTAAATTGTGACTGGGGGATTTTATATGGTGTGTACTATAGAACAGACCGGTATCTGGGCAACATTCCATTTTAAATAGGGCAGCTCCGGCAAGTATTTATAGCAGCAGTGATGCCCAGTGCTTTACATGCCTCAAACGGTTTAGTAATTTGAGCCAAGTTTCTTTCTGCTTATTAGGATACAGAGGAATTTAAATGTGTCTTCAGTTATTTGGAAGCTGTACGCAGAACAAATGGGCCACTTTGTATAGGGAATAGAATAATCTTGCTCCAATTCACCAGGAGGTCAATATATTCACCTTATCGTCATAAAATGGTAATGATTCTTGGGATGGATCTTTTTGGGTTGCCCGGGAAAGATGTGGGCGATCCTGTTCTCATATCCATTGGGCAATATAAAACCTAAGCATCCGTATACAGCTCTTAGCGAAATGGTTTGAGGTTCAATGGCAAACGTAAGCAAAGGGGGTGGAGGGGCGGGGCAATGGGCATCTGTGTCGGGTACCCCTTCCGAGCAGGAAAGGTTGAGAGATTCTCCCACTGGCTTTAATCAAAGCAGTTATATATACCCTTAGAGTAATTTTATACAGGTAAAAAATTGGTTGCCAAACCCCATTTCCGTCATCTATCCTTAAAGGAAATACCACAAGACCATGAAAGAAGCTTTTTCAAAATCGATTGAGAAGTTAGCAAACAGTGTTGGCATGGTGGGGGCGCAAACTATCGTCATATATACTCTGCGTATGCTCATTCTGGTAGCTTGAGATGACATGAAACCACATTGCTCTGAGTGGATCATAGTATCACTCTTAGCAGTTGGTTGGCAGGTATTTTAGCTAGGATTTTGGTTTCAGAGTTGATGAGAAATATCAGTCGATATGAGGCCTGAACATTAGGGGGTTTGTCTTTTTCGGGAAGCACTACGACCGTCATCTTCTAGGTTAGGCGGCAAATCGCCTCTTTCCAGGGGTCTAGCAGATGCCCATTTGGACCGTGGGACTTACCAAGTTGGAGATCCATTATTGCAGCAGCAACGTCTTCCTCTCATCTCGCGGTCCAATAAAATAATTTGCTGTTCAAATAGTTTCCTCAGACCGCTCAAGTGTATGAATTGTCTCGTGCGGTTTTGAGGAAGCTTGATACAGCTGTTGGTAATCTGAGGTGAATGCATTCACGATCGCATCATCAACTGATAGTTTGCTGCCCCAATCATCTAGAATTTCATGTACATGTAAGGCAAACTCTTCCCTATGCTCTACTCAGCCAATCATTTTTTGTACCTGGATTCGTAGATGCACCCCCTGGAGTCCCAGAACACCTGTTTTGCAGTGTCCATGTTCCAATTGCTATAAGTCTCTCTAGACAACATGCCTTTATTTAATCAGAGTAAATGGAGTTAATAGGAATTCTTCGCCAGACCTCCCTATTTCAGCCTCTAGGTCTGTAAGCCTTGTTTTACTCTTTGCAGCTAGGATTAATAGGAGTTTGCCACTTAGTAGTGCTTCACAGTTTTAATGATAGTTTCTGATAAGGTTAAAGCCTACAGCTCAATGAGCCTGCTATGGGGAAAAGATCCCAAACTCCACATGAGGTTGTAGATGTCCCAACAGGCTCTTAAAGGCCAATAACACTTTAAACAGAATGCGACTGTCCCGTGCCAAGCAGCAGGGACAAAGTGGGGTGGACCAGGGGATACAACCCATACAATCCAGGTGCTATCCTCCACTGAATCAAGGAGGCCCCCCTTCCCTCTTGGTCCCAACATAAGGAATGGGGCTTTGTCACAGAATGTTAATTGATCACCCGTTTCTTCCACAGAGCTACCCTAGACAATTCACCTAACATCTTCCTGACACAAACCTTTGGGCAGTATTAAGCAGCACTACTTTTGGTTTGGTTATGGGACGTTCTGAAGGCCCTCTTGTACGAGTACCCTTTGTACATCACTATAGCTCACCAGGCGTGTGGTGTTGTTGGCGATTCAGGTTCAAAAGGCAGCAGAGGTAGTGACAAGTGTGCTGAGAGCATACAGCTTCTTGCAATCCTTGTCTGGAGGAGTCTCTGATAGCGGCACTCCTGCTCGGGACCTGGTGGTTGCAACAACCAGGGAACCCAGGACAGCGTGGCCTCCGATATACAGAGGGTCTGATGGCGCCGGGCGGAAATCTTTTCTACTCTAGGTTAGACTGTCCGAGTGAGCAAGGATGTCGGCAAGGAGGGAGCTAGGTGTTTCTTTACTGAGTTCACGAGGGGAATAGCCCGACTGACCGGGACCTTCTCCTTAAGGATGTTCTGCACGAAGTCTGAGTCAGGGGCAGCTTCTTGGGTGGTGATTTTAAAATGATCAGCCACCTTCTTAAGAAGGTTGTTGAAAAGCATCTGGTCGATGGCGAGGAGTCCCAGGGTTGAACAACAGGCGGATCGTCCAAAAAGATGTCTGGGTCATGGAAAGGTGTAGTGTGCCACGTGGCCTGATCATCAGCAGGTTTCCAGTCTGGGTCTTGGGAGACGGGGTCCTGAGCTGCCTGACCCGGGTCAGGGACATAGATGTCCTGGTCGGGGTCATCCTGGTCGTCCAGGAACACATCTACAGGAGGTTCCTGAGGATGTTTTTCATCCAGGAATGCAAATTGTGCACCTGGTGAAAGGAGTCCCAGGGACTTCTGAGGTATAGGACAGGAATCCATAGACCCATTTCTTTTGAGGATATCATCGAACTGGCTCGAAAAGTTGATAAACTTGGCCATTTTATCCATATATGCCTCAAATATGTATCTAGTCCACCCAGAAGAGCCGGATTCATCAGTAAAAGGGAAAGGCTGAGCAGCTGAACAGGAACCTGCGCTAGGGCCCTAGATAGAGGGGGAGAGGCAGGAGGATAACCCCTCAGGTAAAGGGGAGGCATTTTTAGGGTTAGGTCTGTGCAAACAAGCTTTAGAAAGCTTCCAAAGCTTTGGGAGCATTTGAGATGAATGGGCCAGGTTCAGCGCATTTTTCGACGCTACTGCATCAAGGGACGAAGATTTAATATGAGCGCCCACTGAAGCAGAGGTCTTATTGGCGTTATAAATGACATATCATATTGCTGTGTGCAGACTGCGATGGTGGGTGCGCAGAGGGCGCTGAACCAGGAGGTTCAGTAGGCCCTGTCGAAGTTTGACAGACCTGTGGCCGCTGAAGGTTTTGTCAGCGGATCCATCAAGGAAAGCGTAGGAGTTGTGCGTTTGGGTGCAGCGTGTGTGCCCTTGTCACCAGGGTGTGATCTCACCATTGCACTGCCGATGGCATGCTTGACGGGTCTGGGGACAGACACACGGGAAGCCATAGGCTCCACCCTTATGGCTTCCGAATCTGAGCCGTGGCTGCCAACAGTCTCCTCGTCTGAGGCGCTGGTGGGGGAGTGACTCTCGGGCCTATTTATGGCATAGGCTGCCCACCGCTTAGCACGCCCGTCTTTTAAGGTTTTGGGCCGAAAACGTTTACAGACCTTCCAACACTGCTTATTGTGGTCATGAGGGAGGCATGTATTGCACTGGTGATGGGTATCTTTCCAGGCACATTTGCCATTGCAAGACGGACAGAATTTAAAGGGAGTTCGCTCCATAACAGAGAGAAACGGTAGCCAGACTGAAGGAAAAAGTAGAAGAGGGGAAAAGAAGAGGCATTCTTGAGAGAAAGTCGGGAATAAACAGGGCCCCAATCACCCTACTGTGAGGCCGGGCCAGAGGGCCAAGGCCACAAGGACATCAGTCGCTGAGTCGTCGATAGAAGGACCCTCAGCGATGCAGGATCAGTCTGCAAGTATCCGTCGAGGAAATTATGCGCAAACCGCACAAGGGTAGATAACGCAATCTAAACGCTATACGAGCTCTGCATGTGCGACCGACTAGATAGGCAGAAAAAAACAATCTGGTGGAACCTCGAGGCGTGAAGGATTTTGGGTACACTACACGTCACGTTAGGGATAGTGTTACAGTCACGGCCATGTCGACGTCCCTTTTCGATCTTCGAAAGAAGAACAAGTTACTTCTTACCTTGTAACGTTCTTTCGACGGGATGTTCCTCCGACGTATTCCTTATCTTTGATAATACGTTTCCAGCTTGCTGGCCTTGGAAATTTTTTCTGTAGAGGGTGCTGCGCGTCGACGTCCGCCGAGTCGATGTCCCTCGACGGCCACCGTATCAGCGCCGACGTCACCATGCCCATAAATAGCCACGCGCTGCGTCCGTTGCTCAGTTCTGTTTTGTAGCATAAGAAAAGTCATGCCTGAATTGGTTATTGACCTTGAAGGAGCGTAAGCTGCAACCACAAGGGAAGTATCACTGCAGGGATGGATGGGAGGGGCGATAAGGAATACGTCGGAGGAACATCCCGTCGAAAGAACGTTACAAGGTAAGAAGTAACTTGTTCTTCGAAGGGATTGTGTCCTCCGACGTATTCCTCATCTTTGATAGACTCCCATAGCAGTGGCATGTAATTGGAGGTGGGAGTGAGAATGTTATGTATCCCTTTAGGGATGGACCGAATGTAATACGGCCTTGCCAAAACTGGTCTCTTGAGTAGTGGAGGAATCCAGATTGTAAAGTTTTGTGAATGTATGTGCGGACGACCATGTGGCAGCCGCACATATGTCTCGGACCGGTACCCCTCTTTGGAGAGCCGAAGAGGCTGCGATACCCCTGGTTGAATGAGCCCTGAGCTTTTGGGGTGGTTCTTTCCCTGCCAGTTTGTAACATTCCAGAATGGCTAAAATAATCCACCTGGAGATGGTTTTTTTTGTAATGGGTAGTCCCAACTTGTGACCTGAGTATCCTACAAACAGTTGGTCTGCTTGCCTGATCCTAGCCATTCTGCTGATATAAAAGCTGAGAGCTCGCCTTGGGTCCAGCCTATGTAGCCTTTCCTCCTCTTTCCCCGGATGGGGAGGAGGGTAGAACAAAGGTAAGGTAATTTTCTGAGTAATATGAAATTCAGAAACCACCTTTGGGAGGAAATTAGGCTTCACCTGTAGGACAACTTTGTCCTTGTGGAAAATTGTATGTGGGGGTTTACAGGAGAGAGCTTGTAGCTCGCTCACCCTCCTAGCAGATGTTAGTGCTACCAATAGGACAGTTTTAAGCGTGAGAAATCTCAGCGAACAAGAGTGAAGTGGTTCGAATGGAGTGCCCATTAGGAAGTTTAAGACTAAATTTAAGTCCCATAAGGGAACCTGGAATGGTTTTGGAGAATAAACATTAGTTAATCCCTTGAGAAATTGTATCACTAGAGGTAGTTTGAAATACGATGGTTCCTCCGCAGTGCGCTTGAAGATAGAAAGCGCTGCGAGATAGCCTTTTACAGTGCCAACTTGAAAGCCTGAGTTTGCCAAGTAGAGTAGAAACGATAACACCGTTGGTGTACCACATGAAAAAGGGTCGATATTCTCTTCCCTACACCAGCTGCAACATTTTTTCCAACAGCAGCGGTATAAAGACTGTTGCTGGCCTTCTGGCCGAAAGCAACACCTCCATGACCTCATCAGGGAGATCCCAATCCTTGTACCTCACCCTTTCAGAAGCCAAGCGTGAAGGTTGAGGGTTCTGGTGTCTGGATGGAGAACCTGACCTCCCTTCTGCGAGAGAAGAGTCTCTTTGAGTGGAAGACAGATTGGAGGGCAGATGGACATATCTAGAAGGTCCGGGTACCACGTTCTCCTGGCCCAATGCGGGGCAATTAGGATCATGGTTTTCCGGAATCTTCTCAACCTCCTGATCATTTGAGGAATAACAGGGACTGGGGGAAACGCGTAAAGGAGTGGAAACTCCCAGTCCACTACGAACGCGTCTCCCAGAGCTCCTCTCGGGGGAAATTCCCTTAACAGAACAGATCGCACTTCCTGTTGGTGCTTGTGGCGAACAGATCCACCTGAGGGGTTCCCCAAAGGGCGAAGATCTCTTGAAGGACTCCCTGAGCTAGCTCCCACTCATGGGAGACTGTGCTCTGCCTTCTCAGAGCGTCCGCTGTCACTTTCTTAACTCCGGCTAGGTGGACTGCCGATAGAGAGATTCCTTCCCGAATTGCCCAAAACCAGAGCTGCATCGCCTCTCTGCACAGTGGCAGTGTTCCTACGCCTCCTCTTTTGCTGAGGTAGTGCATGGCCACCGTGTTGTCCGTCATTATCAGGACATTTCTCCCCTGTACTGATGGCAGGTGTTACACTCACCTGACTCCCACGAAGGCGCAGGCCTGGTTTGGAGTGCTGTTGCCTCTTCTATGGTGAAGCGCAGGACTCGGAAGATGGACAGGACCGGACCCTCAAATCTGGCTTTTCTGACTCGCAGAAATATCCTTCTGTGTGTGAAAAGGGAGTATTAACAGTCTGCGGGATAATGTGTAAGCCTCCCACTCCCTTCTCACCCTCCACGAAACCCTTCTGCGATTCCCGTGAAGTCTCACCTTAGGGTCTGAAAGGACGAGCTCTCCATCCTGCTTCTGATGCAGGGGCGCGTTGTAATCCAGTTACTTCACTGGATCATGGATTGTAGAGAGTTCAAGTTTGCTTGACCTTCCCGATAAAGTACTGTGAGAACTCTGTTTATAAGTATGAGCCCGAAATAATAATTGTCTGTTGTCTCTATTTCAGGTGCAGAACCAAGATTCCGAGATGAGCAATGGAACCGACGAAGGAAACTCAGGTGAGTTGTTTGATGAGAGGTTCCTTTAGTGTCCTTGCATTAATGCACTAATGCTTGTGTCGTTTTTCCCCATAGGGTCCGGGGTTCGGAAATGCCGGAGATATGGCACCGACCCTAAGTGAGAGGTGCAGTTCCAGTAGATATCAGGTAAGTCTTTAATGAGCGTTCAGGTAATGTCTTAGCATTCGCTCACTAACGCTGATGTCTCTTTTTTCCCCTTAGGGGCCGGGGTCCGGAAATGCCAGGATGCGGCACCGACCCGAAATGAAGTGGGAATGACCCAACAGGTAAGTCTTATGATGGCAAATTAAGGTTTTCTTATTCTCTTCCCTAGCTCACCTTTGTTCTTGTCTTTTTTCTCCCTAGGCGCTGAAATGTGGCTGCGGATCCAGATGGTCGCTGATGAACATGGAGGCGCCTAGTAAAGGTGAGTGGAATGCGGCGCTGCAGCGATCGATGCGATGTGCTTTTAAGATGAATGTCTTCCTTTTCAGGATCGTCGACGAAATGTCTCCGGAATGCGGATTTAGCAGGTAAGGACTCTTCTTTCTCCTATTCTCTTCTCTTCTCCCTTTGCAGGTGTTCCAGGATGCTGGCGGGCGTGGCAGAAGTCAGGATGCAGGAGCAGACACAGTGAGCGTCCAGCTGCTAGATGCAGAACAACGCGAAGCGTGAGTTGCTGCTTGGGTGTGGCTTAAATAGCCTTCAAAGTAGTTCCAGGTATGTATCCTTCCTCCCAGGTATGTATTCTTCCTCCGACCACACCCGTGTGGTTAAGTAGTCCCCAAAGATAAAGTAGTCCCATTCAGGCCTCTAGATGGCCTGGATGTTGCAGCATGGTCTGCATCAGGTAAGTTTACACCAAGGACCTTTAAACACAAAGTCATCTTTTATGTGCCTGGCGCCTATGGCGCCAGGACTGTTGTCCAATATGAGCCTGGCGCCAAAGGCGCCTGGACTGAGTCCAAAGGGCCCCTACTTGGGGCTGCTGAGACTTCCCTCGGGGACATGATGTCTGCCTCTGGGGTAGCTGGGCCTGGTCTGGCTCCTTGGAGGTAGGCATCATGACAGCAGGAAAGCTTTCAGCGCTAGTCTGATCGCTCTCAGCTCCAATAGGTTGATGTGTAGTCTGGACTCCAATGGAGACCAACGACCGCTGATGGTCAATTCGTTGGCATGGGCTCCCCACCCAGTGAGTGAGGCGTCTGACTACTGTTATCTCCGGATATGGTTGCCAAAACAGTTCTCCTTTCAAGATGTTCTCTGGATAGGCCCACCATTGAAGGTCGCGGGCTACCTTGTCCGGAATCCGGAGGAGATCTGTCATTCTCCCTGAGAATTGCGACCACTGACTTCTCAGTGCCCACTGAAGAGATCTCATTCTCAGGTGAGCCTCTGGCACAAGGAAGATGCAGGATGCCATGAGGCCTAGCAACCTCAAAAAGTCGAAGGCTGGGAGACGTTGGGCATTTTGAAACTTGGTGACCATCTGTAGAATATCTTGAGCCCTCACCTCTGGTGGCGAGGCTTTTCCCAGGGAAGTGTCCAGGACCGCTACAATGAACTGGAGTCTCTGTGATGGTATCATCTGTGACTTCTTTAAATTGAGGGAGAAGCCCAGTTTGTGAAGTAAGTGGCAGACATAATCTAGTTGGATCTGAGCTTGTTCCGAAGATACAGCCCTGATCAGCCAATCGTCCAGGTAGGGGTAGACGTGGATCCCTTCCCTCCTTAGACTCGCAGCCACTACCAACATTAGCTTGGTGAAGACCCTCGGGCGGAGGTCAGCCCAAATGGCAGAACTCGAAATTGATAATGAGAGTCGCCAATTGCGAACCTCAGGTATTTCCTGTGTTTTAGATGGATTGGCACATGGAAATAAGCATCCTGAAGGTTCCAGAGATACCACCCAGTCCTGGAGCTGGAGAGCCTGAAAGATCTGAGAGAGAGTTACCATCTTGAACTTGTCCTTCCTGAGGAACTTGTTCAATTCTCGTAAGTCCAGGATGGGTATCAGTCCTCCGTCCTTCTTTGGTATGAGAAAGTAGGGGGAGTACCAGCCCTTGCTCCTGTCCGCTACAGGTACCGGTTCTATGGCACCTTTCTCTAGCAGGTCTATAATTTCCTGAAAGAGGAGCGAATCTGGAGCTTTTAGAGAGCTGTTCCCCGGTGGATGACTCTGAGGGATGTGTAGAAAGGGTAGGCAGTAACCCTGGGCAACTGTCTCCAATGCCCAAGCATCTGACGTTATAGCCTGCCATTCCGTCAGATGGTGAGTTAACCTGCCCCCTACAGGTGTATTGTGTGGAAAGGCCTCAGAGTGGTTTGGGGGCGGCTGATCCAGATCCCGAGGGTAAAGAGGCACCTGCTGCTGCTGCGGCCTTAGTACTTTTGACCCGTCCCCCTCGGGTGGATCTTCTTTAGCCTCTTTGAGCCGGCTGTTCTCTGCCTTTCCCGAATGCGGAATAATAGCGAAAGGACTTTCCTCTCCTAGAGGTTCCTGAGGGGCTAAAAGGAGTTTGGCGGAAAGCAGCTCCTAAAGATTTTGCTGCTGCTTTAGAAGTCTGTAACTTTTCCAGACTGTCATCAGCCTTTTTTCCGAATAGTGAAGAGCCGTCAAAGGGCATATTCAAAAGTCTGGCCTGTACATCTGGAGCAAAGCCAGACTTTCGCAACCACGCATGCCTGCGGATTGTTGTACTTGCCGGCATGGCCCTGCTGATACTGTCAGCAGAATCGATGCCAGTTTGAAGTGATTCGCACATGGCATCTTTGCCATCTTTAATAATGTTAAGGAAGGCTTCCTTTTCCTCTCCTTTGGGTATGCAGTCAGCCGCTGATGAAGCACACTCCCATAGTGTGCGACTGAACCTGGTGAGCGTACAGGTGGCGTTGATGGACTTCAACGCCATACTACAAGCAGAGAAGACTTTCTTCGCCATAGAATCGTACCTCTGGTCATCTCTATCCTGTGGGACAGTAGGGTAAGCGGTCCTACTGCTAGATGAAGTTGCCGCTTGAACCACCAGGCTCTCTGGAGTCGGGTGTTTTGATAAGTATTCAGGGTCAGCAGCCGCTACCCTATACTTGGCTGACAATCTTTTATTGACCGCAGGGATAACTTCAGGAGTTTCCCAATTAGATGTAATTTTCCTTTGCAAGGCTGCATGGAAGGTGACCACAGGGTCTTCCTGTGGACCTTTGTCTAATATGTCTTAAATCATCCTGTTGAAAAACAGGGGAAGGCGCAGACCAACCCATAAATTCAATAATTCTTGCCATAAGGGTTCTATAGGGTGTTTCGGCATGTTCTCCTGGGTCTGGCTTAACAAATTCCACTTCTGGGGAAGTGTCCAGCCCACTTGCCTCATGTAGCGACTCTTGTAGGTCCTTCAGCCTTCTTTCCTCAGAGGTGAAATCCTCTGAAATAGGCAGTGTGGTCCTCTGTAACCCAAATGTTTCCTGGTCAGAATCTTCCCCCTCTTCATAAACTGAAGATAGTCCAGGGTACTCGGACCTCTGAAATGGTGTAAACCCCATCTCTAAGGCAGAAGGAGCCAAACTCGTCATTATTGGGCGAGAAAACGTCAATGTCATCAACGCCGATGTGACAGGCTTCGAAGGCGCCGAGAACGGCGTCGAAAAAACTGGAAGGGGTCTCGAAGAACTCGAGAGGATCGGGATCCTACTCGAGGACATCGACGACGGTCTTGGCGTCGTGCCGGAGGACCTTGGAATCACCGTTGGCTGTGGAGTAGCCTTGGTCTTCTCTTTCATCGGCGATGTCGGTGTCGAGGAACCCTTCGACAACGGCGTTGATGGCGCCGATCCATGCGTCGAAGGAATCCTCGACGACGGCGGCGAAGGAATCCTCGACGACGGCGGCGAAGGAATCCTCGACGACGGTGTCGAAGATGGTGCCTTCTTACCCGATGGCTCGTGGCGCTCTCGGGTGGAATGTTTCGCCTGGTGCTGCCACTCGCGGCGTTTTGATTTTTTGGGTTTTTCACCCGGGGTGTAACCCTCAGCTGTCTTCGAGGGGGTCGAGGCCGCGTTCTCGAAGACGCTTAACATTTTCTTTCTGAATTCCTCCTACTCAGCTTGAGAGCTGTGTTTTGTGGGACAGGAGACCCTTTCTGGGGACACAAGACGACGAGGAAGGGGATCTTCGACATCTCTTTTTTGAGTGTCTTGATCTCAACGAATGGTGGAAGCTACTTCGAGATCTAGAATGGGAATGGTTTGACGGCGAGGAGACGGATGCCTCGACTCAGCCGAAGAAACCTTCGAGGAGGTTTTTGACTTACCTCTCTCGAGCTTCCCCTTGCGATCCTTCAAGGCTTTCGCCGTCATGGACATGCAGTCCTCACACTCCGAACAATGGTGCTCAGATCCCAAGCACCACAAGCAGATCCGGTGTGGATCAGTTATCGACATTTTTTTACCGCAGTCTCGACATTTCTCGAAGCCGGATCGCGGCGTCGTCGGTTCCGATGAAGATGCCATCGAGAACGAGTAGGTATTATTCGAGTAGATATAGAGTTATCCTGACTGAACTGAGCAACGACGTTCCGAGGCCCCACGAAGCACGGAAAAACGGAACTGAGCAACGGACGCAGCGCGTGGCTATTTATGGGCATGGTGACGTCGGCGCCGATACGGTGGCCGTCGAGGGACATCGACTCGGCGGACGTCGACGCGCAGCGCCCTCTACAGAAAAAATTTCCGAGGCCAGCAAGCCGGAAACTTATTATCAAAGATAAGGAATACGTCGGAGGACACAATACCTTCGAAAGATGCAATACTCTGTGATTACCACTAGATGTCGGACTATATGCACAGAAACAAACCTATGAAATTAGCATCCCTTAAAGTCTATTGAAATAAAAACCGTTAAAATATGTTGCAGTCCATTAAATTCCATTGAAATCAACAACTATTAAAACGCAAAATAACACTTCACCCAACTCAATGCATTTAATATTTGACTTTTTTTAACATGCAGCCATATACGATACAAATACGTGTGCAAAGAAGTGGCCCCAGTAGGTCAAAAAAATCAGTGGCCTTCATTGTATCGTAGTCGCTGACAAACTGCTCTATATAGGACCAAGCATGGATATCCCCAAACCCGTGGACCAGGGGAGCAATAGGTTAGGAAAAACGAGAATTGGGTCACACAGGTAAGTAGAACACTTTCTATAAATCACAATTGATTCCGGGAGTGGAGAGGAAAAAAGGCTCAGTCAGATAAATAGATTATAAACATCATTCACCCCAGACATCTCCAGATTCAATGGGGCCGATGCCACGGGGTGCCCCAAATGTAAAGAACTGCAGGCAGGAATGACTCATATGCTCTTGGGATGCCCTGCATTACAGACCTGGGCACAAATCAAAGCCAAGGTGGCCGAGGCTGACATCACCCTGGAGGTGCACACACCTAAAGCATGCATCCTGGGTAGATACCCCAGAAACAGAAAGAACAAGCCACTGAATAGACTTAAGGACCTAATCTACATTCTCGCAAAAAGACGCATCGCCATGAGCTGAAGCGCCCATATGCCCTGAGTTTGTCACTGTGGTGGGAAGACCTCCGGAGGTGGTCGACGGCCAAAACGGGAGCTTGGGAGACTGCCCAACGCCAACAAAGACTGGACACTTCTAATGACCTACTTCAATGGGTGGCGATCACAGTGACTCTGTTCAGCCCGAAGGTGGACAGCTCCTCATGTGAGGATACGAATAGCTCACGATGAATTTCGGTGCACGAAACTTGCGGTGCAGAACGTTATGGTCTTGAAAGTTGGGAGGGAGGCGGGCGAGGGAGTTATTGGATTACTGTAAAGCGATCAGGTGATGGTCCTCTTTGTTGTATTGTTGAGAAAATAATAAAAACAAAAGTTAAAAAAAAAGTGCAGACAAAAAAGTGCTCAGTGCCTACTACATGTAAAAAATACCTCTGTATCTAAAAATGGTAGTTTCAATGACACTTTATCTAGTTCAACGAGAACTGATGGTCGCCTTCGTCAGGGCGCACTAATAAGTTGCATCTAACATTTTGAATGGCATTAATATATACAATTTATATTTAAACAACTGAGACCCATGCTTGCATCATTGTAGAATTTCAAACTTGATTGTAGATCTCAGTGTCTAGATTAGTCCAGGAGGGGCGCAGAGAACAGTAATTTTTTTGTCATGCAGCCCATAAAGAGAACAGATGACACTTGTCTTACATCTGAACAGTCTGCCAATGCAGAACATATATGTTCATGAGACGATATTCACGTCCCGTGTTTCAAAAGGTTTTCATAATAATCAACATTTCACTGACGTAGCGTAGTCCTCTACAGTTGTCAGAGACCATAAAAATCCAATCAAGAATAGCCAAGTTACGAATCAGTCACATTCGAGGCTCGTCTGCCGCATGCGCGTGCAACTTTATAAATGATTCAGAAAACGCGACCGCTTTTTTCCTCTCCACTCCCGGAATCAACTGCGATTTATCAAGTGTTGTACTTACCCGTGTGACCCATTTCTCGTTTTTCCTATAGGACCAAGCATGACATATTGAGAATGTTGTCCACCAGGGCTGCGTGTTGGCCCCCCCTTTTATTCTGCTTCAATGGCGTAATTCGGGAACTATTGACAACTCCCACTGATGCTCCCACTTTGGGCCAAAACAGGATTCCTGTCCTGATGTTCGCAGATGACACCGTTTTCCTGTCCCTGGACCCGGTGGGTCTACGGTGGGTCTACGTCAGCAGCTGGCCTTTTTCTCAGGCTTGATCTTGAAGGCACACAGAGGGAAAAAAGGGCGCCAGCTTAAAGGAGAGTTCCGGGACTTTTTTTTTATTGTCCCTACGGTTCGGCCATGTGTTTTTAAGCATAACTCGGTAGATCGTGGAAAACTTTCCTATGGACCTTACCCGACTTTTCGTCCATTAACGCACTCGAAATCAGCCGCCATTTTATGATAATCCTATCACTTGCCGCATCGCCCTGGCTCACCTGCTTTTGCGGCACTAAATCAAATCCCCCGCCCCTGAAACAGACTTGATCAAAACATTCATATTCCCCGCCTCTATCCGTGACGTGACTGAGCTGCGTAGGCAAAACGCGCCCAGGCGTCTTATACGCGACTCCACACAGAACCAGGAAATCAACACAGATGAGCTCAAACAACACAGCGCGCCACAATTGGGAATATGAAACTGTACTTTTAAATTAAACCGCAAGATTGTAAATTTGGTAAAGTAAATTTATTTGACATCAAATGTTTTGAGAATATTCAGCGATTTGCATTTTTATTTGTTCACGTTCCGAAAAGTTCGTTTCGAGGCACACGATGTTCCTTTGCTGTACACAGGGTCTTAGATCATCTCACAATACAGCGCCACAATTCGGAATATGAAACAGTGGTTTAAAAGCAAACGGCAAGATTGTACATTTGGCAAAGTACATTTATTGGACATCAAATGTTTTGAGAATATTCAGCGATTTAGATTTTGATTTTTTCACGTTCCGAAAAGTTCGTTTCGAGGCACACGATGTTCCTTTGCTGTACACAGGGTCTTAGATAAATGAATTTTTATTTGCTCTCGATCCAAAATATTTCGTCTTGAGGCAAGCGATGTTCGTGTGCAGTAGACATGGTGTTGGTTTACGATAAAATAAGCTCTTCGGTCGCACTGATAATCGCATGGCTATTCCAACAACGAGGCACTAGGGCACCACAACGGTCTGTATGTTGCATCTAGCCGTTAGTACCGCGTAAGGGCATACTTGTACTTGGCGAACGTCCCACAAAATGGTCAGGGTGCTAACGTTGTTCACGCGGAGAAGCAACTGGCGGTTAAAAAACCCATCCGCCGGTGTCTGGTACTCGTGACACAGACAATAATGGACGATGTATCTATTTGAAAAACATAAAAAAAGGAAATTAGTCTCACCATCAGATCTTTATTAAAATTATTCATTTTATATATTAGGTCTGGAAATTATTTCATAGCTAGGACAGTGCAACTGGGTTTTATACGTCAAGGGGGGCTGTAGGATACTGAGACAGTCCCCCAGTGCAGGGGTTGACAGGGAGTGCAGGTGGAGAGTGGAAGGGCCCAGGACCGAGATCGCAGACAGTGGACCAGTTGTAGCAGGGGAGAGGGAGAGAGAAAGCAGAAGCAAAGGTTTTGAGGTGCTTCCGTAAAAGTATGATATGATATGATATGGTATTTGTAACGCGCCTATACACAAGTGTTTCAAGGCGCGACGAGGCAGGGAGGGAGGGGAACAAGGGGAAGACAAACGATCCTACTAGGCCAGGTGTCATTCAGATCGCGCAAGTGCAGAGGTAAGGGGAAAAGGAGAAAGTGCAAGGAGAGGAGGTGGGGGGGAAGTGCAGTACAAGGTAAGTAGCGTAATAAAATAATAAATAATAAATAAAAAGGGCCCGCTTGAGGCCAAGGACAAGTCTCGCAGTTCTGTTCTGGATAAGTTGCAGAGGGCGGAGAGTGGAGGCAGGCAGATTAAGATAGAGGCTGTTACAGTAGTCCAGCCTAGAGAGAACCAGGGCTCGGGAGACAGTGAGCTTCTGGGGGAAGGAGAGGAAGGGAAGAATACCTCTGAGGAGGTGCAGCTGGTAGTGTGACTTCTTAGAGACGTCAGATATATGAGGAGAGAAGGAGAGTGTGGAGTCGAAGATGACCCCGAGGTTTTTAGCCTTGCAGGTAGGGGCGGGAAGGGGGCCAAGTAGACGGTTCTCCCCAAGATAGTGCGCGGTACAAAACAACATGCCACATAGAACGAACAAGTACAACTTAACCCGTCTTTAAAGCAACTGTATAGTAATTAAATTGCGGTATAAACTCATCTAAAGAGTTACTTACATTATATTTGCATTTTCCATTGCGTCTGTGCGTAGGGCAGCCCCGAAATACCACTCCTTCTATGCCGACGTTATTTCTTCTAATGAACGAACATGAAATGGCTTTCGTTTCTGAAATTATATTCATTATCGTTTCTTACGTGGTCCAGGCCTGTCAAGGTCAAAATACAATAGAACCTTATTCTGAGTCGTGGGCCATTCTGGCACCCGAGAAAAAATCAAAGCAGCTGACCTTCACTTCGAACGAGCACACATTCCAAGTTAGCTACATTCAGTGTAAGGCATTCTCACAGGACTTGAAATTTACACTCCATCTTTGCATTTTGTCTGCGTGCTTTGCAGCCACACAGAACCATAAATACGGAGAGATTCTATATTTATTGAAAAATGATTTATATTACTGTTTGGTTTAATTTAATGCGCAAATGAACAAGGGTGGAGAGACACATTGCATGTACACTGAGCAATCACTTTTATTTACACAATACATAGATACACATATTCAATGGGCCTGCGACATGAGGAGACTCCAGAGCAAAGTCACAGGTGACACCCGGGTGGTTCGCACTACTGGACGGTGAAGGGAGGGGCAAGGGTGGAGAGACACATTGCATGTACACTGAGCAATCACTTTTATTTACACAATACATAGATACACATATTCAATGGGCCTGCGACATGAGGAGACTTGAGAGAACAGACAATCAAATTACAATCATTTAAACCGTGATGTGTATTTCTCAATGAGTTCTTCTTTAGGTGGACATGGAACAGATGCAATGTTGGGTGGCAATGCAGTTGTCCCCTGCACAGGTTCGTTCACAGCTCCATTTATGTGCCTATCTAGGACGTCAACAATAAGTTTCTCAATAAACTCATATTGCATATCCTCAAACACTAGTTTGATCACCCATTGTTTACTTCTTTTAGTGAAGGCCTTATTGTAGCGAAGCGTCCCTAAAGTTCCGGTCGTCCTACTTTGTTGACGGCCAACATTATGGTTATGTGCCAAGACCGCTAAAAGAGTCCGATTTATCATGCCCTCCATGCCAAAATGCAATCGTTTTGGCCTGTACTTTAGGCACATATTGTGGAACACCTCCAAATCTCCTGTGTGGCAGAATTCCATGAGTCCACCCAAAGGTTTTGTTATAGTTTTATCAAATACAATCTTTTCAATGGCTTTGTGAGTGGGTGATGAAGGAATCAACCACTTCTTCTTCCGTGCCTCCTCTGTGGACAAATGGCCATGTTCACAATTGTGGAAATGTTGGTTCGTGTTCCATCGGTGAACATTTGTACAGTGTGGCATTACTGACCGCCATTTTTCCAGTAGAATTTCCAACGACCCTCCACATGTTTTTGAGCTCCACCAAAGATGGTTGCTGATTGACTTGGACCACTGTGAAATACCTTGCAATTCTTTTTTTTTACCTGCAGCCGACAATTTTTTATTGATTGATTTTGCAAGATGCCAAACGTCAAATTGGTGATTTATATTTTTGTACTGTTCTCTCATTGTCTTGGCAATTGAAACGTGTCTGTCCGTGGCTATCAGGTCGATCACCATTCCCCGCGATTGTAGTTCTTGCAATGATGCTACAAAGCCAACTTTCTCCATGGCCACTGAGGATGTACTTTGTGACACCTGCACGACCACCGAACTCACAATTTTCTTACTTTCCATGTCCTGAAAGTGGTAGGTGCAGTACTTGGCTGAAAATCCTGGGCTGTCGCACTGTCCATCACCGGCTAGCCTGAACCGTTTGCCCGCGAATGTACTATCAATAGACATTTTTTCCATTCTCCAAGCTTCGCTAATGGCTGGAAATAGATAATCGGTTTGGTATTTGTAGAACTGAGTTTTCGCAATGAAATGGATTCCCACAAACTGAAAGAACGACTCTAATTTTTTAAAACTTGAACCACTAAAAAGTGCAGCCGCTGCACAAAGTAGATTGCCTGCTGGCAGTTGTCCCAGCATAGGTTGTGCAGACCATGTGAAAGGATGATATTTTGTACAGGTGGCATGTATTTTAAGGTTAGTGCCTCGAATTGCACGAGTCACATTAATCAATGGCTCCCCACATACTTCCCCACCAACCAAATGCCCACATTTCATCCGAATAATAATATCAATCAAACAACTATCGGTTACAATGAATTTGGCCTCTTTCCTTATACTGTCACTCTGCATCCCAGCTGGTTCGGCCTGTAACGTTGAGGACATGTCACTCACATGAAAGGTAGAATCTCTGATATCGTCTTCCGCTATGTTCAGTGATATTGATGGTGTTTCATTGTCGCCTACTTCATTCTCTTCCATTGCAACATCTGTTCCTTCTCCGGCGATGGGTGAATAAAACAATTTCTTCAACTTTCTCGCGGTCTTAGTTTTTGCGGGTGTGGATTCTGTGAATTGATCTCCGACTGCATCCGAACTACCAGGAGGACATTCACTATCAATGGCTGGTGGTGGTATAGCTCCGTTGTCAATCACTTCATATTCTTCCCATTGGCACGATGCTTCTCCAGTCTCAAGTCCCTGCCAAAAGGTTTGACAAGCAACATCTCTCGTTCGCTTCACTGTCTGTGTAGATCTAGTTCGTACACCCACTCGCAACTAGAGGACAGATTGGAAAAGGGGTGTTCAGTTTAAACACAACTTACAGTATTGAACTATTAACAGTGAAAAACAACATAATATAGTGACCAGGACACTAACCTTCTTTTGCTTTCTTTTCTTTGAAACTTTCTTGCCTCGAACTTCAACATCAGGACGTTGTTGCTCCGACTCGTGTGTATATGTCTCCACTTCCTCTTGCGCTGCAACGACTATGTTTTCCTGATAAGCACATCCATCACGCACTGACGCTCCATCGACTCCCTGAAACATAGAACTTTCATTAGTATGTATAATAATATCGAAAACACAAAATGTACTTGGGGACCAATACCCACGTACATCTCAATAGCAAAACACGAATGAACGCTTTGTGTAGAACATTCAAACGACAATTATTCACGCATTGTTGATCTAGTTAGATGGAACTGTCAAGATCCATACCTCGGGCTCCTCATAGACTTCCATTGATGATATTATTGAAGATGATGCTTCAGTGACTCCCTGAAACACAGTAATTGCATTAGTATGGTTTTCTATTTTGATAAAAAGAACATAAAGTTTGTGCAGGCGTCAACGGCTCATCTAAATAGACCTGCACAAATGATCAGTTGTCTAAAATAAATAATGGATATCTAAATATGATTCGATTTGCTCGATCGTTGGAAGTGTCACCACCCAGAAATCTGCATCAACTACTAGGGGTGATGTTCTTGTAGAAGAAGCTCCGTCATCTCCCTGAAACATAGTACTTGCGTTAATAAAGAAGGAAGTATAGCGGATGTAATCAAGTCATATGATCTCGCTTGATCGAGCTGTCAGTATCCATACCTCGAAATGCATAAGAACATCAAGGGACGATGTGACTGCGGTGCACACTTCTGCAAGCTGTTGCGCCGACCCGTAACTGCACGCTCCCCCTTCTTCTTGGACTAATGCTCCATCGACTCCCTGAAACATAGGACTTTCATTAGTAATGAACACAATATTGAAAAAAGAAGACACATAGGAGGGCGACGACAGAAGGACATATCAATGGCTAAAAACGATAGAAACATTGTGTGTAACAATCACGCTACAAGAATGCAAGATCTGATGATCTCCATCGATGGAACTGTCCTGAAACGTACCTCGAGCATCTGAGTGACATCAACGGTAGTCGTCAATACGTTGGACTCCTCAGCATCTCCCTGAAAGACAGTACTTGAATTATTTTGGATAACAATAATTATAACTGAAAGCAAAGACTAGAGGACGAGTACAAGGGTGTACCATTAGGTAAAATAATTACACGATAAATTAAAACTATTGATTTACATGCCTAAAACAAGTCAGTGGCAGAATAGCCAAGTAAGATTACCCGATAGGCGCTTGAAGTGGCTGATGACTGCAATAACGACACGGATGGAGAATCTTCCGCCTTCATATTGAGTGGATACATAAATGGGGAAATTGTTAGCTAATGCTACACACTACCGCAAGGCCGAGAGATAAATACGTAAACTTGACTCACCAGTGGAGGGATGTGGACGAATAGAGTGGGAATAGCGGTTGAGAGCAATTTTCGCCTCGCTCGCGGTGTGTTCTTCTTTATTAGCAATGATGTGGAGTACATGTCAGAGGTAAAGTGCCTGCTGCAGATGCGGTATCGATCACCCCTCTTGTCCGCAAAGACTTCTAGGACTCTACTTTCAAGCTCAGAGGGTGGATATCCGCAATATCGGACCCATTCTCTTATCTGATCTATTGTCTTAGGGAAAACATGCATTATAGTACCTTCAGATTTATTATGGGTCTTCGAAGGACAACCGCCAATGGAACAGGCAGGCATTGTGGAAAGTTCTGAAAAGTAAAGATCAACAATTCTCTATGAATACCATTGTGTTAAAAAATTAAATACATAAAAGGTTCAATGCAAGGTATGTTTTGGTTCTTGGAACTATACACGTTATTCACATGCGGATAAGTATTTGAATAACTTTAAAAAAATACAAAAATAATTTCACTAAACTCAGAACATGTGACTAGTTCCTTGCATGTACTGTCTTGAACGAAAAGAAATTGGACGCAAAATGAGTATGGTACATGGCCTTACCTTGACGAGCAAACAGTTAGATGCAGGGATCAGAGTAGTTTCTTGTCGTAGAACAGGGAGCAGTTCACAGGTTGCAAACTGATGAGTTTGCTCAAAGTGGTCACGGAAGTTCACAGAGACGAAGAGCAGACAACCAGCACCTTCACGGGTTGACTAGCAAAGCGCAAAGAAGTTCTCATTAGAAATATGAAGTGGGTTATAAAGAATTCGAAACAGGGGTGTGTTTGTGAATGAATGACGTGTATATGTCGTGGCATTATGCGGTTTGCAGGGGGGCGTCCCGCGTGAGGGGAGATGCTTGGCAGGAGACACGGGGTCTGGCGGTAGACATGGGAACAACAACCCATGCTCTATAGACCACTTTGAAGTGTACATGGTCTTTGGCACCTCTTGGCCTTTATCGCTCCCTGACAGCTCCACTTGCCAGCACAAGTACCCCGGTGCGAACTGCCTTTGATAGGGCGGGGGGTGGATTGGGGCGGTGGTCGTGCAGACAAGACACAGGAAGACTCGTGAATGGAGACACACTTATGTGGATTGCAGGGGGCCGTCCAGCGTGAGGGGAGATGCTTGGCAGGAGACACGGGGTCTGGCGGTAGACATGGGAACAACAACCCATGCTCTATAGACCACTTTGAAGTGTACATGGTCTTTGGCACCTCTTGGCCTTTATCGCTCCCTGACAGCTCCACTTGCCAGCACAAGTACCCCGGTGCGAACTGCCTTTGATAGGGCGGGGGGTGGATTAGGGCGGTGGTCGTGCAGACAAGACACAGGAAGACTCGTGAATGGAGACACACTTATGTGGATTGCATGGGGCCGTCCAGCGTGAGGGGAGATGCTTGGCAGGAGACACGGGGTCTGGCGGTAGACATGGGAACAACAAACCATGCTCTATAGACCACTTTGAAGTGTACATGGTCTTTGGCACCTCTTGGCCTTTATCGCTCCCTGACAGCTCCACTTGCCAGCGCAAGTACCCCGGTGCGGGCGGTGGTCGTGCAGACAAGACTCGTTTGCCGTAGGGCCTCACCAAGGAGAGGCCATCTAACTGCATGTAAGAGGCAGGCTGCAGGATCTAGTACATGGAAGGCAGGGGGGTGAGTTTATAAATACCTCAGCCTCCCAGGAGAATATATGGGTGCAGTTCACCCTGGAGACCCTGAACAAAGTGGTGTGGTAAGTATTTTTGGGGGAGGAGGCAAGGCCGGGAGGCTTGATGCCAACCCGCAAAATCACATATGTATGTCTGCTGCATATGGGTTCAACGGTTATGTGGATTGAAGGTGGGCGGCCAGCGTGAGGGAGGATGCTGGCCGGAGACATGTGGTGTGACAAGACAAGGCACAGGAAGACTATTCAATGGAGACACACTAGATTCATTTAAAAAATCAAAACAACCATTGTTAAAATATATGTTGGGTTTTATTTTAGATCTTAATTTCAATTGAACATAAATAATAAACATTACACATTGTAAAGTTGCGGTTGCAGCACATCCCGGGAAAAGCCGCGGTATTGTCCACTATCGCTGGGGAAATGTTGTCTAATGGCAAGTACCGCACAGGCAGGTATTACTCTCCGAACGCGGTGTCCGAGCCTCCCGTGAAGCCACCAAGTGAAGCAACGATAGGCCACCAGCCTGTACCACCTGTGAAAATGAAAGATGCAAACTGTATTAAAATGACAACTTTCTTATCACTGTCGATTCAGGTACAAAAATGTCATTCTGCTTTGAAAAAAATTCTATCTAGAAAATGCACAACATGGAACCAATTTACATGCATTCGAATGATATGTAGATGTAGTTTTATATGTGGGAGACGACCATGAAATAGTAGTGGCATCACTGACATCACAACCAGAGTATACTTACTCGTTACTCGGATTACGCGGACGAACAGTGCCGCAAAGTTCATGCATAAGCACCATCATCATCCTCAACACTGTCCGTGAGAGGCAGGCTTCCCTGAACTCTGGCAGCTCGGTGATGCATTGCGGACTTGGCTCGCCTTCCGAAATGTAGGCCAAGCACCCGGAATTTTCACGGCAGCAGCAGTTCTCCTCCTCAGTTGGCATTAGCTCGCAACGATTGCACGTGCACCAGGTGGAGACGCCGTCCATGCGACATGGTCCAGGCTCTTCATCCGTTGACTGGTCCTCCCAACTGCCGTCCGAATCCCCATCGTTTTCGCGTGCTTGCCTTTCCAGTAGTTCTTCCTCGGTGTACTCGGGCTCGTACATATACGGCATTATTGTAGCCATTGTGTGGTAAAGAAAGTAAAATAATTTATAGCGGTGGTACTGGTATCTGTTCACACGGGCTACAATCAACGAAGGTATTTGACCAGAGCACAGAAACGAGTCACAGAATACTCAAATTAACACAGCGAGAGTAATGGAATCGAAAATCTGCTGCTGTGTGTTGTGAAACGGTCTGTTTATACTTATTGAGGAAAGAGGCGTCCTGCCGTTTCCATGGCGACACTTCATTAGCTGAGGCGCAGCGATTGTTGACACGAAACGTGCTTTGGCGTTGGGAAATGGGCGGTACGCGTCTGCTGATGTCAGCCTCGGGGGCGGGGGATTTGATTTAGTGCCGCAAAAGCAGGTGAGCCAGGGCGATGCGGCAAGTGATAGGATTATCATAAAATGGCGGCTGATTTCGAGTGCGTTAATGGACGAAAAGTCGGGTAAGGTCCATAGGAAAGTTTTCCACGATCTACCGAGTTATGCTTAAAAACACATGGCCGAACCGTAGGGACAATAAAAAAAAAGTCCCGGAACTCTCCTTTAACCTGGTGCTCGAAGGCTCGCATATTGACCAGGTAAAGACGTACGATTACCTAGGCCGGGGGGTGCATGAAGCCTGTTCCCGGGGTGATCATTTGAAGAAAAAATAAATTAAAAAAATATATCAGGCATGACTTTATCTAGGTATAGTGGCTCAATTGCCAATTTTGCAAAGAAATGTGGGGGAGGTGCTACAAAGAGGCCTACAAAGCCCAGGCCAGACAGGCTGCGGTCTAGGGGAGGTAATATTGGGAGGGGATTTTAACTGTGTGGTGGACCCAACAATAGACAAGACCATGCCGCAACAAACGACAGAATTAACTTCTACGTCATGACCACCTTACTGAGGGAGTACATGGGGGTTTATTTATTTATTTGCATTTTTAGAGCGCTCACACAGCCCACGGGCATCAAGGCGCTGTTAAGTTGCGTAGTTGTTTGTTTTAGTTGCGTATTAATAACGCGCTTAAATACCCAGAGGTTTCTAAGCGCGGACCCGGGAATCGAACCTGTGTTGCTTCGTGTCGTCTTGCTTCCAAGGCGAGCACGTTGCCGCTGAGCTATCCTCCCCGGGGGAGCCCAGGAGACTCAAAGTGAAAGCCGCTGCAGGCGGTTTCTCTAGGATGGATATGTTTCTGGTCTCCCCCACTCTCATACCATTAGTCACCGCTATAGAGATCCTACCGAGAGCGCTTACGGACCACTCCCCAGTGGTATTGGAGTTGGACCTGGACCTCGGGACCCCGCAGCCAAAACCCCTGGGGAGACAACAAGGGTATCCTTAAGGATATGGTAGCAAGAACGGCAATGGAGAACGCAATCTCACAATAGTTTCAAGAATATAAGACAGGGGAGTTAAGATAGTCGCACAGTGTGGGATGCGGGGAATGCAGTAATCAGGGGAGTCAAAATAGGGCAGACAATAGCCTGGAACAGATCCCAGCGGCTAGTCCGCAATGATCTAGAAGAGACGGTACGGGAGAAGGAAAAGGCACATGTCAATAGAGGCAAACGGGCGCTCAGAGACCTTAGAATAGCCAAACAGATATGATATGATATGATATGGTATTTGTAACGCGCCTATACACAAGTGTTTCAAGGCGCGACGAGGCAGGGAGGGGGGGACAAGGGGAGACAGACAACGATCCTACTAGGCCAGGTGTCATTCAGATCGCGCAAGTGCAGGGGTAGGGGAGTGGGAAAAAGTGCAGGGGGAAGGGGAGGGGGAAAAGTGCAGTACAAGGTAAGTGGCGTACGTAATAAATAAATAAATAGGACCAGCTGGTGGCAAGTGTGAGGTAAGTGCAGAACAAGTGCTGGGGGAGGGGGTGGCTGTAGGGATACAGAGACAGTCCCGCAGTGCAAAGGGGTTCCAGGGCATCAGTGCAAGTGGAGAGTGGCAGGGCCCAGGACCGAGGCCGTTTAGAGTGGTCCAGTTGCAGGATCAGTGCAGTTTCAGTGAAAATTAATTAGCAGTTCAGCAGGGGAGAGGGAGAGGGAAAGCAGAAGCAAAGAGGAAGAGAAACAGGCACTAGAAACTCACTTAATGGGGAAAGCAGCACAAACATTACTTATGACAAAGCAGTTTTATTACTCTAGGGGTAATATGGCGAATAAACTATTGCCAGCTAAGCCAAGGAAGAAGGCTACCCGGAACTATATCAGTGCCTTAAGAGCCGGGAATGGGCAGAGGATGACTACAGAAATGGGAAAGAGGCAGGTCATTGAAGATTTTTTTAGGAATGTCTCTGGCCCACATGAGGGGGACCTCATCCATATTAGAGAGTTTGTTAGAAAAGCTCGGCTCCCTGAGATCCCAGAGGAGATGAGAGAGGCATTAGACAGCCCTATCTCAGCCCAAGAGGTGATGCAAGCCATCCAAACTCTCCCAAGGGGGAAAAGCCCCTGGGCCAGACGGGTTCACCAATACATTTTTATACAACATTCGCGGGACAGTTGGCCCCACATATTATAACACTTTTCAATTCACTCTCCATCTTGGGACAGGTGACCGACTATGGCGGAATCCACAACCACGTTGTTACTGAAGCCAGAGAAGGACCCGGAGGATTGCTCCTCCTACCGTCCAATAGATCTCTTGAACACAGACGCTAAGCTGTATAACAAAATCCTTGCGGCAAGGCTGAAGATTGTGCTCCCACATATTGTAGACGCAGACCAAACAAGGTTTATTAAGGATGGAGGGGCCCATGACAATATTAGGAGGGTGATTAATTTAATAGCTCTGGCCCCGAAACTCCCTGGAGGGTTCTCACTCATCTCCCTAGATACGCACTGTGCATTCGACAGCATGTTTGGGATTTTCTGCAAACTCTTTTGGCACTCTATGGCTTTGGGCCGAACATCAGCAGGTTAATTCTAACAAATTTTCAAATCCCCCTCCACCATGATTAGGGTGAATGGGATCAACTTTCCCCGATTCCCCTGCGTAGGGGAACAAGGCAAGAGTGCCCGCTGTTGCCCCTAATTTTCGCAATGGCCATGGAGCCATTGACACAAAGAATTCAAGACAGCCCCCTGATACAGTGCTTGGAATGGGTAAGGAACACACACAAGGTAGCGCTTTATGCGGATGATGTCATCTACTTTATACAAAATCCCAAGCAATCACTGCCCCCTCCAATGGACCTTCTAGCGAAGTTCCATGGGGTTTCTGTGTTCCATATCAACCATAATAAGTCAGTGGACATGTCCATAGGCATACCGCAGGATGTTCAGTTGGCGCTTCAGTCGGCATTCCCGTTCAAATGGGTGGAGAAGGAGTTGTCCTATCTGGGGGTAAATATCACCAACACATACAAAGGCCTTGATGGGGCCAATATCCCACAATTTATGAAAGAAACAAAAGCCACCCTGAAAGGCTGGGAAGCCCAAGAAATATTGTGGCTTGGAAGGGTGACAGCAGAGAAAATGACAATCTTGCCCAGGCTCTTATACATGTAAACATTGCTGATCTACATCTCTGATAAAGAGCCGTTAGACCTGCAAAGGGCCGCAGGACAGTTCATCTGGAAGGAGAAGCGTCCAAGAATCCTGAGGCAAACACTTCTGAGATCGAAAGAGCTGGTGGGGTCTCTTTCTGCAAAGATACTATCAAGCAGCCTAGATTGCTCCAATGTTCACTTGGGAGGTCAGAGGAACTAACAGAAATGGAAGGGAATAGAGCATGGTCCGACAGACTTCCCGCTAGCACACCTGCCCTTCTTGACCAGACAGGCCAGAGCGGGACTTCTTGAACCCACACGCATGCCACTATACATCTGGGATAGGGCCCGAGCAGGGTTGGAAATTAAAACCGGGATTGGCCCACTAACACCGGTACTGCAGAATCCAGAGCTCTCACCAGGCCTATTAGAGGACTCGTTCAACCGCTGAGAATCCCTGGGACTTCTGAGACTCAGACTTATATAAAGAAGGGCACCCTCTGACTTTTCTAGAAGGTAAAACCAAGTTTACACTCTGGGAATCGGAGTGCTTTCGATACTGCCAGAACAGACATTGGGTCTCTAATCAGAAGATAAAAAACAGGCGAGCGCACGCCCACCAAAGGGAATCGAATTGCAACTGATGGAAGGGCAAACTACCCATAGGATCCACGGTGTTACTGTTTACTTGACAAGGCTCAGTTGGGGGGGCAAGCTCTCTTACATGAAACAATGGGAGGACGGTGGGGGGGTGGGGAGGAGGGACCCCAGAGGACTCCTGGCAACAAATTTGGGCCTGTACCAACAAGAGCTCCAGGCGCACGGGGCACAAAGAATGTGCGTTTAAACTCTGTCTTAGGTGGTATATGCGATATCAACACTATTCAGATCGCTGCTGACATGGTTGTGGCGAACTGAGGAACTTCTTCCACATGTGGTGGCAATGTCCAATAATACAAACTTATTGGCAAGAAATCAAATCGAGAATTAAGGCATTGTAGGTGTATCGCTTCTGATGTGCCTCCGAGACATGCTTCTGGGCTAAGTACCAGATGATGGCGTTTACCCAGCCTCAGGTTTTAGGGCCGATTTGATAACCCAGCTCTTATTGGCAGCGAAACTGAATTGGGCCCAGTTCTGGAAAACCAAAGAGGGACCGGGGCGTCGTTCTGGTGGGTTAAAGTCTGGGCCATCATTGCAATGGCGAAATTAACAGCACACACAACAGGGAAGATGAAACGGTTTTCTCGCACCTGGACTCTGTTTTCTGACTTTGTGCAGGACAGGGAACAGAGATTCTTTCACCCACACACCCAGAGACATTTGCTGCAATGTTGAATACCTATGGGAAGAGAGCGTTACTGAAGCGGGGTCAGCTGGGGGACGGGGGTGTAGGTGGGAACCACTGAACCTTGCTTAAGTTATCAGATGGAACCAGTTTTGTTTAATTTGGTGTTATTTTGATTTATGTAATTAAACATGCTTATTATGTTGATTGGGGGGTTAAGATTCATGAAATGTAAAATGGAATTCTGATGATACAAGATAGACCCTTTGATGGCATTATTGTTGACACTGTACATTTGAATTTCAATGAAAAGATGCATTTAAAAAAAACAAAAAAAACATTGGGTTTGCCCACTAGTGTCCCAACTCTTCAAATCCTCCTTGAGGTGGATCTGCAATCTATTCAACAAGTGTGTAGGGTTAAACCGCTTTTGTATTGGACAGAATGTGGAGCAATGACGTAATGGCCCAGGAGGGCGGTTTAGCGCTTCCCTGGCTAGTGCAGCTCAAGAGGAAATTCTCTGCCCTTGGCCCTGGGAACCTATAGGTCCATTATGTGACAATTAGCCCAGGCTCAAAAGCTAAAGTCCAATATGACCTTAAATTGGAAAGGATGGCTGCAACCGAGGGAAGATTGGCCAACTCCCTTCAATTTAGTACCTATTGGGCAATGATTAGGAGTAGGGGTACGAATCCTAGTTGGACTGAATGAGTCCTAAGATCATGCGCTCATTATATCATGCGCTTAACCTGTGACTCGGTTTTCTGCCCCTTGCCTCCGTGAAGTCTAAGTGGACTGTTACTGTTAACCCACATTGTCCATTCTGCCCTGGTGTCAGAGAGGAAAGAGTAAATTTTTTGCTATTTTGCCCTATCTATGTGGACCTTAGGACGAGTTCCTTAAAACTCCTCTTCCAGCAGAAACAGGTCCCAACTGTTGTCGGGGCCATTGGGCAATGTCTGGGTGCCAACGTTCCTATAGCCACGTTTACTACAGGCTGGTTTTTGTTAAGGGTCTGGTATAGGAGGATGAAACTTAGTAATGTGGTTCCATGAGTACATATATTACCCTTTCTGTGACGGGGGTATTTTATCCTTGTCCCCCCACGACAGAAAACTAATTTCAAGCTGTGCGGGGGCCTACTGCGATTGTTGTGTATTCCTATTGAAATGTCTGATATAAAGGTAAACTCCCAATTTTTTTGTATGGGGGTGGGGGGGATCAGTTTCTCGGGAGTGGGTAACAACAAAACTGAAAGGTGAGAAACAGATTACCGGTCTCTATACTGGGAAGGGACGGATTGGTTGTGCTTACATGCCAAGAAAGAACAACCCATTTAATTTTTGGGATGTTTCACACCAATGTAATTACATAACCAGACTACACATACTTTTAGAACCAGACAAAAGTACATTTTTCCAACATTATATGTTTTTATTCAAAAAGTTTTTTTTAAAAAAATCAATAATACATCAATTGATAATTCACAACTCTCACATGGTTTATACAAGTTCAAAAAAGATGAAATTATATACACTTATGAAACATGAAAGTCGACATGTTTCAGCCTTTATGAAATCATTAGACACTATCTCTAGTGGCACTTCGTATTTATTGCTGTTTCGGGCCTTCTTCAGGACATGTACATTTTTTTTATTCAGTACTAATACCATCTTGTAACCCTAGCCTATTCTGTAGAATTTCCGTTGCCAGTATGAGAAAATACTGCTGCAGATTCTTTAACTGGATCTCAAAGGGACTGGATTATAGTCACCATATGGAGAAGTATGTTTCCTATGTGCACTTTTTTCGTGGCGCTTACATATCACGTATGTTGGTAAGGAGGTAGCATCCACCTGAGCCTGGAGGCAGTTATTCAACTGGTGCCGCCCGGTCTTAGAGAATCTCTCCTAAGTGGCCTGTATTGATTGGCCTTAATCGTATCTGTTAGGCAGAAACCTGTGCAGTTCCCTCTGGGACCACTGCAAAAGATTTAAGACTACAGGTGTTTGGCAGTAAACCCACTTGGTAGCAGTCTGTACCACACAGATTCACTTGGTAGCTACGGCTGAGCAGTCACACTTCCATCAAGAAGAGTTAGGCAGTATACAGAGTATTCACAATAGGTCAAAAGAACGCAATAGAGCAAGTAAACACTGACCAGGGCTTGGTGTAAAAGAGATATAATTATTTATTTAAAACCACATCTAGAAAAACACACAGGCACTAATAGTAAGCAATTCAAAAACACGGTCACTAAAAGATATACACTCCCTTAGAAGAATATTAGACAAGTCTTAAGTAAAGCCCCACTTATTTTCAGACAGCGGTGAGCGCTTAACGCAGATGGCACTCTAATAATTCGTTTTAAAAGGGAGAGAAAAGCAGAGAACAAATTGAAACAGGTCCCAACACTTTTACAAGAACACAACAAGAAAGGAAGGAAAAGTAAAACCGTGTAGTTAGAGTTCAGTAGGCCGGATCCACTTTAAGAGGATCAAAACGAAATGTGTCCAAGGTCACACGGTTGCAGTGCACAAAAGTCTTGTAACGGTTCAAAAAGGAGTAGGACCAAAGAAAGGGACCAGTTAGAAGGTCAAGGCGGCCAGCCCAGTCCAGAAGGTTAAGGGGTTATTATTACCTTGTAGCAATCTTTAGAAAGGGAGGCCTGGCGGACACGGTACCTTAAAGTGGTGAGAATACTCCAGCGGGGGCAGTTGTTCCTGGCAGCGGATGCAAGTCGGTGCTTCGTCCGGGGGAAGAGAGGATCTCGTCGGGGAGGAAGACAGGAGTCTGTTGCACTGCCAGGGAAGAAACCAGCCGCAGAGTTCTCAGTTAAAAAGAACAGTCCTTTAGTTCGCGGTCCAGTGGTAAGTGGCTATCCGTTTGCTGGGGTGCTTGGCACGAGCAATTCGACCACAAGACGGCCTGGGATGCGAAGAGAAGAAGGTAAACTGGTTGTGCCCACCAGTCAGGGGAAGAAGCCTCTCCAGCCGGGAGATCTTCTCCGACGTCGAAAAGTGGCGAGTCGGTTCCGCAGGGCTCCACCGGTGGTGTCGTCGTGGTAGGTCGGCTCAGCTTCTCCCTCGTCGGATTCTCAGGTCCTGTGGCAACTTCTGAAGTTCCAGTCCCCAAAGCCCTGCTTTTATGCAGCACACCCCCATTCACTCAGCCTAGCTGTCAATCAAACATGCTAAGTGGTGAGCCGGCCAGCTCACCACTTGGGCCAATCACACAAGAATGCGACTTCAGTCCAGGGTGCCTAAACCCCCTCCCACACCCCCTGTGGTACCCAGACAGAGTGGTACCACTTTTGGAGGCTTCTGTGGAGAAGCCCGCCAAAAAGTGGAACAAAGGGCTCGACTTGGGTTGGAGTCACAGAAGAGAACACAAACGCCATTTTAGAATCGAGTCCTGGCAAAAAATACCAACTGGCGAATTAATATTAAAAAAATAAACCGGCGGTATGTTCGAGGCTATGCGAATTAAATAATTAAAGTTGGTAGCCTCGAACAATGGGAAAATCCCATAGGAATATATTTGCGGTCGAATATAAAAAGTAGTATCCACTGCCACCAGCCAAAACTCGATCAGGGGGGACGGAGACGTGCCCCCTCGACTAACAGACCCCGGGGCAATCGAATTGCCCCAACCAGTACGTCCACAATATGATGGTTTGTACTGGTTTCTGTTAATAATTTGGGACTAGTAAAGCCAATGGTGACTTTACATGCCCTGGGAGACAGTAGTCAGTCCCAGGGTATGGAGTCTATGGTGGGGTGTCACTATGACACCCCTGTGTTACTGCACGGAGGGTGCTGTGTAACACACATAGAAAAAAACACATGAGACCCTATGGAGTAAAGGACCCCATAGCCCATAAAACACATTAGCAGTCAAAGGAACACCATAAATCATGTCCAAGAGTGGGAGAAAAAGAGTCTCACTCTTGGCAGGAGAAAAAAACAAACTCCAGAAATCCAGCAAAGCTGCTGGGGGACTCACTAGGTTAGGAAATTCAGCCTAAAGACAGAATTCTCCCTAACAGTATCCACGCGTGCATTAACGGAGGTAGGTGTATCGGGAAGGCACGTAGCTGGTCTGATCCAGCCAAGCTGACTCTCACGGAGATCACGTGTCTTTTTCCGCAGGATAGAGCACTGTGTTCCTTTGGTGATGTCGGAGCTCTATTCTCACGTCCTTGCGCGACAGCTCACACTATTGAAATGGTCACGTATTTCTGATGCTGTAAGCCTTCCTGCATGTTTTATTTGCGTCATCAATTTGTCTTATTTCCTATTGAGGATAGGTAATTTAGTTTTCTTATGCGTTTTTAATATTTGTATTTGGACAATGTTTATATTGAATGTACTGTCTTGTATTATGTTGGCTTTTATGGTAAATATTTTATCGAAATAAAGCTGAAATGGATACATGTATATAGGACCAAGCATGGCACATACTGTTAATACATGTTTAGCAGTTTCTATCTTGTGTGCTAACTTGCAAATACGACGAGCCTTTGCTCAGCAGGCATATTTAACTGAGGGCTGCACACTGTGAGAACAGGGAGCTGATGCGCAAAAAATAAATTAGCTTGAGGACAGCTGGGCTAGGGGCATTGAGTAAGACAGGACTGTACTCATGTAAGCACTATTGCAGACACATATTTGTATATGGTGTGCATACTTGCAATTCCAATCCCAAATATCCAACTTCTTGTTAAAGTCTTCCTTAAGCAGAGATTCATTATTCTAGCTATCAAAGGGAGGTTCCCAAAGTTTAAAGAGTTCACTATTTAGATCGTCGTGATTGTTGCGCTTAATAGTAAGCTCAGTATCGTAATTTGCACAGATTGTCAACAGCAAGGGATATGCTGGTGAAATCTTGGACCGGATGTAAAGCTCCCCTCACGTTTCAAGGCCTGTCCACGAAAAGATATTAGCCCCAGCTCTAGTCTTAGCTATTCCTTGGGAGTGACTGATGGTAAATTTTAAACTTTATGCCAGAACTGCCCTTTGAGCCTATTCAGCCACTGGACATCTCTCAATGTCAGAGACTCACGTCCGTATAGCACTGCAGGACAGAAGCACTGTTTATAGAGGGTCAACATGCACTCTAGACTGTATCCTGCTGTCTGGCTTGCAAAGCTACAGAATAGAGAACCAAGTTGATTCACCTTTCTGCTTTTAGAAGCTATTATCTCTGCATAATTGGCTCAAGGGTTTATCTTCAATCTTAAGTAGGGACAGCTATGAGCGAGCAGCGAATGCATTGGTGAAGCTCCTGCTCCAGGCCACACAAATATCTGCCATAAATCCTTTAAAAACACACCCTGAAATTGGAACTTGACGGGATTGCGGATCAGAACATTCCTGGAGCCCAATTGGTGAGCCAGCAGGCACAAGAAGCCCCATCTGTAACGTCCTGCAGATACGTAGTGCAGGAAGGTGTCGGGGAAGGAAACCGCAAGATGGCCACCGCTGGTAGGTGAAGGAGCCAGTAAATCCAACGGGGGGCGTACTGTGCCCCCCACTGCGGGACTGCAGCAACCCAGACACCTGGGTGAGGGGCCCGGAGAAGGAAATCCGTGTGGATGCTTTGCACCCGAGAGAGGGACAAGTGAGGGAGGCGCACTGCAACGCGGAACGACCACAACGGGTGAAGCAGAGGAGACAGCTGCCCCGGAGCTTCGCCCACCACCGGTTGTTGTGAGAAGAGAGCTGCGAAGGACAGCCGGAGGCAGCGGACGAGCAAAGACCGTGCAGGAGTTGAAGTGGCAGTCAGCTGATGGAAGCAGAGATATTGAAGATGGTTCTCTGCAATCAAGGTGAGGAGCAGCACAGGCGCCCAGGGCTAAGGCTGACCAGAGGAAAGGGGCAGCAGCGTGGCACTGCAGAGACCAGAAGCGGAGAACAACGCAGATCCAACCCCCCCACCCCCGCCTCCCCCTGCGATCTCAGGGGGGAGCGGGAAGCCCCTGGTGAAAACCCTCAATATAGGGATAAGCCCCCACCACAGGTGAGGGTGAAGTAGAAGTGCTGAAGCTCCCCCATCAGGACATACGGAAGCCTGCCACATAAGGGCCAGGGACAGGCGAACAAGTTCTACCAAGAAGAAGTGAAGCCTGGTGGACTACGGGACATATGTAGGTGAATGTAGGAGGAGGTCCTAGAAGGATAGGTGGGGGGAAAAAACTGGACTTGGACACAGGGAAGCACAGCACTACAACACCTGTTTCACAGTGAAGGTGGGGGAAGACACCAGTGCACCACTAGGAGACCCCAGGAGACATCGAGATGAGTAGAGGGTGCCAACCTCTGCATATCAGCAGACAATCAACCTGGTGTGACCTCGGACAGATAACTGATACTAGCACAATGGTGAAAGGACAGCAAAAAAATGTACCACTTTGCTGCCCCAAGCAGAAAGCATCCAAGTGCCAGGAGGGAGAGAATGATGCCTCAGGAGCAGATAAAGCAGAAAGGGTTGCGCTAGAAGGCCTGCTAGCGACCATTCAGGAATCCAGGGCCTCCCTGGAAGTGAAAGTACAAGAGGTGGGAATAGACGTATCTGCTACGGGCTGACCTGCGCAAGGTTAGCGAAAGGGTGACGGAGGTGGAGCAACGTGTCAGCACGGTGGAGGATGACTTGATCACGCTGAAGAACCAAATGCGAGGTCTGATCGGAGCAACGCAGGGGCAGGAGGTGAAAGCGGATGACTCAGAAGGTCACTCCCGCTGAAATAACATATGCCTGGTGGGGGTTCCGAAGGGCCAGGAGGGACCCCACATGGAATTGTATGTAGAAAAATTGATCTTGGAGACCCTACGTCCGAAAGGCCTATCAAAGCTCTTCACAGTTGAGAGAGCACATCGAGTGCCGGGCAGACCCCGGCCGCCAGGGGGCCATCCCAGAGCAATAATAGCCAAACTGCTTAACTTCAGAAACAGACACGATATTACAGGAGGCGCGCAAAGCTGGATACATTGAAGTGGAGAACGCCAGAATTTTGATTTTCCCAAATTTTACACAGGAAGTCCAGAAACAAAGAAGGTCCTTTGACTCGGCTCGCCGGAGACTTCGCGAGCTGAAATTACAATATATGACTATTTTCCCAGCAAAGCTGAATGTAATGGTTGGGGGGGGGGGGGGCAATCCTTCATGTTCACATCCAGAAGGATGCTTGGGATTGGCTGGATAGCAGAGAAACGAAGGAGACAGTTCAAGAGCCGGATGACTGATGACAGAACGAGTGATGCACAGGAGTTGGAGGGAAGGGCGGGTTGGGAGTTGGGGGATAGTTCTTTGTTGTGGAAAGCGATCATCAGAATAAAGGGGAAGAGGGCCAGGAAGGACAGCCTCAGTACCATAGTAGACCCAGGAGAAACCAATATTCACACAGGCGAGGGTGGGAACCGCCTTTGAATAGGCACGTGGAATGTGCGGGGGCTGTGGGGTAGAGGAAAGAGGGTCAGAGTGGGACAATACCTGAAGCGGCAGGGGATACAATTGGCACTACTACAAGAGCCTCATCTGCTGGGGGAGAAGCTGAAGGGGTTGGAAACCAAATGGGGGGGGGGGGCAAAGTGTTCGGGTCCTCATACTCCACATACGCGAGAGGAGTGTTTATTTGGGTGGCCTCCGGAGTCCCTATACAGGTTGATCGTACAATGGGTGACACGGAGGCCAGGACAATAGCCATAGCAGGTCAGTGGGAGGGCCAGGATATCTGTGTGGTTAACTCGTACAAACCGAATGTGGACGACAAATCCTATTTTACCTCTGTGATGGAATTGATTGGAGGTCAGCAGGCGGGGTTATATATATGTGGGGGGATTTTAACTGTGCATTGGACCCGGAATTAGACCGCACAGCAAGAGGGGGCCCAACGAAACCACTGGCCAGAGAGGCACTGAGGCAGGTGGTGAAGAGGTTGGATCTCGTGGAACTCTGGTGGGAAGTGCACAGATCAGAGAAGGGGTATTCCTTCCACTCAGGGGTGGATGGGTCATTCTCCAGACTGGATTACCTATTTGTGGGGAGGGAGAGTTTCCACCATTTTCACAACCCTAGATATCTAGACAGAGCTATATCGGATCAATCACCACTAGTCACCGGGTTGGAGGGCGCAAATAATCGATCAGATATAAAGTTATGGCGAATGAGGCAGGCACTACTGGGGTGATGTAGCTAACACACAGACCTTGAGAGAACCAATCACATCCTTTTTTAAAAATCAATGAGGGATCGGTGGACGACTTGGGAGGGGGGGCCAGCAGGTAGGGGAAGCATTGGCGGGGAAACTAAGCTTACACAGGGAAGCGTAAAACTCGCTAGAACAGTTCGACAAGGGGCTATACACATCAAGAATCCATGGGGATGGTGACGAGGCAGGGCGGCTCTTAGCATGGTTGATAAAGTGGGAAAGCGCAGGAGGGGCAATCACCCATATACAGGCCCCGAAGGGAGGCCTGGTGTCATTGCAACAGGGGATAAATGAGGTTATCCAGAGATACAATGATCAACTGTATTTGTCGGAAAGGACATACTTTCACAGCATCTCGCTCTATGCAAACGATGTGCTGCTGTATGTGGACAACCCACTGGAAAATATTCCGGTGATCCTGGAGGTGCTGGGTAATTTTCACAAATTGTCAGGGTTTCAGGTGAATAAAGAATAATCTTTGGTATTCCCATTGGCAGGCCTAAGGGACCGGAACGGGGAAGTGATCTTGTGCTGGGAGTGGGAATATTTCAAATATCTAGGGATTTAAATCTATCATGAGGTGGCGAGACGTTCATACACAATACCGGAAGGGCACTAAGAAACTACCATTATCCCTGATGGGCAGACTCGCACTCTGCAAAATGGTGGTCCTCCTGCGTCTTTTGTATTACTTCACAAATATCCCATATATAGTGAAGAAGATATTTTGTGGCATACGGGGCATACCAGGGTGGCCATGCGAAAATTGAGAGAGGAAGGGGGACTCAATATGCCAGATATCAAACTGTACTTCATGGCGGCACAATTACAAGTGATGACAAACTGGGTTAGAAGGGGAGCTGGCAGAACTGTTGGGGGGATACAACCAGAGAGGCATGGTGCAGAGCTACTGTAGAGCTCCTTAGGGGAAAAGGGGGGCACAGAGGTCTTTAAAACGGTTCGAGCAGTGTGGACAAAGCTATTGAGGAAAATGCGGGCTAAAACAGCTATATAGTAGGGTACCCCCAATTGGGTTTGACACTACCATTAGAATGGCACTGCAAAGCGTGGGCCTCAAAGTGTTGAGATAGACAATGCACCACATTGGGGGATCTCTTCAAGGATGGTAAACTACTGACGTTTGAGGAATGGAGACAAACGTATCAAGTAGCGAAAGGTCACTTCCTCACATACGCCAAGGTGGTAAAGCGTAAAGCAGCATTATGGGACCGCATTCCGGAGGAACCAGAGGAGCACCCTGTGATGCAGACATTACTAGAATTGGGTGAGAGTAGGGATAGAGCATCAAGGGTGTAAAGAGTATTGCAGATAGCGAGGGAGGATGGAGTGCTAGCAGTTAAGTGGAAGTTGGAAAGGGACTCGGGAGCACTTATTTCAGAAGAGCATTGGGCACAGTTGTGGGAGCTGGTTAAGAAAACGTCCAGGGATGCACGATTCCAGCTCACCCAATTCTACTACCTACATAGAGTGTATATGATGCCGGAAAGAATACATGCGATCAGTCATATGGCCTGCATGTTTGCACACGATGTGGATGGGATCACGCTGGGTTTTGGCAGATGGTTTGGAGTTGCCCAGTGATAGTGAAATATTGGGGAGAAGTGGTAAGCAAAGTGAATGCCATATTGGGTAGTAGTTACAAATGCACCCACGAGGTGTGCTTGTGGGGACTTCGGCCGGGAGCAAAAAGGTACAAAAACAGAAATAAAAATTGCATAATTTCTTCTAATATTGGCCAAGAAACGGATTGCGATAGAATAGAAGAAAGAGGCCGGTCCGTTAGTACGACTGTGCCTACACGAGGTACGTCAATGGGGCCTGGCCGAAGTAGAATACCTAAACAAACATAGGGATCGGGAAGGGGAAAATGCACGAGTAGTGGACTGGGGACAGGTACTGAATGAGTTGGAATCCACACAGGACCTAAAGCCACCCTAAAATACATACAGGGTTGAAAGTGCAGGAGGAGAGAGAGAGGGAAAAGATGAAACTGGTTCAAGGGGGAGGGCTCCCTTACTCGCAAAGTATGGGGAAGAGAAGGGGAGCGACGGGAAGGCGCGGCACTCAGGGTTGGGGAGGAGTTAAGGGAACTTGAGGTTAGGGACAGGGGTTGGCAGGAGGGGCAGGGGGTTGGAGGAAGTTCGGGGTTAAGGTTTTCTGTTGGACGATGAGTCATGACGCTGTGCATAGCGGCCATGGTGGGGATAGCCACCAAAGACGGGACATAATAGAGCAACCGAGTGGCCCATGGACTAACAGGAGACAGATATGTGCCAATGTGACCCGAGAATCACACTGGAACATTATAAACAACCTCAGCGACGTGTACCTGGTAGCGGGCCCGGGTAGGGAACAGGTACGGACCACAAGATCGGGGGAAGGACATACTGAGGCAGCTATGACGACTCAATAGCTGAAGCAAATGGAGTAACGCATCGTGATGCTCATGGTCTTTCTTCCGTTTTCTCTTTTTTTGCTTATGTAGGATGTTCATTTCTAAAAATAAAATTAAAAAAAAATTAAAAAGTAGGGCCGGCTATTTGCATATTCGATTATACCTGCAGGCACAACCACAGAGAGCCTATTGATCTTTTTGCTCGCAATCAGCATGACCATAATTTTATCTAAGTTTATTGCCAGGTCATTTTCTGCAGCATATGGCCATAAGTCATTTAAGGCTCTCTTCCTTCCCATAATAGTGTGGTCGAACAAGACCACGTCATCAGCGTATATGCTGACGATACATTCCCCAGCAATGTTTGGCGGACAATTAGCAGTTTCACGTAGCCAACTGGCATGTCAGCAAGATATGAGTTAACCAACAGGGGAGCCAGCCCACAGCCCTGCTTGACTCACCTGTTGACAGGCATTGGAGCAGAAAGAAGACCTTTGCTGCTCAGGCAGGCCTGCACCTTTGCATCACAATGCAATAGTTTAATTACTTGCAGTAGGCCTTTCGGGACAGCCCATTTTTTCCAGTTTGTGCAATAAAGGAGCCCGATTTACTCAGTCGAACAGTGCCCCGAAAGTCTACATAGGCTATATACAAGGCCGGGATCCCCTTCCATCTGGTGCCATTAATTAGTCTATCGAGTAACCTTACATTGTGCACCGTGGAAGAGCCAGGTTGAAATCCGTTCTGGAAGGTGTCCAAGATATTATTTGCTTCCATCCAATTTTTAAATTCTTTTAATACAAATGTTGCGTATATCTTCCCTGTTATATCTAACGGACAGAAATCTGTAATTTACAGGAGATGTTTGAAGGCCTTTTTTATAGATTGGAATTAAAATCAATTGATGCCATGAGTCAGGGATAATACGTTTGGTTTGGAGCAAATGTTATCATAATGAAGCTCAAGTATAGTAGACTACCCCTCAGGATCTTTCTTGAGCACGCCGCTAGCCAGCCCAATAGGGCTGGAGCTTTGGAACCTTTCAACTTAATTATGCCATTTCTAGTACTCTTACGATTGACACGTATAAGTCAGCAAACCGGAGTCTTACAGTCTTTTGCCACAATAGATTCAGAGGCATTCATGTTCGCAATGATAGGTCTCTTCCAATCCTCCTCGCTGATAGGATTAACAATGGGATTGGCTTTTGTACCCTTCGCAGTACCCAATAGTTGCCAAATAGATTGAGTATTTCAACATTTTAGAACAGATCACATACGCTGCCACTGGGCATTGTTTTGTTGATGATTTCCACCATGTTAGCCAATTGTGATAACTTTTTTATTTTCTTAATGTTAGCTATCTTGTTTACTCACAGAGAGAAATGTTCTCCTGATGTTCCTAATCTTTCTCTGCATTTTGCACTTTGCATCTCTGATCACTTTATCAAACTGGTTTTTCACGTACTTTTTTACTGGCGACAATAGCCTTTGCTAACTACAGTTCCCGCTACTGTATCCTTAAACCAGTTTTTTTTAAATCTCATTAGGAGTTAGCCCTCTAAACATAGGCAATCTAAATTTGGGCTGTATGTGAGACAATGATAGATACCTTACTTATATTTTCACTTGTCCAGTTTATTCTATTTCCAGTATAGATAGGCTCCACATCACAAATTCTGTCCACACGAGTTGTATCTGGGTCGATCGCGAGGGCTGAGTCCTCACTGTACTTGTTAAAGCCAATATCATATTCACTAACAAGTTCTAGTTAATCATTGCTACCAAAGAAATAATCAAGGATTGCCAGATTAGATCCACTCCTCCAGGTGCATTTCCCAGGGCAAGCTACCTTTGTCCTACCATTTCATAAAACCAGTTCCCAATCTTTTAAGTAATCCACCCACAGTTTACCTTGCCGATTAGAAAATCTCTGAGTTAGGACACTTTCTTCCCTGATGTTCTCGAAGGGTGCATATAGATCCCAATCTTTGCATCTTGCATTTAAAATCACCCCCAAGCACAATCGCTTCATGTTTATAAGTTGCTGCCCATTTGGTCGTAATCATGTCAATATAAATCAAGAATTGCTTCGGTTTGAGCTACGCCAGGATGATCATACACATTCAGTACCAGCATCGCTTGGGTACATTTCCAGATCTAATCATGAATTCAACCGCTACTAAATTTCCGAAGCTATCCCTGGGAAGTATCGCAGGGCACTTCAAACCATGCTTTACTCCAATCAAGAGACCGTCATAGGGGGGCCCTCTAGGCCCCTTTTGCCAGTTCCTGGTATAGTTGGCAACAATCAATATAGATGGTTGTAGTCAGCCAGATCTCCTGTAGCAGAAACATACTGTGACTTGGCAAGACGTCATAAAACCCAGCTTAAGATAAAAAATGTGTACAACCTCATCTATTCGAAGAAGCAATTCTACATACTCAATGGTTAACAGATGGCGGCGCTGGTAAAAAAAAAGTCAAGTAGCCACTCCCAGCCTTGATTGTTTCCATTTCTAACCGGACAAGGTGCTACTGCTTTTTTATCTTTGTTAGAGAGAACCTTCAGCGCTCCTGAACATCTATCACAGCACACAGGAGCTGCTGATCCACTCAATTTAACATCCAACACATAGTCAAAGCAATTTTGTGAGAGCGGATCAACGTTGCTGGGTCTGCCATGGTACAACAAACATGAGATATTTCGTCTCCACCTTGTTCGAGAGGCTCTACAAACTCAAGATCGCTGGAGAGAAGTACGCCGTGTAGGAATCATGTGCAACAATTTCAATAAATCTGAACGGTTGATTTGCCTTTTTGTCTGAACAATGGAGTTAGACCTGATTGTGAATATCATATCCTCCAAGTCTAAGTTTACTTCTCAAAGAAATGTTCTTTCCGTCTATCAGGCGCTCCTCCATCACATTCGTTTTCACTGACCTAATACCTTTATTGCAGTTTGCACCGTCTTTCAACAACCAACTGGTCAGAGTTCCAGTTGTTTTTAATAGACTTTTTGCGCAGACACTTCCTCTTTTTCAGTTTCTTTGTATTTTATTCAATTGTAATTGTGGATATAATAGTAGGGTTAAATGCCTCTGATAGTTTTTTCTTAAGTACATTTGTTTTTTGCGCCCGCTTTAACCAACGCTTTGCAAGCCGTCTCTCCTTACGCGATTCATAAATCTGAACTGATTCAGAGTTCTCATCAGCCATCATCTTTTCTTCCTGACGAGACCCACTATCGGCAAATAACTTCTTTGGCTATAGATGGGCTTCCAATTATGGCATATTTTTCTCTCCATTAAATTCACCAGGTGTGTCACTGATTCACACTGCGTTTTCAATTCCTTAGTGATTTCTGCCACATAGTTTATCCCAGTATTTTAACAGCAAATTGCAGTACACCAATACTAGGGTTAATGCGTGTGTTCCTTGCCTCAGTTATTGTTGAACAATTAATGGCATCCAAGTTCTCCTCCTCTGGTTCTGGATATAAATTGGGTGTAGTGGCCATACTTTGTGATTTTTCCTATCCTGCAGGCAAAAGCGCTTTGTCTACATTTGTAGGAGGAGCAGGGTTTACAGTAGCGTCACAATTGACTGTTGGTACAGCCGTACAATATATATATATATATATATTTTTTTTTTTTTTTAGGGAGTAGCAAAGCTCCTATAAGGAGTCACTATTAATCTCGATAAAGGAGTGATTTGTATCTTCCCTAGGTGCTTCAGCACCGTTCAACTTTGGGTCCCTGTTTAGAGCTTCCCGCAGCACTACCTTCTCCTCATGGTTGGAAAAAAAGCGGTAATCTTACCCTGCATCTCCAAGTTACTGCCTTCCATTTCCTTGGGTGAGGCGTGCGGCGGCTCGCATCATCCCAAATCGCTAGCACCGTGATTTGAGTTATTGTCAGCTTTGCGACAGGGCTTTGCTTTCCTTAAATTGTAAGTCTTGGTTTTACTGGTGCCTTACCAGGCATTTCAATTTTATTAGAAGCTGCTTGCAACCCAACAGTTAAAACTTAATTGAGTTACAGGCTTTCGTGGCAGAGAACACCACTAATAAGGGCCAATTGCTTGCGGACCACGTCGGACCACTTCTACCCAGCAGCTTGTAATGTTGTATAGGTAAGGCAGGCATTTCCACTCCACAGGCACCCCCTCCAAAAACCAACAGCACTGCAAACAGATTCCATCTCAATGTACTCTTTAGTCAGGGGAATTTGTCTTTATTTCTTCCGTATCATACCCATGTGCATCTGCTTGAATTATCGGAGTTGATGATCAACTCATTCTCTTTCACATAACTCTTTTACTGACCTACCTAGCCCTACCGAAGTATAGTCCAGTAAGACTACGTCATTGGCGTACGAAATCTAAGGCATGCAAGAACCTCCCAGTTTTGTTGGAAAGTTTCGGATTGTAGCTAACCGTCATGAGAAGTCAGCCAGGAACAGGTTCAATAACAAAGACGCTAGCACACTGCCCTGTTTCAGGCCTTTTGATGTACAACCTCTTTAGTGCAGACGCCTGTGCTATCCAACCTGAACTGTACGCTTGTGCCTTTGTGGAACTGTTTTATGATACAGAGCAATACCTCAGGGATTCCCCATTTCTCCAGTTTATTCCACAATTGTGTTCTGTTAACAATGTTGAATTCAGCTTTAAAGTATATATATCAAATCTAGAGGAGGAGGATTTAATTTTGCTTACGCTATTGATCATCATACTCAGTAAAAGTATAATGTGGACCGTGGCCGAGCCATCCCTGAATCCTGTTTAATAGGGCCCTAAATGTCATTATTCTTTAACCAGCATTTTAATTCTTTTAATACTATGGACGCTAAAATCTTGCACAGGACTTTCAGCATTGATAATAAGCGGTCATTTGCTGGATTGAGTCATTGATTATATATATATATATATATATATATATATATATATATATGGATTAATATGGCCTTTCTCCAAGAGACCGGAATAAATCCCTCTTCACAGAATCTCTGGAATGGTGAAGGCAAGTCCCACTTTACTATCACTCCAGAGTAAATGCAACCCGCTAGGGAAAGAAGCCAAGAGATAGATTTGCAAGGATAACAAGGTTTAATTGTTTAATTGCACAGAATACAATTATCAGGAAAGTACTCTGCTGCTCGAGAGCACTCAGGCCTTAAATCATCAAACATGAGCTTATAAACTCAAAACGCATCATTGCTTTACAGGACGTTTTGGTGCTCCTGATTGGAGGCACCCTACACATGGGCCTGCTCCATACACGAGGACAGGGGCTAATTGGCTGGTTCTTACCCGTCGATCTTGTTGCACATGTGTCAGCTGGGCTCATCCTCGCGATGAAGGGAGATTCTCCCGCTGGGATGTCTAAAACCCTTTTATCCAATTTGGATAACATTGCCAATTCCCTTGCACCGCTTAAATATAGAAAAGTTAAGGACGGGATGATAAATAAATCCTGGTTCTCACCTGAGTTGAGAAAACTCAAATCCTAAACCCTCAAACACTTTTACATCGGAAATCCAACCCCTCCCCAGGATCGTTGGCAGCCTATAAAGGAGCTGCCAAGTCATATAAACTGGCGATCATTGACGCTGAGAAAAACTCCCTAAACTCTAGAATCTTGAATGCACAATCTGAGGTTAGGGAACTTTGTAAGATACTTAAGGAACAGGAATCCACCTGCCCTCCCAATGCTGGTCAATTAGTTAAGGACACGGCTTGGTGTCAGGAAATTCAGTAAAGCTAAGCAAAATAAGCTGAATGGTATTAGAACGGATATAGTTCATAAAAAAGAAATTCTTCTCACAGCCCCCAGTAAGGTTAGGAACATGAGGTTCGAGAGATGTTCGACTATTCCCCAATTGAACTATTCTGCTATCTCGGTTGATGAGTTGACCAAAGTAATGGAACAGTTTAAGGCAACTAGTTGCAAAGGCGATCCTTGTTCGGTCGTGATCATTAAAACTTGTCCTCCGATTTTGTTGGAAGCCATTTGCAAATTTATGAACTCCTCCCTTACAGACGGTCATGTACTGGGGGATCTAAAATAGGCACGAATCATACCTTTTTAGAAAAAACCTGTCCTTCCCATTGAGGTACCCCTCAACTACAGGCCCATTACCAACAAACCATTTCTGTTGAAAATCCTGGATCGTGTTGCGTATGGCCAGATTGTACAACATCTGAATGATTATCCTGTTCTTAATTGTCATCAATCTGGGTTTAGAAAGGGTTATCAAACGGAAACTGCATTACTCTAACTGAAGTCCAGGCTTCTGGAACGGGTTGATAAGGGTAAACCCGCCATGTTGATGTTGCTTGACTTTTCGGCCGCCTTTGACCTAGTTGACCATTCAATTTTGGTCGCCAGGTTAGAGACGTGGCCAATTTTTCCCCAGCATCAGTGCACTGGATCGCCTCTTCTCTGGACAACCGGGAGAGCAGAGTCTTTCAAGCATTAGCCCCCTCGGTCTTGGTTCAATTTGGTGTCGCGCAGGGTGCTTGTACTTCTCTCTGCCTGCACAACATATTTATGGCACCTTTTTTCGCCATGTTGGAACAGGAAGGGGTTAAGTTTACCAACTATGCGGATGATACACAGTATGTCATCCCCATGGTTGGAACTCATGCTCAAGACGAAGCTAAACTGAATAGATTTTTGCCTCCATTAAGTATTGGATGATGTGAAATAATCTGGCATTGAACGAGAAAACAGAGTTGCTGATCAACCGTACCCAGTCCATGATAGCTAAGCTTGGTTCCTCCTATAATAACTTTCAATTGGGAGATGTCAAGATATCCCCCCCCCCAAAAGAAGGTAAAGAACTTGGGTATTATCTTTGACCAACAGCTTAAGATGAAGGCCCATGTTGGGAGCCTTCTATCTGCGGCAGTCTACTATATTAAGCTCCTTGCACACCTTAGACTGTTTATTTCTCAGTCCAATGCAGAGACTATTGCTAGACCGTTAATTGGTTCTAAAATGGACTATTGCTGTAGCCTCCTTGTTGGGCTCAGAAGAACAGACAGTAATAGACAACAGGTGGTCCAGAATGGGGCAGTAAGGGTGGTCATGGGACTATCCCGTCGAAATCATGTCTCGGTGGCGAGACGAGCACTGCACTGGCTCCCCGTGGAGACTTGCATGCTTATTCACCTTTTGGTTATCACCTTCAAAGGTAGACAGGGCCTCATGCCCTCCTACCTGCAAGACCTCATCATAGAAAAAGTTCATAGGAGGTCCCTCAGATAATCAGAAATATTTGCTGCTTCCTACGTGTAGGACCATGAAGGCCGATAAAGGAGATTTTTACATTGCAGCTCCAAAAGCCTGGAACAATCTACCTTTGGAACCTTAGAAGTCTGAAAACCATGGATCCTTTCAAGAAAAAGTTGAAAACATGGTTGTTCGTCTGACCTCTTTTTTGACTAGTCTGCATGAATATAACTGGCCCTGGCCTTTCTTTTCCTTTTTTTATGCCTGTCCGTGCCCCGATGCCCACAGGTCCATGGATTGTGCATTATACATTTATTAAAGTAAATTAAAGAAGGTCAGGGCATACATGAAATACATTGGGCCTCATTACAAATCAGGCGGTCCGGAAATAACGGTGGCGGTAAACCCGCCGCCACCGTTGTTTCCGGACCGCCTGATCCCGACTCCTGCAGGCGGGAGGTGATGTTCCCGCCAGGTTTGACCTGGTGGGTTTAACACCGCCCGCCTGCAGGCGGACGAGGAAACACTGGCAGCATTACGAGATGCGGCCGGTGTTTCCATGATCCCCATTCCCATTGAGTCCTATAGGACTCAATGGGAATGGGGATTAACACCATTCCGCCTCCGTGATTCCCGGAAAACCTGGGTTGTAATGCCCCGGTAATTCCGGGAATCACGGAGGCGGAATGGTAATACGAGTCCGGCGGTAACCAGGCGGTTTTACCGCCTCGGTTACCGCCGGACTCGTAATGAGGCCTATTGTATCTAATCTAAGCTAAACAACTAAAACCGGCTATTCACTCATAGCAGGCACGTAGGCAGCATAGGAAAGGGGTTCCAGGGAGAGGGGAGGATAAAATACAGTCATGCTGACCCCCACATTCAGGGCTTCGTTAATACTGCAGTTCCTGCACCCCAGGTCTCCGCCGTGGAGATTGATCTTTGATTTACTTTTCCCGGTACCTCATGTTACAGGAGACGTGTGTTGCTACTGGAGAGAGATGTACAGTCGTGCAGGCTTTTAGATCTGTGGTGGGCACCTTAGGGAGGTTAGGATCTGGGGGTCAGGTCGGTGGAGTATGGCCGGCTCCGGCCTGGCTGGGTGGGTGGGGCTCCGGCCTGGCTGGGTGGGGACCAGAGGCCCAGTGGCAGGTTTGTGGAGATGGATGAATGCAGCACAAAGTCTGGTACTGTCTCAAGCTCTTTGAAGGATACCTTCCTGGAGACAATACTAAATATTCGCAACACTGAAGGGACAAGAGGGTGATGGACTTCCGTGGGAACAGGCTCGAGCGGACCCAGCATGTTGCATTGGAATTGGACTTTTGTGAAACTTGCTGAACCTGGGGTGTGGGGCAGCGTGAGCCCGCAGCTTGTCTTCCTGGGCCGAATACAAAATGGAGTCGCAGGACAGGGACATTGCTAGTACTATTCACCTATTTCTATGTGCTGCAGTGCCTTTACATGGGACCTGGGGAAGCATACTGCTCCCCCCCTTGTACATTATATGGCTTTGTATGGGGTCGCCTTATTTGGAAGCGGCTAGCGGGGTGGGATAGGCTTATTTTCATCGCAACATTCCCCCCTTTCGTCACTTCTACAGTAGCAAACTCACCCCCCATATTTCCGTTCATTACCGCGTCTTTCTGCTATCTCTCAGGCTGGGGCACCCTTTATGGGCATCTATGCTCTACAGACACTTCTCAAACGTTCCCTGTGTAGTGCATACAGTTGGGGCATACAGGTCAAGTATATGCATCCCCTGCTAAATCCACCCAAACTTCCTAGTAATTTTCAGGGTCTGGTGGGGGTGCAATGGTTGTGTGGTATAGAGTGTCCACCTCAACCCCATGGCCATGGTACAGGGCAACCATATGATATTTAGGGTCATTATTCACCTCTGTCTGGATTTCTTCTTCCTGTGTGTCATGAGGCAGCTTTTTATCATTATTCCTAATTGTCACCATCATCAATGCACTATTAGGTACTGCTTTGGCACAACAAAGGAGACCCAATTGGCACGTGAATCACCAAAATAAAAACGATGATAGGAACCAGCATCTTTACAGTTGTCCCAAGCCACGATGGTACCCAGACGAATGCCATGTTCACTCAATTGTCCTCTTGTATTCCTGCTTCCTTCTTCATTTTCACTCCAAGTTCATGTACTGCTGCGATTACGTGTGATAATGTTCAATTTTCAGCATCTGTAGAAGGTACGAATGTGCAACATGAACTCCCATTGTTTTTGCAAACCCTGCCCTCCATGGCTGTGAGGAGATAAGCTAATGACAATGCATAACAGATATGCCCTCTAAGTGCTCTCATTTCCACCTTGATGATGTTCAAACCCTCTTCAGTGTCATTTGCCAGCTGGATCAGTGCCCACCCGACGATCTGGAGCCATTTGGCATTGGCCCTCGTCTGGACGCTGGGCACGAGGGATGCAAAAAATGTCTCTGCTGAGTTGTATAGTCTATACACATCAGGTATTTGTGCAAGCAGGTCAGAGGAATCCTGGAATAAGTAGTTTGAGGATCGTTTCCTTCTGCTCAATCGATCATGGTGCTCTTCTTCTGGCAGGACACGGAAATCTGGAGCTGAAGCGGTAGCTGTAATTTATGTCGTCTCGGGGGTCACTTGTTCTTCATCAGGCAATGTTCCCCCTTTAGGTGTCTACTAGCAGGGTTGAATGCAGTGTTGCAAGCAAACAGTAGCCCCTCCATGATGGTGGGAGGTGAAAGTATGCCTTCTTGCCACAGACCCAGTAATAGTCCATCAGCGCTGCAGTTCCCTTTCGGAACTCTGGAATAAGCAGTGTTCTGTTGCACCGTTTATTGGACCCGATGGAGACAGTTCCTTCACTGTAAAAACAAAGTTCATAGGTTTCTTCTGGGTGCACATTCACTGGTTTCTCAATTGCTGTGACCCATGTCAGTTTTGCGACATGTTATGTCTATATTCGTCCACATGTTTTGTCTGCCAGAGCTGGCATTTCTTCAGAGTAACTGAGAAGTCCTTCAGCTTTGCAAATGAAAGTACCTTCTTGCCACATGTTTTCTGCCAACTTCATTCCTTGTATGGCCAGGGAGGGTTCCTTGAAACACTTGGGGTTGGTAGAACCTGTTTTGCATTTGCGAGTGTCTGGCTTAAGGAGTTTTAGCTGGATGCTTTGTGCCAGAAAAGTGCCTTTTATCCTACATAGTGCAAGATGAATCAGAATTTGTGTTTCTTCTAAGGGTACCTCTTGCGGCACCAAGACCTAGAGCGCCCCAAATGCGTGCGGCATTAAGGAACAAACATGGCAACTCCCATTAGTCGTTCGCCTTTCCATTGCACTCATATCGGAGTACCAATTGTTTGAATGGCCGGGATGGCGAAGGTCTTCCACTTAATCTAATCCTAAACCACGGTATGCATCATATTAATTTTGGCGTGTCTGCCATTTTCTTCCGTCTCTGCGCAGGGGAAATGTTCTTTCCTCCAATATTGTTCTATAGGATTTACTACTGTTACATAATGACCTTTGTACACTTAATAGCTGAAACATTAAACTATTACACAATGTGAATTGGGAGTTGCTACAGGTGGCATTTGTGGTATTCGACATTGTGTTTTCTTCCAGAACAAACTGCTCAGTGCTTGTTCTTGAAACATTGCTACTTTCATTCAGGGTTAAGAGATGGGAAAAACCTGTAACCATGTTAGGGGTTGGAGTAGACAACATGTTAAATGCTGAGGTAGATTGTTCAGAACTAAGTACTATAGAGCGTGTAAAAGTGGCATTTGGGGCATCTGGTGATATTTCTGTTGCATTTTCAATGGATATGAGGATAACTGGGACCTTTCTCGTATTTATATGTAGACTTGTGAGGTTTAGGGATACATTTCCACTCCAATTCCATTTGTATCCATCCCAGGTCCATTTAACCCCCTCACCCCCTTCTTTTATATGGGACCCCAGGATAAAAGACGCTCCCCAATAAATGCCTAATATAAACATTAATAATTTTAACAAGATTGCAGAAAAGTGCAACCCACAGTTGAAACTATATGCTCTTGTAAAACTAATTCTATTCCTACTGCTATCTACAGTTGCATTTTCGTTGAGCGGTGTCAATTCCATGATCGTTGCACCTGCAGAGAGGGAGAGAACGGGAAGGATGTTCATGAAAAGATAGAAGGGAGAAAGAGCGAGAGATTTTAAATTCTTGTAGCCCATGCACCAGCAGCAATGAATGTTTATTTCTTACATTTGTACACGCACAGATAAAATTGGTGTAAGGCTACTTAGGTCGAGGTAGTGGCGGTTTCCCCAGTCAGTGCTCCTGGAGGGGTGTGGTTTGGTGCTTTACGTACATCTGAGAGGTGTATCCAATATCTCAGCCCATTCACTTTTACTGCAAGAGGGGTGGAATACACCACTTCATACACACCTTGGTGTGTTCCACTTGCAGACAAAGCTTCTTACATAAATCCATTCCCCTGGCAACAAGGGCTAGATTGGGGTAATGTTCATTGGGGGCTCTGTAGTGATTTCCCTTTCTTGTGTGTGTGGAGGTGCGATTTGTTTTTATATGCACCTTATCACGCGTGTGAGTTTTGTGAGGTACTGTTTGAATTCTTCACCCAACACTGTGGCTGCTCTGTGCGCATCAGATGCTCTTCTTACTGGCGACAGTGGCGTTTGCATGCATCTGCCAGTCACTATTTCGTGGGGGGACAAATAGTGGTCCTTGCTGGGTTGTGTGCGAAGTTGGAACAATGCGAGGGGCAGGCAATATACCCAGTTCTTTTTCAGTGTATTACATAGTTTTGACAATCTGCTTTTAAGGAGGCTGTTTATTTTTTCTACTATTCCGTTGGCTTCTGGGTGGTAAAAAGCACACTTTGGGTTTGATTTCAAAGAGTCGTTACTTCTCTGAATAGTTCATTAAAAAAAGTAAGTCCCATTGTCAGAGCGAATGATGTTACATAACCCCCCCATCGGGGGGGGAGAGGAATACCTCTCTGACAAGAAATGTTGCAGCAGACTTCACATCTGGGTGGACACAGGGCCCTGCTTCCACCCACCGAGAGAATGGACACCACCACAATCAAGTACCGCACTCCATTGCACCTCTCCTGCATGTCTGCATAATCTATGTGCAGCTCACACAAAGGTCCAATGGGGCGGGGCAATGTTCCCCACAGTGTTTTCAGTGTCATGCCTGTGTTGAACACTTGACATGTGGTGCACTGAACTACCATTTGTGTAAGGTTTTCCTGCAAATTTGGAATGAACCAATCTTCCAGGAGATGAGCAGCAATATGTTGTTTTGAGTTGTGGGCTGGAAAGTGTAATTGTTCAAACACGGTGTATAGTAGTTTGAGGGGCATGACAACTTTTCCTGTCACCTGCTGTTGTCAAAAGAGGTTGGTGGGTGATGTGTGCCCCCTCGTTTAAGCCATAGATCTTGTTCTTCAGTGGGCGCCCTTCATAGTAACTATATTATTTGGGCTATGGGGAGTGCTGTGTATGCATCTGTTGGTTGGGATGTGTCGAGTGGTGAGGACATATTTTGCACCCATATGGATTGGGAGATGGGCTGCTTTTTTGGCTGCCGCATCTGCAGTAGCATTTCCCAATGATATTTTGTCTGTGTTAGGAGTGTGAGCTAGGCACTTGATGACTGCTACTACAGAGGGCTCTGCGAGCACCGAAATCAATGGATTCAGTAACTCTGCATGTTGTACTGGGGAGCCGTCTGCCCTTCTGAACCCCCCCTTCTCCACGGTGACAGACCAGCGTGCACCGTGGTGGTGACGTACGCAGAGTCAGAATAAATGGTAACACAACACCCCTTGGCTGTCCTTAGGGCATCGATTAACGCTACAAGGTCTGCTGCTTGCCTAGGCAATCTTTTCATAATGAGTGTCTCATATTCACCTTCCGCCATCCTCAATACTGCAGCCCCAACACGTTTTTCACCAGTTTCCTGATCTATGAAGACTGACCCCATCGTCGAAGAACACTTCTCTTTCGTCCAAGGCACCATCTCTGGCTTTTGGGATATCATCCCCCTCTCCTTCGTATGTTGCATAGTCATGCTGCTGCATGTCTACGACAGTGCATGCCTCTCCGAGAAATGTGGCTGGCTTTACTGTTCTGCACCTTACCACATGAATATTGGGACCCAATAGTATGGTCTCATATGCTGAGCGTCTGTGTAGACAGTGTAGATTTTGATAGTTCCAATACTGCAAATAGTGAGTGCTCAACATACAATGTTACTGGACACCCCATCACGATAGTGGAACCCACGAAGGCCGCTGCTGCAAGCGCCGGTTCACATGCAAACTGCCCTTGCATCACTAAGTCAAGTGTGCCGCTGTAATATGCAAGAGGTTTGCGACCCATTGAACTTTTCTGCGTCAACACTGCGGTCATGAGGGTGCCATTTGAATGTGAAAACAGGTAGAAATCCTGTGAATAGTCTGGTCTTGCAAGAATTGGGGCTGTTGAAATAAACGTATTTAGGTCAGTGAACCCAGTCACCATCTCTGCTGTCCACGTAATGTGCTTCTTTGAGCCCTTACAGGAGTGGTCTGGTTATGCTGCATAGTCCAAGATCCAGGCTCAGCAATAATTGCAGAGTCCCAAGAATTTCTGCATTTCTTTTACCATTGTTAGTTTGGCTGTGGCCGCTCTATCTGGTATTATCCTCTTATCTTTGGAAATGAGCTGGCCCAAGTACAAGACCTCTGCCAAACACTACTGGAGTTTTTTTCTCCTTTTTGTGCTAGAAGCTGAAGTAAGGTGATGAAGTCCCTTCGACAGCTCTGCTCACTGTCACTGCAGACCAATAGGTCATCTACGTATTGAACAATCGTGCTGGGGACCTGAATTTTACTGGAGATCTTCATGCAGTATTCTATTGAAGATGCTGGGGCTTTCACAGTACCCCTTGGGTAAGCAACAGTGTTCGTATCGCTTTCCTCCAAGGGTGAATGCTGTAAGGTACTGTGATTCTTGGTCGAGGGGCACTGAGAAAAATGCATTTTTCAGGTCCACCACAGTGAAGTGGGTGGCTAGTTTCGGGATACTGCACAGGATAGAGGCAGGGTTAGGCACAATAGGAAATTCTTTTTGTACAACATCATTAAGGGGGCTGTAATAGGGCCTGTAATATTTCTTGTATCCCCTCCTCTGCTTCCCAGGACAGGGGGTACTGTTTTACTCTTGGCAGCACGGCACCTGGCTTTAGAGTTATTTTCACAGGTGTCACTTCTTTTAGCATTCCTACGTCATGCAGATTGGTGGTCCACAATTGGGGTGGGACCTGCTGCAGAGCACTTTCACAAAAGGAGGGGTGGTCCACTGACGATAGCCATAGGGGGACTCTGCACTTTGATAATGTACCATGTCACAAGGTATACATATTTCGAGTACCATCTCCCCATCACTATTGGCATCTTCGAACAGATCCTCATCTGTCATTTCTCGTAAAGGTATATTGGGTTCAACACATAAAACTGTGCGCCACTGGCACCCATGGGTGTCTGCTCCTAGTACTACAATTCTTTTTGCGGACACATGCAATCCCTCTAGGTCCAAGGACAGGATGGTGCCAGCAACCACTTTGGGCATTGCTATAGGGCGAAAGATAAAGTCAACAGGTACTCTCCATTCTTTTCTAGTGAGCTGAGGCACCGCTCTGGCAAGCACTCTAATGCCATATATGAACATGTCTGGGTTCACAGGTATCCATTTTACCACCACCTCATTTGCCAGTGCGTGTATTACTAACATTGCTCAAAGGGAGCACATGCCAGGGGTGGCGCAGACAACCCCTGTGTCAGTAAAGGATATGGTCATGTTTAGTTTGCTGAGCAGGTCCCTTCCCAGTAAGTTGACAGGCAAGCTTTCATAGTATAGGAGTGGTGCCCGCACAACTCCTCCACCCCCCAATTTTGACATCCAAATCTTCTGTGTATGGAACCATTACTACAACCCCTGAGAATCCCTGCATGTCGAGAGTTTGTCTTGATAACCGCAAGTCAACTTAACGGATACATGACTTTTCCGCCCCAGAGTCCACCATAAAGATGAATTGCGCGTTTCCTATCTCTGCCCCTACCAGCGGTTCCTCTTCTGGATGCAAGGTCATCGATAGTGCTGGACACGCAAGTGCTCTCTGTGGGCCGTCCTAGTCGGGATAGGTGTCTGTCCCTGGACATGCAAAGGGGTTCCCTCCCATCACAGAGGCACCATCATACAGTGCTGCTGCGCCGTTCGGTGCAGTGGCGAAAGGGTGTCTTCTTCCCTCAACCTGTGAATTGGGGGGAAGTTCTAGTGTTGCATGGCATGTGGTGGATGGCGATACGTGCTGGGGCCGGGCATCTGGGTAGGTAACTGCGTGTAAGCTTGGTGTATTTTGTATGGGATCATGGTTGATCCTTGGGCAGGTCCCTGCTGACAACCAGGGTGGGGGTTCATATATTGTTGTTGATTGTAGTGGGGTTGATTATATTGGTAGTTACCTCCCTGCCTGCTACAGCATTCCCTGGCAAAGTGCCCCCACCTCCCGCAGGACCAAACACTGCCCTTGCCCACCTTCTCTCGGCCCTTCCCCTCCGAGCCCACCTCGTCCTCTTGGTGGCCCTTCTTGCCATTGGGGTCCTGCATATGTTGATTTCCTCCCCACTGTCCTTGTCCGCCCACACAGCTGCCATCCTCGCCTGTGTGGCAACAGAGGCACACCCTTCTTCTCCCATCTGTTCTGGGGGCTGTACTACTGATACCGTAGCTACTTTCACTAGTTTGTTTTGAATTAATTTTGCTTCCTCTGCCTGTCTTTGGATAGTTTCCTTTTCCCTCTCTTTGATCCTCCTACAATGGTGCACTATGATGCTTTGAATTTTGGGCCAGCCCTTCGCCTCCACCCCCGCTATTTTATCTAGGGCCTTCTGTACTTCCTTTCGGAGTCCCCATTTTATAATAAAATAAAACAAGGACGTTGATTGGTCACAAGCGGAGCGCGTTTCTGTCCTCCACATCTCTTGAATGTACTGCGCAGCATCTTCCTCATCTCCCATGGTGCATTGCATTATTGAGTGTAAATCGGGAGTATCTGGAAAGGCCCTCCGCAGTGCATTCCATATGCATGTTCTGATATTGTTAAATGAAGCTCCATCATGGGTGTCAATACTTCTAGTTACTCCCGGAAACCCCGCTTTCACCCACACTGATTCTGCCCAATCTCCTACCGCAGACACTAGCAAGCTCTTGATATCTCCTATGGCTAAGGGTACCCCTTGCAGTGTGTTTCTCAAATGCGTAAATCCATTTTCCTGCACCCGCCGTGAATGCGGATGGTTTAAGGAGGTTATTTGTAGCCATCTGTGCCTTGGAAGCAAGACGACACAAAGCAACACAGGTTCAATCCCCGGGTCCACGCTTAGAAACCTCTGGGTATTAAGCGTGTTATAAATAACCTATCATATCATGGAAGATAATGAGGGCGTCCTGCACTTTTGTGGATAAGTGTAACGCTTACCTGACTCTGCGGGGACACCACTCATTATAATGTAACTTTCTTCTCTGAGTGCGTTGTTCTAACCCTTAGTTTTATTTCCCGAAATCTTAAGCTCCAATAGACTAGGAATCTATGAGGAAACACAAGAACATAGATAAATGTAACTTTCCCAAGGTAACTTGCACTAACTAATCTTCCTATCTATCTTCCCCTTCAATCTCTCTACTCTTACCTTTGATTGGTATATTGTGGGCTATCCATCCTGCTTCTGCGCAGGGGCGCTTGTCCTGAAGATGGAAGGGGGTGGCAATTAGGATCTTACTGTAGAAGGGTGATTGGAGGGAAGGCAATAGGCACAGGAAGGAACCAACTAGCCACTGTATAATAACCACCTATCACACTGGAGTGACTCCTAAACCCTTGGACTGAATTGAAACAGGACCCTGAGGTGATGTGTACGGATGACAATAAACCTGAGGAAAACTGTAACAGGGGTTCGATATGGAATGGTACAGAATTTCCTAATGACGTTGTCCAAATATAAACAATGACAAAATGAACGGAGAGAATTATTTAACTATTGCGAGTTCAATGAAGTGTCACAAGTTAAAGGTATTTCACAGAGACATAGCAACAGGAACCCTGAGGCAAGAGTCTGCGTGTTACTAGTGAGAGAATCCTCACAAACGTTTTGAGTGCCGGAGCCCCGACACTCGACACCTGACTGGAACTGATCAAGGCGCTATGCGCACTATCCACCACAATAAATATACCAGAAACAATACTGGCAGAAAGCGCGAGCACAGCTAAGCGTTGCCGCTAACTTACTTCAATTAGAAAGATTCGCCCCAAACGTGTAACGAACACCAAAGGCAAGTAGCGCGAGGGGCAAGGTAAGGAATGCTATGAATAACGGAAGCACGGAACCAGGAACTATGAACCATGAAGAAAGAACGGGGTTCTGAGGAGAATCTTGACAGGATCCGCGGTAAGCGTCCTTTGAAAACAAAACAGATGCGAAGCCCGGAACGCTAAGGGGGAGGGGCTTAAATACTGAAGGCGTGACAACAACTAGACTGCACAGCACCCATACCAGGATTTTCACCGGGGGCCATGTTTGTAGGATAAGGAAGTGTCAAAACTACATAGCCAAGGACCTACCTTCCCTGAGCCCAGGATCTATATGCAGTTAGCCAAGACATTTTAGTAGATTTTGACCCGGTGGTCATGACAATAAGGTGCATTTGCATTTTCATTTTTACTCTCCCACCTTTTACTCCACTTCCCTTTTTCTTTGTTAAGGCCATTTCCCAAACCGCTCTCTCAACCTTCCGTCCCACATCCCTTCCACTCTTGGTGTTGTCAGGTGTACTTGCTGTACTCTTCCCAGTGTTCCTTCTTCACCATCATCAAAATCGCTCCAATACTCTTCATCCCTTACTGATCCCACATTCTCGTATCCTAAACTGTTTGTCTCCCCTTCCCTTTCCACACGCACAGCCCGTATGGGGGCACTGTCAATCTTAAACCGAAAATCTCCCGATTTCCACTCGTCCTCTTGTGGGGAAGGAGAGGTGGTCAGGGGTAGCGTTGCACTCTGTGGTCCTCTTACTGCTTCACGTGCTGCTCATAATCTAGCCAACTCTGTGCATGTGGAGGATAGTGCCACCTCGATGTCCCTAGCTCTCACTCTGGTGTGGGTGGGTGGCTGGAAGTTGTTGGTGGGTCATATAGCGGGGGCGGTGCTAAGCCTGGGCCTGCTAAGGTTGTTCCCCCCCCGGATACATATGTTGGGATTGAGTACCCTTCTGCTGGTCTTGTAAATAGGGGGTAAAGGCTCTTTGGTTAGCCTTCCCCCTTCTCACTTTCCCCTGTATTAGTTGTTGTCACATTATCTGACGCTATCTCTTTCTTCTCCAGGGCGGGTGTTTCCTCAAACATCCCCCACAAATCCAATATTTCTCTCCGATTCTGTAATGGCTTCCCCTTGTATTTGGCAGTAGGGTATGTGGATATATGATCTAATGCACCCTTATCGAAGGGCCCCTCCTCTGGCCAAGTGTGGGGCATTCCTTCCCCTTTAGTTTCCGTCACCCACTGACCATGGTATTTCTTGATTTCGTCACTGTAAAGGGAAGGCTTTTACATATGTGGATTAAGGGTGTGTCTGTCCCCGTGATTGTTGTTTGTTTAAAGTGCGGGTCACCAAAGTGGTCATGCAGTATTGTCCCCTCCCGTCTATACCGTTGGGGCACACTATCAGTCAATTTATTTCCGTCACATGCAAGTTACAATAGTCTCTTATTCGGTCAGACAATATTATCTCCATTGTTATTATACCAAAACACATACCTTTTAGCCATCTTCCTCCTCCATGAAACATCCCTCATTCACTCTCGACACACTTTTCCTGCTCGCTTCTCATTCACACCATACACGCCCCTCCTGATCCTCCTCCGTACATATGAAAAAGTACACTGAAAACAATAAGCTAAAACAACAAGCTAAAACAACAACCACTACTTTCTCCCGAGCCCTCTACTTATATGGGGCTCCCAGGTTGTTGTTCTTAGTTTTGTTTCCCAGCACTGGTCGGGACAGTGCACTGTGGCTGCCACCTTCTCTCCTCAGATGGAGAGGCTCCCTTTCTTTCCTCTTTTATATCCTCTGTATAACTTAAAACTAAAAAAAAAAAAATTGCAATCTATACTCCTGTGTCCACGTTCTTCCGAATGCCTCAGTTTGCGGTTAATCCCCAATATGTCTGGGTCTCTCCCTGGGGCTGTACCCGGCTCCAACGAGCAGGTGGCATTTTTGCAATGCCGGCACCCGCAAGGACCACTTCTGCTGCATACGGGTTTTGGGGGACTGGTCAGCTCTAAGTGGGCACGGCCTTTCCGGAGAGGCCCCTCGATATCGCTCCAAGTACGGGGGCTAATGAATCACGTCACAGGGGTCGTCAAATTAAGGCAAGTCCCACTGTACAATCACTTCAGAGTAAATGCAACCCGCTAGGGAAAGAAGCCAAGAGATAGTTTTGCAAGGATAACAAGGTTTAATTGTACAGAACACAATTATTAGCAAAGGACTCTGCTGCTCGAGAGCGCTCTGGCCTTATCATCAAACATGAGTTTATAAACACAAAAAGCGTCATTTCTTTACAGGACGTTTTGGTGCTCCCGATTAGAGGCCCCCTACACATAGACCAGCTCCATAGGGGATGACAGGCGCTAATTGGCTGGTTCTTCCTCGTCGATCTTGGTGCACATGCGTCAGCTGGGCTCATCCTCGCGATGAAGGTCAGTGTCACACTCACCTGTGTCTCTGCAGGAGCGATGGACGAGCCTCCCTTGACCCCGAGTCTTCACTTTCCCTGTTTCACCCGGAGGAATACCTGTCAAATACAAGGTGTACACTCAGACCTGAATTCACCCGATTCACCTGGGCTCTTCCCCTCTTTACTGTGTGCAGTGATGTCCCCCTATGGACTTACCTTGATCTTTAGAAGGGTGTGGACTCCATCCTGCATTCGCAAGGGCGCGATTCACTTGTGATTGGTGCCAATGTCTGTAGGCTGAGTTCAGATGCCAAACGCTGTTTTATGCTTTCACAGCGAGGCAGAAGTTAGGCAGAAACCTGTGCAGTTCCCTTAGGGACCACAAAGATTTAAGACTACAGGTGTTTGGCAGTAAACCCACTTGGTAGCAGTCTGTACCACACAGATTCACTTGGTAGCTGTGGCTGAGCAGTCAGACTTCCCTCAAGAAGAGTTAGGCAGTATGTAGAGTATACACAATAGGTACAGAGACACAGTAGCACAAACACTAACCAGAGCTTTGGTGTAAAAGTATATAATTATTTATTTAAAAACACACTTGTGATTTACACTAGCAAAAACGAGGTAAGTAAATTCAGCACACAGTCACTATCATATATATACACAACCCTATTCACTTATTAGACAAGTCTTAGTGAGAAACACCACTTATTTTCAGACAGAGGTGAGCGCTTAACATAAGATGACACTTTAATAAGTTGTAAAGAAAGGGAGGGAAAAAAGGCAGAGTTAAGGAAGCACACAAGTTTCAATACTTTTACAAAGAACCACAGTAAGGAAGGATAGGCAGAATTCTACTGGAGAGCAAGGAAGTCAATTGCAAGGCCCACTCTTGGAGAGAGCAAGCAGAAGGGGCCCAGGTTCACACAGTGGGGTTATGCCCAAAGAGTCTTGTAGATAGTTCGCACAAAAAGGATGAAATTAAAGTCAGGAAAAGTTAGCTAGGTTGTCCCAGGCTAGCCCAGGTTAGAAAGTCGAGGCTTTACTGTCACCCCGAACGATCTGTCGCAAGGGAAGCCAGGCGGGACACAGTACCTTAAGTGTGAAGGAAGCTCCAGCGGGGGCAGTTATTCCTGGCAGCAGGTGCAAGTCGGTGTTTCGTCCAGAGGAAGAAGAGGTCTCTCGTGGAGGAAACATGAAGGTCGTTGCACTGCCAGGAAAGAAACCAGCTGCAGAGTTCTCCGGTTAAAAGGTACTACCCTTCTCTTCGCGGTAGTGGTAAACCGTGGTATTCCGGTTGCCGGGGTGCTTGGCACGGGCAAGGCGGCCACAAGATGCTCCAGGAAGGTGAAAAGAAGGCAAAACTGGTTATCCCCACCAGTCAAAGGAAGAAGACTCTCCGGACTGGAGATCTCCTCTGTCGTCGGGAAAAGTGGTGAGACGGTTCAGCAGGGCTCCACCGGTGGTGTCGTCGTTGCAGGTCAGCTCAGCTTCTCCCTCCTCGGATTCTTAGGTCCTGTGGCGACTTCTGAAGTTCCAGTCCCCAAAGCCCTGCTTTTATGCAGCACACCCCCATTCACTCAGCCGAGCTGTCAATCAAACATGCTAAGTGGTTGGGCCAATCACACAAGAGTGCGACTTGAGTTACCAAGGTAACTCAGTCCAGGGTGCCTAAACCCCCTCCCACACCCCCTGTGGTACCCAGACAGAGAGGCACCACTTTTGGAGGCTTCTGTGGAGAAGCCCGCCAAAAAGTGGAACAAAGGGCTCGACTTGGGTTGGAGTCACAGAAGAGAACACAAACGCCATTTTAGAATCGTGTTCTGGCAAAAAATACCGAGGCTATAAGAATTAAATAATTATAGTTGGTAACCTCGAACAATGGGAAAATCCCATAGAGATATATTCGCAGTCGAATATAAAAAGTAGTATCCACTGCCACCAGCCAAAACTCGATCAGGGGGGACGGAGACGTGCCCCCTCGAACAACAGACCCCGGGGCAATCAAATTGGCCCGACCAGTACGTCCACAATATGATGGTTTGTACTGGTTTCTGTTCATAATTTGGGACTAGTAAAGCCAATGGTGACTTTACATGCCCTGGGAGACAGTCAGTCCCAGGGTATGGAGTCTATGTTGGGGGGTCGCTACAACACCCCTGGGTTACGGCACGGAGGGTGCTGTGTAACCCACATAAAAAACACATGAGACCCTATGGAGTAAAAGACCCCATAGCCCATAAAACACATGGAAAGACAAAGGAACACCTCAAATCCGGTCTAAGAGTGGGAGTAAAAGAGTCTCATTCTTAGCAGGAGAAAAAATAACCCCATAAATCCAGCAAAGCTGCTGGGGGACTCACTAGGTTTGGGGAATTAGCCTTTACAGAGAATTCTCCCTAACAGCAGAGTGTTCAAGGCGCCAGTTTCTTCACTGGTTAGAAAGTCCTTCCCACAAGTGAACGTTGCGCGGAGAATGTAGAGTGTCTGAAATTGTCAGTCTTGTCTTTATTTGCCGGTATTTTTGTGGGCGAGTAGCGCTCTGTGTAGAAGATAGCTGCTGGTAGGTTTGCGCAGCGCCTTTTATTCGAGCGTGCCTGGTAATGTCTCTCCCTTTCCCTTGCAGGAGAAATTATGTGACATTAGCGTCTCTTGTCCGGGTTTAGCGCTACGGGAGACTTGGTGGTTGGGTAAGTATACACGGAGGCTTTTGGTAAGTATGCACCGTGAGCGCAGTGAAATAAGTGTCCGCGTTATTGGGGCGAGCGCAATGACTAATGTCTCTTTCTTTTGCAGGGGTTTGTGCGCTCGTACAACTGACCTGGAATGCAGCGTTGCGGGAAGATTCGGCGAGTATGCGCAGCGTTACTGATGTGCGCGTGTTAACGCAGTTCTTCTTTGTTCTTACAGGTGCCGGTCTAGAAGTCCCCTCTTGAATGGAGATAGCTGCGGCATGGAGTAAGAACAGAGGTTCTTACGGAGCAGGTAAGCTGAAGCAGAATGATCCGGAGCAGGATGATCAGGAGCAGGTAAGCAGAAGCTGGCTGATCCAGAGCACGGCAAGTGTGTTGCTGATGCAGCTCACAGTAAGCAACGCGAAGCACTGAAGAATCTTGGGTGTGGCTTATATAGCCAGCCACACCCAAACACTAGAGAGCTCATGAATCATCATGCACTTCCTGTTTGGCAACTTCACCTCTCGAATCCCTGGAACGTACCCCCCCCAACCCAAAGTGCCTGACACCTTTGTTGAATACATAACGTTTCCCCTTGATGGCTATGTTGCATATACAATATGAATACCAACCTATTATACCCTGGGCCGTGTTGTCTGTACAGGTATGCATCTCTTCAATGGCCTCATTGTCTATTACAACATTAAAGGCCTTTATATTTTTGTGAGTCCAATTTTTAAAATTCCTCCCGGCATTCCCAATCAGCACTCATATTTAGTCTTAGCATGAGGTAATCACTATATACAGTGTGTTGAACATTCATATAGTGTATTCTAGCTATACCCTGAGGATTACCCTGAAGAAATAGTCTATGGTCGCTACCCTTCCTCTGGACATCCAGGTATAGTTGCCTGGTATGTCTCTGCTCACTCTGCATTTATAATGTATAATCCCCAATTTTTCACAAATCATAGCCACAATTTTCCCTGATCATTTAGTTTTGTGTGTTTCATGGTACAGACTGCAGCAAGGTCTCTAGTAGCATCTATAATTTGATCGACACATGTATCTCCCTACCAAATATAACCAGCATCCCCAATTTCTTAGAGGCAACCTGCTAACACTTCGCCAAAGATGTAATGTGTACTTCCAGCAACGTGCCCCCCCCCGGCGGGGTGAGGGGGGGGACAGGGGGGAGATTATATGGAACAAGTTACTTACCTGTAATCGTTGTTCTCCAGCATGGGTCTGGCATGGATTCACATGCTCATGAATATTCCCTGTCGTCAGGCTGGGAATCCTCGGTAAAGAAAAAATCAGTATCAGTTTCGTTTCTGATCTGTCTTTCGTAGTAGTAACCAATCACTGATCTCTGCGTCATACTGACCACAGCCAATGACTGCCCTCTACCTAAGCCCCGCCTCTGGCAGCCATCTTCAGATTTGGCAGTATGACCAAGTGAAGAGCCGCAGAGGGGTAGGCGGGAGGGTTCGCATGTGAATCCATGCCAGACCCAGGCTGGAGAACAACAGTTACAGGTAAGTAACTTGTTCCTTCTCCAGCATGGGGTCTGGCATGGATTCACATGCTCATGAATAAAGAATACATAGCAGTAACACATGCACAACCACGGGAGGTGGCAAAGGCTCAACATTAAGCATTACATCAAACTCAACATTAAGCAATTCTTACCTCCTCACCAGGCTCACCTTAAGCGAACAGATTGTGCAGCACTGCTTGGGCGACCCTGGACTCCTCCCTGGAATCCCGATCGACGCAGTAGAATTTCGTGAAGGTGTGCGTCGACCTCCACGTAGCAGCCCTGCAGATGCCCAGCAAGGGCACACCAGATAGGAACGCCGTAGTAGCTGCGATCGCTCTGGTGGAATGGGCTCTCGGATGGCCAGGCAGCGGTCGGTTTGCCAACCGATGACAGTACATGATACAGCCGGAGAGCCATCTGGAAATGGAGGCCTTTGAGAGAGCCTTCCCCTGATTGACAGGTCCAAAGTTCACAAAAAGTTGTGACGTCTTCCGAAAACACTTTGTGCGGTCCACGTAAAACTTCAGCGCTCTAGCCACATCCAGCGAGTGCAAAGTCCTTTCGGCCGGCGACGAAGGTGACGGGAAGAAAACAGGCAACACCAAGGGTTCGTTGAGGTGGAAGTCCGACGGCACTTTGGGCATGAAGGAGGGGTGCGTCCTGAGCACTACCCTTGTGTCGTGAAAAGTCAAGAACGGGGGCTTGCAGGAAAGGGCCTGGATCTCTCCCACTCTTCGTGCGGAGGTGATGGCCACAAGAAACGCTCTTTTCCACGACAAGAACTTCAACGGAGCCGAGTGCAGAGGCTCGAACGGAGGTCCCATGAGCTTGGTCAGCACCACGTTGAGCTCCCACGCCGGGGCCGGAGCCTTCACCGGCGGGAACGATCTGAACAGTCCCTTCATGAATTCTTTCACCAGACGATGAGACCACAAAGACGTCCGCCCCGTGGTTCTGGTGTATCGGGAGATCGCAGCAAGATGAATCTTTATGGACGCGTGCACCAGTCCAGCCTTGGCCAGCGTCAGAAGGTAAGGCAGTACCTGGGGAGCTGTAATCCGTAGAGGGTTAATCTTCTGTGCGTGGCACCAGACAGAGAACCTCTTCCATTTGTGTCCATAGCATTTAAGAGTTGAGGACGCCCTGGCCTTTGCAAGAACCTCTCTGCAGTCGGCCGGTATGTCGTATCCTCCAAACTCTAACCCTGCAGGAGCCAGGCCTGCAAGTTCAGCGACTTCGGGTCGTGATGGAGGATGGCGCCTCCTTCCCTGGAGAGAAGATCAGCGTCCACTGGCAGCTTGATTGATGGGGACGCTGACAAGTCCAGAAGGTCCGGGAACCATATCTGCCTCGGCCACGCAGGTGTGACGAAGATCATCCTGCACCGTGACCTCTTGAGCTGGTTGATGAGCCGGATCAGCAATGGCAATGGAGGGAACGCGTATAGAAACAGGCCCTCCCAGGGGAACGAGAAAGCATCGCCCATGCTCCTCGGCTGGGGAAACCTGCTGGCGAACCTCCGGCACTTGGAGTTTGTCGCCGTCGCGAACAGGTCGATCTGGGGTGTGCCCCACCGTCGGAAGACGCGGTCCACTAGATCCTGTCGTAGCTCCCACTCGTGGCACGAGCGCAGTTCTCTGCTGAGCGAGTCGGCGATGGTGTTTTTTATTCCTGCCAGATGAAACGGCACCAGAAACATCCCTTGGGCGACGGCCCAATGCCACAGATCCTGCGCCTCCTTGGACAGGGCTGGGGATCTGGTACCGCCCTGCTTCCTGATGTAGAACATGGTGGTAGTGTTGTCGGTGAAGATCCTCACCACCTTGCCCTTGAGGGACGGAAGAAAGGACCTGAGGGCCCAAAACACTGCACGGATCTCCAGGACGTTGATATGGAGGGACTTCTCTGTCGGAAGCCAAAGGCCTCTCGCGTGCAGATTTTCGGTGTGCGCTCCCCACCCTTCCAGGGAGGTATCCGTGGTCACTGTCTCCTGGTGGCCGGGGGTCTGGAAGTCCATGCCCGCCATCAGATGCGCGCGGGTGCCCCACCACCGGATTGCTCGTCGGAAACTCTCGTCGAGTGTGATCCTCTCCTCGAAGCTGCCCGTCGTCTGGATCCAGCGCGCGTCCAGGAACTCCTGCAACGGGCGCATCCGGAGCCTGCACAGGCGGATGAGATAAATGCAAGAAGACATCATTCCGAGGAGGGACTTGATGGACCTCACCCTGGCCGCGTCCGCAACCAGCATCCGCTGGACCTTGCCCAAGATGGCCCTCGTCCTTTCCTCCGACGGAGAGGCCAGAAGCGACACTGTGTCGAGCTTCGCTCCCAGAAACAGTGCGTCTTGCGCGGGCAACAGGTGGGACTTGCCGTAGTTTATGGAGAATCCCAGGTCCGTGAGCAGTTGGACGGTCCTTGCCGTGTGCTCCACGGCGAGCTCCTTCGTCTTTGCTCGGATGAGCCAGTCGTCCAGGTAGGGGTAGACGTGGATCCCTTCTCGGCGCAGCTGCGCCGCCACCGGTGCAAGGCACTTGGTGAACACCCTGGGTGCCGACCTCAATCCGAAGGGAAGGGCTCTGAACTGGTAGTGACGCCCTTGGACCACAAACCTGAGAAACTTTCGGTGTCCCTTTAGGATGGGAATATGGAAGTACGCATCCTCCAAATCCAACGACGACAGGAAATCGCCCTCCTCCAGTTGACCCAGGACGTGTTGGAGGGTGACCATCCGGAACTTCTGTGCCTTGATGAATTTGTTCAGTCGTCGTAGGTCCAGGATGGGACGCCATCCTCCCGTCTTCTTCTTCACGAGGAAGTATCTTGAGTAAACTCCGGAGGCCCGAAGCCTCTTTGGGACGAGCTCGATGGCGCCCTTCTTGAGCATCGCCTTTACCTCCAAGAGAAGTTGAGGGACGTGATGTTCTTTCCTGGCCACAGGGGGGACGCGCGGGCACCTCTTTAGAAACTCGAGCGCGTGACCCTGAGCTAGGGCGTCCAGCACCCAACGGTCGGTGGAGATGGACTCCCACACGCTGACGAAGCTCGCCAGCCGGCCTCCCACAGGGGTGCTTCGGTGGGGGCCCGACCCTGCGGCCGGTTCAGTCCTGCTTTGACGAGGCTTTGCCGCCTTGTCCTCCTTGGCGACGACGGCGGGGTCCGCCTGACTTGCCTCGTCCCCTGTAAGCTTCCTGTGACGACGAACGGGCCGCTTGACGGTAGGTGGAAAATCCGCCGCTGGAACCTTTGGAGGCACCCTGTTTGCCTCCGCCGCTCCGAAAGGGCGGCCGCCGTTGCTGGAGAACCCCAAGAGCCGGGGCCGTCTCCGTGTCCGCCTTGATGGCTTGAAGGGAATCGTCCACTGTTTTCCCAAACAGGTTGTTTCCGTCGAAAGGCATGTCCAAGACTCTGGTCTGCACGTCCTGACGGAAGTCAGTAGCCTTGAGCCATCCACGCCGCCTAAGGCACACGCCGTTGCCCAACTGGCAAAATCCAGTGTCAGCGATGTCCGTCGCAATCGTAATGGCGTGGTCCGACGCCACCTCTCCTTCCTGCAAGATCTCTAGGGCTTCAGCCCTCTTGTCGTCTGGTAGGAAGTCCAGCAGGGGGGCCAGTTTGTACCACAACTCCCTGTCGTAGCGGGCTACGATAGCCAAGGCGTTGGCCGTAATCGTCGTCGCTGCCGTCGAGATGACTCTGCGTCCCATCGTGTCTAATTTCTTTCCCTCGCCGTCCGGCGGGGAGGTTGACGTAGAGGCCGCGCCCCCCCCCCCCCGCTTTCTTCCTGGCCGCCGCAGAGACGACCGAGTCCGGGGTCGGCTGTGCCCGAAGGCACAAGGGGGCCGCGTCCGGGACCTGGTACTTCTTCTCGTACCGATCCCTTCTAGCCGGCGTCGTGGATGGGTTCTTGAGGAGGGCGAGGCCCTCATCCCAAATGTCTAGTAGAGGTACAGCGAGGACCGTCTTTCTCTTGGTCTCGCGCCGTTGATAAAGGAAACCTTCCTTCTTCTCTTCCGGGCAGAGCTGGAAAAGCTCTGATGCCCTGGCGATCATGGAGTGAAACGATCCAATCTCGTCGGGCGGGGAAGCCGGGTGGGAGGTGACGACGGGAGATCCTCGTCGTAAACCTCGTCGTCTGTACCCGTCGCGGCCGTGTCAGTCCCCGTATCATCCCCACGTGCCGTGGACGGGGAGGAGGGCTGAACAGGGCACGATGGCTGAAAAGGAGGTGGAGGATGAATCCTTCTCTTAGGGGGAGGGCTCCCAGAAGGGCCTGGCTCCGGGTCCCCCGTCGGGAGCGGTTCCTCCGTTGGTGGTAACGGCAGTCTCGTCCTTATCTCCGAGCATAAGGACTGTATAGCCAACAAAATGGCCGCCGAGTTGTCTTGCGGCACTGGTTGAGGGAGATCCGATGGGCGATCAGGAGCCCCGTCGGCATCCTCGACGCCCTCGTCGTCTTCCACGTCCTGGTCCGTCCCGACAGGATGGCCTTCTTCCACGCCAGAACCGTGGCCCAAGACTTCGATCAGCTCCTCCTCAGAGGTTGAGGCAGAGTCCACGACGACCTCCTGCCCCCCCCTTTTTCTTCTACGTCGGAGGTTTCACGGGGGTCCTGTCGATGGGCATGAAAGAGGACTCCCTCCGCGGTGGCAGGGAGATTCTGGGCCCCGGGGTCGCCACCACTGGTGTAGCCTCCACAGGCTGAGCCAGGGCCGCCGTGACTGTCTCGATAGAGGCCTTGGCCGGATGGTTCAAGGCTTTCACCACCCTAGGTGTGCTCACCGCCTTCTCCTTGGGGGGGAGGGTCACAACCTCGCTCCCCCTCCGATGGGGCCTTAGGGCACGACCGGGGTCTCTCCAGGAGTTTCGCCGGGTGCTCAGCCTTCCTCTTACCCGAGCCAGAGCATTGGCTCGTGGTTGATGGCGCCGGGGAGGATGCGCCCTGCCTGGCGCCCGTAGAGCCCGACCGTTCGGCGCTCCTGGTGCCAGCGGACTCGCAGTGCTTGGCCTTCTGTTGGACCCCCGTCGCCGGGGCGCCCTCAAATGTCTTAGAAGACCGCTCGGACTTCTTCCGTCCTCCTTGAAGACATTCTGAAGCTGGCATCCAGGGCAGACCCTGAACAGCTTTCCGGGCGTCGAGCTTCCCTTCTCCTGGGCCATGTCCGAGATGGGCCTGAGAAACTTCTGGAGTCCTCCAAAAGCGTGGCTCGACGAAATCTTCACCCTTGAGGGGCGTAGACGAATCCGACACGGGTCCCTGTTGATCGGATGAAGAAACGGTGGAGCTTGAGGCTCTTTTGACCGAAAAAAGAGAAATGTTTTGAGAAAAAACGTGAAAAATAGCACTAACGCTCGAGATCAATAGCACGAGGATCCCAACACTTGAATGTGCGGTAAAAATCTGAAGATGGCTGCCAGAGGCGGGGCTTAGGTAGAGGGCAGTCATTGGCTGTGGTCAGTATGACGCAGAGATCAGTAATTGGTTACTACTACGAAAGACAGATCAGAAACGAAACTGATACTGATTTTTTCTTTACCGAGGATTCCCAGCCTGACGACGGGGAATATTCATGAGCATGTGAATCCATGCCAGACCCCATGCTGGAGAAACATTGATCTTATTGCCACCTGATGGTGCTGGGTCCATTATCTCTACTACTATAACATTCAATGTGTTTCCTCGCACCTCTATTTCTTCTGCCACCAACTTAACATACCTGCCTAAGGTCTCCCCACACTTCCCCTTACCATCTATATTAACCGGCTCTGTCAGCCAACATTCTTTAACGAGAAATAGGTAATTCTCAAACAACCACTGATGGTCTCCTTTATTACAGATATAATTACTGCATGACTGTAGCCCACGAGCGTACCATGTCACAATGTTAAGTGGTCATTGCCTTTTCTGAGGGTGGACTGTCAGAAATCCAGATAACCAACCCCACTCTTGCCCGATAGAGGGGTGCGGAAATGACTATTTCGCTAGTGATCATTCGGACCTTGAGTGGACAAGAGAGGCTTTTCCGACTGGGTTATTTACTTTGTTTTTACTCAGGGTCGTACCATTTTGCTTGCATGGTGCATCCCACTCGGGGGATTTACCATGACTCTGACGGGGGCACTTCAAGAATTCAATGTCATACCCCATTATCTGTAAACGCTGCCGATGTGTCCTCACTAGATCAAACATAGTATTTGTGAAGCAGTGGACCCTTGTGAAAGGTATTTAGCATCCTCTTGTAGTTCAACATAGTCAATGTCACTTGATTATAATACTCGCAATGACTTCTAATATGGTTGCCTATTTAACCATAATTCATCATTATGAGTGAACAGTTTATAACTATTCGTTGAACGTGGTGACGATCTTGGAGCATTACAGGTTTATAGTTCGTATAAATATCAAGTTCGAGAACAAAACAGTGGTCTTCCGCTTCAGAGTCAATGCTAAGTAACTGCACAGGCCACCACTCGGGCAGCCATGTTAATTTGGCGAGGTGACGTGAAGAATGGTTACACAGATATTTATTTATCTAGCGCACCAAGTCCTGAGGCATCTGGACGCATTAATTACAGTACATATGTTACGCAAATACAAAAACAATAGTGAAGCAGATTAGAATCATAGAAAGTGCAGAAAGGGGTACAGGCAGACAGGATAATGGAAAATATTCTTAAGTCTCTTGCGAGAGGAGCCAGATTTTTGCATTTTTTCTGAGTAGATGGAAGGAAAGATATTCAAGGTATCTTTAACAACACCATCATCAACAGCATCAAATATCATTATCCAAATATATTTTCCTTAGAGTTCAGAGCAATCAAAAAGGTATACATTTTAGGGCTCAGAATCTGATAAAGCCAAAATGTATTCCGAGATGCAATTAATGTCCATTCACCCTATTTACGAAGCCCTCAAGCATATATTGAGTCAGAATATATTTTGGTACTCCATCAAAAGAAGCATATAGGTTAGTGTAAATATACAGTACAGAGAACAAATTCAAACAATTTTGACGAGCCTTACTCAACTGGAACGAGTTAGCTGTACTATGTTAAACTTACCGGGACAAGCAGAGGCCAACATCGGTAAAGCTTTCTTGTCCTCGGTCTGTCTGTGGAAACGATGCAAAAATTCTCGTTGACTTTCCAGGAGACTAAAATTCCGTGAGAAGGTAGTGTCAAACACATAGTGCACACCTACAAAAACACAAGAAAGGGTTAGATTTTAGAAATCAAAGACAAGGCAATTTGGTACCAACATCATCAGTTTTCTTGGTGTGGATGGATCGCCATTCGTTTTTCCCCTGCGACTGGAGGCAAACTGGGTTAATCATGGATACAGGTAAGGATTTTTTCTTAAGCATTGCAAAAATATACACAGTTGCACTATTTGATCGACTTCCTCAAGCGAAAGTGCTAGCCGCCTTTGACAGTATTTTAAAGTCTGATTTGGCCGAGTCATTTCACCAATTCTTCTGACACAACACAAGTAGTAGGGTTACACTGGCTGAAACATATCACAAGCAAACCTCACCTGCCAATTGTAGTTTGTTGTCCATTTTCAGTACTAATGGGGACCATTTGCCGTTTCCCCTAGATGTCTCAATTTATTTTAAAGCTACATTCTTTCATGCACTCGTATCCAGGACATAATCTCCTGGTGATTTCTAGAAGGCCATGCCAACAACTATTCCCATCACAGCGGTCATCCACAAACCTGCAGCCAACTTCAGTTCAGTTCTGAGAAGAATAGATCAGCCATCCCAAAGGGAGTCAGTGGCAGAAATAGGGGAGGTGGAAAAGGGGTTGGTTGCTCGTTCTAGCTCCTCCATGGGTGCACCCCCATGGTTCGTGCAGGGCTAGCACACCGTCAGGACTGGCACTTCGTGCTAGCGCTGATATTTGAAAAAAATGGTGTGTGTGGTACAGAGCGTTGCTTACATGGTTGCTTGACAACCACGTTGCTGGTTGGTGCAGTGTCGGTGCACTCCGGGTATTGAAGTCCTTCCAGTGGGCGCCGGCACTGCACACCCAAATTCGTCCTGACAGTCTGATGCTCCCTTGGTAGCATTGCTTGTTTGCCTGGCTACACACTGCCACCTGAAGAGAAGACGGAAAAGACGACATAATTGCATGAATTTTGTGATTTTGTGATGTGTTATTTTATGCTTGCGTGTGTGTTTGAATGTTATGCACAGCAAGAGAGAGACTGTAGCTGTGTATACATTAGCACTAGTGTGCGCCTGTGAATAAGTGTTTGTGTGCGGGTGCCTGCATTTGTATGGTTGGTCAGCCTCATGAAAATGGTATGAAGTGCTCCTGTGAAGTGCAGTTTGTGACATGGCATTTACTGGATTTTGTTTTCATGTGTTCCCTAGAGAACAAGCTGTAAATAGTATGCTATTTTACCTCATTTTACACAAAAATTGTGCGCCCCCCCCCCCCGTTGCCCCCCTCTTTAATTATTTCGGGCTTGGTCGCTTGCACTAATCTGAAGAAATATTTAGGCCTTTCCACTGAAAATATTCACCAGACCAAAGTGAGCGTGAATCTGGTATTTTTCATGTTTCTCAGAGAAACAATTGTAAGGCTTTTAAGCCCAATTTTCCTCTACAATTGTGTTGCAAAATGCATCATTACAGCACATTATTTTTTTGAGGGTATCCCCCTGGGTACTCCCCAACCCTTACTTATTTTGGGCACCCCTGCTATGCTTAGTCGCTCATTTCTAATTTGACAAAAATATTTAGGCCCTTCCACTGAAATCATTCACCAGCCGTGTGGCTCACTCATTAATCCTTTAGCATTTTAGTGCCCCTTCAGAAGCTTTCTGCCCCCAGAGCACCAAAAGCTGCCTCTGCCACTGCAAGGAACATGCCTGCTTGTCCATACAGAGGAAGCATACCAGATACGACGAATGCAGGGTATCCGTTCCGTCTCCTCAAGGGAGCCACCCCCCGAGGGAATAGGGAGGTGAGCCTGATAACACCCCTAGGAGATATAGGCCATGTGGGATCCCACTGGAGGTGACACCCCGTCCCCCCCTTTGAGGACACTCACTATGGAAGACCTCACATCAAACCTAGCATCCCTCAGGGCCATATCACATGAGGACGACAACCTCCCTGCCGTCGCACTGGATCCTGCCGACTGAAGCTCTCTTCCTGTACCTGACAATCATCAACAGATCCCCAACTCAAAGCACCTTCCCCCTCGACCCTCAGGACTGGCCATATCCTGCTGCCGCTCAAGCAACCAACACTCGACCCTGATTACCTCACTCAACATATATCGCCCCATCTGTTAGGGAGAATTCTCTGTTTAGGCTGAATTTCCTAACCTAGTGAGTCCCCCAGCAGCTTTGCTGGATTCTGGAGTTTGTTTTTTTCATCCTGCCAAGAGTGAAACTCTTTCTCCCACTCTTGGACATGATTTGTGGTATTTCTTTGAATGTTAATGTGTTCTATGGGCTATGGGGTCTTTTACTCCGTAGGGTCTCATGTGTTTTGCTATGTGTGTTACACAGCACCCTCCGTGCCGTAACACTGGGGTGTCCTAGGTGACCCCCAACATAGACTCCATACCCTGGGACTGACTGTCTCCCAGGGCATGTAAAGTCACCATTGGCTTTACTAGACCTAAATTTACTAACAGAACCAGTACAAACCATCCTATTGTGGACGTACTGGTAGGGGCAATTCGATTACCCCAGGGTCTGTTGTTCGAGGGGGCACTGTCCCGTCCCCCCTCGTCGAGTTTTGGCTGGTGGCAGTGGATACTACTTTATAGTCAACCGCAAATATATTCCTATGGGATTTTCCCATTGTTCGAGGCTAATACCTTTTCTATGTAGCCTTGGTCATACCACCGGTTTATTAAATTAAAATAAATTCACTGGTTGGTATTTTCTGCCAGAACTCGTTTTTAAATGGCGTATGCGTTCGCCTCTGTAACTCCAAACCAAAGGTTGAGCCCTTTGTTCCACTTTCGGCGGGCTTCTGCACAGAAGCCCTCCAAAGTGGTGCCATTCTGTCTGGGTACCACAGGGGATGTGGGAGGGGGTTTAGGCACCCTGGACTGAGTTGCCTTGCCAACTCAAGTCGCACTCTGGTGTGATTGGCCCAAGTGGTGAGCCACCCTATTCACCACTTAGCATGTTTGATTGACAGCTAGGCTGAATGAATGGGGGTTTTATGCATAAAAGCAGGGCTTTGGGGACTGGGACTTCAGAAGTCGCCAAGGACCTAAGAATCTGACGAGGGAGAAGCTGAGCCGACCGGCAACGACGACACCACCGGTGGAGCCCCGCTGAACCGACTCACCACTTCCCAACGACAGAGGAGATCTCCCTGCTGGAGAGTCTTCTTCCCTTTGACTGGTGGGAACAACCAGCCCCTTGCTTTTTCTTCGCTTCCAGGACTTCTAGTGGTCGAATTGCCCGTGCTGAGCACCCCGGCAACCGGATAGCCACTAACCACTGTACCGCGACCAAAAGGTGGTGCCTTGTGACTGAGCACTCCACGGCTGGTCTCTTCCCTGGTGGTGCAACGATCTTCAACTTTCCTCTACGACGAGATCATCTCTTCTTCTGGCAAAGCCCCGACTTGCATCCAACACCAGGAAGAACTGCCCCCGCCAGAGCTGTCTCTCCACTCAAGGTACTGTGTCCGCCTGGCTTCCCTTGGGACGGTTAGCGTGAGGTGTCTTAAATCCTTACCTTTCCACTGGGTCGCCTCCAGACCTTCTTAACTTTTGTTCTAAAACTGGTCCAACCTTTCTGTGACATTTTGCTACAAAGACTTGAAGTGCATTTCCACTGTGAGATTTTTGGGACATACCGCCTTACCTCTCTCCGAGTGGACCTGGCCTCTGAACTTTGTGATCTACAGTAGACCCTGCCTTGCTTGCCTTGCATTTGCTTCGTAAAAGTGTTGGTACTGAGTTGGTTTCATACCCTGCTTTTTTCTCTCCCTTTCTAACGAATACTAGAGTGCCATCTAGGTTAAGCACTCACCTCTGTCTGCAAATAAGTGGCGTCTTTGAACCTAGACTTGTCGAAATATTGTTATGGGATTGATATATACTTATAGTAACTGTGATTGAAGTCGTTTGCCATATTAGTGCCAGTGTGTTTTTCATAGATGTGTTCTTAAATAATTATATATCTTTACACCCAAGCTCTGATCCGTGTCTGCTTCTTCTACTGTGTAAATTGCCCTATCTTGTATACTCCACATACTGTCTAACTCGTCTTGAGAGAAGTCTGACTGCTCAGCCACAGCTACCAGGTAAATCTGGGTGGTGCAGACTGCTACCAATTGGGTTTTCTGCGAACTCATGTACTCTTAAACTTTTTGCAGAGGTCCCAGAGGGAACTGCACATGTTTCTGCCTAACACTGGTGTACAGCAGTGGGATTTGTATAGAGTATACAGTTTAGAGTGCTTTTCAACACTTTAGCATAACTAACCACAAAGCTTAGCACTAAAAAGCAACTTTCCAAAAACATGTCTACTATGGAAGTTTACAGTCAAGAGTCCTTGTCAGGTGAAAATACTGAGAGTTTGAGAGCTCTCTGTAGACAAGAGAATCTTTCTGTAAAAGGCAAGAAAATAGAACTGATAGCAAGATTGCTGGAAAACCAAAGTCTGGGTACTGGTTCAGAGGAACCAACTTCTCCAGCAAATGTAGATGACAGTAATGGTGTTGATCTAAATCAAAGTTCTGATGATAGTGATGAGGAGGCTGAAGAGGAAGGCGAGGCTAATGAAACTGTCTCCCCTACCCCTCTGTCTGCCTTACCAGCTGTACCTACTGGGCCTATAGCAGGTCCCACACTAAGTCCTCAAGTCCTTCAACTAGAAAAAATGAAAATAGACTTGGAATTCAGAAGGATTACTGCTCAAACTGAACAGAAACACCAAGAAATGCAACAAATTCTTAGGCTCAGAGAAATGGAGCCCAAGCATGAGTTAGAAATGAAAAAGTTGTCTGTTGAAACTGCTTCTGTCTCTGGCTCCTCTAGAAGTTCCAGTCCCAAAAGACCCCGATGCCTAAGGAATTAATTGGTATGTATGAACCAAAGTTGGATGTGTTGGATTGGCTGAGTTTGTTTGAGTATAATCATGGGCTCCAGAACATCACAGGTAATGAGCTACTTAACTGGTTGTTCTCTAGGCTCCCCCCTGTTGCAACTGATGCGGTAATGGAGTTGGGGGAGGAGGATAGGAAAGAGTATGAAAGTGTGAAACTAGCTCTGATAGCTAGATTTGGGAAGACCCCTTCCCAGCATCTTAAGAGGTTTAGATCCCTCAAAAAGCATGATTTTACCCCTTGGGCTACCTGGGTGAGTAAAGGGTTGAAAAACTTAGAGGGATGGATTAAGGGTTACAAGGTGAACACTTATGAGGGTATGAAGAATCTTTTTATGTTGGAGTCAATTTATGATGCCTGTTCTCCTGAGCTGAGACAGCACTTGGCTGATTCAAAGGAATTTGATTCCAGGAAGCTAGCTAAGGCTGCTGACTTATGGGTTGCCAACAGGGCTACTCATAAGGATTCTGGGGCAACTCAGAAAAAGGATGAGGGAAGACAGCCAAAAAAGGACTCCAAAGAGAATTCTAATAATTCCAATTCCAAAGAGGGCCCCAAACAAAACCATAAGGGTAAGCCACAAGGAAAACCACAGCAGAATAGCGTACTTTCTGGTGCCAAACCAGAGGGAGGCCAGAACAAGCCGCCATTCTAGAAAGCATTTGGTAAATGCTTTGTTTGTGGCTCTACTGACCATGTGAAAGGAGATCCCAGATGCAAGGTTAAACCTTCAGGGGTCCAGCTTGTCTCCTTAGCCTTCGCTCCAGAGGAGGAAGTCCAAATGGCAAGTGGAAACTTTCTACTGCTGGCTGATGAACCCATTGGAGTCTCAGCCAGTGTTTCTTTAGTGTCTCTGGGTTTGTGGGAACAACAGAATTTAGATGTCTATAATTATTTCCCAGATAATACTAAAGAGTATTATAAGGACAGTGTCCAGGTGAATGGTGAGGAGACTCCTGCCATTAGGGACACTGGGGCCAGCATAACTGTGGTGGATAAATCTTTTTTTCAGGCTGAGGATGTTGCTAAGGCACCCAAACGCCTCACCAAGTTAGCTGGAGGGCCTGTGCAGATGCTTCCCCAATTACCAGTTCTCATCCAGTGTAATGACATGACTGTGAAGATACCTGTCAGCATACAAAGTGAGGTACCAGGACGAGTTCTGTTGGGTAACGATTTAAAAACTCTTGGAGTTGTGTCTCATACCCCCAGACCTCCTAGTAAACGGTTACAGGAGCTAACCAGACCTGCAAGGGAGAGAACCATGAGAGGTACTCCCAAGGAGATGGAGAAAGATATCACTCCTGCTCCACTGGATTTGTCAGCTGCTGTCTCAAGGAAATCAGAAGCGAAAGGTAAACCTAAAACTTCTAAACAGAAACCAGCAGCCAGCACTTCAGTGCAGCCAACAAGGACTTCCCCTCGGTTGTCCAAAGTTACACCAGTAACTCCCCCTCCAGCTGAGGCTGAGAGGGTGGTACAACCCTGTGTGGTAGAATTAGACTCTGAGGAAGAGCTAATGGAAGGCCACAAACTCATTGGAGATCTGGATCCTGTTGACCATCCTGAGCTTCAATCTTTACTGGTAGAAGGTGGACCCAACGGGGCAGACTTCAGTAAGGGACAGAGAGAATGTCCAACTCTGGAAGGTCTTCGCCACCAGGCAGAAGCTCAGGCTGAAGGGCAAGAGCCTGGGAAATACAGGTTGCACTGGGAAGATGGCCTCTTCTACAGTGAACCGACAGAGTCTGAACCTGGAGACTACAAACGACTTGTAGTACCCCAAGAGAACAGACAACAGTTCTTGCAGTTAGCCCACGAGATTCCTTTGGCTGGTCACTTGAGTTTCAAGAAGACTAAGGAAAGGCTCTCTCTCTACTTTTATTGGCCAACGATGGGGGCCGAAGTAGAAAAACACTGCAGGAGCTGCCACACCTGCCAGACCTCTGGTAAGGTTAGCTCCAAGAATGTGGCACCTTTAGTGCCTCTCCCCGTTGTGGGAGTCCCATTTGAGAGAGTAGGGATTGACATTGTTGGTCCCCTTGATCCTCCAACTTCCTCAGGCAACAGGTTTATACTTGTTGTAGTAGACCATGCTACTAGGTATCCTGAGGCCATTCCTATGAGGACTGTTACAGCTCCGCCTGTGGCTAAGGCCCTCCTTGGTATTTTTACCAGGGTTGGGTTTCCTAAGGAAGTAATCTCTGATAGGGGGTCAAACTTTATGTCCCACTACATGAAAGCCATGTGGAAAACCTGTGGAGTTACTTACAAGTTCTCAACAGCTTACCACCCACAAACCAATGGATTGGTCGAACGGTTCAACCGAACCATGAAAAGCATGATAGGTGCTTTAGAGGAGCCCCTTAAACGAAAGTGGGATCTTCTACTGCCATGCCTTCTCTTTGCTTATAGAGAAGTCCCTCAGGAGGGAGTAGGTTACTCTCCCTTGAGCTTCTCTATGGTCATCCCATCAGAGGTCCATTGGCCCTGATTAAGGAGGGGTTGGAGAGTGCTCCTTCCCCCAAGCCAGTCAGAGTGACTGACTACGTGATAGGGCTCCGGAGGAGAATGTCACACATGATGGCAGAAGCAAGTGATAACTTGAAAGCTGGACAAGCATTGGTCAAGCACTGGCATGATCAAAAGGCTAACATGGTTGAGTTCACTCAAGACCAGCTAGTTCTCGTTATGATCCCAACAAGGCAGAGGGCCTTGCAAGACAAATGGATGGGACCCTTCAGAGTTGTGGGTAATCTTGGAGAGGTCAACTATCTGGTGGACTTGGGCAATCCCAAGGAGGCTCCAACAGTCTTCCACACCAACCGACAAAGCGTATGTCTCGAGACCTGATGTAGGAGCGTTGCTTCTAGCATCATCAGAGGAAGAAGAAGAGAGTGAAGCTCTTCCTGATCTCCTCAGAGACTTACCTTTAGACGAAAAGATTGAAGGAGTAAATCTCTCTTCAAATCTGACACCTGAGCAACAGGAAGAGTGCAAATCTATGTTAAATCAGTTTGCCTCTCTGTTCTCACTTTCACCAGGCTTGACCCCTTGGGGCCAGCATGACATACTCACTGGTGACTGTCTGCCAGTCAAAAGCTGAGGATACAGAATGTCAGAAAATATAAGAACCCACATTAAAGGTGAGGTCAGCAAGATGCTTGATCTCGGGGTAATAGAGCCCTCTACTAGTCCATGGTCTAGCCCAGTTGTGTTAGTACCAAAGGCAGGATCTAAAGAACTTAGATTCTGTGTGGACTATAGAGCTCTTAATGCAGTCACCAAGACTGATGCCCACCCTTTGCCAAGAACAGATGAGTTGGTGGATAGACTTGGTTCAGCCAAGTTCCTCAGCACATTTGACTTGACGTCAGGCTATTGGCAAATAGCCCTGACAGACCATGCCAAGGAGAAAACTGCATTTTCTACCCCAGCTGGTTTATACCAGTTTAAGGTAATGCCTTTTGGATTGACAAATGCACCTGCTACATTTCAACGGATGGTAAACCAGGTTCTGAATGGGATGGAGGACTTCTGCATGGCATACTTGGATGACATAGCAGTGTTCAGCAATTCCTGGGAAGAACATGTAGACCACCTAAGATATGTTTTGCAGGCTCTTGGACGAGCCAATCGGACCCTAAAGGCGAGTAAATGCCAAATTGGACAGAGTAAGGTAGTCTATCTTGGACATGAGGTAGGAGGTGGAGAAATAAGGCCTTTGCTCAGTAAGATTGAAGCTGTGCAAAATTGGACAACGCCTACTACTCAGACCCAGGTGTAACGCTCACCTGGTTCCCCCGGAGGCGCAGGTCTTGATCTGGCGAGGATACCGTCTTCAGTGTTAGGCGCAGGGTTCGTTTTGCTCCCGGACTGGGCCCCCTTCCTACCGACAGTTTAAGCTGAAGAGTGAGATGTCTGAAAGGGTAAACCAAGGTATTAGTGTTTGGAAGGTTGGGAAAGTTCCTTGCCCCTCTCGCCCTTTCTTTCCCCGTGGAACTGGATTGTTATTGCGCTTACCTTATATAGGTAATTGCCGGGCTCTCCATCCTGCGTCTTGTGCAGGGGCGCTGGGTCCAGTTGCTTAACTGGATGCGAGCTCTGCCTCTTGATAGCAGAGGATTTGCTGAGAGCGAAGACGCCGTTAATGCACGAGCGTGCCTTGTAAGTACTAAAGTTCCTTTTAGATTGTTCTCTTCTCGTTCAAAAGTCTTAAGTCTTTAAAGTCTATGGGCCTCATTACGACCCTGGCGGTAAGGGGTTAACGCCAGCGTTAGCTGCGCCGACCCCTTACCGCCAACTACGAGGTCCCTTAGCGCCATGGCGCTTTTAACACCTGCTTTTAGCAGGTGTTAAAATCCATGGCGCTAAGGTACCATGGAGTTAATTACGCCACCGTAATTTACGGTGGCGTAATTAACGCCTTCCCCACTCCCATTATGCCCTATGGGGCAAAAATGGGAATGGGGAAGGGTAAATGGGGATTGGGGACTTACCGCCCCGCCAAGGTCGGAATGGGGCGGTAAGTCCGCCAACCACCATGGCGTAAACGTAGTTTACGCCATGGTGGTAAAGTCACGGCCCAGGCGGTAACTTACCGCCTGGGTCGTAATGAGGCCCAATGTCTTTTCCCTTTTTAGATGCTGTGGCGATGAAGATTATCCTTCTAATGGCACGTAAGTAGAAAGACTATTCTAGCGCTGTAGAATGCACCGTAATGTCTCTTTTGTCTTTGCAGGTGCCGAAATGCAGCGCGAGCTGATTTGGTATGGGCGTAACACAGGTAAGCAGGCTCTGTAGTTAAATATTCCTGACCGAAGTTCTTTCTCTTTGCAGATGTCGGATGCCGAAAGAGAAAGGCAGAAAAAGGCGCTTCGGATGCTGCCGCTGGATTAGGTAAGTAGATTTGCTGCCCTTGCTTTAGCCTAACCTGTGCCCTTGTCTTGCAGGAGCTGCAGAATACTGAAGAAGACTGAAGGTTGGATTCCAGCAGGTTATTTAGTATTCACAGGATCTGGAGCTGGAGGTTTCCTGGAGCTGACACGGTGAGCGTCCTGCTGCAGATGCAGAATAACGCGAAGCACGTGAAACCAATCGGGTGTGGTTTAAATAGCCTTCTGTAGTGCTTAGGCGTCTTCTTCCACGGCCCCACCCAGGTAAGAAAAGAGTTCCAGATTTCTAGAAGAGTTCCTGTGTTCTTCTTCCAGGGAGTGGCTCCTGCTCCACCCAGACAGAAAAGTAGTCCCAGGCGGAGAAGGATCAGGAGACCAGTTAGCTGGTAAGTAAGCAGCATGGTCTGCTACAGGTAGGTCCACCAAGCACTCTTACCTAATATGAGATATGAGCCCGGCGCTTCCAGTGCCGGGACCGGTCACCATCATGAGCCTGGCGCCACTGACGCCAGGACAAGGTCCAAAAGGTCCCAATCGGGACTGGCTGGTTCCTGGGATCAGAGTTATGGGCCTGCTTCCAAGGTTGTGGGGCAAGTCCTGACCCCTTGGAAGCAGGGATCATGACAGCCGAGAGCCTTCTTAGGTCTCACCGGGTATTACAGGAATTTCATTGAGAACTATGGGACCATAGCCTCTCCTCTGAATGTCATCTCCTCTCCAAAATTCCCTAAGAAGGTTAGATGGAATGAGGAGTGCAATCAGGCCTTTGTAAACCTGAAAAAGGCTCTTTGCCAAGCCCCAGTAGTCAGAGCTCCTGATTACCACCAAACTTTCATTATGCAGACAGATGCTTCAAATGTAGGAATAGGTGCAGTACTCGGTCAACTGGATGGGAAAGGTAGGGAGTACCCCGTTTGCTTCATCAGCCGCAAGCTGAAGGATCCTGAAACAAGGTGGGCAACAATCGAAAGAGAGTGCTTTGCTATTGTGTGGGCTCTGAAGAAGTTTAGGCCATACTTATATGGTTCTACTTTTGTCATTCAGACTGACCACCAACCCTTGAGATGGTTAATGCAAATGAAAGGGGAAAACCCAAAACTACTGAGATGGTCAATCTGCCTGCAAGGGTTTGATTTCACCATTGAGCACAGCTCAGGGTGTCTCCACCAAAATGCTGATGGTCTCTCTAGGATGTATGTCATCGACTAGAGGTATGAGATTCATCCAGCAGTGGATTAAATCCTCCTGTCCCTTAGTCGGGGGGGGGGGGGCAGTGTTAGGGAGAATTCTCTGTTTAGGCTGAATTTCCTAACCTAGTGAGTCCCCCAGCAGCTTTGCTGTATTTCTGGAGTTTGTTTTTCTCATCCTGCCAAGAGTGAGACTCTTTTTCTCCCACTCTTGGACATGATTTATGGTATTATCATGAGGTAGGAGGTGGAGAAATAAGGCCTTTGCTCAGTAAGATTGAAGCTGTGCAAAATTGGACAACGCCTACTACTCAGACCCAGGTGTAACGCTCACCTGGTTCCCCCGGAGGCGCAGGTCTTGATCTGGCGAGGATACCGTCTTCAGTGTTAGGCGCAGGGTTCGTTTTGCTCCCGGACTGGGCCCCCTTCCTACCGACAGTTTAAGCTGAAGAGTGAGATGTCTGAAAGGGTAAACCAAGGTATTAGTGTTTGGAAGGTTGGGAAAGTTCCTTGCCCCTCTCGCCCTTTCTTTCCCCGTGGAACTGGATTGTTATTGCGCTTACCTTATATAGGTAATTGCCGGGCTCTCCATCCTGCGTCTTGTGCAGGGGCGCTGGGTCCAGTTGCTTAACTGGATGCGAGCTCTGCCTCTTGATAGCAGAGGATTTGCTGAGAGCGAAGACGCCGTTAATGCACGAGCGTGCCTTGTAAGTACTAAAGTTCCTTTTAGATTGTTCTCTTCTCGTTCAAAAGTCTTAAGTCTTTAAAGTCTATGTCTTTTCCCTTTTTAGATGCTGTGGCGATGAAGATTATCCTTCTAATGGCACGTAAGTAGAAAGACTATTCTAGCGCTGTAGAATGCACCGTAATGTCTCTTTTGTCTTTGCAGGTGCCGAAATGCAGCGCGAGCTGATTTGGTATGGGCGTAACACAGGTAAGCAGGCTCTGTAGTTAAATATTCCTGACCGAAGTTCTTTCTCTTTGCAGATGTCGGATGCCGAAAGAGAAAGGCAGAAAAAGGCGCTTCGGATGCTGCCGCTGGATTAGGTAAGTAGATTTGCTGCCCTTGCTTTAGCCTAACCTGTGCCCTTGTCTTGCAGGAGCTGCAGAATACTGAAGAAGACTGAAGGTTGGATTCCAGCAGGTTATTTAGTATTCACAGGATCTGGAGCTGGAGGTTTCCTGGAGCTGACACGGTGAGCGTCCTGCTGCAGATGCAGAATAACGCGAAGCACGTGAAACCAATCGGGTGTGGTTTAAATAGCCTTCTGTAGTGCTTAGGCGTCTTCTTCCACGGCCCCACCCAGGTAAGAAAAGAGTTCCAGATTTCTAGAAGAGTTCCTGTGTTCTTCTTCCAGGGAGTGGCTCCTGCTCCACCCAGACAGAAAAGTAGTCCCAGGCGGAGAAGGATCAGGAGACCAGTTAGCTGGTAAGTAAGCAGCATGGTCTGCTACAGGTAGGTCCACCAAGCACTCTTACCTAATATGAGATATGAGCCCGGCGCTTCCAGTGCCGGGACCGGTCACCATCATGAGCCTGGCGCCACTGACGCCAGGACAAGGTCCAAAAGGTCCCAATCGGGACTGGCTGGTTCCTGGGATCAGAGTTATGGGCCTGCTTCCAAGGTTGTGGGGCAAGTCCTGACCCCTTGGAAGCAGGGATCATGACAGCCGAGAGCCTTCTTAGGTCTCACCGGGTATTACAGGAATTTCATTGAGAACTATGGGACCATAGCCTCTCCTCTGAATGTCATCTCCTCTCCAAAATTCCCTAAGAAGGTTAGATGGAATGAGGAGTGCAATCAGGCCTTTGTAAACCTGAAAAAGGCTCTTTGCCAAGCCCCAGTAGTCAGAGCTCCTGATTACCACCAAACTTTCATTATGCAGACAGATGCTTCAAATGTAGGAATAGGTGCAGTACTCGGTCAACTGGATGGGAAAGGTAGGGAGTACCCCGTTTGCTTCATCAGCCGCAAGCTGAAGGATCCTGAAACAAGGTGGGCAACAATCGAAAGAGAGTGCTTTGCTATTGTGTGGGCTCTGAAGAAGTTTAGGCCATACTTATATGGTTCTACTTTTGTCATTCAGACTGACCACCAACCCTTGAGATGGTTAATGCAAATGAAAGGGGAAAACCCAAAACTACTGAGATGGTCAATCTGCCTGCAAGGGTTTGATTTCACCATTGAGCACAGCTCAGGGTGTCTCCACCAAAATGCTGATGGTCTCTCTAGGATGTATGTCATCGACTAGAGGTATGAGATTCATCCAGCAGTGGATTAAATCCTCCTGTCCCTTAGTCGGGGGGGGGGGGGCAGTGTTAGGGAGAATTCTCTGTTTAGGCTGAATTTCCTAACCTAGTGAGTCCCCCAGCAGCTTTGCTGTATTTCTGGAGTTTGTTTTTCTCATCCTGCCAAGAGTGAGACTCTTTTTCTCCCACTCTTGGACATGATTTATGGTATTTCTTTGAATGTTAATGTGTTCTATAGGCTATGGGGTCTTTTACTCCTTAGGGTCTCATGTGTTTTGCTATGTATGTTACACAGCACCCTCCGTGCCGTAACACTGGGGTGTCCTAGGTGACCCCCAACATAGACTCCATACCCTGGCACTGACTACTGTCTCCCAGGGCATGTAAAGTCACCATTGGCTTTACTAGACCTAAATTTACTAACAGAACCAATACAAACCATCCTATTGTGGATGTACTGGTAGGGGCAATTCGATTACCCCTGGGTCTGTTGTTCGAGGGGGCACTGTCCCGTCCCCCCTCGTCGAGTTTTGGCTGGTGGCAGTGGATACTACTTTTTATATTCGACCGCGAATATATTCCTATGGGATTTTCCCATTGTTCGAGGCTAATACTTTTTCTATGTAGCCTCGGTCATACCGCCGGTTTATTAAATTAAAATAAATTCACCGGTTGGTATTTTCTGCCAGAACTCGGTTTTTAAATGACGTATGTGTTCGCCTCTGTAACTCCAAACCAAAGGTTGAGCCCTTTGTTCCACTTTCGGCAGGCTTCTGCACAGAAGCCCTCCAGAGTGGTGCCATTCTGTCTGGGTACCACAGGGGATGTGGAAGGGGGTTTAGGCACCCTGGACTGAGTTGCCTTGCCAACTCAAGTCGCACTCTGGTGTGATTGGCCCAAGTGGTGAGCCACCCCGCTCACCACTTAGCAGGTTTGATTGACAGCTAGGCTGAATGAATGGGGGTTTTCTGCATAAAAGCAGGGCTTTGGGGACTGGGACTTCAGAAGTCGCCACAGGACCTAAGAAGCCGACGAGGGAGAAGCTGAGCCGACCGGCAACGACGACACCACCGATGGAGCCCTGCTGAACCGACTCACCACTTCCCAACGACAGAGGAGATCTCCCTGCTGGAGAGTCTTCTTCCCTTTGACTGGTGGGAACAACCAGTCCCTTGCTTTTTCTTCGCTTCCAGGACGTCTAGTGGTCGAATTGCCTGTGCTGAGCACCCCGGCAACCGGATAGTCACTAACCACTGTACCGCGACCAAAAGGTGGTGCCTTGTGACTGAGCACTCCGCGGCTGGTCTCTTCCCTGGTGGTGCAACGATCTTCAACTTTCCTCTACGACGAGATCATCTCTTCTTCTGGCAAAGCCCTGACTTGCATCCACCACCAGGAACAACTGCCCCCGCCGGAGCTGTCTCTCCACTTTCAAGGTACTGTGTCCGCCTGGCTTCCCTTGTGACGGTTAGCGTGAGGCGTCTTAAATCCTTGCCTTTCCACTGGGTCGCCTCCAGACCTTCTTAACTTTTGTTCTAAAACTGGTCCAACCTTTCTGTGACATTTTGCTACAAAGACTTGAAGTGCATTTCCACTGTGAGATTTTTAGGACATACCGCCTTGCCTCTCTCCAAGTGGGCCTGGCCTCTGAACTTTGTGATCTACAGTAGACCCTGCCTTGCTTGCCTTGCATTTGCTTCGTAAAAGAGTTGGTACTGAGTTGGCTTCATACCCTGCCTTTTCTCTCCCTTTCTAACGAATACTAGAGTGCCATCTAGGTTAAGCACTCACCTCTGTCTGCAAATAAGTGGTGTCTTTGAACCTAGACTTGTTGAAATATTGTTATGGGATTGATATATACTTATAGTAACTGTGATTGAAGTTGTTTGCCATATTAGTGCCAGTGTGTTTTTCATAGATGTGTTCTTAAATAAATAATTATATATCTTTACACCCAAGCTCTGATCCGCGTCTGCTTGTTCTACTGTGTAAATTGCCCTATCTTGTATACTCCACATACTTCCTAACTCGTCTTGGGAGAAGTCTGACTGCTCAGCCACAGCTACCAGGTAAATCTGGGTGGTGCAGACTGCTACCAATTGGGTTTACTGCTAACTCCTGCAGTCTTAAACTTTTTGCAGTGGTCCCACAGGGAATTGCACAGGTTTCTGCCTAACACCATCACAAGGTAGCCACACAAGTCTGCCAACACATCAAGCCAATAAACTCAGTCTTAACAATCTGGCTTTAGACCCAGATGCAGTACAGAAAGGGCTACAATCAAAGTGAGCGACAAGGCCCTTAAAATGATGATGTCCATCCTTCCCTCCTCGTTCTCCTTGACCTCTCAGCAGCATTCGACACAGTAGACCATCGGACACTCAATGATTATCCACATGGCGATCAGCGTGATCGTCCTCAGCAAATCCTACCTTGCTAATCACTATCAGTTTGTACAAATGGATTCGTACAGATCATCAGCTCTACTCATCACCTGGAGTATCGGCAAGGGTTCATCCTCTACCCCGTGATCTTCAATCTTTAAACTGCTCTGAACCCTCCTTGCTTCACACAACATCCACATTCACCAATACCAGATGACATGCAGCTCTACCTCAGGATATACCCCATCGAAGACATCCACAGGCTCAAGGCCTGCCTCACATTGATTCAGTCATGGATGTCCAGTGCTTAACTGAAGCTCAATCACTCCAAGACTGAATTCCTACTGCTAACCAACAACATCAAACACCCTGACATCCAGACCTGGCTCTCTGCTATGAAGCCCAAGGGCGTGGCTGTCCAACTACTCCGCCAAGATGTGAGATTGCTCGCCGAACGGGAGACACCGACGGAATCACTGTTGAAAGACACCGTCACTACCACCGAGGACCTGGTCACTTGGATGAAGTCACTGGAATCCAGAAACAACATCCTGGAACGGACAGCTGAGGACATGTAGGGCCTCTCTCTCTGCAACAATGTCAGGGTACTGGGGATCCCAGAGGGAATTGAAGGGAGAGACCCAACGACCTACGTCGAGAATTTGTTCTTACAGGAAGTGGGCCCTGGGAAACTGTCACAGGGATTTGATGTCTAGCAGGCCCATCGGTCCATAAAGAAGAGACCTCCACCTCGGTCGCATCCTCGCCCAGTAATTGCTAAGATATTGTATGGACCGGGACGTGCTCCTACAATTTTCAGGAGAGGGAGGGAAGATAGAGAGATAACACCAACATCGCTATCTACCCAGATTTTACCCCTCTAGTACAGCAATAGAGAAACAGATCTTTTCCGGTTATAGCAAGGCTACGGCAGAAAGGGCTCAAATACATGTTTATATGTCCGGCCAGACTAAAAGTGCTGTATGGCGGAAAGTCGCATTTCTTTGAACATCCAGAGGCTGTATCCATGTGGATGGAACATAACAGAGGCTCAAGATAATGCCTCGGACCGGGGTCGGGGGCCTCCACCCTCCTGGAGACAGACCCCAATAAACATTAAATCTCGCTATTACCTGATGACTAGTGGAAGGGACTGAAAGCCGGTCAGCTGGACGATATGTTGCCCTGGACAATGCCTGCAAGGATCAATTATTTAAAAAAACAATCACAAGACCTGCACGACACGAAGAATGGAAACTTTGAGAGTGGATTTGTGATTGTTTTTTTGCTATTCACTGCAGAAACTGTCTCTACCTGGTGAGGGCAGGCGACATCATCCACTGGGTGACGACCAGACTACCCCGATCCATATGGATCGTTGACACAACCCTGTTGTCGACCTATTGAATTGGTGCCTGAGAATATCACTCCCTTTGTCGGGCACTGGTTTGTCCGAATGGGACAGTCCTGTTGGACACTGTTTGCGCCCTATGTTTGGGGGCTTGTTTGTGTTTTGCTTAATAAACCCTGATGTTGCAATGATGCTCGCTTTGTCCTTTACAATTCGCATGGAGACTTGGGGCAGGCAAAGTCCTTTATTATTACATAAATCAACTAGCACTATATGTGTTGAATATGGAAGAAAGTGATCATGCGTGTTCTGCTGCATGTGAAGACATGCTTATATTGCCCTATATTATGGCCACATAATGACAACACTAAAAGACCATGACGCAAATTAAACTTCTGATATGGAATGTGAGGGGTCTTTGTACTTCCATTTTGCAGAAACAGGGTGAAATCATATCTTCATTGCAAAAAGCTATCAATAGCTCTCCTTCAGGAAACCCACTTGATGGCTGAGGAACAAGAATTCGTAGTAAATTGCTGGGGTGGGACTGTTTATGGGGCCCCATACTCAGTTTGCCAGAAGGGTGCTCATATGGATCGCTGACTCTCTTCCATTTAGACTAGTGAACTTAGAAAAACATGTGGGTGGCCGATATATCATTATGGGGGGCTACCTTGGCAGTAAAGAATTATCCATTGTGAACTCTTATTTCCCCAATCACACAATACCATCATAAATTCAGATGTTGTGCACACATATTGCCTTACAGCGGGACGCCTTTTTTATATGGGGAGGGGATGAGTTATTGGACTCTGCCTTTAGAGAACAACTTTGTGTCATGCAGAGTTCTTTTCTGGAAGATAACATTGGTAGTGTGAGTAGCTAGAGGACCATTCGGGAAACTTTGAAAGTTGTAACTAGGGGCGAGATCATTGCAGGAGCTGGGAGATTCGTAAAAAGTTGAGAGGGGAATTGGAGATTCTGGAAGTCAAAGTGAACGAACTTGAGAGGCTGCACTCTGGTGTGTTATCCTTTGAGGGAGAACTTAGGGAGATTAGATCCATATGTCGAACCGCATGGGAGAGATTGTCAAGGTTTGACTACACCACCCGAACGGCCCGAACACACATTGAAGGAGACAAGTCTGGTAAATGATTGGCTATGTAGACAGGAACACCCAAAACTATTGCCCACGCTACTATATGACGAATGCAGGGCCCCGTGGAGAGCACAGACAGCAATCAATTAGATATTTGCTCATTATTATGCCAAATTGTATAGTCACGATACACAAATATCTGCTGAAGAAATTGCTGAGATCTTTGCAACAATCCGACTTCCGAAGCACACTATCAGCCAGAGGGAACATTTAGACCAGGCTTTTACACTACTGGAGCTAGGCGAAGCAATAACTTCTCTTCAGGCAAGACACCGGGAAGCAACAGCCTCCCGGCAGAATTTTAGAGACTTACCAATCCACCCTGGCTGCACTGCTCTTAAAAGTCTTTTAGATGTTTTTGATACTGGTACACTCCTGAGCACTATGCGGGAAACATTGGTGGTCCACATTCTCAAACCCGGGAAGCCTGCTGAAGTATGCGATTCATATCGCCTTCTAGCCATGTTAAATTACGATGTAAAGCAGTTTACTACCATGTTGGCCGCACGCCTTCGGCGGTGCATTGCAACTCTGATACATTCTGACCAGAGTGGATTTGTGTCTGGTGTAACACCATCTGAATTTGCGCACACTACAACATATCAAACGACCGGACCAGTACCTGTACCGAACAATAAGTGGTGGCGTCGCTAAATATTGATATTATCGCGCTTGTCAGAGCACGACAAGGCAAGGGAGGGGAACAGGGGAGACCAAAACAACGATCTTACTAGGCCCAGTGACATTGAGAACGCGCAAGTGCATGGGGTTAGGGGAAAAGTACAAGGAAGGGGGGAGATGTGGAGAGTGCGGAGCAAAGGTGAAACTGATAAATAATAATAAATAAATAATAAAGGCAATAAACCGTGGTAGTGCAGCCAGCAATTGGCAAGTCCTGGGTTTAAGGCATCGGACAGGGTAGGTCTGATAAGTGCAGGAAGAAAAAAGGGGTGGGGGGACTGTATGGGTACATATACAGACCCCAGTGCAAGGAGTGGCCTGCAGGCAGTGCGGGACGGTGGCAGGGTGAGCAGGTACCTGGGCCCAGCGGACAGAGGGTGGCCAGGTGCACGGTGCCAAGAGAGAACAGATCAGCAGGTGAGGGGGGAGGGGGGGAAGCGAAGGCAGAAGCAAGAGGAAGGTCTTCAGGTGCTTGACGGAACCGGAGATGGTTCTCCTCAAGTTTTAGAGTGGCAGGGAGGCTGTTCCAGAGGAAGGCCCCAGCCGAAGACAGATCTACCACCAGCTCGTTTCTTTGAAAAACGACTGACCTTGAGGGAGTTAGAGGTAGAGGAGCGAAGAGCTCGAGAGGGGAGGTATTTGCAGAGGGATAGCTGAAGGTATTTTGGACAGAGGCCCCAGAAAGCCTTGTGGACAATGTAGAGGGTTTTGAATTTAATCCTTGCATCCACTGGGAGCCAATGGAGAGATTTCAGAGCTGGAGAGATACGATCCCAGGGCTTGAGGCAAAGGACAAGTCTTGCAGTCCTGTTTTGAATTAGTTGCAGAGGGCGGAGAGTAGAGGCAGGTAGATTTATAAAGATGCTGTCAAAGCTTTTGACTCAGTGTACTGGGAGTGGATAGATACAGCACTACATGGCTTTTGTGCGAATTTCATTCGCTGGGTTAAATTATTGTACACCTCTCCCACAACCAGAGTACGATCTGGCCAGCAGATATCGGTACAGTGGACCATCCAGAGGGGGATGCGACAAGGATGCCCGCTTTCGCCAATGCTTTATATATTAGCCTTGGAACCAATGGCCGTATATTTGAGACAGGAGCACCTCGAGGCGGGAAACATAGGGGGCGCCACACACCATGTCTCCCTATAGACGGACGACGTGATACTATATTTGTGTCCACCACAGCATAACCTGCCCTGCCTAGAATACTAGAGGTGTTAGACGACTTTGCCAGGCTAGCAGTAAATTTCCTTCAATAAACAAACATCATGCCTTTTTCCCCTGGCAGGACTACGTGGGGTAGACATGGTTGTATTACCAGAATTGGGCTTGAAATGGGATCCTCACTTCTTTAGATATTTGGGCATACAAATTGCACATTTCCCTGAGGAAACACACGCGCTCAACACACGGAGGGCAGTAGAGGGCGTGAAGAAATAAACAACATTCTGGTCTCAATTGCCTCTCTCCCTCATGGGCAGGGTTGCTATTACCAAAATAATGATTATCCTTCCAGACTGTTATATAGCTTCTTCACTAATGTCCTTTTCTATATAGAAGCTTCCTTCTTCCGAGATCTGGAAGGCATACTTTGAGATTTTCTGTGGGGGGCCTAAAAAATATAGTTTGGCAATTAGTGCATTGTCTCTCCCCTAAGAGAAAGGAGGGGTTCAACTTCCACGCCTGGAATATTACCTGTCCGCCCAGTTAAGCTTCGTTATGAAATGGCTATCAGATGAACTCCGGTCTGAACATGAGCTGCTCAACACGCTGACAAGCCCTGCCTGGTTTAGAGAGGCTTTATGGTCCCCGGAAACCTGGAACGAAACCTAACCATTGACATTATGTGTGGGCAGACAGATCTGGTCTAGAACACATAAGATACTCCGACTCCAACATCCTTACTCTTCCCCAGTATTTCAATCCTGGTGGGTACATGTAACAATTTAGATGAACTAATGGCTGTTCGGTGCTGGGAACTTGGGGTGACATGTATGTGAGTGGAACATTCAGAGAATTGGTGAAACTCATGCAATTGGAGGGACTACCAGGTGGGCAGTTCCGGAGATACATGAGAATAGCAAGGACTGCCAGGTGCAATTGGTGCAAGTGGCCTGCTGAGCCACAGTCAAACACTTTTTTGGCACTAATGTATGAACTAGAGGATGGTTGAAGACCTGTGTCCAGGTTGTACAAGCATCTACTAGATGGTGCTAGCATTAAACTTACTAAACTAAAGACACGCTCCGAGGCCGATTCGGGAAAAATTTATCACGCAATGCCAGATTCAGGCTCATACAGGTGAATGTGCCTCATCGCACATATACGACTACCTCTAGAGTGGGAAAATGTAAAACAGACGCACCTTCTAACTGCCCCTGGTGTGGTCAAGATGACATTCATTTAATGCATATGTTCTGGGAGTGTGTGCTGATGCAGCATTTTGGGCCCTAATCAGAAAGATCTGTGAGGGGATTGGGATTAGAAGATACCACTGGAACCCGCTCAAATGTTTATTAGGTGGGTATCCCAGATTGAGTAAGCATAAACATACCAACAAATTAATGGACCTAGCATGAATACTGGCTAAGAGATGTATACCGATGACATGGAAATCATGCAAGGGGCCACAGTTTGATGTATGGTATAGGGAATGTACACGTTGGTGTGACGCTGAAACTACTGCATGAAGTGGGACGATAGACAGGCTTGGGGGGAGATGTAGCACTTAACTTTGAAGCTTGGAAAGCACTTGTCAATTCTGTCCCTTACCCTTCAGATGATAAACCACTGTGAATTCTGCCCCCAGACATTGTTTTATCTACTCTTGTAATCCTAATTATACACAGGATGTATATATTAGGCCAGACCCCTCCCATTGAAATGTCAAATGTGAACTGTTCACCTGGCTCAAACTGGATATGCTGCGACACTGAACAGAGACTAGCCTCATATAATCTAAATAGATGAGCATATGGTATCTGTATTGTTTTGTTCAGTATTTTGGTTGAATCACATGAAGATGGATGTATACTCGATAATGTGTAAAGTACCTGTACAATTCGCCAATAAACACATAAAAAAAAAATAACTGGACAACCATAATCGTTCCTTGTTTTAAAGTTGTTAGGTGGCACCATCGTTCCTTTGGCTGGAGGAGGAATACAGTGATTGCAGCCTAACTAAATTAACTCAGGACTTACTGGGAAGAAGTAGACGGTCGCTGACCAGTTAAGCAACTGCTGCCCAGGAGAGCCACCAAATGCCAGTGGCTGCCAGAAGTAATTCCTGGAATTATTTCTTGGTTACGTAGGAGCAACTGATAGCTTTTTGTCTGAAGGCCTCGTCCTAACTCAGAACTGTCATATAGTGGAACTTTGGATTTAGGACTGTGGACCAATCAGAGCATCGCTCTGCGTCTTTCAAAGATATTTTAATGTGTTTGTTTCCTTTGAACCTCACTTTTTGCACAGCGTATAATCTATCCTTGGCTTCCCTTACTGTAACCCACCTTGTGTGTTCCCAAACCCACATTCGATATACAAGAATGGGTACATGGTTGATATATCGACAGTGTTTTTTCAATTCGTTTTTTGCCGACCGTACTTTGTCCCAAAAAAAAACATGAAAAATATGGCTTTGGGTAAGGGGATTTAAAGGTTCACGGGTTGGGGAACAGGGAATATATTATAGGAAATGTGGAGTTAGTGGGGCGGGGGGCCGGCCCTCCCCCCAAAATTAAAAATACAAATTTCGAAACTTATAAAAAAAAAAAAACACTGGCGATGTAGGGACTTAAAACCACAAGAACAGTGTGCAAGCACTCCGTTGATCCATAGTTTGCGACAACCCGTATAATCTTATTAGTGGGGACAGAAGTAGGGGCGTACTGAGGTAAGGGGACTAAGGTTTAGGAGTGGCGTGGTCACTATAGTGATTAACTTGTACGCACTCCTAGATCCCATTCCCTTTTCTACATGCTAATGAGAAATTGCAATTCACCCTAAGTCACAGAGGGTGGATGGAACCATAATCTGGCCAAAGAATGCCCTGTCTGAAATGAGCTAGTATCCACTCTGTAGCACAAGTGGCCATTTTACAGATTTCCTCCAATGCAACACTGCGCTGAAAGGCAACCAAAGCAGTCTTCATGTACCAAATGAGTGAGAATGCAATATGGCAATGCATGCCTTTGTAGCATTTACACGCCAGAATAAATGCCAGCCAGGAGGCAATTGTCGCTTTATAAGACTTGACGCCGGGAGAGGATCTCCCAAAGGTCACACAGAAATGCTCTGAAGACATGAAGGGCTTGGAGTGCTCCAAGTTGAATTTACGGTCTCTCGCCAACTCCAAATTGTGAAGAAGGAATGTTTGGAATGTGGATTCATAAAAACAACTGGTTGGGAAATCTGGTACAGGTCTTGGGAGCAAAAGGAGGGAGAGTCCAGAAAATCACTTTTTCCTCATGGAATTTCAGATACGGCCTGCCGAAACAGAAGGACTACCACATCCCTAAAACTGCGAGTCGAAGTGAAAGCGACCAAGAAGACTATTTCCCAAGTGATAAGACACATCTGCTGGAGCCATAGACTCAAAACACTTATTATTCCACTTAGCGAGAACAATATTCAAGCCTCAGCAGGATGCAGTGCATGTGGAGTGTGTAACCTAACTAACGTATGCAAATGCCTCTTTACCACAAGGGTACAGAGCAAGACCACCTTATGGACCTGAGTAAGGAAGGTGCAAACCTCTGAAAGGTAGGTCAGACTGGAGTAGAGGAAAAGGTTCAGACAAAGGATAGGACCTATTTCAGCAAGGCAAGGAGATGATCGACTCTGGCTTCTATAGACCAATGGCAAAAGCTGATCCACTTGCTACCATCCTTAAGTGAAGGATTTCCTGGGAGCCTTTCAGATGAAAATATTCTTTCGAGTTAAACTTGCAATATGCTAGGGGAAAAAACTCTTTGTCAGATACACAAGAATTTGGTAAAGTCATTGAGGATAGATATGTACATAAAGGATAATCAGCCAATGCTTAAACATTCAGTACAAAAAAGAAGGTGGGTGAGGCGCGCACTCCCGGTCCTGGTCAATTAAACCTGTTGCAAAAAATAGGTAGCTGGGTCACATCCCAAAATGGACAAATATTCACAGGGTTAGATCCCTTCTGCTGAAAATCAGGTACTCGGTATTAACAGGGTTAGATCCCTTGCTGCAAATCAGGTAGTCAGTATTAACAGGGTTAGATCCCTTGCTGCAAATCAGGTAGTCAGTAATAACAGGGTTAGATCCCTCAGCTGCAGTTCTGTGGTCTGTGGTTGTTCTCCTCCTAGCGCTTTCTTATCTCAAATAATCATCAGGGAGGCTGTTAAGCAGGTGTGTCTAATTAGACTCAAAGGATTCTGGTAGCTGTAGTGAAAAAAGTTTTTCTGTTCAGGTTGCCAGCAACCGACACCCCTCCAAAGCACAAGTCCTTCCCAAATTTGGGGGAGGGGAGAGAACCATCTTTATGATTCTCCAAAGTGGGGCACAGTCACCCCGTGGCGCTGCCTCTGGAGCCCGGGACTCCCATAGCATTCAGTACAAAAAAGAAGGTGGGTGAGGCGCGCACTCCCGGTCCTGGTCAATTAAACCTGTTGCAAAAAATAGGTAGCTGGGTCACATCCCAAAATGGACAAATATTTACAGGGTTAGATCCCTTCTGCTGAAAATCAGGTACTCAGTATTAACAGGGTTAGATCCCTTGCTGCAAATCAGGTAGTCAGTATTAACAGGGTTAGATCCCTTGCTGCAAATCAGGTAGTCAGTAATAACAGGGTTAGATCCCTCAGCTGCAGTTCTGTGGTCTGTGGTTGTTCTCCTCCTAGCGCTTTCTTATCTCAAATAATCATCAGGGAGGCTGTTAAGCAGGTGTGTCTAATTAGACTCAAAGGATTCTGGTAGCTGTAGTGAAAAAAGTTTTTTTCTGTTCAGGTTGCCAGCAACCGACACCCCTCCAAAGCACAAGTCCTTCCCAAATTTGGGGGAGGGGAGAGAACCATCTTTATGATTCTCCAAAGTGGGGCACAGTCACCCCGTGGCGCTGCCTCTGGAGCCCGGGACTCCCATAGCATTCAGTACAAAAAAGAAGGTGGGTGAGGCGCGCACTCCCGGTCCTGGTCAATTAAACCTGTTGCAAAAAATAGGTAGCTGGGTCACATCCCAAAATGGACAAATATTCACAGGGTTAGATCCCTTCTGCTGCAAATCAGGTAGTCAGTATTAACAGGGTTAGATCCCTTGCTGCAAATCAGGTAGTCAGTAATAACAGGGTTAGATCCCTCAGCTGCAGTTCTGTGGTTGTTCTCCTCCTAGCGCTTTCTTATCTCAAATAATCATCAGGGAGGCTGTTAAGCAGGTGTGTCTAATTAGGCTCAAAGGATTCTGGTAGCTGTAGTGAAAAAAGTTTTTTTCTGTTCAGGTTGCCAGCAACCGACACCCCTCCAAAGCACAAGTCCTTCCCAAATGTGGGGGAGGGGAGAGAACCATCTTTATGATTCTCCAAAGTGGGGCACAGTCACCCCGTGGCGCTGCCTCTGGAGCCCGGGACTCCCATAGCATTCAGTACAAAAAAGAAGGTGGGTGAGGCGCGCACTCCCGGTCCTGGTCAATTAAACCTGTTGCAAAAAATAGGTAGCTGGGTCACATCCCAAAATGGACAAATATTCACAGGGTTAGATCCCTTCTGCTGAAAATCAGGTAGTCAGTATTAACAGGGTTAGATCCCTTGCTGCAAATCAGGTAGTCAGTAATAACAGGGTTAGATCCCTCAGCTGCAGTTCTGTGGTCTGTGGTTGTTCTGAACAAGGGATCTAACCCTGTTAATACTGAGTACCTGATTTTCAGCAGAAGGGATCTAACCCTGTGAATATTTGTCAATTTTGGGATGTGACCCAGCTACCTATATTTTTTGCAACAGGTTTAATTGACCAGGACCGGGAGTGCGCGCCTCACCCACCACCTTTTTTGTACTCAATGCTTAAACATGTTAGTGATAATAAGGCAGACACATTTTCATCCATTATGAATAAAACTACTGGAGACTCTCAGGGCTTCTCGGAGTTTTTGGTTTCTGAGGACTCCTTGGTTACATTTTTTACCGACAAATACCAATTGACGGAAGCATTTTCTGATGTGATTGACCAGTGCGTCGGTGATCTTATTCAGGTCATGTGTCCTTGGAAGGAGAAGGACATTATATGGGCCATCTCTAAATGAAATCCATCTAGGGCTCCGGGCACAGATGGTATTCCATCGCTTTTTTTGAAAAATGATCCCATTTTATGGGCTCTCTTGAAAATTACATTTGACCATATCTTTGAATCCAATTGCATTTCAACAACTTGGGCACAATCACTTATTATCCCTTATTTTTTAAAAAGGGCATTCCCTCTGATGTTGCAAACTGTGGGCCCATAGCCCTTACGGATGCGTCATCAAAGGTTTTTGGACTTCATGTACTTAAGGGTTTGGAGACTGTTCTGCAACAATCAGTCCTGCTATCACGTTTCCAAATTGGCTTTAGAAAAAATATGGGGACACCTTTAAACGCTACTATGTTGGCTCATCTTTTAAATGTGAAACATAGCCAATCTAGTCCAATTTATATGACATCCCTCGATATCTCATCAGCCTTCGACTGTGTGATTAGATTGGGTTTTTTTTAACAAACAATTGAGGTTTAAAATCCCCCTCAAACCTGTACAGCTTGTGGCGTTACTACATCAGAACACCTCATTTAAGATTAGGATTTCTCAGGAAGAGCTCTTACGACATCCATTGCCTGATTCACGGCGGTTAATCAATGATGTATATTGGCATCAACCTTGTTTAATTTATATTTTGGTGATATTGATGACTTTTGGAATGCTTCCAATATATCGCCAGTGAGGCTGGGTATGCTAATGCTGCAATGGTTAGCCTTTGCAGCCGATCTCATCCTCTTCGACAGGACTAGGCTTGCACGTCTTTTTCTGCAATATGTTGTAGCTAATAACTTGCATGCCAATGCTCTAAAATCTAAGATTGTAGTATTTTCGAAATCTCGTAAAATAAAAACAATGTATTGGACTATGGGCTCTGAGTGAATCGATCGAGTTTTGGAACTGAGATATTTGGGGTATAATCTTAGTAACTCTTCATCGTATGTTGAAGGCATCTCTTTCAGAGAAACTCAGCCATTCCTGTCACATATGAAATGTTTATATTCCAGGTCATGTACATTTTTGATGCTTCCACTTCTGAAAAACTCTCTCATTAAAATTGAGCCTACTTTGGTGTACGGAATGTATACGGGTCAATTAGATCTAGGCGAATACCTGAATTGTCTGCAGGGTCGTGTATGGAAAGAGGTTCTTGGATTCTCAAGCGTCATGCCAAATGCTATTACCAGACATGAGTTGGTCCTCATTTCACTACTAACCAGATACCGTTGGAGATAGCTTTTAAAATTTGCCACATTTTAAAATCCTACAAGTAATTCACGCTATGTGACTTGGGCCTAATGTTGTTGGATTCTTCCTCCAATTCTGTTAACTCATATAGATGGAAGATGTGTTCTCTTCTTTGTGAGATGGGTTCTAGTGAACAAGAACTTATTAATCGTCCCTGCACTGTGAAAAAGAAACTTTAGACAGTAGAATCTATAGGGACTTATAGCCTATTTAGGCAAAATGCTCAATTTCCTCGTGAGAGATGCTCTTACAGGTACTTAGAACATTTTCCATGTAACAAAGCATGTGCACTTAACTTTATTCACCATTTTACACAAAAGCTCTTTTGGGCCTGATTGATGTGGGAAGATAATGTTGCATTGATTCTACCTCTATCTTTTTTTCATTACTGTTGAATCCCAAATAATAGGGCTGCGAGTGCTCTTGTAGGGCGTCATTCGATAACCTGCCTTGTTTTTTTTTTTTTTTAATTAACATAGGAATTTCTGTACCTTTGTGTGGTTCATTATGTTTGGTGAACCCTCTTAGTAAGTATCCTCCTATGGATTGCCTGTTTGGATATAATGATGTAATGATTTGAAAACTAAGGATGCATGAATGATGATTTGTATACATATGATCGCTAATTTAAAGTCTCCATTTTATGCTTTTGTATGTGTTCTTAAGGTGTGATGTTTTTGTAAAGGTTTGAATAAAACAAATACAATTAAAAAAGAAAAAAAAAAAACCTTGATACTTTTGGGGTGGCACCTCATTGGAACTCTGCTGCTGTGTGGGTTCCACCAAACTTGAATTTTGCACTGCTGGGTTTCACCACTTCTGATTTGTGATGCTGTTGCAGTTGCATCAAATTAGAACACTCCGGCTGCGTGGGTTACACCATATTTGAACTTTGATCAATACGCCAGAGTCGCCTCACCTTGAATTCTTGTCCTTAAGGTTTTACCAATCCTGCACCTTGCCTCGCTTAAACTATGCCACTGGGTTTCTCTTCCCCTCTCTTTGAACTTTGCCACAATGAACTCTATCTCTACAAAATCTACCACAGTGAGGTTAGGCACACTTAGAACTGTGCCGCGGTAGGGCAAAGCCACTGAGCCACTGAGTTTGACCACTTTACAGCACACCTCCGAACCTTGTACTCTGCAACCCAACCTTTTGGACACTAACACTCTGTACCTCCCACTACTAATTCTTCAAACCTTCAACCTCCCGCAGCAAACCATACCACTGTGAAGCTGGAGTTCCCAAGCACCACAAGCCTCTCCGACTAAGATACCACCGACAACATCCTGCTCAAAGTAGCCTCCTTAACACACAAATGCCTCAATAATGCAGCCCTCTGCTACTTAGCCGACAGAATAAAAAAGATACACCCCTAACAGGCCCACCAGATCCACCAATGCTAACTTACTTACAGTTCCCATATTCAATCGAACCAAAATGGGCGGCAACAGCTTCCAGGTGAAAGCAGCCCAACACTGGAACTCTTTACCACCCTCCCTTAGGACACCTCAAACCTATCCCCACTTTAGGCGTAGCTACATTCAGTGGTTAAAGAATAATGACCAACAACTGACCTCGCTTTTACTAATCATGTAATCATGTATACCTGTAAACTGTATATTACTGCATCTATCGCAACTGTATCAACCTATGTACACATTGTAATTACTGTACAGCACTAACCAAGCTGAGAATAACCTTGCTGCTCCTGCGCCCTCATACCTTCGGGTCTGGCGCGCAATATAAATGAATATACATACAACCACCGCAGAGAGGCTTTGTGCCACTGAGAACCCGATACCACTACAAGGTCCCAAACTAAGTGAGCCCAAACCACCTGGAAGCTAAAGCCACATTAAGTAATTCACCAATGCAAGGCACCATCACTACAGGGACTCATGAGCAGGAAACCTATCACAGTAAGGACTTACCACTCAGAGATCCTGCGATTGGGGGACCTCCCCATCCCAAGCTCCTAGCACTAACAGGCCTACATCACAGTAAAACCACACAGAGAAATTCTGGGACAAAGGAGAATACGGCACCTGGAATACTCTCTCTAATGTACTTTCCACCTGGGATAGCGCAGTCCTTGGGAACAGTTCTGCCCTGGGATAGCTCCAGCCCACGGGACAGGCCCTGTTTCAAGGATAAGGTTTCTGGCCCTGGGATAAGGTTTAGACCAGGGATAAGGCGACCCCTAGAGAAAAGGCTAGCCTCCGGGACGCGGTGAGCCCCCAACATAGGTTTACCCATGGGGCAGTTGGACGCCTGAAACAGTATAACCCATCAGACAGCTAGACCACTGGGACAGCCCTATATCATCCTACAAACTACATATGCGACACCTACGCTCCATGCTGCAATAGCAGAAACAGCCCAAGCGAAGAGAAAAACTGTAAGAACAAACCATCAACCAGTAAAAAAAAAAACATCCAATCTTTTTGGGAAATAAAGGAAACAAACAAGAAACACAAGCCCCAAGCAACAAGCCCACATAACAAAATAAAACACACCAGAAAAGACTTAACGCACATGAAATGGCCAAAACAGAACAAACCAATTTCTTGACAATGCACCCCTAAAATAATGTGGGATTGTCCAAACCAGCAAAACTGATTTACCCCTGAACTAAAGATTCTAAAATAGGCGAAAAGACAAGCCGAGCAAATATAGCCAAAAAAATCAAAACATGGAAAATAGAGACAAATGGAAATCAATAGAAAGAACATACAAGGCAAAGATACTTGATGGCAAAAAGCTTTATTGTGATGCTCAAATTGAAAGCGCAGGAAACACTAAGAAACTCTCCGGATTATATAAATCATGGGAAAAACCTACCGCCCTCACCCATACTATCGCCCCTAAGAAGGATGACTGCGACAAAGTGCAAAATGCTTTCCAGGAAAAAGTCCTGCTGGCCCGCAGTAAAATCTATAACAAACAAGATGTTATAAAGACACCTGAGCATATGACTAGCGCCGATTTCAAGAACACAAACACAACCTCATGCTTCTGCTTCAAGACCATGACCATCGACGATACAGCCAAAATGTTAGCAAACATTAGGCCCACTTCCTGTACAGGAGATCTTCTCCCGACAAAGATTATTCTCAAGAATATTAACATCTTTGCCCCTTTTTTCACTAGATTTATAAATGCTTCCTTCTTGCAAAGGAAGGTACCTATTACCATCAAGGAGGTAGCAGTCACGCCCATTATTAAAAAGCCAGGTCTTTGTGCTAAAGACCCTACGAACCCAAGACCGATAACCAACTTAAAATCTTCCTGCTTAAAATCTTGGACAAGGCAGCAACACTCCAATTGCGGACACAATTTGAATCTACATCTGCCTTTCACTATAAACAATCTGGCTTCCGTAGCAATTACGTGACTGAAAGCGCCTTGCTAGACTTGCAGACACAAATGTTAGGGAGATTAGACAAGGGTAAAACTGGACTACTCATCCTACTGGATCTCTCCGCAGTGTTTGCCCTCCTGGACCATCCTAGACTACTGGAAATATTAGCTGACACCGGAAATTGTTCCACCCACGTCACTGAGTGGATAACCTCCTTTCTTAGTGAAAAAACCTGTATAATATGCTGGGGCACAGCTTACTCTGATCCAGTTCTCATCAGCTACGGAGTGCCCCAAGGGGCCTGCATTTCTCTATAAAGCCTCTATGTGAGAAACTAGAAGCCATGGGCCAACACTTAAACTATGCGGACGACTTTCAGCTCACCATGAATCGCAGCATTGACTACATTACTGATACAACAAATCTGAATCACATCTACTCGATCGTCCAGGAATGGATAATCAGTAACTGGATGTACTTAAATAGCTCAAAAACTGAGCTCATGAAATAACAAACCAAGCCAGGAGCAGGCTTAATCAAGCATGTACAAGTTTCATATTAGACACCTTCCCCATCAAGGTGGTAGATAAAGTTAAAACACTAGGGACAGTACTTGAAGCATCCCTTAACTCGGATGCCCATGTTAACAATGTCGCAAAGAATACCCACTATAACCTCGGACAAATAAAACCACTGGTATCACGAAAAAATTGTGAAATCCAGTTGTCGAAGTGTACAAAAAGAAGTAGTGGAACTATGTTCCCTGCTGGCCTGCACCCACTCCCCACAAACCCCATCACCACGCCCCCTCCCAAACACAATACAAACCCACAAACTCTTGCACCTGCTGTTTAAGGGAACGCTCAGTGCAGTGCATTGAAAGTGCACCTGCAACGTCTTCCTACACTTATTTTAAAACGAAACCATTCCGGAACGGTTTCTTTTTAAAATAAAAGTATAGGAGCTGTAACACATAATTTAAAAAAGTAGAGGAGCACCGCTCCCGACCGCTCACTGCGACCACTGGTGAAACCGTAGTCTGAGCCATAATCATGCCTCGGCTGGACTATTACAATGCCTTACTTTGTGGAGCTAGCAAAAAGAACATCCAGAAGCTGATGATCATTCAGAATGATGCTGTCAGGATAATCCATAATGCCTCTAGGCGAGAACATATTTCAAACTACAGGTGGGAGCTTCATTGGCTGCCTGTGGAAAAACGAATTCATTTTAATACACTAACCCTTGCTGACAAATGTATATACGGTAAGGCACCAGACTATTTAAAGCAAACCTTGACAAGATACACACTGAACAGGACCCTGCGATCTAGCACTGCACATCTCCCAATTGTACCGCAAGCCAATCGAGCCTGAGGAAAAGGTAGATCTTTACTCTCAGAGATGCTGGTACTTGGAATAAACTGCCTACACACCTATGCGATCGGAAGAACAATACATCACCTTTCAAATTTATTTAAAAAACAATCTTTTTGGAGTAGCTTAGCCAACTCCATGTCCTCTTACTCTAATGTCTGTCTGAGCGCCCTGATGCAGGCGGGCCAAGGCGCGATAGAAATAAACAAATACAAAAATTAGAAAAAATTGGAACAAGACCAACCATCTCAAAACACCACACCCAGAAACCAACCAACACCAACAAATTGCACATCAACCCGGCTACCGGAAGAGACCCTTTGCTGGAACAAGAACATAATCACTAATTATCGTGCTGTCAACCTACCACCCACTCACACAACCAACCAACCAACCATAGGAATCGTAGGCACACGAGGATCGCCAGAAACACAAAAGACAGACATGAAATCCGCAGAAGCACAACTGAAAGAAACAACCTCAACACACCATTTCTCATAAAAAATTGCCATGACGCAAAGAATCATCCATGTGAGCAGACAGATGAACTGGAAAAACAAAATTTACTTTTTTGTATACACACACACACACACACACACACACCCCAACTGACCTACCCTTCCCTGCCTGGTTCCCTCCCACCGATTTGCCTCACGTACTAGCCCGTAACTTGTGTTTAACAACTTTAATTGAGCGCAGGTCGCCAACAATATCCATCATATTCATGGTTTTTATGGGGGTATATCCTCCTGGACTGCTTCTGTGGCTCCTGGAGCATGTAGACTCTGCACTAGGAAAGTCTATGCCGCCACCTCTTCATCTGCGACCGAAAGGCCAAAGTGCACCGCCCCATCCAAGCCTCCGTCATAGCCTGCGCCCATTTCTTCAAATTTCGCCACCAATCCACTATGTTAGGATCCCTCAGAGTTTTCCATGCCATCGCTATTCTTAGTATATACGCCAAATCTTTCATCTTATGAATGTGCTTCGCCCTTTTGGGACGTGGGACACAACCCAGCAAACATGCTCCGGGGGAAGGTACATCCAACACCAACCCTCCCCTATACATTCTGGCTGCTACCTCTTCCCAATATTGCTGCACCAAGGGGCATGCCCAGAATCTATGTAGCATACCACCACCTCAGAATTGCACCGAGGGCAGTGTTGTGCTCCTGCGCCAGGGAAACTTGAACTTCAGGGGGAAGGGGGTCATACATGCCCTGTGTGTCACAAACCGCTGAATCAGCTGTAGTCTACATTCCGGGACACACTGGTGGTATCCCAGGATTTCCTTCCAATGTGTCTGAGAAAGGAGCACCAAGGTCTTCCTCCCACTTGCATCTCACTACTAATTTTGTGGGGGGTCCTCCTGTTAGCAAGAAGTCATATATCCTGGATATGGTGTGTCCTCCCTCTGAGATGTCGTGTAGGATGTCTGCTATTAAGTGTTTCCATCAACTCACCAAATGTGGGTCCGCGGCCTGCAATCTCCCTCCTAATAGTGCAATGTAGCAAATACTGGCCGTGGTGTAGACCAGTGTGTTCAACTAATTCACTAAAGGGTATGAAAGATGAGTCCTGTAGTAGATCCCCTTTGACCAAGGATTGGCCATCACCCCACTAATGTGCAAGAGTTCACTACAAAACAACAGAACTTGGCTTTTCTAAACAAATTGCAAAAAGTCAGACTCTGTACTTTCCAAATAATGCCACACTTGAGATGTGTGCTCTTTTTCTCTTGACCACATGTCTTGTACACAGCTACCTAATGGCACTCACAAAACACAATGTACTTAACTTTCTGTGTGATTTTTCTGTTTGGTATAATTGTATTATATTCTGATACCATAAACACTGACTGCATTAGAGAGTGCTCCAGCTCTGCCAGCAGACCACAGTAGTAGCACAATTGTGTATATATACGCTTTAAAAGTTTCCAGTTCAAACATTAAGAACCTATTATTGTTGCAGACAGGTTCATGTAAAGGAAATATCCCAACTAAATACAAATGTTGGTTGCACTCCTGAATACAGAATCTATGCTTTGCTTTGAATGAGGACAATCCTAGTGTTCAACATTGTCTATTTTTCTTTGATCCATACACCCTGGCAATATGTTGCATAATGAGTTCTTTTTGCCTGAAGATGTTTATGTGATTTTCTTTTAGACTACACATGTCCGCTGATTGAAAAGGGTGCCCAACAATTGACATGATTTAATCTGTTTTGCTGTTTCCTAGAAAAATGCGAGTCCATGTTTAAGCGCTTGCAAGTTTGGAATAGGGTGATTACTTCTAAACACCACTACAGTTCACTTTAAATAAAACAGTCTAAAATCTGAGAATTGTCTAAATTTCATCGGCGGTAACCACCCCCCTTGTTATACAGTAGATCCCCTTTCACGATAACACCACTGGGCTCAAAAAAAGCATTTATCCCCAATCGCAAATGTCTAGAGGTTGATACTACTGATATGAAGTGAATCGGTGCTGATATCGGGTCCGTAAATCCTATCTGTTTGAGTGCCCTGTCCCACACTTGCACCCCTTAAGACACTAAGTGTGACCTAAGGCGGGCACGAGGCCTCTTGGCCCATAGCAATTTCATTAAGTAGATGTGTGGCTCTGTACACAGGAGCATCCGCGTGTCTGGGGAGGGGTCATCCGCCAGCCAATCCACCACAAATTGCAGCTGTCCCGCTAAGTAATACAACTCAAAGTGTGGCACCCCGGGGGCGTGGCTACATGGCCACGTAAAGGACGTGCATCTCGGAGCTCCTGCTGATCTGACAAAGACCCGAAGGCTTAACAGCCAACAAAAACGAATTATGAAAAAAGCTGCAGCTGTATGAACAAGTCATGCAGCGTTGGAAAAGCCGTGAAGAAACTTGCAGCTGTGACAGAACGCGGAGGAAAAGAAATTGGGACAGAGCTGGGAGGGCGAGCACTACAAAATAGCGCCTTACCACAAACAAAGGAGAGGAAAATCCGGACAGCACGTATAAACAGGAACTGAGCCCCGTTGTGAAGGGGACCCTGCACCGGAGCTCACGCGTTGATGCTGGATGACAGCAGTAGCCGTAGTGAGTCGGAAAGAGCAGTGTTACAAGTGACTGGCAGCCGAGTACAGCAACGCCATCCAGCGTATGATACTTTGTATCCAAGGACACCAAGAGTAGACAGGGAGTGCCTGAGAACACGCGAGGCACAGGAGTCCACGGAGCGGCTGGGCGCAGAACAAGACCCCCTGAGCGGTGGCAGAAGCGGCCAAAACGACACAACAAGCAATAACATGGCACGGTGGAACATCACCATTCGCACAGCAGGGCAAGAGGGGCTGGAGACTAAACGGCCCGGTCAACTGTACGGGAGACCAGCACAGAGGCTGCGAACAAAGCGCTGAAGTACAACAGTGCCGAGGGGGGGGGGGGGGGATGGAAGCATCCTGAAAACACATGCAAGCAAACTCGTGCGCTGGGTGGCCGGATCCACACGGCGGCATCTATTGAGGAGACACAGCTGGCTGGAGGCAGAGAGGCTACTTTCCCCGGAAAGTGTCACAGGCAAGTCCAGTGCGGAGAAGAGGGGATGAAGAGAGTGGAGCTTAGCCCCAGCCACGACGATGCACCAGAGGGACGATTGCAGAGGGGCCTAACAGGAGGGGGCCCTGGGGACCTGGCACAGAAGCACAGAGGCAGGCGGGACACCACGGAAACAGTTCTGAATAGGGGAGATCCCAATCTACCTCAGCTGCAGCGAGGACTACAGGGAGCTTAAAGTTTAAAGAGGCACACGCACCAACGGACTGCAGGCAGACACATGCACCATCGCTAGAGGAACCAGGATAGCAATACAGGAAACCAGGAGGCACCGGAGTGAAGGCTCTGGAGCACCCACCGCCCAGTATCAACCAGAGGAGACAGCAAGGTGTTTGCAAAGCCCCTAAAACAACCCGGGTGAGATAAGTGGAGAAGATTGCGAGACAACATACACAAGTGCCGGCAGTGTGCTATTCAAGGAACTGAGGGCGCTGTACCGCAGCTAAGGAACAAAGGGTAATATCACCAGCGGCATATAGTCAAAGTCAACGAAGCTCCCGAAATTGGATGAACAATAAGCTGGAGGCGAATAAGGAGTCTGAGTGGTCGGTGGGCCCCCACCAAAAGAACAAGCACTGCCACTGGGTCCAGGCAGGCACAGACAGCAGAGAATGGAAGAAAGGGAGGGCATATAGAACAAGAGGGGATAATCTGTAAGGAGATGCAACTCTCTGTATGCTGAAAAGAGGACGGACAAGAATAAGTAGGTAGCAACATGGGAGTGGAGACAGGAGAACCGCTGCCAGTACAAGTTACACAAACAAGCCCCCCCCGCGCCTCCCTCCCCCCGAAGAGAAAAACAGGGACGACAGGCCGAAACCTCATGAATGCCAGGGAAGAAAAGGGTGGCAAAGGCGAAAGTAGCAGCCATGATGGCTAATGCGGACAGCAGCAGGACGAAGCAGTCATCTTTGGACACGTTCACCAGGCTAACGCAAGTAACAGAAAGCACAAAGTCTAAAACGGACGGGGCAAGCGAGGGGGGACACACAAGGAAGGAGGACAAACAAATACTGGCAACAATAGCGGAGTTAAAGGCGTCCCTGGAGTTTAAGATAGACACAATGCAAATAGACATGAATCTTCTGAGACAAGATGTCAGAGCATTGTTGGAGCGCACAGGGGTGCTGGAAAACGAGGTGAAGACCAACGCTGAGAGCCGTAAAGTTAATTCCACGGATGTCTCCATCTTAAAGCAACAAGTGCAGAACCTGGAAAACAGGGCGGAAGAACCGGAAGGCCGGGCCAGATGGAACAATGTGCAGATTGTCGGGCTACCTGAAGGAGATGAAGGCCAGAACATAGAGAACATGCTACAGCAAGAAATAGGAGCTGGCGAGCTGACTCAGGGGTTCACAGTGGAGACGGAGCATACAGCCCAGACGAGGAGACTGCAGCCATGCTCAGAGAAGATCCTGGAACATTTCCGGAGAGGGGGCACCATGAGCCGGGCGTAAGAGACCGTTACAGCATACCGGATTACACCTTCCTTGTACAAAAGCAGAGGATGATCGACGGGCCGGTCAAACGGAGAATGAGAGCAGCTAACCTTAAGTTCATGTTGCTGTACCCGGCCAAGATGAAAGTACTGTACAAAGGTCGAGCCTTATTTTTTTAAACCCCAGAGGACGTGAACAATTGGATAGACTCGCAGAACATGCTATCGGAGCAGCGGGAACAGGTTGGAGAGGGAAGTAATAAGTGAAACAACAAGGAGGCCCTTTAGGCACACTATGGTAGGGGGCAGACAAGTGGTAGCTGGGAAAGGAGAGACACTTTGAAAGTGGTGTAACAAAATATGTTAGCCTGTATTAGCAAAATGCAGGGGTTGGCATGCTGCACAGTTGGGTAGTGCAAGGTGCACATCCACCCCCGCAGTAGGTTAGTTAGTAGGGAGTAGTAGTACAGTATCCACCCGCTGTGCTCCGAGTACTGCCCAGAGCCGGGGAAAGAGCGAGATGCGGGGTAGCCTGAGATTAATTTATGGAGCTGGGCAATTGTTGGGGTTGTTGGGGATAGAGGGTGGCGAGGGAGTTGGGGGAGTTTTTAGGGGTCCGGCCTACGGACATGCACCACGAAACAAGGGAGAAGGAGTTGGGACTAGGGAGGGTGATAGGATAACTAGGGTTGACAGGCAAACTTAAGCTAGTAACCTGGAAAGTGAGGGAGCTCAATAGTTCAATCAAACGAAACAGGGTGATGATATAGTTGAGGAGGCAGAAGATAAGATATAGCATTGTTACAAGAAACCCACCCAACCAAAGATAAACAAGAAATGATCACGATGAAATGGAAAGGGATGACCATGGGGCGTACGCTAGAGGGGTCCTGACATGGATAGCACCACATGTCCCTTTCAAGATACTGCAGTCCCATACTGGCAGTGTAAAAATCAGCCGGGGTAGTATGGGAAGCGTTTAAAGTGGTGGTGAGAGGGGCGGCTAAGGGGATGCAAGGCGTCATCACGCAGGAGTTACAGCGTGCTGAAAGAGTTAGAAATGATCACGAGGGAGACCACAGGTTCCCGGAGGAGATCACGACTATGTCGTGAATACAACAGGAATGTAGAGGCCACTGGGAGAGACTGGGAAATCTTAGCTACAGTTAATATATCGAAAGACAACATGCAGAAGGGGACAAACCGGGCAGATTGTTAGCCTGGCTGTACAAAAGCGACATCTCCAGGCAACCTATTAGGGTGGTGCGCGGGGAAGACGGGTAGGTGCGAGACACCCAAGAGGGAGTGACCAAATGTTTTGGGGACTTTTACAAACTGCTATACGAAGACAGGGATGAAGGGGGGGGCTGGAGATACAGGAAACACTCACAAAGATTATACTCCCCAGATTGGACGAAGGAGAGAGAGAGCCTGGAAACCCCTATAACGATAGAAGAGCTAGGAAGTGTGATAGAGCATTTGTCCACCAGTAGTGCCATAGGGGCGGATGGGCTCCCCAGCAAATTCTATACAGCATACAAGGCAGAAATACTCCCCCCCCCCCCTTCTAGAGATGCTGAATGAGGCACTTGCTATAGGCAAGCTACCCGAGACTGAGGGAGGCGATTATTGTCCCGCTCCTGAAGCCTAATATGCCAGAGACGGAATACAGTCCCTACAGACCGCTCTTATTGCTGAATCAAGATGTAAAGATCCTGACAGCGGTGATGGCTAACAGGTTGAGACCAGTCATAGGAAAACTCATACACACTGACCAGTCTGGGTATGTCCCACATAGGAATATAACAAATAATCTAAGGCGGTTGCACCATACTATAGAACATACCCAGGGAAGCAAGCAAGAAATGGCCATCATATCATTAGACGCAGTGAAAGCCTTCGGTTCAGTCAAATGGCCATGGCTGCTAGCGGTCCTAGGGAGATACAGGATTGGGCCCATATACTTGAAATGGGTGCGGTTGTTGTACAGTGAGCCGGTAGCTAGGGTTAAGATGGGTTCCACAATATCAGAGCAATGGCAACTGAAGAAAGGCACCAGACAGGGGTAACCATGGTCTCCGATGCTCTTCATTTTAGCGTTAGAACCCCTAGCAGTGTACTTAAGAGAGATCTATGGGGAAGTAAGAATTAGTACAAAGGCTGGACAACATCTGATATAGCTATACGTAGACAAAATGCTCTTATAAATAAAATACCCAGAGGAAAACCTACAATACATCCTGGAGGTGTTGGAACGATATGCAGCGCTATCAGGTATAATAGTCAACCCACAAAAATCAAGCATATTCCCCCCTGGGGCGATGCATAGGGAAGCCCATTCACAAATTGCTGGTGTTATCGACAGAATGAGAAATAGAGACCATTCGATACCTAGGGGTAGATATATACCATGACCCCAGAGTGGAACACACAGAACACGGAGAACGCACTGACCAGAATAGAGAAAGGTATGGCATTCTGGGCCAAGCTGCCATCGTCTATGATGGGTCGTGCAGCACTGCAGAAGGTGGTGGTGCTGCCGAGACTTTTACACTATTTTGCGAATATTCCACACATTATACCCAAGCGGTTCTTTGGGAGAGTGCAGAGTATATGCAGGAGCTTCATTTGGCAGAACGCCAGGAACAGAGTGGCACTGTGGAAACTACAGAACTCATATGAACAGGGAGGCATTAAACTGCCCAATTTTGAGGTATACTATTTAGCAAGCCAGCTCCAATTTGTGGTGAAATGGCTATCCGAGGAGCAGACATCAGAGTCCAGGCTACTTAGGGCTGAATGCTCCCCATACTCCTTAAATGAGATTATATGGCCTCCAAGGGAGAGGGGGAAAGGAGGAGGTGGGCTGGTTTTACTTGGGAGATATATCTGGCGCAGGGCGTGACGTGAAATAAGCAACCCTACCCCATGCTCCCCGCAGATACCACTGGTGGCGTTGGAGGGAGTGGACATGCAGACTAGGTTGAACATCAGATGAAGTGGCGGGACCAGTGGGGGTGGCATTGGTTGGTGACGTATGGTTAGAGGGGAAACCCAAGGAGTTTGAAGAGCTAGTGGGAAACACAGGATTACATCATGGGCAACATATTACGTACTGTAGACTGTCAGATTATCCAGAGTACGTGGTCCGAAGCCAAATTGGCTCAGCAGCCGGACACCGATAGAAACATTTCACGATGCGACAGATTGGAGGCATGAGGTCTCTCGTATATATGAGCTGCTGATGTCCAAGATAGGAAAAGAGGAGGTTCAAACGAGACTGCAGTGGGAGGAGGAGGAGGTGGGAACACGGATGACCGATGGGCTGTGGAGCAGAGTACAGAGGTACCACAAGAAGGTGTCCAGTAACGTACGGTTGCAACAGATACAGTTGTATGTCACCCAATGAGCATATCTAACCCCCGGGAAAATTGCTAAGTTCAACCGAGCAGAAATACAGACTTGCCCGAAGTGTGGGGAAATTGATGCGGGAATGGTACACATGTTCTGGTCTTGTGTAGATATTAAGAGATTCTGGCAGGAGGCGGCCCAAAGAATGGCTAAAGTAGAGATTATACTGGATGTAAGCACACCCTGGGCATGCCTGCTGGGGGGTGGGGGTAAGATCGAGGCCCCGTAGAGCAAAACACATGAGCAAACTGAAAGACCCAGCATATATACTGGCAAAACGCAGGATAGCGATGGGTTGGAAAGCGCAGACACGACCGTCTGCTGAAGTATTGTGGCGCAATCTAATAAAATGAGTGAATGTGGAGACAGTGGAGTGGCAAGGTGCTAGGTGTAGCCACGTGAAAGCAGAGGATGGGGTACTAGAAGCCTGGAGACAACTGGTGGCCGAATTGTCCCTACATGACCAGGCAACACTGGGTAGCACCTAACCCTAGGGATAAGAAGACTATGGGAACAGGCCCAAAGGGACAAGGGGAGCTGGACGCAGGGTTTAGTAGGCCGGGGGGGAGCGAGGAGGCAGGGCGAACGGGGGGTGTTGTGGGGGTAGAAATGGGAAAGTTGGGGGTTAGGAAAAAAGCATATGACAAAGTATGTTAAGTAAGTAAGGACGATGCCTATTGTGTTGTATGGTTGTATGTTGAAAACCAATAAAAATGAACTTTTTTTTTAAAGTATGGAACCCCAATTCCTCCTTCCTCATGGGGTCTACGTAGGGAGGACAGCTGTAACGCTCACCTGGTATCCACGGGGACGTCACTCAGCCTGTTCTGACCTCTTACGACCTCAAACACTTCCCTGGAGGCTATTCGACTGGAGAATGGGTCTGAAACACAGGATTGGTAGAGTTTAACTCCCTATTGTCTCTGTGTGCTTGAACCCCTTCTTCCCCGGGGTCCAACCCTTCCCATTGATCCACAGCTCACCTTGTTTTCTTGGATAGTGTGCTCTCCGTCCAGCCTTCAGCGCAGGGGCGCGTTGATTGATGCGGGCTCGTTGCTGCCTAGTTACTTCACTGGCAAGAGTCCGACAGGTAAGTATAATGAGTCTTTTGAACATTTCTCTAACTTCGTTCCTTTCCTTCCTTAGATGATGGCCGGCGTTCGGTGAATGGCGGCGTGCTGCTGAGATGAGTAGCTCTGAAGGTGAGTGAGAGCGCGATGCGCGATGCACCCCTTTCGTATTTGCATTGAACTGAGTTCTTTTTCTGTGTCTTTTAGGTGCTGCAACGTTTTCAGCGTGGATGCCTGTTATGAAGAACAAATGCTGTGGGTAAGCGCGGTATGCGGCGCCTCTAGATGTTTCCACGCTAACCTGGGGTGTCTTTTCCCTCTTGCAGATGGATGAGAAGTTCCAGAGACAGAGTTCCCCCAGAGCGGCTGGGATTCAGGTAAGCGTTTGAAGCTCGTACAGTATTTAAAAATAAGCGAAGATTTGAAGAATGCTTACTAATGCCTTTTTTCTGTTCTTTTCCCTTTTCCTTAGGAAGAGGCGTGCCGGGATGGGAATGACACCGCCGAAGATGCCAGCAGAACAGAAGGAGCGATGACTGATGGGCAGAAGCGCCGCAAGGTAAGGCTGTTCCTAACGGTGTTCTTGTTCTTGCAGGAGCTGAGCGCAGAAGAAAGATGCAGGCCTACTGGAGACCGATCCGAACACGGTGAGTGTCACGCTGCAGGTGCAGAAAACGCAAAGCATGTTTCGCAGCCTGGGTGTGGCTTAAATAGTCTCTGGGTATCCCAGGTGCTAGACTGCACATGCAGTTCTAGGAACCGAAATATGTGGGGGCATCCATCTTGTCCCCATCAATGCACTACAAGTCCAATCCCCAATGTTATCCTATGGGAGTGAGTGAGTCTGGTGCCACAAGCGCCACGTCTGACTCCAAGTGGGGGATGGATAGGCCCTTGAGGGCCATGTAGGTGATTGTGGCCTGGCTCCAGCCTGACATCTTGGAGGGCTGGGGACATGAGGGGCAGGAATCATGACAACAGCGCTATCCTACACCTACCATGCTGCCACAAGAATCCACCGCATACAGAGTCTAACGTGCTGAAGTAGGCCTTGGGTATATAGTCTGGCATTACCGATTGGGGCAATTTATTCCAGAGCCTCAGAGTTCTTAATACCTGCCAGGGTGCTCAGGGTGATGTTGACGCGTTCAGTCTCCGGGTTGTGGTATATATTGATTCCCAGGTATCTAAACGTGTCCACCGTCCACTGCAGTGCCAAGACAGGGAGCGAGATCCGCCCCTTTTTGGACAAGCTTGATAACGGGAACAGGTAAGACTTATCTGTGCTGATCATTATCCCAGATAGCACCTCAAACAGTGCTAGAGCTTCCATAATCAGCTCCAAGTTGTCCACTGGGTTCTGACTATATAATAAGGCGTCATCAGCGTACATTGATATTAGATGGCTTACGCCATCTATAGCTATGCCCGCCGCAAGGTATTCTGTCCTCAAGTACTGAGCTATCAGTTCCTTGGCTAGGATGTAAAGAGTGGGGACCGTGGGCACCCCTGCCTGGTACCTTTAAGTCCGAAATGTGTCTACCAATCTTTACTCTTGCGACTGGTTGGGTATAAATCAGCTTCACCCATCTTATGTACGTCTGCCCAAAGCCAAACCTTTGCAACGTCGCATAGAGCCATTCCCACCTCACTGAATCACACGCCTTAACATTGTCAAGCATTGCTATTGCACAGGGGGGTCTCCCGGGACGCAGTGCCATCTATGACTATCTAGCCTCTGCAGGTTCCAGGCCATACATCTACCTGCCACGTAGCCAGTCTGATCAGGATGAACGATCGTATGGATCACTCTTTTCAGCAGGTTTGCCAGTGTATCCGTCAAGATCTTAATATCCTGATTAAGCATGCATAGGGGCCTGTATGAGTCGCACTTCGTAGATGGTTTACATGGTTTAAGGAGGGGAATAATAATCAATTATCTCAGGCTGAGAGGAAGAACTCCCTCCTCATAGCAGTCAGTGAATGCGCTCAGGAGCTGAGGGGCCAGATCGTCTATGTATTCTTTGTAGAACTCGCTGGGCAAGTCATCCGAACCTGGGGTTTTGCCTGTAGGCAATGAACTAATCGTGCATCGTATTTTATCCAGTGCGATGGGCGCTTCCAAACTGTGAATCGCTTCTTGACTTAAGCAAGGGAGGTTTATCTCATCTAACACTTCTCGTATATGTGCATGTGAGACCTGGGGACCCTCCTGATAGAGGATGTTGTAAAATTCTTTAAAGGCCACATTTATTCCCACTTGTGTATGACATAGCTCGCCATTCTGCAGATGTATCGAGTGGATAGGACTCCAGCTCTCCTCCCCTTTATACAAGCAGGCCAGCAACCTGCCCGGCTTGTCCCCCTTCTTGTATTGTCTCTCGATGTACTTATTTATGTTTGCCCAGTCTTTCCCAACATCCTACACACTTTTCCCTTAACGTCACTGCCCCTGCGCCCTCTCCGGTCACACCCACGTGGGACTATTCCAACCTCTGTAAATGATCCTCCGTGGAGGTTAACTCTCTGCCTACCACAGCCTGGACACTGCTGGATTTTGCTATGGCGGTGCCCCTGATAACGACTTTAAGGGCTTCCCATAGGGTTCCTGCACTGGCGACGCTGCCAGAGTTATGCTCGACATACTCAGTAATGCTTTTTTTAATGTGGCCATGTAAGGATTTGCTTCCAAGTCTCCACATGGGAATAGTGGGCCTACTGCCATTGCAGTCGGAGGGCGGAGGGGCGCATGGTCTGACAGTACCCTGTCTCTGTACTCAGTGAGTGTGAATCCATCAGCCATCTCCTGACCAATAAAAAAGTAATCTATCCTGGTGTGAACTGCATGTGGAGCAGAGAAACGGGTAAAATGCTTGGTATCTGGGTGCAGTGTCCTCCAGATGTCTATCAGGCCAAATTATGTCAGGAGCATCTGTTGGGACCTGGCCGGTGGGGCAGGTCTGCAAAGTCTAGTGTCAGATCTATCCAATGCTGGGTTTAGAGTACAATTAAAATAGCCCCCACCCCCATAGAACATTGCTGTTCCTATAGGGGATGAGTTTTGGGCATAGCGTTGGGAAAACTCCAACAGTGTTCTGATTGGGGGCGTATGTGTTGATCAAACATGTGTCTAGCTGTTCCAGGAGCCCTTGTACAAGCACCATTCTACCTTTGTTGCCAGTCTTAACCTGTGTGACCCTAAAAGGAACCGTGGGTGCTATCAAGATCAGGACCCCTCCGACGTATGAAGAGTATGAGGAACCAAACACCCGCCCACTACCGGACAACAAAGCTTGTTTATCTGCCGTTAAGTGGGTCTCCTGCAACAAAGCAATATTAATTTTACATCTCCTCAGGTAGGAATAAACTCAGTTTCTTTTCACATAATTGTTCAAGCCCCTGACGTTCCAGGTAATTACATTTATGGTACAAGCCATTTCACATTTTTTGTATTTTAGAACAGGCTCCCCACCATACATCCAACAGGGGTCCTGCGTCAACACAGAACGGCAACCGAAACACAGTAACTTTACCTAGGTTCTTCCCGGGCTTTCGTACAGGCAAACCATGACCCACAGTAACTTTCCCAACTTCCCCAACCAAAAACAATTGCTCAGCATCATTACCCATGCTCGGGCGTATCTGCTTCTCACCCCCACCAAAGGAGTATAAACCAGAGGCTTAGCATAAACCCAAGTGCCCATAAAAGTAGCAAAAAGGACAAACAACAAACAAAAGGGGGAAAGGAGAGACACAAATACGACCCATAGGACATGCCATCTGCTGTTATGGGCCCTATTTCCCTTCTTGGGGGTATGAATCCCCACGCGAGGAGAGCGCCGTTAGGTGTAGGCCAGAGGAAACATAAGAGGAGGTGCTTGGGCCGAATGCCAAAGCCACCCAGATAGTGGCCCATGTGTCCTGGAGCCTTCCCTTTTGCATCCTCCACTCCGTTTTAAAGTGAACTGACTTTCTGCTTTAGGAGATGGACACCAGCGCTCGTTTTCTGGAGCCCCTCAGTGTTTTCTTTCATTTGGGTTTCAACATTCGTCGTCCGCTCCGCCAGGTTTCTAACGTCCTGACGTAACAGACCCACATCTATCTTGACAGCTTCTATTTGAGTGCCCAATGCGGCTTTTAGGTCTGCAGTAGCCAGCCAGCATCACTTGGTTGTGCATCTATATGGCATCCCCTTCCTTCTCTTGTGATTAGGTCTTCAAAGTCTGCTCCGTAGTACGCCTTCAGTGTCTCCCATTTCCGCCACAGTCCAACCATGGCGCTCCACAGTACTGCTGCAAGGTAAGCTAGGCGGTCATATGGTAGCCACCGCACAGAGTTCAAAGTAGTTGGTGCACAGCTCCTACTCCAACAAGCGCCCTTCACTGTGTTCGGATGAGCGCCAGCCTGGTGCCAGTCACCACCTTGCCGCCTACTCGCACACAAACTTTGTCAAACAGCGGCCGATTGGGACCATCAAACCATGCGAAACGCTGTACGAGTGCTCTCCAGACCTTCACACACTTGAATGTGTCAAGGAACATGCTATTACCCATACGCTAAGGATCAAAGTAAGTATCAGCCCCGGGAGTGCTCTTCAGGCTCTCCCCCACCCCCAAACTGGAAAAAAACTATCAACCTGTTAGTCAACCTTTTAGGCCTACTCAATGAAGAAACAAAAGCAAAACCAAAAGGCACAACCTGATGGAAAAACGAATCAATATCAACTCAAATTAAGGGGGCGCTGTTGCGCACTGATGAGGACGTGATCCTCCATAGCTTCGTTTGAGCCGCAAATATCCTGATTTCCTGGGACAAGGTGTGTAAACATAGCCAGGAGGCAATTGGGGAACAGGCCGGCTCTGTCCTGCACTAATCCTTGTGGAAAGCGGTGGTCGGATAGCCCTGTTTCAGGGCGGACGGCGGCGACTCCCCTGGCTGGGCACCATTTTGCCAAAACGGTTGGGACACCACAACGAAGCAGTGCTGCAGACCATGGACTAGGGGGCCTGCTGGATCGCGTGGCTCCTAAGTGAGGGTCCAACCCCCCCCGGGAGTGGCAGTTGGAACACTTGAGGCACTCCCCGGTTGCTGGACACATTGATAAAGAGGAGGACGGCAATGGAGGCCCGCTGGGACTGTGGTGTGCCCGGGAGGGAAGATCAGACTGAATTGGAGGTAGGCTAAACCACAAGCTTGCCTGTGTGTGCATCAATACGAAGGCGCCAGTACAGTGTGGATGCTGGGGAGTCGGATGTGGCCAGAAGAAACCCGCTGCGAAGACACTTTGCTGAGCCACAGGAGAGCCTAGACTGAGGTGTCTGCATTACAAGGGGTCAACAAATGGATATTGGACCACTATGTGGAGAGCGAAGACTGGTAGGCCAGAACAGATTCCAGCGGTGAAGACGGCGGGATGCAGGGATAAGAGCTGTCTGGTCACCGAACTCTGGACTCCTCCGGTCTGCCTGCAGGAGTGAACGACCCCCCCCTGCGAATAAGACGGGTACAGTGGTCGCGGATGGGAGGAAGACACTCCAACAGAAAAGGTCAGGGCACAACTGACAACTAAAACGGACCGGTACTGCCGACCTGCTGAAACACCTCCGGAGGGAGAGACCTCCAGGGTGGAGGGCTCTTAATCCGAGCCAGTCCGGGCCCCGTGATACATACCTGAAATGAAGTGCTACCGGGGAGACACGGCAATAACAGCAGCGCCACGACAACTGCGATTCTATCACCAGCATGAAGGGGACCAAGCAAGGGACATGAAATACAGGTAAGAGGGGTGTCTGCGGGGACTGGAGACACCCAGTGGTGGAACCCTCACCTGATACTGCCTGCCTTGGTGCCCCACTAGGGATGGTTTGACCCCCCCCCCCACGGGGGAGGGATAACCATAAAACCTCTCCCGGACCCCTGGCCGCTGGGTGTTGGAGGGCCGGTGGCAGACACCCACCCAATAGACTTTGGTGACAGGGAGTCCAGACTGGTGTACCAGGCCCCGGACTATAAATCTCTCATGACCCAGTGGTGGTCTGGCCATCTCTCTGGCTGTCACAAAGCTACACCATGGTCAAGGATAAAACTAGGAAGGCCTCTACCCAAAGCAAAATGGACCAATATGAGACCGATTGCTGCAAATGGCCCCAGTGCTCCATCCGCGAAGGGAGGGATCACATCAGCTCATGAGACCATCTCACTGAGGGAAGTGATGGCTGCCATTGCAGGCTCTCGGACGTCCATGGAAGAGAAAATTGATGGCCTCAGCTTGGTGGCATCGTTACTGCGACACAACCTACAGAAACTGTCCTCTCGAGTCAGGGAGACCAAACAACGCATATCTGGCACTGAAGAGACTCTGAACCCGTTAAAGCTCCAAATGTCAACACTACTGCAAAATGGAAAGCTGCGTTGAGGAAGGAGAGGGTCGATCTCGAAAGAACAATGTGCGCATTCTGGGCCTCCCCGAAAAGTCAGAAGGGCCTAGTGTGGAACTTTTTCTTGAGCAATGGCTGGTCGACTTGGTGGCACCTAAGCATTTTCGGACTTTCTCTCAATTGAAAGGGCGCACCGGATGCCTTTGAGATGGCACACACCAGGAGCGGCTCTCCGCACATTGATGGCTAAACTACTTAATTACAGAGACTGTGATGCGCTGCTCCAGATGGCACATGCAATGGGGCCAATCACTTATATCTGAAGTCCCATTCTTTCCCGACTACACCAGAGAGGTACAGCAGGCCAGACAAACCTTTGACCCGCTGAAAAGACGACTCCAATCCCTTGGCATAAAATATGGTCTGCCGTTTCCTGCCCAGCTCAAAATATATCATAATGGGTCAACCCAACACTTTACAGACCCCCAAGAGGCCTGGACATGGGTCGAACAACATCTGGAGGGCGGACATCTGGAGGGTGGTAAGATCAGTGATAAATCCCAACTGCGCAGCCCAGGGCCGCCCAACGGCTGACCATGGAACAATCAGGACACTGAACCAGCTACGCCGGAAAGGGATACACAACAGTTGCAGGACACAGGTTGAAGACACAGAGGCTGCCGCGTCCGGGAGATGGGGTGTAATCATCCTACCCCTTGTCTCACATGTTGACTTCCTGTGGTCACTGAGCCGTTGAGGCCTATGACTGCAAAAGACGGGCCCCCCCTTTTTTCCCTCCTTAGTGTAACTTTTTTGTTCTTTCCCCTTTTTCTGGTAATCCAAAGGTTGAGCCCGCCGGATATGTTTGGGCGACAGGTACTTCGGGTTGGGGCGGAGTATACGGTGGGGGGAGGAACAAGTTACTTACCTGTAACTGTTGTTCTCCAGCATGGGTCTGGCATGGATTCACATGCTCATGAATGCTCCCCGTCGTCAGGCTGGGAATCCTCGGTAAAGAAAAAATCAGTATCAGTTTCGTTTCTGATCTGTCTTTTAGTAGTAACCAATCACTGGTCTCTGGGTCATACTGCCCCCAGCCAATGACTGCCCTCTCCCTAAGCCCCACCCCTGGCAGCCATCCTCAGATTTGGTAGCACGTAAAGTGGCAGTATGACCAAGTGAAGAGCCGCAGAGGGGTAGGAGGGAGGGTTCGCATGTGAATCCATGCCAGACCCATGCTGGAGAACAACAGTTACAGGTAAGTAACTTGTTCCTTCTCCAGCATGGGGTCTGGCATGGATTGACATGCTCATAAATATAAGAATACATAGCCGTACACACATGCACAACCATGGGAGGTGGCAAGGCTCAACATTAAGCATTACATAAACGCAGCATTAAGCAACTCTTGCCTCCTCACCAGGCCCACCTTCAGGCGGACAGGTCGCTCAGCACTTCTTGGCCGACTCTGGACTCCTCATTGGAATCCCGGTCGATGCAGTAGAATCTTGTGAAGGTGTGCGTCGACCTCCACGTAGCAGCCCTGCAGATGTCCAGCAGGGGCACACCAGACAAGAACGCCGTGGTAGCAGCGATCGCTCTGGTCGAATGGGCTCTCGGACGGCCGGGCAACGGTCGGTTTGCCAACCGGTGACAGTGCATGATGCAGCCGGAGAGCCATCTGGAAATGGAAGCCTTCGAGAGAGCCTTCCCTTGATTTACAGGTCCAAAGTTCACAAACAGTTGTGAAGTCTTCAGAAAACTCTTCGTGCAGTCCACATAGAACTTCAGCGCTCTGGCTATTTCCAGCGAGTGCAAAGTCCTCTCGGCCGGCGACGAAGGCGGCGGGAAGAAAACTGGCAACACCAAGGGCTCGTTGAGGTGGAAGTCCGACGGCACCTTGGGCATAAAAGAGGGGTGCTTCCTCAGCACCACCCGCGTCTCGTGAAAGGTCAAATATGGAGGCTTGCAGGATAGGACCTGGATCTCTCCCACTCGTCGTGCGGAGGTGATGGCCACAAGAAATGCTGTCTTCCACGACAGGAACGTCAACGGTGCCGAATGCAGAGGCTCAAATGGCGCTGCCATGAGCCTGGTCAGCACCACGTTGAGCTCCCACCCTGGGGCCGGAGCCTTCACCGGCGGGAACGATCGGAACAGTCCTTTCATAAATTCCTTCACCAGGCGATGAGACCACAGGGATGGCCGTCCTGTAGTTCTGGTGTATCGGGAAATCGCTGCCAGGTGTATCTTGATGGAAGCATGCGCTAGTCCCACCTTGGCCAGCGACAGTAGGTACGGTAGCACTTGAGGGGCCATAATCCGCAGAGGGTTAATCTTCTGTGCACGGCACCAGACAGAGAACCTCTTCCACTTATGTCCATACAACTTGAGAGTTGAGGACGCCCTGGCCTTTGCAAGAACCTCTTTGCAGTCCGCCGGGATATCGTACCCTCCAAACTCTAGCGCTGCAGGAGCCAGACCTGCAAGTTCAGCGACTCCGAGTCGTGATGAAGAATGGCGCCTCCTTCTCTGGAGAGAAGATCTGCATCCGTCAGCAGTTTGACTGGTGGGGACGCCGACAAGTCCAGAAGGTCCAGGATCCAAATCTGTCTCGGCCACGCCGGTGCAACGAGGATCATCCTGCACCGGGACCTCTTGTTGGTTGATGAGTCTGAGCAGCAACGGAGGGAATGCATACAGGAACAAGCCATCCCAGGGGAACGAGAAGGCATCGCCCATGCTCCTCGGTTGGGGAAACCTGCTGGCGAACCTCTGGCACTTGGAACTCCTGTAGAGGGCGTATCCGAAGCCTGCACAGGTGCACCAGATAGATGCATGAGGACATCATCCCGAGAAGGGACTTGATGAACCTCGCACCTTGCCCAGGATGGCCTTCGTCTTTTCCTCCGATGGCGAGGCCAATCGCGCTACCGTATCGAGCTTGGCTCCCATAAACAACGCGACCTGCGACGGGACCAGGTGGGATTTGGGGAAGTTGATGGAAAATCGCAGGTCCGTGAGCAGCCGGACGGTCCTCGCTGTGTGTTCGACGGCGAGTTCCCTTGTTCTTGCTTGGATGAGCCAATCGTCCAGGTAGGGGTAGACGTGGATCCACTGCAGACGCAGCCGCGCCACCACTGGTCCTAAGCACTTGAACACCCTGGGCGCCGACTTCAATCCGAATGGGAGGGCCTTGAACTGGTAGTGGACTGGATGGATTCTCCTCCTCTTGTTTGGAGGGCTTCCCGACGGACCCGGTTCAGTTGGGTCGTCCGTCGGGTGTAGGGGCAATCTCGTCCTTATCTCCGTACATAAGGCTTGGATTGATGTCAAAATGGCCGCTGAGTTGTCCTGTGGCTCGGGTTGCAACGGTGGCGACGGTTGCTGCTCCTCCACGGGAGCCTCGTCGTCGCCACCCTCGCTCTCATGGTCACCCTGATCGGGATCCCTCCCGTGGGGCCGGGCCTCTTCCAAATTCTTGTCGAGTCCCTCTTCGACGTCGACCTGTTCCTCCTCGGAGGCTGTGTCTGTGTCCGTAACGGCCACCGCACCCCCCCTCTTTTTCCACCGGGGTCTTCATGGGTGTCTTCTCGATGGGCTTAAAAGAGGATTCCCTCCGTGGAGGCAGGGAAACTCTGGGCCCCAAGGTCGCCTCCACTGGGGTAGCATCCACAGGCTTCACCAGGGCCGCAGTGACCCCCTCAATAGAGGCCTTGGCCGGGTGAATCAAGGCCTTCACCACCTTGGGTGTGCTTGAGGCCTTCACCTTAGGGGGAGGGTCACCGCCTCGCTCCCCTTCGGTCGGTTCCTTCGAGATCGACTGGGGCCTCTCCATAAGCTTAGCCGGGTTCTCAAATTTTCTCTTCCCCGAGCCAGAGCGTTGGCTCATGGTTGATGGCGTCGGTGAAGGTGCGCCCTGCCTGGCAGCCGAGGAGCCGTTCGGCGCTCCCTGTGCCCGCGGACTCCCGGTGCTTTGCCTTCTGTTGGGCCCCCGTCGCCTGGGCCCTCTCACAGGACTTAGAAGACTGCTCTGACTTCTTCTTCTTCTCACCTGCTGGGCTCTTGCCTTCCAGCTGTTGGCGAGACGGGTCCGACGATCCCTCATCGTCCGATCCGACATGTTCATGCAACACGCACAGTTCTTCTCCACGTGCGTTTTGTCCTCGTGGAGACAGTAGAGGCATCTCGAATGCTCGTCCTCCTTGAACACATTCTGTAGATTGCATCCAGGGCAGATCCTGAACAGCTTGCCGGGAGTCCAGCTTCCCGTCTCCTGGGCCATGTTCCTCTCGTCCGCGAGGTAGGCCTTAGAAACTTCTGGAATCCTCCAAGAAGCGTAACTCGACGAAAACTTCACCCTTGAGGGGCATAGAAAATTCCAAAACAGGTCCCCGTTGATCGGAAGTAGAAACGGTGGAGCTTGAGGCTCGATTAAACCGAAAAATGAGAAAAATCTCTTTGAAAAAGCACAAAACGCAGTAAAAGCTTGAGAGCTATAGCACGAGGACTCCCAACACTTGAACGTGTGGTAAAAATCTGAAGATGGCTGCCAGGGGCGGGGCTTAGGGAGAGGGCAGTCATTGGCTGGGGGCAGTATGACCCAGAAACCAGTGATTGGTTACTTCTAAGAAAGATCAGAAACAAAACTGATACTGATTTTTCTTTACCACCGAGGATTCCCAGCCTGACGACGGGGAATATTCATGAGCATGTGAATCCATGCCAGACCCCATGCTGGAGAAGTTTGTTTTTTCTCTGCTTAGATTGGGTCACCACATTGGTACATGGCAAAAATAACAGTTCCTGCCACTGCAGATACAGGGATACATTCACAACCCAAGGGTATTAGACTGCCTGGAAACATCCCCAACAGATGACATGGCTGCGGAGGCCTTGAGATCTCTTAAGCTTCTTACGTGGAATGTTAAGGGCGTGGGCTCTTGAATTAGGAGGAGACTAGTTACACAATGCTTAACCGACACTCCCCTAACATGGTCCTCCTCACCGAAAAACATCTAGCTGGATCGACATGCACAATCTTCCGCACAAAATTATTATAGAACGACACTACATGCCGGTTTTTCTATGGAGGACAGTGGGGTCCTGATTTTAATACACAAACGCCTCCCTCTCAGATTGGTAGGGGTTCAGCAAGATCCCAGGGGCAGGTTCGTCTTGTTGACTGGCGAAGTATGGGGCGGATCCATGCGCGTCTTAGCAGTCTATGCCTTTTCACCACTCAGCAGATCTGCTCACAGATATTCAGGCTGCACTTGTAGAACGTAGCAAAACAAAAGAGTTGATGGCTGGAAGGTTTAGAATAAATCTTGACCTCTGGCATTGCTCTGGGCAACCCTCCAGACCATCATTCTTCGCCTGCCAAGCCATTACAAAAGGGGAAAAACCATATGCAAATCAGGATTGGTCCCACCCCCAAAGGGGTAGTCCAGCCCGAACTGCTAGGTCATATCCCTTTTGCACAAGACCACAAGCATCCCCAGACATGTTTCAGCCTTGTTGGGCGTCATCAGTGAGGAGTAGCTTGGGTCTCTAGGCCCAGCTTTGTCACCCCGAGTGGGACGGGTATGCCCAGACGTGGGTCCCGTGCCTGCTGGGCCTAGAGACCCAAGCTACTCCTCACTGATGAGCCCCAACAAGGGCGAAACATGTTTGGGGATGCTTGTGGTCTCGTGCAGAAGGGATGTGACCTAGCAGTTCGGGCTGGACTGCCCCTTTTGGGGTTGGGCCAAGCCTGATTTGCATATGGTCTTTCCCCTTCTGTAATGGCTTGGCAGGCGAAGAACGATGGTCTGGAGGGTTGCCCCGAGCAATGCCAGTGGTTAAGATTCAGTCTAAACCTTCCAGCCATCACCTCTTTGTTTTTGCTTTGTCACCCCGAGTGGGACGGGCTTGCCCAGACGTGGGTCCCTTGCCTTCTGGGCCTAGAGACCCGAGCTACTCCTCACTGATGAGCCCCAACAAGGGCGAAACATGTTTGGGGATGCTTGTGGTCTCGTGCAGAAGGGATGTGACCTAGCAGTTCGGGCTGGACTGCCCCTTTTGGGGTTGGGCCAAGCCTGATTTGCATATGGTCTTTCCCCTTCTGTAATGGCTTGGCAGGCGAAGAACGATGGTCTGGAGGGTTGCCCCGAGCAATGCCAGTGGTTAAGCTTCAGTCTAAACCTTCCAGCCATCACCTCTTTGTTTTTGCACTTGTAGAACACCAGACGGATCTGTGGATCCTTGGGGGCGACTTCAATGACATTATGAATGTGACTTTCGATCGCACAAATCTACGAGGGAGGAATCCCAATAATCCCACAAAACCAGTGGCTTTCGTCACAGCTATGGGACTGTGTGACGTTTGGGACTTGCACTCACATGAACAGGATATTAATTTCACTCAGGGGCACATGCTTCCTCTCGCAACTAGATTATTTTTTCCTTCCACGGCAGGACTCATAAGGGTTTGGTCGCATACTACCACGCCCGTGGGGCTTCGCACCACTCAACGCTAGTGATCGAAGTGCTTACTAATAAAGCGGCATTGACCTCGACTTGGAGTTTGAATGGTTTTTATCTGGGTTCCTGGACTGTGTGGACCACATTCAAAATAAATCCACTGAGTATTTTGACATTAACAATGGGTCATTGTATAACCCAGAGACATTGGGGAGGCCTAGAAGACAGTCCTCCGTGGAGAGACGATCTCCTGGATCTAAGCCAAGAAAAAGGCCCAGCTCCAGCGAGTTACAGAAGGGGAGGCGAACAGGCGGGAGGAGGAATATTTGCTCTCAAGTTCTCCAGAGGCACACAGGTCCCTCCTTATGGCTAAGGAGATACAGCGTAACATCTCTATGGACAATTCCAAACAGGCCCACTGGGAGATGCGTAGCCGTATCTACGAATCCGGCAATAAGGCTGGGAAATTTCTGGCATGGCTTGAAAAAAAAGAGACAAAGGACATCGAAAAGTCCTAGAATTGAGAGCCGACCAAGGCGAACTTGTGAGGAGACTGAGCAGGGCATTGCCGAGGCATTTGCGGACTACTATGCAGAGCTCTATAAATGCCCGGAAACACAGCGAGACGCCATAATACTGAACACTCCGACGCTCCCCCGTCTGTCAGAGGTCCAGCAACTACAACTGGAGACCAACTTAACGGAAGAAGAAATTGCCACGGCCATAACCCAATTGCACTCTGGGAAGACACTGGGTCCTATCAGATTCCCGGTTGAGACATGGAAAACGATTGGAGAGACAGTGGTTACTCCATTACATAACATGTTTAAATACTGTAGAGACCGGGGGTGTTCTCCCTCCAGATCTAAGCAAAGCCAGTATGGTGGTTCTCCCCAAGGCGTCCAAAATCCCAGAGCTTTGTGGGTCCTATAGACCGATCTCAAGGATCAACGGAGAAGCAAAGATACTTGCCAAGGTGCTGGCGAACCGCTTACTTCCGGTGAAAAAATCCCTGGTCCACCCGGATCAATGCGGTTTTATGCCAAACAAGTTAATGCGCATGAATATCCATCGATTACACTTGCCGATTGAGCGAGCCCCTATTATTCAAGAACCTCTTGCACTTCTAGCAATTGATTTTGAGAAGGCATTTGACTCAGTGATCTGGGATAGTATATGGGAAAACATGGGCAGAATCGGCTTTGGGGTCAGTTTTCTAACATGGGTTCGCTTATTATATGCATCTCCAATTGCAGAAGTCAGAGTGAACGGGGGACTCATCAGGAATTTCCCGCTGGGGTGAGGGACGCGTCAGGGCTGCCATTTATCCCCTCTATTATTTATAATAGCGATAGAACCCCTTCTGCACTACTTCGGCAGGACACATCCTGGAGGGGTTTCCGCTGGCCAATGGGAAGCGTAGATAAAGATTTGCTATAGGAGGACGACTTGTTGATATACCTAGGCAACCCAACCCGATTTTGTCCGACTGTAACACGCCTATTAGAGGAATATGGAACATTTAGTGGTTGCAAGTTAATTAGGGTAAATCACTTATCTTCCCAATCCAAGGTGCCGACCTGGCAAACCCCCCCACCCCCGAGCTGTCTATATCGAATTGTAACGAGCAGATTTTGATATTTGGGTGTCCGCATAGAAGCGGATCTCAAGTTATTTAATACAAAATCTACACTCGATCATGGACCGTTTTCTTAGAGATGTCCGACACTGGAAAGCGCTCTCGATATCTCTGTTGGGCTGCTCTTTTTAAGATGTTTGCATTGCCGTGTTTTATATACGTCTTACAAAGCGCCCCTTGCAAATCCCTGACTCAGACTTTCCGAGGAACAAATCCGCTCTTCATGACCTCTTGTGGGGTGGTGCCCAACCGCAGATTGCGCTAACTGCACTGCAAAGATCTGTTTGGGAGGAGGGAAATCGGGCTTCTCCTCCATCCATGCTACAACACACAGTGCAGATATCGAGGGCGGCTAACAAACACACTGGGTGGGAAGTTAAATTAACCCGGGCGCAACCTCTTTGGGGAAATGATTGGCTGCCAGAAATGACCAAACTACCCAGATTACCGGGATGGGTGGCAGCGGGTGTTAACACTACTAGGGACTTGGAGGGGGAAGGCTTTGTCCTCTTTTGCTGACTTGCAACAGAGGTACTGTTTTTTTAAACACAAAACATTATCATTACCTGCAAATTACCCATGCAATACAAGCCCACCTCACTCATCCGTCAGACACGCCACAATGCTCCCCACTTGAACGGAATGTGCTATTGGAACACGACTACTAAGGTTACCTCCCCCCCTATACTAATCAATCACAACTTTTGCAACCCCAGAACTCTCCAATCTCAAGACGAAATGAGATGTAGCCGTGGGATCCATTGACCCAGAGAACTGGGTTGTGAAATTCATGTTTCCCAGGGAGATCGCAATTTCATCCAGATTCCGCCTGATTGAACTTACGATTCTCCACAGAATAGATAATCCCAGGTTAGCACTATTCCGATGGGGCTGGGTTGACGGCCCACATTGCCTAGGATGCAGGGCGGAGGAGGGTACCTTTATTCACATCCTATGGGAATGGCCCCAGATCCGCTGCTTCTGGATGGCGTGCTGCAATAGATTGGCCACCATACTGGGGAAAAAGATACAAGACGATCCTAAACCACTCATTCTGGGGATCGGGGTGAGAACTCCTATACCCGATACGAGAAGCTATTCATATCCACAATGATTGGCCTGATCAAACGAAACATTGCAATGAAATGTGGAGTACTGGGGCGCCCCAGGTTTAGACAATGGGTTGTTGATGTGAACGGGTGTATGTCCATGGAACGGCGTGTGTGTACTGCACGGGGATGTCCCGAAAAAAAGGCAGATAAAATCTGGCAGCGATGGGAGGATGGGGAGTGATGGCTTACCAACGGGCTGAGGCATAAACAAATGTTTCTACGGGGAATAGGGAAGGGTGCAAAGCCTTTTAGTCTGTACTTTCAACTATGTAACACCCTGATAGATCATAGTCTTGGAAATGGTATCTTTGTGACGATGACCAATCCATTGTTTGTTTTTCTATGTTGTAAAAAACAACTGCGAAAGGTACAGTGAGCTAAAGTGTGGTTGCGGACTCTCGAGTGGGTAACTTCCCAAAGAACAGGTCATTTAGCTGTGTTCGTTCTCGTAGAGGGGCGCCTACGACTACTATCACAATAAGACTGAGCAAGACACCAGGAGAAGGGAGTCATTCGCCTGGTCAAGGAACTTTACTTTGGTTATAGACTTTTGATTTAAGTGTTAGGCTAAGATGAACTAGTTACTCTTACCTTGTAACGTTCTTTCGATGGGATGTTCCTCCGACGTATTCCTTATCTTAGATAGAAATCCTTCAGCTTTGCTGGCCTCGGAAATTTTTTTCGCCAGAGGGCGCTGCGCGTCGATGATCGCCGAGTCGATGACCCTCGACGGCCTCCGTGCCGACGTCGACGTCATCCTGCCTATAAAGGCCGCGCGCAGCGTCCGTTGCTCAGTTCCGTTTTGTAGTCCCCAGTAATGTTTTTGGATTAGACTAATCACCTTGAAGGAGCATAGGCTGCAAACCCACAGGAAGTCATACTGCGGGGATGGATGGGAGGGTCGATAAGGAATACGTCGGAGGAACATCCCATCGAAAGAACGTTACAAGGTAAGAGTAACTAGTTCTTCGAAGGGATTGTGTCCTCCGACGTATTCCTTATCTTAGATAGACTCCCATAGCAGTGGTATTGTGACTGGAGGCGGGAGTAATAAAAGTTATGTTACCCTTCCAGAATGGACAGAGTGTAACACAGCCTTGCCGAATCTAGTTTCTTGACTAGAGGAGGAATCCAGGCTATAGAATTTGGTAAATGTATGTGCGGACGACCATGTGGCAGCCGCACATATATCTCGAATTGGCACCCCTCTTTGAAGGGCTGAGGATGTTGCGATACCCCTGGTAGAATGAGCCCTTAGATTTTGAGGAGGCTCCTTTCCTGCCAATTTGTAGCACTCCAGAATGGCTAAAATAATCCATCTGGAGATGGTTTGTTTTGTTATTGGAAGGCCCAACTTATGTCCTGCATAACCTACAAAGAGTTGGTCTGCTTGTCTGATCTTAGCCAATCTGCTGATATAGAAGCTCAAGGCTCGCTTAGGGTCCAGCCTGTGCAGTCTCTCTTCCTCCTTCCCCGGATGAGGAGGAGGGTAGAAAGAAGGTAATATAATCTTCTGAGTGATGTGAAACTCCGAGACTACCTTCGGGAGGAAGTTAGGCTTCACCTGAAGAACAACTTTGTCCTTGTAAAAGATTGTATGTGGAGGTTTACACGATAAGGCTTGCAACTCGCTAACCCTTCTAGCAGATGTCAATGCTATTAGCAAAACAGTTTTGAGGGTGAGAAGCTTCAATGAACAAGAGTGTAGTGGTTCAAAAGGGGCACCCTTTAGGAAGTTTAAAATTAGGTTTAAATCCCATAAGGGAACTTGAAAAGGTTTCGGGGGATAAACATTAGTTAATCCTTTTAGGTATTGTATTACCAATGGAATTTTGAAGTATGAAGGCTCCTCTGCAGTGCGCTTAAAGATTGATAGCGCTGCGAGATAGCCCTTAATTGTGCCAACCTGTAGGCCTGAATTAGCCAGGTAAAGTAAGAATGACAACACCATAGGTGTACCACAAGAAAAGGGTTCAATATTCTTTTCTCTGCACCAGCTGCAAAATTTGTTCCAACGGCAGCGGTATAGAGTTTTAGTTGCCGGCCTTCTGGCCGAAAGCAACACCTCCATAACATCATCCGGAAGGTCCCAATCCTTGTACCTCAACCTTTCAGACACCAAGCGTGAAGGTTGAGGGTCTTGATGGCTGGATGGAGAACCTGACCTTCCTTCTGCGAGAGAAGATCCTCTCTGTATGGCAGTCGAATTGGAGGGCAGATGGACATGTCTAGAAGGTCCGGGTACCACGTTCTCCTGGCCCAATCCGGGGCAATTAGGATCATGGTCTTCCGAAACCTTCTCAACCTCCTGATCATTTGAGGAATGACAGGGACCGGAGGGAACGCGTACAGAAGTGGGAACTCCCAGTCCACTACGAACGCATCTCCTAGAGCTCCTCTCGGGGGAAATTCCCTTGAGCAAAATCTGTCGCACTTCCTGTTGATACTGGTGGCGAACAGATCCACTTGAGGGGTTCCCCAAAGGGCGAAGATCTCTTGAAGGACTTCCTGAGCTATCTCCCACTCGTGAGAGACTGTGCTCTGCCTGCTCAGAGCGTCCGCTGTCAAGTTCTTCTCTCCGGCTAGGTGAATTGCCGATAGAGAGATTCCTTCCTGAATTGCCCAAAACCAGAGCTGCATCGCCTCTCTGCACAGTGGTAGTGAGCCTACGCCTCCTCTTTTGTTGAGGTAGTGCATGGCCACTGTATTGTCCGTCATTATTAGGACGTTTCTTCCCCGTACAGACGGCAGAAAAGCCTTCAGCGCTAGTCTGATGGCTCTCAGCTCCAACAGGTTGATATGTAGTCTGGACTCCGATGGAGACCAACGACCGCTGATGGTCAAGTCGTTGGCGTGAGCTCCCCACCCCGTGAGTGAGGCATCCGTGACTACTGTTATCTCCGGCCATGGTTGCCAAAACATTTCTCCTTTCAGGATGTTCTCCCGACAGGCCCACCACTGAAGGTCTCGGGCTACTTTGACCGGGATCCGAAGGAGATCTGTCATCCTTCCTGAGAACTGTGACCACTGAGTTCTCAGTGCCCACTGGAGGGATCTCATTCTCAGGCGAGCCTCCGGCACGAGGAATATGCAGGATGCCATGAGGCCTAGCAACCTCAGAAAGTCGTAGGCTGGGAGATATTGGGCATTCTGAAATCTGATGACCATCTGCAGAATATCTCGAGCCCTCACCTCTGGTGGCAAGGCTTTTCCCAGGGAAGTGTCCAGGACTGCTCCAATGAATTGGAGTCTCTGTGATGGTATCATCTGTGACTTCTTTAAATTGAGGGAGAAGCCCAGCTTGTGAAGGAAGTGGCAAACATAATCTAGTTGTCTCTGAGCCTGTTCCGAAGATACAGCTCTGATCAACCAATCGTCTAGGTAAGGGTAGACATGAATCCCTTCCCTCCTTAGACTTGCAGCCACAACCGACATTAGCTTGGTAAAGACCCTCGGGGCGGAGGTTAGCCCAAATGGCAGAACTCGAAATTGATAATGAGAGCTGCCAATTGCGAACCTCAGGTATCTCCTGTGCCTGGGATGGATCGGCACATGGAAATAAGCGTCCTGGAGGTCTAGAGATACCAACCAGTCCTGAAGCTGGAGGGCCTGAAGGATCTGAGAGAGAGTCACCATCTTGAACCTGTCCTTTCGGAGGAATTTGTTCAATTCCCGTAAGTCTAAGATGGGTCTCAGTCCTCCGTCCTTCTTCGGTATTATGAAGTAGGGGGAGTACCAACCCTTGTTCCTTTCCGCTACAGGTACCAGTTCTATGGCACCTTTCTCTAGCAGGTCTAAAACCTCCTGCAAGAGGAGCGGATCTGGAAGCTTCAAAGGGTTGTTCCCCGGTGGATGACTCTGAGGGATATGTAGGAAGGGCAGGCAGTAACCTTGGGCCACTGTCTCCAGAGCCCAAGCATCTGACGTAATAGCCTGCCATTCCGTCAGATGGTGAGTTAACCTGCCCCCTACTGGTGTTCTGTGAGGGGAGACCTCAGAGTGGTTTTGAAGCGGCTGATGCAGTTGCCGAAGGTAAAGTGGCTCCTGCTCCTGCGGGTGCGGCTTTCTTTCCCCTACCCCGTCCACCACGGGTAAATCTTCCTTGGCCTCTTTGAGCCGGTCGTCCCCTGCCCCTTCCATATGAGGAATAGTAACGAAAGGACCGTCCTCTCCACGATGATCCCGAAGGACGAAAGGTATTCTGACGGATAGCAGCTCCCAATGACTTGGCTGCTGCCTTGGACGTTTGCAGTTTCTCCAAACTGTCATCCGCCTTCTTTCCAAAGAGGGTAGAACCGTCAAAGGGCATATTCAAAAGCCTGGTCTGCACGTCAGAGGCAAAACCAGACTTCCTCAACCACGCATGCCTGCGGATTGTGGTACTTGCCGCCATGGCCCTGCTGATACTGTCAGCAGAATCTAGGCCAGTTTGTAGGGTCTCGCACATCGCATCTTTACCATCCCTGATGATGTTTAAAAATGCGTCCCTTTCCTCTCCTTCTTGGAGGCAGTCAGCCGCTGATGAAGCGCACTCCCAAAGGGTGTGGCTGAACCTAGCGAGCGTACAGGTCGCGTTAATAGACTTTAACGCCATGCTACAGGCAGAAAAAACCTTCTTAGCCATGGCATCATACTTTTTGTCATCCCTATCCTGCGGAGCAGTGGGGTATGCAGATGTGCTGCCTGATGAGGTTGCAGCCTGTACAACCAAGCTCTCAGGAGTAGGGTGTTTTGACAAATATTCAGGGTCAGAACTAGCCACCCTGTATTTTGTTGACAGTTTTTTATTTACTGCCGGGATAATTTCTGGCGTTTCCCAGTTTGTCAAAATCCTTCTCTGTAGAGCAGAGTGAAATGGAACCACAGGATCCTCCTGTGGGCCCTTGTCCAGTATGTCAGTGAGGTCATCCTGCTGAAAGGCAGGAGAAGGTGCAGACCAACCCATAAATTCTATGATTCTAGACATCAGATCTCTATATGGAGTCTCCGCATGTTCTCCTGGGTCTGGTTTGATAAATTCTGCTTCAGGAGAAGTGTCCAAGCCACTAGCTTCCTGAAGTGCATCCTGAAGATTTTTTAATCTTCCTTCCTCAGAGGCGAAAGTCTCTGGCTCTGGTGATGTGGTCCTCTGTAAATCAATATCTTGGTCTGAATCCTCCCTTTCCTCAAAAATCGAGGTTAAAGGGGGATACATTGGTTTTTGGAATGGTATAAACCCCATTTCCAATGCAGAAGGAGCCATCATCACAGGCCTTGAAAACGTCGATGTCGTCGACACCGACGTGAAAGTACTCGAAGGCGCCGTGAAAAGCGTCGAGAAATGTGTACTAGGCCTCGAAGAACTCGAAAGGATCGGAGTCCTGCTCGAGAACGACGTCGACGTTCTCGGCGTCGAGTCGGAGGTCTTTTGTCTAACCGTTGGCTGTGGAGTAGCCGTGGTTCTTTCCTTCACCGGCGTCGATATCGGCGTCGACGTCGGCGTCGACTCGATCGACTGATGCGCCGATGAATCCTTCGACAACGGCGTCGATGGCGCCGACCTCTGTTTCGAAGGAGTTTTCGACGATGGCGTCGATGATGCTTTATCTCCCGATGGCTCGAGGCGCTTTCGGGTTGACTTTTCCGCCGGGTACTGCGACTCGCGGCGTTTAGATTTTTTGGGTTTTTTACCCGGGGTATCACCCTCAGCTGTCTTCGAGGGGGACGAGGCCGCTTTCTCGAAGACGCTTAGCATCTTTTTCCTGAATTCCTCCCACTCAGCTTGCGAGCTGCGTTTTGTGGGGCAATGAACTCTCTCAGGAGAACTCGACGAAGATGACGAAGGGGATCTCCTACGTCTCTTCTTCGAGTGTCTCGATGTCGACGAGTGGTGGGAGCCACTTCGTGATCTAGATCGAGAGTGTTTTTTATGGTGAGGAGACGAACGTCTCGACTCTACCGAAGAAGCTTTCGAGGAAGTTAAAGTTGACCTACCTCTCTCGAGCTTCCCCCTACGCTCCTTCAAGGCTTTCGCCGTCATGGAAAGGCATTCCTCACACTCCGAACTCTGGTGCGTGATTCCCAGACACCACAAACAGACCCTGTGAGGGTCCGTCAACGACATTTTCTTCCCGCAGTCTCGGCACTTTTTGAAACCGGACCGAGGGGTCGTCGGGTCGGAGGAGGATGCCATCGATATCGAGGTAAATAGTAGTTATTATATACGTTATCTTGACGAGAACTGAGCAACGGTGTTCCGAGGCACAACGAAGCGCGGAAAAACGGAACTGAGCAACGGACGCTGCGCGCGGCCTTTATAGGCAGGATGACGTCGACGTCGGCACGGAGGCCGTCGAGGGTCATCGACTCGGCGATCATCGACGCGCAGCGCCCTCTGGCGAAAAAAATTTCCGAGGCCAGCAAAGCTGAAGGATTTCTATCTAAGATAAGGAATACGTCGGAGGACACAATCCCTTCGAATGTTAGGTTTCTGAAAGTGGACAGAGAACATTATTTTGGACGGACATTCTGACAGGTCACTAAAGTTTCCTAGATTGAGGCAGGGCAAACCCCTTAGAAGAAGGGGGAAATATTTCTTGTAATATTTCTCATAATAAAAGTTTGTAGCCCCAAAAATAACCCCTCCTTGCCAGTCTCCTTCTACACCATCACACCTTGCAGACTGGTTAAAAAACAAAACCACAAACATCCAGAAAGTCATTAAGAGAATGCCTAACACCAACAACACGCCCTAACCAGCCAATGCCGGAACCATCTACGAGACTAGACAACTACCCACCAATTTTGACAGAAGAATTGAATAGCCTGGTGAGCAAAAGCGACAGACCTGGCTCTCCAACAGACCCCTGCCCACTAGACCTATGCACCTGCAGAATATTTCCTCAACCTCACCAACCACTCAATAGAATCAGGAACTGTGCCACAAGCCTTCAAATTGACATACATTAAGCTACTCCTTGAAGATCCATCAGGAAACAGTGAAGACCTAACCAACTACTGACCAATCTCAAACATCCCATAACAGGCAAAACTACTAGGAAGCTACGTTTACGAACAAGTCCTGGAACATGTAGACAAGAATTGGATACTAAACCAGGACAAGTCAGCTTCAGATGCATGAGAGAAACATCATTACTATTGATATGGGATGATCTAAAAACCAACGCAGAGTCCAACGTCAAATCGGCACGAATACGAATTGATCAGCAGCCTTCAACACAGTCCACCACGAAACACTCATCAAAAAACAAAGTTACAGGAATCGGCAACACAACGTTACTTTGGCTAAAATACTTAATGACTGAAAGAACAGAAACAACTTGGCTAACCCGCTTCAACTCAACTCCCTAAACAACAACTTGCCGATTGCCTCTCACCACTACTCTTCGACATATACATGAATTCTTTCATCAAGTCACAGCCTCACCTCCTACAATTACGCAGACAACAAACAAATTATCGACAAAATCAAGGGCAGTTAAGAACAAAACCCAACCCTTACCAACTGCCACACAAAAATAAATAATTGGAAGACTACCAACAGCCTTAGACTCAACCCAGACACAACAGAAATTATGATCTCGCCCAATGACCCGCCGAACCATCACCACATTCCATGGCCTACTGAATTGGGAAATCAACCATAACCATCCAAAGAGGTCAGAAATCTCGGAATATTAATGACAACGACGTAACACTTGAACCGCAAGTCAATTCAGAAGTAAAGAAGTCTTTGTTTCCCATTGTTAGACTGTGAATCCTCTAATTTAAAAATAAATATATTTATATATACACACAGTTTTCCCATAGGAAAAAAAACAATACAGATTGCCCATTATGCCCGATAAGGCACTGACCTATGTAGTCCCTCCACCTCACTTTGATGACCCCAACCAGTGAGGTGGTAGGGCTTAGGTTCCACCCCAGGCACCCATCTTCAAATTTTGAGCCGTAGTGACTGCATATATGAGTGATTGGACTTGGGGAGCGCATGTGAATCTATGAAAGATACCAATGCTGGAGAAATACAGTTACAGGTAAGTAACGACTTTGTCAGTATTGGATCATTCATAGATGCACATGCTTGAATAGAATGCCAAGCAGTGGAAGCATGCCACTTTACCAGTTAACACACATAGGTTAACCAAAGTACCACAAAGAATACTTATACCCTATGCATGCTTGAAAAATTACAGGAAGGAGGGACGAACAATGGCTGCTCCTACCTTTCGTATACAGGTGACGCAGGACCGCTTGTCTGAACACTGACTCCTTACTGACATCCTCCTCCAGGCAGTACTATTTAGCAAACCGGTGGAGCATGCTCTAGGTCGCCGGCCTGCAGATGTCTTATCACCACTCTGCTTGGAAAGCTGCTGTAGCCGCCCTTCATCTCTGCTGGAGTGTGCGGTAGCGAGATATGGGAGAGGTTCGTCCTTATATTGGTGCTAATGCGTGATGCAGTTCGCCGCCCAGCGTGCAAGGCTCTGTTTGGTGATACTTTGCCTCTTGGTGTACCCTGAAAAGGCAACAGAGTCTGGATGAGGTAAGAAACCCACTGGTGCATTGTAGCTAGAATTTCAAGACCTGTGAAAGGTCTAAGGAATGCAGAGCACATTCAGCGCTGGAGGAATGGTTGACGGAAAAGAATGGGAGAACTATGCGTTCTGATAGTGTCATCTCGGATACCACCTTGTGTAGGAACTTCAGGTGTGGCCTAAGTATGACACGGTCTGTCTGGAAGACTGTGAAAGGCTCCTCTGCAGAAAAGGCTTTAGGTGATGGATTCATTTTGCTGACGTTATTGCCACCAAAATGCAACCTTCCAGTAGAGGAATCGCAAGTCCCATCTGTGAATTGGTTCGTAGGGAGGCGCCATCACTGCAGATAAAACAGTGTTTAGTTTTCAACTGGGGAGTGGGTAGCAGAGACAAGGTGCGCAATAGTCCCTTGAGAAAGGTTTTCACTGCTGGGTTGGTCACAAACCACACGTGTTGCATACCCTTAGAATAGGACAAGATGGCAGAAAGATAAACCTTAACAGAGGACAGCGCCAAACCCGCTTTGGCTAAATGCAACAGATAGGGTAGTAGCTGGTCTACAGAGATAGACGGTGGATCCTGCTGCGCACCCTCACACCATGTGGTGAAGCGCTTCCATTTTCTAGCTAAGGTTATGCGAGTCAATTGTGCACTAAATGCGTAAATGATGTCCCAGCATTTGGAGGGTAGTGTTAAATTGGCGTGTTTCCACTGTTCATGAACTAGGCCCGAGCGAGAGTGCCGCTGGGTCGTGATGAAGGATCTTAACCTCCTGCTGGGTTAACAAGAACTGGTGAGCCCGGAGGCAAACTGGCTTGCTCTGAATCAGTCGCAGCAGGGTCAAGTACCAAACTTGCCAGGCCCATGCTGGTGCTAGGAGGATTATCCGGCATGGTTGCATCTTCACCCTCCTTAGTAATCTAGCAGGTAGTGGTGGGAAGGCATAAAGGAATTGACGCGTCCATGTTGAGAAAGCATCCCCAGCGAGTTCTTCTCCGAGTACCTGGAAGTGAAGTGAGGGCACAAATGGGTGGATTTGAGGATGTCCCCATTTGCAAACGATTCGGTTGATCTTGCTGTCGTGAGCTCCCACTTGTGGGAAGGAGGAGGAGAAATTCCTGCTTAGCTTGTCCGACAGGACATTGTCCGTCCCTGAAAGGTGCTATGCCCTGACATGAACCTGGTGTTGGAGAGCCCACTCGCAGAGTGTCTGTGCTTCTGCAGAGAGCATCGCCAATCTGTTACCCCCCCAGACCCCCTGTTTGTTGGTGTAATGCATGGAGGTTGTGTTGTCTGTCTGAATCGTGACTTGTCCTGCAAGGACTGGTTTAAAAGACTTTAGTGCCCACCGTATGGCTTGGAGTTCTATACGTTGATGTGGAGTAGCCTTTCATGATCTGACCATGTGCCCTTTTGTCTGTAGTTCTCCCAGATGCGCTCCGCAGCCAGACAGGGAGGGAGGAGTCGTTCCAGAGGAGTATGTGGAGGTTGGCGCTTGAAAAGGCATACCCTGCTCCATCACCGCGTGAAAACGGGGTCAGAGGTGAACAAGATCTTCCCATGAGCCTGTTTCATCCCATTGCTGGTCCTGGATTGGTCTCATTCTCAATCTGCAGTTGGGGATGAGGAATAAAGAAGAGGACGTTATGCTCAGGAGAGATTTGAATCAACGTAGCGTGGAGGATAACTCCGTGAGAAACCAGCTGACTAGCTGCAACATTGCCGCTATTCGCTCTGCGGAAGGCTGCACTCTGGGAATGCGAGTGTCTAGTTCTGCTCCGAGGAAGAGAGCGGTTTGTGCCGGTGTGAGTGCTGACTTGGCCTGGTCTATGGAGAAACCTAACCTCCTTAGAGTAGCCTCTGTTAGCCTGACAGCTCTGGCTGTTTGTTTCCTTGTTTTTGCCTTTATGAGCCATCGCCGAGGTATGGCAAAACCTCTATTCCTGTACGCTTGAGATGTGGCGCTACCAGAACTAGGCACTTTGTAAAAACCCTTGGGGCTGACTTTAGCAGGCATAACTGGAAATGCATGTCTCCCAATGCGAATCTGAGGTGGCATCTGTGAGTTGAGTGTATGGGGACAAGGAAGTACGCATCTTCCAGATCGAGCGTAGCCAGGAAGTCGTGCTTATTTAGCCACAGTAAGACCTGTTGAAGTGAGCTCATCTTGATTTGTATTCATCTCGTGAACTTGTTCAATGCCCGTAGGTCTAATATTGGGCGCCACTGTCTGTTTTTCTTTTTGACCAGGAAGAAATGAGAATAAAATCCCTTCCCTCTTTGGTTTATGGACACCATTTCTATGTTAGCTTTTTGAAAAGTTTGTCTATCTCCAGCTTGAGTTGCGCCAAGTGGTGGATTTTTGTTGATCGTTGTGGTGTCCATTAATTAGATAGGCGATAGTGTGAACCTTCTGCACGACCTGAAGCACTCATTTCTTTGAAGTTACGTCTAGCCAGTGGTGGAGGTATTGGCTGATACTCCGTCCCCCACAGGGATGCAGTGGGGTGGAGGGGTGGCATAACCCTGACAATTCTGCTTCGATTGGGACCTGTATTGGCCTGATCATCCCTGTCTCTGCGGATTATACCTGGTGGATGATTGTTGGTACCTGTTTCCAGACTGAAAAAATGAGGAAGCGGAGCTCTGAGAGGTGTACACCTTGTTATAGAACCGTGTACCTTGAGGATGATCCCCGAAAGGAGCGAAAAGGACGCTGGTCCTTATCTTTATCCTTTAGGGAGCTAATTGCCCTGGTTGTGTCTGTGTCAGCCTTTATCCCTTTTAGATGGTCGTCCACCTTCTTGACGAATAGCTCCGGTCCATCCAACAGCATATCCAAAATGTGTGCCTGAACCTCCGGCCTGAAATTAGTTTCTTTCATCCAAGCCTGCCTTCTCAGGACAGTGCTGTGGGCCATCTGTCTGAAACCAGACTCCGCTACATCTACAGCGGTCATGTGCTCTGAAGTGGTTTCACAATCTGAAATGATCGTCTTACCCTCTTCTTGAAACTCCACAGGGAGATGTTTGGCGAGCTTGGACACCTTGTGCCAAAGTTCCCCGTCGTACCGTGCTGACATTTCTATAGCATTTGCTGCTCCCATTGATAGATAGATACTGCCGTTGACACCTTTCTGCCAATAGCCTTTAGCTTCCTTCCCCCTTTCTCTGGATGAGTTGTTCGCAGCGACGCAGGATTTGCCAGCTTCTTCCTTGTTGCTACTGTAATGAAAAGAATCAGGCTTGGGATGCCCCTGCAAACATAAAGGCGTGCTGTCATACACCTTATATTTTTCAGGTTGAGCGGCTAAGGCAGGGTTGGACAGCAGGTTCGCCAGTATCTTTGTCCCAGCCTTCGAATTGTGTCCAGGATCGGGACGGTCGTAACCGTCCACCACTTGTCCCGGTGTTCATATAACAAACTTTCTCCTCACTGGACACCTACAAGTTAACAATTCAGCCACTTTAGCCATGATCATGTGGAAAGAGGCTGCATCGTGGTAGTGATAAGCCTCCGGGGGAGTCGTGTCTCCACTGTTTATCGATGACATACTCGTCCCATTCATCTACCTGATGTGTTGGTGAATCTTGAGGACGCCCGCCCGCCCCCCTCCCCCCTCAGGCACATCCTCCTCAGCATCCAAATTGGTGAAATCCCTGGATTGATTGTCCACAGGATCCTGACAAGGTGGAAGGGGCTCCGGAGTTCATAGACAAAGCACATGGTGGGGGAGAGAGCCTTCTCAATGAAGTCTGGGTGAGATGCTGTGTTTCAGCCGTGGGGGTACATACTCCTGGGCGAACTGCTTGGTCCCGGTGGGGTAGAGATACTTCTTCTCCTCTTGAACAATACCTCCTGTTCTGTGGTAGGCAGGCCACGGGTGACTTGCGCCGCTACGCATGCTCTGTCTTCGCTGGAAATCATCCATAATACTTCTCATGGACTGCATCAGCCCCTGTTGGAAAGGCTTGGTGTCTGCTGTAGAGGGGTGCCAGGGTGGCCTGTGCTCCTTGGGCAACGACCATGGCACCTCTAGAATGTCCTACGTCAGAGAATTCTTCCTGGAGGATGATATCCGGTAGTTCTACCATTTCCTTAATGGGAGAGAGGCTGATGCTGGGCCCGTCTTTAAGGGTCTTTTGAGAAAAGGTTTGGCAAAGAGGACATTTAATAATGTCATGTGGACAGAGGTAGGAAACACACACATCCTGCGCTAGGAGCCGCCAACGTGAGACATTGACTCCAGGCAGCGTATTCAATGGTCGCCGTGGAAGTATGGTCTCTGTGGGTGAATGGTGATCTGAAGATTTCTTGGTTGACAAGACGTTGCCTGTCGATAGGGGAACCATGGACAAGAGGGGACTATCGTTGATGGGTCTTTCCCCGTGGACGAGGATATTTTGGCCAATTCAGAGCGTTCCCCCGTGGATGACTTGGGTATCAGCAGTGTCTTGTAGTTGGACGAGGGTCCCGTGGATGGAGCTTTGCTGATGGCTCCTTACCTTTGGTTTTAGACCCTTTTGCCTTCAAATGACGACTTTCGTGCTTCTTGGATGCCTGGGAGCTTGCCTCTGCTTCCTTAACTATTTTTCTTGGCCTTTGTAGTAGGTGGAGATCCTCTGTCAATTGAAGAAGCTCTCCTCTAAGGAGCTTGCATTTCAGAGGTCCTGTGTGAGGAAACAGGGGCTGTCTTCACGGATTCCTCATCTGAAGAAGCTCACGCCTGGAAACTGCCCCTGGGTGGTAGCAGTGCGTGTTATAAATCAACATAACTTGCTCTCCAAATGGAGGAGGAGCCTTCTGTGCCCGTCTTTAAGGGTCTTTTGAGAAAAGGTTTGGCAAAGAGGACATTGAATAATGTCATGTGGACAGAGGTAGGAAACACACACGTGGGTGGATTCCTGACAAAAATAAGCCTTTTCCTGCATCTCATGCAGTCCTTAAAGAGAGGGGTCTTAGAAGTGCATTCAGTTGCATTCAGTGCCTGTATCTGCCATGGACATGAGATCCCTTGCAGATATTTCCCACAACAATTCAAGACCAAGCAAAAGAAACCCCGATCTCAAAAACACAGGTTGTGTAGAGCAGGGCAGACTCTTTTAGAAAAATGTTTTCTTAGTGAAAAGAGAGGTCAAAAAAATGGATTAAACAGAAGAATGCCCAGAGAGCTGATAAGGATTCCCCTAGTCAGTAGACTGCAACGAAAAATCTGAAAATGGCTGCCTGGGGTCAAGCTAAAGCCCTGCAACCTCATTGGCTGGGGTCATAAAGGACCAAAGTGATGTGGAGGGACTATAAAAGTGAGTGCCTCATCAGGCATAATGGTCAATCTGTATTGCTCTTTTCCAATGGGAAAAATGTATAAATATTTATTTTTAAATTATTGTTATGCTCACCTGGTCTCTGCTGGGACATTGGGGCACGGTTGCAGCCCTCCCTGGAACTGGCTCCCCTTGGTCAGGCTTCTTCCCCTGCTCCTGTGTTGTGGATTGCTCTGGTTGTTGGTACTGCCCCTGCGAGAATACGAGAGACCGTGAGAATGCTGCGATAGGACTGTGGTCTCCCTCGAACCCTTCTTCCCAGAATGTGGTGAGCATGCGCCTACCCATATAGTCTCACCTGTTTAATTAGGATGGTGAGCTCTCCGTCCTGCTTCTCACTGCAGGGGCGCCTTTAGATAGACCGAGCTCCTTCACTGGTCCATGTGCGTGGCAGCCCAGAACGGCTGTGGCTGAACCACTTCAAAGGTAAGTATCCTTCGATAATGATTATTGTCTGTGTCCTTTTGTAATGTCTTTTCCTGGATTATTGTCCGTACCTCTTGTAATGTCTTTCCTTTTCCCCAATAGGTGATATGAGGCCCAGCGGTAGTTGCGGTGCAAGAAGCGAGCCCCAATGGAGGAAAAAGGGAGTTCACGATGTCCAAATAGGTGGTAAATTTGGTTTTTAGGTCAAGCGCGAGGATTGGTTTGAGCGTGACCTTAGCGTAATGTAGTTTTTCTAACCTTATTTTGTCCTTTTCTCTTGCAGGGATGGCCTGGCGAAGTCCGACTGGGATGCTGTCATCCGAAGATCTGCCGGCGGATGAAGGATGCCTGGATCCACGATGAAGCTGGCGAAAATGGACTCCCGAGTAAGTGTTGTGGCTGGGAGCCGGAATCGGGTAAGGATACACTCCGACTCTGGCTGCTGCTTGAGTCGGGTAAGGACGCGCTCCGACTGCAGTTGCTGCTGGAATCAGGTAAGGATGTGCTGCGACTGCAGTTGCTGCTGGAATCAGGTAAGGATGCTCTTCAGGGGGCGGTGAGCATTATGCAGCTGTAAGCAGACTAATGCGAAGCGTCTGCATGCGGGCGGGGCAGGCTTAAATAGCCTGGTCCCGGCCACGCCCATTTGTTCCAACTCGTGGCCCCACCCTGCCACTCCTAGATGATGCTGCACATGCAGCCCAATTAACTCCTATGGCCACGCCCGACCTGGAGGCCCTGCAGGGGAAAAAAAGGCACATGCACCAGAATAAAGTGTGCAGAGTTTACTCAAGAGCCTGGCGCAAAAGACGCCAGGGCTGGGTCCAACTGGACCTTTTAAGTAGTGGATCTTGTGGTTCTTGCCCAGTGGCCATGACTATTGCCTGACGCCAGGGAATATTCAAGCATGTCAATCTATGAAACATCCAATGCTGGAGAAATGCTTCTTCCACCTACACAGAATCGAACAAATTCTTCCCCTTTTCACCTTCCCACATAGAACACTTGCTGTCATTACTCTCTTCATGTCAAGAATAAACTACACCAACAGCTATCTGGGAAGGCCAGACTACCTTATCCAAAAACTAAAATGAATACCCAACGGAGCAGCAAGATTACTCCTCAGACTCACCAAGAGAGAGAACACATCACACCAGCACTGGGAATCCTACATTAGCTACCATTCAAGAAACACATTTTCCTCAAAACGCTCTGCATACCATACAGAGCAATCCACGGTCAAGAAGCAGAATTCAGACAGGGAAAATGTTCATTGGATGGAACGGATGGAGCGGACAGAACCGATGGAACGGATTGAGCGGATAGAAGATGGAACGGCCGAAGCGGATGGAACGGACGGAGCGGATGGAGTGGATTGGAAGATAGCCTCCCACATCTTAAACTGCGTCCAAAGCATCTAGTCTGAGCGCGCTCCATACAGATTGCAGGACACCCGGCGAGGGGAGCTGGGAATCAATTAAAGTATGCCACCCGGCCCAGTAAGCTTCTGGATGTGCAAATGCAGGGATACACGACATTGACCTATATGTCAGAACAGTGTTGCTGGAGATATATCCTCCAGAGAGGGACTGACCCTGCAAGTTTGGATCCCATATCAGTGTTCGGGGGCTCAGACTGTAACCCTGTAGGCAGAGGCCTTCCCCATCCCAGAGAACTTGTTCAGGCTGGGGTCGGGTACACTGAAAGAAGGCATAAGGCACTGTGAAGTGCACCTGGGGACCCAGCGCATGGGGGAGGAGGAGAGGGGGGAAAACTGGCGGGGACCCAGCACACCAAGCCAAGCAGGAGTGTTCTATAAACCTGACATTGCACTGGACTACCCAAAATACTGGGGCGCATCACTAGTCCCCAAGGTCCTGCGTCCATAAGTGTTATCAAAAAAGTCATAGCAGCTAGATCCAGCTGGGAGGGAAACCTTTGGGAGAAGACTGAAACACTTACCTGGAACACTGCTCAACCTCTGCAATAATGGCTAAAGCAAGCACCAAAGCCAAGGGGGCAACATTAAATCGATGTTGGGAATGACAGATAAGGAGAAAGTTGCTTGAGATCCCCGCGCCGAGGCCCATTCTCCCACTCAGGGAGCTGCCCAGGCTAATCCCTGGTTCACAAAAGGAAGATAACGGGGACATGCTCGCCTCTTTGAAACAAGATCTTACCAAGGAGATTAAATCTTCAAAGGACACGCTTGTCAAAACTGTCACAGACCTTAATTCGCACCTAATGGGTCTGGAGTCACAAGTGAATGAGTTCGAGAATATGCTGCGTGAGCAGCACACTACCATGCAGAGCTATCAAACAGTGGTGGGCATTGAGGAGCAGCTAGAGTTGATCTGGCTAAAACAGGAGGACCTGGAGAATAGATCAAGGAGAAACAATGTACGCATACGCCGAGTGCCTCGACAGATACAAGATCAAGACCTGATCGAATATTTCTGTGACCTATTCTGATCCTCGTTAGACCTCCCGGGGAACACAGTGTTGGAGCTCGACAGAACGCAACGAGTTTATTCTTCAATACAACAGCGTTATCTACTTCCAGATGTGCTCACAACGTTCTACAAAGTCCAGTTAAAGGAAGAAATCATGAGGGCTGCCCGGAGAAAAGCGTTGGTGGAGTTTAGGGTGGCAAAGCTCTCTGTTTCAGGACCTTTTGCTTCGGACACTCGTGAACAGGAGGAGACTACACTTGGTCACGGCCTGGCTACAGTGCCACAACATTAAATATTGATGGTGTTACGCTCACCTGGCTCCCACAGAGGCGATCCCAACTGGACAGCTGCGGTCTCCACCAATGTGACGCGTAGGGCCGAGATGACGGACTGGACTGGCCCACCTAGCTTTGTTTGCTTGGCCCGTAGGAATATTCTTCTGCAAATGGAGAAAGGGAATTAACCACCCGTGGAGCTGAGTGTAAATCCTCCCCACCCCCCGCTGTTCTCCCCACAGATCACCTTTGATGTTCCCTCTTATAGTTTCACCTGATGGTTTGAAAAGATGAGCTCTCCATCCTGCATTGAGCGCAGCGGCGCGTTGATAACCAGTTGCTTCACTGGCTCGAAGGAATTGGCGAGTTCCAGAACAATATTGACTCCGAAAAGTATGTAGTTCATAAGAGTTCAAATGCCTGACTTTCACTCTTGTCCGATTCCTTGCAGGTTGCAGCTTGACCCTAGTGAAGAGTTCCTCATGGCAACCGGTAATATTCTGGTAAGGATTTGTATTTTCCAACACAGTTCGATAAAATAATGTCAATATGTAAATTGTTGCTTTCTCCCTTATTCAGGCTGAAGAAAGTATGAAGTCTCGGGGAATAATACCTCTGGCGGTAAAATCAGGTAAGTCTATTGCGGTGATGCGGGTTCCCCTTGATAGTCCCTTTGTTTCCCCTTAGGGGCCGGGGTTCGGTGAAGATGCAGTGGAAGCTGCGCCGACCCGTGAAGAGGAATAGTACCCCTGGTGGTAAAATCAGGTAAGTCTATGGGGGGGTAACTAATATTCCTCTGTGTATTCCCTTGGCTCACCTTGCTGTTCTCGTCTTCTCCTTAGATGCCGGAATGCGGCGGGAACATGCAGGAGGATGCGGTGGAATGTGAAGATGCTGCAAAGGCCGGTGAGTTCAGCGCGGCGCTGCAGCAGGCGAGCCGATGCGCATAAAATAACTTTTCTTCCAGCTTGAAGGCGCGATGGATCGGGAATTCAGGTAAGGATCAAAAGGTATTGCTCTTGTTCTAACCTTTTCTCCTTCTTTCTCCTTTTTCTAGAAGCTCCAAACTCAAGGCGGGCGTGGCAGAAGACTGGATGCAGACTTGCAGCCACGGTGAGCGTTACGCTGCTGGATGCAGAATAACACGAAGCGTGTGCTGCTCTTCGGGCGTGGTTTAAATAGCCTCCAAAGTAGTCCCAGGTAAGTATTCCTCCCCAGCAGGTAAAAAAATAGTCCCTAGGTAAAATAGTCCCTTCCAAGCCTCATTTGGCTTCGAGCTCTTGCAGCATGGTCTGCATCAGGTAAGCTTGTAGCCTTGTCTGCATCAGGTAAGTTCTACTCTATGAGCCTGGCGCCAGGACTGACCCTCCATATGAGCCTGGCGCCATAGGCGCCAGGACTGCACCCAAACAGCCCCTAGCAGGGGTTTTTGGGCTTGCTCAAAATAACTTGATGCCTGCTTCCGGGGTTGCTGGACCTGGTGTGGGTCCCCGGGGGTAGGCATCATGACAGATGGGGCTTTCCCTTCAAGCTCCTATTTGAATTCCAGAATCAACGATATGTCATCAGCTCGGAGGAGGAAGTGGCAGACTTTATGAGCGCAGCGCCATCCCAGGCCTGAACCAAGAAGATGCAGAGAAGGGAACTGGTTCTTATTGGGAACTTAGAAACAGCTCCACGAAACCCAGAAGGAGGAGGAATTCGGCAAAGATCTCGCCTCATGATGAGTTGGGGCGTCCCAGGTGAGCCTGGACCTGAGCCTTCTGAAGGCTATATCCCAATGGCTGAGTCTTACTTCTGAAGTTTTCATACCCTTCACAGGGTGCTAGTGTTACCTCTCACTTTCACGCCATCAGGGGTGACGTAAACAGGTCATCTTTTCTTTGCTCGTTGGCACATTTGTGGGGTATGGGAGAGGGGAAAAGATGCCACGAGGGAATTGCGCCTGTGTCAAAGTTGTTGGAAATGTGTGAAATGGTGCTGATTGGGCTTTGTTGCAATTTCATTACCAATCCGAGGGTTACGATTTTTTTATTTCTGTTTGGTCACAAGAAGATCCTGGGCAATAAATAGAGACTAAATCTCCTGTAAAAATAAATTCCCAACTGCTGTTCTGGCTTGCAGGGTTGTACAGCAGCCTACGCTGGAGCTTGATGGCGTCCCATGACATTAGTTGCTGGACCCTGAATGTGAGGGGTCTTCACTCACCAGTAAAGCATAAAGCACTCTTGCAAAGACTCTTCTCTGGACGACGCCCTGATTTTCCTACAGCAGACCCACCTACTGCTAGGTGATGAAAAGTGGCTATGTAATAGGCCATACCCGAGGACGTACTTCACCACCAGTGGTTTTAAGTAACGGGAAGGGGGCCACCATCACATTTTCGAAGAAGCTTGCGAGTGAGGGTGCTGGGGGTGTTGAGAGACAAGGAATGGAGATCTTTATGGCTGAATATCCATCTGAACAACCACAAGGTCTTGCTCGCAGTTCTATATGACCCGAATGAGAAACAAGTGGAGTTCTTGGCGAGATTCTCTAATATCCTGGTTGAGTTTGCAGTGGGGGAAATTATCCTTGGGGGGGCGGTTTAACTGTGTGATAAAATCAGATCTGGACAAATCGCTAGCCACTGCTCCGAATGATAAACAGAACATTTACGTCATGACGACCTTGTTACGTCAACACTCATTGATAGAGGTGTGGTGCTTCTTCTATCCCGCCGAAAAGGATAATACCTTTTATTCGGCTGTCCATAAAGGTTTCTCCAGGCTAGACATGTTTTTGGTCTCCAAGACTCTCATCCCGGCAGTTAAAGAGAAAGATATTCAACCAAAGTCATTGGCCAATCATTCCCCCCTTAGGTTAGCAATAGATTGGGTTCAGACTACCCCACAGCACAGGCCCCCTTGGAGGCTTAATGACTCCATACTGATTGATGTCACCGGGAGGGTCCACATTGAAGAAGCTATAAAGAATGATTTCCAGACTAACGATGGTGGGGCCTTGGACTCTCGAACGGAATAGGATGCAGGGAAGGCAGTATTGCAGGGGGTCATCATCGAACAATCAGTAGCCTGGGGGAAGGCTCAAACAGCAGAAAATGGTGTTGGAAGGCGTGGTCCAAGATAAAGAGAAGGAACATGTGGCGAAAGGTAGCAGGATGTCCATAGGTCAGGGTAGCCCGGCAGGCATTTGAGACACACCTGACGGGGAAGGCTGCCCAATCGATATTTAAGACAAAATAATACTTTTATTTTAAGGTTAAAAAAGGAAAATCAATTGTTGGCTGCCAAATTAAAGAAAGTGGCCACTCGCAAATATATAGGGGCATTGTGGAAGACATAAGGGAAGAGGGTCACCTCAGAGGAAGGGAAACTACACGTACTAAAGAACTTCTTTCGCAGAGTGTCGGCCCCACTCCAGGGGAACGAGGCTAGCATTCAGGATTTCAGGAGCAGCCTCCCCAGGTCCCTGAAGAGATTAGAGAGATACTAGAAGGGGAGATAACCTCACAGTAAGTCTCCCAAGCAATTCATTACCTGCTCCAGATGGCTTCACGAACAAATTCTACAAAACATTAGCAAACCCTCTGACACCGCACCTCACTAAACTTTTAACTGCTTTTCCAAGTCAGGGAGAGTTTCGGATTTGATGGCAGCATCAGCCGCAACCTTATTGTTAAAAGCAGAAAAGAACACAGAGGACTGTACATTGTATGGTTCTATAGCCATCCTAAATACTAACGCCAAGCTTTGCAGCAAAATTCTAGCTAGCAGGTTGGGCGAGGTCCTCCCGCAGATAGTAAATAGCGAACAAACTGGCTTTATTAAAAACAGGAGTGCCCACGATAATATCTGTAGGGTGGTGGATCTAATTACAAAGACTCCCCAATGGGCCTTCGACAGCATGTCTTGGGAATACCTACAGGCACCATTACCAGCATATGGATTCGGCCCATCCTTCACCAGACTAATCATGGCACATTTCCTAATTCCAAAACCAGAATCAAGGTCAATGTCCTTAGATCGCCACTAATCCCCCTGGGCAGAGGCACAAGGCAAGGCTGACCCCTTGCCCCTAGCCATGGAACCCTTGGCACAGATGGTACCTTCCCACCCCTGCATATTCGGACCAACTTATAAAGGGAACACACATAAGATAGCACAATACGCAGATGGCATATGCTTTCCTCAAGACCCCCTGCTGTCCCTCCTGACGCATCTTGAGCTCCTAGAGGAATTTGCTCTTATTGCTGGCTTCTGCATGAACCATGAGAAGTCAGTGGGTTTACGATCTCTGAACCTTCTGAGGTTCAGCATACCCTGTAATCTGCCTTTCCCTTTAAATGGGGAATCAACTAAACATCACTGTCAGAGGGAAGCAGTAAGAAGGGGTATCGGTAGCGTGACCTGTAATGGGTGGACTGTGTGGTCCAACAACTGTGCCTAGATCGAGTGCCCTGCATGGAAAAAGCCAATGAAAGTATGCATAAAGAAGCTTGTGTTTTGCAGTAGCCTTATATGTACATTTGAAGTTAAGAAACAAAACTGTCCAAGTGAATGTTACGCTCACCTGGACCCCACAGGGGTGCCGATCGGACCCGGACAGTGCGGTCTCCGTCAACGTGATGCGTAGTGCAGAGATGACTGTCTGGACTGGCCCGCCTAGTCTTGTCTGATGGACGCGAAGAAGTATTTTCCTGCAAGTGGAGACAGGGATTAGCCACCTGTGGGTTTTAGTGATGGCCTCCCAACCGTTCTCGCTCTCCCCCACTAATCACCTCCGATATCCCCTTAGTAACCTCACCTTATGTTTGTAAAAGATGAGCTCTCCATCCTGCGTGTCTTGCAGGGGCGCGTAGATACCAGTTACTTCACTGGTTTGAAGGCGTTGGGAGAGTTCCGGTAAGCATGGACTCTCAAGTCCCAGACGGGATTGGTAAGTATCAAGTTCAAAGAGTTCAATGTGCCCATTGTTCACTCTTGCCCCCTTGCTTCCTTAAGTTGCAACTGAGTTTGTGAGAGGAAGGTCTCGTAGCTGTTGCTGGCGTTCAGGTAAAAGTTTGTGTTACCCAACACTGTCCGGTAACTATTGCATGCGTTAACGTGTTGTTTTTCTCCCTCTTTACAGATGCGGCATATGAAGATATGGAGAATAATACCGCCGGTGGTAAATCAGGTCAGTCCATGGTGGTAAGAGGTATTTGTTGATTCCCTTGGCTCACCTTGTTATTCTTGTGCCCCTAGGTGCCGGAGTACGCCGAAGAAATGATGGACAGTGCTGGATCGAAAGCTGCTGTAAGAACTGGCGAGTACGGCGCCGTGCTGGAACTGGCGAAGCGACGTGTGCAGGACTGATGTACTTTCCAGGTCGGGAGATGAAATGGATCCGGAAATCAGGTGAGGAATTTGAAATAAGTTTGTTTTCTAACCTTGTCCTTTTCTTCCTCTTTATTCTAGGAGCTCCGGATTCGAGGCGGGCGTGGCAGAAGACTGGATGCTGGCTGCAGGCACGCGGGCGTGGCAGAAGACTGGATGCTGGCTACAGGCACGGTGAGAGTCACGCTGCTGGATGCAGAATAACACGAAGCATGTGCTGCTGTTCGGCGTGGTTTAAATAGCCTCCAAAGTAGTCCCAGGAAAGAAGTTCCCCAGAACCACACCCGAGTAAAAAATAGACCCTGTAGTAAAATAGTCCCATCCAGGCCTCACGTTGGCTTGGATTTATTTGCAGCATGGTCTGCATGAGGTAAGTAAAGTCTATGAGCCTGGCGCCTATGGCGCCGGGACTGAACCCAGACAGCCCCTAGCTGGGGCTGCTGGGGTTTTTGTAAATGTCTGGATGCCTGCTCCTGGGGCTGATGGGCTTCATCCGGATGCCCGGGGGTAGGCATCATGACAGCGATTTCAGTTTGAGGACATTCATGTGCTTGGTAATGTTCCTGTGGGCTCCACAGCTTGTGGGCCGAGCATTCAGAATGCCTGAGCTAGTCAAGGGGGAATCCATTGTAATGTTACACTTCAAACCGGATCCAGCAAGCCCATGCTGAGGTTGTCCAGCCAGTACCATCATTGGGTATGTGGTAAATCAAAACAAATGATGCAATAAGGACATTCAGTTCAGCGTCTCATTTAGTGTGTCAGGATAATTGGGGTTACTTATGGAGTTCCCCAAAACCTTACAAGAATATATGTCATGACGTTCTTTCATGGGTTAATCCCCTTAATGTGTTAATGTCCAGGGGGATGTTTCCTCTCTTCACCTCCTTGTTGGAGTGCTTCACTTTTTTCATCCTCTGCTTTCCCTTAACAAAGGCCTCTGTCTTTGCTACTTATTCCATTTTCATGACTGGGACTGTGGTCAGGTCTTGGTTTACCGTCAATTTTGTTACGGCTTCAGCCTTTTTCCTTTCAGAAACCCTTCTGGCCACCATCTCCACCACTTCTCTCTGTCTTACCCTATGCCTGACCTCGCCAGATCTTAATGTCTGCCTAACAGCCTTCCTCTTCTCTCCGAGTCTTGCAAAATCTGTCTTTCCATTTAGGTCTCACAGCCAGCCCAGCAATTATCTTCTTAATTAATATCACAACATGCTTTCTCTGTGCCACAAAACTACTTGGACTCTATATCAGGACCAGCTCCCATGGCAAGTGTTTAGACTGAACTTCCCTCTGATCGATCAGCCAGGACACATGCCTTCTCTGCCCTATTCCCTGGAGAGGATGTGGTCCTGATTTAATTGGGGAAGACATTATTAAACGGGGCAGACACCGGTTTGGATTCAACTTCAGTCTATTGTTGCTTGCTGGGAAGGAACAGTTTGTTTGTTCCCCTGCCATATGCTGGAGTTTCCCTCCTCCAATTTCTATTTTGATGACATCCTGTGCTAAACAGCTGAGTATATGAACTGAGAATTCCTCCTCATGGGAGGCGTTCTAGAAAAACATTTCTCATTTGCTTTGCATTGTTATTCTTTCCCTTGCTTGCAATAGAGGGAGTTCTGCAAGCCATTCTGTCTCTCTTGTGCTTGCAATTGTGAGGGAGGCATGAATTATTTTCTCTGTAGTGTCCATGTTTTTTAAATAATTTTAATTGGTTATTTATAATGTGCTTAATACCCAGAGGTTTTCAAGCACGGGCCCAGGGATCGAACCAGTGTTGCTCCGCGTTGTCTTGCCTCCAAGGTGATCACATTGCCCCTGAGCTACCCCCCCCAAGACCAGGGAGGGAGTAATGCTCTGTCCGTGTGTCCATTAACTGTATGGGTGCAGACTTGGCTTCCTGATGCCACTCTGGATATTGAATTGGCGAGGAGTGCATGTTGTCCAGGACTGCCCCATTAGAGGGAGGAAAGCTAGAGGAGCAAGGGTTACTCCGGTCTTCCCAACTCCAAATCTGAAAGGACATTTTGCAAGTCCGAATAGAGTTTCCCTCTGGTGGCAAAGTGGGATTATGGGAGATGCAGTCCCTTTATTTTTGGTTTGATAACAGGGTTTGGTGATTGAGTCCAGGGACAGGTTTTCCAGCCTGGCCTAGGTGACCTGAATGAGCTTTCTGTATGGTCTATTATCTTCGGGGTCCATAATTCCACTTTCTGAATTCATTCTGGGTTTTGTTCTTGTTTAAGAGGGGCAATTACGGACATACAGTTTAAGCGTGTTTGCTTTTCCAAAAAAGATTGTTCCATGCCCAGGGATATGCTTTCACTGCAGACAGCTGGTGTTGTGGACCTGGAAATTCCATACACCCAGGTCGTTGTAATGTAAATGGGGTCACTTTGCCAAAGTATCCTCCCTGAATTGCAAAGGAAGAAAGGTCCTGAGGGATTGCGGTTGAGAGGACAGATTCCAGATAGCTGCTAGATGCAACTGAAGACATCCCATTCAGAGCCAGGCAAGGGGGGACCATTAAAAGGCATTGAGACATCAGTCGTAGGAATCTTTGGCAGCAGAAGCCTGTTGTAGTGGTTGTTGCCTAAAAGTGACCCACAGTCCCCTAGATGCCCCAGGTATGCTCTTCAATAGGGAAGACTTGGGCCAGCTTTGAGTTCCATATACTGGCAATAAATCAGAGACTGGGTCAGACTGGATCACGTTCAATGACAAGAAATTTACTCAAACACAATAGAAGCTTCAGGAGGACAGAGGTAGCTTTCAAGGTCTCCAAAGGCGAAGCGACACTGACCAGCGAGTCGTCCATGTAGAGGTACACACAAATGACTGTCAGAAAGCTATGTGAGGCCACCAACTCATCAGCTTCATAAACATGCTGAGAAAAGCGAAGACGTTGTACTGAAATAATTTGTCTCACATGAAGAACCTCAAAAAATATGTATGCTGATGCCAAATCTGAAAGCGCAGGTAAACATTCTATATATTTAGCATGCAAAGTCAGTCAACCTAAGAAATTAAATGCCCTGGAATGATCCTTTTGAGATTATCCTCGAGAGATGGTGGAAAGGCTTGAAGGTGAGGGGTCCAATAAGTTCACAGGCCAGCCATGTTCTTCATAGGGAGCATAAAGAACTTTGAGAGGAAGATTCGAGACCTCTCGGCTGAGAATAATTTATCTGTTGCTTTGATGTCAAACAGCTTCTGGATTTCAGCAAGTACTTTCTTCAAGGGCTTCTGAACTGTAGGAGGGTGAGAAAGGGTGAGGAGTAAGGTGTAGCCCCTATGCACGAATGCCGGGAACCCAAGTCATTGATTGATCGATATTTTATTTCTATCGCGCTCGTACACAATTGTTTCAGAGCGCGACAAGGCAAGGGAGGGAAACGGGGGAGAACAAAACAGCGATCTTACTAGGCCCAGTGACATTGAGAACGCACAAGTGCATGGGAGAGGGGGAGGGGAAAAGTGCATGGAAGGAGGAGAAGTGGAAAGTGCGAAGCAGAGGAGAAACAGATAAATACCAATGAATAAATTATAAAGGCAACAAACAGTGGTAATGCAGCCAGCAATTTGCAAGTGCTAGGGTAGGTCTGATAAGTGCAGGAAGAAAAAGGGGGGCTGTATGGGTACAGATACAGACCCCAGTGCAAGGGGTGTCCCGGAGGTAGTGCGGGAGGGTGGCATGGTGAGCAGGTACCTGGGCCCGAAGGACAGAGGTGTATCCGCGTGGCAGCTCGTAAGCTCCCACGGTCAGAGATTGGCTCCACAGGCAGAGATGTGCAGCAAGGTTCCTGGGCAGGGCACTAATGCCTAGGAAGTTTCTTGGCATGTACCTATATGTGCTCCCAGAAAGGTGCCAACTTTCTTCCAGGGCTGCCTTCCACCGACTCCCTGTACCTTGCCAGAGCGACATCCCTCCCTGATCACAGGTGAACGGAGCATGGGTGAGCAGGGGACGGCACTATGACAGGGGTAGTCTGGCTGCGCAGGCACAGACCCCCCACAACCCCCCCCATGACTGGACCCAGTCGGCTACCCCATGTGTGGCAAGAAGTTGAAAGCACGCCGCAGAGTGTCAAATCCACAGAGACACTCGCTGAACCCCTGGCTGCTCTGGCAGATCAAAATGGTACAGGCCACAGAGCCCTGGCACAATCCAGAAGCCACCACAGAGGTGTTCCGGCGAGGAATCCTCCTCTCTCCCAGACTAGCCATTCCCATCATTCCCATCACCTGGCTCCATCTGGCAAATAAACGCACTCCTGTGGCTGGGACTGGAAAACGCAGGAAACAAAATGGCTTACTTAGAGAAACAAACACACACTGCACAGACAAGCAGGTTCTCCTTACATCAAAAACACGAAACCAATCCCCCACAAGTCACTAGATGTACATTTTCAGTGCCATACAAAACATACTATTACACTACCTTGTTTATTTTCAATAAGTAAATACTGTAAAATGTGTAACATAACTTGAAAGCTGCAATAAATATATTTTAACCCCTTAAATGCAAACGATGATTATGCTCGTCCTTTTTGCATAGACTTGCATAATAACCTGGCACTTAGCATAAATCCAGTCAAATAACCTTTAAATAACATTAACAGATGGCGGCTGCTATTTTGGAAGTAAAAATGGCTGACAAATTCACCACACAGCAGAAATTCTGTCAGAGAGTGCAAAAAGAGGTGTGGTTGGATGGAAAATGGGTGGGAATGGGAGGAAAAGCCTATAGATTTCACTTAGCAATGGGCGTTATATGGGTAGAACACATAGCCAAACTACAAAAATCCATCCTTGTATGTCACCGGCATTGAAAACCACTGCAAACCTACATTCAAAGCACCCATTTCAAGCTTGTATGTTAAAGCTCTTATTTTAATGACAATAGTTTTGGCTTTATAGGTAGCGCTTTAAGCGCTACCTAATAGCCGAAACTAATTAGTGGCGTTTTCCAAACATCAAATATTACAAAAGATAAGGACAGCAAAGAATTAACCTTAAAATCCATATACTCATACAAAATTGTAATAAATAAAATTACAGAATAAGACTTTTCCCTAAGAAGTCCCTATAGGTAAGAGCTTCCCTTAAATACTCACAGATTAAAAGCACATGTACATACTCATATGCTTTAGAAACTAAAAGAAAACTTCAGGAAAATCATAGAACAGCTTCCCTAGCTCTTATAAAGTCCAACACTAAGATGGTTTGGGACCTTGTGCCCAAAAGTCACCAGTTCCAAAGTAGATATTTCTCGTAGGATTATTCAGAGATTAGCAGTACCAGTGCTTATGATTAATAAGAGTCAACAAGTTAAAGTTCAGTAAAGTAAAATCACTAAATTCCTTTCTATAGGATAGTCCTACAAAGGGATCTTTGACCAGGCCTCCACTGATCAAAGTCCGGAACGAACAATTTAGGGGAAGGACTTTACACCCATTTAACCCCATGGAGGATATGGGGGCAGAAACAGGTAGGTTAACTGAACCCCCAGATTCTGATTCTTCGAGAGACTACTGCTGATGTTCCAGAATCCATCAGGGGCATACTCTTCTGTGGTTGGTCTGGTCGAGGAAGGCCCACAGGTCGTGGGTGCACTGGTCACTTTTCTGTATGGGATAAAGTTTGTCAGTCACGGTACTTCGGAATCGGTTCCGGACAGCTTCCAGTAGAACACCCAAACAAGGAAAGATGGAGACTTCTGTAGGGCAGACCACCTCAGGACACCTCACAGGATTGAATGAGTGTTGCAAAGGGTATTACCATGGTCAGGTGGCGACAGGCAACAGGGGCCAAACATAGGAGCAGGCCTAGCACAGTTTCCATTCATGAAAAAAAAAAAAGGCTAGAAATGCAGGAGCAGGCGTCTTGTTACATAAACTGAAGCTCCTCCAAGTTCCAGGAATGCCCTCGGAATGGCAACAGCTGCAGTGGGTAACCCGGGAGAGTGCTGGTCAGTCCATGGGTTGGTCCAGTGAACTTCCAAAGGCTCAGAGGGCACAGCTCCTCAAATAAGTGGTCGAGAATGGTTGTTCGCACATGCCCATGGGTCAAAGCACCAACAAGTGTCTTCTTGAGATCAGACAGAGGAGCAGGGCTTCACCGGGACAGCAAAAAGAAAATCTTGCCCAATAGTCATAATGAACAACTTCAGAAGGGGACCCCTTTCTGAAGATCCGGTACTTTTGTTGCTGTGGGGTCTGCTCACTAGGAGCAGAGGTTGGAGACCCAACTTTTGCATGCTGCCTATTTTCCATTTTGCAAAATCACCTCAGGCACAGAGACCTACATCGGACAGCGAGAGATTATTCTGAGGACTCCCTCAGGCACTCAAGTCCCTTTACACCCTTGCAAAATGTCTCATGTTCCCACAGCAAATGAAGCCTTTGAAATGTTCCCCGCAAGAGTACTGCGAGATCCCCAAGATGACCCTTGTATCAGCCCCTACTTTGGGGACCCAACATTAACCTAGTGGTGACACCTAGTACTAGACAGCAAAGGGTCCTTGGTACCAGCGGCACCAGTTAGCCCCTTAGAGGAGAACCTCTGGGTTCTTACCAGTAGCACAGTGGTGAGCTACTGAGGACATCCACTGTCCAGCCTGGAGGCACAGGAACACATCCACTGGGCAAGGTACAGGGAAAATAAAGTATGATGTTGTTAGTTTCTTTGTCAAGTCGAAACCCTCTTAAGGAACACTTGTGGAGACTTCACAAACAATTTCTCTGAAAGCCAAAGCTGCACAGTCATCAGCCTGAAAGAAAACATGTCGCGCATCATACAGAGGTGCCAATGATGGTCCAGGAACTTTAATCAAAGTGATACGAAAACCCCTGGGTAAAAGCACACAGCAAAGGCTAGACATGAGCCACAGTTTGCCAAAATACGCCAAAACCATGGTGAGGCAAGAAAAGCTACCTACTGTGCAAAAATGTGTCCAGTCCCAAAGTCTCTGAGAAAAGGACTGGTAGGCAGTACATACGATCTGGAGGCTCCTGGGTGTGGAGCTTTCAAGGCAACCCCACAACAATGCTTTACATCAACAAACAGGGTGGTACAAGAACTGCTCCATAAGCCTTTGATCAATTCTGTTCAAATTCAGGCTTGGTTTTGACGCCGATAGCATGAAAAATGCATACGAACATTGATGTGGGAAATGTAGTGGATGTACCAGGAACATGGTGCAGTTGCTAAAAACTATCTTTGCTATGTCATCAATTGTGAGACAAAATCAATGGGGCGGGGAGGGGGGGTGGTGGTGGTGGTGGTGGTGGTGGTGGTGGGAGGAGGACAATAGCAATGTTTTTGCACACACTAATAGGAAGCAGTTTCTCCTGACTAACAGTATGGAGTCACTGCTTGGTCGTATCGCCATCACCCTCCACCACCTTACTGAAGTGCAATTGACACCCACTACACATTGCCTGACAGACTTCACTCTATCTAGGATATTATGAATGATTTGATCCACACTGAAGTCTCCCACATAAACTATAATGTTTTATTTTTATTTGCATATGGCTAAATAAAATGATTCAATCTATTGCAAAAAATACCAAATTCCTGACGCATTAAAAAGAAAATAAAAGATAAGCAAATATGCGAAAAGTAAAAATTAAAGGAAAAATTTCAATCCATTAAATTAAATAGTTATATACAACCATAATAGTTAGATCCAACTAACTTTTAAATTCATGATCCAAGCAATTACTACCGAAACAGGGTGACCCAACAGTTTGACCCACACGTTTTCTATGTTAATCCAATCCAATCTACGGACAAACTTCCCAAAATACAGCCGATGTAGGGGAATCAAAGACTCACATTTCAGCAACAAATGCTGCATCGTTTCTTCCATGTGGGGGTCCTGATAGAATCTTCAAAATGATGCCTGTTCTTTCCTACTAGAAAGATTTTGGCTCGATGTCCAATCTAAATCTAAGGAAGTCACTATTTAATGATTTTCAGGGAAAAAGGTTCAAGTATGGAGCAACAATCCCTAGATTATGATCTTTAGTTAGGTGACCAAGGGATCGATAAGTATGACAATTATCTACAGTGTGGGCTCAATCTAACCTATGGAGCGGTTTAACAATGCAAGGATCATCAATAAATCAGACACGCATAAACCAAATTTATGGAGGAAATTGTTAGAATAGCGCATAAGATTATTAGCATAGTTCTCCCTTTTGTCCAACATGTACTTTTGCAGATTTCCGTACAAAGAGTGCACCGAGGGATTTGACAGGTTGCGATACATTGATAAAATACGCCATATGGCACGTGCCATAAGGCATTTTAACCACAACTCGTATCTAATTATTGATATTGGAATGCAATCCGGCATTCCAAGGGCTTTTTTCGTCAGATAAGGGTCCCCAGAAGAGGGAGCTTCTACAGGACCCAAATGGGTAAAGTTTCCACCCTATATAGCAGCTTGGGGAAGATTTTCCCTTTGTAAAACTCCAGCATCAGTCTCACAGAGAATTTTCCATATTTGGATCCAATCTTTAACAATTGACTAGTGGGGAGTGGCTAGCAGACCCAACGATGCAGACGCTGCTTTAATGGCCTCTGCATGAAGCCCTGGGATAACTAAGCCTGTGCCGGCTCAAACGTTGCGCTAGCACCCTCGGAGCTCGGATGGTGTGCAGCTAAGCTTGCTGCACATTTGGACCAAAAGACGTGGCCTGACAGCAGCGGGGAATGGCGATATAAAAGATTAAGCTCTGTCGCATCCGCAGCAGGGCTCCAGCAACATGGCGGCTGCGTGAGTCAGAGCTCTGGAGCGCGGATCAGCTGCCCTCTTCCCTTGTTTCCCCCCACCCTGTGCTCTTAATCCTGACTGCGAGGGCCGAGGAGGGAATTCCTGGCGTGATGGGACTAGGGAAGCCCTGATGGCCGATCAATCTATACAGCAAAAGACTGGCTCCTTGCTGCTCACCATGAGCATCAGAATCGCAACAGTGGAGTGATTGAGGGACAGATGACCCTTCCAGATCCAAGCCCTCAAAGAGGGATGGTGGTGCCTGGAGCAAGCACAGGATCACCCCCCTGGGGCCTGAGTGCAAGCTGTCCACGCCCCAGCACTTCATCAGGTGAGAAGCAACAAAGAGGTCTGACTGGAATGAGCAGCTGAGTATCCCCTGGGGGGCACAGTGGGGAGAGTGAAATTCGAAGCGCCCAGGGAGCACATCAACATGTTTAGGCTGGTGGGCAGGCCCCAGCTAGGAAGCAACAGTAGCCTGTACCTTCCGTGGCCTCAAGAAGGAGACTGCCACACACTTCCCACTCTATAACATCTATCTTGCTGGCCTGCCTTCAGAGCCCACATGCGCCTGGTCAGAGCTGCGGTACCCACAACGTAGTCAATGCAAAGGGAGCCTCAGGCCGCATATCTGTCACAGCAAAGGGGGTGAAACCACCACCAAAGATTTGGATATTGCAACCTTACTTCAATCTACAGACACAGGGAAGAACCTGGAGGTGGCGAGGACCCAACCCCCATCTCCACTTCACCCTGGGGGACAGCTAGCCACAAAAGAGGGCAGTCAATCCTTCATGTCCAAGATTGAATTGGAATCCCACAACTGCATGACAGAAATATCATCAAAGATAGACCGCCTGGACCAAAGAATGCTGGAAACGGAGCAGAGGCTGGGGGAGGTGGAGGACCAAACGACCAGGCAGCGACAGTGGCGGAATTACAATGTACAATTCAAATGGAGGGTAGAAGCACAAAAGGAAGACATGGAGAACAGAGCCCGCAGAAACAACCTGCGGGTCAGAGGGGTTTCTGCATCGGTCTCGGACCAAGCCCTGAATGAATATATAGGGGACCTCGTACAATCACTCCCACATCTGGACAAATCGAAGTTGCTCCTAGAACACACCCACAGGCTGCGCTCCCGGAGGAGGGTCGTCTTCGGACCTTCCACCAGACGTGATTACAAGGGTCCACTTATTCAAGGTCAAGCAGGAAATTCTTGCAGCAAGCCCATCACGTGGAGAGCTGACCTTCCAGGGAGTGTTCCTGCAAATCTTCCAAGACCTTGCTACAGCCACGATGCACAGGAGAAGAACACTCAGACCAATGACCACCCCCCTTCAGGATCAGAAGGTCAGATATCGCTGGCTGTTCTCCGCCACTCTGCAGTTTGTGCTGGATGGCACAACCCGCACTATCAGCACCTTGGAGGAGGCAGAGGATATATTATCAGACACCCCCACAGAGGCAGGCAGGGCACCCCCTCCAGCCCCTTTACATCACCGAAGAGAGACGCTCCCTAGCCGAAACGTAACACCTGGGCGAATGTATCCAGAGGACAAAAATCCAAAATGACCTCGCAGCAAACTTGAATGGGGTCTCGCTAACTGCTAGCAAAGGTTTTCTGGTGCATGACCGCCCTGCAGTTGAACTGGCACAATCCACCAATGAGGGCTATCTGGGCACCTGGCTTCACTTGGCCTACATCCAAATGTGGGTAAGATCCCACTCAGAATCCAACGGGGTGCCAAGCCCAATCCTATTGTTGGTTTTTCTTTACTGGTTACCAGTTGGAGTTACAAGTTAAAAACTCGGTTGCTAAATGGATTTGAGGCAGTGACAAGACTAGATGGCAGATGAGATCGATCTCGATCCCCCCCACCCTCCACTGCAGAGTCAGCCTCCTTGGAGAAGCTTCCACCCCACCAAAAACAGAACTTTATTTCACTCAACGTTAAGAGCCTAAATGCTCCAGCCAAGCTCAGATCTACGCTTCAATGCCTGCAAGACCTCAACGGCTCAGTGGTATTCTTGCAAGAGACACACCTTCCGCCAGACTTTGTCTGCCTTCGAAACAGACATTTCCCAACTCAATACTTGCCATCCAATGGGTCGGAAAAAGGAGGCACAGCAATGCTTCTGGCGAAGGGGATATCATTCAGGGAACTGGAAACAGTATATAGACTGGAAGGCCGATACACAGGGGTCAAAGGTATGTTATTTGGGCAACTATATACATTGATCTCCGTTTACGCCCCCAATGAATGGCAAGAAGCTTTTCTCCTGGAACTGGAATCTGAACCTCTCCCCTTTCTCAATGGTCAGATGATCATCAGGGGAGACTTTAATGGGGTCCCGGACCCCCAGATAGATAGTACGCACCCACATCAAAAGATTTAGACATTGTTCTAGATCTTCATCTCTTATTCAATGTTCTGGGGGTAGTGGATACGTGGAGAGTGTTACACCCGGGAGAGAAGGACTACACCTTCTTCTCGCACGTACATCGAACTTCCTCCCGAATAGACCTACTCTTGGCATCCCCCCAGCTCATGTACTATGTCGATGAGGTGATCATAAAACCAAGGATTCTATCCGATCATGTTCCAGTTCTCTTAACATCCCGATTTCATGACCCGAATCCCCTCGCCCCCAGATCGCAATGGAGGTTTTATGACCAGATCTTGAATGACATGGCACTAGGGACGCAGGCGCTAAAGCCATTTGGTACTACTTTGAGGAAAACCCCACAGAACTTAACTCGCCTGCACTCACATGGAATGCCATGAAGGCTGTGATCAGAGGAGAACTCCTAGCCCATGCTTCTGCCTATCGAAAGCGCACGCGAGAGGCCGGATCTCGGCTAGAGAGAGAAATAATAGAAGCAGAATTGAAACATAAAAAAGGTATGGTCTCCTAAAGGTCATCGTTCACTGCAGGTGGCCCGAAACAAATTAGAAGTCCACTATGCCGAAGAAACAGCCCATTCCCTACTGAAAACCAAACAAGGATACTATGCCAAAAATAACAAAACGCATACATTCCGAGTTAGGAAACTGGCAAAAGTAAAACAGTGCAATGGAATAATTGGCTTACGAGATTCAGAGGGTAAGGTCCAATATACGGAAGAGGCCAAACTACAATTAGCAGCAGCCCACCTGACCGAAACCATGACAGCTTCTCTCTGCAATTTGGCAGGGAAAAAAAACGATATAAGGAAGGCACTAGCCTCCCACACCTCAGAGAGGTAGAAAGAGAAGCCCTAAATTCCCCGATCACTAGTGAGGACATAGACTCGGGTAGGAAATCCTTACAAACCAGAGCACCTGGCCCAGATGGGTTCTCAACCAGATCCTATAAGCACTTTTACCCTCAACTCCAAGCCCCTCTTAAAGCCCTTTCGACTCCTTTTGCCAAGCTGGCTCCACAACCCCATCAATGCAAAGCTCAACTAACCTGCTGTTGCAACCCGGCAAAGATCCGAGAGATTTTGCCTCATATAGGACCATCTTTTACTCAACATAGAAGCCAATATCTATTCTAAACTTCTGGCAAACTGCCTAGCCTTGGTTCTACCTAAAATAATTGATTCAGACCAAACTGGTTTCATAAGGGGCAGAAACACGGGAGATAAAATTCGGCGGGCCCTGAATCAGGTGAAGGTAGCGGCCTCAGATCGCTGGAAAATGGCACTTCTAGCTTTAGATGCAACCAATGCGTTTGACAAAGTTTCTGCGCTTAACTCTTGAGGCCAATTTGGCCCACTCTTTAGAAAGATGGTCTTACTATAGCTCACCATAAACGGCGCTGCGGGTTAACCAGAGTAAAACGGCGCCCATAGCATTAACATGTGGAACTAGACCGGGGTGCCCTCTGTCTCTCCTTCTCTTTACCCTAGTAATGGCGCCCTTCGCTCAGCGAATTCAGAGCAACTCGGCTATTGAAGGGGTCTAGGTAGGCTGTCCGCACCATAAGCTTTCTCTCTATGCGGATGACGTCCTGCTTACTTTAACATATGCCCAACCCTCTCTTCACCAATCAATTATACATATTTGGCCTGGTTGCATGGTTTTCTATTAACTACCATAAATCATCGGCCTTCAGAGTAGAATTGAGCTCAGGGGAAATAGATGCCCTCTGGCCCTTCTGTCCAATTCACTGGAATGAGAAATCAATAGATTACTTAGGAGTGCACATTCCAGCCCTCCCGGCTGAGATATATGCAACAAATTTCCCCCCACTCTTTAAAGAACTGGAAGCAGACCTGAAAAGGTTGACCCCTCAAGAGATCTCGCTAATGGGGCGGATTATGGCCTGAAAAATGAAACTTCTCCCTTGGTTCCTATACCTCTGTTCTACTCCTCCCGTGGCGGTCCTGCTACCCCCGCCGCCTTTGCCTACAACAGAAAATGTTACAGTTTATATGGAGAGGTAAAACAGCCAGGATCCCTAAAAGGGTAATGATGAGCAATGCTCGTTTGGGTGGATTGAGGTTCCTAACCTACGCAAATATTACGTAGCTGTACAACTGGCGCATCTCCAGGCGTAGCTCTCCCCGGCAGATCCTCCAAAATGGGTGGATATTGAACAGTTAAAGGAATGGTTGGGTCAACATTTTTTATTGTCCCTACGTGTCGGCCATGTGTTTTCAAGCCCAAGTCGCTCGATTTTAGAAAAATTTCCTATGGACCTTACCCGAGTTTTCGTCCATTAAACGCATGCGAAAACAGGCACCAGGGCGCTGCCATTTTGTGATAATCCTATCACTTGCCGCATTGCCCTGGCTGACCTGCTTTTGCGGCACTAAATCATATCCCCCGCCCCTGAGCCCGACATTATCAAAACATTCTTATTCCCCCGCCTCTCTCCGTGACGTTACTGTGCTGCGTAGGCAAACGCGCCCAGTCGTCTTCTACGCGACTTCACACAGAACCCGGAAACCAACACAGATCAACTCACAACACAGCGCGCCACAATTCGGAATATGAAACTGTACTTTAAAATCAAACAGCAATACGGTACATTTATTTGACATTAAATGTTTAGATAACATTCAGCAATTAGCATATTAAATCGGAATAGAATTTTTTTTCTTTTCTCTCGATTCGCAAATACGTAAAAGTTTATCGTGAGTCACGCGCTGTTCCTTTATGGTACACAGGGTGTTGGTTTTCGTTAAAAGAAGCACTTTGGAAGCACAGCGAACCGCAAGGCTGTTCCATCAACTAGGCACTAGGCCACCGTAAAGGCCGATATGTTGCTTCTAGCCGCTAGTACCGCGTAAGGGCATATGGCTCCTTGGCGATCAACCCATAAAATGGTCAATGTAGTGCAGTCGTTTACAAGAAGCTGCAGCTGGCTGTTGAAGAAGCCGTCTGCCGGGGTCTGGAATAGGTGGCAGTGGCAATATGGTAGGATGTACCTGTTTAGAAAACATAAAAATTGAAATTAGTCTCACCGGCCGATCTTTATTACTATTATTCATTTTATTTATTACGGGCGAGCTGAAACTATTTGCTTGTGAGGATAGTGCAATGGAGTATGTTCGGCTCTAAAAGCAATGCGAAAACTAACGAAATAAATTGAGGGAAACACACAAACAAATGTTTTTTTTTTACTGTTGAACCACTGAGAAACGACTGTCTACATGCGTGTCGAATGGGCACATGCATGCTCATGTGCCCGGTAGAAAGACGATCACACAAATGTTGTACTTGCTATTCATTCATTCATTCATTCATTCATTCCGATATAAAAGTGTCTAAAGAGTTACTTACATTATATTTGCCATTTCCATTGTATCTCTGCATAATGCAGTCCGTAAATCCCACTGTGTTCGTGCCAACGATTTTTCATATACTGAACTAACATGAAACTCGGTCTAGTTTCAGAATTTTCAGCCTTATCGTCTCTTACGTTATTGCCCACCTCCTTCAAATGAAGTCCTTTCGGCATGGTCCCTGTCTCTCAAGGTCAAAAAACAATAGAACCTTATACTGCCAGTGCGATTCGCGGGCCTCTTCAGCCCGCGAGCATAAAATCAAAGCCGCTGACCTTCACTCTGCATGAGCGTACATTCTTACTTTGCAACATCCCGTGTAAAGCCATCTGTGAGAACTTGAATTTTCGACTCCATGTTTGTACTAGGTCTCAATGTGCAAATGCAAACTGGATTCTCTCCCATCTGCAATGCCTCGCTTGGCGCGTTCTAAGGCCCCACTTTTGTCCTCGTTGTCCGCGAGCTTTGCAGCCCTAGAGAACCATAACTATGAAGACATTGACTTTTTGGGGGAAGGTCAGGGAAAGTATAAAGTACACGAGGAGTTGAGTTGAAAGTGAGATTTATTGTTTATATGTTTTACTATTTGCAATACGCAAGCCTTCCCTCGGTTAACAGTGCGCAGCATTTACATGAGATTGCAAAACTTAGTTACAGCAACAAAAATATATACATACACATATTCACAAGGTCAGCGATATGAGGTGAATAGAGAGAGAAGTCAAAGATGACACCCATGTTGTTCGCCACCCAGGATGGTGAATGGAGGGTTTAGGGTTAGCATACTTTGCATGCACACTGTAAAATAATATTATTTTCAAAAAGACAATCAGATTACAATGATTTATTTAAACCGGGATTTGAACTTCTCAACAAGCTCTGCTTTGGGTGGACATGGCAGTGGCAATGTTTGTTGGCAATGCATCAGTGCTCTGGACAGAAACGCTCAAAATTCCATATCTGTGCTTCTCTAGTACACTAACAATAAGGCCTTTAACAAAGTCAAACTCCATTTCCTCATATACTGGTTTTACCCCCCCATTTCTTTGTTCTTTTTCCAAAGGTCGTAGTGTAGCGAGGCATCCCTACATTTCCCGTAGTCCTAGACTGTTCACGCCCCACATTCTCGTTATGGGCCAAGACTGCTAGTAGAGTCCTATGTTTCATGCCCTGTAAACTGAAATGCAATCACTTTGGCCTGTACTTTAGGCACATATTGTGGAACACCTCCAATTCTCCTGTGTGACAGAATTCTGTCAGTCCCCTCAAATCTCTTGATATAGTTTTATCGAAAACAACCTTCTCAATGGCTTTGTGTGTAGGTGAAGATGCAATCAACCACTTCTTCTTCCGTGCCTCCTCTGTGGACAAAGGGCCATGTTCACATTGGTGGAAATGTTGGTTTTCTGTCCAGCGGTGAACGTTAGTACAGTGGTGCATCAGTGACCGCCATTTTTCAAGTAGGATTTCCACTGACACTTCACAAGTTTTGGAGCTCCACCAAAGATGGTTGCTGATAGACTGGGACCACTCTGAAATACTTTCAAAACTTTTTTTTCCCTGCAGCCGAGATTTTCTTATTGATTGATTTAGCAAGATGCCATACGTCAAATTGATGTTTAATATGTGGGAACTGCTCTCTTTGTCTTGGCAATTGAAACGTGTCTGTCCGTGGCTATGAGGTTGATGCGCATTCCCCTTGATTGTAGATATTACACAATGATTTTATAAATCCTAGTTTCTCCATGGCCACTGAGGATTTACATTAGGACACCTGCACGACCACCGAACTAACAATTTTCTTACTATCCATGTTCTGAAAGTCATAGGTGCAGTACTTGGCAGAAAATCCAGGGCTGTCGCACTGTCCATCGCCGGCTAGCCTGAATCGTTTCCCTTCAAATGTACTTGCTAGAGACAATTGTTCAATTTTCCAAGCATCACTAATGGCCGGAAACAGAATCATGTTGGTATTTGTAGTACTGCGTTTTAGAAATGAAATGAGTCCCACAAACTGAAAGAAAGACTCAACTTTCTAAAACTGGAGCCACAAAAAGTGATGCAGCTGCACACAGTAGATTGCCTGCTGGCAGCTTCCCCAGCATCGGTTGTGCAGACCATGAGAACGCATGATTAAATCTACAGGCGGCATGTATTTTGACGTTACTGCCTTGTTTTTGACGAGTCACATGAATCAATGGCTCCCCACATACTTCCCCTCCAACTGAATGTCCACATTTCAGCATACTTATAATATCCATCAAACAACTGTCGAATACTATGTATTTGCCTTCTTTCATTAGACTGTCATCCGGCGTGAAAGTTGTTTCGGACTGTGCCGTTGAGGACAAAGAAATTCGAAAGAAATATTGCTGATATCAAGTTCTGATGCGTCGTTGGGTGCTGCTGCTGGTTCATTCTCTGTCATTTCAACATCTGTTACTTCAGCATTGATGGGAGAACACAACATTGTCGACAGCTTTTTGGGTGTCATTTTTTTGGCGGGTGTAGATTGTGTGAAATGATCTGCGACTACTTCAGAGCTATCTTCAATACATTCAATATCTTCTTTTGGTGGTGTAGTCGAACTGTAGCAATGGTCCAATACAACTTTACTTGTTTCTCCGGACACATTCAATTCATGTTCTGGCCATTGGACATGAGCATCCCGAGTCTCAACACGCCGCGTCTGAATTAATAATTCCTCCATAGTGTAAATGGTCTGGCAAGCAACATCTCTCATTTGCTTCACTGTCTGTGTAGGTATAGTTCGTACACCCACGGGTAACTAGAGGACAGATTGGAAAAGGGATGTTCATTTTAAACACAATATAAAGTATAGTACAATTGACAGGAAAAAAACATAATATAGTCCCCAACACAAAACAATTCCTAAAATTATGAACTGTTTGTAACTAACCTTATTTTTGTTTCTTTTCTTTGCAACTTTCTTGACTCGAACTTCAACATCTGCACGCTGTTGCTCTGATGCGTTTCCGCATGTCTTCCCTTCCTCTTGCGCTGCAACGACTGTATTTTCTGGATCTGCATAGACAGCACGGAATGACGCTCCATCGACTCCCTGAAACATAGTACTTTCATTACTACGCATCACAATATTGAAAACATAAAAAACACATGTGAACGAACACACAGGTAAATCTCAATAGCTAAACACGAATTAAACATTCTGTAGAACAATCAAACCACAAGTATTCGAGCTCTGATGATATAGTTCAATGGAACTGTCAGTATCCATACCTCTGGCTCCGCATGGACTGCCATGAATGGTTGTATTGGAGGGGAGGCATCAGCAACTCCCTGAAACACAGTACTTGCATTAGTATGGTTTTCAATATTGGAACCATAACACACACTTGGACAACGGCACAGGTACATATAAAGAGATAACCACAAATGATGCATTGTCTAAAAGAATCAAGGAATATCTAAATATGATCAGATTTCATCGACTTATTTCTCCGATTTATTTACATCTGCATCTTCTAAATGGGATGTTGTTATTGTAGTGGAAGCTCAGTCGTCTCCCTGAAACACAGTACTTGCGTTAATAGGGAAGAAAGTATAGCAAATGGAATCACGTTATATGATGACGCTCGATGGAGCTGTCAGTATCCATAACTCGTGCTGCCGAAGAATATGTAGGGATGTTGTAAATGTAGTGCGCACTTCCGAAAGCTGTTGCGCCGATTCGTATACGCAAGGTCCCGCTTCCACTTCCCCTGGAATTACTTGAATGTCAGGCTCGGCATCAAGTGCAGGGGTTGACGCTCCATCAACTGACTGAAAGATAGTACTTGCATTAGTAAGGATTACAATATTTAAAACATAAGACACACTTGGGGTCGACCGCACAGGTACATATCAATGGCTAACCACGAATGAAACATTGTGTAGAACAATCAAACGACAAGTATTACAGCTCTGATGATCTAGTTCGAGGGAGCTGTCAGTATCCATACCTCGTGCTGTTGAAGAACATCTAGGGATGTTGTCAATGTGGTGGACGCTTCAGCAACTCCCTGAAAGACAGTACTTGCATTACTATGGATAACACTAATCAAAACTGAAAACAAACACCAGTGGACGATAACTAAGGTGTATATCAATTGGAAAGCACTAACCAAACTTTCAGTGAAATAATTACACGATACAATAAAAATGTCACTTGACATGCATAAAACAAGTCTGTAGCGGAATAGCCAAGTAAGATTACCTGATACGCGCTAGAAGTGGTTGATAACTGCGAGCACGTCACGGATTTAGAATGTTCTTGCTTCAGATTCAAGGGATAGTCAAGCAGTTGTAAAGGTAAATTATTGATTGATAATGAAATGCCAATATTAAAAATTGCCATGTAAGGAGACAGAATACAAGAGTAATGCTATTGAAAATGCGCAATATAGCACAGTTCCCTGTGCCCATATATATATTTAGTTTGTGGGTTATGAAATCGAAAAAGAATATATTGATAAATGTCATTCAAAAAGCTATACACTCACATCAATGTCGAAAGTATTACAAGGGACACAACACCTAAAATATCAATGAATCCATTCGGCTACCTACACACTACCGCAAGGCCTAAAGCTAAATCCGGACACTTGACTCACCAGTGGCGGAATGTGGACGAATAGAGTGGGAATAGCGTTCGTGAGCAATTTTCATGTCGTTCGCTGTTTATTCTTCTTTGTTACCCAAGATGTTGTGTACATGTTCGAGGAAAAGTGCCGGCTGCAGATGCCGTATCGATCACCCCTCTTGTCCTCTAAGACTTGTTGGACTCTACTTTCCAGCTCATCCAGTGGATATCCGCAATGTCTGACCCATTCTCTTATTCGATCAACAGTTTTCGGGAATACATGCATTGTAGTGCCTTCAGATTTAGCATGGGTCTTCGAAGGGCAACCGCTAATCGAACAGGCAGGCATTGTTGAAAATTCTGAAAAGTAAATATCGACATTATTATACAATCTTGATGAATAAAAATGTGATACAAAAGTAAATGAACCATACAATGTTCAATGCAAGGTTTGTTTTGGTCGCAGGAACTATACCAGTTCATCATGTGCGGCTTAGCATTTGCATAAATTGCAGACATTTATAAATGATGTGACTAAACTAAGCATGTTACTCGTCCCTTGGATGTTCTGTCTTGCACGAGAAGGAAACATGCTTACATTATAGAAGGATGCAATTCGATGACAATTGACACAGATGAAAATAAATAGATCTATTGATAGCCTAACAATGGAAACTCAAGTCAATACCAATGAACATAGCACTATTGAGTACTCTACTCGAAAATAGATAGAAATTTAAAAATCAGCGAAATATGACTAGGATACATGGCCTTACCTTGACCAACAAACAGTTGGATTCAGCAAGCCGAGCAGGTAGCACACTGACGAGTTTGCTCGAAGCGGTCACAGAAGTTCACGGATAGCACAACGACGAGCAGATTAGCATGGATCTCAGTGGTTCTCAGGTAGCACGTTCAGGAGTTGACTTGCAGAGCACAAAGATGTTCTCATGAGACATATCAAGTGGTTTATAAAGTATTACAAACAGGGGTTTGTTTTTGAATGAATGACGTGTGTATGTCGTGGTATTATGTGGTTTGCCGGGGGCTGGCCAGCGTGAGGGGGGGAAGAAGGGGGGAGAAGAGTGCTGGCCGGACACACAGAGTCTGAGGAGGCCATGTGAGCGATGGGCCCTTGGCGTGGGATACCTTTGGAAGTGTACATGTTGTTTGGCACCTTGGCCGTTCGCGCCCCTGACAGCCCCCCATGGCAGCGCGCATCCACTGGCGCGAACCGCCTTTGACAGAGGGGGGTGGGATGGATGGGCCTGGGGCGTGCAGATAAGGCACAGGAAGACTGCTGAATGGAGACACACTTGATTCATTTAAAAAAATCGAAACAACCGTTGTTAAAATATGTGGTGTTATTTTGTTTCTTTTTTTGATGGCACAAAAATACAAAACTTTACACATTGTACAGGTCAGGTTGCAGCACAGCGAGGGAAAATCCCCCGTACTGACCGCTGTCACTCGGGAAAGTTTCTCTTATGGCACGAATGGCACAGGTGGGTATTACTCATCGAACGCGGTGTCCAAGCCTCCCGTGAAGCCACAATGTAAAGGAACGATAGGCCACCAGCCGGTACTACCTGTGAAAAATAATGATACAAACTGTTTTTAAATGACCAAGATAAATTGATTAAACGTTTGTTGTCAATGACAATTCTTGTAACTAATGGCATTCTGCTCGGACAAATGCTATCTAGACACTGCACACTATTGAACGACTTTCATGCGTTACAATGATATGTAGATGTAATTTTGGATATAGGAGACAACCATGAAATAGTAGTGGCATCACAAGCAGATTATACTTACTTGTTACTCGGATTACGAGGACGAACAGTTGCGCGAGGTTTGTGCATAAGCACCATCATTAATCTCAACACGGACCGTGTGAGGCAGGCTGCCCTGAAGTCTGGCAGCTCGGTGATGCATTGCAGTCGTGGCTCGCCTTCCGAAATGTAGGCCACGCATCCTGAGTTTTCACAGCAGCAGCAGTTCTCCTCCTCGGTTGGCATTAGCTCGCATCGATTGCATATGCACCAGGTGGAAACACTGTACATGCGACTAGGTCCAGTGTCTTCATCCGTTGATTCGTCCTGCCAACTGCCGTCCGAAGCCCCATCGTTTTCGATTGTTTCCCTTTTCAGTAGTTCCTCCTCGGTATACTCCGGCTCGTACATGTAGGGCATTATTGTAGCCATTGTGTGGTAAACAAACTAAAATAATTTATAGCGATGGTAGAGGTGTTCACAAGGGCTACAAGCGGCAAAGGAAGCTGACCAGAGCACAGAAACGAGTCACAGAATACTCAAAGTAACACAGAGAGAGGAATGGAATCGAAAATGTGCTGCTGTGTGTTGTGAAACGGTCCGTTTATACTTATTGAGGAAAGAGGCGTCTTGCCATTTCCATGGCGACACGTCATTAGCTGAAGCGCAGCGATTGTTGACACGAGACGTGCTTTGGCATTGTGAAATGGGCGGTACGCGTCTGCTGATGACAGGCTCAGAGGCGGGGGATATGATTTAGTGCCGCAAAAGCAGGTCAGCCAGGGCGATGGGGCAAGTGATAGGATTATCACAAAATGGCAGCACCCTGGTGCCTGTTTTCGCATGCGTTTAATGGACGAAAACTTGGGTAAGGTCCATAGGAAATGTTTCTAAAATCGAGCGACTTAGGCTTGAAAACACATGGCCGACACGTAGGGACAATAACATTTTTTGACCGAACCATTCCTTTAAGACTGCCACTGCCCCTCTTCTCCCTCCCACATATCCCCCCAACCTGCACGAAAATACTGGCCTGGTATACTTTCCTCCACAAAATCCACAGTGAGAATCTGGGATTGGGCGATGAAATCCAAAGGCATCCCGACCAGATTCGGGCCACACACCCCAGTCTTCCACAATCCAGTTTTCACTGCAGGTATGCTCCCCACAAACTAAGAACTGGAGGAGGGAGGGTTGCAACCCTTAGCACAGCTATTGGATACTGTAAAGGAACATTCCAGCTGACAGAGACAGATTCTCCTACGCCCAACTACGTCATTGGTACACGCACCCGCTGGTCCTGCAGAGGGTCAATTCGAAACTTCGACCCCGTTAATCTTACTTTACAGAAGGGGCTGATTGGAGGGAACATATCTAAATTATACAAGTTGCTGCAAGAAGACATGTTGACTCTTCGCCCTACATACATGGCACAGTGGGGAAAGGACTTGGGTTGCCCAATCAATGATCATACTTGGGTGGACATCTGGACGAGAAACCTACTTCTCAACCTGTGTGACTAACAATGAATACGCTGTTAAACTGCTTCTTCATTGGTACTATCCTCCAACGTGGCTCCACCACTTTCAGAACTCACTGGACCCTGTAGTCCTGGTGAAACCGTGAGTGCCAAGGCACTTACACATGTGGTGGGACTGCCCTTCTGTTTTAACAAACCCCAAGTGATGATCCTGGGTTCCCCAATTTAGGGGGTTTATCGGAGATCTGGAGCGACAGCCAAACTCATTACTCAGCTTTTCCTAGCGGGGTGGGTCACCATCGCCCGGACTTAGAAATCTCCCCAAGGACCATTATTATCTCTATGGTGGGTCAAAATATGGGACATCTTGGTGACAGGAAAGGTCCCAGCGGTAAAGGAGAGTCTTTTTCACCGATTTACAGATGTGCGGTCCCTCATACTAGATTATGATCGAGGCATTCCGGCTCAAACATACAAGCTGCAGCTTCCAACCCTGTTCCTTTGAGACAACATTTGAAGTGGTATTTTCCAGACCAATGTGCGCCAGACTGGGGGAATATGGGGAGGTAATCTCTAGGGGTGGGAAAGGGGAGGGGATATCCATCATTTATACTGCTAATTGTATGACGGACGGCAATATATAGTAATGTACTGCTCACTCCATGGCTGAAATCGAATAAAATAAAATAGTAAAAAAAACAAAAAAAACTACTAAGTACGATTACCTTATTTTCAAGGAAGACCAAAAGATATGAACGATAAGGACTATCCAAAATAGGGAATCCCAAAAATATCATATTACTAGAAAATTGCAACTTTATGTTATTCATAAACCAAGTATGCTTCCAACTCTTACGAGAAGATGCAAGTCCCATCACCTTGGTTTTAGTCGGATTAAAGGACCTTTCCTGAGCATACCTAGAGAATGAAACAGAAACTATAAAAGAACAGTGGTATTTCAGAAACATTTTGGCCCACTGTTTCAATGGTTAGAAATACTGCTGGTTGAATCAGCTCCTCTTTAACTATAGGGATATTGTGACAGAGGTATATAATAAATGGTTCACATCAGGAGGTCCCTTACCCAAAATGTTTTTTCTACCACTAATTTGGGATTTGAACAGGAAGTTTGAAAATATTAAATTAAATACAGTAGTAAGGCCACAGGAGATACTCGCATCCCAAATAATGGAAATGGGGAGTCTGTGGGAAACCAGGTGACATGTTAATAGACTGAAGCACCTGGCTCCCGTGACCTTCTTGAGACAGTAGTACCCAAGAAAAGAGATTATTCACTTAACATTGCAAAAACTGGAAGTCCCTCCTTCAATGCCTAAATAATATGAAGGATAGGGGAAGCAATACAAGCCACATAGGAACCAACAGGTGTGTTCTTTCAGCTGACATTTTAAATTATTGTTTAAGGTGGAAAGAATCAGGAGTTTAATGGAATCGTCAAGACTGCTAAAACGAGAACAAATTAGTGAAAATTCATCCTAAAATATACTAGGCCCAAAAATTGCAAAGGTTCTTCCTCCATGGGAGTCAAACACAGTAATACTGCAAAGGCAAAGAAAGGATGACACCAACATGCTTCAGTGGGCAGGGAGGCCCAATAGAGGCAAGTGAACACAAATGAAAGCACGGTGTAAACATTTTGTAGAATGGAAAACCAAAGAAGACAAAGGACCAGAAATAAGAAAAAGGAAGTAATGAATGAAGAAACTCATTGAATGATCAAGAAAGTTGGGAATTAAGATAAAACAATACTTTATGACAGGAAAACAGAAACCGAGATGCCGGATTGGAGGACATACTTGAAGCGATTTTGAATATGGTAAATTATTTGACTAAACACCCATCAGATAATATTGAAGAGCAGATCCAAACACTACTGTCAAGGGGTAGTTGGTATTGTGATAAGTTTAGGTTACTAAAATATCTATTTCCACAAAACTGTAATCTGATTAGTGATCTGGGCATATGATGTTCCTTGCAGTTCAGTTAGATAACATTACATATGCCTACAAATGTGTCCAACAAACAAGAATGGCATGGTATATACTCTTGGTTTAGGCTGGGAAGATGTATTCTTTTGTGCAATTGCCTGGCGGTGTGTGCCTCTTCAATTAATTTGGTTCTCTCTTGTGAGGTTTTCAAGAAGACCAATATTTATTTAAATGCCTTCAACAACAGTAAGTTAGCACAAGTGGGATTTTAGACATGGAAACATTAAAGCCATCATCACTAATTCACTATAGTACTTTTCTAGACTTATTTTATCAGAATATCATACATTTATTTTAAAGGAGGCCTCAGCCCTAGACATACTTAGTAAATATGGCCCATTATCTTGGGTTTATTCATATTTAAAATGTTACACAAAAGTATCTAACTTTAAATGTTCCCATGAATGGTGCTGTATTTTGGTTGAGAGACACAAGGCCAGATAGGAAACAGGCAAAATGCATACATCCATTTGTGGCTCTCCCCGAATGATTCACAAATGTTTCTGCATTCCTTTCCTTCACAGAATGTTGCTGCTGAATGAAATCAACATTGGATCCTTATGCACAACACACATGCAATTATTAATGCCGTCAGGCCATATGACATCACACTAAAGTTAAAACACAGGAAGGCTAAATGTGAGAGAATCAGTGATCGTTGGAAGAAGCAAGAAGGCAACCAAAGAATATGGTCAGGTAAAACAGAAAAGAGGTTAGCTATCCAAATGCAAAAGCAAATAAAGGTACACAGTGTTGTGTGTGTGATATATATATATATATATATATATAATACATTACTCACCGTAATCGTATTTCTGACTGATGCTTGTATCCGCTTAGATTCACGTGCTGTGCTTAGGCCGACATCTAGTGGATGCTGCAGAGTATTACAGTTTGTTTTTTGAAACTCGAAAAGGGGCATCGAAGTCGGGCGTGCCAGTAATACTATCCCTAGTGTGACGTCCACTGTACCCATGATCCCTCACGCGTGTAGGACACTCAGATTGTATTTTTTCTGACATGAGGAGTACCACGAGTACAGAGTAACCAAGCAGATAAGATGGATAAGACTACAAGCATCCATGTACCTTCTCTCAGAGGGGAGGAAGGGCGGGCGCATGTGAATCCAAGCAGATACAAGCATCAGAAATATGATTACAGTGAGTAATGTATCCCTTCTGAGGCTTGTGGAATCTGCTTAGATCACATGCTGTGCATAGATTAGCGAGCAGTGTTAGAAGGAGGTGGGATGTGAGAAGGGTCATGAGCGAACAAAATGTCTTAGAACCGCTTGTCCCACTTGAGTATCTGTCTTGTAATGAGTGGCAATGCAATAGTGCCGAGTAAAGGTGTGAATAGAGTTCCATGTAGCTGCTTTGCAAATGGGGTCAAGGGGTACATTTGCAATGAAAGCCAGAGTGGCCTCAGTACCTCTTGCAGAGTGGGCCCTCAGTGTAAAAGGCAGTGTTTTAGCTGAAAGGGAGTAGCACAGCTGGATACATCCGACTATCCATTTAGAGATGGCACCTTTAGAGACGCAATCTCCTTCTCTGTCTAGAGCTATGGAGACAAACAGTTGATCTGTCTTTCTTAGCGGTCTGGTCTTGTCTACATAGTAGAGGACCGCTCTCCTGACATCTAGTGTGTGGAGTTTCACCTCAGCAGAGCTTTTGGGTTCCTGGAAGAAGGCCGGTAGCTCAATTGACTGGTTAACATGGATTTTTTAAATGAACTTAGTTGAAAACCTAGGGCGAGTGCGTAAAACCAGTTTATCCTTATGTACAGTAAAGAAAGGATCTTGCACTGACAGAGCTTGGCTAATGGCTACTAAGAAGGCAGTCTTGTAAGTCAGGTGTTTTTGACTAGCTTTATGCATAGGTTCAAAGGGAGGTCCCATGAGTTTAGCAAGCACCACATTAAGGTCCCAACCTGGTGGTGGGTTAGAAATTGGAGGGTGGGGTCTCTTTACCCCTTCCATAAAGGCTTTGACAACTGGCACTTTCCACCATGACACCTTGTTATGTGAGGTAGTGTAGGCGGACAGCGCCGCCAGGTGTACCTTGAGTGAATTAAATACTAACCCTGCATCCAGTAGGTGGAGCATATAGGTGACAATATTGGAAGGAGTACAATCAATTGGCTTGATTTATTTATTCTGGCACCAAATAACAAATCTTTTCCACTTGTCAAAGTAACAGTGCCTTTTGTTAGGTTTTCTTGACTCTTAAGCTATGGGGTAAATTGAAATGCCCGAACTCTATGACTTCAGGAGCCATGCTGCCAAGTTCATGGAGTTGGGTTGAGGCTGCACCGTTGGTCCTTCGTGCTGGGAGAGTAGGTTGTACCAGCACTGGAGTCTGATGGGGGTCGCACACCGCCAGTTTGCGTAGGTGTGGAAACCATGGTTGCCTCGCCCACACAGGAGCAACTAGGATGAGCGTCATGGATTCCCTGTGCATCTTGTTGACCACCTTCCTCATCAGAGGGGTTGGTGGAAAAGCGTAGGCAAACATCCCTGACCAATTCATCCATAGAGCGTTCCCCTTGGAGCCTGGCTGGGGGAACCTGGATGCGAAGTCTGGGCACTGTCTGTTTTCGCCTGTGGCGAATAGGTCTATAGTGGGGAAACCCCACTCAGAGATGAGATCTTCTACGACTTCTTTGTGTAGTCGCCATTCGTGTTCCTCTGGGAGGGGATCTCTGCTCAGAGCGTCCGCTAGTGAATTGAGATCCCCTGGAACATGTTGGGATGACAGGTAAATCTTCCGTCTGAGGGCCCATTTTCAAATTATCTGGGCAAGCTTGGACAGATTTGTTTAAGTAAAGTAAGTGCTCCCTTGTTTGTTTAAGTAAAACATAGCTGTCGTGCTGTCTGTTAGGATCTGCACTGACAGGTTGGATAGGAGCGGTCTGAATGCACGAAGCGCTCTTAACACTGCCAGAAGTTCTAGCAGATTGATGTGGTTCTGAGCCACTGTGTGAGACCAGTAACCCTGACCTGTGTGTTGAAGGTAATGAGCTCCCCACCCTGACAGGGAGGCGCCTGTTGTGATGAGGGATTGTATCTCTGTTTCGTAAAAGGGTTTACCCTTTGTAAGATTCTCTCTTGTCCACCAGCGAAGACTCTTTACTAGTGTTGGCGAAACGACCACTAGATCGTCCCACTGGCCACTTGCTTGAGACCACTGTTAGCCAACCATTCCTGCATGGGTCGCAGGCGCGTGTGGGGAACCAGGTAAATGCAAGATGCCATCATGCCTAGCAAACGCATCGGTTTGCGCACCCTTAGATTTCGAATTCTTTCCTCGGATGGAAAGGCCAACCCCTCTTGGGTGTTTAGGACAGCTCCTAGGAACTGTTTTGAGGTGCTTGGCACCAGGTTTGATTTTTTTCTCGTTGATTGAGAAGCCCAATTGGAAGAGGAGGTTGATTGTTCTTTGAACGTTTAATCTGCAAATTACGGGGGTTTCCCCTGTGATGAGCCAGTCATCCAGGTAAGGGTACACTTGGATTGCCTCGCTGCGTAGGTGCGCCGCCACCACCGCCAGTACCTTGGAGAATACCCTTGGAGCCGAGGCTATTCCGAAGGGCAGCACCTTGAACTGGTAGTGCTGGTTGTCTATCTTGAAAGGCAAGAATCTTCTGTGCACTGGGAACAATGAAATATGAAAATAGACATCTTTCATATCCAATGTTGCCATGTAATCCCCTTTTCTAGTAGGGGATTACCTCTTGGAGTGTAGTCATGCAGAATTTTTGTGGCTTGACATACTTTTTTGCAGTGCGCAAGTCTAATACTGAGCGCATCGTTAGATCTTTCTTTGGCACAAGGACGTAGGTTGAATAAATACCCTTGTTTACCTGGTTGACCAGGACAAGTTCGATTGCGTCCTTTGCAAGTAGAATGGCGATCTCCTCATGGAGGATTTTCTGGTGCTCCAAGGAGTGTACTTTCTGTCTTGGAGGATGATTGCGGGGGCGTTCTAGTAGCTCTATACAGTATCCTTCAGCCACTGTGGACAGCACCCATCTGTCCGAAGTGATTCCTTCCCATGCGTGGGTGAAGGTGGAAATGTGCCCCCCTACTGGGGATGCATGGGAAGGGACCCGGAGCGGAACATCACCGTTTATTGGGCGGCGTACCACCCCTACTGGGGCTGCCTCTACCCCTAGTGCAGCCCCTGCGCTGACCTCTGGTGAAACCCTGTGTAGCCTGGGACTGATTGTTGCCCCATGAGGTTCCTTGATTTTGATAGTAGTTGGAACCCCTCGGGGAGCTTTGGCCGCGAAAGTGACGAAAATGGTTATTTCCCCTCTGACCCGAGGGCTTATTTGTCAATTAGCCGTGAGATTCTAAGGTCTCATATTTGTCCTTAGCGTCTTTAGTGCCTCTTCCACTGCTTTTCCGAATAGAACGTTCGACTCTACCGGCATGTCTATGAGCATGGCTTGGGTCTCGGTCTTGAACCCGAACTGTCTTAGCCAAGCATGGCGTTTTATCACTGTGCCTTCAGCTATCAGTCTTCCAGCCTTGTCTGCTGCATCAAAATTTGTCTTAAGGATGCATCCAGACATGGACTTTCCGTCTGCTGCAATTTGGGCTAACTGTCCCTTTAGTGGTTCAGGTGCAGAGGCTACTAAAGCAGCTACTTGTTCCCATTGATGGCAGTTATAGCTTGCTAAAAGAGTGGTACTATTAGCAATACGTTCCCGATAGGCTGACGTGGAGGCAACTTTCCTACCCAGAGCGTATATTCTTTTGCTCTCTTTATCGGGAGGTGCTTTGGAAGAAGCAAGTGGTGTACCTGCCCTCTTTCTGGTAGTTGTTACTACGAAGGATTGGGTTTTAATTGCCCCCTAATGTACATGGGATCAGAGGGTGCGGCGCAGAATAATTTTTCCACTCGTGGATGGACTGCAAGAGTAAGATTAGGAGTTACCATCGAGGGATCTATTCTGCGTTGGATGGATCTTAATATGGGGATAGCCTGGGAAATGGCTCTTCTGTCACCTAAGATTTCCTCCACGAAATCTTGTCTTCTTGGGCACCTTGTGTGTCTATTTGGAAATGGGCTGCTGCTTTTGCCAGTACCTCATTGAGGAGTGGCCGATTATCAATCGGTGAGTCGTTCACCGGGGGTGGTCTTTCGGAATAGGAGAGTCTAGATTGTAGGCCTCCAACTCATCTTCCTCCTCCTCTTCCTGGTCCTCATCGTCCCCATAGTAAGAAACCCCTGTCTGGTCTTCCAGCATGTGTTCCCGTTTCCTCGCCATAAGACTCTGGATGGTAATGTTCAATAAGCAAAGGGTCTGAAAACAAACCCTGCCCTGGAGCCTCAGAGCGGAGCCTTTTAGTAGGGAGTTGAGAGGGCTTTGACCCCGAAGGGACAGAGGTAGCTGGAGTGCTGGTATAGCTCTGGAAATAATTAGGGTCTTTCTCATAGAAGTCTGCCATAAATGACATTCTTCTCATTACCCTATCAATGTCGTCAGAACTCCAATTTTTTGAACTGGGAAGGACTACAGGATTCTCATCTTTCCCTTGGTGACAGGGTCAGGGACCTTGGATTTTTCTAAAGATTTAGGGGCTTTTTGTTTTTCCTTTTGAACATGGTGTTCTGAGGGTTTTTTATGTTGTTTTTCCCCCTTCCCATGACTAGAGGACTGTTTTCCTGAACTTTTAGGGGTCCCTGAGGGTTTCGACACCTGGCGTTGAGAAACAGAGGTGGCTTTCGACACATCGTGTCTGGGCTTGGAGGTGGTACGAGATTGCAAAGTCTTGGAAGAGGGGCGTTGAATCTCGGAAGTAGACGTCGAACATGCTATTTGGGGGAAGAGGTCGGATTCGTCTTCTGACGACCGGGCCTCAATGACTTTTGGTAATGTGGCACCTTTCCCAACCGTGGACGGTTGTTGTTTGGCGTGAGGCGAACGTGACCGGGAACGCCCAGAGGACACAGATTCAGTGGACCGCTCTCTAGACGCCTTTCGTTGCCGATGGCTCGACATGCATGTCGAATCTCGGCTGGAGCTAATGTGCTTGGTCGAAGTGGTGTGTGTGGTCGAAGTGGTGTGTTGTGCCTATGCCGCCGGGTGTTGTCCCCATAACTGAACCACCGGTCAGTCCTTCGAGGTTGGGGGCTTGCGCGTGGGTGTCTGTGCCTTTGCCGTCCGATAAGGCGGTGTTGCTGCCATCGCTGAAGGATCCCACGCGTCCCTGGCCTCTAGATGCCTGGCGTAGTGGGCCCAGCACTTCGTCGAGCGGTCTGTGAGTATTTTGGGCTTGAAGAGCCTACAAGCTCTACAGGTAGCCTCGGGATGGCCTTGTGGGAGACACAGGTTACACGTATTGCGTTTGTCTACCCAGGGAAACTTCCTGTTACACTTCGGGCAGAATTTAAAGGGCGCACTCTCCATATGTTACTAATTGGCAGCGGGCAGGTATATGTAGGAAACACGTGTATGACCATCCCCCACTCTCCCTACTGGCACAGGGCCGAGGCCCAAAGTCCGTTGTGTGGTCTCGACAGCTGATTTCCTCAATCTCGATTCACCGACGTCGATCTTCGGCGTAGGGTGGGAGAAACGGGGAAATATTGTAATAATATTGATGAATGGCTAAAGCCAAGGGAACTCAGCGATATGCTTCAGACAAGTATGGCAGAAAAAAACAATCTGAGGGATCATGGGTACAGTGGATGTCACACTAGGGGATAGTATTACTGGCACGCCCTAGTTCGACGCCCCTTTTCGGGTTTCGAAAAACAAACTAATACTCTGCAGCTTCCACTAGATGTCGGCCTATGCACAGCATGTGATTTAAGCACACAAGCCTAAAAAAAAAAAAAAAAAACCCACCCACACATACACACACCCCTTAGTTAAGGCGCAGTGAAGTTGTGCAGATTTAACGCAACAAAACCCTTCAAATTTAGCAGATGTGGGAAATCATGACCAGCTTAACTCGGCACGCTCCCATTGGTGTCCCCCATAATGCCATTTTGTAGGTCACTGTGAATCGATTCTCTAATAATACGTATGTGCTCAAAGGTTTTGCAACAGGAACGAGTTAAGCTGGTCACGACTACCCCCGTCTGCGGAATCTTGCCTTTCACCATGGTCCCTTGACATGTTAACCCAACAGGTTTCGTTTGGGCCGACTAGCCATGGCCTTCGGCCGTGTTCACTTTCTAGATTGCACCATTCGGTACCTTAAAGGTATCCCAGTAGCCATAGTTTTTGGCCACACCCATTACTTTGGCCACACCCATTACCCCCCCCACATCACCTTAGCTGTAACAATCTACTTTTTTTTGTATTAATCAAATTTTTGTAAAACTTGATTTTTTTATTATGTTTTCCGATAACCGTGGTTAGTATAACCCCAATAATAGTGTACTACAAATAACCCTGGCTATTTGTAAAATAACCCCAGTTATTGGTAAAATAACAAAAGTTATTCATGTGACGCACTTTCATTCACAATCCGGATTTCTACTATAATCCCGGTTATGAGAAAATGTTCAAGCTCAGAACTTGGTGCCCAGCATCCCCCACCCCTCCCCCAGTTTCACATGGTGTCCTCTATCCCCCTCCCCACCACTAGCCTGAGGCCATTTCATCCGTTTTCCTCCTCGTCCTGTTATTTCGGAAATAATCCCGGTCGTCTCTCGCATCTTGACCAAACAAAAATGGCAGCTTTTTCATTTCTGAAAAAGCCTCTCTCCTGCAAAACACCATGGCAGATATAAGTATAATTATAGGAGAAGGGGGCACCCCGTTCTCCGTCAAAAATATTTTAACAACTACTGGACAGAATAACCCTAGTCCCCTCCCGAAAGGTATTCAGTGATGATGTTGCCGGGGAAATGCACCTTGCAGACAATCAAACACTTTCTCCAAATATTCTAGTATTGGAGGTAACAATATATAATGATACCCCTCCTAGAATATTTGTGGAAAGAATTTTAGGGGGGGGGGGGGAATCAGGAAAAAAAAGTCACCTACTTGGTGACTTTTTCAAGGCGATATTATCACATGGAACCTCCCAGAAATCGAGTCAACACTTTGTGCCAAGTTGTTTCATACCTGGCCCAAGTCCATCCAGCAGTTTTTGCTGTATGCTCCGCAGAAGTTTGGACTTTTTCCTCTATGGAGAAACAAATGGGAGTAGGCTGAAAACAAATTTTTCTTTTGCTTTCTTAGTAACCTTTTCATTGTTTAACAAATCTTTCCCAAAACGTCCACTCCGGTGCGGCCTGTGACAAACCTTTTTTGCGAAATAAGAGCCAAATCCGTCTTGCGAATCAAGTTATTAGCAATTCTATTTTCGGGTTTCCTATAGCAGATACTCAACTATAGCGCTACAACCGCTGCACTATAATTATATACGCACAAATAACCTTGACAAATCTGATCTAGTAAGAAAGCAAGGAAAGCTAGAAAAGATATTCAGGCTATATCACAAAATGCCAATTAACATTCTTAAGAAAATGTGTTTAATTTGAACTTTGTGCAATATTTCAGAAGGACACTGTGTGGTAGTGTTGAACTTAGAACCACATTTCACCGTCCTTTGACCAAGGTCACAGTCTCTCACCAATGCTTTTCAGGAAGCCTGTCAGTTTCTTGGCAGCCTCTTCAATGCTCAGGTTATTCTGTGCTGCAAGTGATGCCCGTGACTGTGGGGAAACGGAAACGACCACCAGCTTCTGTTGGCTGGAACCTGCAATCTAATGAGAGGAGAGCACCGTTGGTCAGACTTTAATTGCTACTGCGTAACACACTATGCTTCTATGAGAAAAGGCTGAATCTTAATAAGCTAGCAGGTGCTCAATATCAGTTCTGACAAAGTCCACCACACATTTTGTCCAGATTAACCATCTTTGTATTCACATGTAAAGGACCTGCTTAAAGGTGTAGAGAAAAAGTAGAATGTCACTTGTCATCACAGATCAAAATCAGTGAGAGTTGCCTGCCTTTAGACTGACAAGTAACTTCTACTTACCAACTTGATAGCCAAATATGCAACCAATTATTTGATATGCTTGCAATGGTTTCACATTGTAACAAGATAAAGGAAGCCGGAAGAGATATGCCCACCAACGTGTTTTTGTATTGTTCCTGCAAGTGTCCAATGACCATCACTGAAAGACTATTGTATAAAGTATTTCAGGGATCGTAGGTGCAAAGTTGGGAACAACAATGCACAAATCGTATAGCCCAAACACTAACAAAATAGATATCAGGCAATGTTTGCTGTATCCTTTGCCACTCAGCCCCAAAACGTACCCAACCTGGTAATGCAACCTAGAAACTTTTTGCAGGTTAGGAAAAGGGCATTAAAAAAAAAAAAAGAAAAATGGATCCCTTAGTGTACTGCACTACTTTTGTCCAATAACTTTCAGGAAGGAAGGAATGAAGGCAGGAAGGAAGAAAGATCAAAAGCGACTTTCAGGATCGTGCTCGTCCACCGCCTGCCACACCACAATTACCAGTGGAACAGTTGATATGTTTCAACAGGTAGGGTCGCCATGAGTGGTGCCTCTGGCTGCCCTTTGCCCGTTGGGTCTGCGTTACGGGAGACCAGATCGACGTACAGAAGGCTCTGGAATTGGTTGTGCCAAACCCAAAACATGTAGCACACACATGCACACCACAAAAATGCACGCTTTAAGAAACCCGAGGTCTCGATCCCGGGTTCTCTTCTGGACATTTTGTAATGTTGGATCGTTTGGAGATTGGGATTCACTGTGGTTTTTCTTCCGGACAGCCAGTCATCTGTCCTGCTCTTCTAGGCCTGCTGGCTAAGAATACCTGTATGAGGCATATGAACTCAGACCCTGTACTGGAAACCGCTTCAGCTCTATGTCTGAATACAATATCCTCGGCGTGTTTGGACCCTGCACTGTATTCAGAGACCTATTTCAACCGGACTATTTCAATACTTCTTGCCCTGTGACTTTGCCTGCTTTTTGGAACTGTCATGGCCTGCTGATTTGAAACAGTTTTCCCGGAGCGCTCATTTCAATTGGTCATTCCCTTTCCCAACTCTCCCCCAAATCAACACCTGCATGTCCATTATCGCTCTCCCAAAAATTTCCATCTGTAGTAGTTCGGCCAAATTTTCATCCCATTTCACCAAAAATTGGACCATCGCCCACATGCCATTGGGCCTGAATGGACTTCCCGATAATTCAACCATTGACTGCTCTTCACACTCCCTGCCATTGGGGCTCTAGGTTTTTCCGCATCATGTGTCTTATTCTCTTATTTCACTCTTCCAATACTGGTTGTGCCTTCTGCACGAATTTTTATTTTTGAATGTTTTGTAACTTCAGAGAATTGGCAGTCAGTGTGACTCCTTCCTACCTTTCTTTTAATGTCTGGGTTTGCTTTAGCTGTTTAGTGGCCAAGCAGAACATCCAGCGGGAGGTCAGTGTCAATTATTTTGAGACGATTTTTAAACCCAAATTTTTCTGTGCTACTACAACTTGAGTGAAGAGACATTTCTTCTCAGCATTAACACAACACTTGCAACTGCTGTTTCATTCCCAGCAAAACCATTTTCTGACCACCCATTTTGGATATTCAGCAGCCCTTGTCTCCTCTTTTTTGTTTCGGCGCAGTAATCTAGAAATAATCAGCACACTGATCCTATCCACTTATGGCCTCTCTTGTGCATGCTGCTTTCATCACTCGGTTTCTCTCTTCTTAACCCATTAGTACCGCTAACAGAGTTCCTGTTCCACTAGATTTAGACTCATCTGTGATGCTCGCCTCCGAGGTCATGGTCTTGTATCAAAGCCACCAGAAACAGAGATCCCTTTCCTTTTTCACTGGCAGACATAAAATCCGAAAGTTGGTTGCTCAATGCAAATTTCCGATTTTTGACATTTATCAAAGAAAACTGCACAACATTGAAGAGACTCAAAGCATTTTTCGGTTGATGCCGGATACTCCAGTTTGACATTTAAGGAGTTCATTTGTTCCATTTTAATTCTTTTTTAGTCTGTAATACCCTAACAGTTCAGGCTTCCACTTTACCTTCCGCTGCTGCCAAGGATATCTCCACATTTCCATTTCTTTATGCCAGGACTCGACAGAACCATTAGCATTCTCTCTTCTTTAATCAGATGCTTTGTTTGAGGGCAACCTGCATCTCCAGTTCACGGACACATTTCAGGTATTACAAAAGATGCTGTTGCTTCCCTTGGTGTTTATTAGCCCAAAATCAAGGTGATCAAGTCGCCTGAGAAAAGGGTCGCCAGGGAGCGACTTTTTCCGAAATTTGCACTTGCACGAAAATCAAGCACTTTCCCCAAATATTCTGGAACTGGAGTTAGAATAGAAAATTGTACCCATCCTACCTGGTGACTTTTTCCACCCAATGGACATTTTCACATAGAACCAAAATCAGATGTTCACGACAGGACTCTGCCGACTGTGATCCCACTTCATTTTTAACAGTGCTCGGACTATAATTAATAAGGATTCAACGCAGTCCAGAGTAGCCATTCTGCCAGGCTGATTGTCTTCGTGGTAGTGGAATCCCTATGTCCACTCCTCCACTAGTATACATACATAAATCAAGTATGTTGTAGTAACTGGCAGTCTTTTTCACAAGGGCCGTTTCCCTCTTTATCATCTACAGGTATGCCCCAGAGTCCCTATTCTGGAGGCTTGGGAGTGCAGTCCTCTTGCCCTCATTAAGGGACACGATTCTACAGACCTGCTCACTCTAGTTCTTCCTCCAGCAAGGTCCTTTATCTTTGGTCAACATGAGGTAATGGACCATTCCCGAGCACGGCCACCATCATGTTGATACCGATAGGATGGGGAAAGAGAGAAGTACGATTTAAACCACTTGCTGTTCATGCTTAGTAGAGAGCAGGCTAACACATGGAGACTGCAGAATCACATTAGGGGCTGCTGGAATTCCCAATTAGCAGCAGTGTTCACCTTGGTACAGCGGCATACCATTGCCCAGATTCTTAGATGGCGAACAAATGTTTTGTCTCCTCCTAGTGTGGCTAACCTCCAGCCTAAAGTTTGCAATTCACATAGCAGTACAGATTGCAGCCCCCTGAACCATCAAACCTGGCAAGCCAGAAGGTGCAATTCTGTACTCCAAGGTCCTCCTATTGGTTCTATTCTTCCACAGTGTCCTCACTAACAGCCAACACACACTTACATTTCCCCTAATCATGCAGTGAGGATGACCTCTTAAGGGGGGAAAAGTTTGGCATCCACACATAGCCACTTTATTACAGCCAACGTGCCCGCCTGTACAACACAAACACGGATAGTATTAAGGTGGATATTCAGAATCAGCCAGGCTGGCTGATTCCGAGGGGCTGTTGTGATCCTGATTTCATGCATATCTTCTAGAACATTAATGATGACGCTGAGTCATGGATTAGGTCTTCCTTCTTTTAATGTCTCATATTAACTGCCTTACAGCTGTCCCCAGCCCTACCTTCCACATTCCATTCTCCAGGATCCCTTGCCTACATTCCACATTCTATTCAGCTACAACAGAGGCCACCCTACTCTGGTGAACAGAAAAAGACAATGTCTAGCCAAACTCTGTAATGCTAGTGTGATGAGCAGTAGGGCTTATACTTAGGAGACTGGGAGAGTGATGAAGGGCTAAGTTAAGCACAAAGCACTCCTAAAACACAAGTTAGGCAGAATGTATAAACATACAACTATGCATTTAAGCCTTGGCCAATTTTTGGAATGATTTTCCCGTTGCTGGCCAAACGGAGTCTCGACGTGGTGTTCTACGCCTCCCTGAAAGTCGCCGGCACTGCAGCTTATTTCTGCTCCACCTCTCCCGGGCGTGATTACGCCAGGAGGCCTCCCATGCACACCATACTCTCTTTCCTCGTCAGCTTTTCTCATCCCAGTTACATAGAGATCTATTTGTAAAGAGAGATCTCCTTTACTTTTGTATGGTTGGTTGGATTCAATAATGTCTGAAAGCTAATCAAAGGAGGATCCATTATTCTTAATACAAGGCAGTCCCATATACGCAGACCGGATGTTTGGTCTAGGGAGTTACTTTTGGGAATGAGTCTCCTTGTCCCCCAAGGGTGAGTCGCTCGCAGTGAGGTCCCACTTACCCAAATCCTTAGGGAGGGTCTTGCGCAGCAGGCTTGCTGCCCTAGCCTCAAAAGGGGTAGCTCCTCCTTGGGGAGAAGGGACGAACACTCTCGATTCGTCACACTTCCAGAATCAATGCCTTGGTCGTGTGTGTTGGGGTGGGAAGCGCCTTGGTCATGTGTCTTGGGGTGGGAAACTGCAGCCATCTAAAAAGATGGTGGGAAACCACTACACCGTCCCTGCTGTTCATCTGGGCCATTCTGGGTATCCTCTACCATTGTTTCCCCTCTTTACCTATAGAGATTTTCAGTTTTCCTGAGGCATTCTTCACTGTTTTCACTGCTGGCGGGTGTGTCCCACTCCAGGGAAGGCAGATTGTTCTTTTTGTTACTCACGGTCGTCGTTGGTCTGGGTTTGAAGTGCCTGGGTGACAGGATCGTGTAACTCGACCGGCAAAGGAAGACTTGGACTGATTTGCCATTCCTGAACTCCGTTTTTGGGATCTGCTACTATAAGTACTTGAGTGTGGGCTCTGGTATAGTGGATTGTTTGAGATACTTGCACTCAGGGGTGCCCAAGTTGTGGGTTTCTGCAGGTCCCTTTGAAGCACGTTTTACCATTCACTTGCTTTGGCCATAATTCTTCATGGGGCTCCTGCGTCTCAAACCTGCAACTGGAAACCTTAGTGTTGGTCTCTTTTAGAATCCCCCTGGTGTAGGTTGCCAACTTCTCCGCATTGGAGGGGTAGAACTCAAACGCAACCACGTTTTCGCCATAACTGTGCAAGTGCGAACAGACTTGGTCAGATTAATTCCTAGGAGGAAATTTGTACTCATCTAAAACTCTCTAAAAGTGACGCGAAACCTGTGCATGGACATTTTTCCCCGTGTCCCAGTTGGGCCTTTTGGAGTTTTAGGACAAAGAAATTGAATTTTAACATTTACTCCTGATTTGCAATGTATTTTTAAAGTCTTGGTATTAAACTCCTGACTAGTGAAAATGCTATTTTGCAGTGTAGAAGTGTTGAATATTAATGGATCTCTTTTCTAGGCGAGTAAGAACATGTTAGTCTGGTATTATCAGTCTAATCTAACCCCAACTTTTGCTGGCCCTCCAGGTTTGATTTTGCAAGTATTAATCCCACTTTCTCCCTCTGAATGCCATGTATGATGTGCATTTATTATTTCAATTACCAGGTACTAAAGGTTTAGGGATTATGGGCACTGTGTTTTTTGTTGCCATTATAACTCCTGATAAAGGATGTATTGAAGTACATTTTATTGTCTATAGCCCCCTTTTTCTTCCCACTCCTTAACTCTTGTATTATACCTATCACCAGGTAGAGGGAAATACGTAGTTGACGAGTGAATTGGGCCTTAGCTGACCATTACTGTTTTTATACACACACCTTTTTTAGTGTGAGTCATTTAATCCCCAAAGTACTTATTTTACCTAAAATAGATTGAAGGTGTGATTTTATAATAGACTCTATATTTTTCATTCGCACAGAAGGTCGCTCAGCCAATCAGGTAGTTGGAAGAGCCATGTATGCAATACATACTCTCCACCCACTGTTTCCAGCCACCGAAAGGCCTTCCCTGGGTGGCACCTTTACTATTTTGTTGAATGTCGGGAGGCAACAGGGAGGCTCTCCCTGTTGCCTCCCAACCCCCAAAATCAATCATACCTCTTCCCGTCCTCCTATCACCCTTCCCACTAACCTGCAGGACTGGAGCTTTGTGCTCCGGTCCCGGCGCTGCTCCCGCTCCCATCTGTCATAGAAATGGAAAAGGGACCTAGTCCCTGTTCCCTATGGAGGCAGCCATCTCCCCCAACCCCTCAGGATATTGGTGCCATGCAATAAGCGCAGCCGATATCCTGAAAATAAATAAATCAACCATTGGCACTCCGGATAAACCCTGGGGTGCAAATGGCTTTTACCCCTGCGTCCGAGGGCAAACATGGGCTGTAACGGCTCCCAGCCCTCGCGATAAATAATTACCGGCCATGTCCATCCACCAATACAGGTGTGAAAGCCATAGGATACCAGTGTAGTGTTGTCTTTGGGGGTAAAAGTAGGGCTTAACTGTGCTTGGTCACTACCAGCCTTTCTCAATCCCTTAAACCCGACTACTCTGGCATAGCTACCACCTTAGAGAATCTTGCCTTTATTTTTGGTTGGAAATTCTGTTCTGCCATTACATTAGTTGGCTTCACATCCCTCCCCAGAGGGTTGTGGAAACATGTACCTAAGAGCAAGCAAGGTACACAGACAGACTGACAGAGACAAAGACATATGAGGGCAGGAGGGGAAGGGAAGAGATTTATTGATACCACAGGAGTTGGGAAATGAGGGAGATAGAGGTTGGCAGTCTAGAACCCGAGAGGTATCAGGTAATATTATCCCCATATATATGGTTGCCGTAAATAATATGGCCGGGAAAAGGTTGCGGCGATATTATATGGGTGACCATATATATGGGGACAGGGGCAAAAAAAAAAAAAAATTCCATGCAATAATGTCGCCACAAAAAACAGCCATTTTTCGGTGATATTTTTGCATGGCGAGATTTGTGGCGACATTATTACATGGAACCAACCGAGACCAGGGGAGAGAGACGGGGACTAGAAAATAAACTAGAAGTGAGACTAGGATATAAACTAGGGTCAAGTTTAGGATATAAACTAGGACTAGAGTTGCAACTAGGATATAAACTGGGACTACAGCCGAGACTAAGATATATACTTGGACTAGTGCCGAGATTAGGATATACTAGGATTAGGGACAGGATTGGGGCCAAATAACGACCAGGACTGGGACAGAGAGACGCAACGACCAGGACTGGGACAGAGAGACGCAACGACCAGGACTGGGACAGAGAGACGCAACGACCAGGACTGGGACAGAGAGACGCAACGACCAGGACTGGGACAGAGACGCAACGACCAGGACTGGGACAGAGACGCAACGACCAGGACTGGGACAGAGACGCAACGACCAGGACTGGGACAGAGACGCAACGACCAGGACTGGGACAGAGACTAGGACATAAACTAGGATTAGGACAGACTAGAAGTGAGCAATAGACTAAGATAGAGACTAGGAACGAGAGACTGTGACTAGGGTTGATAGACTGAAGTCTACGGAGACCAGGTCCGAGTTTTGGATTTCCTATGAAGGAAATGTGTGACAAATCAACAGGGAGGAATCCATTGTCTGCAGAGTTTCTGTATGGGCCTTAAATAGCCATGAGGTCTTGGAAACATGGGAATACTTCAAATGGAAAAAATGTGGCCATAGTTACCTGACTGTACTAAGTTCCCCCAAGTAAACTGCTGCACCCACTTTCACACACAGCAACATTTCATATTTCGAATCTTTCAACAATTTCTTAACTTGTTTCGAACTTACTTTGTTAGATTTTAAAATTTTAAAGATTTCCTCATGGCTTTGCTGTGTGATTAATACAGTTTCTGCTGACGTCACACAGCCACTGCAGGCTAGGCAGTCATTCAAGGTGATCTTTGCTTTCTCAAGCTTCTGGGTCGCCCCATCCTGCAATATAGCAGCAGAAAAATCGACATTCATGTTTAACTGTTTTTTTGGTACTTCATTTACCTACAGCCGAACTTGTGAATCATGCTTGAAATGAGTTGCATCTCCCTTTTTTTTTTTAAAAGATCATTATGTACAAAACCAAATGAAACAGAAGCAAATATAATTTAATGAGACATTCGGACAGGTGTGCAGTCAAAATATTGAAAAAAAAATATCTAAAGACAACAACATTTTTTATTTATTTTTTGGCTCTCGCATGTAAAAAAAAAGTTTTAGAAAAAAAGGGGGGCTCGGGGGGATTCCCCCCATTTCGAATAAAAAACATAAAAAAGAAATTAGACTTTTTTTTCCGACCGATATTTTGACTTTCGACTATTTTGTTTTCGATATTTTGACTATAAACCATTCGGACACAATACCTTTGAAAAACAACATGAGGGGTCAATGTCATGGCCAACATGACCACAGCCTTGCTCAAGTGTCCTAGAGGGTCATGTGACTTGCCGGTCACACCGTTAATCGGTATAGAGTCATTATACTGAAAAATTCAGGGTGGGATGGGGTTAAAAGGCTAGGAAAACAGGGTCTTGGGGGGGACCCGCTCCCAACAAATACAAAACAGTATTTTTTCGGCATTTTGTACCTCGGTGAAACTTACCACTGAATTTGACTTCAGTAAAATCACATATAACCCATTAATCAACCAGAATCTATTACAAATTTGGCAAGGTTTATGCTTCACGTTGAACATCTATTTATATATGCACTACAGCCCTGCATAATACCACATCACAAATACTCACTTGACAGAAATACTGTGAAGAATTTGCTATTGGCCCACCACTGAGGAAGTACAAACTTATCATGCCAAAGGGGAAAAAAAATATCACTAATAAAACACCCATTTTAAATGTTAAAGAAACCTGGATACAATACAAGAAGTCAGCGAAGAGAAAAGCAATTTACCTGTGATATAGCTGTAGAAAGGCTACTTTAATCTTGATCTGATCTGCAGGCTTGGGTAGGCCAGAGTGGGGCTAGCCATTTTATTAGGGCAGCCTCTCCATATAGCACATAAATTGCTATTGCCTCGCACTTCACTTCTTCCCAAATACAAAGGCACTTGAATCTGGAGGGCAGGGGTGTAGGGGGAGGCCATCAAAAATTTGAAAAACGCACAACAGCTTTAGATTTTAAAAATAAGTATTTTGTTCAAAGGTGGCCAACTGACAACCCATTTTGCTTTCTCCTGTCCTCCAAATAGTGAGGCGGATACCATTTTTTATTTAATTGTTTTTTTATAACACGCTTAATACCAGAGTTCTGAGCGTGGATCGGGGATACCACGGTCACATACGAGCTGCCAGAATTCAGCCCCTCGAATCCGACAAGGCCCCCCCCCCCACGCCCAGCCTTCCCTAATGTCAGGGACATGGACAGTCTGCACCGCATCGAGGAAAGGCAGGAAGGATTGTCGGCCCCGGTGCAGCAGCACCTGGAGGAGTCCCGCCTGATGCAGTGGGAGGAAGCCCTGCTCCGCACTGAGGCAGAGCTCATGCAGGAAAGTGTGCAGGCCACTGGGCGCCGTACGGCACCTGCCCTCAGACGTGCAACGTTCGCAATTTTACTCATGGCCAGGAGGGTCCACCAGGGCAATTATGTCGGCCATGGCCAAGTCACCGGCAATGTCCCTGCAGGGGGCCCTTGCCAGTGACTTGGCCATGGCCGACATAATTGTGAGCATTCCCACACGCCGACCACAAGCTCCACGCCCGCTAGCTCTCACCACAGCAGCCCAAGGCGGAGGTCAATGCGCCTGTCTGCTACAGGGCAAAAGGGCAGGCCAGGTGGTAAGCAGCCACGAAAATAGGCCCTGGTCAAACATGTGTCCTTATTGACAGTGTGACACAAGTTGGGGAAGGGGTAGTGGGGAGGTAGTGTTGGTCATCCTGTACATTTTTCCATTCATGTAAATACACTAGGTGCTGCACTGCAAATCATGACTGGACATTCATTATTTACGTGAGAGAGTGGTTTATTTGCTGTACGGTGTCAATTGTGGTGTATGGCCTAGGCCATGTGCATGTGCTCTGTGCTCAAATGTAGTGGGATATTAGTTGATAGCGTGCCTACGCCCATCGATGTCATCCCTGCAATCGGACAATGGTATCTCAGCCTCTGTGTCACTGTTGTCGTCCCCCTCCGCTGGAGGAATGTCCATGTCTGGGGGGGCAGGGGAGGTGGGGGGGGAATGTTGCGCCTGATGTACATGTTAAGTAACATGGCACAGGCCAGGACAATCTTGCCCACCTTCATGGGACTCTACATGAGGGCACCCCCAGATTTACTCAGGCAGCAAAACCTTGCCTTCAGCAGTCCAAACGTTTGACCAATGGTGCACCATGTCCTGATGTGTGCTCGGTTGTAGGCATGCTTGTGCCGATTTCGTGGTTGGCTGATGGGGGTCATGAGCCATTGCATCAAGGGGCATCCGGCATCACCTTCATGGGAGGGACACAAGGGGGACAAAGTCATTGTGGTGGAGGTGTCAATGCAGCCATGTCAAGATGATGGTCAGTGTCACATGGGATTGCTGCAAGACGTAGCAAATGGCACAGATGACCCTGGTTTCTTGTGTATTGTAAGGCAGGGGGTGTGGTTTGCACCCACATTCCCCGCCCCATATGACTCCCACCTTGCCCGTTACTCCTATGGAAACACAGCTATCTACTTTTTCAGTGTTGTCTGCCGTGTATTGTTTGGCATTTGCATGTTGTACATTGGTCATCTCTCCTATTCGTCATTCTGTGTTCCACCATTTTAGATTCTTGTCACAAGCATATGGCCCCTTGTGTCCAAAACATATCTGATCCCCACACTAAAAAAAAGAACAAACTGTGCAAAGTAAATGCCTCGGTTTTAAACTTAAGTGCAGAAACTAAGTATATAAATCCCAACAGAACAATCCTTGCATCCAGGGGATAATCTTCCCCTGAATTGGTTCAGGTATAACATTTTCAATTCAAACAGTTCCTTAGAAGCGATAGTAATGTCTCTTTTTTGTACATGCTGAGGTAGGTGGCATTGTTGTGATGCATTCTGGTACCTGCAGTGCATGTGTTGTGCCTTTCCTTCTGTGGACTAATTGCAATGGGATGTGCTCCATTTGCCCATGCACCAGATGCCAGAAATGCCCTCCCGCTCATGCATGCAACATGTGGACATGCTGTTGCATTACACACGGGCACTTGTGTTAGTGGTCAACCCCCCGCCCTCACACACCATTCCACAGTGCACATGCTATGTGTCAGTACTTTCACTCACCCAATAGCCAGGTCCGCTCTCTGCTGTATCGTGCCATGTACCCTGGGAGTGTGGAGTTACGCAGAACCATCGAATCGCGCGTAGATTCATGGAAGCATGCCCTGCAGTGGGTAATGAGGAGGTCTGCATCAACCTGGACATTCAAGGAGTGCTACAGTTTCCGGTTTGCGGTAGACAGCCTCATTGGCATATCTGGCCACCAGCTCCATGTGCGTGCAGTCCAGCGCACCTATCACATTGGGCATGCCTGCAAGGGCATGAAGCCCACTTTAGTTGCATTGGCCTGGGCAGGTGTTCTGGGGAGGGCTATGTGGTCTGACACGTGCCGCAGGAGGGCATCCAGGACCTGGACGAGCACCTCAAAAAAACAAGGTTGGGACAACCCGTGCATCTCCCCCATGGTATGTTGGAAGGTGCCGGTGGCCATGAAATGCAGCACAGATAGCACCTTGTGCAAGGGTGGTATGGTGGTCCTGATGTCGATTAGGCTCTGGATGTCATCTTGGATTAGGTTCACCATGTAGGTTATGGCCTCCCGGTCCAGCCGATACGCGGTGTGGACCGGTGTGTCGCCGAGGCTCCAGGGTGTGGCCCTTAACCGGGGTACGAGTGGCTGCCTGCGGGGTGCTAGCGGCTGACCATTTTTCATGTGCATGGCCATCATCTTCCTCCTTCTCCTCTGCCACCTCCTCTGCCTGTCGGCCTCTTTCAATTGTTGCTCATATTGGACCCCTGCATGCAGGGCCCTTTAGCTCCATTACGGCTGCTGCAGCTGCCAGCATGGTTGTGCTGTAAGGTGTGTGGGGTGTGGGTGTGATCCTTTTGCACATTCACGGTGCTCTTGGTGTGCAGCTGGGCTGATTATGGCCACCTCTGGCCTGTTGCTGCACACCTGAGACTGTTTAATGTCTGCTCCGCTTTGCCAGTGTTTCTGGCGCAGCATTCACAGTGGAACTGACATTTTCATGCCAGTGTTTCCATGTTGACGGTACTCAGAATTAAGCTGTACTACTGCAGTGTTGGTGTTTCCGGCACAGCACCCGGTAGCATGCGCTGTTGGCGTTCACAGTGCAGGTGTCAACGGCAACACAGAGTCGCATTTGCGGGTACAGAGTTTCTGGCATCGCAACTCGTAGTGTGAGGGTCCGGAAAAGGGTGCCGGTATGGTGTGACAGGCACTGGTATTTCCAGACCGGCACACTTGGAATGAGGCCCCTTGTGTCCAAAACATATCGACCCCCACACTAAAAAAAAGAAAAACAAAATGTGCAAAGTAAATACCTCGGTTTTAAACTTAAGTGCAGAAACTAAGTATATAAATCCCAACAGAACAATCCTTGGATCCAGGGGATAATCTTCCCCTGAATTAGTTCAGGTATAACATTTTCAATTCAAACAACAGTTCCTTAGGAGCTATAGTAATGTCTCTTTTTAAGATGAAACGGTCTCTTTAAAACAAATGATGATTTACAAGGATGGCAAAGTATCTCTTGGCAACCTGAGCAAGGATGATTTTAACACTCTTTTAGGTATGATGAAAATATTGTCCCTCCCAAACACGGATTCCCAAACAGAAGTGGAAATGTCTCTTGTGCAACACTTTCTCAAGAATGTCAAAGAGTATCTCCTCAAAACAGTTTATGATTTTTGTAGAGATGGTGGAAAAAGTGTCTCTTCTACTCAGCAAAAGGACGTCTCCTGGTATACTCCACTTCCAGGAACTCGTTTCATAATGTCTTTTCGGTTTATACACTTTAGCTAGTTCAACTGGTGGGTGTGCTCCCCTGCCAGGTATTCCCCTTCTTGGCTTTAAAGATCCCCTGATGTACTCTTCTGACGAGCATCTCCCCCAAAAAGGGTCCTCTAGGTTTGGAGGATCCCCTAGTGTACTCTCATGCCAGGCATCTCCCCTTCCCCAAAGGCTCACTGCCTGATGCAACACCATCACCAGGTCTTCTCACAATCTTTCAATAATATTTATTTCTAGAGTTTGACACATTACTTACTTCTTTACTGTTTTATAGTCCACTTGCTTCAGTGATTACTTGTTCCACTTCCCCCACACTGGTATCCCTTGTATGGAGGTTTCTTCACATTTTGCTCTTCAACTTCATATTGTTGTGCTGTATTGTTTATTTATATAGCACCTATACACAGGAAGTGTTTCAAAGCGCCCAAGGAGGGTTGGGGACAAGGGGAAAAAACACCCCAGAGCCCTTGAAATTCTGAGATAATAGTCTGCACAGGCAGACTAAGTGCGTAAAATAAATTTTACCAGTTGAGACACAGCAAATAGGCCTGACGGCGATTCTGCAGTTTTACCAGTGCAAGAATTATGGGGAGAGAACAGAACAGACAAGCGATCTTCAGGCAGGATGAATTTGGATTGTGCAAGTGCATAGACTGTAACAGGGAGGGGAAGGTCCAAGGGCACCCAGTTGGTGGAACTGGAGCAAGTGCAGAGAGAGCCACTCTCTTCGGTTATTTCTAAGTGTTGTGAAGGTAGGGTGGTGTAGGGCCCGAGGCAATTGCGATAGAGGACTGGCGGGGGTACCCGGGACCAGTGAGACTCTGTGGTAACCAGGCAGCCAGTCAACAGGCTGTAAGAAAAAGGAGGGAGAGATGGAGAGAGCAGAGGGATAGGTTAGCAAGGAAGAGGGAGAGCGAAGGAAGAGGAGAAGAGGAAGGTCTTGAGGAGTTTCCGGAACTTAAGGTCAAGCTCAAGACAGAGGGCCGCAGGAAGGCTATTACAGAGGGAGGACCTGCTGAGGATAAGGATCTTCCTCAAATCTCTGCTTGGAAAACCGGCTCACTCGCAGAAGGATGGAGGTGATGAGCTGAGGGCTTGTGAGGGACAGTATTTAGGTAGGCAGCGTTGCAGGTAGATAGGTCACATGCCCCAGAAAGCCTTGTGGACAATGCAGAGGATCTTACTTGATCCTTGCAGCCACGGGGAGCCAGTGAACGGATTTCAGCGCCGTAGAAATGCAATCCCTGGGCTCAAGGCCAAGGCTAAGTCTTGCAGTTCTGTTCTGGACGAGTTGCAGAGGCCGCAGGGCCAAAGAAGGGAGGTTGAGGAAGAGGCTGTTGCGGTAGTCCAGCCTAGAGAGAACCAAGGCTATGGAGACAGTAGGCCGCTGGGGGAAAGTGAGAAAGGGTAGAGTACCTGTGAGGAGGTGCAACTGATAGATAAGACTTTTTAGAAATGTCAGAGATGTGAGAGGCAAAGGAAAGAGTGGAGTCGAAGATGACCCTGATGTTTTTTGTATCGCAAGTGGGTGCGGGCACAGGGCCAAGGGAGGTTGGCCAGAGTGAGTGGAAAAGCGAGGGCAGGGGTTCCATTGAGAACAATCTCAGTATTACTGGCATTGAGGCAGAGGTCATTAAACGCCAGAGGTCATTTTCAGCACACCATGACTGAATAGAGGACAGTCAGATATGAGAGAGGAGGATGAGGCGGCTGAGGTAGCCTGAAAGATAGTTGCGGGTCATCCGTGTAACACTGGAAGTTAAGAGGTGAACGTGGCAATGACGCGTGCCAAGGCTGCCATATAGACGTTGAAGAACCAGGGGGAGAGGTTAGATCCCTGGGGAGCGCTACAGGTTGAAAGAGCAATAGTCGAGAGAAAGGCTCAGAGTTCCACCTGGGATGGGCGTTCGGAGAGAAAGGAGATTAATCACACCAGAGCCTGACCTGTGATTACCAGGGTGTCACGGAGATGTGCGATCAGGATGTTGTGCTTAACCGTGTCAAAGGCAGAGTAGAGGTCAAGGTGAATGAGGACAGAGGGAGTGTTAGTGTCAAGATTTAGAAAAGGTCTTCACGGATGTTCAGAAGAGCAGTTTCCGTGCCTCTGGATGCTCTAAAGCCAGACTGATGGTCATGGAAGCAGTCAATAGATTCAGTGTGGAGGGTCAGCTGAGTGATGGCCAACTTCTCCATGAGTTTGCCCAAGAAAGGAGTGATGGAGATAGGGCAGTAGTTTGCCAGAAAGGAGGGGTCGGTAGAGTGTTTCTTGAGCAGAGGGTGCACAAGGGGGTGCTTAAGGGCAGTTGGGAAAACTCCAGTGGGAAAGGAGAGGTTGCAGATATCAGCCAAGGCTGGGGCGAGGGAGTCAATGTTGTCCTTAATGGTTTTAGAGGGACAGGGGTCCACCTGTTTGGATGAAGCCTTCATAGACCGGACTTGTCTGGTGACCTCATCAGGTGTGACGGGTGAGAGAGAGGAGAGAGTACGGGGGGGAGCAAGGGAGGATCTGGTGTTGATGTATGCTATGGAGTGTAAGAGAGGGAGGAAAGGATGTCTTGGGTTTTTGTGATGAAGTGTGAGGCCAGGGCCGAGCAAAGGTTCTGGGTGGGTGTGATGGAGGAAGAGGCTGCTGCAGGATTGGCCAATTCCTTGCAGACTTTGAAAAGTGTGGCCGTGTTGTTAGATGCAGCAGAGATGCAGGCTTGAATAACTACTCTTTTCTTGGAGCGGATACAGAGTCGATATTGCCTTTGAAGGAGGCTGCAGGCCAGTTTGTCAGATGGTCCGCCTGATGAGTTCCTTTTCCGCTCAGCTGCCCTACACTTGCGTTTAAGGGCAGCCGGATCAGAGTCGTACCAAGAGTTGCACTTTTTGGAAGGCTTCAGTCAGACCCTCATGGCAGAGGCAAGAGTGTTTGAGATAGAGAGGTTGAGGTTAGCGAGGGCTGTGTCAGGGTGGAAGTCAGCTGCAGGAATGGGAGGAGAATAGATGGAGGCAAAGGCAGCCACTGTCACCTTTTTCATGGGTCTGGTGACTTTGAAGCCCAGTGGCAATGCCGGGTGTGTTGCTGCAAGAGAGGAGAGCGTCAGGTGTGTTAAGCGAAGAGAGTGGTCTCTCATGGAGAGAGCAGTAGTGAGAGGGATAAAGAAGGGGATGTCAGATGAGAACATCCAAGGTGTGCCCTGCGGTGTGCGTGGAGCCAGAGGGTAGGATAGATAAGGAGAGAGAATCACATAGGTTGCAGAAAGGTCCTGAGGAGTCAGGAGAGTCCAGATGGATGTTGAGATCAACCATCAGGAGGAGTTGAGAGGAGGAGGAGAGTAGCGAGGAGGCCAGGTCAGCCCATTCGGAGACGAAGAGAGTGGACTGTCCTGGTGGCCGATAGAAGGTGGCCATAGTGAGAATCTAGGCACTCGAAAGAGGAGGAGGCCAGAGTAGGGATGATGGACACAGGTATCTATTCATCTATTCAGGGAAGATGAGCGCCACTCCCCCACCTTTCTTCTTAGGCTGAGGCACAGAGAGGATTTTGTAGCCATCAGGGAGGAGTGTGTCAAAGCTTGTGACGAAGCTATCCCTGAACCATGTCTCTGTGATGGCGAACACATCAAAATCCATGCGTTCGAGGAGGTTGCAGATGTCAGACGAGTGTTTGACAGCCGAGCGGGTGTTGAGAGTGGCAATGTGGAGCAGCTTGCCATCTTTGAGGGTCTTACCCCAGGGGGGGGGAGGGGCAGAGGGTATAGTGGTTCTACCCCCCCTAGGGTGGCAAGAGGGTCAGGGGGATAGTAGAGGACGGAGAAAGAGCCAAGGCCGACAAGGGAGCCGGGACAGTACAGCAAGGCAGGGGCGCCTGTACAGAGGAGGCTGAAGGCACAGAAGGCAAGGGAGCCTGGCCGGAGGGAGAGGTGAGGTTAGAGAGGCGAGGGAGGAGCCTGTCGAAGAGAAGAAGGTTGGGTTGAGGACCCTGAACCATGATGGTTCCATTGAGATAAACATTAATGATTACTATGGAAATGGCGAAGAGGTGCCACCATTAATGGGAAAACAGGCGATAGGGGAGAAAAAGCTGACCATGTAGCAAGTACATCGGCCAGGTGCGTTAATGAAGAAGAGGATGTCAGTGATAGTCTCTCTGGCAGAAGCCGTGACGTGACATAGGTGTTTGCAATAGGACCTGGGTTGGAGCCCAGTATGTCCTTCTTAAGTTTCTTATGGCCAGATTTGGCGATAGGAGATTGTGAAGCAGTTGGAGAGGATAGGAACGATAGATAGCAAAATGGTTGGCTGCAGTGGAGGAAGGGGGTGGGGGAGAAACACTTACCTTCATAAGCCCTTGGAGGAAGGGGGTGGGGGGACACAAGGGAGAGGGGGAAGACAGATGGTAGCACATCAGCTAGTGAAGACACAAGCAGCCACAAGGCACAACTAAATTAATTTTTCAGCAGGACCAGTGAAAACACATTCAGCAACAGGGCACAATTAAATTCAATTTTCGGAAGGATAGGTGAAACACATTTAGCAACAGGGCACAGATAGATTGGTGGGAGTCCAGATGAGATGAGGTGAGAGGTGGGACAGTCCTAGGTGTGAGGAAAGGATCGAATAAGTTAGTTAAGGTAACTGACCTCCTGAGAAAATGTTAGATGTTCCAATGACCACAATGTGTCCAGAAAGAGTGGAGTTCTCCTCGGCCTCCATTGCATGTGGGGAGTGTAGGAGGGGTCCTGCAGAACCGGCCAGGGAACAGACAGGGCCTTAGAAAGTAGGCCTTTGAGGAGGGGCCGGCTAATGCCTGGCGGTCCAGAGTTGTGCAATTCAATAATCCGGCTGGCCAATGAACTTGCAGTAAGCAAGTCAGGAGGCACTGGAATTGGCCATCTAGATCCCATCCAAGGCAGCGTCCATCTTGGAATTGCCACGAGGACGGCAGTCAAAAGCAAGCAGATTGAACTCCCCAGCAATGCGGCCACAAAAATGTTGTTGGGAACGCAGCGAGGAGCCGGGCAGTGCGGCAAAGTCGTGCAATGAAATCACAGGATTTGCAGTGAAATACAAATTAAATGTTCAGAATTTCTTTTTTTTTTGTTTTTGGTCTAAAAAAAGTTGATGGGAATCTCCCAACATCACCATGTGCCTTGAGCCTCTATGCAGGAGTGGCAGGGTTGAAAGCACAACCTCCAGGCGTGCAGCTTCTCCTCCAAGGTGGGAACGCAGGTCTTCGCTCTGGAGCTGGGCAGAACAAGTGTTCATTGGCTTGTGGCACTGCTTGTTTCAATCTTCCCCATGTCGACCTTGCACATATGAAGAGTTGTAAAAATCTTGCCTTTCAATTACTTCTCTAGAAATGTTAATTTGCCTTTCATGAAGTTTACTCCAACTTTCCCCATATTGGCATCCCTCATCTGGAGACTTGTGTCAACTTAATCTTTCAACGTTACTTGGCGGACAGTCAAAACATCTTGGCACTTGCTAGTACTCCTATCGGTATGCCCCAGGCCGACTCACCGGTATCGCTTGGCGTCCTTGACCTTTGGGGTACTGCTGCCACAATGTTTGAATGCTGGTAAAGCGTTCCCTGCTCTGCAGACACTTCTTCATTCTTTCCACCGGCTCCTCTCACTCGCCGGTGGAATGATGGCACTGCACCGTGACTGCACTCCCGCCAGCCTTCTCCTCACTGCGGGCTCCTTTGCAACCCCTGCTCTGCTTCTGCCACACTGCTCTCAGTCTCCTTCCACTTCGGTAGGAAGCACCTGCCTCCTTCAGCGTCACCTACCTGAGAGGTCTGTCTCCGGTTCTGCTTCCCGCTGGGCCAGCCTTGCATCTCTCCTTTCCTTCTATTCCGAAAAGCACATCAGTTTTAAATATCCCACACAGCTGAATGGAATTCCAACAACTAGTCTGCACATTCAGCTTGGTGTGCTTTTTGCTCCTCCTTAACTCCTTGCCCTCTTTCTTTGTCCCAGAACAGTAGGTTTTCTGGGACTTGGGAGTCCATTGGAGAGGGAGGCTTTGTAAAGTTACAATGCTTTGGGTTTACATCAAGGTCAAGATGGTGAAACCTAGAAAAGGGTGAAGGTCATCCTGCCTTGAGTGTCTAATGGGAAAAGATCTTTGAGTTTTATCATTAGAAGGACTGGTATACTGGCAGTATACCATCAACAAATCAGGGATTATAGATCATCTTCTTCACATGGAAGAGGGCCATACCGCATCTCTTCTGATGGAGTGACCACTTCTCCCAGACAGCCACCTCCTCTGTGTTCCTCCCTCATAACCCCACCCCCATTGACAAGATCAGATAGCGGCTGCCGTCCCTGGCAAAATGGGAGTAGATTGTAGGCTGGAATCAGCGATGACTCCACAGGATTCATCACACAACTCACTCCTCTAACTGTTGGTGTTCCACAACGCTCTGCCTTGGGTCTTCTCTTTACACTCTACACCTCTGCTCATGGGCCACTAATCTCCTCCTTTGGGTTCTTGTACCAACTCTTCGGACGACACCCACATTTCTTTTCCTGAACTCTCCATCAACATTTCACACGGTCTCTCTTCCATTAAAATTATGTATGGCTTCACACTCTGATGTTAAACTTTACAGAAATAGAGGTGCTCCATTTCCATGCCAAAAACTACCTCATCTCATCTCTGCCTATCCAGGTCCCACCTGACATGCTCTGCTACTCTTTCAGCTTTGAACCTCAACGATATCTATGACCCTTCTCATACCTTCTTTGCATTTGTTTTCAAAACTGCAACAGCGGCTCGCCTCAACTTCCTAAATATTAGGAAAATCAGGCACCTCCTTCCTTTCAACACCACCAAGTATCTCTTAAACCCTCCTGTCTTCAGTAAACTGGACTACTTTGCCAGCATTCTCTTTGGTCTCCCCAACTAGGCTGGATGGCTGACGATACAAAACAGGGCCAGATTTATATTTCTTCTCCTGGTTCATAAATCTATCCACGTTAAGACACCACTTGTTAGGTATAGAATTCTCAGAAATGTGCCAATTCCCTAGACCTTAGAAACCCCCAGCAACTTTGCTGGATTTTGAGGGTGTGGCCCTTTTCCCCCCAATCTCTCATGCATTTTATTGTGATTTTGAACACTGTTTTTTTTGGTTGTGGAGTCGGACATACTCCATAGACATCTTTTACATTGTGTCACACAGCACCTTCAGTGCAGTGACACCGGGAAGTCTTTCAGATTTCCCAAAGGTTTAAATTCCTTCTCTTGGATAAACTCCTGTTTCCAAGAGCAGTAAAGTGAAATTGACTTTACTTACCATTGTAACTTTCTAGACCCAGCACACCCTACCTTACGATGGAGTGCTGGAGGGGTTACCTAGTATCCCCTTTGTCTAGCTTCTCATGTAAGATTTGTATGTTACCCTTTTCTCACTGGCTGGTGGTAGTGGTTTTGTTTTAACTACCATGGTGTGCATTTACCACGGGCTGCGTTCGCAGCTACAGTAAAGCACCCAAGGGTGCCATTTTTGTCAAAATGGCCCTGGGCTTCTTTTTTCGCCATTTCTTTGTGGAAAGGGCCTTCTTGAGATTTACTCTGCGCGCCAAACCAGGTTTGGTCTCTTTGTTCATTTTGCCTTTGGCGGGATTCACGAGTGAAGTCTGCCTCCGGCTCTGGGGTGTCTGGGGTAGGCAGAAGTGAGGGAGGTGCCCGAAACTCCCTGTGCTCAGTCTATACAGGAGACTCTGTAGTGATTGGCCGGCTGACTGTCCAGCAAGTACAGCCACCCTGCTGTGTGACTGACAGCTAGGCTAGAATGAATGGGAGAGAACTGAATAAAAGGAAAGTCTTTTGGCTTGGAAGGCAGAGTCGACCACTGGACGAAGGAACCAAAGAAGAACTTGAGAAGCGGACGCCTGCTGCAACTCCTGGACCGTAGGTTTGCCCGGTGAAGCCCTGCTGCAGTGCCGAAACGCCAAGTTTGCATCGACAGGGAAGCCCCTGCACGGACAACTTCTCCCCTTGAGTTGGTGGGACCAATCAACTCCAAAGTAAGCCACCTGCACATCCATCTCAGAGCTGGTTGAATTTTCACAGAGTTGCTGATGGAAGCCGTTTAACCAGGGAGAGGAACACCAGATTGTGTGTGTTGCTTTTAAGCTGGCCTAGAGATTCAGGAAGATCCTCCAGACTCCCAGGAAGTAGGACTGACCGAGCCTGAGCCCCCTCAACAGTGTGTGGGACTCCAGCAGCAAGGAAAGCCCATCTCAACAGCCAGGAACCGTGGTGTTGCTATTTGCGGTAGACGCGAGGAGCTAAAAACACTGAACAGCCACTGAAAGTGAAATTTCCGGTTGCAAGTTTTGACCGTCCCAGCGCACTGCAGGAGTCCCCCCGACGTCCTCCCTCTTGTCCCCACGACGGAGGTCCAGGAACAGGGAGATCTGCAGAGCTGCACAGGATCAGAAGTCATCAGCTGCATCTTTTCTTCATTTCTAAGGTACTGTAAAAAGTCTGAGAGAACTTAATCTTACTGTAGAGTGCTTGCAACTTCTACAACTCACAGGTCTAATCAGCTTGTGTCCCTACATTTGATTCTTCTTTTCATCAAAGACTCCTAAGAACTTGTGCAAAGACTTTTCCATTTACTTACCAGAAGTGCTTCATCCTATACAAGACTTTTGCCCATTGACTTTGGATTAGCCTATTGAATTGTATGACTCTTCTTGAAGGGATCCAAAAGTATTTGCGTCTGCTTATGAATATTTGTGGTCTCTTGTTCTAATAACCTTTGCCTTTTACCAACTTCTAAGAGTATTCTAAATGCCAACAGTAAGATATTAATGTCCCCAGCACCCTAGCTATTGAAGTCACCAGTGGGTGTAGGTTGTGTCTGTGGGCCATCCCAAAAGGGTCTTTACTGATTTAGAAACTAACTAAGAGTGTACAGTATTGAAGTGTATTTGTGTGTTACTATTATATTGCTCCCTGCTGAAGAAGGCGTATTCTAACTGACTGATAAATACATTAATTAAATAATTGTTTATGCAAGAAACCTTGAGTGAAAGAGTTTATTTGAATACTTGTAACTGTGGATCTCTGTGCAACTCCACTACAGCTCACATTGACCCCTCTTGAGATAAGCCTGGCTGCTCAACACGCTACCAGAACTGTGTAGTACAAGCTTATTCCAAAGGTTGGGTTTCCTATACCTGTAGTCAGAGTTGTGTGTAGTGGTCCCAGAGGGTACTGCATACAAGCTTTGCCTAACACCACTGTACCGATCCAACTCTGCAAGCCACCTCCCAATCTCTGCTCTGCCGCCTCGACTACTCTTCTGGCACTTTTCCTTCCCTGTGCTTCCTCTCACATCCGCTCTTTCGCTCTTCTTGCTCTGCTTGCATGGAATTTTCTTCTGAGAAACAGTGCACACATTTGCTCAAACCAAACTAAAAGCCTAACTCCTCGCATCAGAGTTATCCTCTTAACTCACCTCCCATCTGCCTTCTAGCTATCATTTTTTACTCACCTCTAAACTGCATCTCTGCCTCGCTTTCTCTGCCTCCACTCTAGCACTTCATCTACCATGGTCACATCCCTATAACAGCTGGCCGTACCGCTTGCCTGCACTTACAAATATCTAATGTTGGTTGTCCTTAATCTATGTTTGTCCACCCATGTATTTTCCCCGGTGACTGTTCCATTTCCTCCCCTCTACAACCTGGTAAGAATGTCACTCGAACTCACCCTATTATAAGAAGCTCACTGCTTCCTGTCAAATCTGATTTCTTATCTTTTCATTTTTTTTAATGTTTATTGGTTCACTTATTCATAAAACAAAACACAATACAAACACGTTATTCTAACCATTTACATATTACATTACTCCAATATCTTTTTCCACATCATTTTGCATGCTTTAACCATTAAAATCAAGCCTTCAAACAAAGGATCGATAGAGAGACTGAAGAAAAAAGTTAAATGAAGAGCCTCCGACTCTAGTGGGACCATGCTGACCTCAAGATTTTAATAGTGTGTTCATGCAGGCACCCCCCGTTAGGCAGAATCCTGTGCAGTTCCCTTGGGGAACACTGCAAAAAGATTAAGACTACAGGAGCAGCAGTAAACCCAATTGGTAGCAGTCTGCACCACCCAGATTTACCTGGTAGCTGTGGCTGAGCAGTCAGACTTCTCTCAAGAAGAGTAGGGCAGTATGCAGAGTATACACAATAGGGTCAAAACACAGTAGAGCAAACAAACACTGACCAGAGCTTTGTATAAAAAGTATATCATTATTTATTTAAAACACACTTTAGGTAATACACCAGCACTCTCAATGAAAAGTAAGTTAAAACACAGTCAGGTAAGTATACACACCTCCCTTGATAACTATCAGACAAGTCAGGGTTAAAGCACAACTATTTGTTAAAACAGAAGTGAGCGCTTAACCTAGATGGCACTACAATAGTTTAGGTTAAAAAGGGAGAGAAAAGGCAGAGCATGAAATAAAACAGTTCCCAACACTTTTAAGAGTTCAGAGCAAGGGGAGAAAGGCAGGTTATACTGTAGAGCCAAAGTTCATAGGCCAGGCCCACTTTAAATTGAGAAAAGCAAAATGTGCCCAGGATCACACGGTTTAAAGTGCACTGGAAGTCTTTGCAGTGTGTTCAAAAGAGGTTGGGGTAAGTCAAAAGATATAGTTAGAAGGCCTGGAGCCAAACCAGTTTAGAAGCCAAGGATTTAAGGGTCACATTTAGCAATCTGTAGAAAGGGAGGTCAGGCAGGAAACAGTACCTTAAAGAGAAAGGACGCTCCAGCGGGGGCAGTTGTTCCTGGCAGTGGTTGAGGTTCATGGTTCCGAACAGGGTAAGGGAAGATCTCATCGAGGAGGAAACATGGAGTCGTTGCACTGCACAGGGATGAAACCAGCCGCAGAGTTCCCAATTAAAAGGTGCAGTCCTTTTATTCGCGGTCAAAAGTGGTGAGCTTGGCTATCCGGCCGCTGGGGTGCTTGGCACGGGCGATTCGACCAAATGACGTCTTTGGAAGCGAAAAAGGGCGAACTGGTTGGTCCTACCAGCTCAAAGGGAAAAGACTCTCCAGCAGAAGATCTTCTCTTGTCGTTGGAAAAGTGGTGAGTTTGTTGCAGCAGGGCTTCACCGGTGGTGTCGTAGGTTGCAGGTGGCTCAGCTTCTTGCCTCTTTGGATTCTTAGGTCCTGTGGCGACTTCTGAAGTTCCAGTTCCAAAAGCCCTGCTTTTATGCAGAAAACCCCCATTCATCAGCCTGGCTGTCAATCACACATGCTAAGTGCTGAGCCGGGCGGCTCACCACTGGGCCAATAAGAGTACAGTGCGACTTGGGTTGCCAAGGCAACACAGTCCAGGGTGCCAATTCCCCCCTCCACCCTTCCTGTGGAACCCAGACAGAGTGGCACCACTTGGAGGGCTTCTGTGGAGAAGCCTGCCAAAATAGTGAACAAAGGGCTCGACCTTGGTCAGAGTTACAGAGACGGACACAAACGCCATTTTAGAATTGAGTTCTGGCAAAAAGACCCAACCGGTGATTTAATATTAAATAAATAAACCGGCGGTATCTTTAACATTGCACCAAAAAGTGGTGCGTTTAAAATCAATGGGAAAATCCCATAGAGAATATTCCGGAGGAATATTTCGCGTGGTAACCACTGCCACCAGCCAGAAACTCGACGAGGGGGGACAGGACAGTGCCCCCTCGAAAACAGACCCAGGGGCAATCGAATTACCCCTTATCAGTACTTCCACAATATGATGGTTTGTACTGGTTCTGTTCACAATTTTGGACTGGTAAAGCCAATGGCGACTTTACATGCCCTGGGAGACAGTAGTCAGTCCCAGGGTATGGAGTCTATGTTTGGGGGTCACCGTGACACCCCTGTGGCACTGCACTGAGGGTGCTGTGTACCACACATACAGAAAAACAGATGATATCCTATGGAGTAAAAAAGAAACCCCATAGCCCATAAGCACATAACAAGTCAAGGACATACCTCAAATCATGTCTAAGAGTGGGAGTAAAAGAGTCTCAATCTTAGCAGGAGAAAAAAAACAAACCCCAAAAATCCAGCAAAGCTGATGGGGGACTCACTAGGTTTGGGATATTCGCCTTATCAGAGAATTCTCCCCAACACTCGCCCCCCCAGACCAAGGGACAGGAGGACCGAATCCACAACTGGATGAATCTCATACCTCTAGTTGGTTATAAACGCCCTAGAGAGACCATCAGCATTTTGGTGGTGACACCTTGACCTGTGTTCAATGGAAACATCAAAGGTTTTCCTTTGTAAGCTATATGACCTACAAACCCTTTGAGGAACATCTTTCTTGTTAAATTTATAGGGGATCTGGTGGACCAGTCCCTCAGAAGTTGGTACAACTTCTGAACCTGTGTTAGGCTTTTTCAAGGGGTCCTTATAAAAGATTCCCTTAGATCTAGAGGGGCTCCAAGGTTCCTCACCACCTCTCTGTTGGGAGCAGGTTGGATCTCAGGCCTCTTGGTTGGAGGGGTTGGGGTTAGGCAATGTACCTGCTTCCCATTCCTCTTAGATCTTTCCTCACCTACCTTAGGAGTTTCACTCCCAATACTAGGATTTGGGTTGGAGTCTTCAGTAGAAGATCCAACAGTCTGAAGGTTTTTGGCCTTAGACTTTTCTTTCCTGGTTTTCCACCAGCACTGAGAATTACCAGTTCTCTTAGGCCTAGTTAGGGGTCCAGTTGGTCTATCCACCTCTTCCTCAGAAGCAGGGGGAACAATGCTGGAGCTTGGTTGGGGCTCCCATTTCCCTAACATTTTAGCCGGAAATTTGCCTGGGTCAGAGGTCAACTTACCAACACCAGGGCTTGTAGTGGGGTTCTCTGTAGAGGTTCCCACAGGCTTAGAGTGGTTCCTTAAGGTGGCCTCTCTAGCCAATTTGGTTTGGTTCTGGGTCTCCATACTGGGAGGCCTGGGGGTACTGGATACTACTCCTAGAGCTCTTAGATCATTCCCCAACAGGACTCTCCCAGGCACCTCAGTCTGAACACTGACAGGAATCATCACCGTCATGTTTTTACACTGTATAAGGGCTGGTAGAATAGGAACCATTTGGACAGGGCCTCCAGACATCTTAGTGGGACCTTTGGGTGCCTTAGCAACATCTTCAGGCCTGAAAAAGCTTTCATCCACTACTGTTCTGCTGGCCCCAGAGTCTCGTCTGGCAGGAGTATCCTGGCCATTGACAAGAACCCTGTCCATGTAATAAACTTTAGAGTTTTCTGGTATGGAGTCATACACACCCCTATTCTGATTACTAACCAGACCCATGGACCCTAATGATACACTTGCTTGAAGACCCAAAGGTTCTTCAGCAAAGACTTCAAAGTAAGCACTAGCCATTTGGACTTCCTCCTCAGGAGCGAAGGATAAGGAGACTGTGCTGATCCCTGTAGGTTTACCCTTATATTTTGGATCTCCTTTGATATGGTCAGTTGCCCCACAGAGATAGCATGTTCCAAATGCTCTCTAGAATGGGGGCTTCTGCTGACCTCTTTCTGGTTGGACACCAGACGACTCACTCGTCCTATTTGGCTTCCCTTGGGGCTTACCCTGGTTATTTTGTTGTTTGGGGCCTCTTTGGGTTGGGAGGTATTAGAAGTCTCTTGGTTCCCTTTTGGTGGCTGCTTCCCCTCATCCTTTTTCTGAGTTGCCCCAGAGTCCTTGTGAGTAGCCCTGTTGGCAACCCACAAGTCAGCAGCCTTAGGTAGCTTTCTAGGATCTATTTGCTTTAGAATCAGCCAATTGCTGTCTGAGCTCAGGAGAGCAGGCATCATAAATTGACTCCAACATCACAAGATTTCTCATTCCCTCATTAAGTGTTCACTCTGTAACCCTTAATCCATCCCTCTAAGTTTTTCAAACACTCATTCACCCAGGTAGCCCAAGGGGTACCATCATTCTTTTTGAGGGTCCTAAACCTCTTAAGGTACTGGGAAGGGGCCTTCCCAAATCTAACTATTAAAGCTAGCTTCACACATTCATAATCCATCTTATCCACCTCCCCAACTCCATTACCACATCAGATGCAATAGGGGGGAGCCTAGCGAACAACCAAGGAAGCAACTGATTCCCTGTGATGTTCTGGAGCCCATGATTATACTCAAACATAGCCAACCAATCCAACACATCCAACTTAGGTTCATACATACCCACAATCTCTTTAGGCATCCGGGGTCTTTTGGGACTGGAACTCCTAGAGGATCCTGGGAGAGAAGCAGTTTCAACAGATAATTTCTTCATCTCCAGCTCATGCTTGAGCTCTATTTCTCTGAGCCTTAGTTCTTGGTGCTTTTGTTCAGATTGGGCACCAATTCTTTTGAACTCTGATTTAAGCCTCATTTTTTCTAGTTCAATGAATTCAGGACTTAATGTGGGACCTGACACCGGTCCAGTAGACATAGCTTGAGGTGCTAGGGCAGGCAGAGGGGCAGTGGGGACAGTTACATTAGCCTCACTTTCCTCTTCTGAATCTACAACAAGATTATCAATACTTTGATCCATATTACCTTCATCACTGTTGTCTACATTTGCTGGGGAGGTAGGTTCCTCTGAATCACTACCCAGACTTTGGTTTTCTAACAATCTTTCTATTAGTTCCATTTTCTTGCCTTTAACAGGAAGATCCTTATGTCTACAAAGAACTCAAACAATCAGCAGTTTTTGCAGAAAGGGACTCCTGGCTGTAACTTTCCATAGTTTGACTTGTTAAAAATTAACTTTTACAGAGCTAATCTTTGTGGTTAGTTGCACTAAGGTATCTAGACACTCTAAAATGTATACTCAATACAAATCCCACCGCTGTACACCAGTGTTAGGCAGAATCCTGTGCGGTTCCCTTGGGGAACACTGCAAAAAGATTAAGACTACAGGAGCAGCAGTAAACCCAATTGGTAGCAGTCTGCACCACCCAGATTTACCTGGTGGCTGTGGCTGAGCAGCCAGACTTCTCTCAAGAAGAGTAGGGCAGTATGCAGAGTACACAAAATAGGGTCAAAACACAGTACAGCAAACAAACACTGACCAGAGCTTTGTATAAAAAGTATATAATTATTTATTTAAAACACACTTTAGGTAATATACCAGCACTCTCAATGAAAAGTAAGTTAAAACACAGTCAGGTAAGTATACACACCTCCCTTGATAACTATCACACAAGTCAGGGTTAAAGCACAACTATTTGTTAAGACAGAAGTGAGCGCTTAACCTAGATGGCACTCCAATAGTTTAGGTTAAAAAGGGAGAGAAGATTCCAAGATGGCGGCCGAGCCGGGCAGACGTGCGTGAGCGTAGCTCCGTCCCCCTGCTCGGGCCATGGCAACAAAGAAAACAAAGCCGGCAATGAGCCCATCGAGACGACTCCTTCACCCCTCCGATCTCAGATAGAGATTGGGAACGAAGTCTCGCCGAACGAAGTACATCGGAGGCGGCAGTACTGTCACCGCGGCCCTGAAATACCCCACCTTCCCGCCGAAACGGAGCTCCGCTTGGAACAGGCCGCCGCGGCAGGCATCCGAGAGAAGTGAATCCAGCCCGGGATCGGCACCCCTGATCCCCACCCCCCCCCCCCCCCGACAGCGGCATAAGAACCCGCGCAGCATAGGTCCCGGTCCCCCGCCGGGGAGAAATCCGGTGAGAAGCAGCAAGGGGACCCCCCCCAGGAGTGACGCAGCCAAGGAGGACCGGACGGGCGCAGAGGACGCCTCAACGCGGGAAAAGAGGGAAAAGAGGGAAACAGCCGCAAGAGAAGCCGCCAGTGAGAGGGAGCATCCCAGGAGGGAGAAAAGGTGCCTCCGATACCCCAGCAGAAGGAAACTCTGTGGTGAGAGGCGGTCGGAGTCCGGCGGCCCCAGAAGCAGTGCTCGAGTCCATCGAAGCCCGGAGCCCCGAACGAGGACAAAGCAAACAGGTACGCGGCTGCAGCAAGAAGATCCCGGGGTATACAGGGAGGGCCCCCCCACTTGCGCACCTCCCGCATGCCCCGCGGACCCACAGGGGGATGAGAAGGACCCTCCAACAATCGCGCACGAAAGCAAACAGAGGCCCCCCCCCCCCCATGAGGCGGGCCTGAGCGACTCATCGAATCCAGGGAGGACAGGATAAAAAGGACACAGGGAGACCGCCTCGGCCCCCATGGAGACAGGCCCACAGCGCCATACAAAACACCCCAACGCCGGGCGACCAAGCAGAACCGGGGAATCAAGCCACCCCAGGGAATCAGGGCGAACCACACCCCAACAGCGGAGGGGCACAGGCTCTGGCGAAGAGACAAGCGAACACCCACAAACGCTCCAAGATCGGGGAGAGAAAGCCACACCGAGACAACGCCTTGGGAAAGAAAAAACCACATATGTCCAAACCCGGGACCAGGCAGAAGTCACAGGCTATATCCAAAAACAAAGTAGGGTCCACATGGACACAAGACCTAACCCACATCTGGGGGTTAGGAAACGCGGGAATAAAACAAGCAGTCAAACACTCAAGCCCTGAAAGACCCCCTGCGGAACGCGACGTAAGCGCGGAAATGGCGACCTCACGAGAGGATTTGAAAAAGTGGTTTAAGGAGCTTCAAGACCAATTTATTGCCTCTACGCAATCCCAATTTGACAATATGAAGGGGGAACTGAAACAAGCAGTACAGGACTTAAAAAAGGACATCCAATCTCTAGAAGAGAGGACGGACAACTTGGAAAGAACGGTCCAGAACATGGACGAAGAGGCGACTTCGCAGGCCGAGGCACAAGACTGCCTCGCACGTCTGGCGTTGGAACTCGAAACTCAATGCGAAGACTTGGAGAACAGATCTAGGAGATCGAACATACGCATTAAAAATATGCCGGAAACAGTGGAGGACAAAGATCTCCGCACTGCGGTACAACAAGTGTTCCAGAACATACTGAAGGACGACCCCAGTGAAGATATTCTCATCGATAGAATACACAGGGTAGGCCCCCGGCGGCCAGGGGACCCCGGGTCCCGCCCCAGAGATGTCTTAGTGGCCATGACCAGATACGTACAAAAGGAACGAATACTGAGAGAGGCCAGGACTCTGGACCAAAATAGAATGAACGGTAAAGACATTTCACTCTTCCAAGACCTGGCACAATCAACGCTCAGAAAAAGAAGAGAAATGGGCCAACTGACCAAGATCTTATCGGAAAGACAAATGCGATACAAATGGACATTCCCCTTTGGCCTTCTATTCTCATGGGAAGAAAGGCAACACCGCGTCACTTCATGCGAAGAGGGCCTGAGGATCTTGGGATGCCAGGAAAAGGAGCAAGATCCGACAGAAACTAGGGAACCCCCCAAACAACAAAGACAGCCGAAGGGGTGGCAAATGGTGAAAAGAAGAACGAGACTCCAGTCACACAACCCAGACTAGAATCAAGAACCCGGAGGGAATAAGCCAAGACAGATCCGGAGAAGGAGTCTACAAGACTAGAGGAACAATAGAGAGGGCAAAAGCCGAAAACTATGCACGGCGAAGCCATGGGACCATCGTGGAATCGCGCGACATGCAGGGTTTAGGATTCCCTGCGAACTACCACCCTGAGACGTTTGAGGGCATGGAGCAAAGGCGTAACGCCAGAGCAACCATAGGGCCCAGGGCCCTCCTCAGGGACATTGTTGGGGGAATTGGAAGGGAGAGGGGAGGGGAGGGAGTTCATGGGAAAGTTTGGGAGGGAATAAACTCAATCACCGGATCAAATGCACACTATGGCGAACCACAGGAGGCCCCCACCGAGGAACTGCAAAAACAGAGGACAGAATGGGGCTGAAAATACTAACTTTCAATATAAGGGGGCTGAACACGCCAGTGAAGAGGAAAAAAAGAGAACACTTCTTATTCAGGGAAAAGTTTGATATAATAACACTCCAAGAAACTCATACAGAAGAAGAGGAAAAATCTACTCCGCATAAGAGGATATAAACAGCTTATTCAATCTAACGATAAGGAAAAGAAAAAAGGCGCCCTTATTGCATTCACCAACCACCTGCAGGTCCAAGTCAAGGAAACAATGGCAGACAAAAACGGCTGCTATGTCTTTGCTAAGATCCAGATAGACAACCGTAATCTGACCATTGCAACCCTATACGCCCCTAATACGGGCCAGGAGGGCTTCATCAAAGCAACACTCAACAAACTCGAAAGCTTCGCGGAAGGGGAGGTGATCCTCACGGGAGACTTCAACATAGCGTGGAACCTACCAGAAGATCGCTCAAAACCAAATTCATCCCAACAGGTGGCCCTGTCACCATCTCTCAGACAGGCGATGCAGAATCTGGCTCTAGATGACGTGTGGAGAAGACTCAGAGGACCAACGGACGGATACACCTACCACTCTCACGTTCATGATAGAAGTTCCAGAATAGACTACATATGGGCATCAGGTGCATTACTCTGGGAAATCCGGGACATCGAAAAGGCATAATATCCCTATCAGACCATGCCCCGCTATGGATCACCCTTCCCAAGAGGCGAAACCACTCAGGGCTGTGGCGATGGACTCTCCCAGGAGAAATATTACAAGATCCAGTCTTAAGAGAAACTATCAGGGGAAAAATAGATGAATACTTTGAGCACAACGATACCCCAGATGTCACCCAGGCCACCAAGTGGGAAGCATTCAAAGTCGTGATAAGGGGTCAACTAATAGCACTAAAAGCGCGGAAGAATAAGCTCATCCACAAATGGGAAGACGAGCTGGGGGAGAAGCTGGAAGAAATTAGGCAGGAAATGACCAAAAACTCCTCCAGAAAACTGAAGAAAGCATACCGATACACACAGAGCCAGTTAGACCTGATAAGAACCAAAAGAGCCGAGACGCAACTACTCCATGCAAAACACTGGTATGCGATGAAATCAAATAAAGCGGACAAGCTCCTAGCGAGACAACTAAAAGGCAGGCGCCAGGATCAAGCAGTAAAAACCCTGATAAACGGGGGGGGAGAAAAGAAGACGCAAACGAAGGACATAAAAGAAGAGTTCCGAGAGTACTACCAGAACCTATACACGTCGCAGCGGGCGAGCAGAGAGGCTCAAATGGAGTTTCTAACGGGGATTACCCTTCCGACAGTATCACCGTCAGAGAAAATGGCCCTCGACCAACCAATAACGGAGGAAGAGGTGGGGAAGGCAATCAGAGACCTCCCAAGGAATAAAGCCCGGGGCCAGACAGCTATACTGCAGCATTTTATAAAACATACGCGGACATATTAACACCCCATCTAACTACACTTTTCAACACCTTCAAGACTTCAGGTAACATCGTACCATCAATGAATGAAGCAAAAATACTAGTCTTCCATAAGAAGGGGAAAGACCCTGAAGCTCCGGGCTCATATCGCCCAATCTCTCTAATCAATATTGACGCCAAACTCTATACAAAAGTCCTGGCCAACAGACTAGCTCCTTTACTCCCCAAATTAATCCACCAGGAACAAGCAGGCTTCATCCCTAAAAGGAAAACCCACGACAACATTAGAAGAATTATACACCTCATAGAGAAGACAGAAATCATGGAAATCCCCTCGGCAATAATTGCGCTGGACGCCGAAAAAGCATTCGACCGGGTGGAATGGTCACTATTGTTTGCCACATTACAGAAAATGGGCATGGGAATTGACTTTATCAACATGATACGGGCCAACTAGAATTCCCCGACGGCCAGAATCACAGTCAACGGAGAACTCTCGGACACGGTCAGAATCAGCAGGGGCACGAAACAGGGGTGCCTCCTCTCGCCCCTTCTCTATGCTATATTCCTAGAACCCCTCCTAACGCAGATTAGAGCGAACCCAGACATCAGGGGCATAGAAATGGGAGGGCACACGCACAAAATGGCGGCATATGCAGATGACATGCTGCTAACTCTAGCAGACCCAAGCAAACCCCCCCGCCCCCCCCCCTTATTCAGCAAATAGACAACTATGGAGTGATCTCGGGTTTGAAGATAAATAAACAGAAATCATCTGTGATGGCACTGGCGGGCGACAAGAAAAATATACAAGACGACAGACCTCCAACTACAAAAAGCAGAATCGGGTGTCAAATATCTCGGAGTGACACTGACACCGCGGATACAGGACCTCTAACAAAGGAAACTACCCCAAACCTTTAGAAGACGTCAAAAGCGATTTACTCAGGTGGAACCCCTTGACAATTTCATAGTGGGGCAGAATCACAGTCCTCAAGATGACAATACCACCAAGATTACTATACTACTTCCAGGCTCTCCCCATCCGAGTCCCACCGACATTATTTAGACCCCTCCCCAAAACCATTTTGAAATACGTATGGCAAAACAAAACTCTGAGAGTCTCACTCCAAACACTCACCGCACATAAGTCGGATGGAGGAATGGCGCTTCCCCACATGAAGAAATACTACGAGGCTGCACAACTGTGGGTCCTACACGAATGGATCACGGATGACTCAGAAAAGTGGTGAGCAGTAGCAAGAGCGAATCTACGCCACCTCCTCTGGATGAAACCCGAACACAGATACCACAACATAAACCTCAGCGAAGTCATGAGCTCCGCCATGGAAATTTGGAACAGATCTACAAGAAAGGGCGCTCTGACAATCGACCCAGCCCCCTTCATCCCACTCTTCGACAACTCAGACTCCCCCCCCCCCCCGGCCAGGAGAGAGGCTCCTTTAGGAAATGGCGCGAAGCACACTGCACGAAAGTGGGAGATATGATGGAGGGTCAACAAATCAGATCCTTCCAAAACACCCGGGAATTGCTGGGCCTTACGGAAAGGGACAGATATCAATATGAGCAACTCCACCACTGGCTCACTTCACCAAGAATTACAAAGGCCTGGTCAAGAGACCTCACCCCATTCGAGACTTATATCATGACCAATACGGGAGATTCGAAATTTGTATCCACTCTATGCAAATTTATCAACGCCCAAGAAGAAAACATTACCTGGCAGTATATGAAAAAATGGGAAGTTACCCTAGGGAAACAAATTATAAGGGAACAATGGTCATACCTCTGGCAATTAATCCCGAAATGGACACGGGCAGTACAAACGAGGGAAGCCTGGATGAAAATAATGGTTCAATGGCACTATACGCCGGAGAGAATCCACAAAATGTTCCCAACAACACAAGGCAAATGCTGGAGGGGATGCGACACTTTGGGCACCTGGAGACATATCTGGTGGGACTGCACTGAAATACAATTATTTTGGGAGGAAGTGAAAGCACAAATGCAGGTAATCTTTGAGGGTGCGGCCAATCTGGGAGAGGAAATTTGGATGTGCGGCATGTGGCCACCCCCCGCACCCACCCCCCCACCCCCCGAGATAAATCCTATACAAAGACGCAAAAACAGAATTTCATGGGATTCCTCATTGCAGCGTGGCTGGCCATTGCGCAAAAATGGAAACAAAAGGCCCCCCCAACCACCCAAGAATGGCTCTGAAGGATTTGGACACATGTAGCTATGGAAAAGATCACGTGCGATCTCCAAGGGGCAGACAGAAGTTCGCCACGGACTGGGGAGAAGCCATCGAATTTCTGCAAGGCGACTATATATACAGCAATGGTGCCCCCATAACATCTGCATACTTGATATGTTCACAGCCTAAACAAAACCATCCAAGGTTCGCAGAGACAGTGCAAAGACATTAAAACCGGTGAGGGGGGGGGGGCGCAGGGTGGGGAGGGGGGGAGCAGAGGGACACTGTTGAGCCAATAAAAATAATTTAAAAAAAAAAAAGGGAGAGAAAAGGCAGAGCATAAAATAAAACAGTTCCCAACACTTTTAAGAGTTCAGAGCAAGGGGAGAAAGCAGGTTATACTGTAGAGCCAAAGTTCATAGGCCAGGCCCACTTTAAATGGAGCAAAGCGAAATGTGCCCAGGATCACACAGTTTAAAGTGCACTGAAAGTCTTTGCAGAGTGTTCAAAAGAGGTTGGGGTAAGTCAAAAGATATAGATAGAAGGCCTGGAGCCAACCCAATTTAGAAGCCAAGGATTTAAGGGTCACCTTTAGCAATCTGTAGAAAGGGAGGTCAGGCAGGACACAGTACCTTAAAGAGAAAGGAAGCTCCAGCGGGGGCAGTTGTTCCTGGCAGTGGCTGAGGTTCGTGGTTCCGACCAGGGGAAGAGAAGATCTTGTCAAGGAGGAAACGTGGAGTCGTTGCACTGCACAGGGATGAAACCAGCCGCGGAATTCCCGATTAAAAGGTGCGGTCCTTTTATTCGCGGTCAAAAGTGGTGAGCTTGGCTATCCGGCCGCCGGGGTGCTTGGCACGGGCGATTCGATCAAGTGACGTCTTTGGAAGTGAAAAAGGGCAAACTGGATGGTCCTACCAGCTCAAAGGGAGAAGACTCTCCAGCAGAAGATCTTCTCTTGTTGTTGGAAAAGTGGTGAGTTCATTGCAGCAGGACTTCACCGGTGGTGTCGTCGGTTGCAGGTGGCTCAGCTTCTTCCCTCTTCGGATTCTTAGGTCCTGTGGTGACTTCTGAAGTTCCAGTCCCAAAAGCCCTGCTTTTATGCAGAAAAACCCCCATTCAACAGCCTAGCTGTCAATCACACATGCTAAGTGCTGAGCTGGGCGGCTCACCACTGGGCCAATAAGAGTACAGTGCGACTTGGGTTGCCAAGACAACGCAGTCCAGGGTGCCAATTCCCCCCTCCACCCTTCCTGTGGAACCCAGACAGAGTAGCACCACTTGGAGGGCTTCTGTGGAGAAGCCCGCCAAAATAGTGGAACAAAGAGCTCGACCCTGGTCAGAGTTACAGAGACGGACACAAACGCCATTTTAGAATCTAGTTCTGGCAAAAAGACCCAACCAGTGATTTAATATTAAATAAATAAACCGGCGATATCTTTAACATTGCACCAAAAAGTGGTGCGTTTAAAATCAATGGGAAAATCCCATAGAGAATATTCCGGAGGAATATTTCGCGTGGTAACCACTGCCACCAGCCAGAAACTCGACGAGGGGGGACAGGACAGTGCCCCTTCGAAAACAGACCCAGGGGCAATCGAATTACCCCTTACCAGTACTTCCACAATATGATGGTTTGTACTGGTTCTGTTCACCATTTTGGACTAGTAAAGCCAATGGTGACTTTACATGCCCACAGTAGTCAGTCCCAGGGTATGGAGTCTATGTTTGGGGGTCACCGTGACACCCCTGTGGCACTGCACTGAGGGTACCCTATGGCGTAAAAAAGAAACCCCATAGCGCATAAGCACATAACAAGTCAACGACATACATCAAATCATGTCTAAGAGTGGGAGTAAAAGTCTCACTCTTAGCAGGAGAAAATAACAAACCCCAAAAATCCAGCAAAGCTGCTGGGGGAACTCACTAGGTTTGGGAAATTAGCCTTATCAGAGAATTCTCCCTAACACCCCCGCCCCCGCCCAAGGTCATTGAAGAAGGCAATTTACTGGGATTCAATTCATTTGACAATGATAGAATAAGCTTCTATGTATTTTAGCACTTCTAAACAGTAGCTTATTCTCCCCCCCCCCCAATCAGCATCCACTCCAACCACTGCTGATCTAGTTCGATATTACGGGTCATTTGAAGTTCGAGATGTTTGGTTCGTAGGTTTGACAAGGCTGGACAAAATATTACCCAATGGCTGAGAGATTCTACTGTTCCGGGTTGTGAACAATATCGGCAATGAGCTCCTTCTGGAGGTGTTTAACTTTCACTCATGTTTCACCTCTCGTGTCGAAAGGTAATGCTGCAGTATTTAGAAATACAACAACGTATTTCTGACTGCGGCGGCTTTCGTTTGGAGTCTCCTGGACTCCCCCTGACCTGAGGGAGCCTAGGAGACTCAAAGCGAAAGCCGCTGCAGTCAGAAATACAACCTTGTTGTATTTGTGATTGCTGTTGTTGGAAAACCACAGCAATCAGAAATACAACAACGTTGTATTTATAATTGCAGCGCCTTTGCCTTTTTCACTTTCATTTTACATTTTCTGTGCTTCCCTGGGCTTGGGGAGCACCGAAAACGTAAAATGAAAGTGAAGGTAGCCTCCCAAGCTCATGTACACTTCTGCTCTGGCTGCAGTAAGCAAAAGCTCCCAGTAGGCTTGTTTAGTGCTGCCATGGCAGAGCTTTACATGAGCTGAGGAGGCTGCCTGAAATGACAAAATGGATGTTCCCATGTAAACGCTTTGAGCCTTGTTTGCTCAAAAGTTTACATAGCAACTTTCATTCAAATTATGTTTAATGCATGTTTTCATTATTGCCCATCTGTTGGGACAATAATATTTTTGAGCGCACTATTCCTTTAATCTCGCTCTCAGCAGCAAGGCTCTATAGTATGCGGAGGGAAACTTCTGCAGGTATAGAGGGAGTTGATTTAAACCCTTTCTTTCCCTCTCCAAACATAGTCTCAGGGGATTTAGGTTCCTTAAACTCGTCGTTTCTATCCAATCCTGTTCCTTTAATTTGTTTTTGATTTTCGTGGGATTGGTGAGTAGATCATCCATCTAATTCCTGTTCTGTCATTATTCTCTCGATCTTCTCCCACCATTTCTGCAGAGATTGGTCAATAGTCTTTCTTCTGCATGCACAAGTTTCAAAAGACTAACCTCTTTCGGCCAATCTACACTTTCAGTAAACAGCCATGGATTTCCATAAAACAATACTCTCAAACTATTGTAATCAGAGTTCCTGGCGTGGCGGATCAACGAGAGTGAAGGTGCATTTGGCAGCCGTAGGCACTTACGCCAGAACAGACCCTCTAGCTGGGCCCAAATCCTCCAGGGCAGGTTCAACATTCCCTCCACACACTATGTTAGAATAGGGATCACTTTCTGGTGATAAAATGCCAGAAGTGGTATGAGGGAACATTTGCCATAATTATGGAGGATTCTCATTCCTTGGGCTGCCAGCCTCTTAGTTTTCAGTCTGAGTCCGATATAGTGGGCACAATCATCACATTCTTATTTATGATGACCCCTAGATAGATCATCGTATTCACAACTTTCTACTTTCTTATCACCTATCCACCAAACTTGGTTGGGTCGCTGATGTCTACGCGCAGATGTCTACGCGCAGATGTCAGATTTAGTATTTTGGATTTGCAAACGTTAATTTATGTTGCTAGTTTCTAAAAATGGGAGAAAACTTAATTCTCCTCTGCAGACGAATCACTGTTAAATTCATAAATACAATATTGTCCGTATACAGGATCCAGGGCATATGTTTTCCCATTTATTTTTGGAGGGAAGGCCCTCACCTCCTCCTGCGATTCTCCCAAATCTGCCATGTACAGACTGAAGAGAAATGCTGCGAGGGAACAACCCTGCTTCAATCCCCTGTGGGTCGAGATTTTCTTCAAGAGCACTCCTGTGCCTGTCAATCTTACTTGTATTGAGGTGTTAGTATAAAGTACACAAATTGCGGGCAGCAGGTTGGCTGGGCATTTCCATTTTTTTAGTTTCGCCCATAACTTTGCCCTGTTCACAGTCAAAAGCCTGCTCTAAATCTAAGAAAGCCATGTGGATGCAGGCCCTTGACTTGAGCGCTCTCAATTTTAGCATTCCAATTGCAAGGAGGATTAGTGATGTTCCTACGCCTTTAAAGAATCCTGTTTGATGTTGATTTGGCATCCCCAATTTCGTGGCCAATTTTGTCAGATCTCTTAAAAGTATGGAGGCAAACAACTTTCCCATCGTATCCAACAGCACTATCGGACGATAGTTGCGAGGGTCCGCTCTGTTCCCGTTTTTATAAATGGGAACCACTGTCGCCGTCCAGCACCTGCTTTGTATGCAGGACTTGCACAAAAATCTGTATAGATATCTGGCTCCATCCCTCTGGGTTCTCCTTTAAGAGGTGATTTGATATCCCATCTGGACCGGCAGCTATTGAACTGCTGAGGCTCTTTATCCTTCTTACCAAGTCTTCTCTTTCTATTTCAATATCCCACTTATTGCGGGAATTAGAGATTTCAACTGCTGGTACGTCCCCAGGATCCGAGAAAAGACTTGAAGTGAATAAACCAGTTTGATTCTCTGACTTGTCCTAGCATGGCATTTGCTCTAAAAGCCCCCCATGATTAATAAGTTCCCAGAGGTCTCTGGTGTTCTTCCGATCTTCAGCATATGCTCTGCCTCCGACTGTAATCTCTGAGACTTGGTGGCTAGAAACCAATTTTTAAACCTCTGCTTCCTTTGCCGGATTAGGTCTACCCACTCCGGCAATTTTTTGCTCTCAAGTCTACGCGGAGGTCTCTTTTTGCTTTCCGAACTTGAGGATCATATGCATTCTTCGGGGCTAGATGCGCTTTCACACCTTTCTGCTTGGATTTAGAAAAGTCTTTGAGAATCCAGTTATAATCCACCTGTAACTCTAATGCCTTTTTAAATTGATCACTGATCTTCATAATGTCCCTTTTTCCTATTTTCAGCCTGTTTTTTTACCCATGATAATTCCACTGGACCCATTCTGTCCCGATTCATCCCGTCTTTCCCGATCTCCATTGCCATTGAGACCAAGTCATGATCACTCTTAATTCACATAGATAAAACAATAGTCCAGACAAAATCTTTTGGGTCCTCTACCCCAGTTAAATCTTCCTGTGGTGTCCCCCGACATCGGTCCATTCAGCATTTGCAGATCTGGCAACATTGTCTCTTGATGCCAGTTGCGGACCTTGCTTCGTAAGGCCCTCTTTTTTAGGAGTCATTCTTTATCTAGTAGGTGTATATTGAGATCTCTGCAAATGATCATAAGGGGTTCCTTCCAATCTATCCATCTCCTTGCATATTGCTAGGACAAAATACATTTCTTTGGCTGAGTTCACCCGCCAGTATGCATTTATTAGAAGCAGATTTTCTGGTTTACCCTGGACTTTCCTACTTAGATGTAGGACTTGCATGTATGGATTTGGGAACGAATGAGCGACCACTTGAGTCTACCTTCACCAGCGCTAGTAGCCCTGAACACGGTAGGCCCATTAGACCCTTGCTGGTTGGGTTTAGAAAGGCTTCATACGTCACAGGACGGAGCCTTCTAAAACAAGTTTCCTGCAGGCAAATAATCTCATACTTGCTTAATTCCTTCAATTTGTCTGTAAACAAGGATTTGAAACCCCTAGTGTTCCAAGATGCAAACCAAATCACTGGGGTATCCTCCTTTTGGACAGTCTATTTCTTGGATCTCGGGGCTAGCGCTTCTGCCAGCCACTCAATTTTTCGTGCACCTCATGGTTTCTCCTCTTGACGGCTACTATTCACAGTAAAGCGTACCTTGCACAGGTCCATATTACTTTCCACCAATGGCTTCCCGATATTTCTCTTTAATCAGCGAGAGTTAACCAGTTCACTTTCCTCAGCTCGGGTCAACTTTTTTTTAGTCTTTTCAGTATTTTTTCTGCTTCTCTTTTAGGGAAGGCATGACTTAGAAATGTATTGTCGGCTTTTGGAGATATTATCAGTATACTGCCTCGTTGATTTTGGTTTAGATATTATTTTATTAGAATGTTTTCTGCTTTGATGATCTTTATGGTTGTTCCCTTTTGTTACCTGGTCAGAATGAAGGCCTGATCTTTGATAGTTTCTCAAGTCGTATCCCAGGGGCAACATTTTCTCACTTTGCTCCAAGATTGCCACCTTTATCTCCAGCGAGGCTAGATGTAAAACCACCCAATCAGTGGTCTGTTCCAATACAAATTCTACAATTCTGATGTCATCAGAAGAAACAAATCGCAAGCTTGGAAAAAGCTGAAACAGTTTCATAACGTTCCTCCTATTTCTTACCTAATGTACATTCTTTTGTGATGAAAAGAACATTGTTCCTTCCTGTATATAAATACACTTATAAGCTTTTACCTTGTATCCTGAGAGTCTACCATAAGCATCTAAACCTCAGGTAAAGCTTTTAATGAGTGTCTAGGATATGTAATAAACAGGATAAGATCTCAAAACAATTGCTATTTTATACTCTTCATTGCCCACTTTAAAGACACTTATTTCTGGGTTCTGCCCGATTACTTCAGCCAATGGCTCAATGACTGGGACAAATAACAGTGGGGGGAAGGGGCAACCCTGTACAGTAGCCCTGGATAGCCCAAACGGTTGATGTTATTCCACTGGCTCCAACCACTGCAGAGTAGAATTGCCCGATCCATTGCCACCAATGCAGGTCAAACCCAAATCCTCTGAGTGTCCTGGAAAGGAAGCCCCAGCTGATCCGGTCAAATGCCTTTTCAGCATCTATGGAAAGCATGGCCGGGTTCACGGACAAGGCATCTGAAGCATGAATCAAGTTAATAGCTTTGCATATATTATCAGCGCCTTGCCTTCCCAATACAAAGTCTACCAGATCAGTATGTATCATCGGGGGGAAGAAGCCCTTCAAGCCTAGTTGCGAAAACTCTAGTTAATATCTTCTTGTTCACATTTAATAGAGAGATTGGTTTATATGATGAGCCGGACAAGGGGTCTCCACTATCCATCCTCTTTCTGAATCACTGTAATTAATACCTGTACGAATATGTTTGGCATATCCTCTCCACTTACGAATTCCTTTAAATAGCTCAGTTAACTTTGGGGCCAACAGATTTATAAAGGCTCTGTAGAAGGATAGGGGGTGGGGGTAGATCTGGGCCAGGTGCCTTTCCCAATTTTGTCCTTAAAGGGGAAGTTCAATGAAAAATGCTATACTTAAAAAAAGTGTTGACCATATTAAAAATGATATATTGGCATTATTACTTTTCTTTTAAGTTCCTATGGAAAATTTTCAATTTTTTAAAGTTCCTATGGAAAATTTGCTTCAAAATGAGGCTCCAAGTCCTGACTTTAAATGACTTGGAGGCTGCCATGTTGTCAGCATAAACAGTTTCAGTTGTTTGTGTTCATGCTGTGCTCTCAGCAACAAGCAAGCAAAAGCCCCCTACTAGGTGTTTTTGCTTATTGCTGCTGTACAGCAGAGCAGTTTTTCAGCATGCCAGCAGTTGAATGTGGTCCCGCCAAAGGGGATTTCTCTGCTGGGGTTTGCCCAAATTTGATTAAAGAGCAGATCTGTGGTGGACCACTAATTAATCATTGCTTACAAGTTATTTGTTTTTCTATTTTAGTCATGCCTGGGTCATAGCGCTTTGAATTTCTCTTTCTTTTTCCCTTTTGGGTAGTCCCCAGTCACCCCTGTTATAGCTAGGTGCCGGTGGGTGATGATTAAAGTGCATTTTTAACTTGTCTTTTTTTGTGCATTTCAAGCACGCCCGTTTGTAGGCTTTCATGTTGACATTTATCTTATTAAAAGTCATAACAGTTCCACCTATAAGTCAATTATATTTTCATTAGAGTGGCCTAAGCAGGCCCGAATTTCATATAAATCGGTTGCGTTTGTCACTAAAGTTGTCACACGTAAAGCACTGCAAGTGGCATATTGTATTTGTACCATAAAAAAAGTGAACACCGTAATATCGACTGCCCCCACACCTGTTTGTCGTGAAAAGTCTAACATACTTTTCAGTGTACAGTCCAATTTTCTTACCAGTCAAAACCTGTCTGCACCCCCAATAGCTGTGATAACTTTGAGCGCCGTCTCATTTCCATTCAGTTACAGTAAAACTTACCTTGCATTGCTTTCAAATTGTCCATCCTCGCAGTGTCCATGCGCTGTTAAAGTGCCCACTTCGTTCTCAGTAGCGCCAAAGTGCCATGCTGGAGGTGGACATTTCTGAAGTCCTTGTGGCTCTCCAGTGATTTTCAAAGCAGCGTCTCAGAGCACCAGTTGCTACAAGGGAAATGCTGGGGAGGTGGCCACAACCTCAGTCGCATTCATCTACTATTGATATGCATTTGCAGGCCCTGGTCAGTCAAGGCCAAGTGCATCACATGCATGCAATCCTACCCGGCACGGGTGGGTGAAACGCAGGTTTCTGGTACTGCTGACAGAAAGGGCAGATTGAGCGCAAAATCCACCATCCAGATTCCAGAACCCAGACTTTCGCCTAATGAGTGGATGGTGTGCAGACCGCTCCGGCCCCTGAATGGGTAATGTTTGCAACAGGTCAGAGAGCCCACCATCTCGGACCACCTCCCTCTGGGAAACCGAACCAGTGGAGGGACGGCGGCGGAAATCAAGCGAGAGGAGGGAACCCAGCATCCTCCCACAGCGGCGCGGGCCTATGACCCCACCATATAAGCAAAGACTTCCACCGGGAAGCAGTGCAACGCAGAGCGGAGGCAGTGCTGAGCCGCTCCTGGCCCCTAACTCGTGGCGCCAGAACAATGGAGGTCGGTGAACTGCCTAACGGATGGCACACAACAAGATTAAGCTGACAGCTTGTGTTGCTGTTCGCCGTCCCGGGATACTACCGCATAGCGGAGAGGAGGAGCAGACCCCCTCCCTGCTGCAACACAGAGCCGCGCCCGCTCCCCCACCAAAGAGCAGTAGCAACCCCGAGGTGGGAGACGACCGCACAGAGGCCACGGGCGGAGGCAGTGAGGAGCCCGCTCCTGGTGTCCGACCATCAACCCTTGGTGCGGAAAGTCAACAGTGAGAGCAAAGCCTTTGTTCCCCACAATCTTTCTACGGAGGGATCCAGCCGGCTGAGCCAGTAGACTGGTACATTTACCCACCTCTCCAACACTTAGCTGGGGGCCAGAGGCAGTTTGGAACACACCCCCAGCGAAGTACCAACCATCTGGCAACCAACACTGCCGGCAGGGGAGAGACTAATGGGAAAGCCTGATCGTTAACATAACACTTCAATATACCACAAGATAGTGGGTGAGGGAGTAATCAGCTATCTACCTACGACAGAAACAAACCAGTAGAACCAGTAGGGCGGCACAACCACCCACTGGTCCCACGAGTAGCTGGGGGACGGAGGCAGTATGGAGCCCGTCCCCCCCAGCAGATGTCAAGGTACTAGTCATCTGACAAATAACGCTGTTGCCGAGGGAGAGACCTGGACGTCAATAAAACACACTGATACATGGCAAAGCAGTTTGTGAGGGGAGAGCCCGTTGTCTTGCTAAGACAGGACCGAGCCAGCAGAACCGGTTGGCTGACACGTCCACCCACTAACCCAACATACAGCTGGGGGTTAAGGGGAAGTCTAGAGCCCGCTCCCCCCGCAACCCCTGGTGAGCATCAAGTGGTCAGCCGTCTGACAGATAACACTGCCGCCAAGAGAGTGAATCGTGGGGAATCCTAGTCGCTAACATAACACCCTAGCATACTATAAATCGAGTGAGGGGCAAGCCAGGGTGAACGAAGTGAGAAAGTAGCGGGACACTACCTGCTGAGCACCCTCATTAACAGTGCATCCTGGAGAAGGGGAAGAATCCTGTATAGCCCACATGGAAGGACAGAAGGAGAGCTCAAGATTAGGACACACTACTACGGTCAGTACAGGTCTGAGTCAACCCTCAGGCACATCACCCTAACGAAGAACACCCCCAGAACCCCACTGCTCTTGGAGTGGGGCTGAACATCATGGCAGACTGCCTCAGTCAGGGGTTGAACACATTGCAGCCAGTGAACCCATGACCCCACTCCTAGATGCACACACCTACATACCTCTGAGACCACACGCAACCAAAACCTTGCATCTACATTACAGAAGAGGTCGGGCACCCCCGACTCCCACAAACACTCCTAGACAGACTGTGTTGGCACCGAGAAAGACGGTCGTTGAAAATGGGGAAACCGGATAAAATGTAGCAGAAACTCATTTCGAAAACAGGTCCTCCGCAAGGACACCCAGACCACAGCCTCAAGCGGAGAGCCGAATCAACAGGGGAGACAGAGTGCCACCCAAGCTTTGGCGGTGGACATTAGAGAGATTCTGTTAGACCTAAAAGGTGGACATCGGAGGTCTAAACTCCAAATTAGACTCATTGCCCTCCAAGGTTGAGCAGCTACAACACCGGCTAGACAAGAATGGCGACTGCCTGGATGAGGTGGAGCAGAGTGTATCTGGGCTAGAAGACGGGAATACCTCACTTATCACCAGAGTGTCACTGCTCGAGGTTCAGGTCAAATCAGTAACGGCTAAAAACGAAGATTTGGAGGGAAGAGCTTGCCGCAACAATATTCGCCTGGTCGGCTTAAGAGAACAGCAAGGCCTACCCAAAATGGAAGAATTTGTGGAGGCCATGTGAAAAGACCTGTTCAGAGAACCCGCGCTATCTCCACTGTTTGTGGTGGAGAGCGCCCACAGCATACCTGCAACCCGAGCGATACCAGGAGCAAAGCGACAACTCCCCCCCCCCCCGAATCCCCATCCCCCAGTCCCATCATCGCACGCCTCCTAAACTATAGTGACCGCAACACGATCCTTCGACTGGCCAGAGAGAAGGGCGAACTCCAGTGCGATGGCAATAAAATCCAAAGTACAGGGAAAAGAAGGAAGGGATGGGAATCAAAGGGTACCAGAGGAGGAGTTTAGGCTTAGTTATGGTTGTTTGGAGTCCGATCCTCATCAGTTCACTCCGCCGATATATCCTATGAAACAGGCAGCACCTACTTACGTAAAGAATGTAATAGATGGGAAGATCCGGGCCTCACTGCTTGGGTATCCTGAGGACTGATGGGGTTTAATGTGGCAACATGGAATATAAGAGGGGGGGGAATAATCCTGGCAAGATTCAGAGAATCACACAATACCTTACAAGACACTGCATTGATGTGGCACTTATCCAGGAAACCCACCTTACTCCTAACTCCAAATGTAAATGGGGTGCTGGCTGGGGGTGCCACAGGTATTCCTCCTCTGCCAGAGGAGTGGCAATTCTGATAAGCAAAGGGGTGAAATTCCAGCTGATATTGGTGGCCAGAGAGGACATTGGGAGGACATTTCTGGTAGACAGAGTGCTTGAGGGGATACAGGTAGCCCTGGTGAATTCATATGGCCCAAACGTAGATAGCACAAACACATTCAACTGGGTTATGACACAATTAACCGGGCACCGAACAGCCACGATTGTGTGGGGAGGGGATTTGAATACCACACTAGTCCCCCTGTGGGATAGATCAGGAGAGAGCCAGAGTGGGATGACTAGGGCAGGCCTACAGGTACGGAAAATCTGCCCGACATACAATCTCGTTGATGCATGGAGGCAATGACATTAGGTCCGAGATTACACATACCATTCCTGGGTTCATGGTTCAAGCTCCAGATTAGACTATTAGTATCCCGGGAGGGTCCACTGGGGGAGCAGTTGCATTCTCCCTAGAAGGCTCTCCGATCACTCCCCAGTGTTACTAGAGTGCGTGCCACAGATAGGCGGGAGGGGAGGTTACTCCTGGCGGTTCAAATAGATGCGCTCCAGGACCAGAAGTGCAGGGACAACTCCAGTCCTTCCTCCAAAATAATGAGGGATCAGTCCCCTCTGAAGGAGTTCTATGGGAGACCCTCAAATGTTACATCAGAGAGGTCTGCATGTCCAAAGAAAATGGAATTCTACAGGTCATCAGAAGGGAACTCACTGATGGGGAAAACCGGATTAAGGCATTAGAGGGGGAATATGCAGAAAAACAGGAAACCCGAACCTTGGCCCATCTCTGTGAGGAACCCGATAAATTCAGGACGCACGCTGATCGAGAAATCTGTTTTTTTGGCCCCGGGGACAATATGGTGCGGCAATATGGCAAAGGTCCGAAAACAGGAGCGCTCCTGGCACGTCTGATAGCTGCGGATAGATGTCCGCCCCTCGTAGAATGTGTGACAAACCCCCAAGGGGAATTGGTTCACTCAGAAGAAGACATTGCAAAGGTGTTTTGAGCCTTCTATCAAGAGCTCCAAATGCCCAAGAGACCCAGAAGCCCTACGCAACTACCTTGAAGAAACTTGAGCTATACTAGGTGGAAGCGCACTTACGGGAATCTCTCAATAAATCGATCACCCTAGATGAAATCTTAGCAATGATTAAAGGGCCCAAATCACCAGGACCTCACGGGTTGACAGGGGAATTTTACAAGGCCATTGCCCCTACTTTGGCACCACTCCTCCTCAGACTCTACGAAGAGGCGATTGAAAGGGGGACCCTCCCCCCTACGATGCGTGAAGCAAATGTGGTGTTGCTACACAAACCTGAAAAACCTCCCGAGGACTGTGCCTCGTACAGGCCAATCTCCCTAATAAATGTTGACAATTAAGATCTTTGCTAAAGTCTTGGCCAGGAGGCTACTCCCACTGATGCTCGGTCCGAAACACCAGGTTTGGTCCTCTCAGTTTTTTTGTGATCATTGAGGCATTGACCTCTTCGTCCCAGGCAGTCGCACTACTTTTGGAAGCCGAAAAAGCCTTTGACTCTGTAAATGGCCGCATCTCTTTGCAGTACTACACAAACTAGGGCTGGGGTCCCACTTGTCTCTCTTCTATATATGAACCCTTCAGCAAAAATCGTAATGGGGCGAGTACGATCAGCGCAATTCGATATGAAAAGGAGGGACCAGGCAGGGCTGCCCTCTCTCCGCGCTACTGTTCGCCCTTGCTAGGAAACCGCTTGCAGTTGGTTTAAGAGAACGACAAATCGGGAGATGTCTTAGCCTGGGACCACACAAACTGATTATATCGTTGTATGCAGATGGTCTGTCTCTCCATTAGCAATCCAGAAATTAATTTAAATCCAGTGATGCGAGAGATCCTCAGGTTTGGGGTTTTCTCAGGCCTTAAGATTAATCACAGTAAGTCTGTGGTGTTCCCCCTCACTGGAGAAATCAGAGAATACTGAGACGAATTTGATCTTAGGTCTGAGTCCTGAGGTGTTCGATACCTAGGGGTGATGTTATCCCGCAACCGCGAAGAACTGTTTGGCGACAACTATCGGAGGACCATTGAAGGGCTCCGCAAAAAGATAGCGAGGTAGCGACACCTTCCACTCATGCTCCTGGGACGCATTTTCATTATCAAAATGATCATACTGCCCAAACTACTGTACCTATTTGTTAATATCCCCTTGCTTTTGTCAGGCGGCTTCTTTTGGCGCTTGCGAGGACTGATCCTAGACCTATTGTGGGTTGGGAAACCAGCAAGAGTAGCCTATACAACGCTCGTACAGCCGATGACAAGAGGAAGCTTAGCTTTACCCGATCGTGAACGTTACGATTGGGCAGTACAGGCGCAATTCCTGGGGCACTGGTGTGCCACACACTTTGTACGGCTGCATGTTCAGGTTGAACAGGGTTTGATGACTCTCAGCTTGCTACAAGCAGTAATTATTGGGGAGCTCCGAGTCCCACCAGACACGATAAATGTGGTGCTGATCACATAAGCGATATGGAGAAAGATGCCCGGGATGGGCGGCATCCTCAGCCTGGACTTGCCTCCCCTACCAGCGAAGCACATTCCCGGGCTGGCCATAACGAGTGAGCGGGTATATTTGCAATGGGCAGATAAGCTAAGAATAGAAACCCTGGGCGATTTGTTTGTGGATGGGGTGTTCCCGCTCCGGAGCCGTCTCGGCCCTTGATGTTTTCCTGTATTTTAGGCTCCAATACACTTGGGCTTGGTTGATTCGTGGTGTGGCGAATGTCGATAACCTCCTGCGGAGGGTGTAACTTCCTAGGATCCTTGATGTGTTTGGTCGTTCTCTCCTATGCGTGTGATATGTTGGTTAGCGAAGTAGCTCCAGGCTTCCTCGTGTCGTGCGGCCTGATCATGGAGCGCTGCCGTTATTTTCTCCATTGTATAGATGTCTGTTGCGATCTTAATCCATTCTTCTTTGCTTGGGAGGTGTGGGGATTTCCATTAAATGACCAGGCCTGCTCTCGCAGCCAGTAACAGGGGAGATGCCAGTCCTTTTATCCTAACTAGCTCTTCATCTTCCTCTTCCAGGCCAAATAGAGTCAGGAGGGGGGATGGCGTGTGCTCGATGCAGTGTGTTTGATCCATCCCAGGACTTTGTTCCAGTATATCCGGACCTTGGGGCAGCTCCACCACATGTGCCAGTAGTTAGCGTCCATTCCACATTGTCGCCAGCATTTCGGACTGTTGGTCTGATTTTGTTTTCGAAAGCCTATATGGGTCGTACTGCCATCTGTGGAGTAGCTTTATTGCATGGAGCTTATATTGTGCTGCGATGGATATTCGAGATGGCGTTTCACAAATTTTGTCCAATGCTTGTTCATCAAATTCTCTAGCGAAGTCTTTTTCTCAGTTTTCTTTGAGGCGGCGGCTTGGAGGTCGATCTTTACGGATCAGGGCGCTGTACATGTGGGCTATCAGGCCTTTGTTTGTAGTGGTCGTGTCTAAGATTTTTTAAAGGGCGCGAGTTCTCTTTGGGTTTTGTCTTTCCATTCCCTTTTGGACAGGACGCCTTTCAGTCGTAGATATAGGAAGACCGGAATTGGGCGCAGTTGGAGGGCATCCTATAGTTCCATAATAGGTATGAATTTGTCCTCTCTCCACAGTTGGCCGATCCTTTCAAGTCCAGCTTCGAACCAAGCTTGATATCTGGAGTGTTCGGGAATTTCGTCTCTGATCCCGGGGGACCAGAGGTGGCTCAGCAGGGACGGCCATGTCGTGACGCCTGTCATCCCCCGACCTTCCGTCCATATGTTCCATATTGTTCCCAATATTGAATGGTTACGTAGTCTTCTTGTAAGTTTTGGTCTGGGGACCCATAGCCATTCTGCAAGAGTTGCAGGAGTTAGGTTGTCATTGTCCAGTTGGACCCATTGCAGGTCCTTTCTGTCTCGTAGATGTGGGATGAGGACTGGTAGTATCGCTCAATGTCGGGAAGGCCGACTCCTCCCTGCTCTTTGGGTAGTATTAGGATTTCCTACGGTATCCCTGGTTTTTTCCCCCGACCCATAGGAATTCGGTTATTGCCTTTTTCACCTGTTTGAAGAAGAGTTCTGGGATTGTCACAGGAAGCACTTGGAAGGGATATAAGAAGCGTGGAAGGGTAACCATCTTGATAGCGTTCCGTCGTCCCATCCAGGTGATCATCAGGGGTCTCCATTTCGTGCAGTCTGCTTTGAGGGCAGCGAGGAGTTGGGTGAAATTTGCTTCGTACAGATCCGCAATGTCTCTCTCGTCAAGTTGACCCCTAGGTATCTTAATGTTCGGCCTCCGATGATTAGTCGAGGTCTATTCGCTGGTCAGGAGTGGGTTCGTGGACCGGGAAGTGGATGCATTTGGTTTTGTTCATTTTAAAGCCCGATAGTGTGCCATATTCTTCGTTGAGACGGATCGCCTGGGGGATCAACGTCATCGGATTCTGCACATAGAGCAGGATATCGTCCGCATATAGGGTCATCTTGTATTCTCTGCCGTTTACTTGCATTCCCTCAATGCTGTTGTCCGTTCTGAGTGACTGTGCGAGCGGTTCCAATGATATTGCAAATAATATTGCTGAGAGGGGGCAGTCCTGCCTTGTTCCTCTGCTCAGGGGGTACCAGTGAGAGTACTGGGAGTGCAGTACCACTGACGCTCGGGCCGCCGTGTAGACAGCCTTGATTCCTCGGAGTACAGGGCCCAATCCTATTTTCTTTAACGTGGCTTCCAGGAAGTGCCATTCGACTATCGAATGCCTTCTCCACATCAATTGAGAACAGTGCAGGTGTGTTCAGCATTTTTTGGCTTTGTGTATGAGGTGGAGGGTCTTCCGAGGATGAATTCCACCTAGTCGTTATGGATTATAGCGGGCATGTGTGACTCCAGCCGCATGGTGAGGACCCTCGTGTATATTTTGGCGCCAGTGTTTAGAAGGGAAATTGGGCGATATGATGCGCATAGTTTGGGGTCCTTGCCTTCCTTGGGGATAACCGTTATAAGCACCTCAGTAAAGGATTCTGGGGCAATGCCAGATTGTAGGATGTTGTTAAAGAGCTTGACCAAGAATGGAAGGAGGGCGTCCTTGAAGGTCTTGTAAAACCCTGCTGTATAGCAGTCATTTCCAGGAGCTTTCCCTGTTGGGAGTCTTTTAATTGCTTCTTCTATCTCTTCTCCTGTGATGGGGGCGTCAATGGCTTGTGCTATATCCGGGGGTAGACTTGGGAGAGATACCTTGTTCATATATTCTGTAATCGACTCCGAGTGTGGGGTGGCATCTGAGGAGTACAGTTTCTCATAGAAGCTAGCAAAGGTTTCTGGGATACTAGAGGGGTGGTTTTGGTTGGCCCCTCACCGCTCTGTATTGTTGACACCCATCTTTCCTTTCGTTGCCCTCAGAGTCTCGCGGCGAGTAGGGCGTCCGCCTTATTCCCTTTTTCGTATTGTTTTTGTTTTAAGTATTGAAGCTTGCGCACAATGCAGGCGGTTTCCAATTGTCGCAATTCCTCCCTCTTGTTGTTGGCCTCCTCAATTTTTCGAGATCTGTCAGGGCCACTTGATTGAGCACTGAAGTCAAGCTGAGTTATTTCGTGTCGGAGACATGAGTTGGCATTCTCGTTTCTTTGCGGCTCCCTCTTTGATGAGGATCCCGCTCCACGTGGCTTTGCCCATACTGTATTCACTGAAATTTCTCCTGTATTGTTCTGTTCGAGGTACTGATCAATGTCCTGCCTAAGTTGATCTCGGAATATAGGATCCTTCCAGAGTGTCTCGTTGCAGCGCCATTTCGAGTTTCTGTGGGGGAGCGCCATCGATTGATGGAGGTCGTGACCATATCGTGGTCTGACCACGTCACCGGGGATATATTGGATGTGGACATCGCCTCAGTGAGGTCCGGGGTGAGATATATGTAGTCTATTTTGGTATACGTGGCATGTGGTGCAGAGTAGAACGTGAAACCTGTTTTTCGTGGGTTCACATGCCGCCATGCGTCTGAGTTTGTAGACGTCCATCATGTCTGCAATCCGGGTGCGTCCCGATTCCGGTGGGGTGGCCACTAGTGGGTTTCCTGCTTGTCTGTCCCATTCTGGGTCTATCCACGTGTTAAGATCCCCCCCAAAATCACTTCACCTTCAGCTTCAGTCATAACTTTGGGGACAGTGTGTTGTAGGAACCTGGACTGTCCTGAGTTGGGTGCATATATGAATTCAAGCTTAAGGGTGGTGCCCTGTATTTTGCCGACCAGTAGGAGTGCTCGGCCGCTTACGTCAGCCCATGTTTTCAGGATTTCGAACTGTAGCTCCTTGCTGATCAGGATGCCGACACCGGCCTTCTTGTGTGGACCTACGCCACAATGTTCAGAACCTGTCTTGGCGTACAGGACCTTTCTCTCCTATCCCTTACTGTAGCTGGTTTCCTGTAAGAAAAGTATATCAAGTTTCGCTCTTTTGAACTCTCTGGATACCAGTGACCTTTTTGTTGGGGAGTTGAGTCCCTTGACATTTAACATGCCTATTTTGATTGTGCCACGCCTGTCACATGTCATTTCATGTCTGTTGATCATTTGTACGCCTTCTTGATATGCGCTTCGGGACCCGTCTTCCATCGCCGGGTGCCACCGTGGTGGAAGCTGTCTGAGAAGTGTTCATGGTCACCTGGAGCGGTGCCATTTCCGTTTGCCCTCCCACCTCCCTTTCCCCAGAGGTATCCAAAGTGATACCCCTTGCCCTCTGTTCATCCTCTTCGTCTTTCACCTTTTTAACGAGGGTCTGGATTTTGGTTTGATGGTGTCCGAATTTGACTGGGTGGATGCTGCCCGTCTAATTTCGGACCACCGATGGGGACCGTTACCTTGCGGCCACTTTCACTGCTAGTATCAGTATAACATATTGAGCCCCCTTCCCGCCCGTCCCCCATACACATTAACACTCAACAAAAATTGTTATGTGTAGAACGTTTTTCGATACATGCGGTTCCCATGTTCTTCATCGGTCGGCTGGTCGATCCCACCTTCAGGGAAGAACCCTTCTATGAGTCGGGTCCCGTATCGGAGGTGTACAATTCATCAGGGTCTTAACAGGTGTTCATACAATGTCGACCCGATGACCATTCTTGACATTCAGGACCTTAGGGTGGACAATTATTTGTCACTATCTGGTGTGTCGTTGAGCCGCCGATACTTCCTTGACCCTTTGACTCTCCTTCTCCTCGGGCCCTGAAGCTCCCATCGGGTTCCATTCTGCTCGGGTCCTTCTCAGTCTCCTTCTTTTGAGGCTGTTCCAAGGAGGTCCAAAATACAATCGCGGATCTCTTCCCGAGATCGTAGCTGAATTTGTCTGCTTCCGTGCTCGAAAGTGAGGAAGAAAGGGTATCCCCACCTATATCTCGTGCCTTGCTCTTTAAGTCATTTCGTCAGGGGGCTGCAGAGGCGCCTCAGGGCCAAGGTAAGTGAGGATAGGTCCTGAAATATGGTTATCTGCGCCCCTCCCAATGTCAGGGGTCCCCCGGATCTGGCTTTCGTAAGTATCCTTGTTCTGTCCTGATATCGGTGAAATCTTGCGAGGACTGACCTCGGGCCGCCAGGTGGGCCTCCGGCTCTGTATTCTCTCGGTTTTAGGCTCATTGATGTCCTCGTCTGCGGTCAAGATTTTGATGATGTCGTGTATTGTTTTCTTGAGGTGTTCTTCCCTTTCCCCCCTCATGCTCTGGTATCCCAAAAAATCTTAGATTGTTCCTCCTTTCTCCATTTTCTAAATCGTCCATCTTCAGGCCGATTTCTTCTTCACTCTTCTCCATATTACGTATCCTGAGGTCCATTTGGGTTTCAAGGGTATCTATTGAGGCTTGGTTGTTCTCCACTCCTTCTAGTCTTTCTTCAATATTATCCATTCTCTGTGTAATCTTATCGAGTTTGCCTCAGAGACTGGCGCCCATGTTTTTAATTTCACTCAGGAGGGCAGCAATGTCGCCCTTGGTGGCTGCTGCTCCTGTCTCCAGGGCTTCTGTAGACATCGTGCTTCTCTGATCTGAACTCAGGGAGGGGGTGGGGGGTACGAGGTGCATGCATATTTGGCTAGTCTACTTTTAGTGTTCATGGAGCGGTTGTTGTGTCAGAGGAGGCACACGCCCCTTTTATGGGGGCCTTGCCCTCTTTCGGGATGAATCCGGGTCGGTGGGCCGCGACGCTGCCCGCCTGGCTCGTTGCATCCACGAAACAGGAGGAGGCATTCGCTCTACCCTCCGTTTGGTTGGACGTCTGTTATTGGGTCCAATGTGGTTCTGGGAGCGCACCAGTATTTGGAGCGTCTTGTGCGGAGCAATGGGTGGGTTCACATGTGGTTACTGTCCGTTTTGGCTCATTCAAAAGGAGGGCACACGCCCTGTGTTTTGGGGCCCAACCCTCTAAACTGCCGCCAGTCTCTCTGCGTGGTTCTCTGAGGGCCTCGGTAATCTGTTTTGCAGAGGTTACGTAAGTAGTCCACCAGTTGCGTGTGCCGGGGCTGTTGGTTGTGGCGTTTTAGGCTAGGTGGGTGAGGACTGGCGTCGCTGTGGGGCGTTCCAGTATCCAGGCGTCCTCCCCGATCGATAGGGAGAGGGTTTCTGTGGGGTGGAGTGTTCTGGTGCCCTTAAAGGTTGCGAGGGCGTCGATTCACTGCTGGTGCTTTGTGCAGAGGTTCGTGGGGGGTCCATGGCCGCGGCGGGGGTACCTGGCGAGCTTATGACTTTGGATACCGTTGCTTCCTTTTAGGGCTTTATTGGGGGTTTGTGGCTCGTAGTAATCCTTTGCCTATTGCGCAGTTAGAGTGTCCTTATTTACTTTCAGTGGGCCTTTCCAGTTCCGGAGCCTCCCAGGGAAGTATGGTGGCCTGTGGGTTACTGCTGAGGCACTGAATCCTGGTCCGAGGGCCGTGGGCTTGCAGGTTGGGGTGAGGAGATTCCTCAATGGTGTTGTTCCACCCTCTTGATCTGGAGGTGTGCCGTGTGCCTGCCCTGATCAGGTGGCATGGCAGGGCCACGAGCACTGCTGCCCGGCTCGGGGGGCCCGTGCATATTGCTCCGACAGGGGGCGGGATGCGCAGCGGGACCTTCCTGCGGGTCCCAGACACCTGCACAGTTGGAGATGAAACGTTTATAGGGGAGAGGGGGCGCTCACCTTTCGCGGCTCCACCACTCCCACGTGTCGGGAGTCGATGGGGCCTCCCTGTGGAGCTCTGCGCAGTCCAGAGTTCCGGGGGGGGGGGTGCAGACCCACCTTGTTTCTTTTGTCCATGCCGGCTGCGCGGAACGCAGGATCTCCCTTCTGCGGGCTCTATCCTCGGGTCTCCGTGGGGTTGGGGGCGAGGTGGGGCGGGTAGGCCACACACGGAAGTGCTGGGGCGCCGGTACCTCTTGGGAGGGCAGGGGCCAGGCTTCTCAACTCCTCCTCTGTACGCGGCCTACAGCCCGGATCCCGCTCCTGCGTGTGTCCTGGAGGGGGGGCCGCGCGGTCAGACGGTCTTTGCTCTGGGATGGCTTCTCCGTTTTTGCTCGCGTTTACGGTCAGTCGGGGGGGGGGGTTCCCCTTCTTTCCCAGCACAATCACCAATATGGCATCTACTGCACAGGGTGATTCAGACACAAGGAGAGGGCTGGTTGATTTCACAGATCTATAGTGATCTGATCTTGGTAGACAGGACAGAAGGGATTGAAACCCCGAAGAAAAAGGTGGGAAATAACCCTGGGAGAATCCATTGAAGAAGACTGGGCCTATATACTGAACCAGAACCAAAGGTTTTCCCTTCATTCCAGGTATAAACATACCCATTTCAAATGTCTGCATCAGGTGTACCATACCCCAGCCAGGCTACACAGACACTTCCCTTTCACTCCGGATGCACTGTGGCTCCAAGATGTCGTCTACTGTCATGACACAGAAACTGCATTCATTAGGACCCTTGCCTTACATGTGCATCCCCATGTCTGGGGCCCTTATATTCAATACCCGATTACTACTGCAGTCTGATAAAAAGACAGAGCTGGTAATGTTACTTGGTACTTTACATTCTTGGGACTGTGATTCCTATGCGCTGCTTGGAACAGTGTATACCTTGGGAAAATCTGACTCCATGTTGAGATGTTTGTTAACGTTGACAAATGCAAAAATAAAGTTAAAACATTTTTTTAATTTTTTTTTTTTTTTTTAAGATAGCCGTTCTAACCTCCTCTAAAATGGGGCTCTGTAATGTTTCTTTTTTTTGATTCAGTCAATTTTGGTAGGTTCAGGCCTCCCAAATAGTTTCCAATATTGGTTTCCAGATTAGCCTGTTCTTCATTGTATAGTTCTGCATAAAGGTTTGCAAAAGAGCTCACAATCTTTCTAGCCATCTCCCATGTATTTTTCCTTAGCATCGCGATATTCTTATCAGCCCTCTGCATCTCTAACATCTTGGCTAATAAAGGTGGCAGCCTCTTCCCCCCCCCCTTTTTCATAACTTTTTCTTGAATAGTTTACATTTTTTTATATAACTCCTGATTGTAGCTCTCTAATCTTCTCTCAGAATCTCAAGATGTTTTCCCGACAAATCTGTATTCGACACTGGTTGTTTGGCCAAAAGAGTCCTCACCTCTTGCAGTTCAGAGTTTGGACTTCAAAATCCATTGCTTTTCTTTTTCGCCCATGCCTAATTAAGATCACCCTAATTGTTGCTTTGGCCACATCCCAGACCATGCTCAGTCTAACCCCTTTTCTTAGTTTTTACTGAAGTAAAACTCGATTTCTGACTTTCCCTCAATAAGGAATCCTTATACTGCTACCTTACATTCCCCCTATCCTGCATTGGGAAGGCCAACTCTGCCTTGGCAATGTCGAGATCAGACCAAGCAATTGGTATTGTTTCCACTTCCCCATATATATATATGGCGTTGAACTCATTCCACTAGCAAATAATCCAGTCTAGAGTGGGACGAGTGCACTTGGGAGTAGAAAGTGTAAAACCTATCCTGTGGGTTACTCAGTCTCCAGATGTCTACCAGTCCCATTACCGTCAGAGCTTTCAGAGTCTCTATAAAAATCTGTGTTCCTTTGATAAACTGTTTTTGGTTGGGTATACAATCAGATTAAAATCCCCCTCAAATATAGGGTGGCCCTCAGCCACCTCTTCTACCTCCTTCATCACCTTGTCCAGGTATAGAAATTGTCCAACATTCGGTGCAGAGCAGCATCCCATCTTGAGTTGGACTCCATTTAATATTACTTTCAGAAGTAAAAGCCTTCCTTCCAACTGCCTTCTCACGTTGGTTTCTTCTAATGTTTAATTGTTTGAGAATAATATATCCTACTCCTGGTTTCTTAACCCTATGTGACGCACTGAAGGCTTGCCCTACACCTGCCCAATAACTATCGCTCTCCTCTCCTGGTTTATAGTGTCTATCCGGCTTTCTCTAACCACTAATGAGTGCTTGTGTGGAAAATGTATTCCCTTGACATTGGGTGTGGCTACCTTCCATAGCCTGTCCATCAAACGCCCTCCCATCATCTCCAGACAATTTTTCAAGCTCCTTTCTCTGCTGTTGCCCCATGTCTTTGGTACCCTTACCATTTGTTCACGATTAATTTCGCACAAGCTACATCCTTACTTTCTAGTATCTTCCACCTTTCGTCCGGTAACAGAGGACCACCTTTCCCACCCTCAGCCTGTTTGTAACTTTACAAACCAAAAACATTGATAGGAGTGGAGAGACCCATCATATTTCCTGAACATCTTCCATCCTCTCCCCTCCTTCCCCCTGCTGAAAATGGCATCTGTGCCCTTGTGAGACACCCTGTTGGACCAAGCAAACAAGGGTCACCAGTGATCACTCACTCCATTTATTCACCCATTTCCCTTCTCCCCTTATATCCCCACAGAAATCCAATAACCATTATTTCACCTTTGGACTGCTAGAGTTCCACAGGTAGAACCCACTGCCTCAAAGTCTTCACTTTTCACGTAAAGCATCGTCCTTTACCAATACGCATCTGCAACAAGGAATTGAATTTTTGAATCTTCCAGGAGCCTGGAATTTCTACTCTTTCTCCCCTACTACTTCCTTTGTCCTCTGGAGGGCCGGTCTCTGTAGCTTGAGGTCTTGATTGAGGAACGTCAACAAGTAACGTTGCATGTATAGCTCGGTGTATGTCTGCCCTTTGCAGCAGTTCGTAAGATTGTCCATCCAATTGACCTCTTTCTGTCTCAGCCATTCGGTGAGCGGTCTACATTCCTTCCTCTTTGCCAGCATTAGGTCTAATGATTTTTTATATATTTGTATCCTGGGGCCCTTATGCGAATGACATTCAATTCTCTAGCTTTCAATAGGATACGCTCCTTATTCCTGTAGCCGTGGAAACTGAGCACTACATATCTGGGGCCTTTACTCATTTGCCATTCACAATGTGCTCTGTCCAGCTGGAGATTCAGAGATTAATCCTTGAAGAGCACTTGAACCATCCCCTTCACCTCCCTCGCTACTGTTCCCTGGGATTCTCCTTCAATCTCCGGCAGCCCAAAGATATGGCATTTACACATCCTTTGCCGGTTCTCGGTATAATCAATCTGTCCCCCTCTCCTTTAATTTCACATCTGTTTTAAGCTCTTGTAGATCAGCAGATAATGTATTATTTTCTACTCTCTCTTCCACCTTTTGCAGCCTGTTCTTAAAATCTGTGCAAGAGACATGAATTTCTGGCTTGATGGCTTTAGTTTCCTCCAGTTCATCCTTAAAGGCATGGTCTAGTAAAAATTTTTATTGTCCCTACGAGTCGGCCATGTTTTCTAAGCCTAAGTGGCTCGATTTTAGAAAACTTTCCTATGGACCTTACCTGAGTTTTCGTCCATTGAACGCACGCGAAAACAAGCACCATGGAGACGCCATTTTCTGATAATCCTATCTTTTCCCCGATCGCCCTGGCTGACCTGCTTTTGCGGCACTAAATCAATTCCCCCGCCCCTGAGCCTGACATTATCAAAACATGCATATTCCCCGCCTCTCCCCGTGACGTTACTGTGCTGCGTAGGCAAACACGCCCAGTCGTCTTCTGCGCGACTCCACACAGAACCCGGAAACCAACACAGATCAACTCACAACACAGCGCGCCACAATTCGGAATATGAAACTGTACTTTAAAATGAAACAGCAACACGGTACTTTTGGTAAAGTACATTTATTTGACATTAAATGTTTAGAGAATATTCAGCAATTGACATATGAACTCCGGAAGCCATTTATTTTCTTTTATCTGTATCCGCAATAACTGTTCCGTTTCATCTTGAGTCATGCGCTGTTCCTTTATGGTACACAGGGTGTTCCTTTTCGTAAAAAGAATCACTTTGGAAGCACAGTGAACCGCAAGGCTGTTCCATCAAGTAGGCACTAGGCCAGCGTAAAGGTTGATATGTTGCTTCTAGACACTAGTACAGCGTAAAGGCATGTGGGCCCTTGGCGATCGTCCCATAATATGGTGATCGAGCTCCAGTTGTTGACACGAAGCTGCAGGTGTCTGCTGAAGAATCCATCTGCCGGTGTCTCAAACAGGTGGCAGTGGCAGAAAGGGATCAAATACCTGTTATGAAAACAAAAAAATGATGATTAGTCTCGCTAGCCGAACTTCATTAATATTACTCATTTTATTTATTACGGCCGATCAGAAACTATTTGCTTGCAAGGATAGTTCAATGGAGTATGTTCGTCTCTAAAATCAATGCGAAAAGTAACGAGATAAATCGAGGCCAACACACAATGATAAACGACAGTCTACATGCGTGAGGAATGATATGATATATGATATGGCATTTGTAACGCGCCTATACTCAAGTGTTTCTAGGCGTGACGAGGCAGGTGGGGAACAAGGGCAGACAGACAATGATCCTACTAGGCCAGGTGTCTTTCTGATCGCGCAAGGGGATGGGCTGTACATGGTTAGTTGAATACAAATTAAATAATAGGGCCAGCTGGTGGCAAGTGCAAGGTAAATGCCGGGAGAAGTAGCTGAAGGATACAGAGACAGTCCCGTAGTGCAGGGAAAAGTGGCTGGGCCAAGGACCGAGATCGGTGAGACCAGTGGACCTGCATGCCCATGTGCCCACTACGAACAGTTTTACTTGCTTTTCCTAGCTCTTCATTCATTCATTTATTCATGCACCCATTCATTAAATCTTCATTCCAGTATAAAAGCGTGTAAAGATTTACTTACATTATATTTGAAATTTCCATTGTGTCTCTTTGTAATGCAGTCTGTAAAACGGACCGTGCTCTTGACAATGATTTTTCGTATACTGACCTAAAACTGAAATTCGGTCTAGTTTCTGAATTTTCTGCCTTATCGTCTCTTACGTTATTGTGCACTCCCTTCAAATGTAGTTCTTTCAGCATGGTCCCTGTCTCAAGGTCAAAAAACAATAGACCCTTATACTTCCAGTGCGACTTGTGGGCCTCATCTGGGCGCTGTCCTTCGCATTCTTTATTTGCAACATCACGTACTATAGGCATCTGTGAGAACTTGAAGTTTAGAATCCGTCTATGTAGTGCGCCTCAATGTGCAAATGCGAACTGGCTTCTCTCCCAAATGCCACGGGCCGCTTGGCTGGCGCGTTCTAAGTGCCCCAATTATGTCCCCGTTGTCTGCGAGCTTTGCAGCCCAAATTGAGACATTTAATTTTTGGCGGAAGGTCAGGGAAAGTATAAAGTACCACAGGAGTGGAGTTAAAAGTGAGATTTATTGTTTTTTTTTTTTTTTTTATTATTTGCAATACGCAAGCCTCCACTCCGTTAACAGTGCGCAGCATTTACATGAGATGAGACATGAGAAAAATATATACATACACATATATGAGGTGAATAGAGAGAATTCAAAGATGACACCCAGCTTGTTCGCCACCCATGATGGTGAAGGTAGGGGTTAGGGTTACAGGTACACTGTACAATAACATTTATTTACAAAAAGACAATCGTATTGCAATTATTTAAACCGGGATTTGTACTTCACAATCAGCTGTGCTTCGGGTGGGCATGGCACAGTCGCAATCGGTGGCAATGGATCACTGCTCTGCACAGAAACGTCCAAAATTCCATATCTGTGCTTCTCTAACACAGCAACAATAAGGCCTTTCACAAAGTCGAACTGCATTTCATCATAGACTGGTTTGATCACCCATTGCTTACTTCGTTTTGAAAACACCTTAGTGTAGCGAGGCATCCTTACTTTACACCTAGTCCTAGATTGTTCACGTCCGACATTGCTGTTATGGGCCAAGACTGCTAGTAGAGTGCAATGTTTCATGCCCCGAAAGCTAAAATGCAAGCGCTTTGGCCTGTACTTTAGGCACATATTGTGGAACACCTCCAAATCTCCTGTGTGACAGAATTCTGTCAGTCCTCTCAAATCTCTTGATAGAGTTTTGTCGAAAACAATCTTCTCAATGGCTTTGTGTGTCGGTGAAGATGGAATCAACCACTTCTTCTTCCGTGCCTCCTCTGGGGACAAAGGGCCATGTTCACATTGGTGGAAATGTTAATTTGCTGTCCAGCGGTGAACGTTGGTACAGTGGTGCATCAGTGACCGCCATTTTTCAAGTAGTATTTCCACTGACTCCTCACAAGTTTTTGAGCTCCACCAAAGATGGTTGGTGATAGAATGTGACCACTGCAAAATACTTTCAAAACCTTTTTTTTTCCCTGCAGCCGAGATTTTCTTATTGATTGATTTAGCAAGATGCCATACGTCAAATTGATGTTTAATATGTGGGAACTGCTCTCTCATTGTCTTGGCAATTGAAACGTGTCTATCCGTGGCTATGAGGTCGATGTGCATTCCCCTCGATTGTAGATATTCCACTGATTTTATAAAACCTAGTTTCTCCATGGCCACTGAGGATGTACATTGTGTTACCTGCACGACCACCGAACTCACAATTTTCTTACTATCCATGTCCTGAAAGTGGTAGGTGCAGCACTTGGCAGAAAATCCAGGGCTGTCGCACTGTCCATCGCCGGCTAGCCTGAATCGTTTGCCTTTGAATGTACTTGCTAGAGACAATTGTTCAATTTTCCAAGCATCACTAATGGCCGGAAACAGATAATCACGTTGGTATGTATAGTACAGCGCTTTAGAAATGAAATGGAGTCCCACAAACTGAAAGAAAGCCCCTAACTTTCTAAAACTGGAGCCACTAAAAAGTGATGCAGCTGCACACAGTAGATTGCCTGCTGGCAGTTTCCCCAGCATCGGTTGTGCAGACCATGAGAACCTATGATTTAATTTACAGGCGCCATTTATTTTGACGTTACTGCCTTTTATTTGACGAGTCACATTAATCAATGGCTTCCCACATACTTTCCCTCTAATGGAATGCACACATTTCAGCATACTTATAATTTCCATCAAACAACTGTCGAATACAATGTATTTGCTCTCTTTCATTAGACTGTCATCCTGCGTCAACGTTTTTCGGCCTTTGACGTTGTGGAGATTTCAACACATTGGTAAGTAATATCGCTGATATCAAGTTCTGATGCGTCTATGGATGCTGCGGCTGGTTCATTCTCTGTCATTTCAACATCTATTACTTCGACATTGATGGGAGAACACAACAATGTCGACAGGTTTTTTGGTGGCAAATTTTTGGCGGGTGTAGATTGTGTAAATAGATCTGCAACTACTTCAGAGCTATCTTCAATACATTCAATAACATCTTCTTGTGGTGGTGCGGTCGCACTGTAGCTATGGTCCAATGCAACTTTGCTGTAGTCTCCAAACACAATTAATTCATGTTCTGGCCATTGGACATGAGCATCTCGAGCCTGAACACGCCTCGCCTCAATTAATAGTTCCTCCATAGTGTACACGGTCTGGCAAGCCACATCTCTCATTCGCTTCACTGTCTGTGTGTGTATAGTTCTGACACCCACGGGTAACTGGAGGAGAGATTGGAAAAGGGATGTTCAGTTTAAACACAAGATGGAGTGTAGTAGAATTGACTGGAAAAAAACATAAAATAGTCCCCAGCACAAACATTTTTTTAAAGTTATGAACTGTTTGTAACTAACCTTTTTTTGTTTTTTTTTCTTTGCAACTTTTTTGACTGGACCTTCAACATCTGCACGCTGTAGCTCCGATTCGTTTCCGCATGTCCTCCCTTCCTCTTGCGCTGCAACGACTATATTTTCTGTATCCGCATAGACAGCACGGAATGAGGCTCCATCGTCTCCCTGAAACATAGTACTTTCATTACTATGTATCAAAATATTGTTAGCATAAAACACACGTGAGGACGAACACACAGGTACATCTCCATAGCCAAATACGATTTAAACATTGTGTGCAACAATCAAACGACAAGTATTCGACCAGTGATGATCTATTTCGATGGAACTGTCAGTATCCATACCTCTGGCTCTGCATGCACTGCCATGAATGGTTGTATTGGAGAGGAGGCATCCGCATCTCCCTGAAACACATTACTTGCATTAGTATGCTTTTCAATATTGGAAACACAACACACACTTGGGGTCGACGGCACAGGTACATATAAAGAGATAACCGCAAATGATGCATTGTCCAAAAGAATCAAGGAAAATCCAAATATGATCACATTTCATCGACTAATTTCAACGATTCCTTTACATCTGCATCATCTAAATGAGATGTTGTGATTGTGGTGGAAGCTCAGTCGTCTCCCTGAAACACAGTACTTGCGTTAATAGGGAAGAAAGTATAGCAAATGGAATCACGTTATATGATGACGCTCGATGGAGCTGTCAGTAGCCATAACTCGTGCTGCCGAAGAATATGTAGGGATGTTGTAAATGTAGTGCGCACTTCCGAAAGCTGTTGCGCCGATTCGTATACGCAAGGTCCCGCTTCCACTTCCCCTGGAATTACTTGAATGTCAGGCTCGGCATCAAGTGCAGGGGTTGACGCTCCATCAACAGCCTGAAACATAGTACTTGCATTAGTGAGGATTACAATTGTGAAAACATAACACACACCTGGGGTCGACAGCACAGGTACATATCAACGGCTAACCACGAATGAAACATTGTGTAGAACAATCAAACGACAAGAATTCCAGCTCTGATGATGACGCTCGATGGAGCTGTCAGTATCCATACCTCCTGATGTTGAAAAACATCTAGAAATGTTGTAGATGTGGCGGACGCTTCAGCATCTCCCTGAAAGACAGTACTCGCATTAGTATGGATAATTAATTATAACTGAAAAAAAACACCAGTGGACGATAACTAAGGTGTATATTAATTGGAAATCAGTAACCAAACATTCGGTAAAATAATTACACGATAGAATAAAACAAGTATGTAGCGGATTAGCCTAGTAAGATTACCTGATACGCGCTAGAAGTGGTTGATAACTGCGACCACGTCAAGGATGTAGAATGTTCTTGCTTCAGATTCAAGGGATAGTCAAGAAGTTGTAAAGGTCAATTAATGATTGATAATGAATTGCCAATATTAAAAATAGCCATGTAAACCGACAGAATACTTGAAAAATGCTCAATACAGCACAGTTCCCTGTCCCCATATATATATATACATTGCGTTTGTGGGTTATGAAATCGAAAAAGAATATATTGATAAATGTCATTATTCAAAAAACTATACACTCATATCAATATCGAAATTATTACAAGGGATAGAACACCTACAATATCTATTAATCCATTCGGCTACACACTACCGCAAGGCCGAAAGCTAAATCCGGACACTTGACTCACCGGTGGCGGAATGTGGACGAATAGAGTGGGAATAGTGTTTTCGCGCAATTTCTGTGTCGTTCGCCGTTTATTCTTCTTTGTTACCCAAGAAGTTGTGTACATGTCCAAGGAAAAGTGCCGGCTGCAGATGCGGTATCGATCACCCCTCTTGTCCTCTAAGACTTGTTGGACTCTACTTTCCAGCTCATCCAGTGGGTATCCGCAATGTCTGACCCATTCTCTTATTCGATCAACAGTTTTCGGGAATACATGCATTGTAGTTCCTTCAGATTTCGCATGGGTCTTCGAAGGGCAACCGCTAATCGAACAGGCAGGCATTGTTGATAAATCTGAAAAGTAAATATCGACATTATTATACAATCTTCAAGAATAAAGATTTGATACAAAAGTAAATGAATCATGCAATGATCAATGCAAGGTTTGTTTTGGTCGCAGGAACTATACCAGTTCATTATGTGCTGCTTAGTATTTGCATAAGTTGCAGAAATGTATAATTGATGTGACTGAAATCTGAACATGTGACTCGTCCCTTGGATGTTCTGTCTTGCACGAGAAGGAAACATGCTAACTTTATTGACTGGACCCCCGAAGGATGCAATTCAATCACAATAGTCACAGATGAAAATAAATAGATCTATTGATAGCATAGCAATGGAAACTCAAGTCAATACCAATGAGACCAATGAACATAGCACTATTGTGTACTCTACTCGAAAATAGATAGAAATTTAAAAATCTGCGAAATATGACCAGGATACATGGCCTTACCTTGACCAACAAACAGTTGGATTCAGCAAGCAGAGCAGTATGTTGCAGGAGAATAGGTGGATGGCCACAGGTAGCGCACTGATGGGTATGCTCGAAGCGGTCACAGAAGTTCACGGATAGCACGACGACGAGCAGATTAGCATAGATCTCAGTGGTTCCCAGGTAGCACGTTCAAGAGTTGACTTGCAAAGCACAAAGATGTTCTCATGAGACATATCGAGTGGTTTTTAAAGTATTAGAAACTGGGGTGTGTTTGTGAATGAATGACGTATGTATGTCGTGGTATTAGGGGGCGGCCTGCTTGAAGGGGAGGCCTGCCTGGAGACACGGGGTCTGAGGAGGCCATGTGACCGATGGCCCCTTTGGCGTGGGACACCTTTTGAAGTGTACATGTAGTTTGGCACCTTGGCCGTTCGCGCCCGTCACAGCCCCCCATGCCAGCACGCATTCACCGGCGCGAACCGCCTTTGATACAAGGGGGTGGGATGGATGGGCCTGGGGCGTGCAGATAAGGCACAGGAAGACTGCTGAATGGAGACACACTTATGTGGATTGCAGGGGGGCGGCCTGCCTCAGGGGAGGCCTGCCTGGAGACACGGGGTCTGAGGAGGCCATGTGACCGATGGCCCCTTGGCGTGGGACACCTTTTGAAGTGTACATGCAGTTTGGCACCTCAGCCTTTCGCGCCCCTGACAGCCCCCCATGCCAGCGCTCATCCCCAGGTGTGAACCGCCTTTGATACAAGGGGGTGGGATGGATGGGCCTGGGGTGTGCAGATAAGGCACAGGAAGACTGCTGAATGGAGACACACTTATGTGGATTGCAGGGGGGCGGCCTGCCTCAGGGGAGGCCTGCCTGGAGACACGGGGTCTGAGGAGACCATGTGAACAATGGCCCCTTGGCGTGGGACACCTTTTGAAGTGTACATGTAGTTTTCCACCTTGGCCGTTCGCGCCCGTCACAGCCCCCCATGCCAGCGCGCATCAGTATATCGTTGCTTATCATTAACAAATGCCACATACCAGAGATTCTTGTGAGCACAGACCCACACTTCAACCAGTGTATTATAGTGGTCAAGACTGTATAATCCAATGGTAAATGTTAGTATAGATATATGCGTGACTTTTATAGAGACATAACCTACTGAAAGACTTTGAACAAGTGTGTTTTAGTGCATGCATTATCGAGAATATGTTATGTTAGCTTAGATAGATAGTGACCACCCTGCTTCACAGCAACCAGACCTTCACCCATTCGGAGCAGAGATGTCGGACGTCCATCCTTGAATGGAGACACACTTGATTCATTTAAAAAAATCGAGACAACCGTTGTTACAATATATGTGGTGTTTTATTTTGTATCTTATTTTCATGACACAAAAATACAAGACTTTAAAGATTATACAGGTCAGGTTGCAGCACAGCGAGAGAAAATCCCCTGTACTGACCGCTGTCACTCGGGAACGTTTCTCTAATGGCATGAACGGCACAGGCGGGTATCACTCTTCGAACGCGGTGTCCAAGCCTCCCGTGAAGCCACCATGTAAAGGAACAATAGGCCACCAGCCTGTACCACCTGTGAAAAGGAATGAAACGAACTGTTTTTAAATTACCAAGATAAGTTTAATAAACGTTTGTCGTCAATGACAATTCTTGTAACTAATGGCATTTTACACGGACACATGCTATCTAGACAATGCACACTATTCAACGACTTACATGCGTTACAATGATATGTAGATGTAATTTTGGATATAGTAGAAGACCATGAAATAGGAGTGGCATGACAAGCAGAGTATACTTACTCGTTACTCGGATTACGAGGACGAACAGTTGCTCGAAGTTCGTGCATAAGCACCATCATTATTCTCAACACGGCCCGTGTGAGGCAGGCTGCCCTGAAGTCTGGCAGCTCGGTGATGCATTGCGGTCGTGGCTCGACTTCCGAAATGTAGGCCAGGCATCCAGAGTTTTCTCGGCAGCAGCAGTTCTCGTCCTCGGTTGGCATTAGCTCGCACCGATTGCATGTGCACCAGGTGGAGACGCCATCCAATTGACTAGGCCCAGGCTCTTCATCTGTTGATTCGTCCTGCCAACTGCCGTCCGAATCCCCATCGTTTTCGCGTGCTTCCCTTTCCAGTAGTTCCTCCTCGGTATACTCGGGCTCGTACATGTAGGGCATTATTGTAGCCATTGTGTGTTAAACAAACTAAAATAATTTATAGCGGTGGTACTGGTATGTGTTCACACGGGCTACAAGCGGCGAAGGTAGCTGACCAGAGCACTGAAACGAGTCACAGAATACTCAAAGTAACACAGAGAGAGGATCGGAATCGGAAATCGGCTGCTGTGTGTTGTGAAACGGTCTGTTTATACTTATTGAGGAGAGAGGCGTCCTGCCATTTCCATGGCGACACGTCATTAGCTGAAGCGCAGCGAATGTTGACACGAGACGTGCTTTGGCGTTGGGAAATGGGCGGTATGAGTCTGCTGATGACAGGCTCAGGGGCGGGGGAATTGATTTAGTGCCGCAAAAGCAGGTCAGCCAGGGCGATCGGGGAAAAGATAGGATTATCAGAAAATGGCGGCTCCCTGGTGCTTGTTTTCGCGTGCGTTCAATGGACGAAAACTCGGGTAAGGTCCATAGGAAAGTTTTCTAAAATCAAGCCACTTAGGCTTAAAAAAACATGGCCGACCCGTAGGGATAATACAATTTTCTACTAGACCATGCCTTTAATATCTTATTTGGTATCCATTTGCTTCCGTTCAGCTCTCAAATTTGAAACAGACTTCCTCTGTGGCTTTCATGTTTACATCTTGTTCTGGGGGGTTCCTGGACTCTAGCAAAACCTTGCAGCTTAGTCCTCCATCCACTCTGTCACCCTTGTTCTTGCATTCACTGCCTGTAACCGGTTCTTCTTCCACACTCCTAACAGTAGGGAATTCAGTGGACGCAGGCAAGCAATTTACCACACATTCCACTCTTATGACTCTGGCTACACAACATTAGAATTCAGTTCAATAGTACCTTCTCACCCACTTTTGGGTATTGCCATGTTAAATGCCCCTCTTCCTGGGTTTGATGCAGTGGATTTCTTTTTCTATTACGTCAGTTATAACCACCATATCTCCCCCTGCCTCCCTCCCGCTAGGGTGCTTGGCTTCGTAATACTCTGCTCCATCTTGTTTGGACCATTCGGCTCAGTGAGCTGTGCGTGCTCTCCCCTCTAAACCCCCTTGGACCTTCCAACTGAGTTGGGTGCCTGGCAGTCGGTGAGCCTACACAGCCGTTAGTTGGCTGCTTTCCCTTTCACAGCACTTTCCCCTGCTCCACACCATCAGGAGGACACCATCATTTTGCGAGGCAAATCTGTTCCTCAAATCATTAACCCTCGTCCCACTGCCCACCTCTCCACCCTATCCCCTCCAGCTCCTCGAGAGGAAGGGAGTAGGTACGGAACTTCTGCCGTGCACGCTCAAGACTTGGGATATTTGGTTTATTACCATCGATTATGGTTATCCATGAATTAAATCGAATGCAAAATGTCAGCGGAAGAAAATAGTGAAAGTAATTTGAACGAAAATGACTGGGGTTTTTTCTCTCACTGACATTTCTGGCAACCCGCTCCCCTCCAACCCCCTTACTTAACTGTTGGCGGCAGACCTCGCTGTGTCCAGAGGTTTAGGAATGGACAGGGATTTAAAGAGAAGTGAAAGGCAATACCGGCTTGCTACAATCCCTCATGGCCATTTACAAAGCTGGGTCTGAAATATTTTGTTGAACATGTCGATGTTTACATACAGTTTACTCCATTGCCAACAATCTTACCCTTGTGGTTATTTAGTGAAAAAGTAATGTTCATACATATGTTGAGCACAAGGAAAATACACACTACATCGATGTAGTGTGGCACAACTTGATACAAAAAAAAGAAATGCTCTGACCTGGTTAACTTGAAAGTAATTCCCATCATCTTCGATCTGAATCTTTGCTGCAGATTTACCAAACTTCTTTTCGACTTTTATTGGCTTTATGCACTCCTGAACAGAGGTAAAAAATAAATTTAAAAAAAAGGAGAACGGATTTGATAATTGTAGCAATGCTGCGAGCAGCTGTACAGCCTCAAAAACATGAAAGAATCAAATAATGCTTTCCACTCAATTCTAGCGTATGTTTCTATAACATGTTCCAATACATTTTGTGGATTGCTCCATTCGGAACACTTCGGATGTACAGCACAAATAATCTGTTAATGAAGGTAAAATATGATACAGGTTATTCAATGCTGGGACTCCTGTACTTTTAAATCACGTCTTCCAGCCCCGCCACTACCCCCTTACCTTCTGAAAGATTCCTGGGAGAGTCGTACCCTCAGAATTGAGAATGTATCATTTCTTGCAATACACGTTCTGGCAAGGATGTAGAAGCTTTGGCTTTGTTTTTTCTGCATTAATAAAATGTGTGCACGTAATTTAATCTCTGAAAGGGAATCTGCTGAACAGTTTCCCCTCTCATAACGCTACACGCCAAAAGCAGCATGTTTGTGCCTTACGACATCAGTATCCTAGTCTGCAGCGCATGCTCTACCGTGGCATAGAGCAGGTTAAGAGATCATAAGTACTTGCAGTTTACAGCTGCATTGACAGCCAAGTCTATGCAGAGCAGGGACTCCATTTAAAACATGCATCCCTGTACCAAACCACTATAATTATGAGCCTTCTCATCTGGTGGCAGAGAAATCTTTAAATAGAAGCCATACCAGAGTTATGGTATGGTGGATGGTATTCTAATAATTATTACAGCCACAGCAATTTGATATCACACATGCATCAACCCTGTCAGCCCAGATCAGGTTTGAAGGCATTATGTGTATTCTCCTAAAACAGGTTAGGCATTGCCACGGCTGGCAGAAAGGTAGCCCTTGGGATTGCCTCAGTTCCTTTGTCAGGCAAGGTAATCCTCCCTGGAGAAGCAGCCACTCCACAGGAAGCTGGCGTGGGAACATAAATGAAATGGCACAGCCATTCACAAAAGGGTAGGCCTCAAACCAGGGTGCTGCATATCTAAAGGTCTTTGATTCTACTGAGAATGGGGGCGGGGGGGCAGGACTGGGGTGACTGTAGACAGGGAGCTATTTACAGCTGGAAGAAGGTTCCACCATCTTGTTCCTCTCTGCCTCCATCTTTCCTTCCTGTCCTCTACAAACTGAGAACGGAGAACAAGGAACAAGGGTGCGATGCCAGATGGCAAAATGCATTTGTTCCAAGAACAGGAATTGGACCCCTGAAGCAGGCTGCCTTAAGTCCAATTAACTGAGGGTTTTCACCGTTAAAAGAAGGGGTTTCCCAACACTTCTTTAAATCATCTTTTGGACTTTAAACATTTCAAGAAGATTTCGTCAGACCCTATTGGGAGAGAAGTCCTTTCCAAAGCCCACCAGTTGCGGGGTGAAGAGAGGTGCTCCAAGGAAGAGGCAAGCTGTCCCCTAATCATCCCAGAGCTCCCGAGAACCAAGACAGCCAGTATTCCTGCAATTCCGCAGTCTAACTGCTGCGATCCGCGATTAGAGGGTGTTCGACCCAGGTCGAACCACAAGGGCTCTCCAGAGCTGCCTTTGACACATCACCTTTCGAACCGCAGTCTGCCAGTTTGAACAAGTTTGACGCCAACTGAAGCAAATCAGTGTCTCAGCTCGAACAGAAGTGTGCTGCTGGATTTGCATTGCTTGAACCGCCCTTCGCACTACCAGTGTTTTCATTGATATCGAGCCGAGGATGCAACCGCTGCTTGTGTTCTTCCCGAGCCCCATCAGACCGCCTCGCACCCTCGAGCATCAAATCGAAACTGGTGACCTCCACCATCCACACCGCTCGAGCCGCTTCGAACCGCAGCCTTCATCCAGTTCGAACACATTTGTCGGTGGACGACAAGAGTGCTGCATCTCTCACCGACATGAACAACCAAACAGCACCATGGGCCTCATCACGAGTTTGGCGGTAACCCTTAAATGCGGCGGTAACGCTATTACCGTCGCATTTAAGGGTCTGCCAAATCACGGGCGTTTGGCGGATTTACCCCCAGCTCCGAGCTGCGGCCAAATCTACTGTGATTTTGCCAATTTTTGGTGCCAGTACCGTCAACGGTAATACCCATGGCTATAATAGCGCCGAACATTCCCCATTGGGCCCAATGGGGAATGGAAAATTCCCGAAAGGGCCCAATGGGGAATGTGGATTTACCATTCCGCCAAACCCGGGATCCGGCGCGCCAGGGGGGTTTGGCGGTAGGGCCAATAGCCCCAGTGGTAATACCACCGGGGTTAGCACCCAACTTGTGATGAGGCCCCAAGTTTGGTTCAGCATTGTTTAACCACAAAGACACTACAAAAAGGTATTATTGCCCGATAATTGCCACCCTGGTCCAGGTCCATTTAGTAGTACAAATAGTTATTGAATGAAGACTTCTCACTAGCAAGTCAGCTGAAAAAAACTGCATCAAGGCGCTAGAGACAGGCAAGGTCATCATAATCCCTTTTTGAAACTCAAGAACATATCCTTTTCAACAATGAGTTTTTTTTATTGCCCTTTCTCCCCCAGCTTCATTACCCCGAGTGCTGCATCTGCATCTAGGCATATTCTGATTTCTTTGTACAAGGGTGAGTTTTTACAGTGTTGTCTAGTTCATTATTATTGTATATGCTGTGTTTAACTAAAAGTATATATTTTTATAGAACCTTGATGGCATGTTCCTTTATTTTGGACGGTTATACTTTGTTGTTTGGGTTGCTACTGAACCACATTCAAACCCTTAGATAGTATAGCCTTCCCTCAGCCCAAGTTACCACAAAAGGCAAAGGACCTATATCGCTTAACTGTGCCTGTTTTACCTTTCTGACTGCGTTGGCTCTTGATTTGTAGAGGTGAGGGCTAAGTAGGTGTTTTAGCCTCTACTCATCCGTCTCAGCAAATGACACAATATGGAGAAAGGAGCCATACGGTGTGTGGTGACGGTTGGAAAGGGAACATGAACCTTTAGTACTGTGAGTAACTTCTACTTTGGTACATCTTGTCAACTATCCTCCAGACTCATGGAATAGACCATCAAGCAGCCAGAAAGATTTTTAATGGAGGATAGCAACTATACTATTTAACCAAAAATGTTCATGAGCAATGAATGACCGAAAAAAGGGGTCTAGAGCAGTCATGCAGGGAACCATGTTTGTAGGATGTGCGTGGCGTAGTCTGGCGTATGTCTTTACTTCAGCGGTATTCACTTCTTCTAAACTTAAATTCAGGTCTTCCCTTATAGTCTTTTTCTAGTCCATATTCTTCACCCTACCCAGGGGGCCGTGAGGATCGGTCTGAGGCAACACGTGTTTCTTGGAAGCAAGACAACGCAGCACCACAGAGGTTTGAATCTCGTCCATGTGCTTAGACACTGGTCTCCGGTATTAGGGGCGCAATCAAATATTGATTTACTAACTTTTATTCGGCATTAAAACCATAAAAGTACATTGCAGAAAACATATAAAAAAAGATAAAGATTAAATAGCAGATGATTTCTAAATTCACAGTGTAAAGGATACATATTTATAAAATTGCAAGTTACAAAATACACATTAAATAAATTCATAATGACAAAAATAAATACGATAATCTATAATCATGTTTTTCACAGTTTAAAAATGGCAATTTATCCTTTAAAAGTATCACAACTGTTTTCCTCATATTAACGGACAGGGGAAAGTATTTACTCGCAGCCCCCGGCTATACTTATGATTTCATCGTATAGGATTCTAATCATCATACAAAGTGTTTGACCATTATCCTCTGGTGGGATTCAGTAAATGCACAACCCCAAATTTACAAAAACAAACCTGGAATAGGCTCACATCTCCCATAGATAAATATATTAATGACAGATTTTACATATTCGGGTGCATTGCTTGTGGAACGCGGGACGGTAGGCCATGTGCTGTTGGCGGTGTGTTTCGGTGAGTGGCAAGAGGGAAATGTCTGAGAATTGTCTGCATTTCCAGCCAATTTCAGAGACATTTCCCTGTGCCCACTCAACGAAACACGTCGCCACCAACAGATGTCATACCTTCTCGCGTTCCCACAGGTGTCCCGACGAAAAAGGTACCTCACATGTTTGGGTGCACCTACCGGGGGCGCAAAAGGAAAAGGGTAACCCGCTGGTAACCCCAAGCCTTTCGCCACAGCACAATTTATTACCCAGAACCCCAGACAAAGTGAACATTGTGTTTTTTCCCCACCAAACATCACACTTTGTCGGGGATTGTCGCTAATAAAAACTGGGGCAATTTGCGCAAGGCAGACCTCTGTGGATTCCCAGGGGTGTCCTCTTTTGAAAAATGCATGGGGTTCCCCGTTTTCCTTTCTGGCTTCGACACCCTAGGCCCAAATCTGTAGGTTTCCCACATGAACACAATGGGCAGTGGCGAAAGGCTTGGGGGTGACCAGTGGGTTACCCTTTTCCTTTTGCGCTCCCGGTAGGTGCACAGACACGTGAGGTACCGTTTTCATCGGGACACCTGTGGGAACGCGGGACGGTAGGCCATGTGTTGTTGGGGGCGTGTTTCGATGGGTGCGTCGAGCGAAATTTGCAGAAAAAGCGTTTTTTCCCCCACATTTCGGACTTTGCGGGGCTGTCTGGGTAAATAATTCTGGGGCGATGTGCGCAAATCATACCTCTGCGGATTCCCACGGGTGTTCTCTTTTTGGAAATGCATGGGGTTCCCGGTTTTCCTCGGTGGCTTGGACACCCAAGGTCCATATCTGTATGTTGTGCCGGTCGGCAGAATGTCTGATATTTCGCTCTGAAAACAGACTTGGGGTTACTTGTGTTTTAGGCTTTCCCCTTGGCAGCCAGGTAGGTGCACCCACACATGTGAGGTACCGTTTTCATCGGGACACCTGTGGGAACGCAGGACGGTAGGCCATGTGTTGTGTTTGTGTGGTTTACATAATGTTTTGACCCATTTGTTGGTGCCCTTTGTCTCACAACCCTTTCATTTCCCAAACGTGACCTACATTTAGTCGCTGCTTTAGCCACCATACACTTTTGTAACCTGCACAAATCACCTACCCTTGAAAAGGTCTGTATGCTTGCCGTTCCTCACCACATTGGTTTTCCCAATTTACACATGCTAAGTGCGTCTGGTCAGGCCGTGAGCGTAAAACTCCTGTGTACCATGGCTCAGTGTCTGGCTTGTGGTATTGCTTGTTTTGTAAAACACTACAAAGAAATGTATGCTCTCCTAACTGCAAGCGTCGGGGGAATGTAGCAGAGCATTGCTTTTCTCAAAATTCATAGAAGCCATTGCCGTACCAAGCCAACCATGTCCAACACATACCTTTTTTTTCAGTCATTTTCCTGCTTTTCCCCCCATTCGATGGCAGTTTCCTCTACCTAGTTGTTGCCTGACCTATGCAAATCACCCCTTCCTAAACTTGGAATTTTGTCTACTTTTCAGAAATATATGCCTTTCTGTCCTCCAATTTGGCTTTCCTGCCCTTTTCTTCCATTCCGTCCATGCATGTCCAATTGGCAAAAATGGCCAAAATCGCCTACCTCTCACAAAACGGTTGCATATAAGTCCAGGGCAGGTTTTATTGCACCTCTACCATGTCTGTTAAGAATTGCCTGAATCCCACCACTTCTCTAAGGTGGCCATAGATTTTGCCACCTGAGCAGTACAGTGGCCAGTTTCATGGAAACACAGCCCAAGGTAATCATACATTTTACTCGATGCAGAGCAATACCCTCCACCATGGCTTCTAGCTGTTGATGCCTCCTAAATTAATAAAGCCATGGTCTTGGTTTTCTCTATGCAGTGCAGGGCCCCTCTCCCCACACTGTTTCATGATCGACGCCAAGGTCTGTCTCATCCCCATTGGGATTCTTCTTATTGGGTACTCCCTATTTTTTGTTTGAGGGGGTCATCTCTACACATTGGGGGACTAATATAGCAAAATTACAAAAGGACAGGTCAACTACCCCTCTCTTTTTGTCCCAGAGTGTCTACCTGTCAGTAAGTCGAAAATCTATTCATGTAATAGATAATTCAGTGCATTGCCCACACACATTATTTTTCAAGATAGAAAAACATTCAAATGTATTTAGATTACACCATTCTAAAAAATGTAAAACCACTATAAAATAGTGCACACTTACATGACATCAAAACACATCTAATATAATCATCAAAAACAATTATTTCATAAAAAACCTAATTGTGACACAAATCAATGAAAATCAAAAGCAATTCTTTTGGGAAAAAAATACCTTCTAAATATGTAAAGATTATGGTCGACCAATGAAACCTATAGTCTGACACTTGTAGATAAATACATAGACACGACGGAGAGATACTGTTTGTTTCTTTGTTTGTTTTCTACAATCTCTCGGAATTTCTTAATGTAAATTGTACTGGTTAAAGTCCATATTATAATTCATATAGAAAAACCAGCCATCTACAATTACAAGTGAAGCACTGGAAAAAAGCTGAATGGGTATTTCCTTTTTATGTCGGCATATGTTTCGGCCACATGGACGCATACTTCGCACTCTCAAATGCTGTTGGTCTAATTGATATATGGGCGATCCTCAGGACAAAGAAAAGCAATAATTTTTCAAGAATTTAATTCTTCCCAAATGTGATGCTTCTTCAATTTCAATCTGTAGCTCACTATGCTTGGTTAGGGACATTGAGAAAAGTCCAAACCGGATCATTATTCAACTTTGATCCAGATTTCAGGTGCAGCACACTACCTTATTTATTCATATCCGCCATCAGATAGCTCTTCACAAATATTTGCCTATTCACGGCAATAAGTGTTCATGTGAATATTCAGTCTGTCCGCAATCTTTATACAACTTCTTAACTTCACCCTGGATTCTCTATCATCATAGTTGGTTTAGCGAATCCCCGGATGCAATAAGTGGAATCTTCAGATGTTTGTCTTTGTTATGTCCGAGTAATTCCTCCAATGAGTCTGATCATAGGAGGTTAATTCACCCTTAAGCGGCGGCGTGTGAGGCGCTCTCCCAGACGTCTGCTACCGATGCAGGTACGGATAGCTCTGGGAATGGACTCCCTTGGTTACTTCAAAGTGGGCTGTGACCTCTCCGCCCAAGCCAACACGTACGACTTGTGGGATAAATTAACCCACTCAGATGTGCCTTACCACATCACTTGCTGCATTGGTGCAAGAAACAGCAAAATGGCCGTGCCGACTCCTGTGCACGCCAGGATCTCTAAAACTGCATTTTTGCAACAACCAGAAAATGGCTGCACCACCCTGCCACACACATTCAGGTGGGGTGGAACAGAGTACTCACTGCAGGAATGTGCCAGTGTGCTCTGCAACATGTAACATGAAGTGAAGTGAAAGAGGCAGCATTACTTTGCTGAAAACCCAAAATGCCTCTTTACAAGGACACCTTTTTCAACCTTTAAAAGTGCTGTTTGGCACTAAATCCATCCATTTACCCTGAAACTGCTGTGATTAAAAAGGCCCTGCCTAGGCAATGCCTAGGATCATTCATTATTCCTCAGAGGAACCGGGCCTTATTTGAATGACAGCTCCTGTCAAAAGTATCTTTGGAAATCAACCAGGGGCTTGGTTTTCATTTTACACGGGAAACGCGTCTATTTTCTTTGCAAAAGTATCAAGAATCAGCTGAAAGACTCTAAATAGATGCCTCTGTAAATGTATCCATGCTGCAAAACAACTCCAGCACTCAAGAAAAGAACTATAGCTGCAGAAAGTGTGTAGTTGCTGGAGATGAGAACCGAATTTAAAGAAATAGCAAAATGTGCTTTTTCTGACTGAAGAGAGAAAATCGCCTATTTAAAAGTAAATTGTTGTGTGATGGCCTACTTAACAATGTAAAAGGATTTGTTGCTGGTAAAAGTACACCTATAAACTGTTTTGATTCCACAGATGTAAGTCAAGATGTAAAATGAGAAAATAACTAAAACCTATAGGCTAAGTTGGCAAACTATATTAAAAAAAAAACTTGCACTGCCAGTTGCTAGCCCTGAGAAAGGGTGACACCTCAAACTTCTGGGACAGGAAAGTGCCAATTGCTAGCTTACAAGACTTTGAATGCACCAGGACAAAGAAACTTCACAAGCTCATCAGACATTCGTCTTTGCTCCAGGCTGGGACAATAGCAGGCTGAGACTCTCGCCTGTCAAATGTGAGGGGCAATAAAACCTTCAATCAAGAGAGAGGCCCCTCATCCTGCTTCAAAGGAATTGACAGCTGCTTGCAGTAGGGGGAAATGAAAAAAAAAAAAAAAAAAAAACGGATCAAGTGTAACGCTCACCTGATTCCCACGGAGGCGCTGATCTTGGCAGGAAGGTGTCTGTGACTCGAAAGGTGATGTGCAGAACTCGATGGGCTTCTGGGGTCGAACCTCTTCGCACTGTGTGTCGGACTCGTAGGGTGAGGTTTCTGCAGGTGAAAGAATATGAGGGGTTAATGGTCTGGGTTGTTCAATGTCCCTATTCCTCTCTCTCCCTCTCCGTAGAACCCCCAGGTCAACGTGCTCACCTTAGATCGGTGAATGCTGGGCTCTCCATCTGCGTCGGGCGCAGGGCGCTGTTGCCAGTTCCTTCACTGGTGAAACATAGGCCTCTTGGACTCAGAAGACCGTTACCGTCGTTAACTGCACGAGCAGTGAGTTTCCAGACACCTTTTTAGTCTTTATAGTCTTTAGGTGCAAGGCACGTTAACATTGAACAGGACTTCGTATAATGCTTTTCTCCCTTTTGTCTTGCAGGACTCTTGAGGAAGATGGAGTGAAGCGCCTGGAAATGCGTGAGTAAATGCAAGCGCTCTAACTGTCTTTTCCCTTGCAGCGTAGTTCGTGCCGAAGAGACGCTGGAGTATTGCAGGCGTTCTATTGCGAAGAGCGCGATGGGCGTAAGTAAATACCTGTCTAATGTCTCTTCTTTTGTCTTTCAGAAGTTGGTTTGCAGCGCCGGAGTCCGCGGAATGTCCGTAAGTAGATACAATGCTTTTATCTCCGCAGGCGGCGATGCAGTGTGAAGAAATCCAGAATTCACGGAGTGCCGGTGAGTAGTGACAATGTTTTTATCTTTGCAGGCGGAGGTGCAGCGTGCCGAAAATGACCGCAGTCGATGGATCAGGTGAGTAGCACTGCGAGTTAAGGCTGCCTTGCTAACCTGCTGTTTCTTGTCTCTGCAGGTGCTGCTCTCGACTGGATGCGGGAATGGTGAGTATGCTTCTTGCAGATTCAGGATGCAGGAATGGCGAGTATGATTCTTGCAGGTTCAAGATCGTAAGAAGAAAGGCTGGAACAGACTCGGTGAGCGTTCTGCTGCAGATGCAGAATAACGCGAAGCACGTTTCGTCTATCGGGTGTGGTTTAAATAGCCTAGGAGTGATGAGGCGTCGTCCTCCACGGCCCCGCCTAGGTAAGAAAAGAGTTCCAGTTCCAGAAGCTTTCCAGTGCTGAATCCAGGGAGTGAAGCTTGCCCCACCCAGGTAAGAAAGTAGTTCCTGTTCACAGAGGACTTCTAATAGGCTGGTAAGTAAGCAGCATAGTCTGCTGCAGGTAAGTCCACCCAAGCATCTGCACACATGTTATGAGCCTGGCGCTTCCAGTGCCGGGACCAATGATTCTGATGAGCCTGGTGCCACCGGCGCCAGGACAAGGTCCAAAAGGTTCCCGTGGGGACCGGCTGGTGCCTAGGATTAGGGTTAGGGGCCTGCTTCCAAGGACGTTGGGCTGGTTCTGGCTCCTTGGAAGCAGTGATCAAAGACAGTACCCCCCCTCAAGGCCCCTCCTAAGCGTGTCTTGTCCGGGGGTTTTGGCTTGTCGGGATGATTCAGATGGAATCTCTTGACCAGACGAGATGCGTGGACATATTCTGAGGGTTCCCAAGACCTTTCCTGTGGGCCGTATCCTTTCCAATCAACCAGATAATATAACTTAGATTTGGAGGTCTTGGAGTCTAGAATGTTCTTTACTTCAAATTCGAGTTCTCTGTCTACCAAAACAGGTTCTGGGAGTTCAGTCAATCGGGTTTCTGGTTGTACTGGTTTTAATAAGGAGACATGGAATACTGGATGTATTTTCATATGCGCAGGTAATTCCAATTTGACCGCCACCGGATTAACTATGGTAGAGATGGGTTAAGGTCCAAGGTATCTCGGGTTGAAGGTGCGGGGTCCTTTTAGAGGCAGGTGCTTAGTGGATAACCAGACCTGATCTCCTACTGCGTAGTGAGGGGCCTCTTTACGGTGTCGATCTGCTCCCTTTTTGACTTGAGCTTTAGCTCTTTGCAGATGGGCAGTGGCTTCTTTAAAAGCACGGGTAATCTCAGAGTGCAAATAATCCACAGCAGGTGTTTCGAATTCTTGGGGAGGATCCAGATTAGAGGTTCTAGGATGATGTCCGTATAATAGGAAGAAGGGAGTCTTCCCGGTTCCAGAATGAGTCGAATTGTTGTAAGCGTATTCAACGATCCAAAGAATATCCTTCCAAGGGTTTTCAGTTTGTTGGAGCATGCAACGCAGATATTGCTCTAGAGTCTGATTTGTCCTCTCGGTTTGTCCGTCAGTTTGGGGATGGTGACTGGTTGAAAGTCTTACATCAATTTGGGCTAGACGACAGCAACTTCGCCAAAAGTGGGAGATGAATTGACTTCCCCTATCGGAAATTAAAACCGAGGGAAAACCGTGTAACCGAACAATGTTTTCTAAGAATTCTCGGGCCAATACCGAAGCCGAAGGTAGGCCCTTCAGGGGAATGAAGTGAGCCATCTTGGAGAATAGATCTACGACTACTAAAATGATATTATACCCTGAGCATGGAGGCAAGTCTGTGATGAAATCCATGGACAGGGTATGCCATGGACAGGGAGGAATATCCAGAGGGTTTAAAAGGCCGGCTGGTTTCTCCCTCTGACTTTTATTCTGGGCACACACACCGCAGGAGATTACAAAGTCTCTAATATCCTTCTTCCAAGATGGCCACCAGAAATATGTCTTGATCTTTTCCATGGTTTTGGTAATGCCAGGGTGACCCTCCATTAGAGAGTCGTGATAACCGGAGATTACTTGTTTTTGTATTTTCTCACAGGGCAAGTACAATCGCCTTTGGAAATATGGTAGGTCTTGATCCACTGAGAATTCTTTTCCCTTTAATTGCCAGTCCTGCAAATCGGCCGGAGTTAGGAGTGACTTGACTGTAGTCTTGATGTCTTCAAAGGATTGAGCGCTGACCAACCCCAAAATCCTTTGTTCTGGGATTATGGGTATTGGTTCCGGATTGGTCAAATGTTCATCTACTCCCATCCGAGAGAGGGCATCTGCTTTTCCGTTTTTACTGCCGGGTCGATAAGTAATTAGAAAGTCAAACTCAGCCAGAAACAGAGCCCAGCGAAGCTGTCTGGAAGACTGAGCTTTGGCCGTCTTCAGATATTGTAGATTGCGGTGGTCAGTCATTACGGTGACTGTGTGTCTGGCTCCCAAAAGATAATGCCGCCAGGCTTTAAAGGCCGATCTGATAGCTAAAAGTTCCTTGTCTGTAATTGAATAGTTGATCTCGGAAGCCGAGAATTTGCGGGACCAAAAGGCTACTGGATGTAATTGGTGTGTGACCGGATCTCTTTTTGATAACACTGCCCCCATAGCAAGACTTGAAGCATCCGTTTCCACGATGTAGGGGAGTTCTGGGCGAGGATGTTTTAGAACAGGTGCAGAAATGAATTTAGCTTTTAAGTCCTGAAAAGCTTGTTCTGCTTCAGTAGACCATTCAAAACGTTTGTTCTTCTTTAACAGAGCGGTGATGGGCTGGACTATCCGAGAGAATTCAGGAATGAATCTGCGGTAAAAGTTAGCGAAGCCTAACATGCTTTGAACTCCTTTTACCGAGGTTGGAGATGGCCACTTGATGATTGCGTCGACCTTCTTTGAATCCATATGAACCCCATTAGGTGACAATATGAATCCCAGGAACTCAACTTCAGTTACGTTGAAAACGCAGTTTTCAAGCTTGGCAAAAAGGTTATGTTGACGCAGTCTCTCGAGAACCTTTTTAACGTGTCTCTGATGTTCCTCTTCAGAAGAGGAATAGACAAGGATGTCATCAATGTAGACAACACACACATCTATGAGTTCTCTAAGGACATCGTTCATAAAATACTGGAAGGCGGCAGGAGCGTTACAAAGTCCAAAGGGCATCACTTGATATTCGAATAGCCCATACTTGGTGCGAAAGGCCGTCTTCCACTCATCGCCTTCTTTTATTCGTACCAAGTGGTAGGCTCCTCTGAGATCCAACTTTGTATATATACATGCTTCTTTGACTTGGTCCAGGAGTTCAGGGATCAAAGGTAACGGGTATCTGTTTTTTACGGTGATTTGATTCAGGGCGCGGTAATCTATACAAGTTCTAAGGTCTCCTTCCTTTTTCGGAACGAAGAACAAAGCCGATGAAGCTGGAGATTTAGAAGGACGGATAAACCCGTTAGCTAGGTATTGGTCCAGATATTGCCTGAGGTGAAGATTCTCTGGCTCGGTGAGGGCATAAATCCTACTGCAAGGAGGAGTTGTTCCGGGTATCAGGTCTATTTGACAGTCATAAGACCTATGAGGAGGCAGGGTGTTAGCTTGATCCTTCCGAAAGACATCTTGGAATTCTTGGTAGTCGGGAGGTAATGTGGGAACCTCAGAAGAGATTGCCGCCACTGAAACTTCAGGCCGAGGATAACAAGTGGTAAAACATCCTGGAAACTGAACCGTCTTTGCTCGCCAGTTGATCTGAGGATTGTGCTTCTCTAACCAAGGGATTCCCAGAATGATCTGGAACTGAGGGGCCTTGATCACATCGAACACGATTTTCTCCCGGTGTCCATCTTGGCTCACTAGCGTCACTTCTTGGGTGGCGTGCGTTACTGGTCCGGAGGCTATCTCCGTGCCATCCACTGTAGTAATGACGTCTTTTACTGCCTTAGGGACAAGGGGTAGATTCATCCTTGATGCCATTTCACGGTCCACATAATTGCCGATTGCTCCGCTGTCGATGTAAGCTTCAATTGCATGCAAACGATCCGGACGTGCAGGACTAATGAGGACCCTGGGCACCACGAAGTGCGAGGTCACGGGACAGATCTTAACGCTCGGCAAGAGGACCTCTACACTTGCCGGGCTAGGTCGTTTCCCTGCTCAGAACTTGAGGTACTGGAATCTGCGGCTCCTACAGCCTTCTTAGCTGGTTTCACTGGACAGTCTCGAAGAAAGTGCCCCGAGTTCCCGCAATAGAGGCATAATTGCAGCTGTCTTCTTCTTTCCCGCTCCTTTTGGGTTAAAGGACCTTTCATCCCCCCTATTTGCATGGGTTCCACAGTGTCAGCTCCCTTAGTAGAAGTCTGTGGTTTAGAAAACACTTGGGTATCAAATTTAGAACGATCAGCCTTCCTGTTCTGTAATCTGTGGTCCAATTGGATGACTAAGTCAATATAGTCTGAACATTCTTGTGGAGGGTTCACAACTTGAGCTAACACATCCTTGAGCTCTCCACGCAGACCTCTGTAGAAAAGCGTAATTCTCTTATCCTCGGGCCATTGAGTTTCCACTACGAGTCTGTTGAATGAGGCTATATAGGTCAAGAGGTCTTGATTACCCTGTCGTAATGAAAGAAGTTCATTGTCCAAGGCCTGCCCTTGTGCATGTCTTGCAAACAGTTTCTCCATGCTGAACTGGAAGGCCTGGAAATCATGTAAAACCGAATCATCCTGGGTGACTAAAGGGATCGACCAATCTGCGGCGCTGCCACTGAGATAAGAAAGCACGAAAGCCACTTTGGTCTGGTCTGTTGGGAATGCAGCTGGTCGACATAAGAAATGTAAGCGGCACTGGTTGAGGAACACTGCAAATTTCTTTGGGTCACCAGAAAAACGATCGGGCGGAGCCAAGGGCACATTACCAGGTAGATTGATTTGCACTGGATTTACAGATGATGCAGAAGGATAGCTTCCTCCTGGAGTGGGCAGGGGTGTCTGTCCTGCCTGCGTTTGAAGCAATTGCCTAGCGAGGTCCTCTGTTCGCTCCTTGGAAACTATCAGTTCTCTTCTTAGAGAGCTTGTTTCCTGACGAGCTGCATGTACTTCTGCTCTTAATTCCCCGAGCAACTGGGCTAAGTGATCAGTGTCTGAGGTTTCCATTGCGCCTGGGTAGGAATTTTGCGGTGGGCTTCGCGTTCTGTAACGCTCACCTGATTCCCACGGAGGCGCTGATCTTGGCAGGAAGGTGTCTGTGACTCGAAAGGTGATGTGCAGAACCCGATGGGCTTCTGGGGTCGAACCTCTTCGCACTGTGTGTCGGACTCGTAGGGTGAGGTTTCTGCAGGTGAAAGAATATGGGGGGTTAATGGTCTGGGTTGTTCAATGTCCCTATTCCTCTCTCTCCCTCTCCGTAGAACCCCCAGGTCAACGTGCTCACCTAAGATAGGTGAATGCTGGGCTCTCCATCTGCGTCGGGCGCAGGGCGCTGTAGTCGGTTCCTTCACTGGTGAAACATAGGCCTCTTGGACTCAGAAGACCGTTACCGTCGTTGACTGCACGAGCGGTGAGTTTCCAGACACCTTTTTAGTCTTTATAGTCTTTAGGTGCAAGGCACGTTAACATTGAACAGGACTTCGTATAATGCTTTTCTCCCTTTTGTCTTGCAGGACTCTTGAGGAAGATGGAGTGAAGCGCCTGGAAATGCGCGAGTAAATGCAAGCGCTCTAACTGCCTTTTCCCTTGCAGCGTAGTTCGTGCCGAAGAGACGCCGGAGTATTGCAGGCGTTCTATTGCGAAGAGCGCGATGGGCGTAAGTAAATACCTGTCTAATGTCTCTTCTTTTGTCTTTCAGAAGTTTGTTTGCAGCGCCGGAGTCCGCGGAATGTCCGTAAGTAGATACAATGCTTTTATCTCCGCAGGCGGCGATGCAGTGTGAAGAAATCCAGAATTCACGGAGTGCCGGTGAGTAGTGACAATGTTTTTATCTTTGCAGGCGGAGGTGCAGCGTGCTGAAAATGACCGCAGCCGATGGATCAGGTGAGTAGCACCGCGAGTTAAGGCTGCCTTGCTAACCTGCTGTTTCTTGTCTCTGCAGGTGCTGCTCTCGACTGGATGCGGGAATGGCGAGTATGCTTCTTGCAGATTCAGGATGCAGGAATGGTGAGTATGATTCTTGCAGGTTCAAGATCGTAAGAAGAAAGGCTGAAACAGACTCGGTGAGCGTTCTGCTGCAGATGCAGAATAACGCGAAGCACGTTTCATCTATCGGGTGTGGTTTAAATAGCCTAGGAGTGATGAGGCGTCTTCCTCCACGGCCCCGCCTAGGTAAGAAAAGAGTTCCAGTTCCAGAAGCTTTCCAGTGCTGAATCCAGGGAGTGAAGCTTGCCCCACCCAGGTAAGAAAGTAGTTCCTGTTCACAGAGGACTTCTAATAGGCTGGTAAGTAAGCAGCATGGTCTGCTGCAGGTAAGTCCACCCAAGCATCTGCACACATGTTATGAGCCCGGCGCTTCCAGTGCCGGGACCAATGATTCTGATGAGCCTGGTGCCACCGGCGCCAGGACAAGGTCCAAAAGGTTCCCGTGGGGACCGGCTGGTGCCTAGGATTAGGGTTAGGGGCCTGCTTCCAAGGACGTTGGGCTGGTTCTGGCTCCTTGGAAGCAGTGATCATGACATCAAGTGACCATGGACTTCCTTTTGGTTTAAAAGCCTATTTTGTAACTGAACTTTAAAGACGTTTAACTTTGCAGCAAGAATTAGGAAAAATATGAAAAGTTTGTAGTTCCAAATCTCATTTCATGCTCTTTTTTTGAAAACTTGGTAGAATTTTTTACTGTAAAAGGAAAAGAAGTTATAAAAAATGACAGATTACGGGGGAAAGTATTGATGTTGCAAACATAACATTTTGTACATCCATCCCTAGGGTAAATGCACATCTGTGTACAAAATTGGGGAATTTTGGGCCAAATCTTTCATGGTTAAAATTACCAAAATGTAGCAGAAAGGCAAAACCAGGTGCCACAGACTTGGGGTTTGGATTGAAATATGGCACATAAAATATGGAACCTGTGTATCTGTTTCTCAGAGGTTGCAAATGCATAAATATGCGTTTGTGAGAAAATTTGATTTTGGTTCCAGTAGCTAGGGGAGGTTTCTAAACACTGTAAAAATCACCCCATAAAGATGACATCCATTTTCTGTGATCCAATCAGCTGTGGGCAAGGCGGAAGCTATGCTCTTGTCCAATCCTAGTATTGGGGGCGTTGGTAGTAAGCCTGCCCCTGCCATATACTGTAGTGATGTCATCTGGCATGACAAATAAGGGCCCCTGTCAACACACAGACACACTGATTCCCGACTTCTTCCTGAATTCCTGCATGGCATCCTGTTCCTGATTTCTTCATCCCGTTTGATCCCGATTCCAGATTTTCATTGCAAAGCCAAGGCCTATGCATTGCTGAACCCCTTTTCAGCTAGGCCTCAAATTCTAAAAAAATCCCAAAAAACCCAAGGGAAGCATCCTGATCCTGCCTGGCTTGCTGCAACTAGATGCATGCCTGCTGAAAACTCACCACCCTGCTGATCTGTAGTATCCAGTAACCAAAAGTGCCAGTCCAGTGCAGTCTGGTGACCAGAATGGCCCAGCTGATCCTGGGCCACCAGATTTGCCCAGCTGTCCTGTGTTAGACCGAATCCGCGTGGTGGCCAAAACCCTTGACGGTCCAAAATCCAAAATTAAAGTGGACTGTAAGTATTAAGAGGAATCATAGAAAACCATAGCATACCTTGCCTTGCCTTGCCCTATCCCAATCTCTAAACCATCCTATCCTTACCTTACCTTAATAACTTATAACATTGTCAGAATCCTTATTGCAATCCTGTTTTCATTTATCTTGCTAAGCGCAATTTCTTTAGTAATTTTTATCTCGTGCAAATCCTAAACTATCAATCCTATTTCGAGTAATCGGTCTGGTTCCGCCAGGGGGGTGCTGGGGATCTGGGGTTGAAGTCATGAATCAACTCCAGAGCTTACTGTGTTCTTCTTTGGTATTCTAGCCTGAATGCTCTAATCTAGATTAAAACTATAGTAAATATTTGCTTTTCCAAACTGAGTTTCTTTTCTGTTTTCACTACCCGATTTTTCTAAAAACACCTCTCATTCTAGATTGCATATCTACCTCAGTTTAATAGCTACACTTCTATATTATACCTAAGACCTATGGATAAACCGCAACTCAAAATCTGTGAATTTCACCTGTTTTTTTATTAAAAACCGTTTGGTTAATTTTAGGCGGGAATCAACATTTTTGCAAAGTTTTACACATGGGATTTTTATTCTAAATTATTTTCAACTTTCCATTCAAATTGTTTACTTTTGCTCAAACTATTGCTTATGACTGCTAGTATCTTTCACATGTTGCTCCCATATAATTTTGTACTGATTTAAGGATTTTTGCACGCTTTCAGTGTTTATTCAGCCATTTCCGAATGTCAATTTAAACAGTGCAAGGGTTTCAAAACCGTTTTTCTCTCTTGTTTGGGGATGGACGGTCGGATTCGAATTCTGCTTCTTATTCCTGATTACCTGTTGCTTCCTTATATCTATTTATAATTGCTTATTTGTGGGTTGAGGAATATTGCAGGGGGAAATCCTAACTTAAGTGCTATCTTTCCAAACAAGCCAAAAGTGTTCTATTCTCTGGTGTTTCCCATCTGTGTTGCTAAATAGTGTATTTAAGTGCATTACATACCTTCTTATCTGTTATTGTCACTGCAGTGGTGATTGCAGCTCCCTATTAAAAAGCATACTTTTACCAACCAGCCCGATTCCTGGTCCATCGTGACCCGGAGTATTTGAAAAGGGGTGTGATACGAGTGTTTTATCACTCAAATATTGAACCTACATAGATAACAAAATAAGCATTTTGGTTGTGCGCTGCATACTAGGCTGAGACCATGGTGTATCGCCTGATTGAAATACTTAACAGACTGCCTTGTTATTGTGGCATTTGTATTTATCGTTTTATATAGCGCCTTAATCCAAGGCGCTTTACAGTTAACAACAAGAACACATTAAACATGGAACAGTAGAAGCAATAACAGTAAACATGAATCAAACCAGAAAATCGGCATGTAGAACAATTTACATAAGAAAAGGGGAATGGAGAGGAAGGGGGTGGGGAAGGAGGGAAGAGGGAGAGGGAGTAGTGAGAATAGTGAAGAGTAGGATAATTTAGAAGAGAAGGGAAAAGATTAAGAGAACAAAAGGAAGGGTACTAGAGGGAGGGAGAGAAGGGTGAAAGGGGGAAGGAAGACAGGGAGGGGAATGAAGGAGAGATTTCAATGAGGAGCGGAAGGAGGAATAGGTAAGGGAGGAGCGGATAGAAAAAGGTAGGGAGTTCCAGTGTAAGGGGGCAAGAAGCTGAAAAGAACGGAAATGAGGAGGCAAAAGGGGGTGGGGGAACTGAGAGTAAGAAGAGATCGGTGGAACGAAGAGAGCGAGAGGGGGCGTAGAAGGAGAGACGAGGAGAGGTAAGGAGGAGAAAGGTTGTGAAGTGATTTAAAGACAAGACAAAGGAAGTGGAATTTAAGTTGGGAGTGGAAAGGAAGCCAATCTGTGTGAGAAAGGGAGTTGGAAATGGAGTCATGAGGGGAGAGAAAACAGAGGGTGCGGATACCGGAGTGGTAAAGGGATTTGACGGGGGCAAGATGGGAAGCGGGGAGACCAAAGATGAGAGAAGAACAATAGAAAAGGAGTGAAAAAATGAGGGAGGAAATTAAGAGTTTAGTAGCATGAAACGTGATAGGGACAGATTTTACGAATGTTAAATAGATGGTGGCGACATGCCCAAGAGGTGAGGGAGATATGAATAAAGGAGAGGGAAGAGTCAAAGTAAATGCCACGATTGTGAGCATGGTTAGAAATAGGAAGATTAGAAGGGGGAAATTGAATGGAAGGAGGGGGAGAGGGAGGAGGAAGTGTGTTAGAAGGAAAGAACACAACTTCAGTCTTATCAGTGTTAAGAGAGATAGTGAGATGACATACAGTTTTTAATGGCAGTAAGACAGAAGAGAGATTGAGATGTAGGTCAGAGGTGAAGGAGAGGAACAGCTGGGTATCATCAGCATAGAAAATGGTGAGAAATTCCGAAGGAGGAGATGATAGGGGCAAGGAGTGAAGTGTAAAGAGAGAATAAAAAAAAGGGTCCAAGAACAGAGCCTTAGGGAACACCGTAATCAAGAGGGAAGGTAGTAGAGGTTCTTCCGCCCCAAGAAATGGCGAAAGAACGGTGGGAGAGGTAAGAGGGGAGCCAGTTAAGGACAGAACCTTTGAATCCAAGGGAGGAGAGAGTATTAAGAAGTAAGGGGTGATAGACAGTGTCAAATGCAGCAGAGAGGTCACCGAGGAAAAAGATAGAGGATTGCTTAGAATAGCGAGCAGTAAGGAGAGAGTTAAGGACATAGGTAAGAGCAGACTCAGTGGAGTTTTTGGGGTGGAAGCCAGATTGAGATGGGGGGGGGGGGAGGAGAGAGTGGATAGTGACAAAAGTTGAGAGCTGAGAATAGGCTAAGCGTTCGAGTATTTTAGAGAGAAAAAGGAAGCAGTAAGATTGGGTGAAAGTTAGAAGCGAGAAGAGGATTAGCAGAAGGCTTCTTCAATATAGGGATAATAGTAGCATGTTTGAAGGCAGAAGGGAAGGTGGCCGTAGAGAGAAAAGTATTGAAGAAGGAGGTTAGATAGGGTATGAGAGGGGGGTAAATGTTGGGAATAAAAAGGGTTGGGATAGGATCGGAAGGAGCAGCGGTGGGGTGAGATTTAGATAAGAGGAGCGAGACATCAGAAGGAGTGATGGGAGAAAATGTAGACATGCTAGCCGAAGGGGGGTGTATGGAGGGGAGAGGGGAGGAATAAGAAGGAGAACAGACCATTTTTTGGCAAAGAGAAATATGTTTTCAGAGAAGAATTTAGCAAAGTCAGAAGGAGAAAGAGAAGAAGTGGAAGAGATGTCAGGAGCGGGAGAGGAGACAAGAGAGGGTTTGAAAGATCCGACGAGGATGAGAGACTTGGGAATGAAGGAGGTTAGAAGAGTATGCACGTTTGGCAAAGTTAAAGCAGGAATCATATAGAGAGCGAAAAGAGAAGTAGGTTTGGTTAGGAAGAGTAGGAGATTTGAGCCAAAAACGCTCAAGGAGACGGAGGAGACGACGCATGGCTAGGAGGTGGGGAGAGAGCCAGGGTTGGGAAGGCTTACGAGTAGGGCGGAAAGAAGAAGGGCGGTAGAGTTGATCGAGACTAGTGGATATAGAGGAGGAAAGAGGATGAGGCAAGATCAGCAGGGAGAGAAGAGATGTCAGAAAGGGGAGGAAGAGAAGAAGAGCAGGTATCAATGAAGAGTGAAGTGCTAAAGTTCCGGAGGTCACGTCGTAAAAGATATGGACGAGGGTAGAGGAGAGCAAGGTGTAATGCTGAGATTAAGAGAGAAGGAGAGCAGAGCATGATCAGATAGATGGATAAAGAGGAGACAGGAGAGGAGGAGTAGGTGGAATTAAAGAGGAGGTCAATAGTGGAACCAGAAGAGTGAGTTGGAGAAGAGGGGAGGGGAGAGGAGAGAGAAGGTAGGAGTCGAGGATCGAGAGATGAGCTGAAAGTTGAGGGGATGTGGGGAGGTGAAGGTTGAAATCGCCAAGTACAGTGAGGGGAGAAGGGGAAGGGGAGATGAGAGAGGAGGTGGTCAAGGTCGTCATAAAAAGGAGGAGAGGGGACCAGGAGGTCTATAAATAATTAGGGAGGAAATAGAGTGAGGGTAAGTAAAGGATTTATACAGGTATTCAAAAGAAGGGAGGGTAGGAAGGGACAGTGTAGAAGTAGATGAATGGTATTTAGGATGGAAGAGGATACCAACACCTCCACCACGACCAGTGGGACGAGAGACATGAGAAAATGAAGAGGAAGGCGTCGTAAGAGAGGCAGGGATGGTAGAGTTGTGAGGTGGGATCCAAGTTTCAGTTAGACAGAGGAAATGAAGGTTGAGACGAAAGAACAGGTCTAAGACAGCTGCAGTTTTATTGCAGAGGGATCTGGCATTCCAAAGAGCGATATTGCTTAGACATAAGGTATTAGGTATAAGGACTGGACAATGCCAATCATGTTCTCTGATCAATTGTTTACTTGCCTGACAGCCTGCCTGTAGAGTACTAATTATCTTATTTTCCTTAACCCAGACCTGAATGTGCTCCAGAACCACTTTTTCCAGAGCTGTACAGCAGAGATATAAGGTGTAAAATTTGCTGGACACCCCCCGCCCCCCAGACCCACTTCTTGTAAATGGGCACCATCTCTGCTAGACGCCAGGATTCTGGAACAGAGTCAAGTTTGATACATACATTAAAACAAAAAAAAAAAAAAGACTCCAAAAAGGACCGGCGCTCAAACCATTGGTTCTTCTCTATAAATATCTTTCGGCAACTAATCAGGTCCTGCCGCCTTGCCTGCCCTCTGTGCTTTGATGGCCTCTCTTCAGCCGGGGATGATGAATGCATTAACCTCCATGTTTCTTCATCCTGTCTCCACCACCCCTCACATAGGGCAGAAACATGATTTAACCAGGCCGCTGATGTAATAGTACTTTGCATACTGGCATCCCCTTAACCCTCATTATCGGTCACCAACTTCAAAAAAGCAACGCTATCGCTACTATCCAGTGCTGCTGCGAGGCAATCCCATTCGTGCTTGAGATAGCATTTTTTTTTTGGTTTTATAACTCTCTTATAGTGGGACCTCTTAATACAAGTAAATCTCTATCAATTGGCGGTCCCTGTTCCAATACAGCTACCAGGGCTCGTTTTACAAACATGCATTCCAGGTCATACCACTCAGCCCTATGCTTAACTTGGTTACTAGTAGAAGTAACAAAGGGGTTGATTTTCTTGGATATTTCCTGATAATTATAAAATGATCTCCCAGTCTTGGACTACCTCCCGGCAAATATTCTCGATGTTTGGCAGTATTGCCTTAGAGACAAGACCCAAAATCCCTTTTACTCAATCTCTCGTTATATTGCACGCTCTTTTATTTATACAAAACCTCAGACTTTGAGCATCGTTTTAAATCACAGATAATACTGCCTCGAGCTCGGGCCCGAGAATAACTGATGCGAGCAGACCGAGTAGTACTTCATGTGAAAGGAAACCTAATATCCAACCTATTGGAGAACACAAGATTTCTGGCTGGTGCCTAGCGTGACCACAGGGCATAGCCAAGAAGAAAAAGAAAATAAGAATTAGAGTCCTGTAATAACAGGTAAAAACAAGAAGTTCCCTACAGAGTCAAAGCAGTATTATCTGTGATTGAAAACAATGCTCAAAGTCCTAGCTTTTGTATAAATAAAAGAGCATGCAAAATAACGACACCCAAGGGGGTTCCCGTGATTTGATCGCAATTTTGTAAGAAATGTCTGTGTCCTGAAGACAGCTCAAACACTGAAAAAGGCACTAGAGATAGCGCCCAATTTATTATAAGCAAGCCGAAACATACATAGACCATCGAAGAGGCCTGAACCATTGTGTCTCACTTCATGAAGACTATACTGAAGGAGCTTCATCTATAAAAATCTGCGACTTATTTAGAAACTAAGCAATATACCAACGATTGCATTTTTTCATGTTTGTTTCTCTATTGTGGCCATAGTATGACCTCTCAGTAGGACAATTTGTGTCCACAGAATGATCTATACTAACCCCACATTTCATAGACACGACTATGTGAACTTGTATGTTGTGGTGTAAAGATAGCAATAAAATATGTTTTTTATAGAAATGGTTTGGAGACAATTTGAATGACCGTATAATGAATACTTTTTTCTGATAAAGCCAACAGGTGGTGTACTAACCGAAACGATTCAGACCTAGAGAGGGGTAAATTGGTTCCTATTCTCCTATATTTCACATACTTTCTCTTGATACTGTGGGCGGTCAGGATTCCTGATGTGCATTAGTTTAGGCTTCTTGGAGGCTGTGCTGATATCAACTTTCCTCCCTCTTTTCTTTTTCCCCCGGGGCAGTGGGGGGGTTTCGATCTTGCACGATCACAGTTCCCTCCAATACCTCGGGTTTCAATGACAAGGGCCCACTGACGTGTCGAGTGCCAGTAACAACTGTACTGGACTCCTCTGATGGCTGGTTTTGTGATCCTTGGGGACTCAGTAGGGAAAATCTATTTGACAGGTAAATACTAGGGTCGATTTCAATCAACCTGAGAAGGTTTTGTGATATGTTATCTAAATGGCTATTAGCTCACATGCATCCCAATTTGGCTACTTCGACAGCCACTACCTCAGCCTGCTGCAGATAAATCTCAATGATATCACAACCAATCCAGTATGTCCCTGAATGTTAACGGGCACCTCCCTCCTGGCCATCCTTTTTACCAATCTCAAAAGGCCTTTAATGGGTCCTTGGCTTCTTTTAGCGATCTGTTTCTTCCTGTCATATTCTTATAATTAAAATTCCCTGTAGTATGTACCTGTGGGGTAGGCGCACAAGCTAGAATTTCTGTCTCAGCCCCAATCACAGCACAGTTAGAAGAAACATTATCTAGCTCAATAATATCCGGTTTCCCAGCAACCCTTGATACACCCCAGTAATGGGTATCTAAAAACAACCAATGTCTTGTATAAGATCTTTGATTTCTGTATTCAAAACATTAACATCCTTTATGGCATCAAACATTTTAGAATTTCTTTTCGGTCTATTTTCGGGCAAAATGGCGGAGGTTGCTTTCTTAGACATACTTCAAAATGGGGAATACAAGATATCTAACCCATGCCGTAAAGTGCAGGTGTAAATACCAATTACCAGATGCAAAGTACAAAATAACTGCAACTAAATATATATCACTTGCTGTTTGACAATATTTATTCTTTTAAATAGCTGCAATGGGACAGTTTTTATTAAAAACAGTTTATGCCAAACTATAAAAAAGTTTATAATAATTCTGATACAATATTATAAAAAAGATAGCAAACATGGGGGGAAAAAAAACACATACCACAGGTGGGTAGACAAAGCAAGTCAGTGGAGACAATCTTGGTTGGAAGTGCTAGCCAGCTATACACTGAGTATTTTAATAACGAATAGGACAACCTAGCTAGCAAAAGCACAGGAGGGCACAAAGTCACAACCAAAATAGTGCACGAGCAGGGCACGTCCGACTGGCTAAAGGGGCTGCCTGAGTCCGTCTCCCCTCCCCTGCTCCATGAACAATCCAGAAAAGAAGAAAATGTATGGGCCAAAGCAAGCCAAATCTTCCATGTGACTGTACAATTGTGCACCAGTTGCTGTTTTTCGGCCAGTCAATACGCGTCCTCTTTTAGCACACTCCAATATCAGTTACCAGTATTAATCAAAATATATGCTGATGTTGGCAGTTGCCAAATGGTCAAAAGTTCAGATGAGAGATTTGTATAATGAGTTATACATGTTGTATATATGAGTAACAGGAGCTAGACTCTGAAGACCACATACTGCCTCTATGCATTCAGTTCAATTCTATTCAGGCCCGTGCATAGGCAACTGAAATAAGTCTCTGAAGCAAAGCAAGGCTGCAAGACTAGAAAGCTGGGCTACTGCCTTACTTCTCAGGCACCGCAGCAAAAGTTACTCAGTATAGGGCCGCATTAGACGCTTCCGCTCCATCTGTGCCTATTTAATTCATTTGTATAGCGCGTATACAACCAGTAGGCATTGAGGCGCTGTTGCAGGTACAAATTACTAGTCAAGCTAGCGAGATACAGGCAAAGTTACATACAAGTAAATAAAACCAAATGGCAATTATCATACAAAAAAATGCAAAATCATATATGGGTATAAAACCCAATGGCAATTATCCTACAAAACAAGCAGTTGGGCGGTGGGGCAGAAGAGAGTTCCTGGCAAGAGGCATTGGGGGGGGGGGGGGGGGGATTAGGTTTAGGTGAAAAGCTGAGTTTATTGCTTTGCAGAAGATCTAGTAGGATTTCTATGCCCTCATGGACGGTGGGAGGTCGTTCCAGAGCGTGGTAGCAAGGTATGGGAAGCTGGAGCCTCCAGCTTTGCATCTTTTCAATTTGGGAACAATTAGTCTATCATTGTAAGGGGTCCTAGTGGGTCTTGAAGAGTGGGCTTTGGCAATTCGTTTGGAGAGGTAGGGTGGTACTATATCAGAAAGGCACTTGTGGGTAATGGAGTGCGTTTTGAAAATGATCCGCTCCTGGATGGAGAGCCAGTGTGCGTCTCTTCGAGCTCTCGAGATGTGCTCTCTTTTCGGGATGTTCATAGCTGTTCCGAGGGCATTATTCTGGATGGTGTGAAGTTTGAGCATGTTTCTGGATGAGGTGCCACTGAATAAGACGTTGCAATAATCAATCTTGGAGCCAATGACTGCACAGGCAATGGTTAGGCAATGGTTTTTAGAGAGGAAGGGTCTGGCTGCATTAAGGACCTTGGTAGCATAGGCTGCGGAGGACAATGGCACTTACTTGTCTAGTCATGGTGAGTGATGTGTCTAGGTATACCCTTAAGGTATTTACGGTGTCTGAGACAGGAATTGAGCAATTGTTGCTTGTGAAGGCAGAATATTGATTGTTGAGGGTCTTTAGGGTGCTTGGTGGGCCAACAATCAGGATTTCTGTTTTGTTGCTGTTGAGACAAAGATGATTGGCTGCCATCCAGGTCTGAATTGTGGAGTAGATCGTGTTAAGGGTGTTAGAGTCTTCTATGTCGTTGCCCGAGAGGGGGGGATCAAGATTTGAGTGTCGTTGGCATAGTTAGTGTATTCTATGCTGAGTGAATCTAATATGTGCAATAGGGGCCTGGTAAATATATTGTAAAGCGTAGGGGCGATGCAGGATCCTTGTGGCACACCGTAGGTGATCGTAGAGGGAGAGGCTTTAGCGATATCTGAGAAAACCCTCGTGACTCTTCCATTCAAGAAAGATACTATCCAGGCAGTGGCTGAAGGTGAGAAATGAGCGCAAGTGGTGAGGTGGTGGCAGAGGATCTGGTGGTTGACCAGGCCAAATGCTGCAGATAGGTTTAGGTGGAGGAGCAGGGCAGACTTGCCTTTGTCCCTAATCTCGTCTAATTGATTTTTTAGATCGAGCAGAGCAGATTCTATACCGTGCCTTGGGCAGAAACCGGATTGATGCATCCCTAGGATGTGATTGTCCTCCAGGAACTGCAAAACTTGTAGGTAGGCAGCTTGGTCCAACAATTTTAGGAGGAAGGGGACAGTAGTGATCAGCCTGTAGTACCCAAGCTTCTTTGAGGTTAGCTGGAACAGTACTTTGAGCGAAGTAGGTGTTTATAATGGCTGTGATGATGGGGAGGGGTCAGTATGTCGGCACAGTCTTTGACTAGGGGTGCTGGGCATATGTCTCCTTTGCATTTTGAAGGTTTTAGCCTATTAATCAGTTTGGTGAGGTCTCTGAAGAGAACTGAGTGGCGGAGGACGTAGGGGTGGGAGGTGAGCAATTGTTGCTAGAGGTCATTGGTACTATATTGAATGTCGCTTGTTGAGATAGGATCTTCCTATTCAAGGTGTCAGTTTTGCAAAGGAGTGCCTCTTGGAAAATCTTGTCTTTTATGATGGTTGTGGGGGAACTGCAGGGGATTAAAGTTCTCTGTATATGGTGAAAAATGTCTTTTGCATCTGACTTGGCATTGCCGATTCTAGTGTTGAAGTAGTTGGATTTAGCTGTGATTATGGCTGATTTATATAATTTGGAAGCTTTGGTGAAGTCTTGTTTTGCAGAGATGGTAGGTTCTTTTAGCCAGGTTAGCTGGGCTTGTCGTTTCAAGGTGCGTAGTTCTAAGAGGTCAGGGGTAAACCATGAATTGGAATGTCTGACCATCTTCGCTTTGTGTGGTACTAGGGGGGGCTAAGGTGTTCACTGCCTTAGAGAGCATTGAAGTGTAGGTATCCACTAGTGAAATAGGGTTAGAGGCGAGGGAGCCTGAATGCGGGGAGTGTTGATCAGGGGTAGGATATTGTCTCTGGTGAGCTTCCGTTAGCTCCTTGTGACAGAAGAAGGAAGTGGGTTGGGTAGTGCTATTGGCTTGGTTGGCTGTGTGATAGAGAAGTGGATAATATGGTGGTCAGACCATGGACAGGGTGTGTTGGCGCTGGTGGAGATTTGACAGTTGTGGTCTGAGATCCAGTCCAGTGTGCAGCCTTTGTTGTGTGTGGGATTAGTGATGCGTTGAGTGAAGCCAAGTGTGTTCAGTGCGTCCTATAATGATTTGGAGGTTAGATCATTAGGGTCATGGAGGCCCAGGTTGAGGTCTCCTAGCAAGATTATTTTTGAGGACGCTTTGGAGGTTATCCTGTAGAATATGAAGGATGTTTTGCTCAATGTTTGGAGATGGGCTAGGAGGGCACTGATCCTGCCAGTTGCCAAACACACCAGTTCTTTCCTCAAACGCACGTATGGTCCGCAGACCGACATGTGTAAAATCATGACGGCTGAATGCAGTATGGATATGGTAGCCAAATAGAAGCCAGGGAAACCAGCACCACTGCACACGTAGACACGGCAAACAGCAGAAAACAGCGACAAGAGCTTTCCCGCCCGGCCGAATATTAATTACCCATCCTTCATCTATACCTTAATCCTGCAGCTAATCTTAACTACATTTATTGCCAACTTTGCAGGCAATGCACATGCAAGAGGACACGCTGCAGATTAGATGGGCATATGTGCGATTGGAAGCCACTGATGCTGCTTTCACGGCTAAAGCATGCACAATACACCGTTCCTGATGAGGAATCCTGTATATATTGTGCTTAGGTCCACAATCGCCCAGCACGCATCCTAGATTTCCTCATGGTCTTACATACCAACAATGAGGCCTGTGTAAGATCTGGCAGTGAATATCAGTGTACAGCTTGGTTACCCATTCACTCAGGAGTTAGACAGGGGTGTGTTTTCCCCGTACATTAATAAACTCCAAAAAGAAATGACAAATTGCAATGCTGATGTCCCCAGGATAGTTGGCATATGATTCCAGCATTAGTGTACGCCAACGATTCGGTACTTATTGCTTGTACCCTCCGAGCCTTGCAAATTATGAGTAATACATACGGCAACATTTATGGCGGCACTCTATTTACAGGTAAATTCAAAGAAATCTGCAGGCATGATTTCCAGTCAGTTAATCTAAAAAGAAGGTGAATGTTCCCACTATGTAGTGTGACACAAATCCTATTCCAACATATTTGACTATTTGGAGAGCAGTTTCTCAGAATCATTTACAGCAGATGCCCCTTTGCTAAAACAGCTCCTATTAATGACTGTCAATAGGGGGCACCTTCCGCTTCATGAAGTAACAAACAACAACCGCTTAACATCATAAAGTCAATTTATGTAGCCCGCACCCTGGGGCAGCAAAATGCAGGGCAGCAGTGTGGGGTTTCTCGAACTATGGCTATCCAGAGAGAAGAAAACTCCTTTCTCAAGAAATTGTTGGCTTTCCCTTAGTTCCACCCCGAATTATGCAACTCGGAATGAGACTGTTTAAAGTTCAATCAGGATGACTTGGCTTTGGATTAGGATGTGTTACGCTCACCTGGTATCCACGGGGACGTCACCCAGCCCTGGTTGGATGATTTGCACTCTTGAACCCTCTCCCGGTCCCTTGGTAAGGCCTCTGGTTAAAGATGGGTCTGCAATATAGGAGAGCTGGATTCAATACCAGATTGTCTTTATGTTTTCCCACCTCCCTTGGCCTCAACTCCTTCCTCCCCCGTGGGCTTTCTCCTCACCTCAATATTGTAAAAGGTGGATTCTCCGCCCTGCTCCTTGTGGCGGGGGCGCGTAGATGTGGGGGGCGAGCAGTGACCAAGTAACTTCACTGGTGTAAGCCCCCCTGTGGGAATCCAGGCCTGCTGCGACTCCGTAGGTTTGCTGCTTTACAGTCTTTATATGCAGTTCTTATGTTCCTCTTAGTTCGAATAATAATGTCTTGCTTCTTTCCTTTTTAGGTATGGAAAGGTATTTTGGTGTTGTCATGCAGTTTGAAGATGAGCATGGGCTGGTAGACGAAAGCGCGGTGTGCGCGATGCTGTCCGTTAAGTAACGCGATGCGCTGCGCTGTTTCGCCTTTTATATTGCTAACCTGTGTCTCCTTGCAGGTTGCAATGTTCCTCGCCGAGCGCTGTAATGTTCCAGCAATGATCCTGACCAGGAGATGACTACCCAGGTAAGAATTGCGTGGCTTTCTTCATTCGGGAGGAAACGTGAGTAAACGCTTACTAATGCTGTCTTTCTTTCTCCTCTTTCCAGGTTATGGTATTCAAGGATGCATGCGGTGCCGGATGATGGAGTTCGTACCTTCAGGTGAGTGGAACTGAAGTCGGCGATGGATTGAAGACAGGATACTGTTCCAGGTAAGTTTTGTAGTTTTCTTTCTCTCTCTGCAGGTCCTTGGTTTCAGGTAAGCTGGCATCAAAGAACTGGACACGTTGAGCGTTACACTGCCCACAGCAGAATAACGCAAAGCATGTTCTGCTGTTTGGGTGCGGTTTAAATAGTCTCAGGTAAAGTAGTCCAGGTAAAATAGTCCCAGGCCTGCCACACCCAGAGTAGCCCAGGTAAAGTAGTCCCAGGCCTGCCACACACAAAAAACTAGATTGCATAGCTCAGTTCCTTGTAATTGAGCTATGTGTGTGCCTCCATGTTGGCTGAACCCCTCAAGTTAAATAGTCCCAAGTAAATAGTCCCATTCTAATGTTGGTCTTCATGATGGTTATGAGCCTGGCGCCAAAGGCGCCAGGACTGACTCCAAGAGAGTCTTGGATGAGGTTTTAAGGTCTTTGACCTGGCCCTAACTGGAAGGCTGACTTGCCAGTGGGGGCCAGGGGCAAGGGTCATGACAGATGTGGTCTAACTCAAATGCTTCATTAACACATCATATTCTGTCAAATTTGCTAATCAAAAGGGCAGTGGAGAGCATCAAATGGTTTTTCCACATAATGCATGTTAGGAAGTATCAATATCATCACTTATTTTAACATCCCAAACTTACTTAATTTGAGGAGTCGTGATCTCAAAAAGAGACACATTCTGGGTCAAGGATGCAAGGGAAACCCCTGAAATTGCAAAAGCAGCTAACCAGCGATTTATGATCCTAGCCACTGACACTATAATAAACTATTTGGTCTGGACCAACACTAAATCTCAAAAGGTCTCTGCGAGGCGCCAGGAATGAGACACTGACACAGAGGACTCATGGTTCGGGTTATATAATGTTATTAAAAAAATAAAAAGGGTTGAAAAATGCCTCCCTATCCCCAATCTAGGAGGTATTATCCTACCTCAACCAAAACTAAGACTCTGTCCTTTGCCAAGATCTCCAAAGCAAAAATATGTCCAGTGTCCAGAATCCTATCCTATCCCTCACACACTAAAATTAACTTTAAAGGTGCCAAGGGTACTCAAAGTGCACAAATGTTCTAGTCCAACACAAAGGTGTAAATCTAACAAATGTTCCCACAGTACCAGGAAATGACTCCCTTCCCCAGGTATCTCTCCTCCTACAAACGAAACGTTCAAAACAAAGAATAACCAAGTTCTTTGTAGCCCAAGAGAAGAACCCCCTCCTCTTGGTGTTGCAATCCGTTCCTGGGGAAATGGCTCCATTCCTCAGGTTTCTAATCACATTCAAGATAAGTCAAATTCCTAAAAAGGTATGAGTCTTTGGGTTCTCTTCTTACTGTATTACAATATGGGTGTGGGTTCTAGACGTGCAGGATACCTGGTATACTCCCCTGCCAGGTTCTCATTTACATTCAGTGCATTTCATTACACACATTTGACTTTGCCTGGTATACTCTCCTGCCAGGGCTTCATACAAAGTCCATTTTCAGGGCCCCTTACTCTCTTCTCAATGGTATTTTATGGCATGCGAGCAGAGACCTCGCCTGACCTCTCCAGGGCTTCGAATCATTTCACACTCTTTTCTGCGTGTCTCACCTTCTTGCTGCGTCTCATCTAAGGTGCTGGTAGCTTTTGGATGCCTCTGCTGCGGTTCTCATTGCGTCTGGCTTCTGCGCCTTACCCAGGACATCTCAATTCCTTGCCGTTGCGCCCTGTTTCCCAGAGCGAACAATGAGTCTCCTTTTGGTTTCCTAGGGCTGCCAGCATAGTTGCTCCAGCAGCTCTGCCATTGCCAGCTATTTCTTCCCCAGGACTTTCGACACACGTCAGGGGCAGTGAACTCTCTGTCCTCCTCTTTACTGCTGAGCAGACCAGGGCTTCTGCAATGCGGCTGGTATCTCGCTCTGCACCGAGCTCAAGAACTCTATGTTTCTCTTTCCAGCATGTTTTTAAACCATGTTGATTCAATTGGAGTCTCCGTGCGATTAGACCGCTGGTGTTGGTTCTCATTGGGAATAATCACCACTGCTTCTTGTCTGAGTTGTTGTCAAACTATTATTTATGTGATACTGAGGAATACTGGCAATAGGCTTGGCAAGTGGTTGAGGGTGATGGTTACAAGATGCCATCAATGCATGAGGAAGGGAGGGAACATCCCTATAAAAGGGAATGGGGAATATGCAACTTCCTCCAATGATGCCATGTCATCCCCTGAGGGCCACCTCCCCCCACGTGATCCTCCCTCAAACGGCCACCCCCAGGGTCAGTATCAGGTAGTGACTGCTGTCCTCTGGCCACATGGGGAAAGGCTATCCAAGGGAAAGGAGTAATGATATCAGATTCATCACATCTCCTATAACGCATGCCCGTTTTAACCGTTTACTCCTCCAAGAAATCCTATCTAAGATATCAGGTGTGAGCATTGTTGCTAGGCATCATGTGGCAAGCAGAAGTGGAGGATATGGCACATTTCCTTTTCTTCTGCCCTGCAGATAAAGTATTGAAGAAATGTTTACTGGTGCCTGCTTTCAAAGACAAGAAAATTACACAGCACCATCCGGATTTGCATTTCTTATTAAATATAGAGTAACGGATTATGGCTTGGGCATTGTCCACTCTTCATACGCAGAGCTTGGAAAATACGGGAAAAGAAATTTAAAAAGTAGGAAATTGACGATGGGGTCTTGTGGGTGCGGGTCAACATTCCAACTTTAATATTCCAACTTTATCTTCCTGTATTTTAAATAAGCACATGCACTTTACGTTTGGTAATTTTGAGCTAATAAGGCCCCTTTTATTTCAATGGTATCTTTTGTGTGGCCTTTGTTGGTTTTTGGCCATACTGTCCTTTGCTATTTTGCACTCTTGCCCTTTAGCCACCTTAGTTATCACGGGTTTGGGCTACTTAGCTCAAACAGACTATACTAAATGATAGTTTGGCACGGTTTGCAATAGTAGCCAATGATAGCCTAGATTTTGTTACTCCTTTTGGGATCTAGAATGAGACAATGCGTCGTGTATATTCTGTTTTTAATATTTTAGAGAGGTTTTATGTATCTTTTGTATAAATTGTGATCGTCATTGCTTTTATGGACATTCAGATTTGAAATAAAGTAGTTTTGACTCACTGACTGAATATTGTATGCTTTTAGAATGCAAGCAACCATTCAACAGACCATGGAAACGTACATTCAAAGAGGACAGTTGTAACCCACAAAACTAAAATGTGACAATCTGAATTCTCAGTTCTAAGCAGAAGCACAGCCCCCACTTCTCATATAATGTGATATCATGGTGATACAGAAACCATTTCACATTGCAGGACGGATTTGTAAACAAGTATTGGAAAGTCAATATGTCTAGCATGTTTTATTGGTTTTTTATGTAGTGTAAAAGAAGGTTTACTGGAATGTGAAAGAAAGCATGGTTAGGAATGTTCAGGATGCTGGTGTTTTGGAATAGGTGGTGTCGTACTGATAGATGCTTTTATGGTTGATGGGTACTGCAATGTAATATTGGGAGCATTTGCCCATGGAAGGTATTTGGGAATACTATGACAGTGTTCTCCAAGCACTGAAACCATATGGCAGATATTGCCGTTATGTCGGCAAATGCTCCAACCATGTACCCAGCATTGACATATGTGGGTTGCAGACTAACCTTTGCCCAAGAAGACAATGGCTCATTGGGCAAAATATGTAGGAGCCAATTCAAAATTTTGGAAGCCAACTTACATTTCCTAAAATACTGTCAGAAATGCAAACTCTTTGGCAAACTTCAATGAAAACCTAACAGGATTGTTTAGACTATTGTGCTGCCTCAATTATCTGTTTTGCTCTATAGAATCTTCACTCTAGCGATTGCGTGCAGTTTGTCCTAGCACACCAACATTGTGCATGTTCATATAGCTTCCTATGATTTTTCGTCTTGGCGTTTACAGTTTAAATTTCAAATCCGATTCAGTTTATTAACTGAAATAGTTATGTAGCTGTAAAAGTGCGATTGTTAGGCAAAACATCAATCATCTGGATATATTGGCACTGCACTTGCTTATACTCTGTATGAACAAGCAATTCATCTGTATGCCCTACAAACACCACAAAGTACTTTTAAACTATATGAGAAACTACTCGTATGTTATGCACAGCCAGATACTTATTAACACCATTTCTGGATATAGTGTCACTGCATCACACTGTCTGCATACATTAGAAGGGCCCCTCTTTCTTCTTGTGTGTGCTAGCCCAGGATAAACAAGTATTTAAATTGTGTATTTTAGTTAAAGAGTGTTACAAATAATTGAATGAACTTCTTTTTATATTCTTGGCCTGGTGTTTATGTGGTGAGAGTATACTCTGTCACTAAATGTCCAAATGCCATAATTACATGTCAATTAAACTATTTGATTTTCACTTGCTTCTACAGGAGGAATGTCACTGTTTAACATGGAAGAAGACACAAAATGGCCTTTTATTCAAATGGAAAATGTATTAATAAATACTTGAACACTTTAAAAAAAAATGTTTTAAAAAAAAGTACAACCATATTTCATCAGTTCTATCAAGTTGAGTAATTCTCATTGAGTATCTGTACTGAACTGGATTTGTTAGTTCAAGTGGTCTAAATTCGTCATTTGCATTCGTGAACATTTAATTCAAAACACTCACAAACATTGTGAATTTTCCCACAGGCCACAAAGAAAATGAACATGCAACTGCCAGAAGATTATATATACATAAATGTGATTTTTCATGTTATTTTACAATCAAATCCTCCGAGCACAATAGCAGTGCATTTCCATCAAGTTTTTACACTCCATCCAAATATTAAGGCCTATTACCAAGAATACTTACATCCTGAAAGCACGCCTTGATCCGTGCAGGTCAGCCTAACATGCCATGCTACTGTTCTTAAGGCTATAAATGCGGAACATTCATCAGGGGCCACTTGGTACATGAAGGGACTGTTAAAAAAAAGATTGCATTAATAGCCACAGTTAACCTTAACCTTGTATGGAGTTAAATGAGAGAGTGCAAACCCATTCTGCTGAAAGAACAAAGACATGCTTTGATTGCTACAACTAGTCGTAGAGGAAAAATAAAGTAAATATGACAGAGGGGAAACCTAATTACCTTAGGGCATCAATATGGCAGGTTCTTCCCAGAGGTGTATTGCACTGGACATGCTAGTAGGAAAATAGTCCTTATAGAAAAACAATGCACAAAAAGGTGCATAATCAGACTCAAATCCCAACGGACCTCCACCACCAAATGTGTGATAAAACCAAAGTCCCACTTTGAAAATCACCCCGAGTTCAGAAGACCAACATGTGCTAAACACTCATCTGTAGTCATGATTCCGCGACACTAGGGAATTCCACCCCCCAGTAAATATATGCCAAAGTATTTGGTGATGAACCTATGTGCCACATAAAAACATCCAAAACCTTAGTAAGTAGTATCCTATTTGCCTCATGTCATTGCCTCGTCCTCTTTTCCTAAGTATTACTTACTGTGGCTGATCAGCACGATAGAACGGGTGACACCAGCCCAGTAATCCTCTGAGTTCGGCAGATGGTGAAATCATATTAGGTGTTCATGTCTATGGAACACGCTCTGTATATCGGAAGCGTAAACTCCACTAGTCCATTTTCAGTTTCTAGTAAACAAATGGACCACTGTTTTTCTATTTTAGGTACGTAGCGGTCATATTGAGAAGAGATTACATGATAGTGTAGTGAATCAGTCATACTGATGCTACTGGTCGAGATGACCATCACAAACACCCAATTGATTGGGGCCTCCTTCTAATCAGATGGAAATGGTAAAGATAAGGGCACAGGAGTGTACAATGTCATTCACCTGCTGTTGCATCGGTATTAGGTCAAAAGACCTTTTTCTAAAAAACAAAAATAAAAAGATTGATTTAGAAAGACCGCTCTGTGACTGCACAGAACAGTCTTTCTAAATCGAACTGTAACGGGTGGGGATCATCTTACGAGGGGGAGGGTGCAGAAAGTCTTATTTTGGCATTTTAAAGCCAACACAAAAACGACTTTGAAAAAAAAATCCAGTCTTTTTTGTGTTCTGTCTTTAAAATGTGGAAATTTGACATAGAACCACTGCATCACATGCCAACAAATAAACATCTACAATTTCCCTGATTGAAGACTACGTCTGTCCAACTAATGTGGAGGGGGGATTAGATTTACAAATAACCCCCCTAATTTTATGCCATTCCACGTCATCATTGAACCAACCCCCTCTGATAACTACCCATGAGGAAAATCAATTTGAGAAGTCGGTGCTCCCTGTCTTTTTTATTGCCACCTCCAATTCTCTGGACCACTATCCAACTGAAATCCTCATGACCATGTTTTAGTTCCAATAATTGAGCATTCTCCAACTTATGCTTTAAATAACTTGTGTTATGAAAAATTCGGGTTTTGATTTTTCTAATTGTCTTGCCTGTATATTTGAAGCCAAAAGTTCAAGAAATGATCAGGGTAATTCATAGAATTTCGCACAAAAGTGGCGCACGCGGCTGGCGCCCAGGGTGCGCGTGCGAATGTCTGCGCCAGCCGCGTGCGCTAAAATCGATATCCCCCCACAGCGTATTCATGGATTTCAGCCTCCAAAACCAGCCGTGGCGCAGCGACCCTGCAGCTGCGCCAGTTACGCCAAGAACGCCCTTGCGCAAGGAAAAGCCATCAAAATTCACAATTCATCGCAAAGGGCTGCGCTAACCCTGGACCAGTATACAGGGCTGCCAAACAGCAAACGGTGAGCGGGGAACGTGTATTACTGGGGTGCGCGGGAAGCTCCACACGCGATTTCAGCAGGGTACGTGTATTTCTGGGGTGCGGGGAAGTTCCACACGCGATTCCAGCAGGGTACATGTATTACTGGGGTGCGCGGGAAGTTACACACGCGATTTCAGCAGGGTACCTGTATTACAGGGGTGCGCGGGAAGTTACACACGCGATTTCAGCAGGTACCTGTATTTCTGGGGTGCGGGGAAGTTCAACACGCGATTCCAGCAGGGTACCTGTATTACAGGGGTGCGCGGGAAGTTTCACACGCGATTACAGCAGGGTATGTGTATTTCTGGGGTGCGTGGAAGTGTAACACGCGATCACAGCAGGGTACCTGTATTACTGGGGTGCGCGGGAAGTCCCACATGCGATTCCAGCAGGGTACGTGTATTTCTGGGGTGCAGGGAAGTTTCACACGCAATTTCAGCAGGGTACCTGTATTACTGGGATGCGCGGGAAGTACACGCGATAGGCCCTGTGCGAGTGGGGTACGTTTATTCCAGGGGTGCAGGGGAGTCCTACACGTGAATTGGCAGTGTGGGTCCTCCCAGGTGTTCCCTCTACACCCTCAACAGCCCCTGCAGGTAGACCACACCACAGGGGACTACCCTGCACCCCTGGGCATGCCCCCCCCAGCCAAGCCACGTCACCTTGCACTAGTGATCACCAATGCATTACACCCCCCCCCCCCCCTTGCACCTCCACCACACAGCAGTGCAGGGCACCTGCCAGCAGGCACACACTCATCTCCCCCAGCACCCCCATCCCCCAGCAGTGTGGGGCACCTGCCAGCAGGCCCCCCACTCATGTCCCACCCATGCCCCCTTGCACCCCCACTCCCCCAGCAGTGCAGGGCACCTGCCAGCAGGCCCCCACTCATGTCCCCTTGTAGCACCACCCCCCAGCAGTGCAGGGCACCTGCCAGCAGGCCCCCACTCATGTCCCCTTGCAACCCCACCCCCCAGCAGTGTGGGGCACCTGCCAGCAGGCCCCCCACTCATGTCCCCTTGCACCCCCACGCCCCAGCAGTGCGGGGCACCTGCCAGCAGGCCCCCACTCATGTCCCCTTGCACCCCCACCCCCCAGCAGTGCGGGGCACCTGCCAGCAGGCCCCCACTAATTTCCCCCAGCACCCCCACCCCCACAGCAGTGCAGGTCACCTGCCAGCAGGCCCCGACACATGTCCTCCAGCCAACATGTCATCACAATCTAGATCCCTGGCCCTTATGGCCAGCCTCCACATGCCAAAGACCCACCCAAGTATTGCACCCACCCACATAGAAATGCCAATTACATGACACAACCCCAATGGCAAGTATGTAAATGAAGACATGTCCCTCACACACACACACAATGGGTGCAAGTGAATCTCAAAACCCATATCATGACATGCATGAAACCAATGAGATAATACCACACATCGAAGTTTGAAGAAAAAAAATGTATTAAAAGCAACATGAATGGAAATTAAAAATGAAAAGCTGCAGGTCTGTAAAATAATGAAAAACAACAAATCATAATCCAAAGGAAAGGTGTCCAAAGTCACAGTTCCAAAAATGAAATCCAAGGGAAAACCATTGCTCCATGGGGAAATCCAAACAAAAAAGTAGAATCCAACAGTCAGCTATACACAGATGAACAATCCAGGGTCCATGATCCCAACTGAAGAAATGAAACCTATCAAAAACTCCTACCCAATAAAAAAAACTATATACAGAAATGTGGTCCATTGTCCAAAAGGTCCAAAATAAAGAAAAAAACAAAGGAAACCTAATACTAACAAAATAACCGTTTACAAGGCCAGCGGGCAAGTCCAACGGCTCACATGTTGATGTTCCGGGCCTGGGCATCATCGAACTCCTGCTCAATGTCCCGGAGGTGGTCCTCTTCCATGGCCCCAAGGGTTCGCAGGGACGATGACATCTGGAACTCCAGGTCCCTGCGAATGGCCTCGAGGCACTCGGCCCGCCTCAGGGCCCTACGCATGGAGTTCTCCGCCCTGACCATCATGAGCAGTGCCTCTTCCGCCCGCTGCCGCTCCGCATCTATCGCATGGCCCAACCGCTGCCACACGGAAGACACTTCCGGTCCAGGGTCCTCCTGCCCTCCGGCCGATGCCTGCCCCTCCGATGATGAAGGCCCCAAGCCATCATGGCTCCCACCTTGTTGCTGCTGCTGCTGTACCGCTGCCTGTGCCCTGGCTCCTGCTGCCTGCACATCCTCCTCCAGCTGGGGTGCAGTTGTTGAGGTGCCCACCCCTGCTGGACGTCCGACTCCCGACTGTGGCAGGGATGTGTCCTCCACCAGCCTGGCCACAGGGTCAGAGGCAGCTCCACAGGGCACCCAGGTGACACATGGGTGGGAAGATGGCACGGAGGACGACTGGTGCATAGGGGGTTCAGTTGAGGAGGGGGTCGGAACAAGGTCCACAAAACGGAGGAATCCGGCCATGGTGAGCTGGCTCGTTGACCCACTGGGACATGCGAGAAGACATGCAGTCTCCTCATGAAAAGACTGCAGGTCAGCTCGCATGGCACGTTGACGCAACGCCACCCCACCGAGGACAGGCTCAACCCGGTGCCGGATAGCCACATCCGCAGGGAGAGGAAGGCCAGTTGGTGTAAGCCAATCCCCTCCCTGAGAACGGGTCTGGAGGTAGGTATCCCTGCTGGTGCAAGATGATGCAGTCACAGGATCGGGGACAGGATTACACACAGGCACCTCCGCGGCGGCCTGTGCTGCCTCCTGTCCCTGCCCCTTTACTGCACCACTAGCACCAGTGGAATCCCCACCTCCAGACCCCGTCTCTGTCCCTTGCACGGCCTCCTCCTCCACCAAACCCCCCACCAACCTGGATGACTCCGTGCCATCTTCCTCCGTTGGGCCCAGTGGGGTCTCAGCTGCCCCTTCGGCTGCCGAGGAGTCCAATCCAACCTCCGCCTCTTGGACCTCCCCTCGGCAGCTGCAACTTGGGACGCGGCACTGGACTCCTCACTCCCCGACGAGATGACAACCTGGGAGGGGAGACGGGCCTTGCGTCTCCGGCTGGCGGTGCGATCCCTGCCACTGTGCTCCACAGCACCTTCTCCGCCCTCTTCATCAGTTGACGCTGCAGACAGGGAGAGATAGGAGACAGGCATCAGGGCACTGTACAATGGACTCATACACACATGACAGTTGTACATGAGTGGCATTGTCAAACTTCAGACATGGCATCACAATCCCCAACACACGTCATTGCAACACACACATGAGCTATTCCACAGCCATATTGCAACAGCCAGCACCATCCATACACATACAAACAGCATGAGCAGCCAAAGGTGAGCCAGACATCACATGAAACACAGGGAGTGCACTAGACCTGCACACACGCCACCACAATTACATGCATGTGTACACCTCCGTCAACTGTCGCAGTGACGGGATGGACATCCATGTCACATCTGGCAATCAGTCTTCTACATATCAGTCTCACATGCATCCATGTTGCATCACTGTTGCACCCATGTCAAATACACACACATGTACATGGTGCAGATACATGCAGCTGGAACCAACATCCATGTGCGACACGACAACCATGCCAACTTACATACACAGTAATCAAAACATGTGTGCTCACACATCTGCATTTGGCCTGCATGCTTACCCACACATACACCATCCATGTGTCTCACACATGAAAGGACTTGCATGTGTCAGCCTCACAGCCCTGTACATACACATCCATACATGGCCCTACAAAACCACATGTACAACCTGCACACTACTGGCACACCACCACACGCACAGCTTCCAATCAGTATGCATGTACACTTACCGCTCGACTCCAGACGGGTCTGCCTCTCAAGGACCTGGACGTGGAGCGCTGGGCGTATGCGTTCCAGGACCCTCATCTGATGTTCCGACAGGTGGCCCCGGTGCCCGTTAGCATCCGCTGCCTTCAAGAGGCGCCGGGCCTTGTTGAGGGTCTTGGACCTGAAGTCCTCCCAGTGCTTCTTGACATGTTGGAAGTCACGGACTGCCACCCCCTCCGCATTGATGGCAGTCACGATGTCCGTCCAGATCCGAGTCCGTCCTTCCTTGTCGGCGGCCGACCTTCCGAAGAGGGCATCATACTGCACCAGGACTTGCTCCACCAGGTCACCAACTTCAGTGGCAGTGAAGCTGGTGGCCCTATGCCTCTCTGGCTGGGGGTTGCCAGTGGTGCCAGATGGTGTAGTGCCCGACATGGCAACCCCAGAGGCAGGTGTGGGTGGGCAACTGGGTCGTGGGGCTGGGCTGTGGAGCGATGGAATAGCAGTCGGGAGTCTTCGGTTCCAGCAGGGGTGGTCACAGCAACAGAACCCCGGGCTGACGTGCAGGCAGCAAACAGCAGGGCACGTGGGCAGCAGGCAATCAGGCAGCAGCAGATGGCAGGTGGGAGCGTGCTCAGGGTTCTGGGGGGGGGCAGTAATTCGGCCTTCTGGGCAGGAGCGTGGTCTTCCGTGTGTGAACGCGTGGCCAGCTTGATACGGAGTGATTTGGCACGTGAAAATCTAGCACGTCAGCGTGTAATTCGGGGAAAGGCCCTTAACGCGTAAGCGCGTCAGCACGCGTATGCGATTTCATTGGACCAAAGGCCCTTGGCGCGTAAGCGCCTCTGTGACGTGCGCGCGCGGGCGTTTCCCTGAACCCGGGTGCATGTTACACGTCCAAGAACTGCACGTCCGAGTGTCAGCTCGTGTAATTGGAGGTTAGGGCCTTAGCGCGTATACGCGGAAGTGACGTTGCACGTGTGGGCCGGTTCAAAAGGCACGTGTAGGACGTCATTTCCTTGTACGTGCTTTTCGTGGAGAGCGAGTGGGTGAATTCGGTACTTCTTGTCGGTTCACATGCGATTTACTTCACAGCGTTTCTAGTTCGTACTCCCTGTTACCTCGGACAGCTTTTTTCTGATTTTCTGTTGGGCCTGTTTCCTCAAACAGCGTTCACTTCTTCTTTTGTCCTGTCTCCTCAGACAGTGTACAATTCTTCTTTTGGCGGGGGTGTTGCCAACGCGCACACGCGCATATTTTTCATGCTCATTTTCCAGGCAGACGATGAGTCGCGCACGTATTTACCAACTGTGCTTGCCCCGTGTGTCGCGTACCCCTTCAGAGGTCATTGTAGGCTGCGTGTAACACGCGTACGTTCATTTTTGTGTTTCTGGGCGCCACAGCGTAGCGTAGGTTCATTTTTCCACGCACGTGGTCTACGAGGGGTTGCGTGCACGTTATTTTCTGTTTTTGGGGTGCCTGTGCGTTGCGTGATCCGTCATCTTTCCCCAGGGGTCACATACAGCCTTGCTAGAGCACTAGGGTACGAATTTCATCTAGTACCCTACCCCTTTGACACCCAATTGCCCAGGACAATAGTTTACTGCAACTCCCATACGCACAACAACATCAGTGCCACGGTTGGGAGGCGACCAAGCGGTAAGGGTGGCAAAGGTGGCCGAGCCTCAAGAGGTGGCCGTGGTGGGCGCAGTAGGGGACGTGGCCGGGATTTGCAGGGTACCCCTAGCCCCCCATGTGTGGAGGACCAGTCAGGGACACCCATGCCCCCCCCATAGTTGAGGGAAACGTGGCTGACACCATCTCTGCTCAGCCCTTGTTGGACCGGCCCATTGTGGCACCCGACCTGGCAGAGAGCGACTCCCAGGCCGACTTCCAGGTCGCCAAGTCTAGGCCACGTGTGGCGGTGCAAGTTGGCGTCACCAAGCCACGTGGATCAGGGGCAGCTATGTCATCTGCTGCCCCGAGTAGGCAGGGTGGGGAGGCTGCAGGGGCAGCTGCAGCTCCATCCACCCCAGCTCTGACTCTCCCAGCCAGGGCAGTGTTTGTCCCAGTCCATCTTGCTAACGTTCCCCCTGACTACGTAACACTTCAGCCAATGCCTGCACCAAGTTCCATGCTCAGTGTGCATTCCCACACTCCAACTACCCAGTCCACTGATGCTCCTGCCCCTAGTGGCCAGAGCAGCATAGGCCACTCAGGATCCCCACCACCTTCCAAAAAAAAAGAGAGGAAGAGTGCTCGTCCACTACAGGCTGATACCCCAAACACGGCTACGCAGTCAAGGAAGCCTAGCTTCAATGATGCCGAACGTGATGCACTTGTGCAGTATGTGTCTGCACATGACAGCGAAATGTTGATCACTTCAGGGTGCAAGACCACACCTGCTCGACGTCAGGCACACTGGCAGACCGCCGCGGACTTCATAAGTGCCCTTGGATCAGTGAGGCGCACAGCTGGTGAGTGCTATAAGCGCTGGAATGACCTTAAGCGCAGGGCAAAGAAAAAGCTGGCCTCAAGTCATGCCGCTACTCTGGTGACTGGAGGTGGGTCTCCACAAGAGGACATTGAACTCACTGTACAGGAGTCTGTTGCTGGGACCTACGTCACAGAAGAACAGATCCAAGGTGTGGGAGATCTGCCAGATTACGAGGCATTGTCCGGTGAGTGCACATGCATGTGTGTGATCCATGTGTATGTTGTGTGTGTGAGGGGTTCTGATTGAGTGCCAGGTGAGGGTGTGTGTGCCTGAGTGGTTTGGGTCACCCATGTGCTTCATCCAAAACATTCTGCGCCCCTGGATTTGGGTATTACAGTATCCCTTCTGCCCACAGTAGACTTTGTGCAACATCACGCCAGTTGCCCTTGGAGTGGCATCTTGCAACAACATTGTTCCGTATTTCTCATTGTTCATTCAGGCTGATTGTTTCGATCCCCACACTTTCACTAAGCATTTCTCAGCCCTATTGTCAAACGATATGTGACATGCCTATGGTACATGCCACCTGGCATGTGTCATGTATGTGGATTGGACATGCCACTCACAGGCCAATGTGTGATGGCTCTGCTAGCCAGCATGCAGCTAATGTGTTGCTCTTCCATCTTGGTGTCATCAGTGTCTGACATTTTCCTCCCCTTCAAACTCAGTGACAGTGCATGCATGGGAGGGTTATAGTCATGTGGGACATGTGTCAATCAAGTGCTGGTTCTGTAGCTTGCGAGGCCTAATTGTGTGCCATGGTGCTAATGCCTGTTTCCATTTTTTGTCTTTCATGTTTCTGCAGGGGATGACGCACTTGATGCTGTTGAGGGTGAGGAGTTGGTGCAGACCCAGGAGGGATCTCAGGCACGACCGGGCACCAGTGGGGGACGGGGTGTGGTGGTGGGTGAGAACCCACTCTTGCTGCAGATCGTTCTCTCCAGGGGTGTCTCTGGGTGCACCTCCCCAGACCTCTTTTCGGGTGTTGATTCAGATGATGAGACAGATGTGGCTTCGCAGGTAGGTGTTTCTGGGAGGGATTCTGTTCTGTCCGACCCACCTGCACCAGGGGTACAGCCCACTATGGGGATGTCAGTGTTGGTAGGTGCGCCTTTGGTGGTTACGGATGCAGGGCCACACTCCGCAACATCTGATCCTGTTCCTGGGCCAGCAGATCAGAGGGGGAATGCAGTCCTGCAGCCTCAGGCAGTGCCGACACAGCAAAGCACAGTTCGCCTTGCCCCAGAAAGGTGTGGTGCCCGCCAACGCGGTGGCCGTACGCTACCAGGCAATACTGCATGGGAGAAATCCATATACAGTATGGCAAACCAACAGGCAGCAGCATCTGAGATGATGGCTCAAGCTATGGAGAGGGTGGCCACTTCCATTGTCCCCCCAGAAAGGCAGATGGAGCAACTACAGCAGGCAACAGACTCCATTTGCCAATCACTCAGGGAGGACATGTTGGCGTCCAACAGGGGCAGACGGGCGGCCCTGGACACTCTGCGGGAAGCCATTTCTTTAGAGTCCCAGTGCCAGAGGGAAGCCCTGAGGGTAGAAGTCCGTCACCTCAGGCAGACTCTTGTGGAGCTTGAGGCTTCCACTGTCACGAGGACAGAACAGCTGCTGGAGCGGGTCACACATACGCTCTCAGCAGAGATGCAGGCAACTCGGGAGGAGGTCCGGGCATCACGTCAGGTGGTGCATGGGGATCTCCGCACCATATTCCTCCAGAACGAGACCTTCCACACCCGCATGCTTGCTGCCATGGAGGAGCAGACTAGGGCTTTGCTTGGGCTGCCTCCCATAGCACCACCACCTCCTGTGGCGGCAGCAGCACAGGGTGATGAGAGCGACCACAGTGATTCTGAATCTCTCACGATAGCGTAGCCGTGCAGGCCATGAGCCCATGGAGGTGTTTTTTTTTTTTTTTTCGCAACATCCACACAGGTGGCTGTTGGTGTGCACCTGGTCCTCGGACCTCCTGGTTGGCCTCCCCCACCCCTCCTGGCCCCCACATGGCCATTTTTGATTTTGGATTTTTGAGTTTTTGTTACAGTGTGTTGCCTTGTGTGGCTCCCGTGGGCATCCACTGTATTCCGGCTGGGCACATGCAGGCTTGTCCTGAGTTTGGGTTAGATGCTTGGGTTTGTGAGACACACACCCCTCCTGCTTCCCGTTACCATGGGCTTGCAAAGGGTGTGCCCAAGTGACAGTAACTTACACAGTGACGTTGGACTCCCATGACATGTGTGGGCAGTCTGTAATCAATACTGTGTATACATTCCTAGTGCATATTGTTGTAGTATTGTACACTGCATGGTGTATTGATGTGTGCTTGTGCATCCATGTCTCCCTCCTAATTTGCAGGTTCATTCCTCATGCCTTCACAAGGCCGTCTACTTTGGAGATGGAGTTCATGTTGTAAGCAGTGCACTTCCAGATTTGCGTGGCACCAACACTGTACAGTTGGAAGTGGTTGATGTGCTAGCATCACCAGGTTGTAAGTCTACGTATCCTTTAACTTAGTACTGTCATGTGAATGCTATGTTTGGGGTGGCTAGCTGCATTGTATTGTATTGTGGTAAGTCTTTGGTCATGTGTGTTGTCAGTTCTACATTAATGGGAGCATATTGCGTGTGGCCATTTTCCATTCTGGACACTGTACTTTGTGACACTTGTGACATGTTTTGGGGATTCCTTTGTTTGCTCTCACATAGCATGACATGCCATGGTGTGTTGGGTGGTGGTGCTGGGGAGGTGTTGGGTGACATGGCACCTTTGTCATGTTGTATCTTGCAAGGGTGTAATGATTTTAGCAGCATAGAAGTGTGTCTTTTGATGACACAGCATTGGTGGTGTTTGTGTAGGTAGGGATGCACACAATGGAACACTACCAGGTGAACAATCTCAGGCTGGTATGGTTGTGACAGTTGACTGGTCACTTGACTAATCATCATTGATAGTCAGCTGGTATGTGCCAGGGCTGTGTGCACTCCACAGGGGTGTGATTTTAGGTGAAGTAATTAGCCACCAACTGCGTACGGGCTGCCTCACCCCGTGCCCTTTCCCCTCCCATGCGCAGCGGGCGTGCATGTGGTTGAGGATGTGGGGGCACCACCATGTCCACGGGCAGGCCCCGGCGTGTTGCAACATTGTGCAGGACACATGCTGCCACTATGATCCTGCACACTACTGGGGGAGCGTATAACAGCTGCCCGCCAGAGCGGTCAAGGGAGCGAAAGCGTGACTTGAGCACTCCAAATGTGCGCTCCACTATGCCCCGGGTTGCAATATGGGCTGTGTTGTATCTTACCTCGTGTGGCGTGGTGGGGTTCTGAATTGGCGTCATCATGTGGGTGCTCAGAGGGTAGGCACTGTCCCCTGGGGAGGTGGTGATGGGTATCATTAGTGGGGTTGTGACATTACTCAGTATCTGACATGCATGCACTGTGGCATTTATACTCACAAATCAGCCATGTATCACCATGCCGACCAGCTTCTAGGTCCCGGTTTAGGGTTGACATTCTGTAAATGAAACTGTCGTGGGTGGACCCTGGATAGTTGGCATATACTGAGGTGATGATTCCTTTGGCATCACATACTACCTGGACGTTGATGGAATGCCAGTGCTTGCGGTTTCTATAGATGTGCTCAGATGCCCTGGGGGGGGGGGGGACGTAGAGCCACATGGGTGCAGTCAATGGCACCTAACACTTTGGGGAAGTGTGCCACCCCGTAAAAATCCTGGACGACAGCCTGCCTTTCTGCAGGTGTTCTGGGCAGGTATATGTGCCTGTGTACTGATGGGCGTGCAGTCATGATGGCCAAGACCTGGTGTAGGCAGCGTGACTGCGTGACCTGTGACGCCCCCCCCCCCACTATGGCACTTGTCCGCTGAAATGATCCAGTGGCCAAGAAGTGCAGTACATTAAGGACCTTCACCAGGGGGCTGAGTACTTGGGAGCAGAGGGTGGGTGATGTGATGTGATGTGAGGTCATCCTCCCACTCACTGACCAGGTCGAGTATTATGTGAGGTGGAAACCTGTACCTCCCATACACATGGTCATCAGGCATCCCAAAAAGGCTGGTTCTGGGTGTAAAAATTCTGGCCCCGACTATCCTCCGCCTCCTCCTGCGGTATCCCACGACCACTGCTGCTAGGAACGGTATATTCATCCTGGCGTCTGAGCTTGTTTGTTGTTTGTGCGCACTTTTATGCTGCGCGGGTCGACGTACGCCTGCTTCCTGCTTGCGTACGTGTTTCCGCATTAGCGCGTCTTTTTATGGCGTGTGCGTTTGGGCGTTCCGCGCATTTGCCTCCTGTACTTCCACGCCCACCACAGTAATACAGGTACCCCGCTCGCCCAGGCCCAATCGCGTGTGAAACTTCCTGCGAGCCCCGGAAGTACACGTACCCCGCTGGCCCAGGCTCAATCGTGTGTAAAACTTCCCGCGAGCCCCTGAATTACACGTACCCCGCTCGCCCAGGCACAATCGCGTGTGAAACTTCCCGCGCACCCCCGAAATACACGCTATTTTTGACACAGCGGGTGTCCATGTTTGTTGCGTACCCCTTTGCACGTCATTTGTCCTAGAGGGCCACAATATGGGACATTCATCGGAGCTGTGTATACGGCTTTTTGTTAGCGCACATTTTTTTAATGCGCAGGGACGCTACCACCTGCCTTCGTGTGGCGGACATGTGTTGATGTACATAGTTGACTTTTGGTTTGTGTCGTGGGATCGCCATTTCACTGCTGGGGGGTGGGTGTACAAGGGGACATGAGTGGGGGCCTGCTGGCAGGTGCCCCGCACTGCTGGGGGGTGGGTGTGCAAGGGGACATGAGTGGGGGCCTGCTGGCAGGTGCCCTGCACTGCTGGGGGGTGGGGGTATAAGGGGACATGAGTGGGGGCCTGCTGGCAGGTGCCCCGCACTGCTGGGGGGTGGGTGTGCAAGGGGACATGAGTGGGGGCCTGCTGGCAGGTGCCCCGCACTGCTGGGGGGTGGGTGTGCAAAGGGACATGAGTGGGGGCCTGCTGGCAGGTGCCCCGCACTTCTGGGGGGTGGGTGTGCAAAGGGACATGAGTGGGGGCCTGCCGACAGGTGCCCCGCACTGCTGGGGGGTGGGTGTGCAAGGGGACATTAGTGGGGGCCTGCTGGCAGGTGCCCCGCACTGCTGGGGGGTGGGTGTGCAAGGGGACATGAGTGGGGGCCTGCTGGCAGGTGCCCTGCACTACTGGGGGGGTGGGGGTGCAAGGGGACATGAGTGGGGGCCTGCAGGCAGGTGCCCCGCACTGCTGGGGGGGTGGGGGTGCAAGGGGACATGAGTGGGGGCCTGCTGGCAGGTGCCCTGCACTGCTGGGGGGTGGGGGTGGAGGGGGTCATGTGTTGGTGATCAGTAGTGCAAGCCGATATGTGGCTTGCCTGGGGGGGTATGCCCATGGTGGATGGGCTGCCTGCGGAACATGAAGTCCCCTGTGATGTGGGCTGCCTGCAGGGGCCGTGGAGGGTGTAGAGGGAACACCTGGGAGGACCCACACCGCCAATTCACGTGTAGGACTCCCCTGCACCCCAGATATACATGTACCCCACTCGCACAGGGCCTGTCGCGTGTGATTATTCCCGCGCACCCCCGAAATACACATACCCCGCTCGACCAAGGCCAATCGCGTGTGAAACTTCCCGCACACCCCAGATTTACACGTACCCAGCCCAATTGCGTGTGCAACTTCACGCGAACCCCAGGAATACACGCACCCCACTCACAGGGCCCATCGCATTTGAAACTTCCCGCGAACCCCTGGAATACACGTATCCCGCTCCCCCAGGCACGACCGCGTGTAGAACTTCACGCGCACACACTAAATACACGCACAAGCTCATTTTTCACACAGCGGGTGTCGCTGTTTGTCGCGTACCCCTTTGCATGTCATTTGTCCTACGGGGCCACAGTATGGGACATTCATCAGAGCTGTATATTCGTGCTTTTTGTTAGCGCACATTTTGGCACACATTTTTTTCCCAGCGCAGGGACGCTACCGCCTGCCTTCGTGTGGCGGACGGGTTTGGGTCAGTGCGCGTCTTTGCCCGTGCGCTGGTTTGCCCTATTCGATTCCATGAATACGTGTTGTAGGCGAGTGTGTGGGCGTTCTGCGCACTTGCCTCCTGTACTTCCCCCGTGACGCCCACATTTTCACGAGTTGTTCCCCTTTCCGAGTGTTACGCCCCGTGTTCCGCCTACTTTTGGTATGTGCGCCGCGCTATGTGCGCTTTTGCTGTGGCCTTACCGCACGCCGTTAGATGACCTGTGCGCCAGCGTGCGCCACGCACATCCCTGATTTTACTCGCGCACGGGCTTCCATGAATAGATGTGCGCTCGTTTCCCTGCGATATTTGCACTTGCACTGCGATTTTCTCTCTTTCACTGCGAATCGCACGTTTTCGCCGAAAATTTCGGCACACATTAATTTCATGAATCGGCCTATATATATGTACCACTTAGGGTGTATTACAATTCGAGAATGCCTTTTGTGACCACATCCTGCCTAGTTCAATGTCAATCTCTGTTGTTCTCTTAGTCAATTTACAGACTCCACAAGGGTGGTGATCTGTGACTGGGGACAATCCCTATGTCAGGGGCAAAATGATTACTGTGGTCTGTGGTTTTAACATGGGGCATTGGTGGAAAGATTTGAGGAAAGGCCCCCCCTTGCATTTCATTGTTTTGTGCAGAAAATGCTGCTTCACGATTAGACCATAAAGGGAAAAGAGCCACACTCAACTAAATGTAACACATTATGCAAGCATGTGCAAGAAGGGGGCCCCTTTGATAGGAAGGTCTCATAAACCAGTTGCATCATGGCAATAGTGCAAGTTGTTCTTTTGTATTTCAAACTGTTGAAATGTTAGCCCATTAAGGAAACTTTCCTCACAAATACAGTGTTGGACTAGAAAGGGCTATTATATGTAAAAAATGTCCAGAAATATAGACATAGAGCCCCAAGCTCGAACAGACATGGAATAAGGTTTGTTCAAAGATCTGACTATGTGCACCGGTTTTTATCAGTGATGTGTGAATATTATATCCCAGTGCACAAATATAAAAGCAGTTTTCCTTATCATGATTGCAAACTTGATCACTCTATACTTGGGTTTGTGCTACAACAAGTTAGCTTCTGGGCATAGACTGCAGTTGAGCATGGATTGGAGTAAACAAAGCAAACGACCAGATAATGCAGTTGCTTTCCTAACGGTAACCGGCAACAAATTAGTGGTGCAGCCTGGAAGGAAAGGTTTGTTCGGCCCACCTTATTTGAGCAACATTTTGGTGTCTTTTACCAGCATAAGTGACATTGACCATAGTTGCCGAGATCTAATATATGGTTGGTGTCAAAGCAAAAGGTGGTTTAATTTACTTACCTGTAACTATTGTTCTCCAGCACGGGTCTGGCATGGATTCACATGCTCATGAATAACGAATACAAAGCAGTACATATTACACAACCACGGGAGGTGGCAAGGATCAACAGAAGTAAATCAATACTTACCCATGGAACAGACTCACCACAAGCAAACAGGTTGTTGATGTCTGAGTGTGTTGATGACACGTAGCAGGAGAGGAAACAGGGGGTGTTGGGGAGCGTACAGAAACAGACCCTCCCACAGGAAGGAGAGCACATCCCCCAAGCTCCTCGGTTGGTGTAATCTGCTGGCGACCTTCTGGCATTTGGAGTGCGCTGCCATGGCAAAAAGATCGATCGGGAGTCTGCCCCATTTGACAAACGGGCTGTCCACATGATGCTGGCGAAGTTCCCACTCATGGCAGGCGCGCAGTCCCCTGCTGAGGGAGTCTGCAATGGTGTTCTTGACGCCTGCCAGGTGGAGCAGGACGAGGAACATACCCTGTCCGATGGCCCAGTGCCACAATCACTGAGCTTCCTTGGAGAGCGTTGGGGATTGAGTGCCCCCTTCCTTCCTGATGTAGAACATGGTGGTGGTGTTGTCCGTGAAGATACTCACACCACCTTGCCCTTCAGAGATGGCAGGAAATACTGGAGGGCCCAGAACACTGCCCGTAGCTCCAGGATGTTGATGTGCAGATCCTGCTCTTCTGGAAGCCACAGACCTCTGGCCTGTAGACGCCCGGTGTGAGCCTCCCCCCCACCAACCTTCCAGAGAGGTGTCCGTGGTGACCGTCTCCTGGCATGGCGGGGCTTGAAATCCCGTCCCCGGGGTGATGTGGGAGCACACCCCCCACCACTCTATCGCCTGCCGGAACTCCTCGTTGAGGGGGGGAAATCTTGTCTGCAAAGCTCCGGAACACTTGTATCCAACCTGCATACAAGAATTCCTGTAGGGGTCGCATTTGCAACCTGCAGAAACAAATGAGGTAGATGCAGGACAACATAATGCCCAGCAACGACTTGATGGCCCGAACTGTGGCCGTCTTTGCGGACGACAGTCGCTGCACCTTACCGTGAATGGCTACTAGCCTCTCCTCTGAGGGTGGCACCAGGCAGGCCACTGTGTTGCGTCTGGCGCCGAGGAAAAGCACATTCTGCAACGGTATTAAGCAGGACTTAAGATAGTTTACGTAGAACACCAACTCCGTCAGTAGCCGGACGGTCTCCTTTGTGTGCTCGTCGGCCAGTTTACGGGAGCGGGCGTGCTCCAGGTATGGGTATACCCTGCAGACACAGGTGGGCCGCCACCGGGGGCCAGGCATTTTGTGAACACTCTTGGGGCCGACTTTAAGACGAATGGTAGGGCCGTGCACTGGTAGTGTTGGCCTTGTACCATGAACATAGGAACTTTCAATGTTTCCTGTAGAGAGGGGGGGGGGTGAGGAAGTATGCATCCTCTAGGTCCAACAACGTCAAGAAATCCCCTACTTCCAGCTGGCCGAGCATGTGCTGCAATGTGACCATCCTGAATTTTTGGGACTTCAGGTACTTGTTCAAACGGCGTAGACCTAGGATGGGTCTCCACCACCTCCACCATTCCCCCCGCCTCCCCAAGTCTTCTTTCTGACCAGAAAGTATCTGGACAGACTCTGGGGCCCCTGAGCCGTTGAGGAACAAGCTCCATCGCCCCTTTCCTTAACATGGCTTGCACCTGGAAAGGAGCTGGAGGGATGCGCTGCTCAAGATGGGGAACCAGTGGAGTATGAGGGCACCTGCATTGGAACTCCAAGGTGTGTCCCTGGGTGAGAGCGTCCAGCACCCATCTGTAAAGGTGATGATCTTCCACTCGCTGACCAAACCAGTCAGCCGGCCTCCCAGTGGGGTGCACGAGTGAGGGCCAGATGTCTTGGCCGGTTCAGGCTTGCTTGGGTGCCTTGCCCTGTGGACGACGGCAATGCCAACCTCCTGCGTGGAGGTTGTCTGTACTACGTGGAGTATCCCTTGGATGATCTGCTCGAATTCCCCCTGGAGGAGTGAAAAGACGAGCAATGCTGCTGCAGAGTGCCAAGGGAATGCTCCGTGTCTGTCTTTATGGCTTGAAGGGATTCGTTGACCGCCTTCCCAAACAGATTTTCACTGTCGAACGACATGTCCAGCACCTTTGCATGAACGTCTTGGCAAAAGTTAATGGCCTTCAACCATCCCTGCCGAAGGCAAACACTGTTTCCCATCTGCCGGAAGCCCGAGTCGGCCATGCCCAGTGCCACCGTAATGGCATGGTCTGACGCCACCTCCCCTTCCTGGAAGAGGGTGAGAGCCTTGGTTTTCTTGACGTCAGGAAGGAATTCCAGGATAGGGCCCAGCTTGTACCAAAACTCCCAGAAGTATTGTGACAAGATAGCCAGAGCATTAGCCGCTTTGATCGTGGATGCAGCCATGTAAATGACTCTTTCCCATGGCATCATCTTCTTCCCCTCGTTGTCTGGAGGGACTGAGGATGCGGATGCCTTGTTGTCTGAATGTTTTCTTGCGGCGGATGACACGACCGAGTCCGGCAACGGTTGGGACCTCAAACAATTTGGTGCGGTAGTCCGGCACCCTGTATTTCTTCTCCAACCAGTCCCATTTGGTTGGAGCTGTGTATGGGTTCTTCAGGAGGGCCAGGCCTTCCGCCCAAATATCCAAAAAGGGTACAGCCATGATCATCTTCCTCTTGGACTCCCGTTGCTGGTATAGGAAGCTCTCCTTTTTGGTTTCCTCCTTTTTGGTTTCCTCGGGCACCAACTGGAACAGCTCAGAGGACTTGGAGATCATAGAGTGGAATGATCCCACCTCGTCTGGTGGAGACCCTCCGAGAGGCGTCGAGGTGCAGGGGATTCGCTGTCTGCCGGGACAAAGTCAACATCCTCATCGGTTTCCGTGGTGCGCTGGTAGAGTCGGGTCCCGAAAAGTGGAGGAGGCCGATGATGCGACGGCGTTGGGTGACACTTCCTCTTATTGCGTGGAGGCTGGTGAGGGAGCCTGCGGAACAACAGGTGCCAGTGCTGGAGGCAACCTCTGCTGGATCTCTGTCACTAGGGTGTGGAGAGTTGACAGGATTTCCATGGATATGTCCCTCGGCTAAAGAGGGAATGATGGAGTGCTAGGCCCTGCGCTGCCGTCCTCCTCGTGGACGGACTCTTGGTCGTCGTACGTGAAGTCGATGTCCATTAACTGAACATAAACCTTGGAAGGCTGCTTTGTGGCCTCCTTGCCCCCTCCCCACCCTATTTCCATCCCGAGAGGCGTGTACCGGGACCAGAACCAGTGCCTTGCCCGGGAGGCAGGGATACTCTCTGCGCTGTAGGGACCACCTTCGCCTGGTCGGTACCACTCACTGTAGCGGCCGCCCCAGAGGATGTCAATGAAGCAGTCGATAGCATCTTCAGCTGCGCCTGATGAGCACGTGAGGCATTCTTCTCTTCCTCCGGCCTTTGTTTCTCCAATTTCTCCTGTAACTTGGCTGGGGTGGAGGACTTCCTCTTTGAGGAGGAACCCAATCGCAGGCTGGCTAAGGAGGTGGACAGCGATCGCAGTCTATCCGACCTGGGACACGCATCACCGGTGAACCCAGTGGAATCGGTCTTGCGATTCTTGGCCTTGTCTTGGACCCCCACAGATGGGAGTCCTCAAAGGACTTCGACCTCCTCCCGGAGGGAGACTGCTCCTCAGACCGACCAGTCCTGGCTGAGGCATAACCCTGCTCGGAGCACGGGCCAGAGGCCTTGCTCCACTTAAGCCATGCTGCCAGTCTGCTATACCTGTGTTAGTCTTCTTCGAGAAGCCCAGGCTTATCGCGCACCCATCCTCGTTGTGGTCTGGGTGCAGGCAGTATAGACAGTTTGTCCTCCACAAAGACGTTCCTTAGCCAGCATAGGGTGCAGGGCCTGAAAAAGTGTCCTTCCATCCGTCATGGTCGGAGGGCGCAAAGTAGGCCCAAGACGGCCTTCCAGAAAGTTTGACGAACAATCGCCCTTGGGAGCGTGCAACTTCACCAACAACAGATACCCTTTGCTGGCCGATGAAGATAGGAGCACACAGGCTCTGATGGAATAAATATAGAACTTTTGTGCAAAACACTTGGAAAAAGTACAAAATAGCCCAGAGAGCAACTTGAGAACTCCCAACACTGAAGAGTGCAGTAAAAATCTGAAGATGGCTGCCACAGGCGGGGCTTAGGGAGAGGACTGTCATTGGATGGGGGCAATATGATCCAGAGGACAGTGATTGGTTTAGAGGAGAAATACAGTTTTAAAGTGAAAGTGAAACTTTTTTTTTCTTTTACCGAGGATTCCCAGCCCAACGACTGGGAATATTCATGAGTATGTGAATCCATGCCAGACCCCATGCTGGAGAACTACTTTAACCCATTTCTAGTATTTGAAGGTGACAAGTAATTTAGAAAACATGGCTTGCTTTTGTGCTCACTTTATGGCATGCTTTACTTTGCCAGAATGTTGATTTGTTGGGCGGTTACTTGTTCTCAAATGTTTAATGGCAGTACAAGTATTACATATTTAAATCTTAGTGTATGGATGTTAACGGTCTTTAAGTATATAATTAAATAATTTGAAAAATGCAACCTTAAAAAGGTACATGCTTAAATGCATGCCAGTGAATTAAATTGACAATTTGACACCCAAACGGCTCCATTTTCCTTTTAATAAGTGTTAAAACACGTTTATAGCAGTTCGCTGCTCGATGCTCCAACTGTACCAGAAAACAAAGCCAGCATGGAGCGAGAAGAAACTACAGGCTGTAGCTGACAAATATGTTCACATTGGTAATGCACAGAGCTTCGCTGACAAAGCTGGGATGGGGGATCCTGAATATGTATGATGATAATCGGGATGGTCTCTTTCCCAACAGAAGGTCTGCAGTGCTGGATGCTGGCGGTTAGGCCTTTGCAGCCCCTGGAACCAATGTCTGAGTCTCTAAGTCTGTTGGGGGTTGCCACACCTTCTCTCCCCGGGTGTTGCAGGTTTATGGGGTTCCTAAACTCTATGCTTTTGTCTATTTTAGATGCAGATTTTCCCTTCTCTTACTCAGACACCAAGGTTTCTGGACTAAGGTCATTGGTTTTTAGAGGCAACTAGAGCTAGAAAGAGGCTCCTACGCTACAGAACGTAGACTGGACTTCCTCTCTTTCTTAGCTTCTTTGAACTTACAGTACCCTCTCTGGCACCATCTCACTCCTCCCTCCACTTGCTCAAACCTATAGCAGACCTAGCCACCAGAACCGTCCTATCCTGGCTGACCTGGCTCTGGCCAGTTTTGGTATTTTCTTATTTCCTTGATCTTATCTGGCTTCTTCCCTCATCTTCCGTATCACTCTCTCCCTCTGATGTTACAGGTTGTGTGTGCCTCCAGGACTCTGCTGGCCATACATCCTCCAGGCTTTTGGGTCTCATCTCCTCCTCCTGAATCCTCTTCACAACCTCCTTTATGCATTTGGGTCTTATTGATAATTCCTCCTCCTCCTCATTTTATTCCTTGTTCTCCTAACCCATTCCTCCTCCTGCCCTCACGTCGTTTGCTGGCCATGTCTTACACTGCAGTATTCCACACTCCTCAGTGCTTTTCCTACTCTCAACAATTATCAGGCTCAGCTCTTGCCACATCCCTTCATCATACTCAGGAGGTTTGTGATTGCCGAGTGCTACCTGTGATGAATCCTATAGATGCCTCACTGAAAGGATCTGCCTGTGGCTGCATTACCTGCGATGGAAATGTTTGCATGGGAAATGTACGAACATTTTGTGTTCGTGCATTTCCCATGTGAACATGCAGGGGTTTCCCCCACAACCCCCGCTCACTATACTGTGTAGTATAGTGAGGAGGGATGTTGCGGGGGGAACAACCCGCAGCCCCCCTTTTTTTGTTTTTTGTTCTGTTGGATGAGCTCAGGGGTGTCCCCCGCCACACCCGCTCACTATAGTGAGCGGGATGTTCCGGGGGACACCCTCCCAGCCTTTATTATTTTTATTTTTTTCAATACCGACCCCACCAAAACAGCTAAACACATACCACGAAAAGTTCAAACTTTTGGTAGTTAAAACACACACCACGAAAAGTTCTAGGTCTTTTGGTGGGGGTCGGTAATTTTTATTCAGACATTTCGTCCTATTCCCACTGAAACACTGCGTAAAGTCTACTCCGAGGTGGCCAGGGAAAGGCAGACGCTTCCTAATCCGGACCTTAGGAGTGGTGTACTGCGGGAGAATCACCTGGAAGCAGACAAGGCCCATGGGATGAGACACAGTTTATCCTTTGAAAGGGAAAGCCTCTAAAAATTACCAAAACAGGTAATGGCTGCAGGCTTTATAAATATATAAAATAAATAAATATTGCCTTTATGATGGATCTGAACCACATACAAGATCTGTGGCTTTGGTCACAAATACCATAAAACCTGTACAAGCCTTAACAGAAAGATCATTCAAGGTATTTCAGGATAAAAATCCTCCTTACTCCCAAAGGAATAATGTAAAGTAATCTAGAAATATTGCCTTAAGTAAATTGCCTTCCTCTGTAACCACATTCTAATGGTTCATCTTTAAATGATTCTAAAAGAAATACATCTACCCTTAAAATCAAAATGTTAGTTAAAATGACTAATTTTGTTGTTGAAGACTACAAGTCTAATCCCATAAGTATTGGGACAAGGAAGAGGACTGAGGAGTTCGGCTTTAGTGGTAGTCAGGCAATTTAGTCTAACAACCCACACCTGAAGGAACCTGGGAGGCCTAAAAGGTCCCCTCAGGTGCAGGCAATGAGAAGGAGCTGGAACTGTGATTGGAGTGCGTGCAGAAGGAAGAAGGCACAGTGTTTGCAATCCGGGCATAAGTGGGAGAGCCGAAGGGACGCCGGAACGTGGATGCAGCAGATTTCACCCGCTTGTTCTGTGAGGGTCCTGTTCCTCCAAACTCTGAAGTGCAGAGGCTGCGCAGTAGAAGGTGTGCTGGCAGAATGCCTTTCCCCATGTAAGCCTTATTACAGAGGTTGCCGTGCAAGAAGCATGTCAGAGACCTAGGTGAGGAGCTGTTGTGAAGCTGTGGGTCTCGGGAACGAGAGGGGCTCCTTAATTGGATGGTCGGATCAGAGACACCTTCAGTGAGGAAGGGTCAGGGTTCCAAGTGAAGCCAGAAGCAGTAGAAGTTGTTCAACACGTGGAGAGAGCATCACAGAAGCTGGGGAGTCAAACCTGGTGTCCCGATTCCTTGTACAAACACTGCCGGCGACAGTATACAGTTTAATTTTCACTTGCGTATAAGCAGAAGCGAGCTGAAGTTCTTTTCTGAGTTATTGATAATGTGACAATGGATAAGTAGCACTAGCGTGTGATCGGGCTATTTCTCCTTCACTCGTGTGAAAAGCAAACGCTGCGGAAAGCCATTGTTAAACCCTCTAACTGTGTAAACCTTATAAAGAAGCGGTCACATGTGCCTCATTACGCAGAACAAACATTAAGAAAAGACATGGTTGAACATTTCAAACCTTGTAAAACTCATGAAGAAGTGGTTGCGAGTGCCTAATTTCACTTTAAGGGAAGAGTGAACTTTGCATCTTTATTCACGTGAACTAACCATTACTCATAAAAGAAGTCAAGTGTTTAAACACTGTATCTGCAGTTGTAGAGAGAGCAAGCATTGACCAAGCCAAGAGTATTCCTTTGTTGAGATTGTGAATTTAATCAATACTGTGAGCACAATAGAAGTTCAACCTTGCCTAAGAGAAAACTGTGGAAGCATTACCAGCAGCCAAGAGAGTGGCACCAAGGCTTCTGGGTAATTGTTTCAGCTAACAGAAAAAAAGGGCACAGGCAAATTCGGTTTCGTGCATAATTTGCACGCCTTTAATAAGGCTGCATACCCTCACATCCAGTAGGATGTTCCTGTTCATCCTCTGACAAGCTGGCCTGTCGCCTACTACAAAGGCAATACCGACTGTCGTCACCAAGAAGAGAGTCCACATTCAAGCTCGTGTCTCTGCAGCATCTAACAACTCGGCAAACCTCTTATCTGCAAGGAGCTGGCCAACCCTGCTGCAGTCTCTACCCCTCCTGTTGCCTCCCAGGCTCTTTGCAATGCCCTTGCCTCTCACTTCATTTAAAAAACCCAGGACATCCTGTCCACCCTCTCCATCCACACCCCTCCCCCTCCCCTCTCCATCTGTGCTTGCTGACCCTCCTTTAGCCACCTCCCCCACCATCCTTCTCGTCCTTTCCTCTTTTCTCCCCCGACGAGGTCGCTATACAAGTCTGATCTATGAAAGCATTGTCAAAAAAGGTTCCTCTAAAACCATCAAGGACCACATTGACACCCTCGCTCCGGCCCTTGCTGATTTATGCAACCACTCCTTTGCCTCGGGATCCTTCCCCTCCCCTCCCCTCTGAAGCACTCCTTTGTGCATCCTCTTCTCAAGAAACCCACAGCTGATCCTTCTTGTCCAGCTAACTATCGCCGAATTTCCATTACTCCCTTTCTTGGCAAACTCCTGGAAAAGTTGGCCATCTCTCAGTTTAACCTTCATTTCAATTCTGTTGGCTGTCTCCATGACCACCAGTCTGGCTTCAGAGCTGCCAGAAACACAGAAACTGCTCTCCTGAACATCCGTGAAGATCTGCTCTCCAACCTTGACTCTAACATTCCCTCTGTCCTCATCCTCCTCGATCTCTCTTCTGCCTTCGACACAGTCAACCATACCATCGTGCTCAACCATCTACGTGAAATTCTGGGTATCCCTGATCAGGCTCTGGCCTGGCTGACCTCTTTCCTCTCAGATCGACCCTCCCAGGTCCAACTTGGCTCCTTCCTATCATCTATCTTCCTCTTTACATGTGGTGTTCCCCAGGGGTCTAACCTCTCGCCCTGGCTTTTCAACCAATACCTGGCAACTCTCGCCCACTGCATTGCCACTTTCTGCTCAAATTTGCAGTGCTACGCTGACGACACTCAACTCATTTTCAGGCTGCCCTCTGCCACCTCCTCTCCCTCTCTCATCTCTGATTGCCTAACTGCCATTCAAGATTGGTGTGCCGCCAATGGTCTTTGTCTGAATGCCAGCAAGACAGAGGCACACCTTCACCATCCATTCCCCTCACTCTGGCCAGCCTCCCTTGGCCCTCCCTCCTACCCCCACCTGCGAGTCTAAGAACCTTGGGGTCATCTTTGACTCCACCCTTTCCTTCTCCGCCCACATCTCTGAGATCCCTAAAAAGTCAAATTTCCGACTGCACCTCCTCAGAGGTACTCTGCATTTCCTCTCCTTCCCCCAGAAGCTCATGGTATCCCAAGCTCTGGTTCCCTCTAGCTTAGACTATTTTAACAGCCTCTTTCTAAATCTACCTGCCTCTACTCTCCGCCCTCTGCAACTAATCCACAACAGGACTGCAAGGCTTGTCCTTGGCCTCAAGCCCTGGGATCGTATCTCTCCAGCTCTGAAATCTCTCCATTGGCTCCCAGTGGGTGCAGGGATTAAATTCAAAACCCTCTGCATTGTACACAAGGCTTTCTGGGGCCTGGGTCCAAGATACCTTCAGCTATCCCTCTGCAAATACCTCCCCTCTCAAGCTCTTCGTTCCTCTACTTCCAACTCCCTCAGGGTCAGTCGTTTTTCAAAGAAACGAGCTGGGGGTAGATCTCGGTCTTCGGCTGGGGCCTCCCTCTGGAACAGCCTCCCTGCCACTCTAAAACTTGAGGAGAACCATCTTCGGTTCCAGAAGCACCTCAAGACCTTCCTCTTTTCTTCTGCCTTTGCTCCCCCTCTCCCCTGCTGATCTGTTCTCTCTTGGAACCGTAACACCTGGCCACCCTCTGTCCTCCGGGCCCAGGTACCTGCTCACCCTGCCACCCTCCCGCACTGCCTCCGGGCCCCCCCCCGTACTCATACAGCACCCCCTTTTTCTTCCTGCACTTATCAGACCTACCCTGTCTGCTGCCTTAAACCTAGCACTTGCAAATTGCTGGCTGCACTACCGCTGTTTGTTGCCTTTATTATTTATGTATTGTTATTTATCTGTTTCTTCTCTGCTTCGCACTTTCCACTTCTCCCCCTTCCATACACTTTTCCCCTCCCCTCTCCCATGCACTTGCGCGTTCTCAATGTCACTGGGCCTAGTAAGATCGCCGTTTTGTTCTCCCCTGTTCCCCTCCCTTGCCTTGTCGCGCTCTGAAACATTTGTGTACGAGCGCAACAGAAATAAAATATCAATATCAATATCAATACCAGACCACCTCACCATCCTCTCCTATATCCCACCAAAAGCCCTATCTTTCACTTGCATTGATCTTGCCTCTGGCTTTTTCTCTGTCCCTATCTACCCTGACTCTCAATATCTCTTTGCCTTCACATACAAGGGGCCGCAGCTCACCTACAGATCCCTTCTCATGGGATATGTTGACTCCACATCTCTCTTCTCCCAGATTCTGCAGGAAGACCTCCAGGAGTCCACCTTCCCATGGGGCTCCACTATGATCCAATACGTTGACCTCCTACGAGCATCACCTTCCTTTCAGGACTACCTCTCCAACTCCAAAGTAGCATTTCAGTGCTGGGCTGCCCTTGTGGGTGGAACAAAGACTGATATGCAAATAGATATTTCTCCTCTGTGAAGGGTGCAGTGAGCTAAAATGCGATTGTAGACCCTCCCGAGTGGAAGAAATTCCATAAAACAAGGTATTTGACCCATGTTCATTTTCAGTAGAGGCGATCCAACACTCCTTTTTAACAAAGTAATGTATTAGGCTCACAGAGAAAATATATCCAGAGTAGACTGCTGAAGAAAGACCAGGAGATCACATGTGAACTTGAAGCATAAGTAGAATTGTGCAGTGTAAAGGCAACCACTGTCAATATCCCGAATTGCAGTCATTTAGACCTGCTCTTTTGACATAGAAACACATGAATGCCAGTGCATATGGCACAGGAGCCAACATCATGCTGTAGGGGGACGAAATATTGTTCAACATACCACAAACCTATGGTCTAATGCTCAGGCCAGCCCTGGAGGTACGAAGGCACTCACCCTATAGTATTCCAGGTTTGCTGCAAGCTACAAGAATGTATCTATTCCATAGACCATAGCCCAGGGTGAAAGATTAGGGATAGGGGCTGCCAAACAAGACTGCTTTGTAAAACAAATGTCAAGCACATTCCTTGAGGACTAGTGTGGATGTGTCCCCTGTCGAGGACACCCGAGTAAGAAGATAGCTTCAGCAAATTGCAGTGGATACAACACACAGAGACTGACAAAGTCTTACAGAGAGTACTCTGTGAAAGGGTGGCCAGCCGAGGTCTTTCACCAGCACTGAAACCATACTGCCCAGTAACAGAAATTTTAGTCATGGAGGACATGGTTTTCAGAGGACACAAGACAGTTCTGCCATCAGAATTAAGAACAAGCATCATTAACAAGCCACATGCAATGATAGAGGAAATGGATGCGTTAGGGCCATATACCAGGGGTCGGGGGGGCAAGACGCAGATATTGCAGGGATAGTTGTATGATTCTATGAGGAGCTACATAGCCCCCCACAGGAGGGCCTCCAGCAGACTCCCTGTGCATCCTTGTCTCAGTGGTGATCCCCCTTCTAATGGAACAATAGGCGCTGAGGCTCGATTTAGGAAGATCACTTAGGAAGAGATGGAAGCGGCACTCTCAGCATCAATCCGGTAATACCTCGGGCACAACGGATTCCCTGTGGAAACGTGGAAGTGCCAGGGAGACCAGGTGGTAGGTCCCATACACCGCCTATTCATGTGGTGCAGGCGGGGCGGTTGCCTCCCCCCAGATCTCAGGAGGGCCTGCATCGTGATGCTGCTGAAAGCCAGGATGTCGCCTGAACTCTGTGCTTCCTACAGGCAGATATCATTGAAAAACGGGGAAACCAAGGTCGTAGCAAGGGTCCTTGCTAATCTGCTGTTGGGCGTGAGAGACTTCCCGATACACCCGGACTAGTGCAAATTCATACCATCCAGGTCCACGCACATGAAACTTTGTAGAGTACAGTTCATTATTAGCCAAGCATCGCAGATACTGGACCCGCTAGCGCTTCTGGCTGTGGACTTAACTCAGTTGGGTGGGCCTCACTATGGGAAATAATGGGCCGGATGGGGTTCATATCGTGGATCAGACTGTTGTATTAATCACTGGAGGCAGTGGTATGGGTTAATGGAGTGTCTTTCAGAGTCTTCCCATTGGGATGGGGGACCAGGCAGGGCTGCCCAGTTTGTTCTCACTTGTCATTAGAAATTAAACTCTGAACTGCACCGGAGTGGGCGGGGTTCACATGGGGGTCTTACTCTACGCCGACAACCTCAGGTTATCTGCAGACACTGTAAACTGGCAATCCCTCCCACTGATAATGCTGGGCAAATGCCGACACTCCCAAGGATTCTCTATGTCCTGCAAAATGCCCCACTCCCGGTTCCCAAATCGGTCTTTCACCATTGAAGGCACTCTACGGGAGCAGACAGCCACGCATTGCACTCAAAACCCTCCAATGGGAAGGAAGAATAAGTCTGCACTGCCATCACATGCATTACTGGGCGGCACAACTGGGGTAGAAAATGACTGGCTGCACGGCGGCCCCAGGCTCCCCCACACTGCGATACAGAAGGGCAGGATGGGACGGTTGTCACCCAAGCAAGTACTGTATGAGATGGGGTGGGGTGGACCACTGGGCTACCCTTGATGACACTACACATCGTGCACGTATGGGCGGATGCACACCATCAAATGGGCTGGGGAAGGAAACCATTGCTGGACCAGCCCCTCTGGAACAATAGGTATCTCCCTGAAATACTGAAAATGGCCCACTTCACGTTCTGAGAAGAGCAGGGGTATGTGCCATGGGAGATGTGGTGCGGGATGGGCAACTTACTCTGTTCGAAGCGTTGCAAGACACCCTGAGCTCCTGAACAACGAGCGATACAGACATTTGCAGCTTAGTTTTGTTTATTATTTGTAGAGCACACCTAACCCTGAGGTATCTGGGCGCTTTAGCATAGTTGATTATTACAAGTGCATACAAATAGAGACAGTTGATAAGTGGCTTGTTTACGAGTGTTACAAATTGGTCAACGTACCAGCATCAGGACAACAAAGATTACAGCAAGGCTAGATAGTTACATACTGACAAGCACAGGTTACAAGAAAGTAGACAACCTGCAAAAGGGTAACAACACAAGGGCACGAGTTGGACTTGGCACTTGTGCCTACTAGTGGAGGAGAGGGTGGCGAATATGGGTGGAGAATGCAGTAATGGTTGGGATTTAATGTTGCTGGGCAAGGAGCCAAACCTTCCCCTTGGCTCTTAAGTTCCAGAAAGAAGGTTCAGACCTGATGGCTGTAAGGAGTGAGTTCCAGCACTTTGCAGCTAACACAGGGAAGCTGGATCAGCCTGCAGTTTTCAGTTTGTACTTAGGGATGTTGAGACAGTGTGAGACAGTGTGAGTAGATTTATCTTGAGGGTCTGGAGGGTTGTTTCCTAGAGAATTTGTCAGCCAGGTTTTTGGGGGCTGCATTTGACAGGCATTTATGCGTGATGACTAGCGTGTGCAGGGAGATTCTGTCACGCACTGGGAGCCAGTGGGTATCCGGTCTAGTGGCAGAGATATGATTAGAGCGTGGTATGTTTAAGGCGAATCTGAGAGCATTGTTCTGGAGAACTTGGTATTTATTCAAGTTGCGTTGGGTGGAGCCTAGGAATAGTGTATTGCAGTAGTCTAACTTAGATAAAATCAATGCCCTGGTGAGTGTAAGGCAGCTGTTAGTAGATAAGTAAGGTTTGCAGGCATTGATAAGTTTGTTGGTGTATGCTGTAGTTGGGGCTGTGGTGCCGATTTGTCTTTTGAGACAGAGAGTGGAGTGTAAGTAGACGCCTAAGGTTTTCACCTCATTGACAACCTTTATGATGTTCCCATCAATGTTAAAAGTCTTAAACGTGTATCAAGTCTATTTAGACGAGCTAAGCTCCATCTTGTCGTTTAGATAAAGGCTGTGGGCGGCCATCCACGCCTGTATTTCGAGGTAGATTTCATTTAACATTTTGGAGTCCTCGTCATAGCAGCCAGTTAGCGTAATGAGGACTTGGGCGTCATCTGCGTAATTTGTGTGGGTGACACCCAAGGTATCGAGACGATGAAAGAGGAACTTTGTGAAAATGTTGTAGAGCGTGGGTGAAAAGCAGGAACCCTGTGGGACTCCACAGTAGAAGGGTACTGGTTCAGCCGACGCTGTAGGTACAAAGACCCTTGTTGTTCTGTTTGACAAAAAAGATTGGATCCAGCTAGCGGCTTTCGTGGAAATTGATGCGGCTGTGGTTAAGTGTTTTGTAAGGATCTGATGGTCCACAAGATCAAATGCTGCTGAGAGGTCCAGCAGTAGGAGAATGGCTAGTTTGCCTGTCTTTGGCTTCCTCCATTTGGATTTTAAGATCCAGGAGGGTGGTTTCAGTGACGTGCCTGGGTCTGAAGCCAGATTGGCGCAGGCCCAGGAGATTGTTGTCCTCCAAGTGTTTTTGTATTTTAGATAGGCTGCTCTATCTAGTATTTTTAAGAGGAAGGCAACTGTGTTTATGGGTATGTTAGGATCTAGGTTTGGTTTTTCGAGGAGGGGCATTACCCATACCTCTTTAAGGTTGTTGGGTACTGAACAGCTTTTGAAGGATGAGTTAATCAAGGCAATGATAAACAGTGCTAGATCTTTTTCTCCTTCCTTAATGATTGAAGTTGGGCCAGTATCACCCTGGAATCTAGTGGGTTTTTAGCCCTGTGATGATGTTTTCAACTTCTTTTGTAGTGACTCGGGAGAAGTAGAAAGGGCGACACGGAGGAGCTTGAGCATTGGGCAATGTGCACAAGTTGGCGCTCAAAGCTAGGCTATTCTTTTTGTTCTCCATTTAGGCTTGGAGTAAGGCAATTTTGTCAGATATGGCCTTTTGGATATTGGAGCACCAAGCTGCATCTTTGATGCAGGCTTCTGTGGGCGGTGCAGGGGACTCAGTTCCCTTAGTATCGTAAAGAGCTCTTTTGTACCCGATTTTGCAAACCTCTTTCGGTGTTAAGAATGGCTGTTTTATAAGTAGTATCGGCAGTAGTGAACTTTTCCTTATTGGAGATAGGAGGGTATCTTTCTCCAGATGGATTTTTCTCCAGATGGCTAACGCATATGATATGATAGGTTATTTATAACGTGCTTAATACCGAACGCGAACCCGGGGATCGAACCTGTGTTACTCTGTGTCGCCTTGCTTCCAAGGCAAGCACGTTGCCCCTACGTCTCGAGACAAGGCACCTCTCCCCTTCCCTGCACTTGCACGATCTGAATGGCACAGGGCCTAGTAAGATCGTTGTTATTGCACTCCCTCCGTTTCCCCCGCCTTGTCCTGTCGCACCTAAAAACACTTTTGCACAGGCACGTTATAAATGCCATATCATATCATTATTGCCATATCATATCGGCTCCCAGTTCCCCACCATGGAAGGGGCCCTAGGTGCTCACCCCTGGAAGCCAATCTCTTCCACGACAAATAGTCACTAAAGTTACTTCGACGCTGTACCAAGAAAAATGGGAGAGGGTGGTAGGACCACTGGAATCAGAGGAGTGGGTAGAACCACTCATGTTCCCACGGGAGATAGGAATGGCTGCCAGGCTCCGCTTAATCCAATACAAAATACTGCACCAAGCATATTATTCATGGCCGGCAATGGCTCGTGGGGGGGGGGGCTGTAGTATATCACAACACGTATCTGAGGGTAGGGAGGGGGGCAGGCACCTTCTTCCACATGTTATGGGAGTGCAAACTAATCTAGGTCTTCTGGGGGATGGGGGGGAGGGAAGTGCATCCGTTTGTTAACCTTACTGCTGGGGTCCCAGGTCCCATGTGACCCGAAGCTGGTGCTGATGGATATTTGGGGAGAGTGGGGTTCACCAAATATGCCGGGGATGGCCAAGAGGCTCATTGCTGCAACGAGGGGCTCAGCGGAGCAACCAAGATTCAGTCGCTGGTCAGCAGAGGTTGACAGGGGTGCGTCTTTAGAGAGGCGTGTGTTTACGGCATGGGGTTGCCCCAGACATTTCAGAAAGTATGGGGTGGGTGGAGGGAGGGGTGAAGAGGGATGTAGCATCTCCTCTGATTTACTGTTTTCGGGCCGCCAGGTTTGAGGATGAACTGTTATTTGATTTGAGTCTACACCATGCCGCAATGTTCTTAGTCCCGATTGTATAGATATATCTCCAACAATGTGTAACCAAGTTTTGACAACCATTTGTTTACTTTGGTTTTATTTGAAAATAATAAAGAGTTATATATAAAAATAAAAAAACAAGGCACATGCGAGCCACTCACACAGTGCAGATCATAAGAAATGTAATGGTGTTCAGCTATGGATAATGACAAATATAGTAGTCCAGAATTGCTAAGCATGTTACCATAGAGATAAAAGGCTTGAAGCTCTACTTACAGAAAGCGGAGTGCCCGTCGGAATAATAGATGCATTAGATCACATGGACGTGAAGTGAAATGCAGAGCGGTACTCTCAAATTACTTATCCAAGTAGAAAGAAAATGTACTGTACGCACGATATAGTCACCAGAATTAACACAAAAGGTATTAGAAGACATATTTATCAGAGAAGGCTTCCCAAAGGAATTGGTGACAGTGGTGTGCAATGTCTCATGAAGTTATAATCCAAAAGCAGCATCAAACATGTAAAGCAGCACTGTTATACCCGCAGGCTAACATACAATGTGAGAGGACAAATCCTTTTATCGTAGATGCAGCATCCAAATATGACACCAAAATGACCACAGTGGAAGGAGCAACTGCTAATCGAGACTACAAAAATTACATGACCGCAGTCAGCCTCATTCAACTGATGAGCGATGGAAAAGCCCATTATGGTCACATCTATTCCTTCCTGCCAGATGTGAGGGAAGACGTGGAGATGTTCCCGAAATGACATTAAGTAACACGAAGAGAGTCATAAAATGATGTAGGAGGAGATCCAAGAACAAATAATTAAAAAAAAAAAAGACACAGGTAAGATACACCCAGCCCACATAAGTGAAAAGACATGGAAGAGCTATGTAGTCACTGAAGAAAAAAGAAATTGTGACACGGAAAGGGTAGCCTTGGATGAAAGGCATAAGCAAAGGAGTGAGGTTTTCAGACGCACAGCACTTTATCACAGCTACAACAGAGACACCTCAACCATGCGCTATAAAGTCTAACAGAAGAAACCTAATTGACTAACAGATTAGCATGGAAGAAGTCACCGAATGCGACACAGTAGTCAGAGAATGCCGTCTAACCACACTCCTTGGCAGACACAGAAGAACCACCATGTCCATCATCTCTCAAGGAAGTGAGGAGGCCCTCTAAGGAAAATCCATTTCCCCCCTAGACTTTGTGATTTGCATTATTTCCCTCTCTAAAGGGAGGTTGTACCCAGTGATGGCCCTTGCTACCTTTTGTGGTATGAATCGTTGAAATTGAACATTTGCAATTCCAAAGTCTCCAATTGGCTTCTCAGCATTCAACTTAACAACGCTGATGGTCTTTGGTGGGTTTGCTCAGTTGACAGGAAAACCATGTTTTCAACTATTCTGTGGGATTGCACATTTTATTCATAACAGGATACAAGCCTTTGTCAAAAAAATGAAAAAGACTTATGTGGTGTGTTTTGAAAGAACTACCAACTAAATGTCAGTAAATAGGAGATGTCAGATTGCCTCATGTGAGGTAGGAAACTATTAGCAAGTCCTGGTTTTCAGTTTCACATTATATTGCATTTTAGTACTCTTAGTCCTACATGTTTAATGAGGAAATAACATAGGATCCCAAAATGACGGGGTCTAAAGATGAGAAGACTTACAAACAGGATTGGAGAGCATTTTTGAGAGAATAAGAGTGCAACTGCAGTAGTTTGGTTAGATGAAAAAAAGTGTAGTCAGGGGTCTGCAATCTTTGGCTTGCCAGATGTTTAGAACTACAACTGCCATCAGCCCTTCCGAGCAGAATCAATGGTGAAGGCTTGCATGTACGGAGACATGACCCCTGGGTTAGTTTTACAATTCATTTTGAAAGCCATGACAGAAAGGAAACATGTACACCTATTCCTAAGAACAATCTTTAAATAAGAAAGAGGGACTCTTGGAAACAAGATGCGTCAATCAGTATTTTTAAGCACACTATTTCTGTAATGTACTTTACTAACCCGTTGGTTTCAGATAAGTGTGGGTAAAATTAATGTCAGAAACAAGGAAATGGGGTGCTTCACAAAAAAAATAAAACATGTTTTAAAAAAACAAAAGGACAAGCATATGTACCTCTTTGGATAGAGGGTCTCACCACCAAACTCGATCACTGTTACCGCGACATTGCAACTGGTGGTAGGGTGGTGTTGATCCCCTTTTTTGGAGTCCGTTGGACTCCATAGGGATTTCAGCAGTTACTGCTGGTGGTAATTCTGCTGATTTTTTGGCTGTAAAGTACTGTAGGTAAATCCTCCCCCTTACCACCAAACATGTAGTACTAAGTAATACGGCAGTACTGAAACTACTGATGCATTACTGCCGTTTTTACTTGCACTGCTGTACTTGTAACGAGGCTCAGAGTGCCACCACCAGAGGTACTAAGTGACCAAAGTCTGTCCCCGGACGTCTACATGTTCTTGTGTCATGTGAAGAAGAGAACAGCAGCGGAAGGGACTGCTTTGCGATGACCCAAGTCTGCCCCCAGACGCCTACATGTTCTTGTGTCATGTGAAGAAGAGAACAGCAGCGGAAGGGACTGCTTTGCGATGACCCAAGTCTGCCCCCGGACGCCTACATGTTCTTGTGTCATGTGAAGAAGAGAACAGCAGCGGAAGGGACTGCTTTGCGATGCGGACATGCTGCAGTACAATAGGCGAGTAACATTTAAGATGCATTTGTTATCTCAATGTTCTAGGGCTAATTTTTCTTTCACTGTTCATCCCCTAACCCCTGCTTCTGCAACTCCCACGTAGTTCAGCATTAGAAGTTAAACATGGTCTGACACACACATTTTATCCACACAGGGTTATCTATCCCAAACAGAGGATTCGCTACCTTGAACTACACTTACATCAAGAGCAACAAAAGGGTGAGTTGGCATCTCTCTGCACATCATATAACAAATAACCTTCTTTCCATTGCAACTAACTTTAATCACTATTTACTATTACTCACTGCATTCTCCTTTTGATTTGATTTTAGATACAACAATGATTTAATCATTTTGGAAAATTATAGAAAGCTATCGACAAATGCAAATAGTGTTTAATCCCTCCTGATGTTTAATCCCTCCTGATGTTTAATCCCTACTGATTACAGGGGTGAAAACACGTGTAGAAGAATTGAGCCAAAAAAAAGAATGTTTTTTTTAATCTTTGTATCAAGTTCCCAAGATGTCTTTTTTTCTTTGCTTCAAGTTTCCTAAATATTTTTTCAAGCCTTGAGGACTCTTCGATTCAATTGTTTGAATATCAATTATTATCTTGTGGAGGACAGTTACACACTTGACAAAATGCACCTACTAATGAGTATATGATGTATGGAACCACAATGGACAAAGGGAATTCACAGATCTGTATATGATTTTATGACAAAACAGACAACCAATTTTGTTTCAATAATATAGCTTTGTAGGAGTGCCAATCAATAAACAGCAAATATATCAAACTATCTACTTCAGAATCCTCTATTTAAAGAATATGCCACAAACCCAAAATGAGTATACATAATTAATTTCTATCTGGAGCATTAGTATTGCTCCATAATTTGACATGTTGCGTAGAGTACTGGGGTGTACTAATTGAGTTTAAATTCTGAAAGTGACACACTCAGAACAATATAGGCACAATGGGTATACATTCTTTTAATTTCACTTCTTTGGTGTCCTTTTATTTGCAATAACTACCGTTAATTCAATTTCTATTGCCTCGCCCCTCTCGATTACATGATTTTGCTCCCTTCTTTTCCATCCCATCACTTCACACTCATCCGTACCTCTTTTGTTCTGATCCATCTGATGTTTTAGCAGCAATAACAATTGTTTTCATTTACACCAGCTCTCCTAAACCCAAGTTTCCTATGCATCTGCATCTTCTACATCTGCATTTACCCTTCATCAGAGAAATGCAATGCTCTGATAAGGACCTAGCTTCAAAGCTCAGTCGAACAAGCAATGGAAAAGCCAAAAAAAGTATGGCTTTTGTGTAGGCATGGGATAGGCATGTGTCAGGCATAGCCATAATGGCAATAAGATGGAAACAGGTGGAAATGGTGCGGCTAACTGGAAATACGAAGTTGGTGTCTGGCAAATGCCCATCTAATATGCAGACAGAACTCAAAATGGTTGGATTTGCCAATGTGCGTTTTAACAGGACTTCGGTGAAAGGAACAGACCTAAGGATAAACATACTGCTTAGAAATGAAGTCACTGAAGGGACGCTTTGGTAAGACATTTTTATTACACCAGGAGCTACTTAATAGCTGCCATTAAGTCCAAGTAAATTGCTTAGAAATAACACTGCCAGGCTACGGAGTGACATAGCTAGCTCAAAGAAATCCGGGGAGGGTGTGTTTTAGGCAGGTAGTGGGTGGCAATCACCACAGGGGTGGTCAATCTGTGGGTACAAATCTGAACATCGTCCACAAGCTGTTTGACCCTTCTCACATTCCATCTCTCTCCTATCTGTACTCCAATGTAACAATTTTGGCTTACAAGTTGTTTGAAGGCGCCATTGAATAGCTAAAATTAAAACGTTGGCCCTTCACTCTTTTGCAGACACTTGTATGAAGGGGGACATGGTGGGAAAAAGTAGGCCTACCCCCACACTGAACAGAGGACGTCTGGTCACCTTATGGAGCACCTATTGAAATGAAGCAATACAGACACAAGAAAGCACAGAGACGTTCGTTTACTCATAATTAACGTCAGTGCTTTAAGTGGGATACGATATTGGGTGGGGGCCATGTGGAAAGGTTGTGTGGCAAAGTATGCGGAGTGTGGCTTAAAGGAGGGGCAGGTGGCTTGGTCAAGAGCTGCCTGTCCCAAACAATACATAACAAGGACCTGCAAACGTTTATTTTCAGTCAGCATTGTCTCAGGAGGTCTTGCTTGCATACTGTAAATAAAACTCCCGTTTCAGTTTCTAAATACATTGCTGTCTGTAAATGAACTCACTCAGTAAATAAGCAATTCAATTAGTGAGTAAATCTCCTTCATTCTGTAAAAAAAATAACTTGCGTCCTTTTCTTCAGTGCTCATATACGGTTTAAGCTCCCCTACAGGCTGATAATCTGCAGCTATTTACACACTACCCCCAGTATTTTACTATTGATTTAGCCACAGTTTTTAACCACAATAGGGGGCCGATAGTATGCACCTACTGTCTGGGTAGGCACCAGTCTCCTCAAACCAAAGGCGGTCACTTGCTATGTGCTTTTGCTGGCCAAAGACATACCTCTTTAAAATGCGTTATCAGTGAGCTTGCTTTCAGCTCTTTAATGTGAGGCAGTGAATATGCTTGGGGAATAATGAACTTCAATGTGGGGCTCATGTTCCACCCATCATAAATCCATTGGAGTTTGCATTTGGAAACATCTACATTAAAATCTATGCGCCACAAGGGGGAAGGTTTAGGGGGTCCAAGGGCATCATTTTGAAGGGGTTCACACCGAGCCCCCGTGCATCTTCTGCAGGCCCTGACATTACCCATGAGAAAGGGATGGGGGGCAAATAGAACCAATGTAAGCTACTTTGCATAAAATGTTGGGAACATAAGAATTAGCACACGTTTTAATATGACATATCTGTGACAACGAGTCAAGTCTGTAACTCTTCCGAGCACATAATGTTCACTGGCCTGCCTGCTAGGTTCATTTGTGGCAACACCAAAACTGTAAAATGACGACAAATAACGAGAATATATATATATATATATATATATATATATATATATATATATATATATATATATATATGTATATGCATGCATTTGACAGCTTCACCCTTTGGGAGTCATGTATTGACTGTCCCACATAATTCCATCACATCATGTTAAACACTCGATCGTTATTAACACAAATCAGCCTCTGCTGCAAAGGCTCTTTTAGTGCTTAAAGTTAAGATCAGGATGAGCAGATGCTAAGATTATGCCGGGTGCTTGGAGGAGGACTGAGGGAGCTCCGTATCAGAGGACATTTTTAGAGAGACTGCCAGGGCCAGGGCTCGGTCCCGGCTAGCCCCGGCACACCTTACGCCCCAATTAAAAAAAACAACCAAATATAACTTAGTTAGCTGATCACAAAATTGACTAATGCAACATCCTCTTAGGACAAATGACAGAGCACACTGAATTAACAAGACTGTTTCTAAGCAGTAGCAGTTCACAATCACTCAGTAAGGAGAAAATATTTGTAAATACATTCTCTATGTTTTTACTGCCATGCGAATTAGACAGAAGTCAAAGGTTATGTCAAAGGTTATGATACATGGCACCTCAAACAATCTGTAGGAAGCCCCCTCCCAAGCTCCCCCACCCACCAGCCCCCGAGCGGTAGCGCATTTGTCGTTGCACCCTGTCCATCATCCTTCTCCTGCTGGCTGCACTTTTCCATATCGCACCAAATTTGCCACAATAAACACATGAAAAGTGAGTCCTTGGATGTACGCCTCATCCGAACAGTTGATATTTCGACTCAAATACTACAGTTTGACTTGGACACACTCATATCTAAAAGTTGGATAACTAACCACTGGCCCTCCTCCTATACTTCTTCCACCTGCCAAATCTCTCAGAATTGGTCCTATCCAGACCAGGACCCCGGGCCATCCTATACCTTTACAACAGCAATTCTCAATACATGGGCCACACACGATAAGAAATCTCTGCCTTCTAGCCCTCACCTGAGAGGGCCCGATGAAATCATCCAAGTCTGTCAGCTGCAGCGCGCCGCTAAAGTGAGATGCCATTTCTAAACAGTACAGTGTCTATTTCGCATCCGAGAAACGGACCTTAGCAACGCGCCTTCCCCTGCACATCACGTGGGTTGCACATTGAGCCGTGTCTGGCAAATCACGTGTCTCAGGTTGCGTACTACATCAACGTGTCTTATTTGCAACGCGTGGCACGAGCGGGAAGGTTGCAGCCTCGTGGCTGAAAGAGGAAAGCTGTAGTTGAAGACAGTATCGTGGCCGAGAGATGATGAACACCGTCATTCCTCCGGTACCAAGCCAATTTGGTTAACAGTAAGTCTTAAAGCTATAGTATTCTTTTAGTGAAGTTGGGCGTTTTGGCCGACCAAGAGGCGGGGGTATTTCGGTGTATTTTGGGGGTTCGTTACGTGCAAGGGGCTATTTTTTGTGCAGTGCGGATGAGCAGGGACATTCCACCATTCACAAGCGAATTTCCAGTATACCAGTTTACAGAATTGCAGAGAGTTATTATTTTTTGGCCAGGCTTTTTTCCCCCTGCCTGCTGGAGAGGGGTATTTTGGGGGGTGTACTGTCCCTTGTGGACCGCCTCACGCTCCGGCCTGCATTTGTTCTCCACACCATGCAAGGAGAGTTGGACACAGGAGCTGGGGTGCAACACAACTTTATTCATGCACAACTGCAGAAGACTGCCGTTTCCTCTCCCTTGCTTGCTCCTCCCCTTCCCGCTGCCCCGGGCCCTCCCCACATGACATGAGGCGGTGACGACACCACACCCCACCCTTTGCTAAACATGATGCACTGTCTTCAATTCATTTCCTCAGTGAGCTGATGGGGTTTCTTCCTGACTCTCTGAGGCCGTAGGTCCGTCCTTTCCGGTTGGCTTGGAGACGTCCAGAGTGCCATCTCATTGTCGGAGTCCTCTCTGTCCCCTTCATATGGTGTATTCCAGACGTGGTTGCCATCAGGTGAGAGAGTTTCTGCCACAGGTATGATCACAGGCATCCGCCTGAAATGGGACGAGTTCCTTGTTATAGATTTCTGTTCTCCTTCCGCAGTGATGAGTGAACCTTTTGTCTTAACAATTGTGAGGGGTTCCTCATTGAATGCAGCCACATTCTTGCGACGCTGGGTTTGTTTGACTATGACGCTGTCCCTTGGTGCCAGCTCACTTTCCTTTGCCCGTCTTCTAGTGTCAGTGGCTCTCTTCATGTCTTCTTTCATGAGAGCGTCTTTCCTTCGCATTTCTGGGTCGCCTTCATATCTTTCTTCATCTGGCGTAATGTGTGGGAGTCTTGTTCTGATTGTTCGTCCGAACATCACTTCTGAGGGTGCTTTTCCTGTGGTACTTTGTGGGGTATTTCTATAGTCTCGCATTAGCTGGCACAACAGTTTTTCTACTGGTTCTCCGGTGAGCCGTGCTATCTGAGTGGTGCGCTTGATGTTGCACACAAATCTTTCGGCGGTGCCATTGGCTTGTGGCCATAGAGGTGCTATTTTGTAATGTCGAAATCCCATGTATTCTGCAAAAGTTTTAAAGTCATGTCCTGTGAATGGGGGCCCATTATCGGTTTTCACAATTTTGGGAACTCCATATGTGGCGAACATTCTGTCAAGAGCAGGAATGGCATGGTGTGCTGACGTGGACAGTACTATTTGTAGGTCCGGATATCGCGAGTATTCGTCGACTTCCACCAGTACAAACATGCCAACATTCAGATGCACCTGGGAGGGAGATTTCCACAGGGAAATCGGGATACATACATTTCCCCATAGAAATGCATTGGGGGTATAGTTATTTTAGGCGGGAGACGGTGAAAAATAGCAATATTTTTCACCGAAAAATCGGGAGTCTCCCGCCTAAATCGGGAGGGTTGGCATGTATGCTAGTATGTGCTCCCCCCCTTAAAGTGGTCCAAAGTAGTCTACCGCTATCTCCTACCATGTTCCTTCAGGCAATGCAGTCATGAACAGTGGCTCAGGTGCAGTATGGTGGTTTATGACAGCGCAGGTGTGGCAGTTCTTGAGCAGTTCCTCTGCTAGCGAATCGAGGTGGGGAAACCACAGCTTTTTTTTCAACATTCTTTTTGTGGACACTATGCCCCAGTGTCCCTCATGTGCAAGTTCGAGGACCTTTTGTCACAAGTTGCGTGGTATTACGAGTTTGGTGCCCTTTAGTAGCAGTCCCTCATCTGACGTCGCAAGTTCCTCCTTGACGGCCAGGAGGCACATGATGTCTTGCCTTACTTCGTCACCTACGGTTTCTTTGAGTTGTTTCACCTGTTTCCAGCAACCCGTCTCCAGGCATCTTAGTATGATTTGCAAGCCTTGGTCAGTGTTGGATTCTCAAATTATTTGGTCCATGTCAAGACCCTGGTGTGTATTGCCTTGGATGACGTATCGGATGTATTGATCTGCTATGGAAAACTGAGGCTTGCATCCATCTCGTGGGTGGCGTGAGAGAAAGTCTGCAGGGTTTTGTTCTTTCCCCAGTCTGTGTGTTATAATGAACTGGTAGTCCTGGAGGCGCAGTGACCACCTCGCTATCCTGGGTGGTATTTTGGCTTGTGGGTTGCCGTAGATGAAGATCAGTGCCTGGTGGTCCGTGACGACGGTGAATGGCTTTCCATAAAGAAATAAATGAAAATGTTTGCAAGCCCAAACCACTGCTAGTCCTTCCTTCTCAGCTTGGGAGTATGCCTGCTCGGTCTTGGATATGCTTCGGCTGGGATACAATACGATACTATGTGTTTGTCATGTCCTTCCTTTTCATCCAGTTGGGTTAATATGGCTCTGAGGCCGACTGGACTTGCATGTACGATGAGTTCCGTGGTCTTTCTGGGATCAAAATATGTCATGTTTTTGGCGTCAGCGATGCAGTCTTTAATGAGTTGAAACGCTTCCTGACACCTGGCCGACCAGATGAATTCAGTGTTGAATTTGGTGAGTGCCCTGAGGGGCTCACCGATGGACGCGAAGTCCTTGATGTAGCGCATGCAATAGCTCGCTAGTCCCAGGAAGGACCTGAGGTCGGAGGAGTTGGGTGGATCTGCGCCCGTGAGCGCGCTAACCTTCTCCAAGTCTGGTGTCATACCCTTCTCAGAGAAGATGTGTCCAAAAAAATTGGGTGTTCTTTTCCGGAATTCACATTTCTCTTTAGTGTGAGTTGAGCTTCCTCTAAGGCCATGCATACCCGCGTGAGTGTGTCGTCGTGCTGTTCTTGTGTTTGGCCAAATACCAGGATGTCATCGCTGTAATTCAGGTCATTTGGCACATGCTTGATTACATTGTGGATCTCTGCTTGAAAGATTTCTGCCGCTGACGACAAGCCGAAACTCAGTCGTTTATATCTAGATAGGCCAAGGTGAGTGACGAAAGTTGTTATGTATCTGGACCTCTTGCTGAGGTCTAGTTGGTGATGCAGTGGGCCTGGTGGCGTTCTTGCAGGATGGCTTCATTTGGTCTTCTCATGTCCACGCATATGGGGATGTCGGATGAATCTCTCTTGGGCACGGGCACTATAGGGGAAACCCACGGTGTGGGACCTTCTGCTGGCTCGATGATGTCTGCCTCCAGTAACTTTGTTAGTTCATTTTCCACTTGCTTCTGGATATTGATGGGGATTCCCCTGTAATGCTGTGCCACTGGTGGGATGCTGGTGTCGATGTGTAATCCGATTTGTCGGTCCTTCAATTTCCCTATGCCCTTGAATAATGCGGGGAAGACTTGCTCAATGCTCGCGGTAGAGTCCAGGAACTTGTGCACCATGAGTCGGTATAGTATGTGGACTAGTCCCATCTCAATGGCCGCTTGATAGCTAAGAATGCACCCGCTGTCGGTGGCGGCTTCGAGGGCATGCATGGGAATGTCTTTTGCATGATCTTTGTAGCGGCATGATGCCATGAAAAATCCTTTGCAGGTTAACGGTGTCTTGGAGCCGTAGGGAAATATGAGTGCGTGGGATGGTTGTAGGCAAGGGGCATGGGCTATGCACTTGTATACCTTCTCGCTGATCACAATTACCTTTGCCCCAGTGTCTATTAGTAATTCGGCCGTTGTCTGGTTGACCTGGATCATGAGTATTGTGCTGTGTTCTTTCGCAGTGTTGTTTCCTAGGGCATATAAGTAACCTTTTCTTCATGGTTCCTCCTTGTGCCTCTCACTTCTTCGGGTGTTGTCCTCCGAGGATGCACTTGAAGCACTGTCGGACGGTGGCTGTTCCACAAGGTACTTGACGTACCGTCGGGGCCTCCTTCTTTGTCTGGATGTTGGAGTCTTATTGTCTCTCCATTCACTTCTGTCTTGCCTTCTGTCTGGCTGCTCGTCTCGGTGACGTGCCGGGTCGTGGGGGTGATGTGGTGCTCTGAATGGGGTCGGTTGGTCTTGTTCCTGTTCTGGTGTGGACTTTCCGTTCCTTCCTGCTCCATGCATTTTGCTGCGAAAGATGAGGCAAACTGCTTTATAGTGATTCTCCCCTCCACAGGCAGAGCATGTTTGGGCCATGGCAGGGCATTGCCCCTCGTGTGGGTATTCGTGCCCGCACCTGTAACAAAATGGATCGCTGTTGTTCCTTGCGGCCCCTTCTAGCCTGTTAATGTTCTCCTGTTTTCCGTGTGTGATCTTAATGTCATCGAGGAATTCCACCTGTGCCACCAGCGTAGCGTCCGAGCGAGCCAGACGCAGTATTTCTTCCAAGTTACGCGGCTTCTGTAGTAGTCGCTTCCTGAAGTCTGTGCTTTCGCACCCTGCTATGATCTGTGAATGAAGTGCATCTTCATTTGAATATTTATTGAAATCACAGTGCTTCATTCTTAGCCTTAGCCTCATTACAAACGCGCCCATGGTCTCACCTTTGTTTTGTTTCGTGGTGTGGAAGATATGACTTTCATAGTCCACGTTTGTATGGGGCGTGAAGTAGTCAGTGAGGGTTGTTTTTAGACTGGTATAAGTGTCTATGTCACCTTCTGGTATTTCATCTAGTATGTCCCGCACGTTTGAGCAGACTGTGCTTCTGTTTATCTTCTATGGGCCCGACTGCTTTTAGGCACACCTCGAAGTCCCTCAGCCACCTCTTCCATCGTGATCCTAGGGTGCTGGTATCAGTGAGGTCAAAGTTAGAAGGTAGTTGGGACAATAGGCTGTCCGACATTTTCTGGGGAAGTGTCCTTGTAGGGGTCACTGGAACAGTCAGTGACTCCTCTTCTGACATGCTCTTCTAGAGTTGCTGGGTGGGTGTAACCTCCAGACGGGAATTGGCCTACCGTGCCTTGGGGTGGCTTGTTGTTCGCTAGTTCAGGCCTGGTCCCCTTCTTCTTGTGGCCTTGGTATGCAGCTCTTCTCTCACCATGTAAGAGGAGAGATGTTGGTGCCTGGGGCTCTGTGTAATTCACTCTGCTCAGGAATGTGTTCCTTTTGATTAATTTGTGGCCCAGGTGGGGGCGCTGTGATAATATAGTTGGGTGGGCTTTTTCCCACCTTGCGCACAGGCCTTTGATGGCCTTCATGAGTGTCTGTGTGTTGGAGAGTTTGCTTTCCAGTGGTGTGGGGCCCAGGAGGGGGTGCTGGTGCAAGTGCTGGTGGGCAGGCGTTTTCCCGCCTTGCTTGTAGGCCTCCGGCGGCCTTCGTGATTGTTTTGTGTTTTTGGCAGGAGGGTATTTATCCTCTGACCGCTGCCGGATGAGGTGAGATGAAACGGGGAGCGTGCTGTGTGCGCTTACCCGTTTTGCAGCCTGAGCGGGAGGACCACGCCTCCACCGATCGTCGGTGACTCTGCCAGTCGGTTGCCGTCGGCGGGAGATCTTCCTCTCGACCGCCCGGATGTATGCCGAGGTGGCCAGCTGGAGGGGAGCTGTTGCGCTCCTTCCCGCCTTCCTTTTTCACCGCCTACAGTGCCGGCGGCCCACGTCTCAAGTGGCACCGCGTTTGATGTGCCACGAGTGCGGAGCATCAAAAGGTAGCTGGCGTAGTGGGCTTTCGTGCCACCTCGTCGCCAATGTACTGTCCCTTGTGGGACAAGGAGAGTCGGACACAGGAGCTGGGCTGCAACACAACTTTATTCATGCACAACTGCAGAGGACTGCTGTTTCCTCTCCCTTGCTTGCTCCTCCCCTTTCCGCTGCACCGGGGCCCTCCACACGTGACATGAGGCGGTGACGACACCACAGGGGGGTTGTTAAGAGGGGAGATGTGTTTTGTACACCAGGACATACTTGACTATAATTTACCTTGTGCAGTGGGACACACGGGCAGAGCAAGACTCAACATTTTGGGGAGGGGGTTGCATGGCAGTTTTGAAAGCTGGTAGTGAGTAGGGTGCAGTGACCTAGCACCTGGCAGGATGAGCTGTGTGAGATAAATGGAGCTTGGAATGTGTTGAGGGGCATGGAACCTAGGGGTCTCTGAGGTTCCAGGGATGACGGTTAGGGAGAAAAGAGATAGCCAGAGGGAGTAGAAGCGTGTTACCTGCCCTCCTTACTTTCCTTCCTGCCTTTAACCGGAACAATAAAGCAAGCTTACCTTGTATACATATCTGGCTCTGGAGCTGTTCCTGTGTCCTACCTGATGATTCATGCCACCCCAAGATACTACATTTTGGCGATGAGGTAGCTTAAAGAGAACCCAGATGAGGAAGGTGGAGAGCAACTGCTGCAGGAATTGCAGAAAAATCATGTGTTATTGAGCAGCTGCAGACCCTGAGGAAGTGGGAAGCAGTTGAAAAGTAACCCATAGTTGCAAATGCCCAGGAGAGAGTCAGCTGATGGAAGATTGAAGAAATTGTCCTGGGACATTACGGAGACTGGCAGCAGTGAAGCGGAGTCTCCATAATGAGATGCATTGCTGTAGAATGTGCCGTGAGAAGTCGTTTAAACTGCTGCAACATTGTGTGCCGTAGTGCTCCATAAATGAGCAGAATAGGTGCAGAGGACTCCAGGACTTGTGGTCCGTTCAAACGTACACATTGAAGTGTGTGAAGTTGAATTGACTTTCAATGTGAATGATACAACTTAATGGCACCTAGGCCAACCTATTACCTGTTCTGAGCCCAGCTGAATTCTATGTTCACTGGGGACCTACAGCGTGAGAGGTTTGTGTACACCTGGAGCACCATTGTAATACTTTAATACTTGAACAAGCTGACCCCTTTTCTTTGAACTTTTTTGAAAATGTGTACTACTGAACTGGTATTCCCACAAGGGAGTCCTCTTGCTTTAGTTAGGCTGAATCACCAGTTGGGATTTTATTCCCATTAGGAGTGCAGCACAGGGTTACCGACTGGCAACAGTCTGTGCATGTTTTGTTCCTCAGTATTTTGAATCTCGAGTGGCCCCGAGCTTCACCCTGCTGCACCTGAAATAGCACTTACCTGTTTTACACACTTAACATAAGACCCCTTGGCGTCTATTTACCTTGAATTACCCCTGACTATTGCCAGTAGTGCCTCCCACCACTTCCTTTTTCTTCACTTTACAGTGGCCACACTAGGGAGTGCACACACACTACTGAATTGGCCCTAATACTACTCATCCTCATACACTCTACATTAGATAATGTCCTTTGCAAAAATAGATGCAACTACCGATAACAGAGCTGAATCATTAGGCTTCAGCGAAGAAGAGGCCAAGAGGATTTTAAGCCTCATCAAAACAACGGGTGACGAACTGGTCAGCTCTGACAAACCTGAGGCACTAATGAAACAGCTTGAGTGGAAAATACGTAGGGAGATAAATTTGAAATTACATGCAACTACTCTGGCACACTATTACAAGGCACAAAGGATACCACGTGGACTGAGAGTGAATCTAGAGCCAACACTGTGCAAAGAAAATCCGAACTCTGTAAACAAAATGGAGACAGATTCTCAATAAGTGCTCCCTTGATCTTATCTTGCTGACAATCGAAGAACTCGCACACAATCTAACATCTCTTGATGAGGAAATTGATACAATCAAAATTACATTAAGTAAAAACTTCACGGCGGATCAGCTCAAACAGATACTGGACGACACCAATGATAAATTGGCAAAGTATAAACAAGAATTGGAGACGAAGAAAATTCGTAAATTCAGACGTGATACCCAGGACAACAAGTTAAACATAGTATATACTTGGCAGGAATACTACGGTCAACGTCCCACTAGACCATTTCAATCGCGAACACCAAGAACTGGACCTGCGAACCCAGATGCCACTTCCTCGGAAGCTTCCAGCACATAAATTGAAGTGAATACCGAGACTGAAGCATCCACATCTTCCATCCCTAGGGGTGAGGAGACCACGCCCGCATCTGTTCCTTTTTTAGCAAGGGACCTACCAGACGGGGACAAAGGAAGAAAAAAATCAGAGAGGAGGAAACCAATAGCCAAAAAGACTTAGTTGTCAACTTTTCATCCTATCAACTGTCTCGTATGGAATTACAAGTCCTCCACAAAGGCCTCTCCTTTGTACCTCACCATAACACGAACCTTCTGAGGGAAAAGATTGACTTCTTTAGACTCATGCGGAAACTGAAATTGAAAGTATTCTTCAATGATCTTGAGGAAGAAGAGAATGTCAAAGAACCCTCCAGGTTCTTACAGCTAACACCCAAAAGTGTCTTCAATCCTGCAGTTAATAACCATGTACTGGCAGTGTTTGAAAAAACAGTCTTAGATCAATTCAAGAAAATTCCTTTTAGAACGAGGGACAGAGGTAACTTCACCATGGGAGAACGCCAAACCTTGAAGAAATTACTTGACAACGACGATATCATTTTTAAACCAGCGGATAAGGGTGGTGCCCTAGTCTTAATGGACAAAGCAAAATACATTGCTGAAATTGAAAGACAATTGATTGATCGAGAAACCTACCAAGAAATTGACTTTAATCCCACTGAACAACTGAGGGGATTGATCAGGGAAACACTGGATGAGGCTGAAGCAAGAGAGGTGATCTCCGAGAAGACACGTAGATTCCTGGAAAAAACGCACCCTATTACACCTGTTATATATATTCTTCCGAAGATCCACAAAAGACTTATTGATCCCCCGGGCCGCCCAATCATAGCGGCAACTGAAAGCATATTGGAACCATTGGCGACGTATTTGGACATTATTCTGCAACCTCTGATACAGGATACTCCGACTTACATCAAGGATACTACCCATTTCTTAACCAAACTGAAGGAGGTTGAATTTGTGAGCACCAGGGACATCCTCTTTACAATGGATGTAACCTCCCTTTACACCAACATTGTACATGAGGCTGGATTAGAAGCAGTGGAATGGCTACTATTAAGGAATGATAACTGTAAGGGGGATAGATTATTTGTATTGACACTACTTAAATTAGTCTTAATGAATAACTTCTTCCGATTCCAAGATAGGTACTATCTACAAGTCTCAGGGACCAGCATGGGGCCGCTATGGCCCCAGCATATGCCAACACATACATGTACTATTTGGAAGAAGAATACGTCCTGACTTCCGCAAGGCGGTTACGACATCTGACCATCTTTGTTAGATACATCGATGATGTGTTTGGCATCTGGTCAGGTCCAGATGAGGAACTATGTGAATTTTTTACCATGATGAATTCTATGCACCCAAGGATTAAGTTCACTACCCAGACGAGCAAAACACAGATCAACTTTTTGGATGTTGAACTTTATGTTAAAGAAAACCGTCTGGAGACAAGAATCTTCACCAAAACAACTGATAGAAATAGCCTTCTATTGGCAACGAGTTTCCACCCCCAAAGGACGATGGACAGTGTTCCCTTGAGTCAGTTTTTACGATACTGGAGGAACATTTCTGAAAATACCAAATATCAAAGACATTCTTCTCTATTACGTCAGAAATTTAGGGAGAGAGATTAGAACCCGTCCAAGCTGGCACAAATCGAAGAGAAAGTGGCGAATGTTGAGAGGGACACCCTCCTCTCACCCAAGATCAGCAAGAAAGATGTCTCTATGGTATATTTTACCACATACTCAGCACAGAGTAAGAAGATCAGGAGTATCATTCAAAGAAATTGGCCCATGCTGCAGATGGACCCGCTGACCCAACCCCTTTTTCAAGATCTTCCTATTTTTGCCTATAGGAACAGTAACGCCCTAAGAAACAGCCTGGTGAGAGCAGAGCTATCGACCACTCCAATCACACAGACCAAACATAAAGGTACACAACCATGTCATAACTGTCAACATTGTAGTAACATTATACCAGGCAACATCATTTCGCATCCACACACTGGTAAACCAATCACGCTGAAACACTCATGCACCTGCGATTCCATGAATGTGGTCTACGCTCTGAAATGTCCTTGTGGTTTCTATTACGTGGGTATCACCACAAGAAAGGCTAAACTACGTTGGACTGAACATAAGTCCAATATCCAAACCAAAAATCTGAGATCTCCGGTGGCAATGCATTTTGTTGAAGCAAGGCATTCAATTGCCCAACTCAAATGTATGATCTTGGAACAGGTCAAACTAAGTCCGAGAGGGGGAGATATACAGAAGAAATTACTCCAGAGGGAGATCAGTTGGATTGACCTGCTCGATTGCCTCAGTCCCAGGGGCATGAACTGTGAATTCGACTTAATGTGTTTTCTCTAATCCAATCCACGTTTATTTTGTTGGTGTACTTGTAAATAGTGTTTTTTAACAGAGTCATACCAAGCTAACGGCTTGCATACAGATCAAGGGTCCAAATGTATATGTGATACCATGGACTTTCACCATAGGAAACCCTCATGTTGGTAGGACTCACGTTGTGAAAACTTTATAATTAATCCATTCCACTGTTACGGGCTTTGACCCGGTAGATTGTGAACTGGCGACTGACCAGGAGCTTAAGTTTGGATGCATTGTGAAGGAAGAGGGGAATCTTCAGAGCAACAGGCTCACTAAAGTTGTAATGTACATGACATGAGACAGTTGAGCGGTTCATGATAGAATGTCTAAAAAAATGGTGTGTACATTGCACCTACAGCGCCACTATAGAACACGCCTTAACTTACTATATTGATAACTAGACTGACAGTCCAGGTGGGAAGGTTGCAGGCCGGCGCCTTAGGACCGACCCACTCTATAGGTCTGCCTCTCTCCAGTACTTGAACGGTGGGTAGGGGCACGAGGCAGCTTCACAACTGCTGCCGTGCCCCTCTCCCCGCTAAATCTGTCTCCTCTGATTGATTGGTACTCTGATCACTCGATATAACCATGATCCTTACAAAGTGGAATTATTAACATATCCAATACCATTGGCAACGCGGCGCATGCTCCGTGCGCGTCACTAGCAACGACTGCTGAGGCGCTCGCGCAGCACCACGATCGGCCTGAGTAGAATCTTTTGGCGGATTTGCCCATACAAAGATGACGGTCCGCGTTGGGATGCACATGCGCGTCGGTTCCCTGGGCAAAGATAATAGCTTGGGTGAGCTGTGCAGCGCGTCCTCGAGGCGGGCAGCTACACTTAGTGTTCTACAGGTGATTTCTTTACTTAGAAGTAAGTTACAACAATAACCGAAGCGAGCACTAGTAATTAAAATGTCACCATGAGTGAATGAGCGCATAGAGACGGCTTTTCCACCTCTCACTCAACGACATTTACTATTAGCACGTATGCTTTGAAGTCACCCTCCTCTCCTTTCTTCACAATTGCAGTCGCTCTCGGTTGAAGTAACTGCCCGACACTGCCACTACACCCGGCGAGAGATCTACGGTCTTTTGACCGGGTGAGTTACGATTAAATTATGTTCACAACACTTGAAAATCTGATCCCTCACCAATGATCTGATCTGTACAAGCTGTTTCGGTCATGTCATTTTAACTATACAGGTGGCCATGATCTTTCTATGGGTACCAAGGAAAGCAGGTTAGTTTACCTCTACCTCTGTGAGATACTTATTTGAGTTTCTCCAAATACTGCATGAATCTAATTAGTGTATCCTTATACCTTTAGGAAATCCCACTGAAATTTGAAAACTGAAATTTGAATCTTGTTGAAACTAAAAACACATCCTGCCCTGAAGATGGATTTCCTACAATCCGAAAGGCGTTGGCACTGACAAACTTAATAGGAGTGTCTTTAGGAATATACTTCTGAGCTGAGTGAATGTGATTGCTCAGAAGCAGGGAATTTGAAATTGGACAACTGTTGTCTGTTCAGTTTTGTATGTGAATAGCTCAGTCAGACTATACTGCTAAAAGGTGTATTTTACTTTTGTTACCTACTGTGTATATGTGTTGTTACAGAGCATTCTGTCCAGATCAACTGAAATGCAATCCTTTGTTTGTGTACTATAAACTTACTTTTACTTAGTATCCTGTGAATTCAATTAATTGAGTCTCACACCTTTTACACATTGAAGTGTGTGAAGTTGAATTGACTTTCAATGTGAATGATACAACTTAATGGCACCTAGGCCAACCTATTACCTGTTCTGAGCCCAGCTGAATTCTATGTTCACTGGGGACCTACAGCGTGAGAGGTTTGTGTACACCTGGAGCACCATTGTAATACTTTAATACTTGAACAAGCTGACCCCTTTTCTTTGAACTTTTTTGACAATTTGTCCTACTGAACTAGTATTCCCACAAGGGAGTCCTCTTGCTTTAGTTAGGCTGAATCACCAGTTAGGATTTTATTCCCATTAGGAGTGCAGCACAGGGTTACCGACTGGCAACAGTCTGTGCCTGTTTTGTTCCTCAGTATTTTGAATCTCGAGTGGCCTCGAGCTTCACCCTGCTGCACCTGAAATAGCACTTACCTGTTTTACACACTTAACATAAGACCCCTTGGGGTCTATTTACCTTGAATTACCCCTGACTATTACCAGTACTGCCTCCCACCACTTCCTTTTTCCGTCCAAACGTAGGCCCAAGTGGATAAAATGGAAGCAGAGCCCCAGTGACTGAATTTTGGAGCCTAGCTGTGGTCCCGGAGGCCATTGGGCAGTGCAGTCCGTTGGGCTGGAACACATGCTATTTTCCCCGGCGCCATGGCTTGCCTTCATCGAATGCTGTGGAGCTCATTAGAGGAAGGGTCTCCTCAACGCTTATCCAGCGCGATGACGTGGGCTAAACACATTTGATCCGAGCATCTGAAACTACAAGTTGTACACACTGCACCGGTCACGGTTCTATTCAAGCCTGAACTGCAGCTGAGAACATTTGAAATGTTGATGGAGCGCGGTGTTTAAAGGAACCTTTGCGACCGCTGTGAATGTGCCTGTTTATGAGGCTGGAGGTACCATTATTGTATTAAGGCGGCGGCTCGGGGATAAGGAAAGTTTGACAGTTTCCTTCTTCGAGGTTCAATCGGAACCTGGATTTATGCTGTGGTGCTTAATGTTTCTGTCACATGCTGTGCTGGGGGTAAATGCTGTTTGTGACGCGGTGTGGAGCAGCGTTAAGAAGGGACAGTTTGCTTGAGTTGCAGAGAGAACAATTCAGCGAGGTCGAGACTACAGCACCCGAGGGAACAATTCTTTGTTACAGATGGGGTTTTGGCAGTAGTGTTTTATACATTATGCTAAAGTTATTGTGGATATTTATTAGTGGTGCAGTTTAGCAAACATACAAATAACATTTTTAGATAGAAATTGTGGAGTTGCAGATTAATATGTGAAGGTGAAATGCTTTAAAAGGATTAGGGAGCTGCGTTCTATTGATGTGAATAGGAAGTACTGCATTCATAGTAGTGTTTAGATGTTGTTTTACTCACACTTGAGTAGTAATGATGTGTGCAGATGTGCTGGTACTAGTGAGATGCAGTGAAGGGTGAACTGGTAATGCAATGATGAAATTAGTATTTATTTTATAGAAAACATGCACAGAATATTTCTTAAATGATGTTTTTTTTAAATGATGAAATTAGCGAGAAAACGTGCACAGATTTTTGGCAATGAATTAATATTTCTTAATTGATGTTTTTCTTAAATGATGAAATTAGTGAGAAAACGTGCACAGATTTTTGACAATTTTTTTTGCACAGAATATTTCTTAAATGATGTTTTTCTTAAATTATGTTTTTCTTAAATGATGAAATTAACGATTTTGGTGGGATGGTTAGAGGTGTATTTTAGAACTGTATTTAGTGTGCACTTTCAGAATGCTGTTTGATTACCACCATTCTCACTTAGTGTTTTACATCCCCAGATCATTCTAATGTGCGTGTTGTGGTGTTCTATGCATGAATTACTTGGAGGGAGTGATGTAAGTGTGTATGTGCATGTGATAGTGGACATGTATAAAGTTTGTTAGGGTAGTATGTGCGTGTTTAGGAGGTGGGACGCATTGAGATATAGGTTGTGGCCCGCATTGAGATATAGGTTGTGGCCCACATGCTGGCCAGGTGTGGTGCCATGATTTAAACCTGTGGTTTTTACTCGGAATTGTGGAGATTTATGGAACGCAAGTAGCGTTGTAGCGTTCTAGTCAGTTGAATCCTAGGTGGAGAGTTTAATAAGTTACATGGGACACTAGGACAAAGTCTGCTGAGATTTCCTGGAGACCGATTATATATTTTTGGTTTACACATCATGTGTGGGGATGGGCCCCATACAAGGGTAGGGTGTGAGGCAGGATGTTAGGGTAGGTGCCCACATCTGACTCCAGTGCAGTTTGTTGATTCGCTTAAAGTAGTGTTTTAGGAGAAATGATTCAAACTCCTAGCTTAAGGTCTGTGTTGCTGGCTTGTGCCTTTTGAGTGGTTAGATGTCTCCTTAGGCACCCTTTATTTTGACATTTGGCTGAGCAGTTTTGTTGGGGCACAATATATGCCAGTGTATTTGCGTGTTTTGAGTTGAGTTTAGTTAGGTGGCATGTAGTCATGGTATGACCTGTTGAAGCATCAGACACTGGCAAGTGATTTTAGTGGAATATATAGTTATTTACCAATTTTAAATATACATTTTTTTAGAAAGCACTTATTTTTCATCTTTTTGTGCTTGCGTGCAGTCTTTAGTGTGTGCATACTCTACACACCACGCCTTTTGTGGTTGCGTTACTGTTGTATGTGCTCTTTGTTTTGTGAGTCACTTTCCTATTTTTTCATTGCTTTTGTGTGTTGCAGAGAGGTGGTGTTAGTGGTTATTAGTGGTAGTGTTAATTGGTCATTTCTAAAGGAGTGTGAGTTATTCATGTTACCTTGATGTGTTATGAGTTGTTTGTGAAAACCCTAAGGATTTCTGGACGCTAGTGTGGTTGCTTGCACTGCAGAGACTGGGGTGCTCTGTACTGTGGGTGAGGTTGTGCCTAGACGTGGCAGGTCTACGGTTTGGGCGTGGCAGGCCCTTAAGGAAGGAGCAAGGTACTGTATTGGTGGTTGCGAGTGTTAGTGAAGTCTATTTGCTCACAGAGAGCAATCTGTGCTCGGGGGTGGCAGCCCTGAGGTCCTGGGGGGGCAGACCAGGACAGAAGGAGTTTTAGTTCCACTGTATGTTGTTTATCTTTATGTACACATGGAGAGGCTTTCATTTTCTTCTTTTGAGGAAGGAGATGTGTAGTGACCTAGCACCTGGCAGGATGAGCTGTGTGAGTGAAGTGGAGCTTGGAATATGGTGAGGGGGCTGGATCCTAGGGTTCTCCAAGGTTCAAGGGATGACGGGTAGGGATAAAAGAGATAGATAGCCAGAGGGAGTAGAAGTTTGTTACCTGCTCTCCTTACTTACCTTCCTCCCTTTAACTGGAACAATAATGCAAGCTTACCTTTTTATACGTATCTGGCTCTGGAGCGGTTCCTGTGTCCTGCCTGATGATTCAAGCCACCCCAAGATACTACATGGGGCCGGGGTGGAAGTGGAAAAAAGGAACTAGTGGTACTCTGGCTGCATCCAAAAAGGAGGGAGAGCGATGGTCGCACAGATGGGCATGAAGGTGTGTCGAGTGAGGTCTGGAGGGGTGACCAGGATCGCAACCTTTGGCTCAAATAGTTGGATTTTAAGGTCTACAGTAATAATGTCTTCTAAAGCTTACTTACAAAAAAGACAAATTGCAAAAGAAAGCCACATGACAGCATGTACATCCCGGATGTAAATCCTTATAGCAACATGTTAAGCCAAAAGAATATCATTGTGGCTTTAATTTTCACTTCCTGAATGGTAAACTATAAGTCCCAGCATACAAGACAATGCAGACCTGAAAAATCTTGTTAACCCCAGTGTACTTTCAGTAATTTAAGACATCTAATAAAAAGAAGTTGTGTAATAAACAAAGCTAGACATGCAGATTCTTTGTCACAAATTTCCAGCACGTTAATCATGATGTTGAAAGCATTTTATTTTTTCGCATATCAAGATAGTGGATATAAACAAATCTTTAAACTATCACAGATTTGCAAGGTAACTGATGTTTTGTGAGCTCTTTGAGTTGGAAAATGTTCCATCATGCATATGAAAGCTCTGCCACTGATAAAAGAAATGTGTTTGCAACCTGAACACCCTAACGACCTGCAGAGCCACAGACACTGTGCGTGTGTCTGCCTAGCTGTGACTTGGGAAACTGGCAGTTCTTGAATGTCCGGCCTGAGCCGATTCTATATTTGGCTTAGGAGAAAGACAAAGTGTCAAGGATTCATTTCTTGAGCCTTTGAACTAAAGGTACGCTCTGTAAAAAACAAACTAGTAGTACAGCGTACCAATGATTTATATTACACTTCCATCTTTGGAGTTATTGTTATTCATTTCTTATAATACGCAGCATGCCCAAATGCCTCAAGTGCGCAAGTGGAGTGGGGCCATTAAACCCATTGCGCTGTTGACCCCCCCTTCCTTTGAGCCCAGGAGGCCGAATAACTATTGCAACTTCCTTTGGCCCATTAAATGCATGTTTCACCACAATTCCGAGGTTATTTAGTTAAACAAAGAGGCTAATCATTGGAGGTGTGGGCCATCTAAAAGCTGAGCCCAGCAGTTAAGGCTTTAGATTTATCATAAGACAGTGGTCTTCAAACTTTTTCATGCTAATCCTCCCTCCTCCTGAAGAAACGGGTATGTTGAGCAATCCCTTACCCAGGGGTTGGCTTTGGGTGATGGCATGCCAAGATAAGACCTTCACCCACTCTATGTCATGGCACGTTACAGAAGCCCTGCTTTCTGGTGAAGATGGAAAGGTATTCATTACATCTATACAAGTCCTTCCAAGATGGCGCTGCTTGTTCCGTGTAACAGTCGAGCTGTTGCACGACTCGCGCACCGTGTTACAAGCATCTCCCCTTTGACATTGGTTGAGGATCAAGGAACTCTATTTAGGAAAATTGCTTCCATAGCACCGGCTTGTTGCTATTTCTCCAGCATAATGCTCATTAAGTTTGAAATATCCTTATCTGTCCCTTTGCGCCGATATTCCTGTGTTATCCTTTCTTGGCTATCTATTACCTTTGTATTAACAAGCCTTTCTTCTATGCTGAGAAGACTCTCACTCGCTAATATTACGAACTCGCTTTGTTCTCCCGCTGCCAAAAGCTGATAGGATACTTTCCTCAGCCGCATATACCACGCACATCTGCTCCCTCAATGCGGCCACGGAAGACGATATCACCAGCGGCTGTTCCTTGATATGTAAAGATTCCTTGTTGCTAGTCTTATCATCTAAACTGGAACAATACAGATATTTCACACAAGTCTCTTTCATACTCAGAGCACGGCCACGGACAACTGACTTCCTCATGCTCGATCTCTGACTGCATCAGACGGCCCCATAACATCGCAGTGATACAGAAATTCAGTTCCTGAACAAAAAGAAGACGAATACTGCAACAGGCTTCATCCACCACAGGGTTTTCTTCCCCAGAAGGTTTCCCTATTATTACTATCTCTCTGATTTTATGTCCGGATGATAGCATGTACGGGGCGATTCCTTTCTTTCAACAAACAAAGATGAAGACCACTTCAGGTCAGTCTTGAAAGTGATTTGTTGTGCTTACGTGTTTGCTACAATTAATAAGAAGTTAATTACCCAGCATAGCGGAGTGTGCTAACAGATAGCAACGTCCATAGCAAAAAATCCAAAATGTAACCATAGAGTTACAAACACTGAAACTAGAAAATGTTCATTTGCGACAACAAGTAGATCGCTCTCCTGGAGTAGGAGAATTTCCCCCTGGACGTCTACCTGGTGGGAAATAAGACGGAAACCCTCACAAACTCAAAGAATCCCTAGACGCCTGCACTGTACAATTCACATTTAAAGCTGCATATTTTCCTACAGAGAGAGATAAGGTGGGTCACATGATCTCACATCTGACTGGAGCAGCCTGTCACGTCCCGCGCTTTACCTCGCCGCGGCCCGAAATCTCTTACCTGGAGGATGTATCCTCGTTGGAGGCTGCAGCGGGGGGCCGGCCGGCAACCTGGAGGCAGGGCAGTCACAAGAGGTATCCCCAGCAGGCACATGGGGCTGGGAGAGACGTTGCGACTGGGCGCTGCCAGCTTGGGTTGTACTGCACATGTGCGGTTCGTGTCTTTTGTTTGTTAGTTCTTGGATCTTCCTTGTCCTGACCTTGCCTGCCTGCCATCCTGATCGCTTGCCTGTTTTCCTGCACTTGCCTCCCTCCTCCTCCTTCTTTCCTGCCATCTCCTGGCACCTTTCTAATTGTCACCCTGCTTGCCTTGCTGTCTGCCTCCAGTGCTCCTTATTTGCTCCAGTGGTCTGTGCCTCCCAACCTCTGTTCCAACTCTGCCTGGGCCCTGCCTGTTCCTGGCCTGTTATTCTGGTGACTGACTCAACCTTGCCTGCTGCAATGTTTCCTGCTGCTTAACAACTAGACATCTGACTTTCCCCGTTCAGCATTTTGCGCTGTCCCTACGTCACGGTAATCCGGAAGCAGCTGTCTCATGGCGCAGGGAGAAAAGCCCCGGCCACCTATTCTGGTAATCTGCTCCAGTGAGGGGCACAGGTGTCTAGAGACCCCACGCCATATTGTCTACTTTATGGAAATTCTGGAGAGCAAACGAGGACATCGGAGTGAAGCACCAATCTCCGAACCAGGAGCCACCATGACCAGGTACTTGTCACAGCCTTAGCTTGGGCCACACCTTTAGTTACTACAAATAATCTGATTTTTGATTATTAACCAAATCTTTGTTAATAGTTTAAAAGCTATGTTTGGACGGCATGAGAGAACAGTTTCAGAGAAGGAACAGTTACTTGCTTTCAAGCAAGGGTCTATGGATCTGTTGTCATGCATCACTAAATTCAAGCAGATGGCAGCTGATACAGCCTGCCTGGCCCGATGACACTCTCATTACATTGTTCCGCATAGGCCTTTCTGAAGATTTGAAATATGAGGTTTCTGAAGTTCCTTGTGTGGGAAATCTTGCTGAAATGAATACCTTGACAATGCAGTTAGACTATAAGATACAGAGAGACATACAAAGTGTAAAAGGAACTGTGCAGTCAGACATACAGTAGAACCGCAGCGAACTACAACAAAAACTTTGGAAACAAGACGAACCTGTGCAATTGGGAATTGCCTGGGGATAATGAACTTCTCAGGAGAGAAATCGGAGACCAACGCAAGGTCTGAGTATGTTTTGTGGGCCTAAATCTCATCTAGAGAGAGATTGTCCTATTACCCCTATTGCCCCTCCCATGCAACAGGGAAACGCCAACTCCCGATAGTGGGGGGAACCACGATCCATGAAGAACCGGTTGGTTCCCCTGCAACGACTCCTTTGCTGACTGCTCATAGCCATGACATGGTGGCTGTTCGAATATCCTTGATGTTTATGGATCTAGAGATTTATAACATTCCTTTCCATGATAGACTGCAGAGCTGCAGGACTCTTTATTGATGATCATTGGGCCAGAAGTAAAGGTATACCCAGCGTAGCTAAAGAAATACAGATTCCAGTGGAGAGCGTCGATGGTTCACCATTAATTTCTGCTCCGATTACTGAACACACCATTCCTATCAACATGCATATTTCCTCTCATAAGAAACAATTGTCCTTGGATATCAGGCAGCTCATTATCCTGTGATACTAGGATTGCCATGGTTAAGGTGTCACAATCCTTTCATTAATTGGAATGCTGGATCTTTGTTTTTGGGTTCAGAATACTGCGTGTCTCTCTGCCTATCGGAAGGATCAGTAGGGATTCCTTATCACACATCTCAAGTGTCTCAACGAGATACAGTAGCCTTAATTGACAACCTGCATATCATTCCTGAACCTTAAAAAACATACTAGGAAGTTTTTTTCGAATCACAGTTCGAACAACTACCTCCTCATCGTCGTGAGGACTGTGATATAAACCTTTTACCTGATAAACCTGTGCCTTTTGGACATATGTACATTTTATTGGAAAAAGAAAGACACATACTCAAAGAATACCTCCAAACTAATCTTAAAAACGGCCTAATCACAGAATCAAAGTCACCTGCTGGAGCATCTCTCTTCTTCATTCCGAAGAAAAACACTGATGAACTATGTCCTTGTATTGATTATAAAGGCATGAACAAGATCACAATACCAGACCGCTACCCGATTCCTCATCGCTGATAGCCACGAAGCAGTTAAAGGAGCATCTATCTATACCAAACTTGACTTTAGGGGTGCTTACCATCTTATCCGTGTTCATACTGGAGATGAATGGAAAACAGCCTTTCGCATCCCTTATGGTCACTTTGAGTGTAGTGTAATGCCATTTGGCCATTTGGTCTATCAAATGCTCCCACTATCTTTCAATGGTTCATGGACTGTGTCCTTGCCGATTTACCTCTTCATATAGTCATAGTGTATCTGGATGATATTCTAATATATTCCCACATTCAAGAAGATCATACTTTCCATGTACAAACTGTCAATGTTTGAAGGAAAACCATTTATTTTGCAAACTTAAAGTGTGAATTCCATCAAACTGAAGGTTCACATTAATCTGCATGATGCTATTGTGACATTGCATGTTCTCTGATGATGTGTATATAGTGTAAAGTTAATTATAAAAGGATAATTTATTATGTAATGTGCTTTGCTTCCAAGGTATTGCTATCAATGAAGTTTTTAAGCACATGAAATGCAAAGGGAAACTTTAATAAACTATCTATAACAACTAAACCTGGGAAGACGTGTTCTGTTGCTTAAATTGTCCACATCCCGGTTTCACCATTGAACCAAAGTGTGTGATCCTGGGCAGATCCTTTAATCACACTTTGTCTTATTTGCAGCTCTGTAAGTGATTCACTTCCGAGTTTATGTTAATTTTTCATGCTGTTATTTAAAAAAAAGCCTGACTATCAAATTTCTCCATATATGATTATAGTGCAATTTAGGTGTTTTGCACCACAGTTATTTTCCAGTTGCATTCGATGCTTTTTTTTCGATGCATTTTTCTTCAATGGTATGGCATTTGACGAATGTAATGCCTCTCATTTCTAATTATTCCAAACTATGGCAACCTACACTCAATCAACTGCAAATAGCTGTCTAGACCCACTTGTTATGTGTAGTAATTTTTTAAAAGTTATTTTTGCAAACTTTCCTCACACTGCATTCTGCAAGCGAGGCTCAAATAGGGCGGACACAGTAGCCGGTACACGATGTTCCTATGGCATTCTTATAGGAAATTCACATCTTTAACAATTAGCGCACATTAATATAATTCCTCGCTTCAGCACTTAAATATTCTCTAGAGTCCAATTAGAAATTGGCAACGTTCTTCTGAAGAATAAAGTGCAAAAGAAACCCATCTGGAGACATGCTACTATGTTAATAATTATAATTGCTCTTAACACGCTTAATACTGGGGACCAGTTTCTAAACACTAGTCCAGGATTCGAACATTTGCTGCTATGCGTTGTCTTGCTTCCAAGACAAACGTGTTGCCCCTGAGCAATCCTCCCGGCCCTATTATATTAATATGACAACAATTATTTGAATGTGTGTTGAATGTGTGTAGGGTGCTACACTTTTCTTTTGTTCCCTGAATGTAGCTGAGGTTTTGTGGTCATTTGAAACATGTGTCACGCTGTATCCCGTTCTTTTGTGTCCTCACCTAAATGCACTAACAACTCTGCCTCAACCATCCAACTAACCTCACGCTTATCCACCACAGCATCACCCACCAGTTAACAATGACCTAACCCAGATTGTCCATTCGCTACTCAGGAAATAGTTCTTGCGATTCCCATAAGACAAAAGCTAGACAGTGAATGGCACAGCAGCTAGAGTGATGTGCACAGAAGGCGAGCACCAGAATTGAGTGTAGAAGTTAGACAGTTACGGCTCACCTGCAAGAAAGGAAGAGCGGTGAAGTGCCCTACAGTGGACAAGGGAAGAAAGAGAAATTTGGTACAGTAGCCATAAAAATGTCTTTGAAATACAAGCCATCTGGTAGCCAAAATCGGAAACGCAAAGCACTGGAGAATCAGGAGCGGGACACATTAAAGGAAAAAATGCAGCAAAATGTGAAAAGGGCATGCACATTGGGGGACAAAACCACTCGTGTTGCCATTTGCTCTGCTCTTTTGGAAACCGAGCATGAAACTGGAGTTCAGCCTGCCGCAAGCCCAACTCCCCAACTTGAGGTAGCACCCCTTATAGATGATGTTGTCCAAGCTGATGACGAAAAGTTTATCAAAATGACCTTTCACACCCAGCACTATGGCTTACAGTCATGAATATCACTTTGCGAGACCACCTTTTGCTCACCGGCCCTGCCAAACATGTACATCTTAATTTTCCAAGAGATGATTTAGGGTGTCATTTTTCAAATGTCCATTACAAAAGGAGAACAGGAAATAATCCAGAAGTTGTTCATCGTAAGTGGTTAGTGTACTCAGTTAGCAGAGATTGTGTATTTTGTTTTTGTTGCAAATTATTTAGCCATATCAATGTGAAGGGCAATCTAAAAGAGGGAGGAAGCAGGGATTGGAAGCATATCGCACAGACTCTGTGTCAGCATGAGAATTCTCTCACGCACTTAGTGGCCTATCGAGATTGGGCTGAAACAGAAATGAGACTGCTCTCAAACAAAACGATAGATGATGAGCATCAACGTATTTTACTACAACGAGCAAAGCACTGGCGCAATGTGTTGGAGCACCTTCTCTCTATAGTGCAGTTCCTTGCTGGCAATAATTTGGCCTTCCATGAATCAAATGACTGCTTATACCAAAAAGGTAACTGGAACTTTTTAGGCCTTGTGCAGTTATTAGCAAAGTTTCATGTGGTGATGGGGGGACGTTTAGAGAAAGTACTTGCAAAGGAAGTAGCAGACCATTATTGTGGAAAAACCATCCAAAATGAACTAATAAACTTGATGGCTGAGAATGTGAAAGAGGATATCGTAAAACGTGCACAGGGATCAAAGTTACTTTCTGTAATACTTGATTGCACTCCTGATATCAGCCACCAAGAGCAGCTTTCCTTAACCATCCTATTTGTGGACACAAATGCAGCCACCATTTGCATTCAAGAACACTTTCTTGGGTTTGAAGCAGTAGATGACAGTACTGGAGAAGGCCTCACAAATGTTTTGCTCCAAGAACTAAAAGGCTGTGGTCTTGATGTGAATAACTGCAGAGGACAGGGATATGACAATGGCGCAAATATGAAGGGGATAATTAAAGCAGTATAAAAGCATGTCCTTGATATAAACTCAAGAGCCTTCTTTATGCCATGTGGCGGCCATTCCCTTAAACTGGTGTTAGGAGATCCTGCAAAATGCACAACTAAATCACGAACCCTCTTTGGCATGTTACAGAGAATATATGTCCTTTTTCCTTCCTCGGTTTGTCGTTGGAGCATTCAGATTTTTTTTTTACGGTTTGACCCTGAAGCCCCTTTCAGAAACACGATGGGAGTGTAAGAATGACAGTGTAAAAGCTGTAAGGTATCAAATAACTGGTGTCCATGATGCTCTTCTTGAACTTGCCGAATAGGGCAAAAGTGATGCATCGCTTCGTCATGAAGCAAGCACTTTGGCTGATCAATTGGAAGACTATGCATTTTTAGTGGCTTTGGTTGTCTGGCACGATATTTTGTTTATAGTCAACCTAATAAGCAAACCCATGCAGGCCAAGTCTTTGGACGTTTCTACAGCGGTTATCTTTTTTGAATCCTGGATCCACTTTCTGGAGAAATACAGAGAAAATTGATTCACTGATGCTCTGATTACAACTAAAGAGTTGGCCACCGAACTGGAAGTTGAAGCTTCTTTCAAAGACAATACGAGGAGACGACGCAAGAAAATGCAATTGTCTTATGAATGTGAAGATGACGCTCCTCAAGATCCGAAGGAGAAGTTTAGGGTTGAATTTTGTAATGTCTTGTTGGACACTGCATTAAACTCCATCCAAGAAAGGTTCAAACAAATGAAGGAGAACAATTTAACATGGGGTTTTCTGTACAATATGAAAGGGCTTTCTAATGGTGCACTCCTTTATGAGAATTTCAGGAGGTTGGAGGTGGCACTAACCTCAGCAGGAGAACTTCTGGGTAACAAGTCGTTGGAGCACCCATAGGTGAGTTACCGGCCATGCTATATTGTTCTCCACCTTCCAAGTAGAGATATTTGTTCTTGTGGTTTCTTTTCTCTCAAGTACACTTATGCAAGTATTTTTGCATTCAATATAGGGGTGCCTTATAGGCCTACAGGCAGCAAGTGGATTCAGTTTTTTTGAGCAGGAGGAAAACATTAGATAACCTGTTTTCCTTTAATATTCTGATCCCATTGACCTTTTGCCTTTGTAGTTAGGGTATTATCATCAATACATTTAGTAGTTATTCATATTTTTGCAATCCAGTCGCCCTCTACTACAAAGGGTATTACATTAGGGTTCGCTATACTTGATTAACTGGTTCAGGTTTCACAATTGTTTTCAGGTTCACATCCAGTTGCAAATACGCATTGTACATTCCTCTTTATGTTTTCAGAAAAGAGCATTGTGGAATCCATTGTCCTTATGTATATGTCAAAAATCTCCTTGGTGTAGGAACTGTAATTGAACAATGTGATTAGACAGTTTTCTGTTTTTTTCTTTCCAAATTTCCTTTCATCATCAACAATCAACTGTTCAATTTAGGCTTCTGATGAAGAGGAATCTTCCTTGAAACACGTAAAGCCATTCACATTGAACTTGTGGGATGTGTTTTTGCTCAATGTTACATTTGTGTTTTTTCTTGTGATTAAAATACCCGCTTTTTATACAGATTGGGTTCACATAATATTTATTGAAGTGTTATATGAGACCAACACCCTGTCAAATTCTGTATATTTATTTGAGATCTTCTTACAAAATGCAGACAGGTGTCAAAAACAGGAGGCAAGTTCAATCCATTGGACTATAGCAGGGTCTGGTACACAAACAAGTAGAAATTATTCAAACAGCAGGCAAGACAGTCCTTGGATGGAAAAAAGGGTCTGATACACAAACGAGTAGAAATTATCCAAACAGCAGGCAAGGCAGTCCGTGGATGGAAAAAAAAGGGTCTGATGGACAAACGAGTGTAGGAGGCTGAAGGGAGCAGGCAATCGGAATCCAATGAAGTAAACATGGTTCGGTACACAATAACAAGGAATAGGAAAATAGAAGACGAAACTTCTTTACAACGATTTGCAACTTTAATCAGAAGCAGCGTTTTGTCCGGTTCCGAGGTTTAAATCGGGAAGGAGGAGGCGGAATCGGATGAAAACGATGCTCACGTGTCATCGCCTCTGGGCTGACAAAGAGAGGCGGAATCATGGGAATTGTAGTCCAAAATTGCCATGGAGTGAGCTGAAGCCACTATTCTCCAGGGCAGCTGCCAGTGGGTATAGATTGGGTTTGCGCAACGACGCATACCCCTACGGAGGGCAACAACCCTCTTGCGGGCCTGCCGAGGCATAACAGGTTTCATAATGATTTCTTCGAATTCATTAATATTTGTTCTGTCTAGTTGACCAGTTTCACTTTCGTTCCATTTCCCATAAAATAATGCACTCAAAGAAGCGTAACTCAATGGCAGGGGCTGCACATACCAACCAATCCCCTTACCACCATGCTGTGGCAAGTGGGCACAAACCCAACAATTATTTTTTCTTAATATTGAGTGTGTCATATTCATTATTAGCAGTAATGTGTTATTTCCATAACCTTCCCTGTGTCTTTCTTCCATTGGGGACAAGGTGTAAGTAATCACATGAACCGGGCTTTCAGTAGTGGAAATGTTTCTAACAGGCAAGAGCACTTCTAATGGGTGTATTTCTTCCAAGTACCATAATACCAGTACTGTCATCATTGGGGCTAATATACTCATTATGCACATTATTATCATTAAGATCAGCATACAATTTTTCCGACAACTTCCTTTTTGTAACCTTCTATGCGCTATGTTTAACTCATTATCAGCAGTGGTGCAGGAGGGGGCAAAAGCTGGTTCCGGCATTCTTGCACTCGTTCGAATGTCAGTAAGTTCGATGATTGTCCACAGTCTATTCTGCCAGTTCTTAGCAGCCTGGATTGTTATTTGTTAGGCAAGATCTATGTGAATTTGCACATTGCTCAAAGAACTCCAGAGCAGTTATCAATTGCCTTCGTTCCATGTGAGCCCCTCTCGTCCCCAAGGGGTGATCTGCACATGGATTTTTTTTTTAGCACCGAGGAGCCTCGCTTTTTTGGGCTGTCCGATTTGCACAACCCTCACGCCGCTCTCCTCTAGGCCTCCGGTTCCTATTTCTTCAGTGATAGGAAACAGAGGCAACAAAGAATAAAAGAAATGAAGATTTGATCACTCCTTTTTCCGTTTCGCAAATTATACCGCCTTGGTCCTGGTATTGTGTGATCAATGAATAGTGCAAATGCACTTCCAGACTCAAGCTCGGAGTCAGCTTGTGGCGCAATGACAGATGATGGCGGGCGCCCAAGTGATGATGCAAATTTTGTTTCAGGCTGTGGCGCAACAATAGATGGTGGGCGCCAAAGCAGTACACGTTTTGTGTCAGCCAGCAGTGATGCAGGGTCTGCTGGACAATGTTGGGGCACTCTTTGCCCTTCCTCTTTTACAGCAATCTCTTCAGGCTTGGTTTCAGGATCAGGCAGATTTTATGGCAAAGAACTGGCAACCGTCACTTTCGTTTCTGGGACCGCTGTCTCTCTGGTCGTCTCGATCAGTCAGTTTTTCAGACGGTGATGGGACCTTTTTAGCGTGCGTCGTGTGAATCCACGATTTCCTTCCGTCCACACGAATGGCCGTTTACGTAGTTAAGATGATCAAATCGGGTCCACGCCACCTTGGTGCAAGCGATGTCTTCCGTTCAAAGTTCTTGATAAGCACCCACTCTCTGGGTTCCAGTGCATGTCCCGGACCAGTGTATCTTATTGGTAATGCCTCCTGCACCTGCTGATGAATCAAACACAATTTTTGTATTAACAGATTACAATAAATGCTGAGCACAGGGTATTCAAGCTCCCTCAACCGTTTCGGCTGCGGTGCACACCAAACATTCGCCGGTCTCCCCATCACAATTTCATAAGGGGAGAGCCCAGTTCTTGCCTGCACAGATGTACACATGCACAGTAACACTATTGGTAATGCGTCTACCCAGCTTAACTTGTTTCTTGCGCATATTTTGCTTATTTTGGACTTCAAAATGCCGTTGTGGCGTTCAATAAGACCGGCACTCATGGGGTGTCTAGAACAATGGAATCACTTCTCAATCTGGAGACCTGCGCAAATCTGTAATATTACTGCGCCCACAAAATGCGGACCGTTGTCTGACCATATGACACGGGGCAGACCAAAACGGGAGAAGTACTCCTTCAACATTACTTTTGCAGTGCTCATGGCAGTACAGTCTTTCAGTGGATACGCTTCCACCCACTTACTGAATGCACATATGACTACTAGGACATACTTCAAGTTTTGGCATCTCTCCATCTCTATGAAATCAAAATGGATTACCTTGAGTGGCATAGAGGGAGGGCCGAAACTGCCTGTTGGAGTCACCGTTCCCTTCCCCACATTGTGTTGTAGACACGTGATACAGTTTTGAACCATCCTCTCAGCATTCTTTTTTATGTGCCTGTTCTCCCATACTGTGGCTAGATGCTGGACTATTTTTTTGGCACAAATATGAGTAGGTCTGTGGGCCATCGTGACCATTGCAGTTACATAGGAATTGGGCAGCATCCAATTTCTACTCTTGTCTACCCAACAACCTTCTAGATCTAGCTCTGCAGTGCCCTCAGCCCACCCTTATATTTCATCTGCAGTGGCTTCTGCCTGCATCTCTTTGACGGTGGCAATTCCATTCTCTATCATGCAGGGCACTTCCCCTGACTGTACTGTTAACATTTTGGTATTCAAGTCAGTGGCAGTTTGTTTCGCAATCCTGTCTGCAAATGCGTTTCCTTCTCCCACTTTGCATGTTACTTTTTTATGCGCCTCGCATTTCACTATTGCTAGGCGCTTTGGACACGTGAGTGCAGACATCAATTGTACAAAGGGCCATGTTGAATTCTGGCCCCATGCGATGTCAAGAAAACCCCTGCAGCCCAAAATCGGCCAAAATTATGAACTACACCAAAGGCGTATTGGCTGTCAGTATATATGTTTACACTCAGATTCTCAGAAATCTCGCAGGCTTTGGTCAAGGCTATTATCTCCGCCACTTGTGCAGAGTTGTAGGGGATTCTTTTACTCTCTACAATACTCTTTAACGTAGTGATAGCATAGGTAGCAGTTGATGTGCCATCAGGTAGTTTAAAACAAGAGCCGTCACAAAACAGTTCTCCATCTGGCTCTTTTTGTGGGGTATCTCTTAAATCAATTCTCCCCTTCGTTTCTTCCTCAGTGACCATTAAGCAATCATGGGAAGGTGATTCATTTTCACCGAGTTCTTCCGTGGGCAGTGGCATTAACTCTGCAGGATTCAAAGCGCTACACCTCATAATTTGGATGTGTGGCGCAAAGAGGACAATTTCATATCTAGTCAACAATCTAGCAGAGGTGAGGTGTTGCGTCTGCGTTCTATTTAGTAGAACGTCTATGGCATGTGGCACCATCAGAATTAAAGTGTGCTCCAATACCATTCCTTCGGTTTGTTTCACTGACGCAGCAGCCGCTGCAACAGCTCGCAAACATTGTGGTAGTGCGTGCTAAAGGGTCCAGCGCGGAAGAAAAATAGCTGCATGGCCTATTTCTTCCACCTTGTTCCTGCGTCAAAACGGACAACGCACAGCCTCCACTCTCGTATGCAAACAATCTAAAAACTTTTTCATAATTTGGTGTGCCCAAAACTGGAGCAGAACACAATGCAGTTTTGAGCAGATCAAATGCTCTCTGACATTCTTCATTCCACTGCAAAGGCATCACAACATCCTTCTTTTTCAACTCCACCATTGGCTTCACAATCAATGCAAAGTTTACAATCCACTGCCGGCAATAGGAAGCCATGCCTATTATGGCTCTGACTCCTTTCTGTGTTTTTGGAATAGGCATACCAGAAATGCTCTCTATTCTTTCTGGCATCAGTCTTCTCCCCTCTCTCGAAAGTAGGTAACCCAAATTAGTCACCTCCTTTCGAGAATATTGGAACTTCTTTAAACTTGCTTTATGGCTATGCGCTGCTAAGTATGTTAATAGTAAAACAGTACTCTTCTTACAAATCTTTTCTGTATCTGCAGCGATCAATAAATCATCTATATACTGTAACAATACACAACCTGTTGGTAATTCTAGCATATCTAATTGTTCTTTCAATGCTCTGCTGTAAATACTCGGACTCTCTCTGTAGCCTTGTGGAATGTGTGTGAATGTGAATGATCGTCCTCCTAATGTGAAGGCGAACAAATACCTGCTTTCCTTGTGTACTAGAATGCTAAAGAACGCATTCTTCAAGTCAATGACACTAAAGAACTCAGCCGAGGCAGGAATCATTGTCAAAATTGTGGTGACGTCTGGAACCAATGAAAATTGGGGATCTACCACCTTGTTTAGTGCGCGCAGATCAGTTATGAAACGATACGGTACCTCATTACCTCCTTTCTTATACACTGGAAGAATGGGACTGTTACATGTACTGCCTGTAATCTCTTCGATCACCCCCAATTTTACCAAATCAGAAACAATACTTTTCAATCCTTTCTCTCCTTCTGCTGAGATTTTATACTGTGGAATACGCGGTAACGTTACTCCTTTCAGGGCAATCTTCACTGGCTCTATCTTCAAGCTTCCCACATCATTGTCATTCATCGCCCATATACAAGTTGGCACTTCACTCAATTCTCCTGGCAAAGGTTTGGACACAAATTCAGATACCAGTACATCCTGTGGTGAAATGGTCAAAAATACTCCATCTGGTGTACAGTGGATAACTGCACTCAGCTTTTTCAATAGATTTAATCCCAAAAGATTCTCCCCACAATTCTCTGTTAAGAGAAATGGACAGTATTCAGTGAATGGGCCTAATGTCACTGCTACTGGTTGGGACACTGGATTTATCACTGGGGTACCTGCGAACCATACTGAAATATTTCTTTGCCCTGACAGTGGTATTTCTGGAACCAAGTGATGATCTATTGAGCACTTTTGTGCACCTGTATCTACGAGAAAGCTATGCTCTCTATTCCCGACTTTCATTTCTACGTAGGGTCCTTTCTGATTCACGGGAATAGGCACTGGTTCCGACCCCTGTCTTGGGCTGTTCTATTGGGGAAATAACACATCATCCGATGTGTAACCGCTGCTGTTATTATAGTACGCGTTTGCTTGGGTGTCAAAAATGTTCCCACCCCTTCCTCTATTCCCATTCTGTGTGTTTTGATGGCTCTGATTCTGAGTAGAGGTTTGATTCTGAGCTTGGTTCTGATTTTGGGTACCATTCCTTGACTATTTTGGTGCTGCTGCATGTTATTTTTATTTTGCCCATTAGTTCCTGGATGCCCCCTATTCTGTCTTCTCTGGCCTTACCCATTTCTATTTTGCAGATGTGGACATTGCGCTCGCCAGTGACCTTCCTCTCTGCAATACGCACATGGATTCAATCCCAGGGGCCCTCCATGCATGTTCGAATTACTTCTGCCCTGGGCGTTTCCTCTCCCTCTATTGTGTCCCGCCACCTGCTGGAATAGCACCTCGACCATTGTTCGTAGCGCTTCTATTCTTATTGGTAAGGGGTATTCATTAAATATCTCATGTATTTCCATTGTGGGGATACTAGGATCTGAAATCCATTTTAACGCCTCTCGTATACATACTTTTAGTCTGTTTCCTGTCTGTCTTGACGACGGCAAATATCGCCGCTGTATATATAGCTCCACTGCTTCAGTCCTATCTCTCCTAATATCTCAACTCCTATACCCTGGTGTGGCAAACATTTCAGCATATTCATCATGAAGTTAATTCTTAAGTTCAAAATGTCTGTCTACATGTTCCCTTATTTCTTCATCTCTCCCTCTACAACATGCCAACGCATTCAAATCCAACAATCGTTGCGGCGGTAACTTCCCAATTAACTGTTTCCATCTCGCCACTAAATATTCCCCCATGCATTCCAACACTAACTGTCTTTCGTTGCTCCTCCTGAAGTCATACATCGAAGCTAGCGCTGACGTTTCATCATTCCCATTTATATACATTTCGGCCTGTTCTTGCAACTCTCGCTTTCTCTCCTTGCTGATCGCACTACGGGTCACTCTCGCACATCCACTTTGTCCGGCCCCTTCTCCTGTTTCAACGAGTTCAAGTTCAGTTACGGGAGGGGCAGATGGGACAGGATCGATCTCTATGGAGGGAGGTGCAGATGGGACAACGGGACCAGGGAGTGACTGTTGCGGCGCTGGCTGGCTAATGGGAGGCACTGTTTGTGCAGTGTGTGGCTGTGCTGAGATTTGGTCAGTTGGGAAGGGCTGAGCAACTGGAGGGGGCTGAGCAATAACCACTGACGCGGTCTTTTGTCTCTCCCCTTGGACCTCGCTTTGTATCAGTCAATATTTTATCTATTAATTCGTCTGATGAATGCAACTCTCGTTGTGGGTATATTTTTTCTATACTCAATTGATCGCGTCTATTTGACTTTTTCAAACTATCATTCCACTCCTCCACTTCTTTTTCTTTCGCTCTCTCTGCTTTCGACTTATGCTTAATGCGCATGTTTCTCTCTACTTCTCCAGCGAAGCATAGCTTCCCTTCTTCAGTCCCTAAGGATATCAAATGCTGCAGGGCGTGTTTTCTTTTTCATCAACACCTTCTCCAAATTATCTATTCTCGTCATCTCAAAACTCCCATGATTCGGCCACTGAAGATCTTCCTGTTTTCTGGTTTGCTTATGCCAAGTCTCACAAAACATTATCGCTCCCACACCATATTTCACATACAACTCATACGCCGGCTATCCCACAGATGGTGCGACCTGGCCAGTTTCCAAAGATTGTCTACCGCAGCAGAAAAATCCTGCTAGGGTGGACAATACCCCAGGCATGTTTTAACCTTACCCTCGGCTAATCAACCTTACACTGGGTGTTTGATTTTGCAAAATCAACTCTCAACCAATATCAGGATTACTTTGAATCGGGGCACGACTCACCTGATCGATCAAGTTGTCTTTCAAGACACAATTCGTCCGTATACTGACGCAACCAATGACGTCGTGTCTGCGTATCTTGGCTCACTCTGCCTCGTTTCGGGACCCTCGGCTCCTTGTTCTCTGGCCCGGCACGTCAATCCGAGATCAGTTGTGTGCAGATCTGCAAAGGAGTCTCTCATCGCTTTCGCAGGGGCACCCCGAACACCTCTTGATCCCGGCTCGATCGTCCCGTCCTCGCCGTTCTCTCCGCCTTCCTTATTTTACAACGTACACAATGGAACAAGTGGGGGAGGGTCTCTATTCGGGCGTCATCTTGAAGGGGCCCCTGAGGGACCCTCGCGTATGGAAACAAGGCACAATCACCACACACGAACTGATACTCCAGACACGAGGTTGTATTCCCAAAAGCTAGGGTTTGTTGCAAAGCAAATAGTTTCAGTTGGCCAACTGGGTCCCACATCCCGTGACGTGTGTTACCAGACCTTGGGGGACGCAAGGAGAGAGAAGATCGTACAATAGTTACATATATACAAAACAAGCATCTTGTAATCAGTAGTGACACGTTCAATACCGCCCCTAATACATTTCCTTTGAACTGGGCACGATGCTTGACAATGGTGACGAGTATGACACCTTCAAACATTCATTTAGCAACAGTTTGCAATTTTGTGAGCCCACAGACAGAAGTCTTTGTTTTAAAGAACACAATGCTTCTGTTTCTGCAAGCAAGCAAGCGTAGGGGAGAGACACATTCCAGGCCTTGCTATCTCCTGGTTTCTATTTGTGTGCTGGGGGTCAACTTGCTCTTCAGGGCTCTACAAGGCTTCAGGAAAGGGGGGCCGCAAAGAAGAGCATAATTCAAGTCTTTTAATGTCCACTTCTAGCATTTCTACTGTGTTTCCAAGACTAGCTGGCACCTGCTGTACTGATTAGAATGCCTTGCTGCTTACTTTCCAAGGATATGTGAGGGAGGAGACCGGGCATTTCTGTCTCGGTTACTGCGTTATGTTTCAACATGTCTCTCGCGGCCTTGCGTTATGCACTAGTGGAGCAGAATAACATTTCAGCGAAGCAGTTTTGACATGAAGCAAAAGGCAAACGTTAGAGAAAACAAAATGGGGATTTTTAGTCACCTTAAAATGGCCGCACTTCAGTCAAGCTTATGGCTACATATTTCTAATACTAAACACATGAGGCGGTTGGTCTTCGGCCAACAAAGTACATTGCCTTCAATCGAGGGGTGTCTACTTTTTCTGGACTGACACAACCACAGCCCGCCAGCCAAGGAGAGTCATCGGACATCTCGTCCATCAGGCCAAGTGAAGTGCATACGGGAGGCTCAACAGACGCATCAGGTCTTTTTTTAGGTCTGCGGGACAAGTGAGTGAAAACCTGGTAGTTAATATCTCCAGCAAATGGTCAACTGAACACACTTAACCGGGGGCTTTCCTTTATCCCCACGTGTAACACTTCACTCTTTGAAGAGAAAATCTGTCTTCATAGGCTTCTGAGAAAATTAAGATTGAAGATGTTCTTTGAGACTGAGACTGACGGTGAATCCATCAATCAAGTGGATGGGAACCTTGAGTTACGTTGATCCACAGATCCAAAACTCTATTCTTGACCTATTTGAAAAAAGTGTCCTGAATGATCTAAAAAAGATAAATTACCAAAGGACCTCACCCATTAATATAAAAAATTGCCAATTAGAACATATAGAACTATTGGCTAAGGATGAAGAACATCCTTCCACTTCCAAATTTCACTTCCTCTGTCTTGTCTTAAAATCTCTTCACGACCTTGCCCCCCCATATCTCTCCTCTCTTCTTTCATTCTACACCCCCTCCCGATCCCTCCGATCTGCCGATCTCTTCTTACTTTCTGTTCCCCCGCCCCCATGTGCTTCTCTCGCTTCTGCTCCTTTCAGCGCCTCGCCCCCTACACTGGAACTCACTACCTCTTTCTATCCGCTCCATCCCAAGCTATTCCTCCTTCCGTGCTTCCTTGAAATCACTCCTTCTCCATTCCCCACCCTGACCCTCTTATCCCCCCTTTCACCTTTCTCTCTCTCCCCTCTAGTATCCCCTTCACACTTCTCTTTACCTGCCCCCTCTCACTCTTATGTACTCCCCTGCTCTTGCTCCCTCACTCTATTCCCCGTTCTCTTCACTCTTCCTCACCCCCTCCTTTCTTGTTTATCCTCATAGGCAAATTGTTCTACATACTGTTTTACTGGTTTGATTCATGTTTTGTAAATTGCTTCTATTTCGATGTATTCTTGTTGTTAAATTGTAAAGCGCTGTGGTGTAAAGCGCTATATAAACACAATAAATACAAATACAAGAATTGACAATCAAACCAGCTGACAAAGGGGGTAATGGACACGAAATTCTATACTGAAAAATGAAAAATGCATGGAATTCCTTAATGATGAGACCACGTACACCAAAATTGGATTGTGATCCTCTACAGAAAATTAAAACTAAGGTAGAAAGATCAATTGACAATGCATATGAAAATGGATGGATTAGTGATAAAACTAGCCAATTCCTACTGAATAAAGACCCAATCAAACCAGTTTTTTATGGTTTACCCAAACTTCACAAGAACAATACAAACCCACTGTTGAGACCTATTGTCGCTGGTACTGACAGTGTGTTCGATACATTGGCCATTTATTTAGATCGACTACTGCAACCGCTCATACAAGCTATTCCTACATACTTAAAGGACACAACAGACTTTTTGAATTGCTTGCAAGAAATAACAGCCCTTAGTGATGAATGCATCCTGTTTAGCTTGGATGTCTGTAGCCTATACACACCGATTCCACACGATGAAGGTATTCAAGCTGTACTATGGTTACTTTCCAACTCACCGGACATTAAGGGCAATCCTGAGTTTGCAGTTAATCAGAGCAGCTAAGCCCTTCCTTTCAGCTAACAACTGTATTATTTTAGCGAGAGCCCTGATCTTGTCCAAATTGGACTATTGCAACGCCCTCTATGTAGGCATCAATAAATACATTACGTCCAAGATTCAGACCCTTCAAAACAATGCCTTAAGAGCTGCCCTAAGCTTCCCAAAAAATGCACACATATCTGACCTTAGGAGATCTGGCAATTGGCTTTCTACGAAAGACAAGATTCTCCTTCAAACTGCACCTTTGACACACAAATGTCTTAACCAATCTGCCCCACACTACTTCACAGCCAGATTTACTAGACAAGTAGCCACTCGCCCTCTAAGAAAAGTAAATTCCAACCTTCTATTAGTACCTAGATTTAAACATACTAAGTCCGGCGGGAGCAGCTTCCCTGTTAAAGCAGCACAATTCTGGAACTCCCTCCCCCCTGCCTTAAGGGAAGATGTACCTTACCTTAAATTTAGATCTAATCTCTTCCACTGGCTTAAGGAACACGACATCTGACCCTACATCACTTGCAACCTTATAGCATTTATTGTATATATGTGTCCACCACTGCATTTATTGTATATATGTGTTTTACAGTAATTCTCTGTATTTATTGTATATATTTGTCCTACAGCAGTGCATACTTACCTCTGTGTAACTTTCGTTCTACCTATTGTTCATACATACAGCACTGTAACCATAGCTGTACTTTAATCCTGCGTACCAATGTAACATAAGCTTAACGACGCTCTTTATGCTTTTGCGCCCTTATACCCTCGGGTCTGGTGCGCAATATAAATAATAAAAACAAACAAAACAAACAAAGCAGTGGAACTGTTAGATTTGATACTGCATAACAGTTATTTTCGCTTTCAAGGAAAGTACTATGGTCAAATCTCGGGAACATCTATGGGGTCAGCCATGGCGCCTGTATATGCTAAAACCTATATGTACCATTTCGAGCATGAATATGTATTAGACCACCATCACTGGGCACCTCAACTGCTGATTTGGAAGCGCTACATTGACGATATTTTTGGGATCTGGTGTGGATCAAGAATTGAATTGGATCATTTCTTCAGTTACATCAATACAGTACACCAAAGAATCAAATTCACGATGTAAATAGGCGCACCCTCCATACACTTCCTTGATGTGGAATTAATGCTCAAAGAAGGGATGATTGTTACTACAGTTTATCAAAAACCCACTGACGCAAATAATCTGTTACACTATACTAGCTTCCACCCTAAGCCTATGTTGAAAAGTCTGCCTTATCGTCAGATGTTACTCCTAAAAAGGATTATTTCAGACCCAGCGGGTCTTGATTCGGAATGTTCAAAACTGATAGACCATTTTGAAGCGAGAGGATATCCAGAAGACACATTGGAGACAGCGATGGAAAGGAACACTACCACGCAGAGAACAACTCCTAACACCTAAGGTGAAAAATAAGGCAACACCTCTCCTCTATATTTGTATATTTTCATGCCAGAGCTTTCAAATTAGTAGAACTATCAGGAAAAATTGGCATATCCTTTACAACGATTCAACATTATTTAAATTATTTCCAAGAGCCCCAATGATGGCCTTTAGAAGAGGTCGCAATTTGAAAGACAGATTGGTCAGAGCTGAGAGACCTGCTAAAAACAAACAGCTTTTGCTAAAAGCAAAGAAGAAAGGAACATCCCCTTGCTTGAATTGCAAACATTGCAATAATGTAACAAAGGGTGATACCCTCTCTCACCCACACACAGGCAAGAAAACTAAAATTCATGATTTTGCCACCTGTCTGTCAATTCACAATGATTGTAAGTTGTAGATTGGGCACACAGAGGTGCTAAACCATACCCGCTCACCTTGGCGATAGAAGACTCCAATTGGAAGACCCAAAGCAGATAGGAAGATTTCCCGGAACAAATCCTGACACCTCCGCCCGAGGTAAAGTGACCCGGGTGAGGAGACAGGACTCCCAGGGAAACCCTCAAATGGGAAGAAAACCCTGGACGACTTCCACTCGAGATGGTCCGGTAGAAGGCAGTGGTATGGATGGCTCCGGCAGGAACCCTCAAGAATAACCCCGGGAATCTGGTCTGCAGAGTTGAACAAGGGGAAAAAACAGGGGAGAAGGTTTAGAGGAGAGAGCCAGGTAAGAAGAGAAATTAGGAGGTAATGGCAAGCTTCTCACCATCCGAAGATGGATCAGGAGTGATTATCCGGAGCTTCGTGGAGTAGAAGAGCTTCGGGAGAATCTAGATAGGGATAGACGGGAATAAGAAACCAGGGTAGAGGCACGAGAACCCCTAAAGATTGGGAAACTTACTCAGCTGGAGGGAAGGCAGAGACGGGAATCAATGGAGAGAGATCCGTGGAACCGGCTGCGAGCGGGATTAGCGGGAATAGCGAAACCGGAGAGACGGCTCTGCAAAGGATCGTAAATACAGGTAAGTCAGAACTGTTAGTTTGAGAGAAAAGTGAGTTTTAGGAGAGAGAGAGTAATCCAGAAGCGAATTCACGGAGCGCCAAAGGCAGAAGCGACGCAAAGTGCCGGTCGCTTGGTTTCCGTATAAAGGGTCACATGATCTCCATGCCGCACGTGATCGCCTGTTCGCACGGCAAGGGAGCGTGCAACAACTAGACAGCTACTAGCCGGATGAGGAGGACAGGAAACTTCCCGGACAGCGGGATGTGTAGTCAAGGCACCGCACAAGCGGGTCTGAGCCCATAGGGACCACTTGCGGCGATGTGTAACAGTATGCCCCCTCCTCCGGGAGGGCGCCCCGGCTTTACCCGGATGATGTAGGAAAAAACGCCATACAAGACGAGAAGCATGAACCCCAGAGGCAAGCTCCCAAGTTCTCTCAGCAGGAGAATAACCCTTCCAGTCAATAAGAAACTGTAAGCGACCCTGATGAATTCGTGAGTCACAGATAGCCGCAACCTCATATTCTGGACCATCGTCAGTGAGAACTGGAGGTGGTAGGGATTCCCCATCACGATGAAAACGGTCCTGCACTACTGGCTTGATCTGGGACAGGTGAAAGACTGGATGAATCCGAGACCAGGAAGCAGGTAAGGCAAGACGAACAGCAGCAGATCCGATCTTGGAGAGGACTTGAAAAGGACCAAAGTATTTGGGAGACAATTTGGATGGGACCAAACGACGGGGAAGAAATCTGGAAGACAACCAAACGGAATCCCTTAATATCATGACGATGACGATCAGCATATTTCTTAGCTCGATCCTGAGCCTTCTGTAACGACTGTCTGGCAATCTTCTGCCCTTCGTGGATATCCGCAACCAGGGAGTCTATACCTGGGCAGCCAGATCCAGAGGGAGACACAGATGGAGCAAAAGAAGGGTGATACCCATAGGTACAAAAGAAGGGAGTGGATTGGAGAGCAGAATGCAGAGAATTGTTGTATGCGAATTCTGCAAACGGAAGTAGTTCCACCCAGTTGTCTTGAGCTGCAGAAATGAAGCACCGTAAGTATCCCTCGAGAGTCTGGTTCAATCGTTCTGTTTGACCATTTGTCTGGGGATGGAATCCAGATGAAAGGGCCCGTTTTACCCCCAAAATGTGACAGATCCGTTGCCAATAGAGAGAGGTATACTGAGGACCCCTATCTGACACAATCGTCTCTGGTAGGCCATGGCGAGAAAAAGATTTCAGAGAGAATTATCCTGGCCATGAATGGAGCACTGGGTAGCTTTCGCAAAGGGGTAAAGTGCGCCAATTTTGTGAAGTAATCGATCGTGACCATGATAGTAGTCATCTTCGCCGATGGTGGCAGATCAGAAACAAAATCAGTCGAGATTATCTGCCAAGGACGTTCCGGAATAGGCATTCTCGCTAGCAGCCCTAATGGGGGTGAACGAGGAGCCTTAGCATGAGCACAAATCCTGCAGGCAGCAACATAGTCCCGGACATCAGATCTCAAATTCGGCCACCAGAAATGCCGCTGGATGAGCTCCAAAGTGGGAAGGACTCCTCTATGTCCAGCAGCGCGTGAATCATGACAAAATTTTAACACCTCCAGTTGTAATGAAGGAATAGGAATCAAAACCTGAGTACCATGAAAGTAATACTCCGCTTCCTTGGATAGGTGATGAAGGGATGCCAGGTCTTCACAGAGCGTTTTATTAAGTCTGGAGGCTGATCGTATCTCTTGAAGGAAATCGGTAAGTACTGCGATAAAACTAGCGTTGGGAAACATCCTTTCCGGACAAAAGGAAGAAGCCGGGGAATCCTTGCGGGATAACGCATCAGCTCTGAGATTGTGTCTGCCAGGCCAGTAAACAAACTCTATCCGATAGGGTAAAAAAAAATATGCCCAACGTGCTTGCCTGCTGTTAGTGGTGTAAGCGTTTTGAAGAACCTTGAGGTTTTGGTGGTCCGTACGCACCAAGACTGGAAAGGGGGAACCCAAAAGCAAATGTCTCCATTCCTCAAAGGCGCGTTTGATGGCCAACAGTTCCTTCTCAAGTACCGAATAATTTGTTTCAGCAGAACTAAACGTTTTGGATAGGTATGCCACTGGTCTCTCCTCGCCATGCGCAGAGGACTGTAGGAGCACAGCCCCTAATGCATTTTGGGAAGCATCTGTTTCAACTATGAATTGTTGAGATTGATCCGGATTGATCAAAACGGTCTCGGATGTAAACAGCTTCTTCAGAATATCAAATGCTTTCTGGGCTGCTTCATCCCAGACAAATGAGACACCTTTCTTGAGAAGGCGAGTCAAGGGAAGGATGATTTCAGAGAAGGATGGAATGAATTTACGATAAAAATTGGTGAATCCCAGAAACCTCTGTATGTCTTTTATTCCTGTTGGACTGGGCCATTCCACTACTGCAGAGATCTTTCTTGGGTCCATGGCCGTTCCCTGGGACGATAGAACAAAGCCTAAATAGGTGACCTGTCTTTGGTGGAATTCACACTTAGATGCCTTGCAGTAGAGATGATTGGATTGAAGGCGTTCGAGTACAGTATTAACATGATGGATGTGTTCGTCCTGGTTGTTGGAGTATACGAGAATATCATCGAGATAGATGATCACATACCGGAATAATACGTCTGCGAATAAGTGGTCCATAAATCTCTGGAATACTGCTGGAGCATTCACTAACCCGAATGGCATTACGTGGTATTCATAATGTCCGAAAGGAGTGCGGAAAGCGGTCTTCCACTCGTCTCCGGGTGCGATACGGATAAGATGATATGCACCACGAAGATCTAACTTGGTATACCATGAAGCCCCTCTAACGGCTTCCACAATGTCAGTGATGAGTGGCATTGGATACTTGTCAGCGGTAGTAATCTTGTTGAGACCACGATAATCTATACAGGGACGGAGCTCTTCTGAATCTTTTTTGGGAATGAAGAAGAGTGATGCCCCTGCAGGAGACACTGACTCAGAAATAAGACCATTCCGCAAATGGGTTTGCAGGTAGTCCTTCAATACGGCCTTTTCTCTTTGAGAAAGAACATACATACGGCCAAAAGGTATGGGTTGATCGGGAAGCAGATCAATATGGCAGTCATCTCTTCGATAAGGAGGTAGAGTAGGAAATTCCGGATTATCAAACACGGATCGGTAGGGTAGATGACAGTCAGGAATCTCAAGTTGATTGATGGAGGATACAGCGGGTTGGAGTGTCTGATCCGAAGGTATTCGGATTCCTACTGAATCATGAGAAAGGCAGTGATGGACGCAATAGTCCGATCCTAAAAACAAAGTACCAGCAGTCCAATTTATGAACGGATTATGTAATCGTAGCCAAGGGAGTCCAAGGATGATTGGGTAGTGGGCAGTCCTTATGACATCAAAAACCAACATTTCCTTATGACCCGAGATAGAACAGATAAGTGGAATAGTTTGTTCTTTAACAGGTCCGGAACTCAAAGGTGTACCATCAACTCCCTATATAGGAGTTATCAACGTCTTTGGTACCTGAGAGATATTGTGCACTTTTGCCCACTCCACATCGACGTAATTACCGGCTGCTCCACAGTCAATTAGCACCGGAATACCTGGGATAGTTCTTTCTGACAACTGGATGGAAAGAGAGACGACCACCATGGACTGGTTGGTGAGAGAATCGTCAAGAGACATACTGGTCACATACGGGGAAGAATGTTGTTGGGCACTTACCGGTCTTCCCCTAACGGTAAGGCTTTGGAGTTTCCCGACTTAGGGAAAGAAGGGCGGCGAGGGGGAACCAGATGACAGTCTTTCAACACATGAGCCGAAGATCCACAATGCATACATAGTTTCAATAACTTTCTCCTCTCCCTTTCGGCAGCCGTAATGGGTCCACGGATGGTCCCAATTTGCATGGGTTCTTCAGTTGAAGACAGAATGTTTTGAAGAGAATGGGAATGATCCAACTGAAGTCATGTTGTTCCTTTCCCTTTCTTCTTTTCATATGTTCTTTCATGCATACGGTAATCAATTTGCATGGTTAGGGTGATCATGTCGGCCAGATTAGCAGGACGAGGAACTTTAGAGACCTCATCTTTGAGTTCGTCTGTAAGACCTCTCCGAAATAACGTAAGTAGTCCTTCATCCGGCCATCCTAGTTCAGAGGAGAGTTGTTTGAACTGAGTGATGTACCAGAGTATTTCTTTGTTCCCTTGTTTGAGATCTAGAAGGCGTTCTTGTGTGGCAACTGCTATCTCCTTTCTTCCAAACATGGTTTTGAGGCTGTTAGTAAAAGCAGCGTAAGAATCGAGAATCACATTGTTGGACGTAACTAGAGGGGTTGCCCAAGCTAAGGCTGGCCCAGAAAGGCGTGAAATCAGGTAGCCAACCTTATCTTTGTCGGTCGGAAAAAAGCGGGGTTTGAATGTAAATTGGACGGTACAACTGTCAAGAAATTCTTTTAATCTGTAAGGGTCACCATCGTACATAAGGGAATGCACGGATGACGGGGGGTAGCGGAAAACACTCTGTCTACTTGATGACGTAGTTGAGCATTATCTTGTTTCAGAGATTGGACTTCTAATGACATGGCCTGCATGGCCGCCATTAACTGCTGCATTTGTTGTTCCATTTGGAATAACGATTGCCAAGAGTGATACTGGTAATATTTTTGGGGCGTCGCTTACTGTCAATTCACAATGAGTGTAAGTTGTAGACTGGGCACACAGAGGTGCTAAACCATACCCGCTCACCTTGGCGATAGAAGACTCCAATTGGAAGACCCAAAGCAGATAGGAAGATTTCCCGGAACAAATCCTGACACCTCCGCCCAAGGTAAAGTGACCCGGGTGAGGAGACAGGACTCCCAGGGAAACCCTCAAATGGGAAGAAAACCCTGGACGACTTCCACTCGAGATGGTCCGGTAGAAGGCAGTGGATTGGATGGCTCCGGCAGGAAACCTCAAGAATAACCCCGGGAATCTGGTCTGCAGAGTTGAACAAGGGGAAAAAACAGGGGAGAAGGTTTAGAGGAGAGAGCCAGGTAAGAAGAGAAATTAGGAGGTAATGGCAAGCTTCTCACCATCCGAAGATGGATCAGGAGTGATTATCCGGAGCTTCGTGGAGTAGAAGAGCTTCGGGAGAATCTAGATAGGGATAGACGGGAATAAGAAACCAGGGTAGAGGCACGAGAACCCCTAAAGATTGGGAAACTTACTCAGCTGGAGGGAAGGCAGAGACGGGAATCAATGGAGAGAGATCCGTGGAACCGGCTGCGAGCGGGATTAGCGGGAATAGCGAAACCGGAGAGACGGCTCTGCAAAGGATCGTAAATACAGGTAAGTCAGAACTGTTAGTTTGAGAGAAAAGTGAGTTTTAGGAGAGAGAGAGTAATCCAGAAGCGAACTCACGGAGCGCCAAAGGCAGAAGCGACGCAAAGTGCCGGTCGCTTGGTTTCCGTATAAAGGGTCACATGATCTCCATGCCGCACGTGATCGCCTGTTCGCACGGCAAGGGAGCGTGCAACAACTAGACAGCTACTAGCCGGATGAGAAGAACAGGAAACTTCCCGGACAGCGGGATGTGTAGTCAAGGCACTGCACAAGCGGGTCTGAGCCCATAGGGACCACTTGCGGCGATGTGTAACACTGTCTCTCAGCAGGTGTGATATACTCCATTAAATTCCCCTGCGGCAAACTCTACATTGGACAGACAACAAGACCTGTAAAAGAGAGGTGGACGGAGCATAAGTCTACGATTAGATGTAAGAATATAAGGTCACCTGTAGCACACCATTTTCTTGAACAACATACTATTGCGCAAATGAAATTCCAGGTTATAGAGGTTGTGAAGAGACCCCAAAGGGGTGGCTATTACCTCTCTCTCCTCTCTAGAAGGGAGAAATACTGGATTGATCTGTTAGAAAACTTGCAACCGAGGGGTTTGAACGATGAGTTTTCTCTGAACTGCTTTATCTGACAATACAATATAGGATTATTGTTTTGCTAAACATTTGCCCAGATATTAGGTGGGTCATTCACCTTGGGATTGCTTCACATATCGCAGGAAGGGTTGGTCCCTTTGCTGGTCCACTTTATGTCTGCTTTTTTAAATTTGTTATTGTATCAGAACAACTGTTGGATTAAAATCTCTGAATACATATGGTTGAAAATATATGGAATTATATGGATACCACACAATGTACATCGTAAATAGGACATTGAAGAGATTTCACTATGGATTTACTACATATGGAAATGAACACAAGTGACCACATGCACACCACACAATGCATAGGAGGCTCATCTACCTTGTAATTACCTCACACATTACATTAAGAGTCGGTTCCTGTGCAGGTCCACTTTATGTCTGCTTTTGAAAATTGCTAATGTATTAGTATAACTTTTAGATTAAACCTCTGAATACTTATGATTCAAAGTAAATGTAAGCATGTGGATACCACATATTGCATATTGTAAATATGATAATGAAGATATTTCACTAGGTGTCTACTGTATGTGGGTATGAATATATGTGACCACATGGTATACCACACAATGCAGACTGAATATAGGACTGTAAATATTTAAGTACTGGTAGACCGTTTTGTTTGAGGTCTCTGTATATATTGAGTGTTTCCACAGAGTGTTATGGAAGATCTCTCTGTTTTAGAGCAATAAGCCTATGTTAAGACCTGTGGAATTAACATGATGCAATAGAATGTTTGTCACACCACGTTGTTAATACACTAATAAGACGTGTTCTGAATGGCGTGATTTGGTCAAATGAATCATGTAGAATAGAAAATGCTCTATGGTTCCGCTAATTGTTAAAACATATAATTATTCATCTTACTTTCCCGTAGACACTTATATAAAATATATTTTGATATTATGAGTATTCATAGCGCACCTCTCTAAAATGGCCGACTTCAAACCCTCCTTGGCTTTTGTCCTTTGTCTATCTTTAAGCTCTTAGCTCTACTTAGGTCATTACTCGTTGCTTCCCCAGCACTTGGTTAATGTGGCCACGGACGCTCGCTGGATTTGCCTGCCTTTTTCACCCTGTGAATCTGCATACACAGGTATGCTCTAGTAGATCGGCATAGCTGTTCACATAACTACAGCCTTTCACTTAGCCTCGATGTTAATCGCATGAATATTGTCTCAGTGCACTCCCTGTCTTTATTTTACAGACACGCTGTTTTTTGTTAAACGTGTTCACGCAGCACGAGTTCCGTGCATGTCGCAGTTGGCGGTCATTTTAGCCACGTGTTAGACGCTGGATATCTTTTACCAGCTAGCAGAAGTTCCGTAACTGGACACTCACTCCCACGTAGAGATATCTTCTGTTCACAGAGGTACATTATTACTTGGTTATTTTCTGTAATGCTGCACTATGTAGATGTCTCAACCATATGCCATTAGGACCGTCCATTTTTTTATGTGACATTCCACTCTTTTCCCATTAGGCATTCAGGAGTGGGGTAGCTGTCTTCCAGCCCATAAGGCACACCAGTCTCCACTGTTTTTGACTTCTCACAGCCCTGTACCATTTGTGTGAGATCTCTATTCAAATCAGGGTGAGTTCCTTTATGTACATTACTGTTTTCTGCTGTTCACTTCAGGTAATTTGTATTGATAGACGGCACACATATATTCATTATTCTCTTCTTTTAGGATACCAAATGTAGATTTGGTTACATGCCTTTGAAGTCACTGACTCTCGGGTCCCTCTTTCTTACTGGTACAATATTCGGGTATTGTCATCGTAACAAGGCGTTGGAGCACCCATAGGTGAGTTACCGACCATGCTATATTGTTATCCACCTTCTAAGTAGAGATATCGGTTCTTGTGGTTTCTTTTCTCTCACGTAAACTTATGCAAGCATTTTTGCATTCAATATAGGGGTGTCTTATAAGCCTATGGGCAGCAAGTGGATTCAGTATTTTTTTAGCAGGAGGAAAACATTAGATAACCTGTTTTCCTTTAATTAATATTCTGATCCCATTGACTTTTTGCCTTTGTAGTTAGGGTGTTATCATCAATACATTAAGTTGTTATTCATATTTTTGCAATCCAGTCGCCCTCTACTACAAAGGGTGTTACATTAGGGTTCGCTATACTTGATTAACTGGTTCAGGTTTCACATTTTTTTTCAGATTCACATCCAGTTGCAAATATGCATTGTACATTCCTCTTTATGTTTTCAAAAAAGAGCATTGGGGAATCCATTGTCCTTATGTATATGTCAAAAATCTTCTTGGTATAGGAACTGTAATTGAACAGTCGTTCACGGAGGTCAAATATCAGGATGAAAGGACTCATAAACGATGAAGGAGAATATTTTGGGAGCCGCAAGGATGGAGGGTAACATCACAGTGAATGGAATGCAAGTGCAGCTATATCGGGACCTGGCTCTGGTGACCTTGCAGAAGCAAAAAAGTATGGGCCAAATAGTACAGGCTTTGATTTCGTGACAGATCACATATAAATGGACTTTCCCGTTTGGATTGTTGTTTACCTTGGATGGAGTACAGCATCGGATCACAACATGTGCTGAAGGGTTGGCGCTGCTGAACCTGGAGGAGGAAGAGGTACAAGGCGATAGACTTATGAGGGTGTTTGCTTCACGGGGAATGAGACAATGGGACAATGGGACTGGCCTAGGGTACAGGGGAAAAAAGGAGGAAGAGAGGTAATTTTGAAGGGCCCAGGGGGAAGTGGACAAGGACAGAGTGCGGAAGGGGGACGAACAAGTGGCTTATAAGTTTGAAAATTAATATGGGGGTTTGTAAATAAAGGCACAGGTACGGAATAATGTGATGAATAATAAGGGCAGCCAGGAGGGGATGTTGCGGATACTGGTGTGGTGGATTATGTCTTGGAATCGGAGGAAGGCGTCAGGATGCTTTCCAACTGGTGGGACCTCAGGGTATGCACTGAACCTTAGCCTTGAGGAGGGTCCTCGGGGGTATCATAGGATCTGTGGTCTAGCCCTGAGAGGGATGTGTGGGGAGGAGGGAGTGGGGAAAGGGAGGGGGGTAAATGCGGTATGGGCAGAGAATGCGAGGAGTAAAGTATTATTAGGGAGAAATAAGTACGAAAAGAGCGGGCCATTGGTAGTATGTTTAAGGTTTCCCCGTTCAGGGTTTTATCCTATAATGTAAGGGGATTGAATTCCGCTGTTAAGAGGTAAAAGGGGGGAGCACTGTTGAAAAAGGAAAGGGCGTATGTTATTATGCTGCAGGAAACTCATGTCAAGAAAGAAGGGAAAATGGGGGTTAGGATACGGTCATTTTCGAGAATCCGTCAGGCTAATGCAAGGGGAAAGACTCTAGGGGCTCTGATAGGGTTTAGGGATACATTTAGTCTTATGGTGGAGGGGTCCCTAGTGGATAAAGAGGGGAGGTATTTGTTTTTGCAGGTACAACTGGAGCATATGCAGCTTACCTTTGCTACGATATACATGCCTAATACGGGGCAGGTGGGATTTTTGAATGAGGTGTTGGCTAAATTGGAAGATTTTGTTAGGTGGGAGGTAATATTAGCGGGGGATTTTATCGTGGCATGGGACCCGAACATAGACAGGAGTGGGGGAGCAGCAAAAGGGATGGTACTTCCCTCAAGGGCATTAAAGGAAACAATTGAAAGAATGGTACTGCGGGATGTTTGGCGAACTAAGAGAGGAAATGAAAGTTGATACTTGTGTTTGTCACATGTATATCAGTCTCTATCTAGAATTGACTACATGTGGATTACACCAAGGCTGATGGGGGAGGTAAGAGTAATGGATATAGGCTCAATTTCATTATCGGACCACGCCCCTCTCATTGTGACATTTAGAGAACTGGGGTCGCAAAGGGGACTGTGGACATGGACATTTCCCCTAGAATTGCTGAATGATGCAGTAATGGGTGATCAAATCAAAGAAAAGATAGAGGAGTAATTTACTGCAAACTGTGATCAAACTGTCACGGCAGAGGTGGTTTGGGATGCCTTTAAGGCAGTAATGCGGGGAGAACTTATTGCGCTGTGTGCTCAAAGGGACAAACAGAGAGCGCAATTAGAGGGGGAGTTGGAAAAGCAGCTTAGAGAGACGCAACTGGCTGCCGCGAAGCATAGAACAAGGACTCTAAGTAAAAGAATTAAGGAGTTACAGAGCCAGTTAGAGCTATTGCAGACCTGAAGGGCCGAGAAGTCCATACTATTGACTATGCAGAGGTATTATATACGTGCCAACAAGGCGGATAGACTCTTAGCCCATCAGATGAAAGGATCAGAGGCAGTAAAAATGGTTCAAAAGCTACAACAGTCTGATGGGACTCTTACTACTGAATCGGTCGAAATTGTAGAGACCTTTGCACGATATTATGAAACTATACACTTTAAATTGCCCAGCTATGCAGGAAATACAATGTTATTTTGGAGATGTGACTATGCCAAAAATATCGCCCAGGAAACGGGCAGGGTTTCGAGGGGGACATTTCGGTAGAGGAAGTGGAGGCAGTAATTAAAGCAATACCTTTGAACAAAGCACCGGGACCAGATGGGTTCCCGGGGGCTTTTTATAAAAAATATGTAAAACAATTATCTCCAAGATTGGCGGAACTGTTTAATAAGATGATGGCACATGGACGGGTAACATTGACTATGGCAGAAGCAAAAGTGGTAGTGTTAGGGAAACCGGGTAAAGTCTTGACGCAATGTGGGTTATATCGACCTATTGCCTTAATGAATATCAATGCAAAGATATATACGGGTATTCTAGCGGCAAGACTAGCACCACTCCTTCCGGGTTTAATCAATGCGGATCAGTCAGGATTTATTATAGGTCGCCAGACTTCGGAAAATATAAGAAGGGTGGTTCATTTGATAGAGAAAGCCAATGTTAAAAATATCCCCTCAGTAGTGATAGCATTGCACGCCGAGAAGGCTTTTGATTGTGTTCAGTGGCCCTTTTGTTTTACGATATGTGGGAAATGGGTATTGGTACTAAATTCATGAAGATGGTTCGGGCGAACTATCAGAACCCCACGGTAAGACTGGCGATTAACAGACATATATCCCGCACTATAGGAATAAGTAGAGGCACCCGTCAAAGTTGCCCGCTGTCCCCACTCCTTTATGCATTGTATATAGAGCCTTTTTTGCATAAGGTCGGACATAGGTCGATGATTGAAGGTATCCCTTTTGGGGGTAAGAGCATATGATAGCTGCGTTTGCTGATGCTATGTTGCTTATTTTGCGCAAACCAGAACATTCAATATCGGCACTTCTGGAAGAGCTGGAGGATATAGAGAAAGTAGCAGGATTGAAGATTAATATGAGGAAATCGAAAATCTTAGAATTAGGTCTTACTACCAAGCAAAATGAGGCTTTACCTTCATACTCTCTGTTTACAGAGGCCGATATTTGCATTAAATATTTGGGGGTTGATATTACTAAAAAGATTCCATTGTTATATGACGAAAATTACCCGCAATTACTTCAAAAGGTTAAGGAAAATCTGGGGAAATGGTCCCCCCTCCGTATCTCGTGGCTACGGAGAATTGCGTCCTCAAGATGGTGGCCCTTCCAAGGATGCTTTATACATTTCAATCTCTCCCAATTATGGTACCAAACTCCTTTTTTAAAGCTTTGAATAAAATGGTCACTAAATTTGTATTGTGTAATAAAACCCCAAGAATAGCCTTACGTACAGTAATGGCGCCTAGAGCGGGGGGGGGGGTACGTATGGGTTTACCAAACTTTGTGAAATATTTTGAAGCAGCCCAGCTGCGGGTGCTTAGGGAATGGTTTACGGGGAATACAACAAAACCTTGGCCAAGGATGGATAGAGCAGTGGCAGGGGGGGAGTTAGAAGGGGTTATTTGATTGTCTAGGCGAGATAGACCCCAAATATGCAGTTAAGCCAAGTGTTAGCAGTAGTGTGTGATGTATGGGATCGGTTACTGGAAAAGGGGAAGTTGTCCACATGCCCATCCCCGTTTACTCCCATGTTTGGGAACCCGCAATTTAGTCCAGCGATGGTGCTGGGAGCATTTAAACAATGGCAAAATGTGGGATGTGTAAAAGTTAGGGATATGATACAGGGAGGGGAGGTTTGTTCCTTTGAGGAGGGTAAAATGTTATTTGGTCTCTTGGAAAAGGACCGATTAGAATATTACCAGCTAAAACATTGGATCCCGGTGTCTGGATGCATAACTGCCGCTGGGAGAGAACTCGCAGGGTTTGAAAAATGCATAACTACGCGTACAGGCAATAGACGAATTGTATCTAAAGTAATATGGGATGTTGATGGAGGAGGAAAGGGAGCAGACATGGTGATATATGCAAAAAAGGGAGAAAACCTTGGCAATGGAAATACCTAGAGAGCATAGGATACAATTATGGTTAAGGATCACAAATTAACCAGGTCGATCCAGATTAGGGAAATGTGGTATAGGATCATGGTTCACTGGCACTAAACACCCGGAACGGTTACACTCAATGTTCCCAACAAAAACGGAACAATGCTTGAGAACTTATGGTAGAAAAGGGGATTGGAAACATGTGGTGGGATTGTCAAGTACTGAGAACATTTTGGAATAATGTCATGGGTCATATGAAGACGACGATTCCCCTAAATGTGGTTCTGACGCCTAAGGAATGGATGTGTGGGATATTTGAACCAGGGAAGCACCATCTGACTAAGAAACATAGCAAAGCATTTATTTTGATGTTGATAGCGGCATGGTTGGTTATTGCGGGTGTGTGGAAGCAGAGGAAATCACCAACGGTTAGGGATTGGCTGTTTAAATTGTGGGGGTTTATGGCAATGGAATGGATGACATACATTGTTCAAGGACAATATGAATATTTTCAACAAGACAGGGCTGTGCTCTTGGACTTTCTGAAAGGTGACTTTGTGCAACAATGGTGCCCACATAACGTGAGAATTTTGAATATTATGTAACTCTGGACCTGAAGCTTGCACTGTTGCGAAAGAAGAGGTAGATTGCATCTCTGCCTGGGGCCGGGGCGGGGGGGTTGTTAGGGGTTCTTTTGGGAGGGCGGGGAGAGGTTTGTTGCTATAATTGAAAATGCTAATAAACAGATGTTTAAAAAAAAAATCTTAAGAGCCTCCAATATACTGCAACACAGAATAGTCGCCAAGCAAGTTGGGCACATTTCTTTTCTCCATTTAATTTCAAATGTTTTAATTACTTTTTTTAACAAGTAACAATTGGTCTGTAGTTGTTGAGAAAGATCCAGTGATGTACAGTATATAATAATACATTGACCAATATTAAAAGTGCAAAACAAAACAGTTGGTAAAACCAAACAACCGAAAGAGAAATAACATTACAAGCATGTTGATAAGGCTCCAAAACGTATACATTCAAATTGGTGATTGCAGTGACAGCTTGACAGTATACAATGCAATAGAGTGCGGAAGATCGGCTGATACCAGTAGTAGCTAAGGGGAAGGTTCATCATTTCTTTTCTCCATACGATATTGTGTTTACAGTCTGACCTGGAAAGACTAATCTTATGGCAGATGCTGTATCCCGGAAATTGGAAACACCAAGACATACGTTTCAATCAGAGAGAATCTTCTCCAAAGCCATATTTGTTAATATGGTTTCACACTTCCTGCAAAATATTCAAAGGGAGACTCAATGTTATTGGGAGTATTGTCAAGATCTAGCGAACAAGTATGGTCTAGTATTGGAGAACGGATTGTATTTCCACGATCAACAAGTCCTGGTTCCAGCTCCTTCCTTACATAAGGAAATTCTCAGAATGGGCCTTGATTCACAAATCGCCAGACATAAGGGCATTTAGAACACCTTAGATTTAATCCAAAGGCATTTTCGGTGGTCAGAGATACACAAGGACGTTAAGGATTATCTGTCTTCCTGTGTTACATGCTGTAAGGAACTCATGGTGGGAACAGTAAAGACAGAACCAAGTGATCACAGTTCATGGGTGTTTATTAAACTGTAAATGCAGGGTGGAAAAACGCCTAACCTAAACCAAATCTAAGGTGGGAGCAAGCTTCGACCATCAAATGAAAATAAGGCAGTCCTAGTGGCGTTGTGTCAAATAAAAGGGCCTATACTTTGAAAAACCTATTGCCAATCCTTACGCTAATTACAAAAAGAGTGAGGGATAGGGTTTTCAATAAAGAAAGAAGTGTTAACAAATAATAAGTTAGGATGTGATTGCCAGGGGTCTCCATTCCCCACGTTATGAGCACAGGACAAAGTGGATCTCCTGAGCACAGCACACATTCGAGCTTTCCCAGCACGAGCCATCAGTTCTTTACCAGCTATCAGGTTCTTCCATGGTTAAGTCTCTTTCAACAAAAGTCTCTTGCCTTCGAGGGCCTGTGTATTCAACAAACAAACAGTTCTGTTCTACATATACGCTGGGTGATGGCTTCACCTCTGGGTCCCCCTCTTCCGGGCGCAGACCCCTCACGATATCGTATTCAACAAACAAAAAAACAGTTCCTTTCTCAATGGACTTTTGGTGATGACTTTCCACCCCTAGATCTCCCTCTTTCGGGCTCGGACTCCTTTTAGACATCAGCCTCCCTCTTTTGGGTTCACTGTGGCTTTTCTTGCATTCACGACTCTAAACGTCTTTTCAAACAGTTCACTGTGGACATCCCTCGGTCAAGTTCACTCCTGTCAACACACTGTTCATAGGGACTGCAGGCTTCGCCCCTTTTTGCCAGCTTCCCTTCACCGGGTTCACTCTTGGCAACTTTATCAATCGTGCCTTTTCCATTCAACTCTTATGATACAGGATTAATTTCCCTTAGCTTGACAATCATCTGTTGGTCAAAGACTTTCGACTGTACAGAGGATTTTACAATACACCTGTATGACCACTTTTACCCCCTTTTTGACTTTTCCCTAGGCCTTCCGGTTATGGTAGTTTCAACAATCGGGTAATTGCCCAGAGTTTCCTGAGTGAGCAACCACGTGGTGCCGAACTCCTCTGTTGCTGGTTATCCCCCTTCTAGCATCAATAGCTCTTTATGCTTTCACAGTTCTATTAGCCGCTTGCTACCTTTCGTTCAGCACAGTTTGGTTTCTTATTGACTCTCCCCTCGACTCACCGGCTGTGATAAACCACTTGGCTTTCCTTCTCTTTGGAGTCAAGGTTGGTACCACAGAGACAAGCGTCTCCCCGGCTTGGTTATCACTGGAGGAGGGTCTTGTGTACCATTGACATCTGCTACAACACATGCTGGCTATTGTTTGCGGTCTTACGATTCCTTCTGCACGGTTCACAGACATTGGTCAGAAAGGGCAAGGTCGCTTCTCTCCTTGTCACCCTTTCGGTATGTGCCGTCTTTCTCCTCCTCTTGAACTGCTGTGCTGAGTTAGCTCTCACGTTGTGCGGTCTGCCTTGCTCATCCTGTGCTCTTGCGCTCCACCTTTTATCCCTGTGGGGAATGGAAACTGCCGTCAGGTGTGTGTGGGTTATGGTCAATTGCCTGATCCTTTTATTAGGACATGTCAGGTAAACGGCTCTGGTGTTATTCCGTTGTCTTTCATGTTGTGCGAAAGTGTTTGTGTCGGAAAAACGGGGGGGCAGTGTTTTCTAATGGTAGGATGGGGAAAATGTATTGAAAGAAGGGGGGAATACCGCGTCTTACCCGTCAGTGTCCCACTCCCACTCCCAGAGGACCCCCCCCCCCATCCAGGTGATCCTCCCTCACTGGTCCACCCCCAGGAACTGGATCCAATAGCGATGGCCGTGTCCTGGCCACCTGGATGACAGATCCTCTGGGACTAGCTAGGGAGACACCTTCAGGTTTCTCACATACCCTTCCTCCATGCGATGTAGCCACATTTGTTTTGCACTGAAACCGGGAAAGAAAAGCTACGTTTCCCTGGCCTTTTCCTTTTCGGTGTTCCACAGTGAAACAATAGGGTTGTAGGTCTAGAAACCATTGCATGACCCGAGGGTTGGAGTCTTTTTGTTGGCTAATCCAAACTAGGGGTGAGTGGTCTGTAACAAGTGTGAACTTTCATCTCAATAGGTAGTACCCAAGATGGATAATGGCCCACTTGATGGCCAGGGCCTCCAGTTCCAACACAGAGTATTTTTTTTCACTTGGGAACAGTTTGCGGCCGGTGAATAATATGGGATGTTCCAATCCATTGCAAACCTGGGACAGGACGGCTCCTAACCCTGTAAGGGAGGCATCTGTATGTAAGACAAACTCCTTGGAGAAGTCAACTACCTTCAGGATCAGGTTCTGACACAGAGTTTGCTTCAAGGTGTTATAACATATCTCATCCTTGTCATTCCAATTAAGTTTCTGGGGTTCGGTATTCTTAAGTTTATCTGTCAGCTGGGCTGTTTTGTCTGAAAAGTTGTGGCTAAACCTACGTTAGTATCCTATTAACCCGAGAAAAGCTCTAAAATCTCTTTAGGTCTTGGGAGTTGGTGTATCTAAGACGGCTTTTACCTTCTCATGTTGGTGCTGGACAGTCCCTTTCCCTACGAAGAAGCCAAGATATTTTACGGCTGATTGTGCCAATCTGCACTTCGCTGGATTAGCATTTAGGCCAGCGTTTCTGAGGACTTTCGTGATGGTATAAAGATGGAAGAGATGGTCTTGATATTGATATTTTATTTGTATCGCGCTCGCACACAAGTGTTTCAGAGCGCGACGAGGCAAGGGAGCGGAACAAGGGAGAAACAAAACAACGATCTTACTAGGCCAGGTGACATTGAGAACGCGCAAGTGCACGGGAGAGGGAAAATGGAAAGTGCGAGGGAGGGGGAGAAAGTGGAAAGTGCTAAACTAAGGAATACAAATAAAATAATAATAAATACATAAATAATAAATAGCAACAAACAGTGGTAGTGCACCCAGCAAGTGTCAAGTGCTAGGTTTAAGGCAACAGACAGTGTGTGTCTGATAAGTGCAGAAAAGGGGGGGCACTGTAGGGTACCAGATACAGACCCCAGTGTAAGGGATTGCCAGGAGGTAGTGCAGGTGGGTGGCATGGTGAGCAGGAACGTGGGCCCAAGAGTCAGAGGGTATCCAGGTGCACAATGCCGAGACAGAACAGATCAGCAGGGGAGAGGAGGAGAGAAGGCAGAAGCAAAGGGGAAGGTCTTGAGGAGCTTTCGGAACTGGAGATGGTTCTCCTGAAGTTTCAGAGTGGCAGGGAGGCTGTTCTAGAAGGAAGCCCCAGCTGAAGACAGAGATATACCCCCAGCTTGTTTCTTTGAAAAACGACTGACCCTGAGGGAGTTAGAGGTGGAAGCGCGAAGAGCTCGGGAGGGAAGGTATTTACAGAGGGACAGGTAAAGGTATTTTGGACCCAGGCCCCAGAAAGCCTTGTGGACAATGCAAAAAAGTCTTGAATTTAATCCTTGCAGCCACTGGGAGCCAGTGGAGAGATTTCAGGGCTGCAGAGATATGATCCCAGGGCTTGAGGCCAAGGACAAGTCTTGCAGTCATGTTCTTGATAAGTTGCAAAGGGCAGAGAGAAGAAGCAGTTAGATTTAGAAAGAGGCTGTTGCAATAATCCAACCTAGAGAGAACCAGGGCTCGAGAGACAGTGAGCTTCTGGGGGAAGGAGAGGAAAGGCTGAATACCTCTGAAGAGGTGCATTAGGAAGTTTGATTTTTTAGAGACATCAGAGATGTGGGCAGAGAAGGAAAGCGTGGAGTCGAAGATGACCCTGAGGTTCTTACCTCGCAGGTGGGGGTAGGAGGAGGGCCAAGGGAGACCGGCCAGAGAGTGATAGGAAAGCAGGATGAAGGTGTGCCGATGAGGAGGATCTCCGTCTTTCTGGCATGCAGGCAGAGATCATTGGCGGCACACCAATCCTGAATGGCAGATAGGCAATCAGAGAAGGAGAAGAGGTGGCAGAGGGAAGCCTGAGAATGAGTGGAGTGTCATCAGCATAGCACTGAAAATTTGAGCAGAAAATGGCAATGCGGTGGGCGAGAGTTGCCAGGTATTAGTTGAAGAGATGAGGTGAGAGGTTAAACCCATGGGGAACATCGCAGGTAGAAAGGGAGATAGAGGATGAGAAGGACCCAAGTTGGGCCTGGGAGAGTGGATCAGAGAGAAAAGAGGTCAGCCAGGCCAGAGCCTGATCGGTGATACCCAGGTTGTCACAGAGACGGTTGAGCAGGATGGTATGGTTGAATATGTCGAAGGCAGAAGAGAGATTGAGTAGGATGAGGACAGAGGGGATGTTAGAGTCAAGGTTGGAGAGCAGATTTTCACAGATGTTCAGGAGAGGAGTTTCCGTACTTCTGGCAGCTCTAAAGCCAGACTGATGATCATGGAGACAATCAACAGATTCAGAGTGAAGGTTAAGCTGCGAGATGACCAGCTTTTCCAGGCGTTTGCCCAGAAAAGGAGTGATGGAGATTGGGCGTTAGTTACCCGGGCAAGAAGGGTCAGCTGTGGGTTTCTTGAGAAGAGGGTGCACAAGAGAGTGTTTCAGAGGGGAGGGGAAGGCTCCTGAGCCGAAGGAGATGTTGCAGAAATCAGCCAGGGCAGGAACAAGGGTGTCAATGTGGTCCTTGATGGTTTTGGAAGAACAGAGCGGAACCTATTTTGATGAGACCTTCATATATCGGACTTGTCTAGAGACCTTGTCAGGGGATAAAAGAGGAAAGGACGAGAAAGAGGGTGGGGCGGTGGGTGTAGGAAGGCCAGAGTTCACAGAAGGAGAGGGGAGAAGAGGGGGAGGGGACGAGAGGGTGGACAGGATATCCTGGGTTTTTTAGATGAAGTGAGAGGCAAGTGCCGTGCAAAGGCCTGGGAGGCGACAGGAGAGGTAAAGACTGCAGCAGGGTTGGCCAGCTCCTTGCAGATTTTAAAGAGTTCGGCCGAGTTGTTAGATGCCACAGAGACACAGGCTTGGATGTGAGCTCTCTTCTTAGTGTGGACAGAGAGTCAGTATTGCCTTTGGAGCAAGCGACAGACCAATTTGTCAGGATGAACAAGAAGCCCGCCATTTCCTCTCAGCCACCCTACACTTCTGTCTAAGTGTAGCTAGGTCAGAGTCATACCAAGACTTTCACTTGGCTTTGGGCTTCAAACGGATCCTCATGACCGGGGCAACAGCATCAAAAGTATCGGAAATAGAAGAGTAGAGCATAGACAGGGCTGTGTCAGGATGTGAGTCAGCCAGAGGTGGAGGAGTGCGGGGGGAGAAGGTGGTGGCGAAAGCCTCAACTAACACAGGCTTCATGGGCCGGATGTCCGAGAAGGTAGGTGGCAGTGTTGGGATAGGCTTAGCCGGGTGGGAAGAGAGGGAGAGATGAGAGGAGAATAGGGAGTGATCGCTCCAGGAGAGAGCAGTGGTCAGAGGGATGGAGAGGGGGAGGTCAGAGGAGATCAAGACATCAAGTGTGTGCCCTGCTGAGTGAGTCGGGCAGGAGTGGAGGATAGAAAGGGAGAGGGAATCACAGAGGTCACAGAAGAATACCAAGGAGGAACAAGGAGAGTCTAAAGTCTTACTATAAATGACAATATCGTCAATATAAACTCTGCAGAAATCAGAATAGGGTTGTAGGATTTGATCCATGAGGCGTTGGAATGTGGCTGGCACACCTTGTAGGCTGAAAGGGAGGACTTTTGGAATTGGAATTATCATAGGGGTATTGAAAACAGTCTTTTTCTTAACTGGCCCATATACGGGAACTTGCTAGTACCCTTTGGTTTAATCTAGGGTAGATAGAAAGGTGGCTGCTCCGAGTTTATCAGTTAGGTCATCGATGCGTGGCATGGGATATGCATTGAAGTCTGATTGATATGGCATTAACTTGACGGAAGTCTATACAGAATCCCCAGGAACGGTCAGGTTTAGTGACCAACACGATAGGAGAGGACCATAGACTTAAGGGGGGGCTCAATAATATTGGCTTTCAACATTTTGTTCACTTCCTCGATCACTATCTGTTCACGGGTTTCTGGGAGTCGATATAGTTTTAAGTGCACCACTTTACCTTTAGGTGTTCTAATATTGTGGTAAGTACCTTTTAACTCTTCCTGGTTTTTCTGAGAATACATTGGGAAATTAAATCACTACATCTTTTAGATCTTTCTGGTGTTGGGTAGATAGCCTGGAAGGAATTAAGTCAAAGCTATCTATGTCTTCGGGAACCAGACAGGCTTGTACTTTGGCATGGGTGACTGACGAGTTCTCTTTTCACTCTTTCAAGAGATTTACGTGATATCATTGGATTTTCTGTTTTCTGTCTGGTTGGGCTACTCTTTAAGTACAGGTTCCCATTCTTTCTACTATCTCTTAAGGTCTGTGCCATTTGGAGATGAGCTTGTTCTCTGAGGTTGGTAAGAGGACCAGTACTTTCTGTCCTAATGAGAATTATCTTAAATTCACTTTTTTGTCATAAGTGGCCTTTTGTTGGCTCTGGGCTTTTTCCATATGAGTACAAATTAAGTCTCAAACCAATTTCATATGTTCTTGCATTCTGGTGACGGTTAGCGAGATGGGAATATGGGCCTGGTCTCGTTCTTCCCAGGTTTCCCGCAGCATGTCAGGACATCTCTCGGCTCTCTTCCAAAGAGCAATTCAAAGGGAGATAAACCTGTGGAAGCTTGGGTGGATTTCCTCGTTGCATGCAAATAGTGCCCATGGGATCATTTGATTCCAGTCTTTCCCGTCCTTGTCTACCAGTTTTCGTAGAATTCGTTTTAGGGTTTTATTGAATCTTTCTACCAAGCCATCGGTTTGAGGATGGTACACAGAAGTTCGCAAGGTAGCAATTTGGAGTAGCTCTTTGACTTCAGCCATCAGCTTACTCATAAAATTTGAAACATGGTCTGTTAGTATTTCATTGGGAAAGCCGACCCTGGAGAAATACGGTTGAAGATGTTTAAGGATCTGCTTGGTGGTATTATTTCGCTTTGGGAATGCCTCAGGATATCGTGTTGCATAAGCCACAAACACAAGGGCATATTTATTGCCTAAATGGGATGTTTCAAGCAGTCCAATTATGTCCATACCAATTCTTGAAAAGGGGATTTCTATGATGGGCAACAGGTTCAGAGGGGCAGGTGATGGGATATGCGTGCTGGTCTTTTGACATATTTCGGATATCTGCTTTGGAAAGAAAAAGGGACTCCCCTTCTCTAAGCCTTCTTCTTCCGGAATTGCTTGTAAAAACGCTTCAGCAAGAGCTGGATACTTTAGCTGGCGAAGGCTAGGTCGGTATAGTCTCTCTTCCTTTCTTCGATGTTAATCGATTCATCAGCTTCCCCAAAGCCTAAGTTACCTTTTCCTGTTTTATCTGGTCACCATCTTTAAACTGAGGAAATAGAGCTCTTTCCAAAATTCCTTGGGCAATTTGATCTCCCCGACATACCTCAAAAGGGATCTCGCCATGGTTTTGTAAGAGAACCTTCACATCAACCTGGAAGTCGGGATCAATGACGCCTGTTAAGACGTCTATCCCGAACTTCAATGCTAGGCCAGATTTTGGGGCCAATCAAATGTAGCAACCCGGAGGGGGTATCAAAACCAAGTCTGTAGGAATCATTCCTCTTTTCCGAGGGGGGATACTAGCTTCCCTACTGCTACACATAGCAAACCCTATTGATTCCTTGGTGGCGATGGAAGGGTTAGAGGCTCTCTGGATAAGCTTTTGAAATTGTAGGGTTTCTTTATTTTATTTATTTGTTTATGCCACGCCGTAAGCCCACAGGCAGCGGGGAGCTAACAGAAAGACATGGGGCAAAATGTCAGACAGGCCACGGTATAACATTAATCACATATATAAGGCGTCAGTGAGGGCGATAGACTAACTCAGGGATAGCATTATCTGGTGAATGAGGGTTCAAGTCTTATCTATAGAGGAAGATTATTCCACTTGGTGACAACTTTGATATGGAAGGATTTGCCCAGTCCATTTGTTTTCTTGAAGCTAGCTATTTCCATTTGGCCCTGCGATTCTGATCTAAGTGCGCGACCTGGCGCATAGGCAACCAGTTTCTTTTTAAGGTAAGCTGGAGCATTCCCATGTAAACACCTGTTTGCCAGAGTCAAAGCCTTAAACTGGATTCTGTCCTCCACGGATAGCCAATGTAAGTTTCTTCTATCTTCCCTAATGTGTTCTTTTTTGTTTTCCTCTTTATAATTCTTATTGCGCTGTTTTGAATTATTTGACACTTAGCAATATGCCCTTTATTCGCCCCCAGCAGGAGTGCATTACCATAATCCAATCTGGACAATATTGTTGCTCTTGCAATTGTCAAACAATTTTCTTCGCTCAGGTAAGGACGAATTATCCTGAGAAGCCGTAAGTAGTAGGAACAGTTCTTATTTAGTTGCATAACCTGCGTCTCTGTCATGAATCACAGAGTGCACCCCTTTTGGGCTTCTTGGTCCCTGTCACAGCAGGCTTACACTCATTAATACTCCCAACATGGCCGTCCAGCGTAATCCCTTCTCGCTCCATGCGCTGGACGTAGCCTTTTCTACTAATAGACCACGCCTTCCGCGGCTCCGCGCGTCTCAATGCTATTGCGAAGTAGCGACCAGATGTGTGCTCCGTAGCTCGCGGTCCTTCTCCTTTTTCTAATCCCGCTATCCCTTCCTAGTCCTCCCCCTTCTACTTACATCCTGGATTCCTGGCTAGCGTGCTTCCACTGCCTCCTGGATTCCTGGTTTCGGTGTCCCGGAAACTGAACGCATTCTGGATTCGGAAGAGAATCGGGCAGCCTTCTTCAAGACCCGGTCCATCCGCAAGAAGGCATCGACCAAGGACACCAGCAAAGAACAGACTCAGGTGAGAAGGGGGGAACTCCTTGACAGTTTGAGACGCCACCCGTCCGAACTTGATATTGATATGGAGGCTGCCGTGCAGGACCTGATGCATAGTATGCAGGAATTATCCAAGGTACAGAATTTAAAGGCGGAGAACGCCGCTCTCAAACAGTTGGTCCTATCCCGGGATTCTGCTACAAAAGAAAGCGTCTCACTGGGCGGCATCATGGACAAATACGACGGCTCAGCAAAGACCCTTCGTGCATTCCTGGATTCGTGCCTGGTCCACTTTACCTTCAAGCCCTATTACTTTTAAACCCCCAGGGCCAAGGTGGGTTTTATAATCTCTCACCTTTCCGGGAATGCCTTAACTTGGGCTACTCCCCTCGTTAACTCTAGTGATGCCCTCTTGGATGACTATGATGGGTTTATACAGGCCCTTAAAAAACATGTTTGACCGCCCTGAGCAGGTTTACAGTGCCCAGGAACGCCTGTTAGACTTTCAGCAAGGTTCCCAGGATATGCTCACGTATGTGACCCGATTTAAACAGTTGGCTAAGGAAGCTGACTGGTCCGCTGAGGCGAGCTTTACCCTGTTCAGGAGAGGATTGAACGAAGATATTAAGGATGAGCTGGCCAGAGTGGCACGACTAAGCTCGTTCCAGGCACTAATGGATCTTGCCATTGAAATTGACTTCCGTATCCAGGAAAGGAAGACAGAAAAGAAAGAAAGCAGGGAAATTTCTCCCAACGCATCATTTGAGAGTACCGTCAGAACGGACACCAACCCAAGCCCAGTCACGGAACCAGAGCCCATGCAGATTGGGGCCTTTCGTGGACCCATATCCCCGCAAGAGAGAATGAGAAGAATTCATACGGGCTTGTGCATGTATTGTGCCTCGGTTAAACATTTGGTTAGGGAATGCCCTGTAGCACCCCCACAGTGTTCGGGAGACGCCAGGAGCAGAGCTTCGGGAGAGAGATGTTTGCTCCACATCAATTCCATCCTTGAACTCTCCTGGACAAAACAATTTAGTGATATTACAGGCCTTTCTATCACCCTCCAAAAATAAGACCTATTCCATTTTGGCCCTGGTAGACTGCAGAGCTATGGGGATATTCATCGGTCAAGAATGCGTTACTAAACATCGAATTCCGTACGAGCCACGAAGCACCATGCAACCTGTGGAAGCTATTGACGGAAGACCCCTTGCATCAGGGCCCATAAGCCTGCAGACCAAAGAGATCCAGCTTTCAATAAATCACCATCAGGAGCTGATTAGGTTTGACATCATTAAGTCGGCTCATTACCCCATGGCTTTGGGTATGCCCTGGCTACAGAAACACAATCCATATATCAACTGGACAGCGGGTTCTCTATTCCTAGGCTCAGAGTTTTGCATGTCTCACTGCCTATCCCTGGAACCTCCGTTAACAAACCCAAAGGAACCAACAAGGGAACAACAGACATCACTCATGGTGTCTAATGTCATACACGTTCCTGAGGCCTATCAAGGATATGCTGATGTGTTTTCAACTGCCATAGTCCAGGCCTTACCCCCTTCACAGACCTGAAGACTGCGCAATAGATACAGAACCCTCCGCAGTGATTCCCTTCGGCAGGATGTTCATCCTTTCCGAACCCGAGAAAAAGGCCCTAAGAGAATACCTGGATACCAACCTTGAAAGTGGCACCATAAGACCTTCAAAATCTCCTGCTGGTGCTTCCCTATTCTTTGTTCCCAAGAAGGATACCAAGGAACTCAGACCCTGCCTCGATTATCGCGACCTAAATCAATGCACCATCAAGGACCCTTACCCTTGATCTCGGACATCCTGGAAGCCGTGAGAGGCGCGGTAATATTCACCAAGTTGGATCTCAGGGGCGCCTATCATTTGATTAGTGTCCAGGAAGGGGACAAATGGAAAACCGCCTTCAGAACACCCTTTGGCCATTATGAATATCTAGTCATGCCCTTTGGACTAGCTAATGCCCCGGCAATTTTCCAACGCTTTATTGACTTGGTGTTTTCTGACATGTTGTTTCTCTTCGGCATTGTATATCTGGATGACATATTGATCTTCTCCAAGGACCCTATACAACATGAAGAGCACGTGAAGGCAGTCTTGCAGAGACTTAGAGAACACAAACTTCTAGCCAAACCCGAAAAATGTTTGTTCCATGTAACTTCCGTTCATTACCTAGGATTTATCCTTAGCCCAGAAGGAATCGGTATGGATCCTTCAAAGGTAAAAGCCATACTGACCTGGCCTGCTCCTGCTTCCGTGAAACAAGTTCAATCATTCCTAGGCCTTGCCAATTTCTACCGCAAGTTCATATCTAATTTCTCCGAGATAGTACAACTGATTGTTTCTCTCCTGAAGAAAGACACTCCCTTCCTCTGGTCTACACCATAAGAAATGGCGTTCCAGCGTCTGAAGACAGAGTTTACACAAGCTCCTATCTTGGCCCAACCCGTCCGAAACGGACGCCTCTAATTACGCCATAGGTGCGGTCCTGAAGCAACAATTAGGAGATAAACTGGAACACCCAATTGCTTATCTTTCACGAACCCTGACTCCTAGTGAAACACACTATTCAGTCCTGGAAAAGGAATTGTTAGCCATCCGTCAAGCCTTCACTGAGTGGCGACATTTACTTCTGGGAGCTAAACATCCAGTTCAGGTCCGTACGGACCACCGGAACCTCCAGATTCTAGAGTCTTTGGAGTGTAGGAATAGTCGTCAGGCGCGATGGGCCTACTTCTTTGCCCAGTACCAGTTCCACATCACTCATGTTCCAGGATCACAAAACCTAATTACTGACGCCTTATCTCGACGACCAGACTACGAGCCCATTGAAGACAAGGCATATCCTCAGATGTTTTCCCCCAAGATCTTTGTAGCCCAAGCAGTCAACCTCCTTGAAGAAATCCAAGCTCAGACCCAATCCTCTGATCTGTGGAAGGATATATCTAAGGAAAATCAATGGAATCTAAGGGTCTGGGAAGGATATCTGTTCAAGGACAATGTATTGGTCATCCCTACAAAAAGGCTACAACAAAGATTAATAAATCTCTGTCATGATACCCTACACTCCGGACATCGTGGCATCGCCAATACCCTCCCTTTTATACAAAGGCAATTCTGGTGGCCTAGGATGAGATTCGACGTACAGCAGCACATTCAATCCTGTATTGTCTGCAGTCAAAATAAACATGATAACAAGAGACCGGCGGGCCTTCTACTGCAACCTACACTGCCAACCAGGCCATGGGAGATTATCGCTACGGATTCATTGTGGAACTACCATCTTCCCGTGGATACACTACCATTATGGTTACCATAGACCTGTTCACTCATATGGCTCATTTTAAACCCCTGCATAAACTGCCATCCTCCTCTGAACTAGCAGGAATCTTCCTGGAACACATATTCCGTTTGCATGGACCCCCTTACAAGATCATATCGGATCGTGGACCTCAATACATCTCACAATTCTGGAAAAGTCTCTGTCAATGCTTAGGAATCCAACGCGCCCTTTCTTCAGGATATCACCCTCAAACCAACGGAGCCACAGAACGTGTCAATCAAAGCCTGGAACAGTATCTTGGATGCTTTGCCACCAAGGTTCAGGATGACTGGTCCCTCCTGATACCCGTGGCTGAATTCGCCTACAACAATTCCGACCATTCAGCACTTAAGACCATCCCCTTTTATTGCAGTCAAGGTTTCCATCCATCGGTCCTTCCTTCTGTTCTTCCTCAACCTACACCAGTACCTACAGTTGACTCCTGGATCGAAACCCTTGTCAATATACATAAGGAGGCCAAGGAATTCTTGGAGAAGGCCAGAAAACAGACCAAGAAATATGCAGATTCCAAAAGAAGACCAGGCCCTTCTTATGCAATCGGTGACCAGGTCTGGTTGTCCTGAAAATTACTACCCCGACATCTACGGCCAAGTAAATTGGCCCCTCGATAATATGGACAATTTTCCAACAAAGAAGTTATAAATCCCGTTTCTTATCGGATCAAATTGCCAGACTCCTGGAAGAAAATACACCCAGTCTTTCACACATCTTTGCTGAAACCCTACTATCCATCTTCCCGGAAACCCTGCAAACCTCCTCCTATACTGGTCGACAACCAATTGGAATACGAGGTGTCCTGGATTTGTGATTCCAGGTATAGAAGGGGCCAGCTTCAATATCTGGTTGAATGGAAAGGATATCCCCCTAGTGAAAGAACCTGGGAGCCTATGTCAAACATCAAGGCCCCTCGACTGCTCATTCACCCGGGCAAACCTGGAGGGAAAGGTCTTCGGAGGAGGCATGCTGTCATGAATCACAGAGTGCGCCCCTTTTGGGCTTCTTGGTCCCTGTCACAGCGGGCTTACACTCATTAATACTCCCAACATGGCCGTCAAGCGTAATCCCTTCTCGCTCCATGCGCTGGACGTAGCCTTTTCTACTAATAGACCACGCCTTCCGCGGCTCTGCGCGTCTCAATGCTATTGCAAAGTAGCGACCAGACGTGTGCTCCGTAGCTCGCGGTCCTTCTCCTTTTTCTAACCCTGCTATCCCTTCCTAGTCTTCCCCCTTCTACTTACCTCCTGGATTCCTGGCTAGCGTGCATCCACTGCCTCCTGGATTCCTGGATTCGGGGTCCCAGAAACTGAACGCATTTTGGATTCGGAAGAGAATCGGGCAGCCTTCTTCAAGTCCCCGGTCCATCCGCAAGAAGGCATCGACCAAGGACACCAGTAAGAACGGACTGAGGTGAGAAGGGGGGAACTCCTTGACAGCCTCAGTTCTCAAGGATGCTTCAATGTACATCCCCAATGTTTTAACTTTATTTACAACTTGTATTTGGGAATAATTTATGACAAAGGAATCATATCGGTGGTTTAATTTGGCCCTAGCTTGGTTCATTCCAAAGAGCATTAGCTCTGTCATCTTGGAATTTAAGCACAGCCAATTATGGTCAATCCAATTCTCAATTAATTTGTAGAGTGCCTCAACTTTTGCACTGTCCTGGGAATAATTTCCGCTCAGTTCGACTACCAGCTGGGTATCGTCAGCATAGTTGGTGAAAACGGCTCTGATTGTTTCTGATCGTGGTCCACAGTACACCTCTCAATACCGGCGGCTGGTGTGTTCCTCTCTAAACATCAAGAGAGCCTTCAGTTCGGGCTTTCGTCCACGACTAATGGACAGACTGAGAGACTCAATCAAACACTTGAGGGATACTTGAGATGTCTTATTTTGACCGCACAAGACAATTGGGTAGAGCTTTTACCTTTTGCAGAATTAGTTTATAATAATGTGAAACATTCGTGACTAGGGTGTAGCCATTTTTTGTACACGTATGGTTATCATACCTGTTTACCCTCTATTCTTTCATCTGCTACTAAATATCTGGATGCGGATACCTTATTGGCTGACATTCAGAAGGGTCACAGAACAGCGTTGACTTAATTGGCTGCTGCACAAGAACTCAGCAAACGTTTTGCAGATCGTCATGGTTCTCCAGCCCCTCTTCTGGTTCCTGGGGACAAAGTTTGGCTTGATTCTCGCTTTCTACCTCGTTATTTGGTGCCTTCGAAACTATCCCCCATATTCTTTGGACCATTTGAAATTCTGGCATCCAGAGGCCCGGCTGTAATTCTACTCAGACTCCCTCCTTCATGGTCTCGTATCCACCCTGTATTTCATGTTTTACAACTTAAGCCTGATGTTTCTGACCGGTTTCATAGGGGAACGGTACCCGTCTCCCGCCTTTTTCTACTGACACTGGTCCGGAATTTGAGGTGTCAGGTATTTGTGACTCGTGATACTACTAGGGATGCCTCCAATACTTGATCGATTGGAAGGATCATGCCCCAGTTTATCGTTCTTGGGAACCCACTTCTATGGTAGATGCTGCCCGTCTGGTCTGTTTTTTTCACCGTTTTCACCTGGGGATGCCCAGCCCGTCGCCTTTGAGGAGGAGGCATACTGTCATGGCAAGTTACAGAAGACCTTCTTTCTGGCGAAGATGGAAAGGTATTCATTACATCTATACAAGTCTTTCCAAGATGGCGCTGCTTGCTCCCTGTAACAGTCTAGCTGTTGCACAACTCACACACAGTGTCACAAGCATCTCCCCATCGACATTGGATGAGAATGAAGGATCTCTTTTTAGGAAGTTGGCTTCCATAGCAACGGCTCATTGCTACTTCTCCAGCATAACGCTCCGTAAGTTAGAATTATCCTTGTCTATCCCTTTACTCTGATATTCCTGTGATATCCTTTCTTTGCTATCTATTACCTTCATATTAACAATAATTTCTTCTATACTTAGAAGACTCGCACTTGCAAGTATTACAAAGCCGAATAGTCCTCCCGCTGCCAAAGGCAGACATGATACTTTCCTCAGCCGCATACACCACGTGCATCTGCTCCCTCAGTGTGGCCACAGAAGACGATATCACAATCCGCTTCTCATTTGTATGTAAAGATTCCTTGTTGCTAGTCTTATCATCTAAATGGCAACAATACAGATATTTCACACAAGTCTCTTTCATACTCAGAGCACAGCCTCAGACGACTGACTTCCTCGCGCTCGATCTCTGACTGCATCAGAAGTCCCAATAACATTGCAGTGATACAGAAATTCGGTTCCTGAACGAAAATAAGACAAACACTGCAACAAGCTTCATCCGCCACAGGGTTTTCTTCCCCGGAGGATTTCCCTGTTATTACTATCTCTCTGGTTTTAGGTCTGCATAAAAGCATGTACAGGGTGATTAATTTCTTTCAACAAACTGACATAATTGCCTATGATTTAGGCGTGACCATGAGCCTCTTATCTCCACCTCATTTGAGGCTGTGAAAATAGACCTGTGGCCATCAGTCGTTTCATGCCGACATTCACCCTAGGCTGTGTCTCTGCGCTAAAAGACAGGCCTGCCTATGTTTCTGTGCTTACCAACATGATTAAACATAAACAGCCAGGAATTGTAAAGTTCTTGGACTCAAAGAGATACCACTCTGACACATTACTCTGAATTATACACTTCACACAGGAGTTATCATGTTAATGTATTTTCTACGACACCCTACCTTCTGATGGCTTTTATTCACATCATACAAAGCTAATGCAAAAGCAGATATAACATAACATAACAAAACACCAATGAACAAGATTGCCATGTGGGCAAAGAGCATGTTTGAATAGATAAATAAGAGAACATGTGGTAGTTTTATTTTAACAGCATATGTAACCTCTGTGTCTCAAGGAGATATGCTATGCTATACTACGCTATACGCCATCAGTTTCAATGCACTCAGCAAGTCCCCACCCTTCACTCAAGTTTAGAGCAGAATGTGCTTCAAATGAAACAGCGCCTTGTGGGGTTTACGTGTTCTGCTTAGCTGGGCCCGGCTGTCTCTTTCCTGTAGCTCCTCTGCTCAGGCCTCCTGTGCTCTGTACTCTCCCCAGCCCCGCTGACCTCGATGTACAGGCAAGTCTGCTGATCTCCTCCTCTTTCTGATCAGTGCTCATATCTGGAAGAGTAATGTAACGCTTACCTGAGACTCTGCGGGAGCGTAATGCCTTCTCAGCCAGAGGATCTGTTATTGGGCACTTTTTGGACTCTCTTTCTGTGAAAACGACAATAATAACAATAGAACTACTGTAATTTCTGTTTTGCTGGGAAAAAACTGTTTAGCAGTGCGCCTTTGATATTCCCTCCCTTCTCACCTGTGCATGTTTTGTGGAGCTCTCCATCCTGTATTCTACAGGGGCGCGTTGGTTTGAAACTTTTAACTTGAAAGACTGCAGTGATTAAATGATTCTTGTCAGAATAATGTCCTTGCTTTTCTAGAGTTATCTTGGGTAAGTATTTGGTGAAAAGAGATTATAGTTCGTCAGATTCTGAGCAGTCCCTACGTTGGAGAGATCTCTCTTTCAAATATTTTCCCTTTTATTTTGCAGGTTCTTGGTTCTCCGAAAAGGTTAAATGCTGCAGAAGGACTGTGACTATACTCGGTTTGAGGAAACGTTTAACAAACGTAAGTTCGTCTTAACTGAGTTATTGCAGCCTTCAGACACGAGCGTGGTAATAACTAAGCAAAGAAAACTTGCTGAACTTCAGGTAAGCAACGTATGTAAAACTTCCTCTTTCTTATTTCTATAAGTTCATTCATTAATGACAAATACCTTTTTGTTTTGCAGGTTTTCGGAAAGCTGTAGATGAAACACCTTCGGACGATGCAGAGTCTGCTGAGGAAACTTCTGAATGAAGGCACTGTGACGGCGAACGGAGACTGCTGTGTAGAAGATGCTGCGGCTGTGAAGGAACTTCTGACAGAAGATGCGGAGACTACGAAATAAACAGCTGACTGAAGAAACGCTTCGGAATTACTTCGGTTTGGCAAGTCTTTTCAAAAACAATGGAATTCTGTTGATTTTCTGTGGGAAATAATGTCTCTGAACTTTCTTTTCTTTGACAGGTTCTGTCAGGAGATCGTCGGTAGCGTTACCCGCTGTGAGCGAAGTAGACGCAAAGCGAGCGCTCCAGCGGAGGCAGGGCTTAAGTAGCTCCCTTTGCAATAGGTGTAGTATGTGCTGTAAGTTAACAATGGACTTGGCGGCAGCCATGTTGGGTGTATGAAAACCAATCTAAGCACTATGTGAGCCGATGGGTGCAATGCTATGAATGAGACAAATGCCATTTGTGCCAGGCTTGTAGCCACTGTTGACCCACTGACTGATATGAAGTTCCTTGCTTCCCTGGTACGCCTGAATGGGAACTGTGCTCCTTTACTGGGATCATGACAGTTTTCCCCCCAAGACTCCTCCCAAGGATGAACCCTCCGGTTCTGGCTTAGTAGGGTGGTTTTGATGAAACTTCTGAAGTAATTTGGGGGCATGAATGTTTGAGCTAGGTTCCCAAGTCCTATCCTGTGGACCAAACCCTTTCCAATCTACCAGGTAGAATAATTTCCTTTTGACAATCTTGGAATCTAAAATTTCCTTTACTATGAATTCTGGTTCCTCTTCTATGATTAGGGGTTTTGGTGGTGGCTGTAATCTGGTCCCTCGACTCAATGGTTTTATCAAAGAAACATGGAATACTGGATGGATTTGCATGTGGGATGGCAATTTTAATCTTACTGCTGCGGGATTGACAATGGTCTCCACCGGAAATGGGCCCAGAAACTGTCACGACCCTCATCCCGAATCCCCACTGGCAAGCCCATTGGCCAGGTGGGATCAGGATTCTGGTCTCCAAGGCCTGGCATTCACTTCAAAAGCCCTCTTGGGCCAGTCCTGGTGCCTATGGCGCCAGGCTCATACACTGTGAAAGACATGAGTTCAGGGAAATACTTTATTGAGGCTTTCAGCCAACATGGAGGCATCCACATAGCTTGGCTCCTAGGAACCAAGCTATGCGGTATAGTGTTTTGGGTGTGGTGGCCTAGGGACTATTTTACCTGGACTACTTTGTTGGGGCAATTTAAACCACACCCGAACAAGACAACACGCTTCGCGTTACTTTGCAGTCTGCAACGTGACGCTCACCGTGTCCAGCTATACCCACGAGCCTCGGAGAAGCAGAACCTGCAAGGAGACAAAAGGAACACAGTTAGCAGAAGCATCTTACCTGCAATCTTCATCTTTATCTGCTCCCAGCTCCTGTGGACAGCTTCCTTGGATCCGCACGCCTCCCGGACGAAAGACCTGAAAGAGGAAGGTAAAGACAACATTAAAGAAGGCATTAGAGACATTGTAAAACAACGAACTGCTCAAAAGGCTTACCTGGCTCTTGGGTGGCATCGCTCCGGAAATTCCACACATGCTGGTAGAACACCGCGACCTACGAGAAAAGAAGGAAAACAGGTTAGCAAAGGCAAGACATCGCAGCGCTGCACATAGCGCTCACTTACCGCATCATAGCGCTCATTACGTGTCATCATTGACTGGCGGGACTCAACAAAGTCAGTTTGCCACGCTGAAGCTCCGCATATCTAAGGGAGAAAAGAGACATTACTGAACAAAGATAGGCATGCAAGAATAACAACAATACGAAAAAACAGCAATAAGACCTACCTGAAAGACATGAAACGGGCCGGCGTCAGTGAAGTAACTGGTCCGCACAAGCCCATGAAAGACAACGCGCCCCTGCAAAGAAGGCAGGACGGCGAGCATGCCTAATTCTACAACAAGGCGGAAACTTCCCCGCAGACCACATCTGGGAACCACTGAGAAGTAATCCAGCGAGCAGCCCGGCTGGGTGGCTTTCCCGTGGATACCAGGTGAGCGTAACAGAATGCGAAGTCTACCATAACTAATCCACCTGGGCGCCATGGAGACATCGGAAATTGACCAATTGGCCCAATTGTTAGGGGAACTTCGTGCCGAGGTTCATTCTGCCCGACAAGAGACTAATGCTCTCCGGAGAGACCTAGTAGTGACCAAGGATCGCACTGAGGATATCGGTAGGCAGTTCTTGCAATCACAGGCAGGACAGACTCCTCTGCCTGGGAGCAACCCACTGATGCAAAACCCCACCTTACCATCCAGTACCCCCACTTCAGTACAGATCATGTTACCTGGATCAGTTCCCCTGGCACCACCAGAAAGGTTCTCAGGCGACCCACGGAAGTATTCAGCATTCATAAATCAGTGTTGCCTTCACTTTCTTTGTAGGCCTGGAGCATCTCCAAACGACCAAGCTCGGGTAGCTTTTGTCTTGTCATACCTGAGTGGTAGTGCAGCGGATTGGTCGGTGCCGTTGGTGACCCATGATGATCCTCAGTTGCATGACTTTGGGGGGTTCCAGAGAGAAATGGAAAAACGTTTTCGCTCGCCATACCCAGGAACAAGCCGTAGACTACAAACTCTTATCCCTCCGACAGGGGAATCAGGGCTTGTTAACGTACATTGCTACCTTCAATAGACTGGTTGCCGAAGCTAGGTGGCCAGAAAACAAAAGAACCACGTTATTCCATTGAGGCTTACGAGGCGAATTAAAGGATGTCTTAGCCCAGGTGGTTGATCCCCCCCAGAGACTGTACCGAATTCATAAATTTGGTCGTGCAGCTAGACCACCGGTTGCAGGACCGAAAAGCGGACCGGTCTAAAACGGACCCTCGGGCCGTGTATGTTCGACCAAGGGACAACACATCACGTGTGCTAGAAAACGCTGTAGAACCCATGCAGATCGCAGGGATACGACCTCCATTAACAAAACTAGAGCGGGATAAAAGAAGACAACAACAACTTTGTTTGTATTGTGGGAAACCAGGACATTTCCTGAAGAACTGCCCAGTAAAACCCCCAAGGAGAATAGTCGGGGCCACAGAAAAGGATGAAGTTCAAGCTCGGCAAACGTAGAGGTCAGTTTGTCGAGTGAGAAGAAAGTGTTGCTGACCTTGCACTTTGCAATACCAGTGATCTTAATTAATCACCAACGGTCGTCAAGTATGCATGCCGTTGAAGCATACATCGACAGCGGAGCAGTTGGAAATTATATTGATCAAGAACTGGCTGCAGACGTGGGGCTTCCTTCTTGTTCCAAGCCGACCATGGACAAGGTAACCACCGTGGATGGGACAGAAATTGCTTCCGGACCCGTAACCCAGTGCACTGCCGGGGTAACCTTGCTGTGCCAGGATGGACATCGGGAGTCTATTTCGTTCGATCTCATCAAGGCACCTCAGTTCCGGCTAATACTAGGGATGCCAAGGTTAGTTGCTCACAACCCTTTGATAGATTGGCGGGCACAGAAATTAACCTTCCCCGGCGACTGCTCCCCTGCCTGCTATTATCAAGAGCATAAACCGAGGTCTGTATCCCCATGAATCCCAGAGCGACAGTATCAACCCTGGGAGTAACTAATACCTTGCCAAGTGAATACCACGAGTTCCAGGATGTATTCCGAAAGGACAAAGCAAACACATTGCCGCCGCACAGTCCCTATGACTGTCAGATCGACCTTGTTCCTGGTGCACAAATCCCTTGCGGCAGGATCTACGCTCTCACAGAACCAGAAAACCTTCATTTGAAATCCTATTTAGACCAGTACCTTGCAAACTGATTTATCCGCCCATCGAAGTCCCCAGCAGCCAGTCCTTTGTTCTTCGTACCGAAGAAGGAAGGGGACTTGAGAACCTGTATTGACTACCGCGCATTAAACCAGATCACAGTGAAAACCGCTACCCCTTGCCACTTATCCCTGAGATGCTAGACCAAGTCAAAGATGCCCAGATTTATACCAAATTGGACCTTCGAGGAGTGTACCACCTGGTCCGAGTCAGAAGCAGAGATGAGTGGAAAACCGCTTTCCGTACTAAATACTGCTTGTATGAATATCAAGTCATGCCCTTCGGGTTATGCAACGCTCCCGCAGCGTTTCAATACTTCATGAATGATGTCTTGAGAGAATTAATTGACGTTTTCGCCTTAGTGTACATAGACGACATCTTAGTGTACTCAGCCTCGAAACAAGATCATATCAAGCACGTTCGTTCAGTCCTCACCAAGTTCCATCAACATCGCTTATATGCAAAGCTTGAAAAATGCTTTTTTCATGTCACCGAAGTAGAGTTTCTTGGTTTTATCCTTACTCCAGGAGGCATCAGAATGGACGTGCACAAGGTAGACGCCATTCTGAAATGGCCATCTCTGACGTCTCTGAAAGGGGTACAAAGCATGCTGCGCTTTGCAAACTTCTACTGCCGGTTCATCCCAGACTTCTCTCAAGTTGTGCACCCGATCACAGTACTATTACGAAAAAACAATAAAAGGTTCGCTTGGACCGAAGAAGCAGAAAAAGCTTTTCAGGAAATTAATCGACGGTTTACCTCTGCTCCAATCCTGCGACATCCTCGTCCAGACCTCCCTTATATCGTTGAAACTGATGCTTCCAGTATGGCAATGGGGGCTGTCCTTTCACAGAGAGACCCAGAAACCGGCGAACTACATCCTGTGGCCTTCTGGTCAAAAAAATTCTCACCTCCAGAGATTAATTATGCCATCACTGACAAAGAACTCCTGGCTATCAAATCCGCCTTTAAAGCCTGGCGGCACTACCTTCTGGGGGCCAGACACACCATTACAGTCATCACGGACCACCGAAACCTGCAATATCTCAAAACAGCCAAGGCCCAGTCCTCGCGCCAATTGCAGTGGGCCCTTTTCTTCGCCGGATATGATTATGTAATCACGTTTCGACCAGGGGTCAGGAATGGAAAGGCTGATGCCTTATCTCGTATGGGCATTGTGAAATGGTATATACAACTCCAGACCCAGTACCCATTATCCCTGAAGATAAACTCTTGGGTATCACGACAGCCTTAACACAAGCAGAACTACGAAAAGAAATTCAACGGACAATGAATCCTGATGCTTTCCTGGCATGGCAAACTCAAAGAGAACAATATTCCATCAAGGACCACTTACCCTTTTTTAGGGATCGTCTATATGTACCCAAGAAGGAATTACAACAACATATTATTTCAGGTTATCATGATTCACTGATCGAGGGGCACCCTGGGATCGCCAAACTCTTGCTAAAATGAAACAAAACTTTTGGTGGCCTACCTGACGTAAGGACATCATCCAGCATATTCATTCCTGCGGTGTCTGCGCACAAAATAAATCACAAAAACAAAAACCATCTGGTCTCCTACAACCATTGGACATTCCTCCCGCTCCATGGCACACTCTTTCCCTCGATTTCATCACTGACCTACCTCCCAGTCAAGGGTTCAACACCATTCTTGTAGTCGTGGACTTATTCTCAAAGATGGCACACTTTATTCCTCTCAAAGGCCTCTCAGACGCATCCACATTGGCAAAAGTGTTCCTGGAGGGCATTGTTAAGCTACATGGCTTCCCATCAGTTCTGGTCTCTGATCGAAGCAGCCAGTTTGTATCCAACTTCTGGAGAAAATGTTGTGCTATGGCGCAGATTGACGTCCAGTTATCTACCAGTCACCATCCCCAAACGGACGGCCAAACCGAGAGGACCAATCAGACGCTCAAGCAATATTTACGGTGCATGCTGCACCACGAACAAAGGAATTGGAAAGAGTTACTATGGATAGCCGAATATGCATAAAACAATTCCTTGCATTCAAGTACAGGACAAACACCCTTCTATACCCTAAATGGCAGACATCCACGTACCTCTGAACTAGACCTTCCAGCCAGCTTGGAAATGCCAGCGGTAAAGACTTTTCATACAACCATCACTCAGGCTTTCAAAAAGGCGCAGGAACATCTTATTCATGCCAAGGATAAACAAAAGAAATTCCCCAACCAACACCAAAAGAAAGCCCCTGACTATCAGGTAGGAGACAAAGTTTGGTTAGCCGCTAAATTTGTACCCATCAAGGGAACCCAGACCTTTCATCCCCGATACTTAGGACCCTATACCATCAAGGCAATTATCAACCCAGCAGCCGTCAAAATGAATTTACCACATAATCTACAAATCCACCCGGTATTTCATGTGTCCCTCTTAAAACCAATGCAACCCGGTACACGGATTGGGACACCACCAAAGCCCATACTTATTGGCGGAGAACCAGAATTCGAAGTCAGAGATATCCTGGATTCTAAATACTCTAGGTCCAAGTTATATTACCTCGTCGATTGGAAGGGATTCGGACCCCAAGACAGATCCTGGCAGCCCAGTGAGAACATCCACGCACCACGTCTAATCAGGAAGTTTCATCAGAACTTCCCAACTAAACCTGGGCCAGACAGAAGGAACACCGTGGGAGGGGCTTTAGGGGGAGGGCTGTCACGACCCTCGTCCCAAATCCCCACTGGCAAGCCCATTGGCCAGGTGGGATCAGGACTCGGGTCTCTAAGCCCTGGCATCCACTTCAAAAGCTCTCTTGGGGCCAGTCCTGGCGCCTATGGTGCCAGGCTCATACACCGTGAAAGACATGAGTTCAGGGAACTACTTTATTGAGGCTTTCAGCCAACATGGAGGCATCCACATAGCTTGGGTCCTAGGAACCAAGCTATGCGGTATAGTGTTTTGGGTGTGGTGGCCTAAGGACTATTTTACCTGGACTACTTTGTTGGGGCAATTTAAACCACACCTGAACAAGACAACACGCTTCGCGTTACTTTGCAGTCTGCAACGTGACGTTCACTGTGTCCAGCTATACCCACGAGCCTCGGAGAAGTAGAACCTGCAAGGAGACAAAAGGAACACCGTTAGCAGCAGCATCTTACCTGCAATCTTCATCTTTATCCGCTCGCAGCTCCTGTGAACAGCTTCCTTGGATCCGCACGCCTCCCGGGCCGAAAGACCTGAAAGAGGAAGGTAAAGACACCATTAAAGAAGGCATTAGAGACATTGTAAAACAACAAACTGCTCAAAAGGCTTACCTGGCTGGACGCCTCTCAGCTGGCATCGCTCCGTAAATTCCACACGCGCTGGGAGAACACCGCGACCTACGAGAAAAGAAGGAAAACAGGTTAGTAAAGGCAAGACATCGCAGCGCTGTGCATAGCGCTCACTTACCGCATCATAGCGGTCATTACGCGCCATCATTGACTGGCGGGGCTCAACAAAGTCAGTTCGCCACGCTGAAGCTCCGCATATCTAAGGGAGAAAAGAAACATTACTAAACAAAGAAAGGCATGCAGGAATAACAACAATACGAAAAAACAGCAATAAGACCTACCTGAGAGACATCAAACGGGCCGGCGTCAGAGAAGTAACTGGTCCACACACGCCCATGAAAGACAACATGCCCCTGCAAAGAAGGCAGGACGGAGAGCACGCCTAATTCTACAACAAGGCGGAACCTTCCCTGCAGACCACATCTGGGATCCACTGAGAAGTATACCAGCGAGCAGCCCGGCTGGGTAGCGTCCCTGTGGATACCAAGTGAGCGTAACAGAAACCTAGGTTGGAATTTACGTGGGCCTTTGAGTGCAATGTATTTAGGAGACAACCATAACTTGTCTCCCACCTTATACTCTGGAGATTTTCTTCGAAGTCTATCTGCAAATTTCTTTTGGTTCTCCTTTGCTGCAGCCAAATGTCGTAGAACCTCTTCTTGTACTCTGGTAATGTTATCATGAATAAAGATCTAAAGATTTTGTGGGCTTGAAGGTGGAGGTCCGAGTATGTAAACCTTTCTGTATGTAGAAGGAAGTATAGCCCGTGGAAGTGTGTTCTGAGTTATTATAAGCATACTCTGCGATCCAAATGACATCCACCCAAAACAATCTGTCTGGTGGAGAAGACATCAAAGGTATTGTTCAAGAGTCTGATTGGTTCTTTCTGTTTGACCGTCAGTCTGTGGGTGGTGAATAGTAGACACACTTCAATTTTAGCCACTCACAACGTTTTATCCAGAATTGGGATACAAATTGGCTCCCTCTATCAGAGATCACAGTAGATGGAAATCTATGAAGACGTACAATTTTTTCCAGGAATACATTTGCTAAGACTGAGGAAGTAGGAAGCCCTTTAAGGGCAATGAAATGCGCCATCTTGGAAAATAAGTCCACCACAACAAGAATTATGTTATACCCCAAACAAGGAGGTAGCTCCGTAATAAAGTCCATAGAAATGGCATACCATGGCGCTGGTGGGATGGGTAACGGTTGAAGCAGTCCTGCGGTTTCTGTTTTAAGCTTTTATCTGAGCACAAATACCACAAGTTTTAATGTTATCTTTGATGTCCTTGCGCCATGTTGGCCACCAGAAATGCCTCTTGATTTTGGCCTTGGTCTTAGCGATCCCAGGGTGGCCTTCCAATGTGGCTCCATGGTAATCTGCCATAACTTTCTTTTGTAACTTCTGATGGGGTAGGTAAACCCAACTCTGGAAATAAGGTAGACCTTCTTGAAGACAAAACTTAGGTCCTCTTGACTCCCAAGCCTCTAATTCTGAAGTGGACATGTTAAGTAGAATTTGTGCCTTCAAGTCTTCTTCTGAGGATCGGATCTAGTGACTCCCAGCACCTTCTCTCCGGGAATTATGTTTAGAGGTTCTGCTGTGCTTTGAATCTCTTCTCTTTCTCCAACCCTTGACAAGGCATCCTCCTTGCCATTATGTACCACTGGACGATAAGTGATGACAAAGTCATATTTCACGAAAAATAACGCCCAACAGAGTTGTCGGGGTGACTGAGCTTTGGCGTTGCGCAAATATTGCAGGTTTCGGTGATCTGTGAAAACTGTAACAGTATGCCGGGCCCCTAACAAGTGATGTCTCTACTCTTTGAACGCGTGTTTGATTGCTAGTAATTCCTTGTCTGTGATGCTGCAGTTTAATTCGGCTGTTGAGAACTTCTTGGACCAGAAGGCCACTGGATGCAGTTGTCCGGTTTTGATATCTTTCTGGGATACTACTGCTCCCATTGCTGAACTGGAAGCATTGGTTTCCACTACAAATGGTAGCTCGGGTTGTGGGTGTCTCAAAATGGGAGCAGTGGTACATTTTTTCTTTAATGCCTGGAAAGCCTCTTCTGCTTCCTTGGTCCAGGAGAATGTCTTGTGCTTTCGCAGCAACAAAGTTATTGGGTGGACCAGTTGTGAAAATCCTGCAACAAAGCGTCTGTAGAAATGTGCAAATCCTAAAAAACTTTGGACTCCTTTCACTGATGCAGGGGAAGGCCAATTCAGAACTGCGTCAACTTTTCGGTTATCCATTTGGATCCCCTTAGGCGATAAAATGAATCCCAGGAACGCCACTGAGGTTGCATGAAAGGAGCATTTTTCCAGTTTAACAAAGAGCTTGTGTTGTCGCAGTTTCTGGAGTACTGCTCTTACATGGGTTATGTGTTCTTGGACCGAGTTCAAGGAAATGAGAATTGGCGGCACACCAATCCTGAATGGCAGATAGGCAATCAGAGAAGGAGAAGAGGTGGCAGAGGGAAGCCTGAAAATGAGTGGAGTGTCATCAGCATAGCACTGAAAATTGGAGCAGAAAATGGCCATGCAGTGGGCGAGAGTTGCCAGGTGTTAGTTGAAGAGCCAGGGTTAGAGGTTAGACCCCTGGGGAACACCGCAGGTAGAAAGGGAGATAGATGATAAGAAGGACCCAAGTTGGGCCTGGGAGGGCGGATCAGAGAGGTAATAGGTCAGCCAGGTCAGCCAGGCCAGAGCCTGAACGGTGATACCCAAGTTGTCATGGAGACGGTTGAGCAGTATGGTATGGTTGACTGTGTCGAAGGCAGAAGAGAGATTGAGTAGGATGAGGATAGAGAAGATGTTAGAGTCAAGGTTGGAGAGCAGATCTTCACAGATGTTCAGGTGAGGAGTTTCCAGACTTCTGGCATCTCTAAAGTCAGACTGATGGTCGTGGAGACAATCAACAGACTCAGAGTGAAGGTTAAGCTGCGAGATGACAAGCTTTTCCAGGAGTTTGCCAAGAAAAGGAGTGATGGAGATTGGGCTTTAGTTAGCCGGGCAAGAAGAGTCAGCTGTGGGTTTCTTGAGAAGAGGGTGCACAAGAGAGTGCTTCAGAGGGGAGGGGAAGGCTCCTGAGGCGAAGGAGATATTGCAGAAATCAGCCAGGACAGGAACAAGGGTGTCAATGTGGTCCTTGATGCTTTTGGAAGAACATGGAGGAACCTGTTTTGATGAGACTTTCTTTTTTAAAAAAAATGTTTTATTTACTTGTTTATAATCACATTAGTAATTTTTACAAGAAATTACGACTGTTCCTTAGGAGTTAAGAGATTGCAGGAAACTGAGAAGTAGCAGCAAAATGGAAAGAGTCGAAGGAAGAAAGTGTCGAGGAGATAAGACCAAAAATAGTTAAAATTCAAGTAGACAAGGCCAGACACGCACAAGAAGCAAAGAATCATTTTGCATTCCAGGAGTGGAAAACAAGAGTTTGTTGAAACAGAATTTAAACCAGACCCCCTCTTGTAGGGGTAGAGTCCGTGTCCACTGCAATCATTCAGCTAGTTCTCCGATTGAGTGCGTGGGAGGTGCGGCCATTTGTGCATTTATCTTGTGAAAAGCGGTTTCCAGATTTTTCGCCGTTGCTATCGACCAGTTTATCTTTTCTCCTGACATTAGTCTATTCCACCATATTGATTCTTCTTCTCCCTGGAATCCCACGAAGTCGGTGCACAGGTTATTCAAATAGCTTGCCCGTACTTCTCTTAGCTCCGAGCACTGCATTAGTAAATGTTTTACTGTTTCTGGTCGGTTGGACTCGCCAGATAGTCTGCATTCTTTAAGGGCTGTTTTTAGTCTGATGGCCTGAATTTCACGTGTTGGGAGGAGATTCAAGCGTGCTCGCATGTAGGTTGTTCTTAGTTGTTTGTCTGGGAACTTTATGCAGTACGGAAGTGGAGCCTTCAATCTGTTGAAGGTGGGCGGAAGATGTTTTGTGAGTTTGTTACTCTGCGCTTTTTCAAGAGTATTGATCCAATCTTGAGCTTCCATTTTGGATTTTACTCTTACTGGGTTCACTCGCAGGTCTTCTGCACATGCGATCTCCATCAGCTTTTCTCTTAGCTTGTCTACCCAACCGTTTAAGGTGGTTAGGTTACGGTTAGATATCTCTCTTTCAATGATCTTGTAGATCGACGGGGACTCAGGTACTGAGGTGTTTCTAAGGAGTTGCATAGCACTGAGTGTTACTGTGGCTTCTAGGGAAAGCAAGCCTAGCTCTCGCCTAATGAGGTCCATTGAGACCGAATTTGGAAGACCTAGTAGAGATTTCCAAAGGTAGCCTTCTAGTTTTCGCCAGATGGTATTTGGCATGCTTAAAGTTGCGCCCATTCCATATGTGATAGTGGGGACTACTTTCCCTTTGTAGAATTGTATAACCGGCAGTACTGAAAATTTCCCATATTTTCTATCTACTGTCTTCATTTGGGCTGCTAGATTTTTTGCTTTTTTCCACAGTGTTGCTTGCATTGTAGATTCATTGACCGATGAATCGATAAACACTCCTAGGTATTTGTAGGTCGACACCACCTCGATGTTCACGTATCCAGGGACCATTTATTATTTGTCTTTTTTTTTTAGGAGGTCTTTTCAAGTATCAGTATCTTTGGTTTTGTTTTGTTTATTTGCAAATTGTTTAGTTCCTTGTATGTGGCCAGGTTGGTAAATTGGCCCTGGAGTCCTATCTGTGTCTGATCTAACAAGATGAGATCGTCTGCATATAATAGACGTGAGATGTTCTCATTCCCCAGCTTGGGCGGGAAGGCTCTGACAGTGAGTTCTGTTTCTTTGAGGTCCCCCAGATAGGCAATAAACAGGGCCGGCGCTAATGGACAGCCCTGCTTCACTCAGCGATTTGATGGTATTTCACGAGATAACTCGCCTTGGATGTTAAGGCAGAATCTTAGTTTTGTGTTCACGTGGAGGGCCATCACCGGGTCGAGCACTTCTTTCGGGCATCTCCATTTTTCCAATTTGGACCATAGTCTTTGCCTGTCCACTCTGTCGAACGCCTGTGACAGGTCGACGAAGGCCATAAATACCGGGGGTTCGCCTTGCTTTACCTTTGATTTTATAAGGCTTAGCATAAGGATGTTGATGGTAGTACTTCCGTTTTTTAGGTAGCCCATTTGGAACGGGTCATTGGCTGGTGACGTTTTAGCCCAGGTGCGGAAGTGTCCTAGGAGTAGAGTTGCGAGGATTTTCCCTATTATATCAAGAAGTGCAATCGGACGGTAGTTCCTTGGTTCTTCCCTGTCTCCTTGTTTAAAAATCGACACAATTACTGCTTTGGTCCAAGATGTTGGAATGGCTCTTGTTATTTTGCAGTGTTCAAATAGGATGCTGATGAAATCTGACCATTCATCCACGTTTTGCTTAATGTCTGAGTTACTAAGGCCAACCGGGCCTGGGGCTCTTGATTTTTTTTAATCTTGTTATTATCGTCATTATCTCTTGTTTGTCAGAAAGGTCAATCCATGAGGAACCTGTGGTTATTTGAGACAGAGTTTCACTAGACTCCGGGGCTTTGAAGAGCTTTTTGAAAAATGTGGCCCACGCTTCTTCACACAGGGTTTGTGGTTTGGGAAACTGTCGCCTTCTTTGGCCTTTTGATAAGTGCCCAAAAATCGTAGGTTTTCTATGTGCTTAATGCGTGAAGCATTGCCTCCGCGTCCTTCTGGTAAAGTGCGTGTCTATGGCCTACGATCCATGATTTGTATTTCTTTATTTCAGCTTGCAAGTAGCTCCAAGCAGTCAGGAAGTTCTCTGTTTTGGCCTGTCTTTTCGTTTTTCTTAGGGCTCTTCTTTTTTCTACCACTTCTTTGTCATACGTCTGGCTGTTTTTGCTTACGGCCAGGTTACCACCTTTCGTTTTCTTTCTGTACTGTAGCAGGAAGGGTAGGTAGTCCAGACGTAAAGCTTTTGCTTCCGGCAGACGTGCTCCTCTTTTGTAAGCATCTGTAATGTTTTCGATTTAGATGCCGTTAGACGTAGGCGAGTGAGTTGGTTGTTTACCTCTATCGGTTGGTTGTAGCTTTGGGTCGTAGGAAGTGCTGATGACCAAGCTATTGCCACCAGGTTGTGATCACTCTCCATAGTTCTGGTTACTGAGTAGTCTTCTATGAGTAGGAGCATACTGTGAGAGATAAAGAAGTAAACAAGGGTGGCCTTCGATTCACCTCTCTCCCAGGTAGGTATCGTCCTCTCCCATGCTTTCAGTGCTGCGACATTGTGCAGATTTTTTGATTTCATCAAGGACATCCATGTTGCTCCTCTTTCTTCCGCTTGTGATAGAGCTTTCTTAGCCCTGGCTTTGCCCATTTTGATGTTGAGGTTTGAATTTAGGTCACGACATATGATTATGTGTGTCTGGGAGTCTTCAACTGAAATGTTGTCGATTACTTTTTCTAGTTTTTTACAAAAATCCGTGCTTGACGTTTTCTGCGAGTTCAGGTAGACAGTTATGATTGCTATCTTTGTTGTTTCGTTTCCCCTCACGCCGCTGTGTTTTTGGATCTATGTTGTTAAGACCGCCAGAATGCCGTTTGATTCCGTTATTTTTTTTGTGATCTCAATCCCTGACCCCAGTCGGATTGCTATTAGAAGCCCTGAGGATGGGCGGCCAAAAAGGCCTTTTGTTGCCTAAGAGAACGCTATCTCAAAGCCGTCTAATGAAGGTTTTGCCATTAGCCATGTTTCTTGGAGACAAAGTATGTCAAAGGCTCCAAGATCTTGGTTGTCTGGGTTCGTTAGGTGGTGGTGGCCTCTCGTGTTCCATGAGGCCATTGTCAGGCGACTCTTCGGCGGCAGTTTTTTCAGGTGCGAAGGAGATCGTTTTCCTGGAGCTCCTCCCGGTGATTGCTATTTATCGTGTTTCGGGTTGAGGGCTGCCTTTAACCACTTCCATGGGCCCTTTGGTATTCTGGTCTCGTCCCTCTCTGGGTGGTTCTCCCCTCTTTCATAGACATTTTTGTGTTCTTTCTCTTGTTCCATTCTGTTGATGTGTGGGGTCGATCTCTGATAGTAGTCTTCGGCTTCTGAGCGAACTCTATGATTGCGAAATTGGTGGCTCTTCCAGACTGGAGCTTCTCCTCTTGTCTCCATGGTGAGGATCTCTCTCCGCCTACTGGGCTCCCGTCTGCTCCCTTGGTTGGTTCGCTCCCTATGGCCATAGTTATCCTCCGTGTTTTTTTTTAAATCGAATCGAGCCTTATCCGATGATAGAGAGCTTTGGTTTTTGATTTATAGTGTCGTTTTTGATCCCTACTGTCCTTGCTGGTCCCACCCCTCGGGTTTTGCTTTGGTTGTGCAATTTCTGTCAAAGTGAATCCTGCTTTTTTTAAGTCTTTGTATGGCTCGTTTGTAAGTCCTTTAAGTGCCCTACTTTTGATGTGTAAGTAGGTTTTTGCTTTCTGCTCTCGGTGGTAGGGTTCAATTAGGATGAAGTCGTCCGTTTTCAGATGCTGGAGTGAATCAATTTTGTTCAATGTTTTTAAAACTGTTTTCCTGTTGAGAATCATGTAGTTACTTTTACATGATATTTGTTCTAGTTTGAAGACTCTGATTTCTTCTAGTTGGTTTTCTCGTGTGGTAGGCCTCTCCCGCCCATGGGTCCTTTTTGTTTTTTCCTCTGAGTCTCCTCTTAATTTGTGGTGTTTCGGGGTAGACGCACGGGTGTGATCGTTACTTTTGGGCGATTCAAGTTTTTTTGGGGTTTTTTCTGGTTTTTCCTGTTCAGGGTGGAATTCTCCTTGTTGCTTCGGAGCTGTTTTGTGACTCAGTTTCTGTGTCTTGTTTTCTCCACGGGTTTCTGCCTCTATATGTTGTCTTTTTATGGGTCCTTCTAAGGCCATTGGTTGGATGCGTTTTTTTTGCGTGTCCTCCTTCCATGTCTTATTTTCTTCGTAGAGGACCACTTTTTGGTGTTTAGGATTGTGCCACCGTCGACTTCCGGCAAGACACAGGGGTCCATGTCAGAGCAGGGCTTTATGGCCAGCACCGAATTGGCCTCCATGCTAGGCAGTTCACGTATAGCATTGTCTTCCTTCCTTTGTTGAATCATTGGTTGAGTGGTTTGATTTTAATGGGTCTGGTTGAGTGTGGGGATGAATTTGAGCTATAATCTGCATTGCCGCTTTATCCCGGTTTCCCATTTCACCAGCACTATGCTCTAGTGCGGGTGCTGTTCAGTTTCTTCTATCCGGGACTCCCGGAAGTTTTTATTTTGGTCCCTTCCTCCCCGCTCCTCACAGGAGGGCTGGTCACTCTGCGCCTCACTCAGGGTTGTCAAGATTGCCACCGGTATGATGGTCTTAAGTGTCTCAAATGTTTCAGTTGTCTCCGATGTGTTTTTATTTATGACCGGACTCGCGGTGTGCATGCTGCGTGTGTTTTCGGCAGGGGCCGGAGAAAGGACAAGCCCAGTCTGCCCTACGGCAGCCTCGGCTTGCAAACCTCTCGCCGAAGCGGTACTCCGGCCCCTCTCATCTTCACACAACGCAGGCCTTATACGCACTGCTGGCGTGAGTTTGAAAGTGGATGTTCCTGTCTCCTGTAATCCGCTAGTGGTGGAAATGTACAGTTTCTATATTTTACATCGCGGTTCAGGATCAAGTTCAAGAAGAATTTCTGTGTCATATGTGGGGGTGGCTGCAGCGCCCTTACCTCGCTTAGAGGCCGGGGATCTTCTGTCCACCAGGGGGAGCTTCGAATTGCTCCTGAGGCACCTCGCCGGCTCCAGCTCCGTCGAGTCAAAGGGATCAGCCGGGGTCTCCACAGTTTCTGTTACTGCCACCACCTTGTTCCTCTTCTCTGGGGGGGTAGAGATGTTGTCCACAGTGTCCGTGGCCTCTCTGCAAGACTGCAGGACTGCTGACTCTACGCGACTCCACGTAGACTCTGCGGTCCGCTCCACAGTGAATGCTGTAGTTATGTAGGTCCGCCCATGGGAAAACAAACTGGAAAGCAGACTCTGCTGCAGGACTGCTGACTCTACGCGACTCCACATAGACTCTGTGGTCTGAGACTTTCATAGATCGGACTTGTCTAGAGACCTTATCAGGGGAGAAAAGAGGAGAGGACGAGAAAGAGGGTGGGGGTGGGTGTAGGAGGGCCAGAGTTCACAGAAGGAGAGGGGAGAAGAGGGGGAAGGGATGAGAGGGTGGACAGGATATCCTGGGTTTTTTAGATGAAGTGAGACGCAAGGGCTGTGCAAAGACCTGGGAGGCGACAGGAGAGGTAGAGACTGCAGCATGGTTGGCCAGCTCCTTGCAGATTTGAAAGAGTTCGGCTGAGTTGTTAGGTGCTGCATAGACACGGGCTTGGATGTAAGCTCTCTTCTTAGTGTGGACAGAGAGTCAGTATTGCCTTTGGTGCAGGCGACAGGCCAGTTTGTCAGAGGATAAACAAGAAGCCCGCCATTTCCTCTCAGCCATCCTACACTTCTGTCTAAGTTTAGCTAGGTCAGAGTCATACCAAGACTTTCACTTGGCTTGGGGCTTCAAACGGATCCTCATGACCGGGCAACAGCATCAAAAGTATCGGAAATAGAAGAGTAGAGCATAGACAGGCTGTGTCAGGATGTGAGTCAGCCAGAGGTGGAGGGGGGGGAGAAGGTGGTGGCGAAAGCCTCAACTGACACAGGCTTCATGGACCGGATGTCCGAGAAGGTAGGTGGCAGTATTGGGACAGGCTTAGCCTGGTGGGAAGAGAGGGAGAGATGAGAGGAGGGAGTGATCGCTCCAGGAGAGAGGAGTGGTCAGAGGGATGGAGAGGGGGAGATCAGAGGAGATCAAGACATCAAGTGTGTGCCCTGCAGAGTGAGTCGGCCAGAGGGGAGGACAGAAAGGGAGAGGGAATCACAGAGGTCACGGAAGAGTACCGGGGAGGAAGAAGGAGAGTCTAAAGTCTTACTATAAATGACGATATTGTCAATATAAGCTCCGCAGAAATCAGAATAGGGTGAAGGATTTGATCCATGAGGCATTGGAATGTGGCTGGCGCACTGTGTAGGCCGAGAGAGAGGACTTTAAATTGGAATTATTATAGGGGTGTTGAAAACGCAGTCTTTTCCTTATCTGGCCCATATACAGGAAGTTGCCAGTACCCTTTGGTTAAATCTAGGGTAGATAGAAAGGTGGCTGCTCCGAGTTTATCAGTTAGGTCATCGATGCGTGGCATGGGATATGCATTGAAGTCTGATATGGCATTTACTTGACGGAAGTCTATACAGAATCTCCAGGAACGGTCAGGTTAAGTGACCAACACTATAGGAGAGGACCATGGACTTAAGGGGGGCTCAATAATATTGGCTTTCAACATTTTGTTCACTTCCTCGATCACTATCTGTTCACAGGTTTCTGGGAGTCGATATGGTTTTAAGTGCACCACTTTACCTTTAGGTGTTCTAATATTGTAATATGTACCTTTTACTCTTCCTGGTTTTTCTGAGAATACCTTGGGAAATGAAATCACTACATCTTTTAGATCTTTCTGATGTTGGGTAGATAGCCTGGAAGGAATTAAGTCAAAGTTATCTATGTCTTCAGGAACCAGACAGGCTAGTACTTTGGCATAGGTGGCTGATGGGTTCTCTTTTCACTCTTTCAAGAGATTTACGTGATATAATTGGATTTTCCGTTTTATGTCCCGTTGGGCTACTCTGTAAGTACAGGTTCCCGTTCTTTCTACTATCTCTTAAGGTCCCGACCATTTGGAGATGAGCTTGATGAGGTTGGTAAGAGGACCAGTACTTTCTGTCCTAATGAGAATTATCTTAAATTAACTTTTTTTGTTATAAGTGGCCTTTTGTTGGCTCTGGGCTTTTTCCATATGAGTACAAATTAAGTCTCTAAACAATTTTGTATGTTCTTACATTATGGTGGTGGTTAGCGAGATGGGAATATGGGCCTGCTCTCATTCTTCCCAGGTTTCCCAGAGCATGTCCAGGACATCTCTCGGCTCTCTTCCAAAGAGCATTTCAAAGGGAGAAAAACCTGTGGAAGCTTGGGGGGATTTCCTCGTTGAAAATAGTGCCCATGGGATCATTTGATTCCAGTCTTTCCCGTCCTTGTCCACCAGTTTTCGTAGAATTCGTTTTAGGGTTTTATTGAATCTTTCTACCAAGCCATCGGTTTGAGGATGGTACACAGAAGTTTGCAAGGTAGTAATTTGGAGTAGCTCTTTGACTTCGGCCATCAGCTTACTCATAAAATTTGAAACATCGTCTGTTAATATTTCATTGGGAAAGCCGACCCTGGAGAAATACGGTTTGAAGATGTTTAAGGATCTGCTGGGTGGTATTATTTCGCATTGGGAATGACTCGGGATATCGGGTTGCATAATCCACAATCACAAGGACATATTTATTGCCTAAATGGGATGTTTCAAGCAGTCCAATTATGTCCATACCAATTCTTGAAAAGGGGATTTCTGTGATGGGCAACAGGTTCAGAGGGGCGGGTGATGGGATATGCGTGCTGGTCTATTGACATATTTCGCATGTCTGGATGAACGTTTTTACATCTGCATGGATACCTGGCTAGTAACACTTTCCATTAATATGCGCCTGTATTTTAGATTGTCCTAAATGCCCCCCGGTAAGATGGGAATGCACGATTTCCAGTACAACCTTTCGGTGGCTCTTGGGTGTTACCAATTGTGTTTTTACCAAACCACCTGTGGAGGTTTCTCTTCTTTAAAGCAATGCTTGCTTTTGAAAGAAAAAGGGACTCACCCTTCTCTAAGCCTTTTTCTTCCGGAATTGCTTGTAAAACCGCTTCAGCGAGAGCTGGATCATTTCGCTGGCGAAGGCTAGGTCGGGATAGATGGTGGGTTCTTCTCCCTTCCTTTCTTCGATGTTAATCGATTCATCAGCTTCCCCAAAGCCTTCTGTTTTATCTGGTTCACTATCTTTAAACTGGGGAAATAAAGCTCTTTCCGAAATTCCTTGGGCATTTTGATCTCCCTGACGTACCTCAAAAGGGATCTCGCCATGGTTTTGTAAGAGAACCTTCACATCAACCCGAAAGTCGGGATTAATGATGCCTGTTAAGATGTCTATCCCGAACTTCCATACTAGGCCAGATTTTGGGGCCAATCGAATGTAGCACCCTGGAGGGGGTATCAAAACCAAGTCTGTAGGAATCATTCCTCTTTTCCCAGGGAGGATACTAGCTTCCCTACTGCTACAGATATCAAACCCTATTGATTCCTTGGTGGCGATGGAAGAGTTAGAGGCTCTCTGGCTAAGCTTTTGAAATTGTAGGGTTTATTTAATTGTTTATGCCGCGCCGTAAGCCCACAGGCATCGGGGCGCTAACAGAAAGACATGGGACAAAATGTCAGACAGGCCACGGTACAACATTAATCACATATATAAGGCGTCAGTGAGGGCGATGGACTAACTCAGGGATAGCATTATCTGGTGAATGAGGGTTCAAGTCTTATCTGTAGAGGAAGATTATTCCACTTGGTGGCAACTTTGATATGGAAGGCTTTGCCCAGTCCATTTGTTTTCTTGAAGCTAGCTATTTCCATTTGACCCTGCGATTCTGAGCTAAGAGCGCGACCTGGCGCGTAGGCCACTAGTTTCTTTGTAAGGTAAGCAAGAGCTTTCCCATGTAAGCACCTGTTTTTCAGATTCAAAGCCTTAAACTGGATTCTGTCCTCCACGGTTAGCCAATGTAAGTTTCTTCTATCTTCCCTAATGTGTTCTTTTTTGTTTTCCTCTTTATAATTCTTATTGCGCTGTTTTGAATTGTTTGACACTTAGCAATATGCCCTTTATTCGCCGCAAGCAGGAGTGCATTACCATAATCCAGTCTGGACAATATGGTTGCTTTGCAATTGTCGAACAATTTTCTTTGCTCAGGTAAGGACGAATTGTCCTGAGAAGCCGTAAGTAGTAGGAACAGTTCTTATTTAGTTGCATAACCTGCGCCTCAGCATTCAAGGATGCTTCAATGTACATCCCCAATGTTTTAACTTTATTTACAACTTGTATTTGGGAATCATTTATGAGAAAGGACTCATATTGGTGGTTTAATTTGGCCCTAGCTTGGTTCGTTCCAAACACCATTAGCTCTGTCACCTTGGCATTTAAGCACAGCCAATTATTGCCCATCCAATTCCCGATTCATTTGTAGAGTGCCTCAACTTTTGCACTGTCCTGGGAATAATTTCCGCTCAGTTCGACTACCAGCTGGGTATCGTCAGCATAGTTGGTGAAAAATGCTCCAATTGTTTCTGATCGTGATCCACAGTATACCTCTCAATACCGGCAGCTGGTGTGTTCCTCTCTAAACATCAAGAGAGCCCTCAGTTCGGGCTTTCGTCCACGACTAATGGACAGACTGAGAGGCTCAATCAAACACTTGAGGGATATTTGAGATGTCTTATTTTGGCCACACAAGACAATTGGGTAGAGCTTTTACCTCTTGCAGAATTAGCTCATAATAATGCGAGACATTCGTGACTAGGGTCTAGCCCTTTTTTCTACATGTATGGTTATCCTACCTCTTTACCCTTTATTCTTCCATCTGCTACTAAATATCTGGATGCGGATACCTTGTTGGCTGACATTCAGAAGGGTCACAGAACAGCATTGACTTAATTGGCTGCTGCACAAGAATGCAGCAAACGTTTTGCAGATCGTCATGGTTCTCCAGCCCCTCTTCTGATTCCTGGGGACAAAGCTTGGCTTCATTCTCGCTTTCTACCTCGTTATTTGGTGCCTTCGAAACTATCCCCCATATTCTTTGGACCATTTGAAATTCTGGCATCCAGAGGGCCGGCTGCATTTCTACTCAGACTCCCTCCTTCATGGCCTCGTAAACACCCTGTATTTCATGTTTTACAACTTAAGCCTTATGTTTCTGACTGGTTTCATAGGGGAACGGTACCCCGTCCCCCGCCTGTTTCTACTGACACTGGTCCGGAATTTGAGGTTTTAGGTATTAGTGACTCGTGATACTACTAGGGATGCCTCCAATACTTGATCGATTGGAAGGATTATGCCCCGGTTTATCGCTCTTGGGAACCCACTTCTATGGTAGATTCTCCCAGTCTGGTCCGTTTGTTTCACCATTTTCACCTGGGGATGCCCGGCCCGTCGCCTTTGAGGAGGGGTATACTGTCATGGCACGTTACAGAAGACATTCTTTCTGGCGAAGATGGAAAGGTATTCATTACATCTATACAAGTCTTTCCAAGATGGCGCTGCTTGCTCCCTGTAACAGTCTAGCTGTTGCACAACTCACACACCATGTCACAAGCATCTCCCCATCGACATTGGATGAGGATGAAGGATCTCTTTTTAGGAAGTTGGCTTCCATAGCAACGGCGCTTTGCTACTTCTCCAGCATAACGTTCCGTAAATTAGAATTATCCTTGTCTGTCCCTTTACTCTTATATTCCTGTGATATCCTTTCTTTGCTATCTATTACCTTCATATAAACAATAATTTCTTCTATACTTAGAAGACCCGCACTTGCAAGTATTACAAAGCCGATCTGTCCTCCCGCTGCCATAGGCAGACATGATACTTTCCTCAGCCGCATAGACCACGTGCATCTGCTCCCTCAGTGCGGCCACGGAAGACGATATCACAAGCCGCTTCTTATTCGTATATAAAGATTCCTTGTTGCTAGTCTAATCATCTAAATGGCAACAGTACAGATATACCACACAAGTCTCTTTCATACTCAGAGCACAGCCTCAGACGACTTACTTCCTCGCGCTCGATCTCTGACTGCATCAGAAGTCCCAATAACATTGCAGTGATACAGAAATTCCATTCCTGGATGAAAATAAGACAAACACTGCAACAGGCTTCATCCACCACAGGGTTTTCTTCCCCGGAGAGTTTCCCTGTTATTACTATCCCTCTGGTTTTATGTCTGCATGATAGCATGTACATGGTGATTAATTCCGTTCAACAAACTGACATAATTGCTTATGATTTAGGCATGACCAGGAGCCTCTTATGTCCACCTAATTTGCAGCTGTGAAAATAGACCCGTGGTCATCAGTCGTTTCATGCCGACATTCCCCCTAGTCTGTGTCTCAGCGCTAAAAGACAGGCCTGCCTAGGTTTCTATGCTTACGAACATGATTAAACATAAACAGCCAGGAATTGTAAAGTTCTTGGACTCAAAGAGATACCACTCTAACACATTATTCTGAATTATACACTTCACACAGGCGTTATCATGTTAATGTATTTAATACGACACCCTACCTTCTGAGGGCTTTTATTCTCATCACACAAGCTAATGCAACAGCAGATATAACATAACATCACGCCAATGAACAAGATTGCCATGTGGGCAAAGAGCATGTTTGAACAGATAAATAAGAGAACACGTGGTAGTTTTTTTTTAACAGCATGTGTAACCTTTGTGTCTCAAGGAGATATGCAATTCTATACTACGCTACACGCCATTAATCTCAATGCACTCAGCAAGGCCCCACCCTTCACTCAAGTTTAGAGCAGAATGTGCTTCAAATTAAACAGCGCCTTCTGGGGTTTACGAGTTCTGCTTAGCTGGGCCCGGCTGTGTCTTTCCTGCAGCTGCTCTGCTCAGGCCTCCTGTGCTCTGTACTCCTCCCCAGCCCAGCTGACCTCGATGTACAGGCAAGTCTGCTGATCTCCCCCTCTTTCTGATCTGGGCTTATATGTAAGAAGGAACATGGTTTCCCTGCCCGCGTGCGCCATATCTACTATCTGGAAGAGTAATGTACCGCTTACCTGGGACTCCGCGGGAGCGTAATACCTTCTCAGCCAGAGGATCTGTTATTGGGCACTTTTTGGACTCTTTTTCTGTGAAAAAGACAATAATAACAATAGAACTACTGTAATTTCTATTTTGCTGGGAAAAACTGTATACCAGTGCGCCTTTGATATTCCCTCCCTTCTCACCTGTGTTTATGTTTTGTGGAGCTCTCCATCCTGTATTCTACAGGGGCGCGTTGGTTTGAAAACTTCTAACTTGAAAGTCTGCAGTTATTAAATGATTCTTGTCAGAATAATGTCCTTTTCCTTTTCTAGAGTTATCTTGGGTAAGTATTTGGTGAAAAAAGATTATAGTTTGTCAGATTCTGAGCGGTCCCTACGTTGGGGAGATCTCTCTTTCAAATATATTCCCTTTTATTTTGCAGGTTCTTGGTTCTCAGAAAAGGTTAAATGCTGCGGAATGGCTGCGACTATACTCGGTTTGAGGAAACGTTTAACAAACGTAAGTTCGTCTTAACTGAGTAATTGCAGCCTTCAGAGACGAGCATGGTAATAACTAAGCGAAGAAAACTTGCTGGAACTTCAGGTAAGCAACGTATGTAAAACTTCCTCTTTCTTATTTCTATAAGTTCATTCACTAATGACAAATAGCTTTTGTTTTGCAGGTTTTCGGAAGCTGTAGATGAACTACCTTCGGACGATGCATAGTCTGCTGAGGAAACTTCTGAATGAAGGCACTGCGACCGGGAACGAAGACTGCTGTGTAGAAGATTCTGCGGCTGTGAAGGAACTTCTGACAGAAGATGCAGGGACTACGAAATAAACAGCTGACTGAAGAAATGCTTCAGAATTACTTCGGTTCGGTAAGTCTTTTCAAAAACAATGGAATTCTGTTGATTTTCTGTGGAAACTAATGTCTCTGAACTTTCTTTTCTTTGACAGGTTCTGTCAGGTGATTGTCGGTAGCATTACCCGCTGTCAGCAGAGAAGACGCGAATCGAGCGCTCCAGCAGAGGCGGAGCTTAAATAGCTCCCTCTGCAATAGGTGTAGTATGTGCTGTAAGTCAAGAATGGACTTGGCGGCAGCCATGCTGGGTGTATGAAAACCAATGTAATCGCTATGTGAGCCTATGGGTGCAATGCTATGAATGAGACAAATGCCATTTGTGCCAGGCTTGTAGCCACTGTTGACCCACTGACTGATGTGAAGTTCCTTGCTTCCCTGGTATGCCTGAATGGGAACTGTGCTCCTTTACTGGGATCATGACAAGTAAGGCTTAACGGTCAGAGTGTCACTGTGCTCGTTGAATATGGTCTCCTATGTATAATTCAACTAAGTGGGTTTTGTACTTGTTCAGTGACTGCTACCATTGTATTGCATGGGCCTTAGCTTGGTGAAGAGATAGATATGTCACTTGTTTCTTCATAGTCTTGCATACGTGCAGACGTGCATCATGCTTCTATTTGTGTCTGCGTACTTGAGCATTTATACTGCGCAGAAGGACACATTTGGGTAGTTAAGAATTAAATTGCTCATGGACTGTTAATATATATTATGTGTATGACTATGTCATTTGGCATTACATGATTCAGACTATCAATATTATTACTACGCCCTGATGACGACCCGAGTGGGTTGAAACAAGTGTTGGCGGCAAAACAGGCGGCAAAACAATCTATACAGAACTCATCACATATACTATTGGATATATGATCTAGTTCAATGCCAACCATTTCTGTAAACCAACATTTGGAGATTGTTAACATGTGGTTTTGCAATAGCTTTGCAAATGGCAGCTTTTGAGCCAGTTCATGTTTTTCAAATTACTATTGTGTGTTATAAGAGGTTATACAACACTTTGGAGTATGTAAATTTGTGAAGTTAACACATTTTTACTATTTTGTCAAAACATTACAGTGTGGCATGGCGTAGATAAACGTTGCCATAATCTGAAATTGATATTTTTTATTGCCATGATATAGAGGTTGAGTATTGTCACCCTGCACCCCTCTGCCAGGCCGAAGAATATCCAGGGGCCTTACTCATCGTATTTATTGTCAGGAGCACGTTGCAATGCCAACACCCCAGAGGGTCTGTCTGTTAATCAATTTCAATGATGCAGCTTATTTCATTGTTACTGCTATAACTTTAACTTGTATGTCCAGATGTAAACTGCTGTCCCTTGTTTTGTTCTTTGTTTTCAGTAAAATAAACTAATGAAAATAGTTTAAAAGAATAAATACAAATAAAATTGAAACGAAAAATAAGAAACAATAAAATGAACTATGAGTCTCCATCTGAGCTTCTGTGCCTTGCCATAAACTCTGCACATTTGCATACAACACAGTTCCCGCTTGCTCGGGTTAGGGGTATGTCATCTTCTTCCTCTATTATAACAATGTAAAACTTTTAATAATATGTGGTTTGTGTAAAGCCCCTTCACAATCTTCAGTATAATCAATGAATGGAAACCATGTTGAACATAGAATTCGTTTAATGCTGAAATCTTTTCAGTCGCTAACATCACTACAATGTTAGGGACAGTTGGATGCCACCTATATCTTTCATTTTTTAAAGTCTCTCCTTCCAGTATGTCTGGATTATTGGGCAACCCACACCATATTGCCCAAGTACCTCCACATCCCCGCCAGCATAACTGTAAGTATATTTTGTGCACTCACTGCGGCAACATGTAGCAACAAAAACAAATTTTATACGCTTCTTCTTTGATCAAGATACATTTCAAACTGTTATGCGCCCTACTCCAAATGTGTTGCCATGACTCGTCCAAGATACTAAGCCCCAATTCCTTTTCCCACCTAGACATATAGGGTAGCCTCTCTGTAACCTCCTCTGAGACCAGAAGCCTATACCATCAAGCTACCCTCTTGGGTCTCATGCCCTCCAGGCCTATGGGATTTCTTACTCCAGCTGTTTATACATCTTTGGTAGAAATCCTCTGTAATTGGCCATTCCTAAAGCACTCTCTCTCTTTGGCAGGGCGAATGTCTGCTTGCATTCAATACATGTTAATGGCCCTCCCTCCCTATATAGTCTGCCTTGTGTCAAGGGTCACTTATCCAGTCATCTTCTATGAGCATCCATTTGCATCCATGGTGTAACGTTCAGATTCTGTGCGACTGGGGAGCGGGGCCCCAAATCCCTGCATACACCCCTTATTCGACATCCCTTGGGTGTACGCACTTTAATGAACATAGGGTAGAAGGAAGTGACCCACTGTTTGACTGTGTGAGAAACCTGATGGTGTTCTTCTACTTACTCCCCCGGGAACCTCTATTAAGGTGGCCAGGGAAGGGCCATTGCTTTTGAATCCCGACCCTGGGGGTGGACAAGCGAGAGAGGATCACCTGAGTGGAGGGTCACAGGGGATTGGGAGAAGAATGCCCAGGTGTGAGACATGGTATTCCCCCTTTTCCCATTACACCTCAAAACCCGCTCCCTGAAGCTTTTATGGGATATTTCCAATCCCATTCCATCTGCCCCCTCCCCATTTCCAACAAGTACTGAGACGATGAAGAGGTGTCGGGTATAGTGAAGATTACCCATAGGCATAATGGTGAGAAGCAGAGATGAGCCTACCACATTACACCACTAGGTTGTCGCACTAATATAGAGTCAGGCTAGGTCAGGCACTTTACTTTGATCATTCACACCTGACTCCACTTGACTCTTTGTAAGGGTATAAAGTGTGGTTCTGCCCAAGAAGTGGAACAAGCTGGGGTTGCTGGTTGGAAAGTGGAAGCTGCAACACGAGAAGCCTGGAAGGTCCAGAGGAGAGCGGGATGCCGAGACGCTGGCCCTGTGTGGCTGGGTTGTATGTTCTTTCATCGTCAGGCTTTCTAACGTCTGCCTTTTAAACGTGGAGAAAATAATGAAAAAGTGCATCGAACCCCCTCTCCCCCACCCATTTTTAACTATTCCCGACCCCCCCAACCCCTTATCTGCTCTTTTCCACCCCCCCCCCACCACCAAAACAATTCGATTAACTTTTTCGTTATTCTTTCCATGTTTAAAATGCAGGTGTTAGAAAGCCTGGCGATGAAAGGATGTCATACCGTGTGACTGGAGGGTTGCAGCGTGGCGAGGGAGCTGTGTCATCTTGAAGCCTGAGTGAGGAACTTTATTTGCTGCAAGAGCCCTATGTGGAAGGTTCCAAGGCCACCTGAACCCAATCTATCTTCTTGACATTGGCAGAACTACACCTGATGTTAAGGCCACCTGAAACCAATTGTGGTTTACATTTCTTTTTGAGCTACTATTTTTCTTTAAGAAGACCCCAGAACACAGTTTGGCTAAGAGTGAGGGCAAGCATAGGTTTTGACACAGAAGGACTTTGGTTTTGGACTTATGGACTTCGATGGCCCTTAAAAACATCAATTGAGGGAACAATCCCTTTAGAGTTAGGGCCAGTTAGGCATTACACCAACCCAAGAAACATTTACAATAAAGGTTTTCAAACTGTTACATTTGAGTTTGTGTCTCTCTTGATACCATGCCTGTCTCACAACTGCCTTGCTCTTTTTAGAATAAAGGGGAGGAGATGGTGAGTGGTATTCACCTCCCTTGTTCTACTAGTTACGTTCATGTGGTAAATCTTTGAGAGAATGGCCAATAGAGCATGGACCCAGTTGTTAGGCTATGAATTATCTTCGTATTGATGGAACCCTGAGACTCCCCATGTGGCCTACCCTCATTAGAATTTGCCATTGAATTCACAGGAGTTGGTATGCCCAGATTAATGTAAAAATGTCCTCTTGTAGTTTCGTGATTTTGGTGTTGGGTATCTGTATTGGTAATTCTTGAAAAACTCTCGGCAAAAGGTTCATTTTGATCGCACATATGCGGCCCAACCAAAATTGTCTTGCTGATCTTATCACATTCTTTTTTTCTTCCACGACTTCCATACTTCTGGTATATTTGCCCCATATAATGTATATGTTGGAGTAATTGGAGTAATTTTTACCCCCAGATAGTTTATGGCATTCTCTGCCCATTTAAATGTCAAACTATTTTTGAAAAGGGAGAATGTCTCAGATGACACGGAGATATTCAATGTGACCACAAAAGTGATGGGTGGAAGATTTTGAATGAATCTGTACCACTGGCATTGCTCTGAGCAACCTTCCACACCACGGTTTTTTAGCCCGTCTGCGCCATTGCAAAAGGGGTCCAGCCATATGCAAATCAGCCAGGTACTGCCACCAATGGTAGCAGCCCAGCCCGAACTGCTAGGCCAGGTACGAGTCTGCCGGGCCTAGAGACCCAAGCTACTCCTCACTGATGACACCCAACAAGGCTGAAACATGTCTGGGGATGCTTGTCGTCTCGTGCAGAAGGGATGTGACCTAGCAGTTCGGGCTGGACTGCCCCTTTTGGGGTAGGACCAAGCCTGATTTGCATATGGTTTTTCCCCTTCTGTAATGGCTTGGCAGGCTGAAAAACGATGATCTGGAGGGTTGCCCCGAGCTTTGCCTGTGGTTATGATTAATTCAAAACCTTCCAGCATCACCTTTCTTTTTTGCTAAAGTCACCCCGAGTGGGACGGGTATGCCCAGACGCGGGTCCCGAGTGTGCCGGGCCTAGAGACCCAAGCTACTCCTCACTGATGACGCCCAACAAGGCTGAAACATGTCTGGGGATGCTTGTGGTCTCGTGCAGAAGGGATGTGACCTAGCAGTTCGGGCTGGACTGCCCCTTTTGGTGTAGGACCAAGCCTGATTTGCATATGGTTTTTCCCCTTCTGTAATGGCTTGGCAGGCTGAAAAACGATGGTCTGGAGGGTTGCCCAGAGCTTTGCCAGTGGTTATGATTAATTCAAAACCTTCCAGCCATCACCTTTCTGTTTTGCCCACAGAGATATTCAAGCCTACCTATTTTTCGTAATTAACGTAGAAGCCTGAGATGTCACCAGAAGCCTGCAGGGTAGTCATGAGCACTGGGAGGGAGGAGTGAGGGTCTTGTATGAAACATAGAATATTATCTATCTACGTATAAGGCCAGTTTCTGAGAGTTTTTATAAGTGTGCCTTTATCTTTGGCTTGTTCTGAATCCTTTGGGCTAAGGGCTCCATAGCCAGAGCGAATATTAGGGGGGAAAAAGGGCAACCATGCCATGTTCTTCTTTCCATTGTTATCTGATTAGACCATTCACCATTGAAGATTATCCTAGTGGTAAGGGTTTTATAGTTTGCCATAACCCATTTCAGGAAATTAGTTCTGAAACCAAAAGCCTTAATGATGCTCTCCAACTATTGCCAGTTTATGCTTTCTAATGTTTTGTGTGCATCTAGTGAGAGCAGACCAAAATGCACCCCTTTCTTTGCACTCACTGCTATCAAGTCAATAGCTCACCTAATCGTGTTGTGGGCTGGTCACGGTTGATCAAATTAGTTAAGGACTCCATAAACCCAGTTGTGAATATTTTAGCGTCCCTTTATCAATGTGACGGGATGATTCCTCATGATTCTTTGCTGGCTTTGGCACTAATATCATTGCTGACTGTCATTGATTCTGAAACCACACCCAGTTTAAAAGATAATAATTTAGTATGGTGCAATATCAGAAGCTGCTTAAAAGTTTTATATATGAGGTTATAAAATGCATCCAAGCTAGGGGCCTTTCAGTTTGGTAGCGATTATAGTTTAGTAGGCGGATCATGTTAATCAGCGATGGAGGGAGACCAAAGTCTGTGAGAGCGAGGAACATGAAGTCCCAGTGGACTTTGTCAAATGCCTTTTCAGCGCCGATTGTGAGGAAGCCCTCCTTTTAGCTTGATTCCCCCGCAATAACATGTAATAGACGACGTACATTGTCTCCCGAGTGCCGTTTGCCTATGAAGCCAGTCTGGTCGTCATGTACCAGATGTGGCAAGACTGCTTCTATCTTCTGAGCCGGGCATTTCGCCAGGACCTTGGTGTCAGAATATATCAACGATATGGGTCGATATGAACTGCATTCATTTGCAGGCCTCCCTTTTTTGTGGAACACCACTATGTTGGCGATCATCATCGACTTTGGTAGCCGCCCATTATTAACTGCCTCCGATAACTCCTCGTGGAGTTTTGGGGCGATATCGTCGGCCATGAGCTTGTAGAGATCTATTGGGATCCCATCAGGGCCCGAGACTTTGCCTGGGTTCAGGGCGTGAATCGCCCGTCTGATGTCGGCTGCAGTCAGAGGGGCGTCGAGCACCTCGTATTGGGCCTAGGTGATTCTGGGCAGTTGGATTGATCTCAGGAATCCCTGCATCGCCTGTGGGGGGAGTGACTCTGGCTTTGCGTATAGGTTTGCATAGAATTCAGCGAATCTGGAGTTAATGCCTGCATCCCCAACAATCAGGTTCCATTCCCCGTCCCTGATAGAGGTGATCGTCGTGGCTGCCTGTCGTTGTTTCAGGGCGAGCGCCATAAGGCTCAGGGACCTGTCATTTTCTAGGTAATACCTTTGGGACCAACCCGAGAAGGATTTCTGGACTCTAATGGTCGTGGAGGCTTTAATATCTGCTCATATTTTACATAGCTTCATGAGTGTTTGCTGGTCTGGTGCTTTTTTGTGTTGTGTTTCTAGGGCTTTTAGAGCGAGTGTTAGTTGGTGTTCCTTGTCACGCCATTGTTTAGGTTTGTGCGCCGATCTGTAGATGCACTGGCCTCTCACGAAGGCCTTAAAAGCGTACCAGCATGAAAAGGTATTGTAGGAGGGGTTACTATTTGTGTCCCAGAACATCGTCATGTCCCCCTTAACAAGTTCTACGAAGTCTGGATATGCTAAGGCTCTCATGTTCAAGCGCCAGCTTGGGGGATCTGGAGTGTGTCAGGCAGAGATAGTCTGATCTTGACGGGCATGCGGTCGGAGACGGTGATGGAGAGTATAGAGCAGTCTTCAAGTGTGTGTAATACTGTGTTTGGGGCCAACCATTAGTCTATCGGCGAATAGCTCTGGTGTCTGTATGAGTAGAAAGTGTAGTCTCTGTGTGTTCCATGTTTGACCCTCCACACGTCTTCCAGCCCCAGGTCCGTGAGAAAGGAGGTGAGTGTGGTTAGTTTTTTTTGGTCTACCCAAGCCTGAGGAGCTGGTACTTTGTCTGTCTAGGTCTGGGTCGATTGCGATGTTAAGGTCCCTTCCAATCAATGTGAGCCGTCTCATGAGTGATGCGCAAGCAACGAAAGTATGAGTGAAGAATGCTGGGGTATCAGTTGTTGGGGCATGTATGTTAATGAGTGTAAGCGGGTGTTGATGTAGCAGGCCTTGTACCAAGATGTATTTCCCCTCTCTGTCCGAAACAGTGTTTTGGATTATGAAGGGCACTCGTCTGTTGACCAGAATGGACACTCCCCGTTGACCCTGAAAGGGGGCGTGAGGGGCGCCCCAACCCAGCCCCTCCCTAGCTTTTTTGATTCCACCTCGTTGAGGTGGGTTTCTTGGAGGAACATAATATCCCCTTGGAGGTGGTTCAGGACTCGCCTGCGTTTTATGGGATGTCCCATCCCTTGTACTTTTAGGTTTATCAATGTGATCCTAGCCATGAGTTTGATCGGTTGGGCCTCTCCTGGTCATCCCTATCATGGGAGTCTGCTCGTGTATAGGTCCCCTGAGGAGCGGTGTGGTGTAGCAGCGCAGCCTTAATTCCCACCAGCCATATTTGTCTACTGATCCTGAGGTATTACCTAAACTTTGAACCTTAACTTGAACTGTAGGGAGTAACATTTCCCTTATAACATTGGGAGTGGATGCCCCACTCCCAATACCAGGCAAGAAAGCCCATGAATGGTGTCTCTGCGTACGAACCCTCGAGGCTAAACTCTTTCCCATGCATAACGAAGCTCCCTCTGCCTGGGACCTGGAGTCATTCGGGCCTGCCGGTGTGCCTGGTCCGGGTGGTATCAGCGGGGATGCCTGTGAGTGGTTTGGAGGTCGGACCAGCAGGCACGTTCCGGACTTGATGAGCGTCGACGTAGAGGTTGAGAGGATCTTTAGAACAATGTTTGTGGGGGTTCGATTGCCGGAAGGTCGATCCGGCCGTGCAGGCCCGGTGCCATTCACATATCTGGCAGTGCGCATTTTTACGCCCCGGATGTGGATACAGGTGATGCTGGATCTGAGATTAGATTCAGAGCATTTGATGTGCTCCTGGTGCAATATTAGATGTGTGGATTTGGTCTTGTCTCCAAATTCGCAGTGGGCCTCCTTGTGCGCAGCAAAAAGTACAGTGTTTTAGGCGCGGCATATGTGAGGATTCACGTTGTTGTCTCTTTTCGTCCCCGGTCTGGCCCCCTCAGGCCTCTCCCGGATGTTTACCTCCTGCCTCTGTTCCGTGGCACACGGAATTCGGACGATGTTGTCGCCTGCACATTTGCTAAGGAGTCAGGCATTTCAGACCTACTCCCTAAACTTGGACTCTTTAACAACTTTTCAATCAATTCCGACTTTTTGCCTTCGGGTTTTCAATGTGGAGTACATCCTGTAAAAAGTTATACATGAAAGATTCCAGGTCAGGACCTTCTGCATTCTCAGGGAGGCCAATCATCCTAAAGTTGTTTCGCCTCGACCCGTTTTCCTGGACCTCCCTGATGACACTGTCCAGTTCGGTCGCCGTTGAGTCCTGATTGTCTTCAAGCGAACTTATGAGTTGCTCTTTGTCTGTCGTCCTCTCTGCCTGGACGTTGAGTCTCGCCTGGACATCCTGAAGGTCCCGTTTTATATCTTGGACCTTAGTGTTGGTCTCTTGAGTGCGCTGGCCAATGAGCTTAATTTCTGGCAGGATGGCCTGGAGTTGCGCCGGAATATCAATTTTTCGCCTTGCATCTTGCGGACTGACTGGGTGTAGGTTCAGCAGTGTCTGGGTCTCCTGACGATCTTAGCTGCTTGTCTGTGGTTCCTTTTAACATAGCCCTCCAGGCGTCGCCTGCCGTTGGTTGTATGTGTGCCTTCGTGCCACAGTGGGTGTAGGTCGGGTGCTTCCACGGTCTCAGGGGTGGTTGAATGAGGTTCGCCACCTGCTTCTTCTGCCCAGACCGTGCGTAGGCCACTGGCCCTCTTAGGGCTCCAGGTACGATGTGTTATGTTTGTTTGACATTGGCAGGATGCAGGTCCACGTGGAGCTGTGTAGTGGTAGGTCAAAGGTATATTCGGGTGTAGCCTGCCGGTCCTATTGCACCATAGGTGTGGGCTATGGGGTAAGCGCACCCACCAGAGCGGCTAAAAGCACCGTTCCTGATGTCGTAGTAGCTGGGGTCTAGTTATTGGCTGGGCAGCCTCCAGACCGTGGGCCTTGATGTCGTGGTGGTGTAGTGGTATGCTGCTGGTGGTAGAGGTGGTCCTATCGACCCGGTCCGGACTGATGCTTTTCCCTCTATCCTATTAGGTGTGGTATTCGTTGCGGGGAGGTCCCAGGCCCCTTGATAGAAAATGGGGCAGGCGCTCCTTATTTATGGTCGGCTCTCTGACCGGGCCTGGAAAGCATTATGTCCTGAGGTGCGTTATAGGGACTGGTGGTCCGTGGTGCTAGGCTTCGGGGCCTACGTCCCCCAGCGGTTAGAGAGGGGGCCACCGGGTAGTGTAGAGGCGGAGTTGCTGTGGATGCTCCTCATCCACTCGCCACCATCACTCCAGGCAGTGGGCTCATGCGTGCTGGTTCCCTGGATCCGTTGCCTTTTCTACGACGCTGCTCCTGGGTGGTTCCCCGAACCCTACCCGCCGGGAGATCTCTTCCTGCTAGAGCGGCGTGTCGCCCGGATCTTCTTGGGGCCGTCCCTCGCTAGATGGACCGCCAGGGCCGGGTAGGCGGGAGGAACGAGAGGTTGCGGGCTATGCCTCTGCACAAGGCGGGTGTTGTCGGTTCGCCCGGGGCAGACACCGGGCTGGCAATCGTTGACCTCTGCGGAGCCGATGTGTCTCCTCTGCTCTGATATGGGGGTGGGTTGTGGGCGCCTTCCTCTGCAACCCGGTCCGAACGTAGCAGAGGGAGGGTGTCGGGCTGTAGTCGAAGGGGCACCCCAGGTCAAAGGGGACCCTCCACCAAGGCCCAGAGCCAGTCTGCACTACCCCTCCCGTGTGGTGTCAGCCCCTCGGGTCCGCTCCTCACCTGGCATGTCTGCGAGTCCACTCCCTCCGAGCTGGTGCTGGGTGTTGGAACGGTGTGCTTGGCCGCCCCATAGTCGGTCTGCTCGTATGCAAGGGCAGGTGTTCGGTAATATTTGGTATCCCATACCGATCCGGTATCCCCTGGTCTTCGGCTGTCTTCGGCTCATTGCTGATTGGCTGCATTAAGCCTGAGCAGTAGCCCCTCTTCCAAGCTGTCACAGACATAAGCAGCAGAGCACCACATGAGCGGCCGCTTTTGCTGTAATAGATAAAACACTGTTCATTCTGAGAGAAAGCTTTGCATTAAAACGCGAGGCTGTCTTTGAGGAAGCCGCTGATGTAAAGCTTTCTCTCAGAATAATAAACAGTGATTAATCTATACCCACAATGGAACGAAGCTCGGCATTACATAAACTTTAACTTGTCATTAAAATATGAGGCTTCGACTGAAGCCATTAACTCATTACAGTTCATGAAATATCGAGCTGCGCTTTGTGGTAATAACAAGACTGTTACATCTTATGAAAAGCCTCCCTATATTATCCTGTCAGTGGAGTATTCAGCATTGCAAGATGTGGTGAGGGGGACAGCCACAGTGAAACTCCTGCTACTTTCCCCTCAAATGCAGTGCAGCAATTCCAAGTTGTCTCATTTGCGCTCACAAACTGCCCACGCCAGCCCCAATCTATTTTTTTGGTAACATTACTAGTGGCATCTAGCATTTTAACACAACAAAAAAAAAAACGGCAGAATCATTACAAATGCAGGGAACTCAGCTATTAGAGATCTCTCCAGGTGCTCAATGGCAAAACACATGCACATCACTAGCACATCAACTAACATGCATATGGATTGCACCAATAGACATTAATTCACAAAAAGCAAATCGCAAGGAGCATCATCAGTCTTTGATACTTGGTGGCGCCATGCAACTGATTTTAGAATAAGTTGTCATAAGTAAGCCAAGTGGCAAATAATTTTGTGGTGCAAAATACCTAAATTGCACTGTTATATATGGAGCAAGTCAGGCTTTTTAAAAAAAAATAACAGCATAATATATTAAAGCTTTGAAGTGAATCACTTACAGAGCTGCAGATAATACACTGTCTGATTACACGGTCTGCCCAGGATCACACACTTTGGTTAAATGGTGAAACTGGGATGCGGTCAATTTAAGCAACTGAGCACATCTTCACAGTTTTAGTTTATATAGATATTTATTAATGTTTCCCTTTGCATTTCATGTGCTTAAATAATACTTTATTTATAGCAATGCCTTGGATGCAAAGCACATTACATATGAAACTACCCTTTCTCCAGCATGGGGTCTGGCATGGATTCACATGCTCATGAATATTCCCCGTCGTCAGGCTGGGAATCCTCGGTAAAGAAAAAACCAGTATCAGTTTCGTTTCTGATCTGTCTTTCGTAGTAATAACCAATCACTGGTCTCTGCGTCATACTGACCACAGCCAATGACTGCCCTCTACCTAAGCCCCGCCTCTGGCAGCCATCTTCAGATTTTTACCGCACGTTCATGTGTTGGGATCCTCGTGCTAGTGCTCTCGAGCGTTAGTGCTATTTTTCGCGCTTTTTCACAAAAAACTTCGATTCTTTCGGTCAAAAGAGCCTCAAGCTCCACCGATCCTACATCCGATCAACGGGGACCCGTGTCGGATTCGTCTGTGCCCCTCAAGGGTGAAGATTTCGTCGAGCTACACTTCGGAGGACTCCAGAAGCTTCTCAGGCCCGGTCTCGGAGATGGCCCAGGAGAAGGGAAGCTCGACGCCCGGAAAGCTGTTCAGGGTCTGCCCTGGATGCCAGCTGCAGAACGTCTTTAAGGAGGACGAACACTCTTTCTGCCTTTACTGCCTTCATGAGGACAAGACGCACGTGGAGAAGGACTGTGCGTTTTGCGGCAACATGTCGGAACGGACCATGAAGGACCGCCATCAACGTCTCGCCAACTGGCTGGAGGGTAAGAGCCCGTCTGGCGAGAAGAAGAAGAAATCCGAGCGGTCTTCTAAGACCTTTGAGGGCGCCCCGGCGACGGGGGCCCAACATAAGGCTAAGCACCGCGAGTCCGCTGGCACCGGGAGCGCCGAACGGTCGGGCTCTACGGGCGCCAGGCAGGGCGCACCCTCCCCGGCACCATCAACCACGAGCCAACGCTCTGGGTCGGGTAAGAGGAAGGCCGAGCACCCGGCGAAGCTCCTGGAGAGGCCCCGGTCGAGCTCTAAGGCAGAGGAGGAGCATGGCAGTGCCCCCTCCCTCAAGGATAAGGCGGTGAGCGCACCTAAGGTGGTGAAGGCCTTGATCCATCCGACCAAGCCCTCTATCGAAACGGTCGCGGCGGCCCTGGCTCAGCCTGTGGAGGCTACACCAGTGGTGGCGACCTCGGGGCCCAGAATCTCCCTGCCTCCTCGGAGGGAGTCTTCTTTTGTGCCCATCGATAGGACCCCCGTGAAACCCTCCGTGGGGAAGAAGAAGGGGGGGCAGGGCGTCGTCGTAGATTCGGCCTCAACCTCAGAAGAGGAGCTGATCGAGGTCTTAAGCCACGGCCTAGGCGTGGAAGAAGGGCAGCCCGTCGGAATGGACCCCGACGCAGGTGACGACGACGACATCGTCGAGGATACCGACGGGGCCCCTGCTCGCCCGTCGGATTCCCCTCTGCCAGCGCCGCAAGACAACTCGGCGGCCATTTTGTTGGCCATACAGTCCTTATGCTCCGAGATAAGGACGAGGCTACCGTTACCGACGGAGGAACCTCTCCCGTCGGGGGATCCAGAACCGGGACCTTCTGGTGTCCCCCCTACCAAGAAAAGAAGGATCCATCCACCACCTCCTTTTCAACCGTCGCGCCCCGTCCAGCCCTCCTCCCCGTCCACCCGAGGGGATGATACGGGGACTGACACGGCAGCGACGGGTACGGACGACGAGGCATACGACGAGGATTTTCCGTCGTCGCCTCCCGCCAGGGCTTCTCCGCCCGACGAGATCGGATCTTTCCACTCCATGATCTCCAGGGCTTCCGAGCTTTTCCAACTCTGCCCTGAGGAGAAGAAAAAGGAAGGCTTCCTTTATCAGCGGCGCGAGGCCAAGAGGAAGACGGTCCTCGCAGTGCCTCTGTTGGACGACATTTGGGATGAGGGCCTTTCCCTCCTCAAGAACCCTTCCACGACGCCAGCTAGAAGAGACCGGTACGAGAAAAAGTACCGGGTCCCGGACACGGCCCCCCTGTGCCTCCGGGCGCAGCCTACCCCGGATTCCGTCGTCTCCGCGGCGGCCAGGAAGAAAGCGGGGGGGGGTGCGGCCTCCACATCGACTTCCCCGCCGGACGGCGAGGGAAGGAAATTGGATGCTATGGGACGTAGAGTCATCTCGTCGGCAGCGACGACGATTAAAGCGGCCAACGCCTTGGCTATCGTGGCTCGCTACGACAGGGAGCTCTGGTACAAGATAGCTCCCCTGCTGGATTTTCTGCCGGACGACAAGAGGGCGGAGGCCCTGGAGATCCTGCAGGAAGGTGAGGTGGCCTCGGACCACGCCATCACCGTGGCGACGGACATCGCCGACACTGGGTTCCGCCAGCTGGGCAACGGCGTTTGCCTTCGACGTCGTGGATGGCTCAAAGCTACGGACTTCCGGCAGGACGTCCAGACCAGAGTCCTGGACATGCCCTTCGACGGGAACAATCTGTTTGGGAAGACAGTGGACGATTCCCTTCAGGCCATCAAGGCGGATACTGAGACGGCCCGGGCCCTTGGAGTTCTGCAGCAACGACGGACGCCCTTTCGGAGCAGCGGAGGCAAGGGCGCCTCCAAAGGTTCCGGCGGCGGTTTCGCTTCCTACCGTCAAGCGGCCCGCTCGTCGTCGCAAGAGGCCTACAGAGGACGAGGCAAGTCTAGCGGACCCCGCCGTCGTCGCCAAGGAGGTCAAGGCGGCAAGGCCGCGTCCAAGCAGGATTGAACCGGCCGTGGGGTCGGGCCCCCACCGAAGCACCCCGGTGGGAGGCCGGCTGGCGGGCTTCGTCAGCGTGTGGGAGTCCATCTCCACCGACCGATGGGTGCTGGACGCCCTGGCCCGGGGCCACGCGCTCGAGTTTCAAAGAAGGTGCCCGCGCGTCCCCCCCGTGGCCAGGAAAGAACTTCACGCCCCTCAACTTCTCCTGGAGGTAAAGGCGATGCTCAGGAAGGGCGCCATCGAACTCGTCCCAAAGAGGCTTCGGGGCTCCGGAGTCTACTCGAGATACTTCCTCGTGAAGAAGAAGACGGGAGGATGGCGCCCCATCCTAGACCTGCGACGTCTGAACAAGTTCATCAAGGCGCAGAAGTTCCGGATGGTCACCCTCCAGCACGTCCTCGGTCAGCTGGAGGAAGGAGACTTCCTATCGTCGTTGGATTTGGAGGATGCCTACTTCCACATTCCCATCCTAAAGGGGCACCGGAAATTCCTCAGGTTCGTGGTCCAAGGGCGTCATTACCAGTTCAAAGCCCTTCCCTTCGGACTACGGTCGGCACCCAGGGTATTCACCAAGTGCCTCGCACCGGTGGCGGCGCAGCTGCGCCGCGAGGGGATTCACGTCTACCCCTACCTGGACGACTGGCTCATCCGCGCCAAGACGAGGGAGCTCGCCGTGGTCCACACGGCAAGGACCGTCCAACTCCTCACGGACCTGGGATTCTCCGTGAACTACGCCAAATCCCACCTGGTGCCCGCGCAAGTCGCACTGTTTCTGGGAGCGAGGCTCGACACAGTGTCCCTTCTGGCCTCCCCGTCGGAGGAGAGGACCAGGACCATCTTGGGCAAGGTGCAACGGATGTTGGTGGCCGATGCGGCCAAAGTGAGGTCCATCAAGTCCCTCCTCGGGATGATGTCTTCCTGCATCTACCTCATTCCCATGTGCAGGCTCCGGATGCGCCCGTTGCAAGAATTCCTGGATGCGCGCTGGATCCAGACGACGGGCAGCTTCGAGGAAAGGATCAAGCTCGACAAGAGCTTCCGACGAGCTATACGGTGGTGGGGCACCCGCGCGCATCTGACGGCGGGCATGGACTTCCAGGCCCCAGCCCACCAGGAGACTGTGACCACGGATGCCTCCCTGGAAGGGTGGGGAGCGCACACCGAAAATCTGCACGCAAGAGGACTCTGGCTCCCGACGGAGAAGTCCCTGCATATCAACATCCTGGAGCTCCGTGCAGTGTTTTGGGCCCTCAGGTCCTTCCTTCCGTCCCTCAGGGGCAAGGTGGTGAGGATCTTCACCGACAACACCACCACCATGTTTTACATCAGGAAACAGGGCGGAACCAGGTCCCCAGCGCTGTCCAAGGAGGCGCAGGACCTGTGGCATTGGGCCGTCGCCCAAGGGATTTTTCTGGTGCCGTTTCATCTGGCAGGGATAAAAAACACCATCGCCGACTCACTCAGCAGGGAGCTGCGCTCGTGCCACGAGTGGGAACTACGGCAGGATCTGGTGGATCGCCTCTTCCGACGGTGGGGCACACCCCAGATCGACCTGTTCGCGACGGCGACGAACACCAAGTGCCGGAGGTTCGCCAGCAGGTTTCCCCAGATGAGGAGCATGGGCGATGCTTTCTCGTTCCCCTGGGAGGGCCTGTTCCTCTACGCGTTCCCTCCTTTGCCTCTGCTAATCCGGCTCATCAACCAGCTCAAGAGGTCACGGTGCAGGATGATCCTCGTCGCACCTGCGTGGCCGAGGCAGATATGGTTCCCGGACTTGCTGGACTTGTCAGCGTCCCCGCCGATCAAGCTGCCGGCGGACGCGGATCTACTCTCCAGGGAAGGAGGCGCCATCCTCCACCACGACCCGAAGTCGCTGAACTTGCAGGCCTGGCTCCTGCAGCGCTAGAGTTTGGAGGATACGACATACCGGCCGATTGCAGAGAGGTTCTTGCAAAGGCCAGGGCGTCCTCGACTCTTAAATGCTACAGACACAAATGGAAGAGGTTCTCTGTCTGGTGCCGCGCACAGAAGATTAACCCTCTACGGATTACGGCTCCCCAAGTACTGCCGTACCTGCTGACGCTGGCCAAAGCTGGTCTGGCACACGCGTCCATCAAGATTCATCTTGCTGCGATCTCCCGATACACCAGAACCACGGGGCGGACGTCCTTGTGGTCTCATCGTCTGGTGAAAGAGTTCATGAAGGGACTGTTCAGATCGTTCCCGCCGGTGAAGGCTCCGGCCCCGGCGTGGGAGCTCAACGTGGTGCTGACCAAGCTCATGGGACCTCCGTTCGAGCCTCTGCACTCGGCCCCGTTGAAGTTTCTATCGTGGAAAACAGCTTTTCTTGTGGCCATCACCTCCGCACGACGAGTGGGAGAGATCCAGGCCCTTTCCTGCAAGGCCCCGTACTTGACTTTCCACGACACGAGGGTAGTGCTCAGGACGCACCCCTCCTTCATGCCCAAGGTATCGTCGGACTTCCATCTCAACGAACCCTTGGTGTTACCTGTGTTCTTCCCGTCGCCTTCGTCGCCGGCTGAGAGGACTTTGCACTCGCTGGATGTAGCTAGAGCGCTGAAGTTCTACGTGGACCGCACGAAGGGTTTTCGGAAGACGTCACAACTCTTTGTGAACTTTGGACCTGTCAATCAGGGGAAGGCTCTCTCGAAGGCTTCCATCTCCAGATGGCTCTCCGGCTGTATCATGTGCTGTCACCGGTTGGCAAACCGACCGCTGCCTGGCCGTCCGAGAGCCCATTCCACCAGAGCGATCGCAGCTACCACGGCGTTCCTATCTGGTGTGCCCCTGCTGGACATATGCAGGGCTGCTACGTGGAGGTCGACGCACACCTTCACGAAATTCTACTGCGTCGACCGGGATTCCAGGGAGGAGTCCAGGGTCGGCCAAGCAGTGCTGCGCAACCTGTTCGCCTGAGGTGAGCCTGGTGAGGAGGTAAGATGCTTGATGTTGAGTTGATGTGATGCTTAATGTTGAGCCTTTGCCACCTCCCGTGGTTGTGCATGTGTGTACTGCTATGTATTCTTTATTCATGAGCATGTGAATCCATGCCAGACCCCATGCTGGAGAAGGAACAAGTTACTTACCTGTAACTGTTGTTCTCCAGCATGGGTCTGGCATGGATTCACATGCGAACCCTCCCGCCTACCCCTCTGCGGCTCTTCACTTGGTCATACTGCCACTTCACGTGCTTCCAAATCTGAAGATGGCTGCCAGAGGCGGGGCTTAGGTAGAGGGCAGTCATTGGCTGTGGTCAGTATGACGCAGAGACCAGTGATTGGTTATTACTACGAAAGACAGATCAGAAACGAAACTGATACTGGTTTTTTCTTTACCGAGGATTCCCAGCCTGACGACGGGGAATATTCATGAGCATGTGAATCCATGCCAGACCCATGCTGGAGAACAACAGTTACAGGTAAGTAACTTGTTCCTTCATTATTAACTTTAACTATACATCATTATAGAAATATGTTGAGCAATAAGAGGATGGATTTAGTTTTATTGTCCCCATCCTGCATGCAAAGTCACAATAGCATCATGCAGATTAATGTGAGCCTAACAAATCCCCCTTGGGTAAAGCCATACTCATTATTTCATAAAGCCTGCAGCATTATGCAACCGTCTCGCACCTTATCACTCCCTCCCATGTACATTTCTAAAGGGACAAAAGTCCCTGCTAATAGTCCACCCTCCCTCCCATCAGTGCCTAATGGTTCACATTGAAATGATCTTGACACAGAGCAACTTGCGAGCCCCTCTGCTGCTGCCTGGAGCTCCTTGGGACATTGTCCTGGCAGAGGTTTCGGAAAGGGTAAGGTGTATGCTGCCAGGACAATTACTGTGCTGAGCAGGAATTACTCAGCACACATTGTCCTGCCAGGGGGACACCTTTCCTGTTTGGGCACCTTCATTGAGGTGCCGAACAGGAGAGGTGGCCCACTGACGAAAGTCCCGGTCAGGCTCTCAAAAGAGCCAGTGGGGTGGCTGCGTGCCCCCACCCAGCCCCCTCTCGGTACGCCACTGTGTCCAGGTGTTCTCCAGCCGATCAAGATATGAAGCTTTACAGTCCCTGGTGTCACATCTATGAGTTCATGAACCACCCTTGTGCATTTCACCCATCCTCCTGATTGAAGGGCTTTAACACACCACATAAGACTCCCTCCGTTAGGTTCTACACTTTTTTTGTCAAAATGTTATATTCAAGAAAGAGCGTGAACAGTAATTTCAACAAAGTGATACATTCTCATCATATACCGCCACAGATTCCTTACATAAATCAAGAAAAGCAACCTTTCAAATACAATTTTCCATCAAAGAGGCACTAATAAAAACAACCACAAACAGCAATACACAAGGAAAGTCGGTGGGTACAAGGTGTGTTTGTGACAGACAGCAACAGGAACATCGAAAAGACGGAGCACACTAATACAACAAGCATTAGCAATGCGAACAGTTTGGGCTTTTTTGTAGGCATGGCAAAGGCACTTGTCAGGCACAGTCATATTGGTATTAACTGCCCATTGGTAGTTGCAGGTGCAAAATGGTGGCAGTACCTGGGCATCTAAGCAGTGCCCGGCAAGTTCCTAATATTATGCACAAGCCAAAACTGTTGGCTTTGCCAATGCTTGTGCTTAACAGGACTTCAATGAAATAAACACAGAGTGCTTATAAATGAAGTGGCTGAATGCAGACCTGGCTTCAGCATTTTTATTACACCAGTAGCGTGTTTACAGCAGCAATTAAGTCTGCAAGCTGTGTGACGCTCCTCATATGCCGACACCTGAAGGGTTTCTATCAAAGAGGCTGATACCTTAAAAGTAGGTACTGGGACAAGGAAAGGGACATGGAGGTAATATGCCTGAGAGATATGTTTAGAAATGAGCATTTCTATACATAAAGTTGACTTACGACTGTGCCGGCCCGGTAACAGTGGTGCCGGTAAGCCTACCGGCACTGTTGTTACCGGACCGGCACAGTACGACTCTGTGGGCAGGTGCCGTCCCGCCCGCAGAGTTTCACGGAAGCACCAAAACCGTTATTAACAGTGACGTTGCTTCCTTGGTCCCCATTCCCATTGAGTCCTATAGGACTCAATGGGAATGGGGATGAACAGAATTTCTGGCGCCTAACTTCCCGGCCACCGGGGTTGTAATACCTTGGTGTTACCGGGAAATCAGGTGCTGGTAATTTTTGTCGGTCTGGTGGCAACCCGCCGGTTTTACCGGCAGGGTTACCGCCAGACCCGTAATGAGGCACATAGTCTTGTTATTGTTAACAAGATACAGTATTATTCTTCATAAAGTACCTATGCTGCTATCACACCCGGCTGGTGTGCATAGTGTAGTTCACTCCACAAGCAGGAGAGCCCCATGGGAGCAACCTCTCTGCCTGCCGCTATGTGATTTTCTGTGCAGCGCCCTGCAACACCCTCATACGCCTCCTCGACCAAAAGCGGCGTGCCCTTGTGGCGTGGGGCAGAGCGATGCGGGCAACACAATATGCTGTGCAGAAACATCAACACAGTAAGCATACATGTTGTGCTTCTCACCCCTTACAGCATCTACAGGTAAGAAGGCCTCAATTCCGAACACAAGTGGGATACTGCTTTGGTGCATGGGTGCAGCAGGCATGCATTATGTTGCCTCCCTTTTATAATGGCCTGGGCTCAGGCCCTGAGTCAGGAGATAAGTGAGATGTTGTGCTGCTGCAAAGTGCCACCTCTTCTCTCCTGCATGTCCTTTGGTCTCACGTCCTTAGTTCAGAAGCTGTGCATGAGAGGAGTACTGTACTGATGTATTCCTCTTTTGTGCAGATCAATACAGAAGCCCTGCCGGATTATTTGTCAATGAGTAGGATTGATACAGCCTTCCCTTTCACACCCAACTGCTACAAGCTTGTTAAAGCATGTTCGCTGCTTCTAGTGCAGTTCTTGTTGTAATCCCCTGGTTTAGCAAAGTCTTCCATACCAGATGATACTCTTACAAAGTGGAACTGTTCCTATTTCATCAACCTTGCGGCCGTGGAGGCTGCCAATGTTGTCAACGCTGTGAGGTCTCATTAGAATATGTTTCACCATGAAAATATTTGAAATAAATAAAATAAAAATTGTACCTACTGCTCACATGGAGATCACGGTAGCAAGTGTATTAATCCTCTCCACAGCAATATTACCAGTCTAGCTATCTTATAAGCTGTGTATATCATACATTTGTTAAGAAGGATATGCATACAGCAGGTGCAGGCAGTATGTAAAAACAGATTAATTGGCATGCTTATTAATGTCGTTCAAGGGTGCCCCAGTGATTGGTGGTGTTCCACAGGTGGGGATTATATTTATAACATGTGTTTATCCCTTCTATGATGATTTTCTGGATGCCATATTGGGTGCTGAAATAGTGTTTGTCTTTATCTCTCTCTACCTGTCTCTCTCACACAATCTTGGACAAAACACCCTCCATAAACTAAATGTACTCTTGCCACTTCAATAATACACCTTGACCATTAACCTCATATAATTTCATTGTCTTTGATAGACCCTGAAAGTATAAAAGGTGCAGTATAGAGGTGTTCCTCCAATCTCTGTGGTGGGGACTCAACCCACAGAACAACCTTACTGGCTCAACAGATGGCTATAGTCGGCCATGGTCCACAATTGCTGTCCATGATCGGCAAGACTTGACCAGGATTGGCGATGCTTGGCAATGGTTAGCTATGATTGGGGATGGTGGGCCATGGTTGGCAGTGATTGACTTGGGGATAGGCATCTGTGGTTGGTTTGTACGCTGGCGAAAGTCAGCAATGGCCAACTGTGTTTGGCAATGGTCGCCTGCTGTCTGATCCTAAAAAACCTTTGGTAATATGAATAATGCAAAATGCAAAACCTTTTAACTGCAGATAACCAAAACAAAAGATATTTCAGCCAAACAAAAGCCAGACTCTATATCTGCCTCTGCCAACCCTTATGTCATTCTTTTGCCTACTTGGCGCTTATCTGATAAGGTTTCATTTTGGAAACGCTTTCAAATTGTGTCCCGATCCAAGATGGAGTCAATTCAGAAGGCTTATCGCATTGCAATTGTTTGTATTGCGGAACGTTAGTTTGCCTTGCGACCTCGTGTTTTCTACTTGTTCCTGGTTCCTGTAAAGACAAATTCCCAGAATAACAAATTTACCTGGAACGTCTTCTCAGCACCTTGTTTTTTTTCCCCCTCAAGGTTTTTTTCCCCCTGGGACTTGGCTCCCGGGGCAGCCGTCGTGCTTACCTGTTATCCTGTAATCGGGTTGCATGGTGGCTACCTGAAAGGACAGGCCTTACCTCTTCTCAGCAAAGGAGTGCAGAAGCAAAGAGGTAAGGACTGAACCTGACACCTTATCTCCTAGTCATCATTTAGGGCATTCATTTAGGCTCACATGCAGAGGGGAACTAAACCACCACCTCATGGAGACAAAACTTAAAAATTCAAATGTAATCGGTACTCAAATAATTCTACTAAAATAAAAAGTCAAATAAAAAATTAATCAAATAAGAGATAAAAGTAAGTTTGAGTCCCTGTAATATAGCCAGGGGTCTTAATGTCTCTGTTGCAGAGATATGCTTGTATCCTACGGGTCCGAATTTCCCATTCCCGGTTAGATTGCACAAAGGGTTAATATGCCTGCTCTGATTTGTCTGTTACATGCACTGCACATACCTACCATTCTAAACAATGGAAGAGCTGTGGCCCCTGCAGCCCACCCCTGAAAAACTGAAAAATATATTACGATTTGTTCCTCATAAAAACAAATGTCCCTTCTTCTGGGTGCTCCAGCACGGGAGCAGGACTTTTTTCATTTAAATAGGGCACTGCTGCTACACCAGAATGGGACAGCCTTTGAAAGACTGCCCATGCAGGTGTGGCAACGGCTCACTATTTAAGTGATAAACTCTCGGCTCGTACATAGCAGCTTGGAGCTTTTCATTTAAATAAGACGTTGCTGCTAGACCAGTAAGTACAGGTTAGCTTCTGAAAGGCTTCCCTGAGCTAGTGTGGCAGCGGTTCCCTATCACCCACCAGATACAGAGGGACGCCCTAAGGCAGACCGGGTTTACAGCCGCCCGTCTGCCTCATGAGGTAGAGCTTTCTGAAGTGGTTCGTAGCAAGGTTCTGGACCAAACTGGGACTTACCTGTACTTCAGAGACCTATTCTAGAATCAGAAGACGCTGCTCTAGTATTTGTGTGAGTGGGTGGGGGCTGTGCATGGGGGATGTAGCCGCTTCCCTCGTGTGCTGAGGAAGGACACATTGAAACGATCAGCGAGGGATCCTAGCATGCTCAGTGTCCCAAAAACGAGTCTGTTTGTGTTGTAGCTGAAGACTGTGATGGGAGGCAGACCTAGTTCTCAGTTGTCAAACCCTCAGAGGAAGCCACTCCCCAGGGTTATGATCAAGCTCAGTGGGACAACTTGTCAACTAACTGCCAACTCACCCTAGTTTTGCCCAGATAAAATTCCCTTTCACACTTTCCCTTCAACATAAGAAACATACAGTAGTCACTGAGTGGCCGATTAAAGCTTGCAACCTATGCCTGTTTAACCGCTGTGAGAAACCTGAAGGTGTCACCCTGGCTAAATCCCAGAGATCTGTTGTCCAGGTGGCCAGGACATGGCCATCGCTATTGGATCCAGTTCCGGTGGGTGGACTAGTGAGGGAGGATCACCTGGATGGGGTGTACTCGGGGAGTGGAGTGGGACACTGACGGGTGAGACGTGGTATCCCCCTTCCTTCAACACCTTTTCCCCATCCTCTTCCATAGGACATTCAAAAACACTGCCCCTCCTTTTCCGACACAAACACTTTCGCACAACATGAAAGACAATGGACCTGACTTGTCCCAATACCATAGTCAGGCAAAATTCAGGCAATTTATCAGAATCACACACACCTGACGGCCCTTTCCCTTCCCCAGAGGGATAAAAAGGGGAGCAAGAGAGCACAGAGAGCACAGTACGAGCGAGGCAGACCGAACAATGAGACAGCTATCAAGACCAGGCAGTTCAAGAGGAGGAGAAAGGTGACAAACATCGAGAGGCAGACGACGAGAGACACAACCTTGCCCTTCTTGACAAAACCCAGCGAAACCTCTGCAAAAGGAATCGTAAGACCGAGGACAATAGCCCAAGTGTCCTGCAGCAGATGTCAAAGGTACACAGAGTGTATTGACGCTGATAAGCTGGATCGAGGGAGACTCCTGCTACCATGGTACCGGCCTTGACTCCAGTTGCGAAGAAAGTCAAGCTGTTCATCACAGCCAGTGAGTCGAAGGGAAAACTGATAAGAACCGGGCTGTGGGGAATGAAAGTTGCAAAGTGGCAAAGTAAAAGAAGTTCAAAGAAAAATTGGAAAGGGGAGACCAGCTGCAGAAGGGGACCAGCACCACGTGGGTGCTGCTTCGAGAAACTCTGGTTGACTCTGATTGATCCCTGAGTGAAACTACAGATACCAGAAGGCCATAGGAGAGCCGTTGAGATAGCTCAAAGTGGTCATACAGGAGGTCAAGCTAAATCCCTGTACAGTCGAAAGCCTTTGACATAAGAACTATAAGAAAGCAAGGGAAGTAAGGAACAAGTTATGGGTCTGGCATGGATTCACATGCTCATGAATATTCCCCGTTGTCGGGCTGGGAATCCTTGGTAAAGAAAAAATCAGTTCAGTTTCAGTTTTGTTTCTGAACTGTCTTTCTACTTGTAACCTATCACTGGTCCCTGGGTCATACTGCCCCCAACCAATGACTGCCCTCTACCTAAGCCCCTCCTCTGGCAGCCATCTTCAGATTTGGTAGCACGTAAAGTGGCAGTAGGACCAAGAGAAGAGCCGCAGAGGGGTTGGAGAGAGGGTTTGCATGTGAATCCATGCCAGACCCATGCTGGAGAACAACAGTTACAGGTAAGTAACCTGTTCCTTCTCCAGCATGGGGTCTGGCATGGATTCACATGCTCATGAATACAAGAATGCATAGCAGTACACACATGCACAACCAAGGGAGGTGGCAAGGCTCAACATTAAGCATTTCAACAACTCAACATTAAGCATCTCTTACCTCCTCACCAGGCTCACCTTCAGGCGAACAGGTTGCCTGCAATGCATGGCCGACTCTGGACTCCTCCCTGGAATCCCGGTCGACGCAGTACAATTTCGTGAAGGGGTGCATCGACCTCCATGTAGTAGCCCTGCAGATGTCCAGCAGGGACACACCAAACAGGAACGCCATGGTAGAAGCAATCGCTCTGGTTGAATGGGCTCTCGGACGGCCGGGCAGCGGTCGGTTTGCCAACCGGTGACAGTGCATGATGCAGTGCATGATGCAGCCAGAGAGCCATCTGGAAATGGAAGCCTTCGAGAGGGCCTTCCCTTGGTTCACAGGTCCAAAGTTCACAAACAGCTGTGATGTCTTCCGAAAACTCTTTGTGCGGTCCACGTAGAACTTCAGCGCTCTAGCCACATCCAGCGAGTGCAAAGTCCTCTCAGCCGGCGACGAAGGTGACGGGAAGAAAACAGGTAACACCAAAGGCTCGTTGAGATGGAAGTCCGACGGCACCATGGGCATGAAGGAGGGGTGCATCCTCAGCACTACCCTCGTCTCGTGGAATGTCCGGTATGGAGGTTTACAGAAGAGGGCCTGGATCTCTCTCACTCGTCGTGCAGAGGTGATGGCCACAAGAAATGCTGTCTTCCACGACAGGAACTTCAATGGTGCCGAATGCAGAGGTTCGAATGGCAGCCCCATGAGCCTGTTTAGCACCACGTTGAGCTCCCACGCCGGGGCCGGGAGCTTCACCGGTTGGAACAACCGGAACATTCCTTTCATGAACTCCTTCACCAGGCGATGAGACCACAGAGATGACTGCCCCGGAGATCTGGTGTAGCGGGAGATAGCCGCCAGATGGATCTTGATGGAGGCATGTGCCAGCCCTGCCTTGGCCAGCGGTAGCAAGTACGGCAGCACTTGAGGGGCCGTAATATGCAGAGGGTTAATCTTCTGTGCACAGCACCAGACAGAGAACCTCTTCCATCTGTGTCCATAGCACTTGAGAGTCGAGGACGCCCCGGCCTTTGCAAGCACCTCCTTGCAGTCCACCAGGTTATCGTACCCTCCGAACTCTAGTGCTACAGGAGCCAGGCCTGCAGGTTCAGCAATCCTGGGTCGTGATGGAGGCTGGCGCCTCCATCCCTGGCGAGAATATCCGCGTCCGTCGGTAGTTTGACCGGGGCGACGCTGACATGTCCAAAAGATCCGGGAACCAGATCTGCCTCGGCCACGCCGGTGCGACGAGGATCGCATACAGGAACAGGCCGTCCCAGGAGAATGAGAAGGCATCGCCCATGCTCCCCGGCTGGGGAAACCTGCTGGCGAACCTCCGGCACTTGGCATTCGTCGCCGTCACAAATAGGTTGATCTGGGGATTGCCCCATCGTCGGAATAGGAGATCCACTTGATCCTGCCAAAGCTCCCACTCGTGGCACGAGCGCAGCTCCCTGCTCAGTGAGTCGGCGATGGTTTTCTTTGTTCCTGCCAGATGGAAGGGTACCAGGAACCTCCCTTGGGCAACGGCCCAGTGCCACAGATCCTGCACTTCCTTGGATAGGGCTGGGGATCTGGTGCCCCCCTGCTTCCTGATGTAGAACATCGTGGTGGTGTTGTCGGTGAAGACCTTTACCACCTTGCCCTTGAGGGACGGAAGGAACGGCCTAAGGGCCCAGAACATGGCTCGGAGCTCCAGGACGTTGATTTGTAGTGACCTCTCCTCCGGGAGCCAAAGGCCTCTAGCGTGGAGATCTCCGGTGTGCGCTCCCAATCTTTCCAGGGAGGTGTCCGTCATCACCGTTTCCTGATGTGCCGGGGTCTGGAAGTCCATGCCCGCCGCTACATGCGCGAGGGTGCCCCACCACCGGATCGCTTAGCGGAAAGTCTCGCAAAGTGAGATCCTGTCTTTGAAGCTGCTCGCTGCTTGCATCCAACAGGCGTCAAGGAACTCCTACAGCATCCGCAACCTGCATAGGCGCACGCAGTAGATGCACAATGACATCATGCCGAGTAGGGACTTGATGGACCTCACACTGGCCACGTCCATGGTCAACAGCCGTTGTACCTTGCCCAAGATGGCCGTCGTCCATTCCTCTGACGGCGAAGCCAATCGCGCCACTGTGTCAAGTCTGGCTCCCAGGAACAGGGCGTCTTGCGACGGTACCAGGTGGGATTTCATGAAGTTGATCGAGAATCCCAGATCTGTGAGCAGTTGGACGGTCTTCGCTGTGTGATCGACGGTGAGATTCCTTGAATTTGCTTCGGATGAGCCAATCGTCCAGGTAGGGGTAAACGTGGATCCCCTGCAGGCGCAGCCACGCCACCACCGGTGCCAGGCACTTGGTGAAGACCCTGGGCACCGACTTCAATCCGAAGGGAAGGGGCTTGAACTGATAGTGTTGTCCTTGGACCACGAATCGTAGGAACTATCGATGTCCTTTGAGAATGGGGATGTGGAAGTAGGCATCCTCCAAGTCCAGCGACGATAGGAAGTCACCTTCCTACAGCTGTCCCAGCACGTGCTGGAGGGTGACCATCCAGAATTTCTGGGACTTGATGTATTTGTTTAGACGACGAAGGTCCAGGATGGGTCGCCAACCGCTGGTCTTCTTTCGGATTTGGAAGTACCGCAAGTAAACTCCGGAGCCCCAGAGCCTCTTCGGAACAAGTTCTATCGCGCCCTATTTCAGCATTGCTCGTGCCTCCAGAAGTAGCTGTGGGGCATGGTTTTCCTTCCCACAGGTGGTAGACGGGGACACTTTCTTTGGATTTCCAGAGTGTGCCCGCAGCCCAGCACGTCCAGCACCCAACGGTCGGTGAAGATGGACTCCCACACGTTGATGAATTTTGCCAGCCGGCCTCCCACCGGGGTGCTTCGGTGGGGGCCCAATGCCGCGGCCTGTTCAATCCTGCTTTCGCCGAGGCCTTGGCCTCCCTGGCGACGACGACATCCTCTGGCCTTGCCGTGGCCTCTGTAGGCCTCCTGTGACGATGAACGGGCCGATTGGCGGTACGACGAGGAACCGCCACCAAATCCTTTGGAGGCACCTTGAGACTTGCCTCCGGAGGTCCGCAAGGGCATCCGTCATTGTTGGAGAGAACCCAAGGCCTGGGCCGTCTCGGTGTCCGCCTTGATGGCCTGCAGTGACTCGTCCACTGCCTTGCTGAACAGGTTGTTCCCGTCGAAGGGCATGTCCTGTACCCTGGTCTGCACGTCCTGATGGAAATCGGTGGCCTTAAGCCAACCGCGCCGACGAAGGCAAACGCCATTGCCCATCTGGCGAAAGCCGGTGACGCCGATGTCCGTGGCCATCGTGATGGCTTGGTCCGAAGCCACCTCCCCTTCCTGCAGGATTTCAAGGGCTTCTGCTCTCTTGTCGTCTGGGAGGAAGTCCAGGAAGGGAGCGATCTTGAACCACAGCTCCCTGTCGTAGCGCGCCACGATCGCGAGTGTGTTGGCTGCTTTGATGGTCGTCGCAGCCGACGAGATGACTTGTCGCCCCTTGGCGTCCAGCTTCTTCCCCTTGCCGTCCGGTGGGGAAGTGGAAGTTGATCCTGTCGCCCCTGCCGATTTCTTCTTGCCCGCTGCGCAGACCACCGAATCCAGGGACGGCTGAGCTCTGGAGGCACATCAGGCGGAATCTGGGACCCGGTACTTCTTCTCATAACGGTCCCTCTTCGCAGGAACCGTGGACGGGTTCTTGAGTAGCGACAGTCCTTCGTCCCAGATGTCGTCTAGTAATGGTACTGAGAGGACGGTCTTCCTCTTGGCCTCCCGTCGCTGGTAGAGGAAGCCCTCTTTCTTCTGTTCTTCGGGACAAAGTTGGAAGAGCTCCGAAGCCCTGGCGATCATGGCGTGGAAAGAGCCAATTTCGTCGGGAGGCGAGGCTCGGGCAGGAGGTGATGGGAGATCCGTCCCGTCGTCACCACTGTTGTCGTCCGTCACTGCCGTCTCCGTTCCCGTCTCATCCCTCAGTGGAGGGGAAGGAGGTGAAGGCTGGACAGGAGGGGGAGGATGGATTCGCTGTCACTTCTTCGGTGGGCTTCCCTACAGTCCATGCACCACTGGATCGTCCGCTGGGGTTAAGGGCAATCTTGTCCTTATCTCCGTACACAGGGCCTGGATAGCCATCAAGATTGCTCCTGAGTTGTACCTTGGCATAGGCACCAGTTGCAACGGGAGCGACGGCTGGGGAGTAGGGTCCTCCGTCTCCTCCACGGTCTGCGGCTCCTCGTCGGCTCCACTGTCGCTTTCTACGTCTGCCTCGTCGGGATCCCTCCCGTAGGACCGGACTTGCTCGAACCTCTTGTCCAGGATCTTTGCGACGCCAGCCAGCTCATCTTCAGAGGGTGGTCTCTGTGTCCGTTATGGCTACAGTGCCCCCCCTCTTTCTCCACCCGGGGTTTCACGGGGGTCTTATCGATAGGCTGAAAAGAGGATTCCCTCTGAGGTGGCAGGGAAACTCTAGGCCCGGAAGTCGTCTCTACTGGGGTAGCCTCCACATGCTTCTCCATGGCCGCCACGACTCCTTCGATCGAGGCCTTAGCCGGGTGAATCAGGGCCTTTGCGACTTTGGCCATGCCTGAGGCCTTCACCTTGGGGGGAGGGTCGCTGCCTCGCTCCCCCTCAGCTGTCGCCGTTGGGATCGACCGAGGTTTTCCCCTCCAGCCAGTTGGTGAGTCGGGTACGACGATCCCTCATTGTCTGTTCAGACATGTTCTTACAAAACGCACAGTCCTTCTCCACGTGCGATTTGTCGTTGTGAAGGCAGTAGAGGCACCGGGAGTGCTCATCTTCCTTGAAGACATTCTGTAGTCTGCATCCAGGGCAGCTTCTGAACAGCTTGGGTCCTGGAGTCGTGTTTCCCTTGTCCTGCGCCATGACCACGCGGTGTAGGCCTCAAAGGTCTTCCGGGATCCTTCGAGAAGTGAAAACCTGACGAAAATTCGCCCTTGAGGGGCGTAGAAAATTCCAAAATGGGTCCCCGTTGATCAGAAGTAGAATCGGTGGAGCTTAAGTCTCGATTGACCGAAAAAATAAGAGTCAACTCTTCGAAAAATCGCAAAATGCAGTAAAAGCTTGAGAGCTATAGCACGAGGACTCTTGAACGTGCGGTAAAAATCTGAAGATAGCTGCCAGAGGAGGGGCTTAGGTAGAGGGCAGTCATTGGTTGGGGGCAAAATGACCCAGAGACCAGTGATTGGTTACTAGTAGAAAGACTAGTCAGAAACGAAACTGAAACTTATTTTTTCTTTACCGAGGATTCCCAGCCTGACAACGGGGAATATTCATGAGCATGTGAATCCATGCTAAACACCATGCTGGAGAAATCCTGCAAACATTGAAAGTAAATGTGAATGTGAAGTTGGCCAGAGTGAACCTGGAAGAGTGATGCTGACTAAGAGGGGACAAAGTCTAAAGTCCCAAAAACAGTGCTTTGACAAACGTGAACCTGGTAGAGGGATGTCCACTATGAACTGTTAGAAAAGACATTAAGATTTGGGAACCAAGAGAAAGCCATAGTGAACCTGGTGGAGGGAGGCTGAAAGCAAAGAGGGGTCTGCGCCCGGAAGAGCGGGACCCAGGGGTGAAGCCATCACCCGAAAAATAAGCCACAGTGAACCCAGTGGAGGGAGACTGAAAGCAACGAGGGGTCTGCGCCCTGAAGAGGGGGGACCAGGAGTGAAGCCATCCCCTCAGGAATACGTAGAACAGAACTTTGCATTTGTTAGTCATTTTTGTAAACCTATCAGGCCCTCGGAAACAGGAGACTCAACCACTGAAGGCCTTGATATCGATAGGAACTGTTTTAGGATCCAAGCCCAGAAGAGGGGGTTCCCGGGGGTGGAAGTCATCACCCAAGACCCACTGAAAGAGGACTGTATATATGATTTGTGGAAAGCGATTGGTACCTGAAAAGGAACTTTGTGTTTGTTATTTTACTCACCCTAGAAGGCAAGAGACTTTTTGAAGATAAAAGAGACTTGGCCATCGAGGCTCCTGATCAGCTAAAACAGAACTGTCGTCTCATGCTGGGAGAGCCCCAGACTGTGCTGTGCTCCAAGATCCCACCTTACCCCGTGCTCAAAACGTGGGGAAGGAAGACCCAGGCTACCATATCCTGGCATATTATTTGTGAACACTTCTTTCTTTTTTTGAAAACTATCCCACACCGTTTTTCTATTAGTTGGAAGGCTTGGTAATAATTTTCTTAGTATAAGCCCTTTTTCATTTGACACAATGCCACTAGGACTGCCTTATTTTCATTTGATGGTCGGCGCTTGCTCCTATCTTAGATTTAGGTTTAGATTAGGCATTTTTCCAACCTGCATACAGTTTAATAAACACCCTTGAACGGTGATCACTTGTGTCTGTCTTTACTGTTGCCACCATGAGTTCCTTACACCGCCCTCCCCCTTTTTCTATCTGCCCCCTCATCCACAGAACTTCCTGACAAGAGTTCATATCTGCCAACTAGATATGTGCCACCACACGTAGTGGGTCTATAGGCGGCACAATTAGTGGGGTATTTCCTGGGCTTCAGGATTAGCGTAATCATGGCTTCACCATAGAAGGAGGGGGGGAGCCTTGCTGGAAAGCTTCTTGCCAGACTTTCAACAAGTGCATGGACACTTTAGGACTAAATTCGTTAAAAAAAATACAGCCGTTAGACCATCCGATACCAGGACTTTTGAGGTGGGTAGCGCTGCAAAGGCATTCATTATATCCTTTTCCGCGATTGGGGCATTTAAGAGTATAGAGTGCTCTGATTTAACTTGCGCATTGGCATATCAAATATGTTTGCTTTGAGTTCCATAGGGAATTGTGTATTCTTCCTAGCATACAGTGTCTTGCTAGAAGTATGAAACATATACACTAAGTCACTCAGATCTGCCATAAGTGTCCCTTCATCGTTCAATATGGTCGCTATGTTAGAAGGCCCCCGTTCAGAATGCAAAACAAAAGAGGTGATGGCTGGAAGGTTTAGAATTTATCATAACTACTGGCATTGCTCTGGGCCACCCTCCAGACCATTGTTCTTTGCCTGCCAAGCCATTACAAAAGGGGAAAGACCATATGCAAATCAGGCTTGGTCCCACCCCAAAAGGGGCAGTCTAGCCTGAACTACTAGGTCAGATCCCTTCTGCACAAGACCACAAGCATCCACAAACATGTTTTGGTCTTGTTAAGACTCATCAGTGAGGAGTAGTTTGGGTCTCTCGGCCCAGCAGTCACAGGACCCATGTCTGGGCATACGCGTCCCACTCGGGGTGACTACAGCAAAACAAAAGAGGTGATGGCTCTTTCAGAACACAACAGTAAGGCTAGTAAGCGGCAGGTCTTCCGTCCTCTCCATATTTCGGGTCTGTGTCTGGGTAGAAACTAATTTCACCTCCTGATCTGCCAGTGAGCGGAATTGGTCCAGTTGAACTTTTATGGATGGAAGCAGGATGTTATTGCTGGACCTGATCCATTTCAATCTCAAGTTGTCTGATCTCTACCTCGAGTTCTGTCAAACTCCTCCTTATGGCCTTATGGATGGACTCCACTCTCTATGCCTATGCAGCATGAAGATAAACCTTGACTGTGTCCCATATAGTAGATATTCAGGGGGACCAAGGCGATATTATTTAAAAAAAAAGGTGTTAATGACCACGTTGATGTCACTTTTAAACACTACATCCGACAGTGCATGCAATTTAAAAGGCCAGAGAAGTTGCTCAATCACATTCTCCTCAAGAAGAAATGTCCACAATAAGCGCGGGTGTTCTGATAGAGTCCTAAGGAGCAGAATACACTCCCGAGACCTATGTAACAGTCCCGTCCCGATTAAGATACATTCAATCCGTGACTGTATTTCATGGACTGAAGAGTAATATGAATATTCCCTATCACTTCGATGGAGTGTCCTCCACAGGTCTAAAAGCTCAAAATCATACATGCCCTTGTGAATCTCCTGTACAGACAATGAAAGAGCTCTAGAAACTCTGCTGGATCTACCTAGGGAGGTGCTTAAAGGTGTTGAAATCTCCAGCCTCTATAAACTGGGTATGAAGATGATTAGCACATTTACTGATGTTTTTGCTGCCTATGCTCATAGCTATGCTATGCTATAAGCGTGGAGCGGAAGTGAAGTCGAGGCACAAGTGATTATTGGTGGGGGACTGTTAGCCTTTCCAGTCTGTTTTTGCTGCCTGTGCTCATGTGAGGTGGAGGAGGAGGAGCATTTAACCCTAACACGAGCGCGGAGTGCTGCACAGAGGTGAAGTGGAGGCACAAGTGGTTATTGGTGGTTCGTGGTGGAGCGGCATGGAGGGGGTTACTCCAGTCACCAAGGTCTGCAAGTAAGTCAACAACCCATTACCATTTGTTTCTTATGCACTGGCGCATGCCGGAAGGTCCCACTGTATAGTCACCATTTAGACATTGACATTTTAGCGGTCGGTTTACTCTTTTTAACTAATTTTATAATGGCTCAATTTTACTGTTCTTAGGTGCATTTCCACCATGGTGAAAAGAAAAGCAAGGAATGATCGGAGACCGGGGGCGCTGGCAGAAAGGGCAAAACAACTAAACAAATTAAAACGGCCCAGGAGCTTGCCAAGGTTAAGCCCCATCTTTTGCCACACTCTCTTGATTCTTATTTGGAAAACATGGCCAGCAAAATAGTGAATCGAATTACTGTTACTGGAAAAGCAACATGGGATGCTATTTCAAGCTCAGGAGGGAATCCCAAAGCTAGCACCACTGAAAAAAATAGTTGTATTGAGGGGATGGGGGCTTTAGGGGGCACAGTGGTTCAGGCAATGGCTCTACAGGAACAGTTGCTTGGGTGTGTATACCTCAGGATCCTCTGCACCCTGGTACGGAGGCAGATAAGGAAGTAGAAGTAGAAGGGGAGGGGGTGAGACTAGGGATGGGGGACCGGATGGTGAGTGTTAGAGGTTACAGTTTATCATATTAGAAGTTATTATATTTAAATGATGGGCTTGTGTGTGCAATACATCTGATCCATAACTTGGTTACTGTTGTCATAATATGTTCACTGACATCACCTCCTGGAATGTGAAGTCTCAGCATCTGGGGGACTCCACATTCCACTAGGTCAGATTGGAAGATTTCCCCTGGCTGGGGGTCGTTGCTGTTACTCATGGGGAATCTTACTAGAAAAGGTGTGTTGTTTGATTGGGATGAGAAGTGTATGAAGGAGTTTACAGACATTAAACAGGCTGTGGTGAATGCCCCTGTGTTGAGCAGTTTTGTAGAGTCAAGGAACACTTTGTTATTTGTGGATGCAAGCAACTATGGATTGGGTGGTGTTCTCATGCAGGACTATGGCTCGGAGCTTTATACTGTGGCGTTTGCCTCGAGAACTCTTAAGGAAGTTTAACGTTGGTACTCTGTTGTTCAGAAAGAGGTGTTGGCATCTGTCTGGGGTTTGGAGAAATTTAAAAGAAATTTATGGGGATGAGAGTTTACTATTTGCACTGACCACAAACCATTGGTAGGTACATTTTCTAAGGGTGGTCTCGAAGGTGTGTCCAGACGCATCATGAAGTGGGTGAGCAGTTTACAAGGTTTACAATTTGTTATGATGCATGTGCAAGGAGAAAATAATGTGGTTGCAGATGCGTTGTCGATGTCTGTGATGAAAACAGTAGAGAGTGGGGAAGGTACTGTACATGAGGAGGAAGAATCTGAGGGACTCCACATTCCACTAGGTCAGTTGAGAAGATTTCCCCTGGCTCGGGGGTTATTGCTGTTAATAACTCAATAAAGAGTTAATTATAACTTTCCGCAGTGTGGACCCATCATTATATGGCATATGTGGTGGACATGTCACAAAGTGCGCACATATTGGACAGAAGTGTTGAGCTGGATCAAAGAGGTGGACGGAGGATCCCACCCACTAGACCCAATCTTAGTATTATTTGGACTTGAAAGAAGGGATGAGCGGTTGGACAAGCTTCCGCACCTGTCACATTGTTTACCTTTAGCGGCCAGAGCCTGTCGAGCTAGAACTTGGAAAAGGACGTGCCTCCCCATGAAGAAAGAATGGGTGGCAGTGGCCAGAGATATTTATCTTATGGAAAAGATCACAGAAGCTATACAGGGATCCAGCATTCTGATAGAGACTGAACTGCTCGGGTTCTATAGTGCTTTTAGTAACATGGAAAGTACAGGTTGAAATTCCCGGAGAACAGTGACTCGGCCCCGCCAAATAGTTAACTTGGAAAACACAGACTTTAATTCAGAGGAATCGGCCCATTGCCAACGATCTAGTGCCCAGTCGGGACTGCTGACAACCGATTGAACAGTATAAGTGAAAGCAGCGATCAGAGACTGTGCCTTTGAAGGGGGAGGGGAGGCTGCATACGCCAGGGAATTATCTAATTTTGTTTTGTATAAAGTTTATAGGGACACAAGTCCCTTTCATGTTTGCTCCGAAGGTTCTCTGTTGTTTCATAAAACTAATTAAAAAAAGAAAATTAAAAAAAAACACAATGTCATTCTCCTGCAAGTGACCTGGGCCTTGGAGACCACACTATTAGAGGGCTACACATCGTAGGGGATCTCAGCGAAAAAAATGCTACAGTAAAATGTTATGGGGGTCTGGCCATTTTGATTAAAGCCTCCCTAACCTGTAGGTTTAGGGTAGTGGAGACTAACATGGACTACCTACAGGTGCTCCGTATTTTACCCTCTAGGGGGGAACCCGTTAATCATTTTGAACCTCTATAACAGCCCCCATAAGGCTGAGGCAGACAGGTTAGCCAAAGTCAAGGCGTTTATTGTTGAATTATTTCTAAACAGGAGGAATCGTAATGTGCAATGCATATGGGGAGGAGATTTCAACCTCAAAATGGGTGTAGGTCTGCCAAAGGATCTGTTAGATCCGCTGGAGGACTGGTCACTGAACATCCCCTTGCCCACAAGGAAATATGGATGGGTGTGTGCAAAGGGTCTCCAAATGTGTTTATGGCTCATCGAATAGGGGCTGCGCACGGTAAATGGACGCAAAGCACCCGATATACCAGGTAACCTTACCTTCAATAATCACCAAGGTTGGAGGGGGGTGTGGCCAGCAAGCGGGCAATGAGGACGTGATTCCTCGCTGCTCCCAGTCCGCCAGCTAGATCCTGCCTTTATCCTGACAATTCATGTTGTTAAACTCACGAAAATAGCTTCCAAAAGCGACGGAACCCTTCTGCAACGGGTCGCTGCACTATGGACCTGAACCGACGTGTGGTTCTGGAGATACGCGCTGTGGAATCCAGAAGGGGCTGACCACATATGACAGACAAGATGGCCGCAGGGACTGCGAACTAAGAGGAAGGTGCGCATTACGTTAAAGGCTCCACTGAACCAAGCGCCCCGGGACGCAACTACCATCACATCGCTGAGGCCAAAAGCAGGAAGACTAAACACTGATCCCGACCCCAAACAGCACTGCGGGTAGGCGGCGAGCGCGCCCATGAAAGCAGGCGGGCACTGGCATCCCCTGCTCCGATACGAGGTGGAGCAACCCTGTTTGAGGACGACAGAGAGGACCAGCCGACGTTACGATCCTGATCACTGCAGCGACAAGGTGAGCCGCGCTATGGGATCTCCAAGTGCCAGCGAGGCTCGGCTCCTACCTGCTGCCCCGGCGGTCGATGGGGCGGTCCCATCTGAGGCTACGAGAAGCTGCTGTGGGCCCCTGGGAACGACGCAACCCGAGCTAGCAGACGAACCGAGGAAGGCTGCCTGAAGGCGCTCCGGTTGCAGGAGAGCCAGGCCGACAGCGAAGCGAGCAGCGCCTGCGACAAGGAGTGAGCGGGGGCAACCAAATTAAACTCGTCTCCTACCCAGAGACGGTGCGAAGAAGCTAAACTGCTTACCAACAACGATACGCAGCAGAATTATCCCTGGACCCCAACCGCTCACAGTGGGACCCTGAAAGTGGAACGTGACACGTGGATTGAAACACACGTTCCACAAAGCAACCGAGAATGGAAGGTAAGCTGCCTACGCTGAGGGCATGGCTGTTATAAGGTGAATGAGAACTGCGCACTGAATCTACAACGCTCTGAGCTCCCAATAAAGTAGTGATGTGGCTGAGCGCTGAGTGTCCAAGGTGAACCCAATAAGACTAATATCCTGTGAATACATCACCTAGCCGCCATAACACGCAGCAATAAACGTGGTTTACACACTTAAAATCGCTTGTGAGCCCAGACCGTTATCAAAAGCGACCACCTGCTGGGAGGCGAGCTTGTACACAACTGTTGCGCCGACCGGAGTGGCAGCACGCACTTCAGACGCTGCAGGGATTTGAGAGAGCAAAACAAAATTCTGATATCACCGGCCCCGATCAAAGACTACTACTGAGGACAACTGAAACGAGCATGTCTCCCAGGAAATGAGGCAACTGGAGTACTGGCCTGCTTGTCCGTGGCATGAAGCGGCAACAGGGCCCCTAATCCTGCACTGTACGAGTCTAAGACACACGTTTGAACTGAGACTAATAGAAACACCTCCTTCCCGAAAGATAGGGTGCCGACCGACCCAATCCTCAGGCCAACAAAGCAAAGGAGGGAGAAAGCATAGGTGATAACGCAGCGGACTTCTGGGAAGAAACCACGAAGTGGACAGTGCATATAAACCGTAAGAGAAACGAAAAGGAGGGAAGAGGTGTTAGAGATATCAACGGCACCTCTCTAGCGAGATAGAAGCCAAGGTTTGTGGCTCTGCCGTCTTCAGAGTACCGCAGCCGGGTGGTCACGGACAACACCATTTGGTAATAAACGCTGGACAGTGCACCTGCGAAGGCGAACAAGTTTCTCTGGCGAACCACTTGACCAGTATCCACAAGATCCTGAACCAAAAGCAACAACTGGATGGTGCCTTGCCAAATCGTTGCGCCCGAAGCGAGCAGCTCACTGACCTAAACAGCTGCACAAACATCGGCTGAGAGGGAATGGAGCAACTGCAAATCATCACTGGCTTGACCACCATGGGGAAAGACAGGGCAGAGAACGCGACCTGCAAAAATTCACGGCTCGTACTGGGGAGAGGGCCGCATGTCGGAAACAGAGGACAGCCTGAGGACTGTAAATCACCAAATGACCGGAGCGTTGGCACGCCTCAAGGCACTGGAAGAACGAGTGGAAGAGAGTGACGGCAGAGCAAGACGGAACAACATCTGGATCCTTGGATTGCCCGAAAAGTCTGAAGGCCCGAGCATGGAGCTATTCCTAGAGCAAGGGCTTGCGGATCTATTCGCTCCCAAGACCCTATCAAAATTCTTCTCAGTTGAACGTGCTCACGGCTTACCAACGGGCAGACAAATACCCGGAACTCCCCCGCGCACGGTAATAGCAAATCTCCTGAACTATAGGGATCGGGACGCCATACTGCAGATGGCCAGAACTAAGGGCCCCACAACATTTAATGGCCCCAGAATCGCCTTTTTCCCAGACTTCACCAGGGAGGTTCAGAAAGTGAGGCAGTCCTTCGACCCACTCAAGAAACACCTTCATGCTCTTCACATAAAATACGGACTTCTGTTCCCAGCACAACTGAAAATATACCACAATGGTACGACAGTGCATTTCACGGAACACAGAGAAGCGTGGATCTAGGCGGAAAGAAACCTAGAGGGTGACTGGAGGCCGAATCGGAGGCAAGACATCGACAGGAGTCGCCCACGACAAGAGAGAGCACCACCTGAGCTCCCACAACAGGAGATGCAAGCACTGCCAAATGGAGGCAATGACTTCTGGAAGAAATCTCATCCTTTTTTTGAAGGGGATACCAAATATAATGGCTAATATAGGGTTGTAATATTTGGTATCCCCTTGATGTTGAGGGGTAACATTTAGCAAATCACTGCTTTAACTATCACTTGCATTGGGGAGGGGAGTACATCATAAGCCTACACTGTGACAGCTTCTGGAAGCCAGCTCATCCTTTTTTTGAAGGGGATACCAAATATTACAGCTAATATAGTGTTGTAATATTTGGTATCCCCTTGATTTTAAGGGGTAACATTTAACAACTCACTGCTTGAACTATCCCTTGCATTGGGGAGGGGAGCACATCATAAGCCTTCACTGTGACAGCTTCTGGAAGCCATCCCATCCTTTTTTTGAAGGGGATACCAAATATAATGGCTAATATAGGGTTGTAATATTTGGTATGCCCTTGATTTTGAGGGGTTACATTTAACAACGCACTGCTTGAATAATCCGTTGCGTTGGGGAGGGGAGCACATCATAAGCCTTCACTGTGACAGCTTCTGGAAGCCATCCCATCCTTTTTTTGAAGGGGATACCAAATATAATGGCTAATATAGGGTGTACATTTGGTATCCCCTTGATGTTGAGGGGTAACATTTAACAAAACACTGCTTGAACTATCCCTTGCATTGGGGAGGGGAGTACATCATACGCCTACACTGTGACAGCTTCTGGAAGCCACCTCATCCTTTTTTTGAAGGTGATACCAAATATTACAGCTAATATAGTGTTGTAATATTTGGTATCCCCTTGATTTTGAGAGGTAACATTTAACAACTCGCTGCTTGAACTATCCCTTTCATTGGGGAGGGGAGCACATCATAAGCCTTCACTGTGACAGCTTCTGGAAGCCATCCCATCCTTTTTTTGAAGGGGATACCAAATATAATGGCTAATATAGTGTTGTAATATTTGGTATCCCCTTGATTTTGAGGGATAACATTTAACAACGCACTACTTGAATAATCCCTTGCATTGGGGAGGGGAGCACATCATAAGCCTTCACTGTGACAGCTTCTGGAAGCCATCCCATCCTTTTTTTGAAGGGGATACCAAATATTACAGCTAATATAGTGTTGTAATATTTGGTATCCCCTTGATTTTGAGGGGTAACATTCAACAACGCAGTGCTTGAACTATCCCTTGCATTGGGGAGGTGATTACATCATAAGCCTACACTCTGACAGCTTTTGGAAGCCATCTCATCCTTTTTTTGAAGAGGATACCAAATATGATCGTTAATATAGGGTTGTAATATTTGGTATCCCCTTGATGTTGAGGGGTAACATTTAACAAAGCACTGCTTGAACTATGCCTTGCATTGGGGAAGGGAGTACATCATAAGCCTACACTGTGACAGCTTCTGGAAGCCATCCCATCCTTTTTTTGAAGGGGATACCAACTATTACAGCTAATATAGTGTTGTAATATTTGGTATCCCCTTGATTTTGAGGGGTAACATTTAACAACGCACTGCTTGACCTATCCTTTGCATTGGGGAGGTGATAACATCATAAGCCTACACTGTGACAGCTTCTGAAAGCCATCTCATCGTTTTTTTGAAGGGGATACCAAATATTTCAGCTAATATAGTGTTGTAATATTTGGTATCCCCTTGATTTTGAGGGGTAACATTTAACAATGCACTGCTTGAATAATCCCTTGCATTGGGGAGGGGAGCACATCATAAGCCTTCACCGTGACAGCTTCTGGAAGCCATCCCATCCTTTTTTTGAAGGGGATACCAAATACTACAGCTAATATAGTGTTGTAATATTTGGTATCCCCTTGATTTTGTTTTGAGGGGTAACATTTAACAATGCACTGCTTGAACTATCCCTTGCATTGGGGAGGGGAGTACATCATAAGCCTACACTGTGACAGCTTTTGGAAGCCATCTCATCCTTTTTTTGAAGGGGATACCAAATATGATCGTTAATATAGGGTTGTAATATTTGGTATCCCCTTGATGTTGAGAGGTAACATTTAACAAAGCACTGCTTGAACTATGCCTTGCATTGGGGAAGGGAGTACATCATAAACCTACACTGTGACAGCTTCTGGAAGCCATCTCATCCTTTTTTTGAAGGGGATACCAAATATTACAGCTAATACAGTGTTGTAATATTTGGTATCCCCTTGGTTTTGAGGGGTAACATTTAACAACGCACTGCTTGAACTATCCCTTTCATTGGGGAGGGGAGCACATCATAAGCCTTCACTGTGACAGCTTCTGGAAGCCTTCCCATCCTTTTTTTGAAGGGCATACCAAATATAACGGCTGATATAGGGTTGTAATATTTGGTATCCCCTTGATTTTTAGGGGTAACATTTAACAACACACTGCTTGAACTATCCCTTGCATTGGGGAGGGGAGCACATCATAAGCCTTCACTGTGACAGCTTCTGGAAGCCATGTTATCCTTTTTTTGAAGGGGAAACAAAATATTACAGCTAATATAGTGTTTAATATTTGGTATCCCCTTGTTTTTGAGGGTAACATTTAACAACGCTCTGCTTGAACTATCTCTTGAATTGGGGAGGGGGTACATAATTTCTGTGCACTGTGACTCTGGGCCAGCCCAACGGGTGCTTGGGGCACCAACACACAATTGATGTGGCAGGGATCACCCTGATCGTCGTGGTCACACAACAAGACTGCAGCTGCCGTGGGCTTCCGGACAAGCAGCTGCTCTGCGATCACACAGAGGGCTAGTGGCCTGGAGGCACCCTGTTTCACATGCTGGTCTGGGGCACCCAGACCGTACCCAGACTAGCAGGGCCGCAGGCCTGTGATCACAAGGGGTAGGCCTGCAGGCCCTACACAATGAGACACAGAGACTGAGTGCCATTACATTTAGTCTACTACCGTGGTATTGCACGTGCGTGCGGAGGCTCCTTCTTCCAGTCAGGTATGAGGCTGTCATAACACATCCTTAGAGGGTGTGAGAAAAATGGGGCGAGACCCTCTTTCTTGTGAGGGGGCCTGACTCTAGAGGGTGTAGAGAGGAATGTCAAGAGAGGATTAGAGTCAAAGGCCTAGAACAATGGTAGACTTTGACTCTAATCCTCTCTTGACATCCTTAGAGGGGCAATGCATGTTCTTCAAAGGGAAACACCACAAATAATCCCACTATGCTATGAGATGCGTAATATATATATTGTCAGTCTCGTTTATGGTGTGATTTATCTGCGTTTCATGTCAACCCTGTAAAAGGAAATATTATTTCTATGTGTTTTATTTGCCTGCCATGATGACTGCACCGCTACACAACACCCTCTACAGTGAACCCATCGACCGGGTCAATTTCCCTAAGGAGGTAGTATTGCGGAGTATTTTTTCAATTTCCAAGCGTAGTTTGTGTACCTATTTCCATCACTGTTGGCAGCTGTGATTTATTCAGCTACTAATAACCAAATAACCTACCAAGTTTTTAAGCTACAAATAACCATATAACAAACTAAGTTTCATTTACCTCAATGCAGTTCAGCTGACTGATCAAGTAACAGTGCGTACCAAGCCAGGGGTTGGGGGGGGCACGCCACCACCCCACAGGCTCTTTTTAGAGCCTGACCGGGACTTTCGTCAGTGGGCCACCCTTCCTGTTCGGCACCTCAATGAGGGTGCCCAACGAGAAAAGTGTCCCGCTGGCAGGACAATGTGTGCTCCGTAATTCCTGCTCAGCACAGTAATTGTCCTGGCAGCAGGACACCTTTCCCTTTCCGAAACCTCTGGCAGGACAATGTTCCAAGGAGCTCAGGGCAGCAGCAGAGGGGCTCCCAAGTTGCTCTGTGTCAACAGAGCATTTCAATGTGAGCCATTAGCCACTACTGAGAGGGAGGGGGTACTATTAGCAGGGACTTTTGTCCCTTTAGAAATGTGCATGGCAGGGGGTGATCAGGTGTGAGAAGGTTGCATAATGTTGCAGGCTTTATGACATAATGACTATGGCTTTACCCAAGGGGGATTTGTTAGGCTCACATTAATCTGCATGATGCTATTGTGACTTTGCATGCAGGATGGGAAGAATAAAACCAAATCTATCCTCTTATTGCTCAACATATTTCTATAATGATGTATAGTGTAAAGTTAATAATGAAAGCGAAGTTTGTTATGTAATGTGCTTTGCTTCGAAGGCATTGATATAAATAAAGTATTATTTAAGCACATGAAATGCAAAGGGAAACATTAATAAATATCTAAATAAGCTAAAACTGTGAAGATGTGCTCAGTTGCTTAAATTGTCCACATCCCGGTTTCACTATTAACCAAAGTGTGTGATCCTGGGCAGATCATGAAATCAGACTGTGTCTTATCTGCAGCTCTGTAAGTGATTCACTTCAAGCTTATGTGTTAATATATGATGCTGTTATTTAAAATAAAAAAAGCCTGACTTGCTCCATATATAACAGTGCTATTTAGATATTTTACACCACAAAATGATTTGCCACTTGGCTTACTTATGACAACTTATTCTAAAGTCAGTTGCATTCTGCCTCCAAGTATCAAAGACTGATGATGCTCCGTGTGATGTGCTTTCTGTGAAGTAATGTCTGTTGGTGCAATCCATATGCAAATTAGTTGATGTGCATGTATTTTGCCCCAGAGCGCCTGGAGAGATCTCTAATAGATGAGTTCCCTGCATTTGTAATGATTCTGCTGTTTTTTGTTTGTTGTGTTAAAATGCTAGATGCCACTAGTAATGCTACCAAAAATATAGATTGGGCAGGGGTGGGCGGCTTGTGGGCACAAATGAGACAACCTGGAATTGCTGCACTGCATTTGAGGGGAAAGTAGCAGGAGTTTCACCGTGGCTGTCCCCAGAGCCCCTCTTGCAATGCTGAATACTCCCCTGACTGGACAATGGAACTCGAGCGTTATGCCGGTGTTGTGCAACATTTGGTACCCCACACCGAGACTCGGAAATCTCCTACTTTGGTCTGCGATCTACGAAGACAGCCGAAGACAGGGGATATCGGATCGGTATGGGATACCAAATATTACAGAACACGGGCGTCTCTTGGGCTCAGCAGGATAGGGGCTGGGTGTGGGGTCGTTGGTTGGCGGGGAAGCCGCAGAGCGAGGCGTCCCTTCAGTTCGGATCCTCCAGTGCCGGATTTTCAGTGGTATGGATGGCTTGGGGGCACACCCCTTGATCCCCACCAGGAGTCGGGTCCTACGCAGGTCCGGCGGGGGCATCTAGCCGTAGCCTCACTGCGCTTCACCTCCGGCTGGTCTGCCTGCATGGGTGGGAGTGTTCCTGTGTGGCCCACAGTGTCTGCCACATTTTGACGGCGTCGGCTGGTACCTTAGCTTTCATGTAGATAGCCAGGAATCGCAGAGATTGTGTCACTCAGTGTCTGCTACTCGCGGATGCATTTTCAACAGCTTTCCGGGGGTCTGAGAGGGTAAATTACATGGTACAATGGGAGGCTCGCAGAGCTTCAGCGACCTGTGGCCATCTTCGCTTGGGCTCTCGAGTGCCTCCGCGGCGTCTGTACTCTTTGAAGGATAATAATCTAGAGACTCGAGTGAATAGAGGAACTGGAAGCGCGGGCGTGTAACTGTGAGCTGGGAAAAAAAGGGAGCCGATGCTGAACGGGTAACCACGGTAACTCAGACGTGGATGCCTACCAGAAGTTATGGCGTCCGTGGATTCCAGCTGAGAGCATGGGATGCGCTGGAGAGAAACGGGTGAGATCTAAAGGCAGAGAGCTTGAGTTAGGAAGGATAGGGTAAGGAAACAAAGACACAATCTCAGAAATACGAGGCAAATTTACGATGCGGTTGCTAGGTAGAGTAGCTACACGCCAGCTCTCAGGACCCGGCTCCGTATGTAGTCCTGCAGCAGTAGGTGGCCGGAGCCCAATGGATACAATGCGGTCGCCGGACTGCAATGTTGCAAATACAGCTGACCGCCATCTTGGGGGAAACCAGAGACACGGAAGCAATATGTTTCCAACAGTGCCACAATGACCATCGGAATCCCTGACACATGACAATATGCCCCCTCCGAAGGGGGGAGCCACCCGGCTTGCCGGGATGAAACATGTGGAAGCGCCGCACTAGGCGAGGAGCATGAATAGCAGAGGCCGGAACCCAGGATCTTTCCACCGGAGAGTACCCCTTACAATCGACCAAGTACTGGAGGGTACCCCCGGCGGACTGGGAGTCACAGATGGCCGTGATTTCAAACTCCGGACCAGTTGCAGTGGACACAGGGGGAGGACGACCCCTGTCACCCCTGCGCTAGCGAATCGGAACATCCTTTTTCAGCTGAGAGACGTGAAAAACCGGGTGAATCCTGGACCAAGAAGGGGGAAGCCGCAACAGAAAGGCCACTGGGCCCTGCCGATCCAGAACCGGAAAAGGACCCAAAAACCTGGGAGAGAGTTTGGATGGCACAAGATGACAAGGAAGGAATCGGGAAGACAGCCAAACCCGATCACCAATGTGGATGGTGGGCGTGGGGGAACGATGCCTATAAGCAAAGGATTTGACACGGTCCTGTGATGCTTGAAGCGCTGCTTTAGCCGTCTTATGTCCCTGCTGATCAGGGCGTCGACACCCGGGAAGGGAGTGACTGCAGACCGGATGGTCGGGAAACAGGAGGGATGAAATCCATAGGAGCAGAAGAAGGGGCTGGTCTTCAAGGAAGCATGAGAAGTATTATTATAGGCAAATTCCACCAGAGGAAGTAACTCAACCCAGTTGTCTTGGGCTGCGGAAATGTAACAACGGAGGTAGCCTTTAAGAATCTGGTTGAGTCTCTCCGTATGCCCATTTGTCTGGGGATGAAAACCAGAGCTCTGGGCACGTTTCATGTTAAGCATTGAACAGACAAATTTCCATTACCGGGAGGTATACTGAGGACCTCGATCTGAAATGATGGTTTCAGGGAGTCTATGCTTTGCAAAAATGTGTTCAATGAAAATGCGTGCCATGCGGGAAGCTGTGGGTACCCCAGGCAAGGGAACACAATGAGCCGTCTTAGTCAAAGAATAAATGGTTACCATGATTGCTGTTGCGCCTTGAGAGGGTGGCAAATCCACAATGAAGTCGCTGGAGATGATCTGCCACGGTCGATCAGGCAATGGCATCCTGACCAAAGTTCCTGGTGGGGAGGCTGGAGGGCTTTTGGTTTGAAGACAAAGCACGCAAGAAGATACGTAATCTCTGACATCTGCAGATAGCGTGGGCCACCAAAGGTTTCTCTGGACCAATTTGATGGTGTTGGAGATTCCTCTATGGCCTGCAGCGAAGGAATCCTGCATAGTCTGGGGACCTCCTTTTGTAGAGGTTCTGTGGGAACAAAAACCCCTTTGATCCCAAAAGTAACAACCTTTCTCCTTCACCAGCTTGTTTTTAGTAATGAATTCTGGGCTCTGAGTATCAAGATGTCTGGATTCAAATTCGATGCTCTGCAGAAATTCTTGAATGACATATATGAACGTGGCCTTGGGAAAAATGGGTTTGGTATGGAACTTGGACAACAAGGTAGTTTCCTTTCTTGATAGGGCGTCGGCTCTGAGGTTCTTACTTCCAGGTATAAACTGGAAGACAATATTGTAAGGAGAATAGAAATGAGCCAAGCGAGCTTGACCGCTTTTGCGTGTTTGAGCATATTGTAAAGCCTTCAGGTTGTGATGGTCTGTCATTACTTTGATCGGGTGTTGGGCTCCCAATGGTGGATGTCTCCACTCTTTAAAAATGCCCTTTTAAGGGGCGTGGCTTGGAGCTGCCACAAGAGGCATGTCTCCTTAGGAGCTCCTGGAGCGCTCCCGACAGCGAGCGAAGCGTTGCCGGCTCCTCAAGCCGTTTTTCCCAACAAACCAAGAAAATGGCATAAATAATGAAAGGGGCACACGCCGCCGGTACAATGCAGCAGAAAAGCGCCATGCTTGCAGAGATAACTGTACTTGACTTCCCCAACTCCGGCGTGGGAAGCACACAGAAAATGGCAGCCGTCACCCGCCGGAGCGTCCAATGGTGCCAGCGGAGGAGGAGCCTCTGCGTATGAACAGCCGCTGAAGCCCAACGTGGACCCAACAACTTGCTGCCACAACAACGCGTGCATAAATGAAGGTCAGCACTGCCCGACCTCTCAGGCTGTAGCAGAGCACCGGGGCCGGACCGTGTTCTCCCCCTCCCCTCGGCATCCACCCTCGTCGACAGCATCGCCGCCCCACGACCTGCGCCTGCTGACAGTGTGTCCCTCTAACTGACGGCGTGGTTGTTTGGTGCTGCCTGACACCGGGGGCAGGCTGCTCCCTTGCGATCCTCCCATGCGGGGCTGGAGATGTGAAGCCCTGCCCAGCACTGGCCGCAGATGCTGCAGCTCCTACGACTGAGGTCTACGCCTGCTGGCACCTTCCACCCCCCCCTCGGATTGTAGCCCACCTGTGGCAAACAGACCCAGAGTCTCACTGCGGCTGTAACTTGGCGCTCCTGAGCCACCAGCACCCTACAGGCGGACCCGGGGAGGAAGATTGTTGTCTGCACTTGCGCTTCCCAAACGATTAGCAATTATGAAATGTGAAGCGCATAAAAAGGTAACATGTGACGTTGGAAAGGGACACGCATTTGCAGACAGAATTGCGAAATAAACTGCACTGATTTACACACAAAAATTTACATTGAGAAGCTGAGAGGTGTACCTTGCATGGTAGAAAATGGAACTGCCACAGTTAAAGAAATGCAAACAGAAGCAACTGCAGATGAAATAAAAGAATGGTCTGAGGGTCCAGCAGAATTAGACATAGAAGGCTGCTGGGTAAACAAAAAGAATAAAAAATGGATGTTGCCAAATGCCTATGTAACAGCGATGGTCACTATGGCTCATAGTCCAGCACACATATGTGCTAAGAAAATGATCGAACATCTAGACACAGTATGGCAGAATCCGCACATTAGAAAAACAGCTGATAGGCTATTGCAAAACTACATGACATGTTTGCAACATAACATTGGAAAAGGAACAGCGACTCCAGTAGGAAGATTTGGCCCCCCCTCTATGCCGTTTGAAGTTATCCATTTTGATTTTATAGAAATGGAAAGGTGTCAGAATTACAAATATGTCCTTGTGGTGGTCTGTGTGTTTAGCAAATGGGTAGAGGCCTATCCCCTAAAAGACTACAGCAATATCCACAGCGAAAGTGATGCTAAAAGAATACTTTTCCTGCTTCAGCTTGCCACGTGTGATATGGTCAGATAACGGTCCGCATTTTATTGCAGCCGTGATACTACAGATTTGTGCAGGCCTCCAGATTCATAAAAGATTCCACTCGGCCAGGCACCCGATGAGTGCCGGTCTTGTGGAACGCCAAAACAGTATTTTGAAGAATAAGCTCAGTAAAATATGCACAGGGAGTAAGTTGTTGTGCATGCGAACCTCTGTGAATGCAAAGACTGGACTCTCCCCATATGAAATTGTCATGGGGAGACCAGCAAATGTTTGGAGTGCCCCGCAGCCTAAGCGATTGAAGGACATTTAATACCCTTTGTTCATTACATACTGTAAACTGTTAACTCAGAACTTGCGTTTAATTCATCAGCAAGTGCAGGAGGCTCTTCCTGTCAGATATACCGGCCCAGGGCATTGCCTACAGCCTGGAGACTGGATCCTCGTCAAGAATTTTGAAAGAAAATCTTCACTTGCACCACGGTAGAAGGGGCCTTATCTGGTTCTCCGGGCAACACAGACTGCAGACCGAGTGGATGGCTGCAAGTCATGGATACATGCCACGCATACGAAAATAATTCTGTTTCTTTTAAAAGAGCTGCCTGATCCGAACGCCGAAAGAGAAACAGCTGCACTTGATCACAAAGATACCATCGCCAGTTCATTGCCAGAAGTGCTTCCTTTTTTTTAAAACATATTTTTATTAAGTTTCAATTAGATCTATATCATTACATACAGAAAAGAAAAACTTCAACCTTAACCTGATGAAACCTACCCCCGACCCACTGACCGAGCAAGTCTCTGTCCATGCTATGTCTTCTCTAGGAAGTTCTTTTCCACTTTCAAGTAAATAAGTCCAATATCCTTATGTTGTGCGGGCACCATTGTTCTTTATAGTCCGTTTGAAGAAATTCCAGTACTAATCCCCAATCATTTCTGAATTTCCCATGATCCCCTTGGATGTTGTAAGTTAATAGTTCCAAGGCCAGATGTGACCAGACCCTTTGCGTCCAATCTACTACCAGTGGAGGGGATTTGTGTTTCCAGTTGTGTGCGATTTCCAACCAAGCTCCTATTAGGAGGCCCATAAAGTTTCTCTTCTGTGAAGTACTTAGCGTCTTATCCTTAGGGTCCCAAAAGCCCCCTAACCAGATTTCTTCTCCCAGGTGTTCTGTCCCTGGGAACATTCCATGCATTTGGTTTTTGATCTCTCCCCAGTATGGGTTTATCTCCGGGCATTCCCACCAGATATGTCTCCAGTCTCCCTTTCCACCACATTCCCTCCAGCATTTGTTTGGGGATTTAGCAAACATCAAATTCAGTCTCTCCGGGGTATAATGCCATTGCACCATCATCTTCACCCACATTTCTCTAGTTTGGATGGCTCTAGTCAATTTTGGCATCAGGCCCCATATGTATTCCCACCGGTCTTTGGGGAGTGTGTAGCCCAGGGTTTTCTCCCACTTCCTCATATATTGCCATGTGGTTGGTTCCTTTTGTGCATTTATAAATTTGTATGTGTTGGAGACCAATTTGCAGGAGCCAGTGTGCGTCATGATATAAGTCTCAAAGGGGGTCAATTCCCTAGTCAAAGCTTCTTTTATACGTGGAGTGCTCAACCAGTGATGTATCTGCTCGTAATTAGATTGGTCTTTTGTTGTTAAGTTCAGTAGTGCTTTGCAGTTCTCGAATGACCTGATCTGTTGGTCTTTTTGCATATCTCCCACCATCTTGCACCCCGCTTCTTCCCATTTGCGGAAAGATCCCTTTTCCATTCCCGGGGGGAATTCTGGATTACCAAACAGTGGCATCAACGGGGCAGGATCTTTAGTCAGGGTTTCATTTTTCGTAGCGGTGTCCCACACCCCCATTGTTGTCTTCAATATCTCGCTAATGTTTGTGTTAGCATGTCGGAATTGTTTATTGATCCATAGCAGGTGCCTGGTGGATGTTGTTGCCACTGCCCTATCCTGCCTCTCCCAAAGTTTCTCCCCCTGTTCCGGGATCCATTCCCTCAATACCCAGAGCTGGGCCGCTTCATAGTATTTCTTGAAGTGTGGCATGGCGCATCCCACCTCCCTTCTATGTGCTGTCAGGACCGCATTTGAAACTCTAGGGGTTTTGTTCTGCCAGACGTGTTTTGAGACCGCCTTCCTAAGTGCCTTGAAGAATGCCTGGGGGGGTTTTATCGGAAGAGCCTGAAACAAGTACATTAGCTTGGGGAGTATTGTCATTTTTACTGCTGTGATTCTCCCCCACCAGGAGATCGCTAGCGGATTCCATTTTAACAGATCATTTTTGACCTTTTCTAGAATTTGAGGGTAATTGTGGGCATATAATTTGTCTATTTGCTCGGTGAGAGTAATTCCGAGATATCTGATGCCCGTGGTCGCTATTTTCAGTTGGCAATCTGTGGCCGTTGTTCTGATTTCTTCTCTGTTCCCAGCCAGGATCAAAATCTCCGATTTCTGCCTATTTATTTTTAGCCCTGATATCTCTCCAAATCTTTCTATGCTTTCCATTAAGTGTGGGAGGGATTTCTCTGGGTCTCCTAAGGCCACTAGTATGTCATCTGCATAGGCCACCGCTTTATGAGCCTGCCCCGCCATCTCTATACCCTTAAGCTCTGGTAGTTCCCTGATTCTTGCCAAGAGTGGTTCCAGGTAGATGGCGTATAGAAGAGGGGAAAGCGGACACCCTTGCTTCGTCCCTCTTTCTAGGTAAACCTTGTCCGACAACCCACCATTTACCGCTATCCTTATGGACGGAGTTGTAGTTTGCCCTAACCTTATCTACAAAGCCTTTGCCCATTCCCATTTTCTGTAGTACCTGGAAAAGGTATGACCATTCTACTCGATCAAATGCTTTCTCAGCGTCTAGAGCTACCAATGCAGCTGGGGTTTGTTTAATGCCTATCTTTTCGACCAGGTGTAAGACCCTTCGAATGTTATTGTGAGTCTGACGATTTGGAACAAATCCTGATTGGTCTTGGTGGATTAACCTGGGGAGAATTGGGGCCAGTCTTGTTGCTAGGATCTTTGTATACAATTTAGCATCCAGGTGAATTAAGGCTATAGGGCGGTAAGCGGTGGGGAGTTGTTCTTCTTTCCCCTTTTTGTGAAACACCAACACTTTTGCCTCATTCATTGACTATGTCACATCTCCCTTCTCCCCAAATGTGTTATACAGGGATGTAAGTATCGGGGCGAGGATATCCTTATATGTCTTATAATATATGGCGGTATACCCATCCGGGCCCGGGGCTTTGTTTTTCGGGAGGGACTGTATTGCTGCATATACTTCTTCTATGGTGATGTCCTTTTCTAAGGCCTGTTTATCTTCTTCTGTCAGTCCGGGGAGGTGGACCCCAGCTAAAAAGGTTTCTTTTAGTTCCTTTTTCGGGTGGTCAGTGGAGTACAATTTTTGGTAAAATCTTTCAAATATCCGTCCTATCTCTCCAGTATGGGTTTTGAGTTGGCCAGACTCATCTTTTAGAGTTCTTATTGTCTGTGCATGCTGTTTGCCTCTCAGCTGTCTTGCTAGCAGTTTGTCGGCTTTGTTCGCCTTCACATAATACCAGTGTTTTGTATATAGTAGTGCCCTTTCTGCTTTTTTTGTTCTGAGTGTTTCCAACTGCCCCTGGACATGTCTTAACGTTCGCATAAGTTTCCTGGTGGGCGTCTGAATCAGTTCTGCTTGTATCGCCCCTATTTTCCCCTCTAATTCTCTTTCCCATTGGCGGTGCGCTTTCTCTTTCTGTGCTTTGAGTGCTATAAGATGTCCTCTCGTAACCGCCTTTAGGGCATCCCATAGTGTGTCTTTATTAGTACCAGGGAGGTCATTGTTGGCCAAGTATTCTAAGATGTGTTCCCTTAGCATCTGGCTCATTAACGGATCCCTAATAATATCCTCTGGGAGGCGCCAGTTCCATAACCGGTGGTAGTGTTTTGCCCAGTTTATATTTGCCCACAGGGGGGCATGGTTAGAGAGTGTAATGGGTTCAATCTCTATCTGTTTTATTTTGCCAAGAAGCCCCACTGAGACCCAGAGGTAGTCTATTCTTGAGGCAGTGTTATGTACGTGTGAGAAATATGAGTAGCTTTTCTGTTTGGGGTTAGCGTTGCGCCAAGCATCTGCTAACCCTAGGTGCATGAATTTCTGCTTTAAGTTTTTGGACGGGGCACCTCGATCTTGTTGTCTGGGTCCGGATCTATCTAGGGATGGGTCCCACGCCATGTTGAAATCCCCCCCGAGTATAATGTCCCCTGTGGCTTGCTGTTCTATTTTATCCAGGATATCTCTTAGGAAGCCATCCTGATCTGTGTTGGGGGCGTATACTGTGGCCATTGTGAGGGGCCCGCCTTCGATTGTCAGTGTTACTATTAGGCATCTTCCCTGTTTGTCCCTCCATGTAGACTTTGCCTGCGTGTGTAAGGAGTCTTTGATCGCTATAAGAACTCATGCTTTTTTATCTTGTGCGTTTGCCTGATGGATTTGATTGAAACCCTTGAGGCGTACCTTCTGCTTATCCTGGTCTCTAATATGTGTCTCCTGAAGCATTACGATATCAAATGCGCCATTCCTGATGGAGTGTTCTACTTTTTTTACGCTTGACGGGGTAATATAGGCCCCTGACGTTGTGTGTCAGGATCTTTATCCCCATCGCTTCTTATAGGCTATTTGGCTTCCCTTATGTTCGTTCCTCCCTTTCGCTGCTTTTGAGTTATGCTCGGTCGTCCCCTGTCCCCAACTCCCACCCCCCCCCAAATATTGTGCAATCCTCAACTGACGCATTTCCCTCTTCCCTCCCCCAAATTCCCTGAGGATGGCATGATTCTCTATTATCGCTCAGGCGTGCCGCCGTGTGCTTCACGCCCTCCAAAACTCTCAGGGATAACTTTGAAGGGACTCCTAAACCCTTCCACATGACTTCAGTGACCACCGGGTCCTTACCCCCCCTCCTCCCGGCACCTGTTACTTGGACTCCCGATTTCTGCTGTCGTTGTCGAGTCTCCTTGTGCACAGTCTCGTCGTGCTTCTGCTCCTGCTTTCTCTGCACGCTGCTGGTCTTTATTTCATTTTGCTTAGGCGCCTCACCCTCCTGTTTATCGTTTTCCATTCCCCCTGCTCTTCCTCGCGAAGGGGACCATGCCGCTTGCTTGCGGGGAGTCGTCGTCCTGATCCTGTAGATTTAATATTGTCAGACCTTCTTCTCTGGTGGTTATTCTTTTTTGCAATCCATCCCAAGTAAATAATAGGCCAAATGGGAATGTCCACTTGTATCTAATTTGGCGCGAGGCGAGTTCTTTCGTTATTTGGGCCATGTCTCTTCTTTTCTGGAGCGTTGTCAATGCTATATCCTGATATAATTGTACTTCCTCTCCATTCATTCGGATATGGTCCATTGCTCTGGCCTTTCTTAGGATCTGTTCCTTTTGTGTGTATCTCGTGAGGGCCACCAGCACGTCTCTCGGGCGGTCGCCTTGGGTCATCGATCTCCTCGGGCCCACCCTGTGTATTCGATCGATCGGTACTCCTTCTTCCTCCTTCAGGTCGAGGATATCTTTGAATACTTGTTGCACAGCCATTTTGAGGTCTTTATCCTCCACCGTCTCTGGCATATTTTTAATCCTGATATTTGACCTCCGTGATCTATTTTCCAAATCTTCGCACTGAATCTCCAGATTGTGCGTTAGGCGGGCCAGTTGTTCCTGCGTTTCTGCCACTTGTTGCGTTTCTTCCTCCATGTTCTATACCACTTTCTCTAGGGTATCTGTTCTTTCACCCAGTCCTGCAACTTCTGTTTTCAATTCCTGCAACGCTGATTTACATTCCTTCTTCATAGCATCGAGATGCAAGTTCATTGAGTTCATGAATTGCGACTGAAACTCCCCAAACCACGTTTTTAGATCTTCCTTTGTGGCCATCTCTTCGTGGGGAGTATCTATTTCCGGGCCGCCTTTTGGTTCTTTATGCGCTTTTGCTTTATCTGGGGTCCCTTTGTCTCCCCCCCAGAGGTGGACCAAGTTCTGGTTTTGTTTCTGAGTTTGGGTCGAAGGGTTTGTTTGTCCTTGCTTCCCTCTTGACTTTGACATCTGGGCCTGAACGTGTTCGCACCCTGTTTGATGCTTGCCTCGTAGTGTTCCAACTCCGGCCTCTCTGGGACTTCTTCGTGCGTGTCTGTCCCGCGCGCTAGGTGTCCTTCTCTATTCGGGTCCCCTGCCGCTTGCCCCAAAATGAGTGAAACCGGCGAGATTGTGTGGGGGCCCTCTCATGTTCTTGTTCCACCCCTGGAGGGTAGTGGCTCCGTCCTCAACATTAACACTCTGCTGGGGAGATCACTCGCCCCTTCTCCTGTACAGGCTGTGTCTCCCTGCCTATTACTCGGGTTGTGCAGTTGTTGTGCCCTTTTCCTGATTGTATGGAAACGTGGTGAGTGGGGGAGGGGCGGACCGGATCGATCGTGATCGCGGGCCCTGAGTTCCGGTAGCTCTTATAAATCCTGTGGGTCTCTCACCCCCTCCCCGCCTGCTCCACGCTTGGTTGGCTGTCTCTGAGGCGGCGCGTGGATCCGCCACCGAGCCCGAGCTGTATGAGCTCCCAACTGCCCTATATCCGCTCCGCAGTCTGGGGGGCGCCTCTCGCCTCCCCGCTTACCCTCTCCGGGCCGGGCACGCCTCTATTTCTGGGTCCTGGCTGCCGAGGTCGATTATGTTAGGCGTCGGCGTGTTTGATCTTCGCTCCGCGGGGCCGCCCGATGAGTATCTCCGGTGCGGGGGGTGTCGGGGAGCGTCCTTTTCCTTCGTAGCCTCTCTCTGCTGGAGCCGCTTCCCCGGCGAGGGCTGCCGATCCTCCGGGCAGGGGAAAGGGGCTCTCCTTTTCGCCGGGTCGCTTCTTGGCCTCTCCGCTGTCTATTGGGCTCGGCGGGAAGACCTCTCGCGTCGTGCTGTGTCCGCCTTCGGTCTTGTGTGCTTGGGGTGCCGTACCTCCCCTGTCTACGGTGGGAGCTCCGGCGACTGATTCAAGGGCTCGCTTCCCGATCTAGTTCGTTCGGGAGTTCCGTGTTTGTCAAGCAGCTGCTGTGGTGTGGGAAGGGAGATGGAGCTCGTCTCAAACACGTCCTCCCTCCACGGCGGCCATCTTGAAGTCACAGAAGTGCTTCCTAAGCCCGAGAAAGGCCCTGGGGAGATTGCAACAAAGATCAAAAGGCCAAAGGTGCCTCAATTTTGTCTGACTGCGGCCGCATCATCACTGATTGCATCGCAGGCTGGCATTGATCCTGCATCAGGAAATGAGAGTGCATTGTTCATTGATCATACAGTACCTGGAGCAATAAGGTACAACCTACATTCTCAAAGCCGTAAATGATCTTTGTGTTTGTTTTGCCTCTGTTCCCAACACGGATGAAATGGGAATCGGAGGCCTAGGGAGATGGAGCGTATGAGCTGTATTAATCCTCATCAAATTGAAAGCTCTGAAACGCGGTTTCCCGGTGCTACCTTTGGCAAGTGAATGGCCAATGCGAGCCCGTGTGGACAAGCGGGGAGGCATATGGTACCAACACAATCGATGCTTGCTCCGGCCTTTTTGGATCACTGTGCAAAATCATATAAGCTTGCTATCATTTATTAAGCCGGCTAACCTGAACTGGCCTGAACGCTTTGCTGCTTCTTGAACGTTTGGCTGTTTCACGTGTGTTGCTGTGGAGAACTTTTCTGCCACGAACATTGAGACTTTATTCTGAAATAAACTTCACTAGAGAATGCCTACATACACTTCTGCTCCTTCCTGCACCAAAGCTGATGATGTTATAGATAAAGAGACTGAACGTGTTCCTAGAAAAATTTGATTAGGGAAACAGATGCTAATAATCGTTATACCGCTTTGCATTTTGATTACATTGTTCCCAATATTTTGGTATCTGGAAACTGTGCATCCTTTGAGCTTTCTTTTGCCTGCTACCAATGCTCCTGCCACAAGCAGCCCAGTACATGTGCTCTCTTATACTCTCCACTTACAAGAAGTGAGACACAGAAGAGGGTATGATAATAACACATTGCTTTTGATTATGAATATGACTCATGCTATCCTGAATAGGTCCAACTGTTGGGTCTGCTCCCACTTACCCCAGCATGGAGGGAAAGGAATGGGTTGGTATGTGCAGCCTTTACCACTTAATACCACATGTTATGCATCATTAAGTGCATTATTTTACGGAAAATGGAATAACAGTGATACTGGTCAGTTGGATGAAACAAACATAGATGAGTTCGAAAAAGTGCTAATGGAACCAGTGGGTTGTTCCATATTTAACATTTAACAGGGAAAGAATAATAAAACCGATGGCAAAACCAGTAGATAGGCTCTTTGTGCCTTACAAATCCTCTGTAATCACTTTCAACATGGCCCCCGTAGGGAATATGTCAATTACAGTCTACGTGCTGTACCATTTTGCTTACGGAAAAAGGGTTCCTATTCGGTAGGAACGTTTACTAGATGTATGAATACTGCAGTGCTTGAAAAGAAGGAGGAACCAATATATGTAGGCAATCCTGTTTATTTTGTATGTGGAGAGCAGGCCTATCCCTGGTTACCTAGAAATTGGGGAGAGACCTGTTACTTAGGAATACTTTTCCCTGGTGTATTCCATTCCAAAACTTCCGACATATCCAAACTATCCAGATCTAGGCCACGGCGGGATGATACAGGACTGATTACAGGCGATATAGCAAAGTCATTTATACCATTTTGGGGGCAAGCAATAAATTCATGAAATATAAGGAAACTGTCCAGGGTGTTAGAAAGGACGATAAATGGAACAACCGATATACTCTATAACATGACACTAGAAGGGAAAGCCGTTTGATTAATAACACTTCAGAATAGAATGGCTCTTGATATAATCTTGGCTGATCGTGGGGGTGTGTGCAAAATTGTGGGGTCTGCGTGCTGTGTATTCGTAAGTGACTCCTCCCCTACGATTCTTGAATCGATCAAGAAATTGCACGTCCTGAGTTCTGATATTCATGTCCCCACAGGTGGTTGGAATCTGAACATAAGCACATGGTTTTGGGAACTACTGCGTTCATGGGGATGGAAACTAATTGCAATTTTAGTTACGATACTTGGGATCCTCATGTTCTGCTGTTGTTGCGTACACTGCCTGCCAATCTTTTGTTTTAAAATTACAAATGAATGTGTACACGCAATAAAGGCAAAACCCCCTCACATATTAAATGAAGGTGCAAATCACGAAATTGACGCAATAAAGGAATTCATGCCAATTAATGTTGAAGATGACGATTATAGTAGCATGCATAGTTCAGAATTAGATACATGGTCAGATGAAGATGAGATGTATGGATGATGCTCTTGGCTTACAGCCAAAAGGAGGGTTTGTTAGTCCAGAAACGACCCTAATCATGTATAGTATGTATATTATGTTGGCCAGAAACCAATCGCATCATGTGACAAACATCACAAACACAGGATCGTCAGTATAACCAGATGGCGTCCATTTTGTGTAATAACCCGCCATTTGCTTTTTTCATTTTCTGTCTGTCAAATGCTTTGCAAAATTTATTTTATTCTGAAAGCTCATACACGGTGCAAGGCCACAGCCTGCATGTTGAAAGATCAACCCAGACAGGAATGCCAAACAGTACAAAAATACATTGTTTTCCTCCCTCACAAAGTCCTTGGAGGCAAGCAGAAACAGCATTTAATCAGCGGCCCAGCCTGTTTTACCAAAGCTGTAGCAATAGGCAGTTAAAGCATGAATTATATTCTTTAAGCGGTCCTCCTTCGCGGATCTGCCTCCGAACAGGCTGACCCCTAGTTCACGAATAGAAACGAGTAGATAACGCACTATGGAATGTGTCTCTCTCACGAACATGATATCCTTGCTGAACAAGTGCTTTATGTTCTCCATAACAAAGAACTGTCTCTGCAACTGTTGCTAAAATAAGTATAATTAGATTGAATGAGAAACTTGTCATAATGTGTCAAATTTGTCATGATTGTCAATCACCGAACCCTAGGCTAAGAAGATACATTATGGGTGGTTTGATTTGCCTTCAAAGATTACATGTTTGTATATATGTTACTGCTTGAGCGATGCTCGCTCTCTTGCATCTCACGAGGTCTGGGTGACACACGTTGCGAGACGTTAGACCCCAATCGACCAACTGAGTATGCTTTGAAATAAACATATTACTTGATAAATCGAACCTCGTGTCTGTTGTATCACTAGTATATGGTGATTGTGCCTTAGTTTCCATATGCAGGGGTCTTTACGGCCTAGCAACCTGGACAGAGGTGAGTCAAAAATCAGTAACTCGGTTTTGTTCCTGTTCAAGCACATCCAATTGTCATTCATTCAGCTTTCAATCCGAGTGTAAATATCCTCCAGGTTCATTGTGTCAATCTCGTAGTCACCCGAGATTTCAAGAAACAGCTGAGTATCATCAGCGTAGTTAGTGAAAAAAGCCTCCAACTCTTCTAAGAGATCACACATGGGCCTGATGTAATGGTTAAAGAGTAGAGGGGACATACAGGCCCCCTGGGGAACACCACAGACGATGGGTTATGGGGGGCGATTTAGCATCTCCCCAGCAGACTCTTGACATCCGGTGTGACAGAAAAGACTGCACCCAGTTGACAGTATCTGGGCTACATAGCCCAACATCTCTCAAAGTAAGAAGGAGGCGTTTGTAGTATAAAAGATCGAACGCCGCTGATAGATTCAGCAAAACAAGTAGCCCTGTGTTACACTTATCAATGATGCCCAACATTTGGGTTTGTAGATCTAGAAGTGCTGTTTCCATACTAAATTCTGTGTTCAATTAATAAACACATTGTAAAGGACCAATTCTCTTAATGCCATAAGATTAATTAAATAAAGGCTACAAAATATGAACATTTTTGTTATTAGCATAATTGCTAATGTGTGTCTACCATTTGTAAATAATGAGACGTATTATTCCTTCTAAGTGCCAAAATCGAATATCTGACGGTATTGAAAAATCCCATTGTTTTCACCAGCAAAAGCCCTTTTAGTCTATTCAAGGAGTAGATGTTCACAGAACAAAATGTGCTCTTAGTGAAAGAAGGTTTCTTTAAAAAACAAGGTAAGCTTTTATACTGAACAATAACACGGCAAAACCTTTTTTTTTTTAAATAATTTTTTATTGAGTTTTATAGAACAAACAATAAACAACCACACAGAGCAACAGGCTCTAATACAATATGCATCATACATTTAAACATGTATTTCCCTCATTACCTACTTCTACTACTACATAACCCCCCCACGTAGCCTACGTGTTCACTAGTATCTAAATCAAGGCCTCCTTGGGCTGCCTAGCCTGCTACCTTCTTACAGAACCCCTGTATTACCGGGCACCCCCAAAACATGTGCGTGAACCCAGCCTCCTCCCCATTGCATTTAGGGCACTCTTGCCTCCCAGCCCCTTTAAAGGTGCAGATAACAGCAGGTGTAAGGTATGCTCTCTGTACTATATTCATTTGTATTAGCTGTAATCTAGTGTTCCTAGATACCTTCTTGTGGTACCGCTTTATTTCTCTCGATTCTTTCTCTTCAAACGTCTTCCCCAATTCCAGTTCCCATTTACTCATGCATTTCAGTTCTGCCCGTGAGGCGCAGCCTATCAGAGTCTCATAGATCCTGGAGACAGCGTGTCCACCTTCCGCCACTGTGAACAACATCTCAATATCTTCATTTCCATTATCCCCCTCTGCGATATTAGGCCATCTTCTACATAGCACACTGAGAACTGTGTTGTGCAACAGGAACTGTCCTGCTGGTATCCTCACATCCACACCCAACTCCTCAAATGATTTCCACCCTTCCTCATTTCGCAGATCCCACACTGTGGCCACTCCGTACATCTCCCACCTTGATTCTATCATGGTCCTGTCTCACTTCCTACCTTCCAGGATTGCCACTATTGGCGTCTGTGGTGAAAGCGGGTCCTCTATCCCCATGACCTCACAGGCCATGTGCCAGTCTCGGATGCCCAGTTTGACCAAGTAGGGACTCCCATGCTGCTCGTTGGTGGGGACCCAGAGGAGGTCTGTCCGGTGCCTGTGCTGTAGCGCGGGCTGCAGCAGTGTCGTCTCTATCGTAGGATCATGGGCCATCCATTTCACCACGTGCTGTAGTTGACATGCTAGGAAATACGACTCGAAGTTCGGCACACTTAATCCTCCCTGATCGTACAGCTTTTGTAGTGTGTTCAGGGCTAGCCTATTCTGCCCATCCAGCCACAGGAATCCCCTGCACAGTTTCTCCAGTTCCCGAAAGAATCTCTTCGGAATGTCAAATGGGACATTCCCAAAGCAATGCATAAGTCGTGGCAGTGCCACCATTTTTAACAATGCCGCCCTCCCCATCATTGACAGGGGCAGTTTGCTCCAGAACCCCATGGACAAAACTAGCCCAGCCTTAGCACGTACTGTGTTTTCATCATGCTCACGAGAGGGGTCCCGAATCACTAGGTATCTAACGGAGGTCCCGCTCCAGCGTAGGGGGAGGTCCGGTAGGTCCTTAATCGCCTTCTTTGCGATGGCAGCCAGCGGGAACAGGCAAGATTTCTTCTTATTTATTTTAATTCCCGTGAGCGTGCTAGAGTTGTCCAGCACCTCCCGTATGTATGGCAGATTCACCTTGGGATCTCTCACATATAGCAGCATGTCGTCTGCGTACATTACATAGGTATCACGTGTCTCACCCCATCTATGTCTATGCCCACGTCCCCGTTTTCCTGTCTCAAGTATGCTGCATCAGCACTGCTGCCAAGATGTACAACATCGGGGACAGTGGGCATCCCTGTCTAGTGCCTCTGTATAGCTGCCATGTCACTGAGTATGTACTCCCCGTCTTGATCCTGGCCATCGGATTCGTGTATATCAGGCACACCCATCTCATAAACAGCGGGCCAATCCCCATCCTCCTCATCGTGGCATACAACCAGTCCCAGTGCACCGAGTCAAATGCCTTCGTAGCATCTAACGAGGCGACCACATTTGTGGGGCACGGTCCGCTGTGCTATAAATCAATTGGTGAAACTGTCGTAGGTTCTCTGAAATGTTTCTCCCAGGCACATACACTGTCTGATCTGGGTGGATTAGCGTGTGTATTACCCATCGGAGCCTACTCGCCAAGATAGCTGTAAGGATCTTGCTATCCTGGTTTAGCAGGGACAGAGGCCTATAGGATCCACAGTCCATGCTTACCTTAACTGGTTTGAGCAGCTGCGCTATCAGGGCCACCCTCATGCTCACGGGCAGGATGCTGTCTTCAAACGACTCGTTATACACTTTGGCCATCAATGGCGCCAATATATCGACATAGGCTTTATAAAACTCACTTGGGAGCCCGTCTGACCTTAGTGCCTTCCTTAGCAGCAGGGTTCTAATACTAGCCACCACCTCTTCTGGTATTATGGGTGCCTCCAGTGACTCCGCTTGGGGGCCATCTATTTTGGGTAGACTGATCTGAGCAAGAACATCCTGTATGTCTTCTTCAGTTCCTCCTTGGGGGGCCGCATATAATGTTTTATAATACTCAGAGAACCCCTCGTATATCTCCTCTTGCGTGCGCACTTCTTCCTGATCTGCATTCCTGATGTAACAAATCGAATCGGAGTTCTGGTGGCCTCACGCTTACTCAGCCACGCAAGCATCCTCCCCGGTTTATCCCCTTGCGCATGAATCCTCTCCAGATATTTAGTGTAATTAAACTTCCCAAGTCTGTCCCATTGTGCTAGGTGCGTTTGCTTCAGCGCAATAAACTCATGTAGATGTTCCTTGTTTGTCAAGGCCTCCCCTTCCCGCCTCTGCAATTCCCCCTGTCTTCTCCAGTTCCCTCATTAAGACCTTCTGTACTCCCCCGATTCCGCTATTATCACTCCTCTAATGACCACCTTATACGCTTCCCAAACTGTGCCCACCTTTTGCACACTCCCCTCATTCACTGCTATGTATTCAACAGTGCTTTTTCTGGTGTGCTCAGCGAACGCAGTATCCTGTAGCGCTTCACATCTCAGTTTCAACGTGGGAATTGGCGGACTCGGGGCGGACACTTCCATCGTGTTACCAGCGGTGAGTTATCCGACAATAATCTGTCTAAATACTCTGACTCTGAGAATTCGTATCCGCATTCCACTCTCATGAACATATAGTCTATCCTGGTGTATACTCTGTGTGGCGCTGAGTAATGGGAATACCCTCTCCTTTTACCGTGCTCAGCCCTCCATAAGTCATGCTATTTGAAGTGTCTCACTAGCAAGTTTAATACCTTGTCCGGTGGGGGGATGGCCACCTGTGCTTGGTATCAGACCTGTCTATAGCTGGGTCCATCATGCAGTTGAAGTCCCCATCCTAAATCAAGGCGCCGGTTCTGTACGGGCCTAATCCTGCATACAGTGATCTGAAAAACTCTGTGGCATCATAATAATAATAATAATAATAATTAGGCTTTTATATAGCGCTACAAACCCTCAGGTATCTGAGCGCTGCTTATTATTACCCACGGTGTGTGGTGCTCATTTATCGACCTCGGAAGGATGAAAGGCTGAGTTTGGCCCTGCCGGGATTCGAACCTGCGTTAACAGGCTCTGCACGGGTGTCAAAGCGGGCGCTCTACTCGCTGTGCCACTTGACCGGCTAGTCATAGTAAGGGGTGTAGGTGTTGACTATACAGACAGCGCAGTTTTCTAATAGTCCCTGCACTATGGCCATCCTACCCTTGTTGTCAGTTTTCACTGCCACCACTTTGAATGGTATGTTGGGGGCTATCCAAAGAAGTACCCCTATTACATATGTCGAGTATGTGGATCCCATTATCACTCCACCCCACGCCCTTCCGAGATTCTTTTGCTTCTGCTCATCTAAATGAGTTTCCTGTAACAGCGCTATCCCCACTTTGTTTTTCCCGAATATACATACTCACTCTCTTGTGTTTCACATAGTTGTTAAGACCCCTGACATTCCAGGTCATAATTCTAATCATTGAAAAAAGAGGTTACAGCCAACAAAGCACTCCCTCGGCGACAACTAATATTAATTTCTCGAAAACAAACAATTATTAAATAGCTCTTGTTGTCAGCATGAGTAATTCCCAATAACTGTGTGGCTGCTATACAGTTCACTTTAAGAAAATAAAGAATTGGGAAAAGCTTACTACAATGCGCCAACCTTATTTATGAAATGTTCACAGGTGAGTCAAAGTCCAATGAAAAAGGTTTCTTATAGAAGGAGTCTAATTCAATGTTGATGATATTATTCAAATCTTCTTTATTATCCAAATTAAATTCAGATCCATAAACAAATCATATTCTGCCAGTGTTAACTTCACACCTTGTATATCTTCTTCAATTCAAATCAATAAACAAATCATATTCAGACCTTGTATAATTCTAATCGTGTCTGCCATTATAGCTCATGCCTAAGGTGTCAGTGAGGCCGCCAGCCTGTGGCCAGCCTCAGTAGGAGTTTGATGCAATCTACAGTGAACATTGGTAGGCTCACTTGTGCTGTCCCGCCCCCCTCGCACCCCATCCCACACATCCCCCACACCAAACCCAAGTTGTCCCGCTATGCCACGCATGCTGGGATAACCCCATTTCAGCTCCATTCAACCTGGTCGCTAGACTAGTTTCCAGGTGCCCTACGGGCAGGCCCTTTATAGTGGCCCTTAACTACATAAGAGGGGGTATAGGGTCTGCGTTAGCGTTCCCTCTACTGGGTTTTCGCGACACTCTGTCCTGCTCCCACAATTTAAACTTATCATATCTAGCCGTTACATTCAGTTGTCATCTTGAATGGCATAGTTCCGAACCGCTCAGTTCTTGTGGTTTGACACCAACTTATACTACTTCTGTCGGCGTTGTCCCGCTCCTTGGCTGGACTCCGGTTCATTTGGCAACTGTGTCCTGTCCATCCATTCTTGCGTTTCCTCCGGAGATTAAAATAAGAGGGACTTAATGAATCACTTTTAATCTCGCTGGGTATATTAGCATATACTTAGGTCCTGCTTTCCGTAGTCTGGCTTTTGTGGCGATGAACTTTGCTCTCTGCTTCTGGACTTGAAATGTGTAGTCAGGGTACACTGCTATGTTAGCGGAGTCTCTTTGTATCATTCCCCCTGCTCTGTAGAAAGCCAATATCTTTTCTTGATCCTTGTAGTTAACAACCGTGGCTATTACTGGTCTGGGCGGGGTGCCCAGGGGAAGCCTTCTAATGAGGGAGCGATGCGCTTGTTCTATCGTGAACCCTTAAGAGAGTTCTCCCGCTCCAATTTCCTGCATCAGCCAGTTCTCCACTTAGGTGGTGGGGTCCGCTCCCTCAAACCCTTCTGGCAGGCCAATGATACATATGTTGTTCCTGCGGGCCCTTCCTTCTGCTTCCTCCGCTCTATCCTCAAGCAGCTTAACTTTTTGCATAAGAACGTCAATATCTTTCGTCGTATGCGCCCTGACTTCTGTGTTTTCTTTTACTTGCTCTTCTAGCTTGCTTGTGCGATCCGTGATTGCACAGACATCTTGGCACAACAGTGCCAAATCGATCGCCACCGCATCTATCTTGCCTTCCAACGTGGTTTGCAGTACAGCAATTGCCTCCAAGATCTGTCGGTTTCCTGGTTCTGTATCGTGCGGGGCCGGCGGTTGCGCCTTCATTTTGTCATCATCTTTTTCTCTTCGAGGTGTTTGGCCTGATGTGAATTATTCTAGGGTGGTTTGCTTATTCTTTTCTTTGCCACCTCATCATTTTCCTTCTGGGATCTGTAGGATTCTTTCTCTCTTGGGCTTTGCGATCTTCCCTCGACGCAGGGATCTTCGGGGTCAGATCCTTCGATGTCCTGCTGGGTGTTTGACTTGATTATGGCTTGGGTAGTTACCTAGTTGCTGGTTCCCTTCAATGAGGCTTTTCCTTTGTGAACGGTCGATATGAGGCTGGCTATTTACAAGTCAAGTTGCGGTCTGTCCCAGGGGCCTCCACCTCCCTCGACTCCAGTGACTTGGATATGCGTGTCAGAGCACCCAGCATTCCGTCTTGCCTGCTCCAGCTAGACCTGAAGAACGATGCTCCTCCTTCTGCAGGGGGCTAGGGCGCTGTCTCCAGGCCGTGGTTCGGTGTCACCCTCAGTCACGCCTTATGTCTGGTGCTGCTGCTCGTCACCCCTTCTGTGGCTTCTCCTCAGCTTCATACTTCGGCACTCTCTGCTAGGTAGGGTGTATTCCGGCAGCTACTCCTCACCCTATTGCATGGCGCAGCAGCACTTCGGCTATTCTTCCCAAGATCATCGTGTGGGGACTGGGTCTCACGCGTCTTTGGCGCTAATTTTCGCCCCTCCGCCCTTGTCACTGCCTCTGGGTCCGCTCCGTGACCGGCCGCTTTTATACAGTGTCCTGGGGCATTCCAGTCTTTCAATTGGGTGGCCTCAATCCATGCCCAGCCAGAAGGTCAAGACTCAGCTCCCCGGCTATCTCATTGCGGTAGTGTCTTTGGTGTCTGCGCCAGTGTAACCCCCCCAGCTTCCGCCCTGCACTAGTTGTATTATTTAGTTGATGGCCTGTCCACTACACTGGACTCTGGCTTGGTTGCGCGGCAGGGCAGATGGGGCCAGGGGCCCTTACGTAGGGAGTGGTGGGTGGAGCCCTCTGTCTCTGCAGGCGCTCCTTAGCATGCGTTCAGGGCCCGCTCTCCCCCACCAACTCCATACCTTCTGCCAACGGTCGCTTCGTGTATCTTCACAATGCGGTGCCCGCCGGTCCGTTAGCTGCCGCACTCCATTGTTACTATCGCGGGTCCTCGCACCCTCGCCAGCCCCCTACCAGATGTTGCCGGCCACAACATTCGTTCCCTTCTTCGCGTGCATGCTACACGCACCCCCTGGCAGTCCGCTGTCTGTAGCTGCTTCCCCACTCTACTCCACCAGCTTTAGTTGATCTGGAGTTGCCGTTCTATAGTGTGCTCACTTGGCGCAGACCTTATATGTGCCCTTAGTCCCAGCTCTGTTGTCCGCTTTTGTCCTTATACCGCGATGGTGCTTCCCCGCAGGCTTTGTCTCCTTTGTTCACTTCGGAGCCACCAAGTGCTTCTCCCTCGTTGATCCGAACCCTAGTCGATAGTACACTTTTGCTGCCTTTGTGCAAGTTCTGCCGCCTCCAAGTAGCCAACAAACTCAGATGTCCTAGTCTCCCATGGACGGCTCACGCTGCTCTGCAACTTCCGCACTCTCTTCAGTGATCGCCCCTTCCCAATCTAGTGGTCACCATTTTCGATCTCCTCGTCGGCTCCACTGTACTTCTGTGATTCATTAGCAGCACAGCTCCCACGTTCCGCGTCCTTTCACCTGGAGCTGCACTGTGGCTTTAGGCGTCCGTTCGTTTGTGGACTATTTAAATCTCCTTTAGCATATGTTTCCAGCTAATCATTTCTGGGATCACAGGAGCTCTCAGAGTTCGCGTCTGCCTCACATGGCTGTAACCCACGCCCCCCTCTAATACGGCAAAACCTATGTTGCAGGCTCCTAGAAAGGGGCAAGTGTACATCAGAAACGACACACACACAAATATATAATTGTTATAGGAAGCATGTGTTACTCTTAGTTACACTGTTAAGTGTCATGCTATGTTTTGTGCAAGTGTAGTTATAAAAATGTTTGCTTTAATTGTCTGTGTATTTATGGAGGAACCAATGTCTTTACTTTCCTTGTTGCTGATTGACTCTCGTCATGGACCTCGTCTCCTCTTCACCTTCGCTCTCTGGGTAGGCAGGCAGTTGGGGTCTCTCCTTTGTAGATTTTGACGTCATTGAGGTGTAGCCAGGCCTGCCTTCCTTTGGACTTCAACTGCTTTTGGTGTGACAAAGGAGTGTGAGAGCCCATCTACTGAGAACTAACATGGGTCAGATACCATGTTCTATGGAATTTCTTCCACTCAGGAGGGTCTACAAACACGTTTTAGCTCACTGCACCGTTCACAGAGGAGAAATAACCATTTGCATATCAGTCTTTGTCCCACCCACAAGGGAAGTCCAGCACCAAAATGCTAGGCAAATCTTCCGTGACCAAGAGTGCCATCAGTTCCCAGACACGTGTTTCGGGCTAGTCGGGCCTCATCAGTGAGGTGAAGCTGAGCCTCCCTAAGACACAGTGAGAAATGGGTCCACGTTTGGATTACCCTAGGTTACTTAGGGTTAAACCCCAAGTTTTACAAAGTTACAAAGGAGTGTGGGAGCCCCTCTACTGAGAACTAACATGGGTCAAATACCCTGTTCTATGGAATTTTTACCACTCAGCAGGGTCTACAAACACGTTTTAGCTCACTGCACCCTTCATAGAGGCGAAAAATCCGTTTGCATATCAGCCTTTGTCCCACCCACAAGGGCAGTCCAGCACAGAAATGGTAGGCAAATCCCCTCTGACCAAAAGTACCATTAGCAACCCCAGACACGTGTTTCAGCCTATTCAGGCCTCATCAGTGAGGTGAAGCTGAGCCTCTCTAAGACACAGTGAGCAATGGGTCCACGTCTGGATTACCCTGGGTTACTTAGGGTGAAACCCCAAGTTTTACAAATTGAAAAGAAATTCCATTGAACAGGGTATGAGACCCATGTTCGTTCTCAGTAGAGGGTCTCCCACACTCCTTTGGTGTGAATATCTCAACTATATATTGGGCCTCAGCAGGGGTTGGGCGCAGCTGTAAAAATACGGCAGTAACGCTATTACTGCCGCAGTACCGCTTTGCCCAATCCTGGGTTTTGGGGAAGTTCAGAGCACTCACCTCCAGCTTTGAGCTGGGGGGTGCATGCGCCATCTTTCCGCCCATTTATGGTGCATTTACGCCACAGTAAATGTGCTGAAAATGCCCCATGTTTTTTTGTTTGTTTATTTATTTGTTTGGTAATGCGCGCCAAGCCCTAAGGTAGACGGCGCAACAGAAACAAGAAATCTTAAAACTTAGTTACAGTACAAAGATAGCAATACATAGAGCAGTGATTGCGATAAGACTAAGATACAAGGTACAAGATACATTAAGTGCAAAGCAATGGTCATGGTAAGTCAAGGAAGCATTATCAAGAAGTATAGGTGTCTGCACACCTACGTAAACACTGCGTGCACAGTTAACCAAGCTACCGTGTAGTATGGTGAAAACAAAGGGTTGTGTAGGGGCTGGAAAGGTAGAGGTGTAATTCATCAGTTAGGTGTCATTAGTGTGTAGCCAATTGAGTATCTTGTGTCTGAATTTAGGGTAGGGTTGTACTTGTCTGATGTCAACTGGTAATTTGTTCCAACATTGTGCAGCTTTAACAGGGAAACTAGTTCCTCCTGCTGTTGAGCGTTTGAACCTAGGAATCTCCAACATAAATGAGTTGGCAGATCTCGTGGGGCGGGTAGCTGTTCTCCTAGTAATTTTATCCATGAGGTATGGAGGTGCTAGGTTATTCAGGCATTTGGAGGTTAGGGATGTTGTTTTGAGGAGAATTCTGTCTGTTATTTTCAGCCAGTTAACCTCTTTCCTGAATTTGGTGATATGCTCTCTGTAGGGGATGTTTAATGCTGCCCTCAAGGCGTTATTCTGTAGTCTTTGAATTTTGTCTGTGATATATTTGTTAGCTCCTAAGTACAGGACATTACAGTAGTCTAATCTTGACATAATAAGAGCATTGGCTAGGGTGGTGCAACTCGCTCTCGAGAGGTATGGTCTGGAGGCTTTGATGAGTTTGCAAGTGTACGTTGTGGATGAGGCAAGGGAGTTGACTTGCTTTTTGAGAGTGAGAGAGGAGTCCAAGTAGAATCCTAAAGTTTTAACTACAGACATCACCTTGATAGGGTTGTTATCAATGTTGAAGGATGTGTAGTTTGGGCTAAGGTTTTGGATATTAGCTTCAGAGCCTAGGATTAGTAACTCCCGTTTTTTCGTCATTCAGGCAGAGGCCATGGGATGCCATCCATGCCTGAATGAGGGTGTATATTTTGTTCACCAGGTCTGAGTCCGCCTCGAAGTTGCCCGAAAGGGGTATGAGTGTCATCTGCATAATTAGTGTAAGTGACACCCAGTCTATCCAACTTGTCAAACAGAGGCTTGGTGAAGATATTATACATAGTGGGGGATATGCAGGAGCCTTGTGGGACCCCACAGGTTATTTTGATAGGGTCGGCACAGGCTGAAGTAGAGAAGACTCTCATGGTCCGGTTAGCTAAGAAGGATTGGACCCAAGCTGTAGCATCATTAGTGAAGTTGGCGGCAGATTGGAGGTGATTGCATAACACTGCACGGTCCACCAAGTCAAATGCTGCTGACAAGTCCAGTAGGAGGAGCAAAGCTATTTTAACATTGTCCTTTAGTTCTTCAATTTGTGTCTTGAGGTCTAGCAACCCTGTTTCAGTGCCATGGAGAAGGCGGAAGCCCGATTGTCGTGAGCCAAGTAGGTGGTTGGCTTCCATATAGTCCTGGATTTGTATGTAGGCAGCTCTATCTAAGATTTTAAGGAGACATGGCACAGTGGTGATGGGTCTGTAATTAGTAGTGATGGTGGGGTCCAGAGTTTGTTTTTTTTAGTAATGGTAGAACCCAGGATTCTTTAAGGTTGGCTGGTACTGTATTAGTTTTAAATGAGGCGTTTATCAACTTTGAGATAAAAGGGGCTAGGTTTCTAGCTGCATCCTTTATTATCTGTGCTGGGCATGTGTCACCTTTACAATTCGAAGGTTTGAGGGAGAGTATTATTTTTTCTGTTTCAGTTATGGAGATAGTCTTGAATCTAAAAGGTGTGGTTGTCCTAGTCACCGCAGGTTGAATAGTTTGTTGGTCAGTGAGTGATAATGAGGACTTTTTTTTGCAATTTTGCATTGTAGGGACAACATTTTATTCGATAGAGCATTTTGTATGTTAGTACACCATGCTTTATCCTTTGGGGCATTGTCTACCGATTGGATTGGGGATTTTAGTTCACGGAGGATGGAGAACAATTCTTTAGTGTTAGATTTAGCTTTCTCAATCCTATCATTGAAGGTATTCTTTTTGGCTTTGGTTATTTCTTTTTTGTACATTTTTGGAAATTCCGTTAGGTTATTTTTATTATTTTCAGAGGGGGAGTGGTGCCAAATAGATTGGAGTTTCCTTTTTTGTGATCTTACGGATTTGAGTTGGGGGGTAAACCAGGCATTTAGGTGCGCTACTTGCCTAGCTTTGCGCAGTTTGACAGGAGCAATCGCATCTAGTGCCCTCGACATAGCGTTGTTGAAGGTATTTGCCAATGCGTTGGGGTTGTTATTTTCCATTCCAGCTATGGCAGGAAGGAGAAGAGGGATACGTTTTTCAGCAGTAATATTCTTCTTATGTCTGGTGGGAGAGGTGGTGCCATGTTATTAGGCTTGGGGCTGAGAAGGTCTAATGTGGCAGAGAAGTTTATTAAGTGATGATCTGTCCAAGGTTGTGGGACAATATCGGTAATGCTAATGTTGCAGTTTATTTCGGATACCCAGTCAAGGGTCCTTCCTTTGATATGCGTTGGTGGGAGGACTTTTTGCGTAAGACTGTGGTCATTTAGTAATGTTGCAATAGATTCAGCATGTTTGTTGTCAGTATCATTAAAGCCTAGATTGAAGTCTCCCAACAGTAGTGTTTGGGAGTGATCTTTGGACTCGGGAGGGGAAAAAATAGATATTAACAGCATTGCCGCAACTTGGGATCCAGCGCTAATAGCGCTGGACCAAGTTGCCGTAAGGCTATTTGCGTTGGGCAGTATCCCGGCGGATTTTCCACCGGGATACCACCCTCTCGTGATGAGGCCTGCGGTCCCTTAAAACATGCCTTATGCCATTGTCTGGAAAAATCTCTACATAAGACTTTGTCACCAGGGAACAGGACTAATGGCTTCAGCAGCGTTTCTGGATCATTTGTTCATTTACTTCATCAGTCTTCTTCGACTCCCTCTCCCGCTGCACAAAGTTGTTGAATCATAAATGTAAGACTATTATTCATAGCAATCAAATAATCATGCATTTCTTGCCCTAACACTGTAGCTACATTCTCTGCATCAGTATGAGCTTGAGTGGGAGGAGCAAGGGGTGTGTGCATTCAGCGTCCCGTCACCAGCTCATGTGGAGTCAGGTGATGGTCAGAACCGGGCTAATTGCATAAGCAAATAAGGCAATAGGAAGGCAATAGGAAGGAAGTTTTTTCAGTGTCACTTTTAGCTTGGCAATTCGCCTTTTTAGGAGGTTGTTGAGGCATTTGCGAATGCTGTTTGCTTGTGGGTGATATGAGAAACCTGAGGGTATTCTCCCAAGTAGACCTTGAGAATCCCTTATTCAGGTGGCCAGGGAAGGACTGGCGCTCTCAGATCCCAAACCTGGGGGCAGACGAGCGAGGGAGGATCACCTGGGTAGGGGAGCCCAGGGGTTGTGCTCGGGGGAAAACCCCAGGTGTTGACATGGTATTCCATCGCGGAAGAGGACAAAGAGGACAAAGCCTTTATAGGCTGTTCCAACTCAGGCTCCTTTCCACTCAAAGAATCTCCCTTACCCGAATCCAGAAACCCCTATGCATCTGGTAAATCCAATAGGAACTCAAACCCTGCTGCACTACGAAACTATATCTCCCAGAATCCCTGTTTTCCCGTCGTGTATCCAAATACTCCCCGTTTTTTATCTCCACGTTCCTCTGATTATTATTTCTCGAATTTCCAATCTACTTTGACAAAACACCACCGTCCCCCCTATTCATTACACAAATCCTACCAAAGTCACCCTTCCGAATTCACCTATCCCCCTAGGACGAAGAATATAATTCCTCATGACACCTTTTCCCCATCCTATCCAGTAGGATACTTAGAAACTCTACCCCCCCCTTTTTCGACACAAACACTTTCTCACACCGTGAAAAACAACGGACTAACACTAGAGCCGTTTACCTGACATGTCCCGACACAAGGGTCAGGCAGAGTCAGGCAATTGACAAGAACCACACACATATGACGACCCTTTCTCTTCCCCACAGGGATAAAAGGTGGAGCACAAGAGCCAGGGTCGGATTGGCCGCTCAGCCTTTCAGCTCGTGGCTGGGCCGAAATCGTCCCTGGGGTGTTGGGGCCGGTTTCTGGCCATGCCTGGGCCAGTTTTGGAAAAATAAATTGATTTCTTTTCTTTTTTTTCTTTTTCAAAAAGCCTTTCATCCCTCTTAGATCAATAAATGAGTACCAACTCACGTTGGGTGATATTGTATGCATATTTGTTACATAAAAAAAGAGCTTAAGCGTAAGTGCTATACAATAACATATCATTTGGCCTTGGACGTCTGCTTGGATTCACAGTAATTTAGTGTACTTAGGTACAATGCTATTTGATGACACTTCCTGTTTTGTCAAGGGGTGAAAGGTCATGTTTCATTGCTTCCCGGGATGTCACTTTTGGGTGGGGTCAAATGACATCACAGTGATGACAGAGGTCAAGAGGTCAAGGGTCGTGAGGCGAGGGGTGGGCCACTTTTTTTTGGGTGACCGGGCCTATTTCCCAGTTCGACCCTGACGAGAGCACACTACAAGCAAGGTAGACCGCACAACGAGGCAGCTATTCCAGGACGGCAGCTCAAGAGGAGGAGAAAGGTGGCGAGAACCGAAGGGACGACAAGGAGAGAAGTGCCCTTGCCCTTTTCAACCCTGACCCGCGAAGCCTCCATGAAAGTAATCATTAGACCACAAACAATAGCCAGCGTGTGGTATAGCAGATGTCAGCGGTGCACGGAACCCTACTACACTGTTAAACAAGCCAGGGGGAGAGACGCTTTCTACTGTGATACTGCCCTTGACTCCAGAGACTAGAAATACAAAGCGGTTCATCACAGCCAGTGAGTCGGAGGGAAAACTGATAGTAAATGGAACTGTGTGGAACGAATGATGCAAATGGCAACATAATGTGAATCAAGGAACAAAGAGTGTGAGTGTTAAATAACTGTTAAAAACAAAGGAGAAGATCAGCTGCAGAGTGGTGCGGCACCACGTGGGCGCTCAATCGAAAGACTCTGGCTGGTCCCCTTTTTGTTGAAACTACTGATACCAGAAGGCCTTAGGAGAGCCCAAAAGAAAAGGTCAAAGTGGTCATACAAGGATAGATAAAACCCCTTGTATTGATGTTAATATTGATTTTATTTGTATCACGCTCGTACACAAGTGTTTCAGAGCGAGAATGTCAAAAGTCTTTGACCCGCAACCAAGAGGAATAGCTAAGGGAAGTAAACGCGTATTTTGATAAAGCAGAGTGAACTGTATAACTGGCAAATGTGAACCCGGCTGAGGGATGCCTGCAGGACGGGGTGAAGCACGATAACCCCATGAACATTGTGTTGACAACAGTGAACCCGACCAAGGGATGTCCACAGTGAAAGATTGTTTCAAAACATATTGAGACTCGTGAATGCAACAGGAGAAGTATTTTGTGTAAAAGCCGCAGTGAGCCCGATGGAGGGAGGCTAGCATTCGAGAAGGGTCTGAGCCCGGAAGAGGGGGATCCAGGGATGAAAAGTCATCACCCAACGTACATACGGAAAGGAACTTTTTTTTTTTTAAACATCAAGCCCTCAGAGGCAAGAGACTTTGTAGAAAAGAGACTTACCCACCGAAGGTCCTGATACCAGTGAAAGGAACTGTAGCCTTGTGCTGGGGAATCCCGAGAGTGTGCTGTGCTTAGGAGTCCCACCTTTTCCTGTGCTAAAAACGTGGGGAAGGGAGACCCCGGCTATAACATCCTGACTTACCATTTGTGAATACTTCTTTCTTTTCTTGTGAACACTATCCCACACTCTTTTTGTACTTAGCTGTAAGGATTGGTAATAGTTTTTTTTAGTATATGCCCTTTTATTTGACAAGACGCCACTAGGACTGTCCTATTATTATTTGATGGTCATAGCTTGCTCCCATCTTATATTTAGATTAGGTGTTTTTACAACCCATTTATACAGTTTAATAAACACCCTTGAACTGTGATCACTTGTGTCTGTCTTTACTGTTGCCTCAATGAGTTCCTATCACTATGGATGACATTTTCATCTGTCTCTCAACATTGCCCCTTCTGGTCGAGTTCTAAACCACACCCTCCTCTGTAAAGTGCTGTTGCCACTATGAGTTCCTTACAGTGGTAAGTGGACGAAAATGTATGCTTAATACCCAACAGATTAGTGATGTGCTGAAATACTTAATTTACACAATGCAGTCAAAAGTCTGATCGGAGCACTTCGCACACTCCCCACCTTGGGAAAACCTCACATACACTGAACTTCATAGCACATGTGTAATCTGGATGCATGCATGGACCTGCTCCGATCCATCGGGAAAAGAGACATACAACTACTAGCATATATCTATAGCCGTTGCAAATTTGGAGCAGATCTACATAGTCGATATGCAAATGCTGAAATGGTCCTGTAGGACAGGCTGTTGCTCCTCTGACTGTTCGCAAGGTATGGCCAGCTGTAACCTTCTAGCAATTCAGGCAATTTACAATGAAATCTGCAACATGTTTTTCCAAATTTAGGATGAACCACTCCTCCGAGATCACTACTGCAAGACACTCTCTTGATGTGTCTGCTGGATAGTGCAATTGGTCTCATTCTACTTTAAGTAGCCCTTAGTCCTAAAGGCATGACTGGTTTCCAGGTGCTGTCCTGCCGCCACATTGCATCTGTGGGGGACAAAGAGCACCCCCTTTGTTTCCATAACTCTTGTTCCTGTGGTGGTGCCATTCCCTGTGTTAGGCAGAATCCTGTGCAGTGCCCTTAGGGACCACTACACCTGATTAAGACTACAGGTGGCAATACAAGTTTCACCTTTGGTACAAGCCTGTACTACTAAGTTATAGTGGTAGCAGTAGCAGAGCAGCCAGGCTTATCTCAAGAGTATATGAGCACTAGCAGAGATTACACAAAGGGACCACAATTACTTTGACTCAAGCAAACACTGACTCAAGGTTTCAGGTAAAAAATATAAGTACATTTATTTTTAAACCACCAGTTATAAACACAACACCTCTATTAAACTTTAAACAAAACCACATGTTAAATATACTACAACTAACCAATTCACTTTGTACAATAAGTCTCAAGGTAAGTACCCTGTGTTTGAATGAACCGGTGTTATGAACAAAACACAATACCGCGGATATGGTTGCGATCACTTTTTGACAGTTCGGTCTACTAAATAAACGCATATCTGTGACATGAAATGCTACCGGGGCAAAAACACACTTAGCAGCTGAGATACCCAGAGGGAGTTGGAGGCAAAAATCACAGGCAATATTTAGGTTAGGTAGACAGAATCAAGAAACACTCAGAAACAGGAGTTTAAAAGTCAAGGGGTCGGAGCCAGGTTTAGGTGACACCGGAGACCTCTGCCGAAGATCACACCGTTAGACAGTTCACGATTCAGTGTAGCCAAAAAGTCAATGTTCGGAAGCAAAAGTTATAAGGAGGAGGGAAGACAGGGACGAGCCTTGAAGATGAAGAAAAGGGATTCACCCAGTTTCCTCGAGTAGAACACAGTACATTATTCCAACGATGCAGCTGGTGCCCTGGTAGTTGTTCCTGTTGGGTTCCCTCAGACCCACGATTCCTGGAGCTTCGTTATGAAGGAAGACGTCTGAACGGGGTCTGCACCACACAGGGCTGAAGCCGGCAGCAGCGACAACGAACGGGTGTGCGTCCTAAAAACAGGAGAGGCTCAGCAGGTGGCTATCCGGACCACTACAGCAGTGTGTGTCACGCCCCCATCCACATCCACAAGCCCTCCTGTTGCACCCCGTAATTCCATCAATACACGGCAGAGACATAGAGCACAGCAAGTCCCCACACGCACCATTGCACATCCTCACCTTCAGGTTTGCCGACAAGGGGCTGGCCGAACTCAGCGGCGCTGGTTTATGCCTCGCTCTCCATTTCTGCATTGGCGGTTCCCGTGGAGACGTGCCACGGGCATTCTGCGTCTCCGCTGCCGGCGCTTGGACGCTCTTCCTCCACGCGTCCAATCGCGTGTGCGCCACTCACGTGTGTGAGCCACGTGATCACTGGAGCGAGCGTTCAAAAGCGACGCGCGAACTCCCATCCACGCTTCACAGCTGATCTTGGTTGGACTACGGACTACGGACTTGACGCTGCTTCTTGATCTTGGATTTTGCCCTTGGATTCCGACCCGCTTCCCCTTTGGTACCTCGCCTGGACCTGCTTCTTTCTGGCTTTGACCTCGGCTACTCCCACGGACTGCTTCTTGGATTTCCCTTGTTTGGTACCTTGTCTTGAACCGCTCCCCCTGGACACGACCTCGGCTTCCCTCCTGGACTGCAATTGGATTGCCCCTTGGTTTAGACTCTGCTCTCTGGATCACGTGCCATATTGTTTGGCTCACAGTACCAGGTTCCGTATCAGGTGGTGATTCCATCCTTCAAGTGCATTGCCAGGCTGCTACCTTGTCGTCAACCCTGCCGGTTCCCTCAGACAAACACCCCACATCAACATTGGTTTCCAAACAACCACTCAGGGTAAGCACCCTTGTAGATAAACATTAAGGATTGTGTACAGGGTGTATTTGTTATCTAACCCGCGTGTTTGCCTTACAGTGGTCGGGGGGACATCTTCCGGCATTCCTGGTTCCGGCTGACGACATTCATCACCTGTGGCCTCAAGGGCTGCTCGAGCAGTATATTGATTGTTTGCTCGAGTGGAACTTGGGGACAGAGGTATCATCGCCTACACGACCATCAAGTCTTGACAGACTGTGAAGCCATTTCTGGTCGTTCAGGCGATGGAACCCGCTGCCGGGGATCCCGTGGCCGCTCTAATGCAAGCTGTTGCATCCCTTAGAACGGAAGCGGCGGCTGCCACAACCGCGATTCATCATCGCTTAGACAACATCCAGAGCAACCGCAACCCTTTACCGCCAGATGCCGAATTTGGGGATCCGGCACCACCAACCCCGGGCCCCTCTGCACCCCTCACACCACCTGCTCCCGTGGTATTGCCCACCCAGTTTCCTTTGGCATCCCCTGAGAAGTTCCAGGGGGACCCCAGAAAATACTGTACCTTTATCAATCAGTGTAAGCTTCATTTCCTTTGTCGGCCCTTAGTCTTTCACGATTCCACCACAAAGGCTGCTTTTCTGCTTTCCCATCTGTCCGGGGTTGCCGCTACTTGGGCTAATCCTTTCCTTGAAAACGATCACCCGGCCCTTTATGATTTCGACCACCTGGTGAGTGAGTTGGCAAAAATATTTGACACCAGGTATAAAGCCCAGTCCCGGGACCTGGAGCTGCTAGAGCTATCCCAAGGCAGACACTCCTTGATAGAATACATCACACACTTCAACCAGTTGTCGGCTGAAACCTCATGGCCAGAAAACAAGAAAGCCGTGGTGTTCTACAAAGGTTTGTGTAACACTATGAAGGACGCCCTTTCTGTAGTTCCTTCACTTCCTGACACCTATTCTGATCTGGTAGACCTAGCCCTACAGGTAGACGCTCGGTAGTCCGAACGCCGGATGGAGTCAGGCCTTTCTGTAAAACCCTTGCCCTCTTCCCCAGATGGTGCTGGTGAACCCATGCAAATAGGAGGTCTACGAAGCCCTATTACCCAAACCGAAAGAGAGCGTCGGAGAACCGACAATGCATGCTTCTATTGTGGCCTCAGTGGAAATTTTGTCAAGGAGTGCCCTCGACGCCCGAAGAACAAGGCTTCGGGTTTTCAGAAAGCTCACCCTTGAGTACGGGGGACAAGGCGAGCTCAGTTTATAACCCCGGGGTTCCTTCATTCGGTCCAGTAAGGCCAGTAGTTGTTCAAGCGGTTCTTCAACCGGCCAGGGAGTGTTCACATGAAGTCCACATCGTCATTGATTCAGGAGCTACCGGTTGCTTCATCGACATATCATTGGCCAAGTCACTGAACCTTCCACTGGTAACCAAGATACATCCCGAACCAGTCCAGACAGTGGACGGGTCCTCCCTTGTATCCGGTCCGATCAAGCAACAGACCGCCCAAATGGACATAACCATCCAGGGCAACCATAAGGAACAACTGTCCTTTGATCTGATATCAACACCACAGTTCGGGATAATCTTGGGCCTTCCCTGGTTGAAAAAGCATAACCCTCTCATCGATTGGGGTACTGGTCAGGTCTCATTTGAATCCGAGGTATGCCAGCATTTTTGCCTACTGGAAGACGATGTCCTCATCAGTCCCGCAAGGGCACTCGGGGGGCTACGCATAGTGGATGAGAGTCCTCCTGAAGGGGCACACACAGTGGGAGCCACTGTGTCAGGGGTACCCCCGGAATACCACGATTTCCATTCAGTTTTTGACAAAGCCTCTGCCGAAGTACTACCACCCCACAGACCGTATGATTGTCCCATTGATCTGATCGATGGGGCAACGCTTCCCAAGGGGCGCATATATTCGCTATCACCATCAGAAGAAATGGCCCTGAAGGAATACATACGTCATGCCCTTCAATTAGGTCACATCAGGCCTTCTTCTTCCCCTGTGGATAGTCCCATTTTCTTTGTTCTGAAGAAGGAGGGTGACCTCCGTCCCTGTGTAGATTACAGACGCCTGAATGCGGTCACCATAAAAAACCGCTACCCTCTCCCACTCATATCGACCTTGCTAGACAAGCTGACCAATGCTTCTGTATATACCAAGTTGGATCTCCGGGGAGCATACAATCTGGTCCGTATGCGCTCTGGTGACGAGTGGAAAACGGCCTTCTGCTCCCGTCAGGGGTTGTATGAGTATATGGTGATGCCTTTTGGCCTTTGCAATGCCCCCGCCACTTTCCAACGGTTCGTAAACAACATATTCAGTGATATTCTGGACATATATGTAGTAGTATATCTGGACGACATACTGGTCTTTTCCCAAACTATGGTCGAGCATGTCCTTCATGTTAGAGAAGTACTCACACGACTCAGAAAACATTCCTTATATGCCAAACCCGAGAAATCCCTATTTCACACAGCCGAAGTCGAATTCCTGGGTTTTCATATCTCCCCTGGGGGGCTGACTATGAACCAGTCCAAGGTCCAAGCCATCATAGATTGGCCGATCCCTGTCACTGTGAAACAACTGCAATCTTTCTTGGGGTTCGCTAACTTTTATCGGAGATTCATCGCGAATTTCTCTTCCATTGCGGGACCCCTAACCGCATTGACCAGTCCCGCAGTGTTGTTTGACTGGACCGCTACACATCAAGTAGCCTTTGATACCCTTAAACCTCGTTCACCACGGCTCCTGTCTTGCAACACCCGGACCCAGAACTCCCATATGTCGTGGAAGCAGGTGCCTCTTCATTCGCTTTGGGGGCCATCCTGTCCCAACCATGTCCCTCCACCGGAGCACTACACCCGGTGGCCTACCATTCCAGGAAATTCACACCGACCGAGACAAACTATACGGTCACCGAAAAAGAGCTCCTAGCAATCAGAGATGCGTTTCTGGTCTGGAGACATCATCTCCTGGGGGCGAAGCACCAGACCACAGTCTACACTGATCACAAAAACCTACAGGACCTAGCGTCATTGAAGTGTGTCAACAGTAGACAGGTTCGTTGGCATTTCTTCTTTTCTGCCTATGATTTCCTTGTCAAGCATAGACCTGGGGCGATCCATGGAAAAGCTGACGCCTTGTCTCGTTCGCCAGGGGGGGTACCCCTTCCTTCGTATCCCGAAATGCTTCTAGGCGAAGGCCATGTAGTTTGTGCTTGCACTCCACCCCCACCTATGTTGACTCCTATTCGACAATGGGTTGCACAACATCCCCAGATACTAGCTGACTGGGATCCTGACATACAAGACGGCTTGCCTTTTGTTCAAGGGAAATTATTCCTACCCACCAATGATACTCGTAACCAGGCTTTAGAGTGGTCCCATAATGCTCTCATCAATGATCACCCAGGTCAGCGACAAGCCCTGGAATTATTGAAACGCTGGTGCTGGTGGCCATCGATGCGACGAGATGTGGAGACTTATGTCAACACCTGCTCTACATGCGCACAGTGCAAAACACAGAGAGGCCGTCCATTGGGATTACTACAGCCCTTACCCATACCCCCAAGACCTTGGCATACGGTGTCCATGGATTTGATAACAGAATTACCACGTATTCGGGGTTATGACACGGTATGGGTAGTAGTGGACTCGTACACCAAAATGGCCTGCTTTGTACCGTGTAAAGGCATCCCCACCGCTCCTTCCTTGGCCCGGATGTTTTTCAGGTCTGTTTTCTGTCTGTTCGGTCTGCCATGTGTCATTGTGTCAGACCGTGGAACACAGTTCACGTCACGTTTCTGGGTGGCCCTTACCAAACTACTGGGTATTGACGCACGCTTCTCGTCGGCCTACCATCCCGAAAGCGATGGCCAGACCGAAAGAGTAAATCAGGCCTTGGAACAGTACCTACGTTGTTTAGCCTTGCAATTCCAATACACCTGGCTTGATTCACTACATTACGCAGAATTTGCCTACAACAACACCCTGCATTCATCCACTCGTTTCTCCCCTTTCCACTCACTCTACGACCAACATCCACGTACTCTCCCTTTTTCTGATTCCGACTTTGCCAATACCCCCGCACTACGGACCAGGACTCCTGCGGCAAATGACTGTGCCCGGGATCTCGCATCCATACACGCCCAAACCTTTGTCCATCTCCGGGAAGCACAGGAGTCGATGCGGACAGCCGCTAACAAAAGGAGAAAGGCAGCCCCTTCATACTCACCGGGCGATCGGGTGTGGTTGTCTACGCGTCACCTACGCATACCGGGTTCACGTAAACTACTACCCCGTTTCGTCGGCCCATATAGGGTCTCCAAGGTCCTGAACCCGGTAGCTTACCGACTCGCTGTCCCCGCTTCATGGAGACTGCACCCTGTTTTTCACACGTCCCTTCTCAAACCCTGCCTCGATGCCACTCACATGACGCCCACTCCCTGTCCTGTTCCACTGGCCTCCCAGGAGGATTATGAGGTTAGCGCTATTTTGGGGTCCCGGATTGTTAGAGGGCAGTTGCAGTACCTGGTAGACTGGTTGGGCTATGGTCCTGAGGAACGGTCCTGGGTCCCGTCTCCTGAGGTCCATGCTCCGTTGTTGGTGGCTCGGTTCCACAGGGAGTACCCTTCAAGCCCACGGGGTCGTGGGCCTTTGAGGGGGGGCTCTGTCACACCCCCATCCACATCCACAAGCCCTCCTGTTGCACCCCGTAATTCCATCAATACACAGCAGAGACATAGAGCAGAGCAAGTCCCCACACGCACCATTGCACATCCTCACCTTCAGGTTTGCCGACAAGGGGCTGGCCGAACTCAGCGGCGCTGGTTTATGCCTCGCTCTCCATTTCTGCATTGGTGGTTGCCGTGAGGACGCGCCACGGGCATTCCGCGTCTCCGCTGCCAGCGCTTGGACGCTCTTCCTCCACGTGTCCAATCGCGTGTGCGCCAATCACGTGTGTGAGCCACGTGATCACTGGAGCGAGCGTTCAAAAGCGACGCGCGAACTCCCATCCGCGCTTCACAGCTGATCTTGGTTGGACTACGGACTACGGACTTGACGCTGCTTCTTGATCTTGGATTTTGCCCTTGGATTCCGACCCGCTTCCCCTTTGGTACCTCGCCTGGACCTGCTTCTTTCTGGCTTTGACCTTGGCTACTCCCACGGACTGCTTCTTGGATTTCCCTTGTTTGGTACCTTGTCTTGAACCGCTCCCCCTGGACACGACCTCGGCTTCTCTCCTGGACTGCAATTGGATTGCCCCTTGGTTTAGACTTTGCTCTCTGGATCACGTGCCATATTGTTTGGCTCACAGTACCAGGTTCCGTATCAGGTGGTGATTCCATCCTTCAAGTGCATTGCCAGGCTGCTACCTTGTCGTCAACCCTGCCGGTTCCCTCAGACAAACACCCCACATCAACATTGGTTTCCAAACAACCACTCAGGGTAAGCTCCCTTGTCGATAAACATTAAGGATTGTGTACAGGGTGTATTTGTTATCTAACCCGCGTGTTTGCCTTACAGTGGTCGGGGGGACATCTTCCGGCATTCCTGGTTCTGGCTGACGACATTCATCACCTGTGGCCTCAAGGGCTGCTCGAGCAGTATATTGATTGTTTGCTCGAGTGGAACTTGGGGACAGAGGTATCATCGCCTACACGACCATCAAGTCTTGACAGTGTGCAGCGATTTCGACCATGGCGGAGATATCTGGCTGAAGAAGATGAGCTGGTTATCCCCACCAAGCTCAAGGGAAGAAGACTCCGGACTGGATCTCCTCTTAGTCGTTGAAGGGAAGATAGCTCAGGACTGCAGCAGGGCTTCACCGGGATGGGGTAGTTGCAGCAGCCGTCGTTCTTTCCGCTTCTCTTCGGTTCCTTGTATTTCCAGAGGCGACTCTGACTTCTAGCCCAAGAGACCTGCCTTTTATGTGCAAAACCCCCGTTCACACAGCCTGGCTGTCAATCACGCAGCAGGGGGTTGTCCAGCCGGGACAACCACCTCAGCCAATCATGGCAAAGTGCGACTTGGGTTTCCTAGACTACCCTGTGCAGGGGGTGACTACACCCCTTCCCCACATTCAGTCTACCTAGACACCCAGGTGCCAAGAGGAGGGCTTCTCTGCATAAGCCTGCCAAAAGACGGTGAACAAAGAAGGCGAACCTAGTTTGCCGTGCAAAGTAAAACACAAGAAGGACTTTAACAAAAAGAAATGGTGAATAAACCCAACCGGAGCCAAAAGAAAGACGATTTGGTCAAGCGGGTTTATGTTTGAGGCTAATATAATAGCCAAGAACAGTACCACGTTTATCTAATATAATCGCGGTAGAAAAGTTAGGGTAGATACCACTGCCACCAGCCAAGTCTAATTGTTAAAAGAGCGAGACAATGCTCAGGGAGGTACAGACAGAAAAGGGGTATGGATTAGCCCTTTCCAATACTCCATGTAAGACGGGGTGTACTGGGTCTGTGGTAAGAATGACTATGTAAAGTAAATGGCAACTTTACCTTTCTCTGGGGGACAGTAGTCAACCCCAGTGAAATGGAGTCAGAGGGAAGTCTAAAAGACAACCTAGGGTTACTACACTGAAGGTGCTGTGTAACCCATACAAGAACAGGGGCACTTGGAGTGATGTGCTCCAGTGCCCAAGATTACACAATGAGTAAAAACACATAGGCCAAAACACATGTAAGAGTGGAAAAAGGATGTACACTCTTACCAGGTGGAAAAATAAACTCCAGAAATCCAGCAAAGCTGCTGAGGGACTCACTAGGTGAGGGTAATTAGCCCTAGAAGGAGAATTCTCCCTAACACCCTGTCATTCTTTTATTTGCGCTATGAGTAATGCATTGAACCCTTAATTTATCACCATGTTGTGTGCACGTGTGTACTGTGAGAAACCTGAGGGTATTCTCACTCCTACGCCCCTTGGATCCTCTGCTCAGGTGGCCAGGGAACGGCCATCACTATTGAATCCAGACCCCGGGGGTGGAGAAGCAAGGGAGGATCCCCTGGTTGAGGGTCCTCAGGGATTGGTAGTGGAGTGCCCGAAGACATGGTATCCCCCTTTCCCTAATCCTGTCCAACCTAACCCTCCCCTAACCTTTATGGGTTACTATGAAGCTGTTCCCCTAATTTCCCCATATGTGACACTTGATAGTACTAGAACGAGGAAGAGGTGACTAAGAGTAGTGAACACTACACCATTTTACCACTCTAGTACTGGGACGAGGAAGATGCCTGCACAGTGTTCAGTGTTGTAAGAGTCTGGCATGTCCCCTTAATCAAATTCAGGCAGACCTAATTGAGAGAGCACACCTGCAACCTGTTAATTGGTTGCAGGTGTATAAAATGAGAGACCTAGAACACCAAAGGGGGGAAAAGGGAGGCCTGTGGGGGAGAGACCAGCAGGGGACCCTTGTGAAGAGGAGGCAGCCGTGGTGGGACCGAAGAAGGAGCCAGGACGCCAGCATATATCCCAGAGCACTTGCGGGACCCATAGCCAGTGGGTCGTGTGATTGCCACAGATCTGGGAGCCTCCTTAATAATAAGCAGGCAGCAGGAGCTGTGAGAAAGCCAGGAGAGGAAAGGACGCTGCCTGTGTTTGTGAAGAGGCATTCAGATTTCCAGCATGTTGAGCGGCACATCTGGCAGATGAGCTGGGCTCGTACCGGTGGAGTTCCCAACTCCAGAAGTGCAGAGGAAGCTGCGGGAACCACCGAGAGGATACGCACCTGGGCACTCCTATCGGACCGCAAATAAGGAACGGCCCATGAAACTGTTTGCAACAAGTGTCTGTTGAATGCTGAACTAAATGGAAACTTTAAATTGAGCAAACCAAATGCGTATTGAATGCCGAGCTGTATGTACATTTTAAATTGAGGAAACCAAATAAATTCCAAGCTGAATGGAAACTTTAAATTGAGCAAAACAAATACATATTGAATGCCGAACTGAATGGAAACTTTAACTTAAGCCACATACATATATATTGAATACTGAACATATTGAACAGCAAATTGAATGACATTTATTAACAGCAAATTGAGTGTAATATTGAAACTAAATATATTAAACATGGCATGGAAGAGAACCTCATGGGCAAGGCAAGCAACAGAGAACTGCCCAGGTGCCAATGTGAAAGTGAATGGAAAAAAAGGGCGCAAGTGTGAGAGAGCATCATAACATTGCAGCAAGGCCAAAGACTGGCAAGAGGTGTGTGACACGTGGTGGCAGTGCCAGGAGGCTGAAAAAGGGAAGCCAGAGGAGAGTAAAGCAACGCATAAAGCCAAGAGGCCAATAAAAGGAACTGAAGAACCTGTGTGGACTAAAGAGCCCAGTGATCCTGTTTGCATGACCTGTGATGGGTGGACTGTGTGGTCTGACAATTGCGCCTAGACCAGCGAGCCCTGAATGCTGAAAACAAAAGATATTATGAAACAAACTAATGAGAGCACTGTAAATGAACTGTTGAAGCAAATCAAAAGAAGGGTCAAGTGGACCCTGAGTTATGTGAAACCTTTTGAAAAGACTGAAGCAAGCGTTAGTGGTGAAGATAAAGTCTTGGAGAAGGGAACCCTGAGATTTGGAGTCGCATGTTTTGTCTTGAGAACAGAGCCTAAAGATCTTTTGGTTTTGAACTGTGTGCTTGGAACTTGGGGAAGGGAACCTTGGGTATTGTTTGGAACTATATTGCCTTTAACTTAAGAAAGGTAATTTTGAGACTTTTGTGGAACATTCTTACACTTGGGGAAGGGGAGCTGAAAGAGAGCTGGAAGAAGCTCAGAACTTTGGGTTGAACACTGTTTCTTTTATTGCCCATCTGCCCCTAGGGAATGGGCCCAAAGTGAGAAAAAAAACAAAATAAATTCAATGATGGTTTTGGTGGGAGTGCCCCCCCGGGGAAGATCCGCACCCCCCCCCACCCTTAATGGAGTGGGGGCCATGTCATGCAGCCCTCCCTGGGGGCAGATATCTGCTCTTAGGAAGGGACACCTGACCCCATGGAGGAGTGCATGACAGCCCCCCCTTATCTGCCCCCAGGTAGGGCTACATGAGATGCCCCGCCCCTCCATGTGGGGGGGGTGGAGAGGTGCACCCCCCTTCCCATTACAAAATTCCCCAGTGGTTTAGGGTGCCCCTCAGCCCCCCCTAAAGTGCAGCCTGCCATTTTTTCATTTTTTTTCTTTGTTTACCAAACTTCCCTTGGCGCAGATGGGCACATTGGTGTGCCAATCTTCCCCCAGGGTACCCAAACCTTACTGCCCCATCCACTGGGGGCCCTGTCCCACATTTTTTGGTCGCCCTCTCTCTCCACCCCAAATGGAGGGGGTGTACCTCACACAGCCGTTCATAGCAGGTCCAGGGAGACCTGCATGACGTGCCCCCCCCCACCCATTTGGGGTGAGGTGTGAGGGGGGAGAGGGCCACCACAAAATGTCGAACAGGCCCCCAGTGGGTGGGGCAGTAGGTTTTGGGCATCCTGGGGACAGAATGGCAACCTATTGTGCCCATCTGCGCCAAGGGGAGTTGGGTAAACAGAGGCAAAAAGTGAAAATGGTAGACAGCATTTTAGCGGGGGCTGTGGGGCACCCCAAACTGTCCAGGGAATTTTCTAATGGGAAGGGGTGGTGGCCCCCTCCGCCCCACACACAATGGAGTGGGTGCCATGTCATGCAGCCCTCCCTGGGGGCAGATATCTGCTCCTCGGAAGGGACACCTGACCCCAGGGAGGAGTGCATGACAGCCCCCCCCTTATTGGCCCCCAGCGAGGGCTACATGAGAGGCCCCGCCCCTCCATTTGGGGGGGAGGGTGGAGAGGTGCACCCTCCTTCACATTACAAAATTCCCCAGCGGTTTAGGGTGCCCCTCAGCCCCCCCTAAAGTGCAGCCTGACATTTTAAATTTTGTTCTTTGTTTACCAAACTTGCCTTGGCGCAGATGGGCACATTGGTGTGCCAATCTGCCCCCAGGGTTCCCAAACCTTACTGTCCCACCCACTGGGGGGCCTGTCCCACATTATTTGGTGGCCCTCTCCCCCCAACCCCAAATGGAGGGGGGGCCCTCATGCAGCCATTCGTAGGAGACCCAGGAAGGCCTGCATGAGGTGCCCCCCAACCCATTTGGGGTGAGGGGAAGAGGGCCACCACAAAATGTCGGACAGGCCCCCCAATGGGTGGGGCAGTGGGTTTTGGGCACGCTGGGGGCAGAATGGCACACTATTGTGCCCATCTGCGCCAAGGGGAGTTGGGTAAACAAAGGAACAAAGTGAAAATGGTAGACAGCATTTTAGGGGGGCTGTGGGTCACCCCGAACTGCTGGGGAATTTTCTAATGGGAAGGGGTGGTGGCCCCCTCGCCCCCACCCACAATGGAGTGGGGGCCATGTCATGCAGCCCTCTCTGGAGGCAGATATCTGCTCCTAGGAAGGGATACCTGACCCCAGGGAGGAGTGCATGACAGCCCCTACTTATCTGCCCCCAGGGAGGGCTACATGAGATGCCCCGCCCCTCCATTTGGACAGGGTGGAAAGGTGCACCCCCCTTTACATTACAAAATTCCCCGGCGGTTTAGGGTGCCCCTCAGCCCCCCCTAAAGTACAGCCTGACATTTTAAATGTTGTTCTTTGTTTACCAAACTTGCCTTGGCGCAGAAGGGCACATTGGTGTGCCAATCTGCCCCCAGGGTGCCCAAACCTTACTGCCCCACCCACTGGGGGGCCTCTCCCACATTTATTGGTGACCCTCTCCCCCCACCCCAAATGGGGGGGGCACCTCATGCAGCCGTTCGTAGGAGACCCAGGGAGGCCTGCATGAGGTGCCCCCCCACCCATTTGGGGTGAGGGGGAGAGGGCCACCACAAAATGTCAGACAGGCCCGCCAATGGGTGGGGCAGTAGGTTTTGGGCACCCTGGGGGCAGAATGGCACACTATTGTGCCCATCTGCGCCAAGGGGAGTTGGGTAAAAAAAGGAAAAAAGTGAAAATGGCGGACAGCATTTTAGGGGGGGGGCTGTGGGGCACCCCAAACGCCAGGAAATGTTCTAATGGGAAGGGGTGGTGGCCCCCTCATCCCCACCCACAATGGAGTGGGGGCCATGTCATGCAGCCCTCCCTGGGAGCAGATATCTGCTCCTAGGAAGGGACACCTGACCCCAGGGAGGAGTGCATGACAGCCCCCCCCTTATCTGCCCCCAGAAAGGGCTACATGAGATGCCCCACCCCTCCATTTGGGGGGTGGAGAGGTGTACCCCCCTTCCCATTACAAAATTCCCCAGCGGTTTAGGCTGCCCCTCAGCCCCCCTAAAGTACAGCCTGCCATTTTCAATTGTTTTCTTTGTTTACCAAACTTGCCTTGGCGAAGATGGGCACATTGGTGTGCCAATCTGCCCCCGGGTGCCCAAACGTTACTGCCCCACCCACTGGGCGGCCTGTCCCATGCTTTTTGGTGGCCCTCTCCCCTGCCACCTCAAATGGAAGGGGGGCACCTCATGCAGCCGTTCGTAGGAGCCCCGTGGAGGCCTGCATGAGGTGCCCCCCATCCATTTTGGGTGGGGGGGAGAGGGCCACCAAAAAACGTGGGATATGCCCCTCAGTGGGTGGGGCAGTAAGGTTTGGGCACCGTGGGGGCAGAATGGCACACTATTGTGCCCATCTGCGCCAAGGGGAGTTGGGTAAACAAAGCAAAAAAGTGAAAATGGTCAAAAGCATTTTGGGGGGGGGCTGTGGGGAACCCCAAAGCACCAGGGAATTTTGTAATGGGAAGGGGTGGTGGCCCCCCCCACCCAAACTGGAGGGGGGGCCATCTCATGCAGCCCTCCCTGGGGGCAGATATCTGCTCCTAGGAAGTGACACCTGACCCGAGGGAGGAGTGCATGACAGGCCTCCCCTTTGTCTGCCCCAAAGGCGGGCTACATGAGATGCCTCCCTCCATTTGGGGTGGGGGGCAGGTGCACCCCCCTTTACATTACAAAATTCTCCGGCGGTTTAGGCTGTCCCTCAGCCCCCCCTAAAGTGCAACCTACCATTTTCATTTTTTTTCTTTGTTTACCAAACTTCCCTTGGCGCAGAAAGGCACATTGGTGTGCTAATCTGCCCCCAGGGTGCCCAAACCCTACTGCCCCCATCCATTAGGGGGGCCGGTGCGATGTTTTTGGGGTGGGCTCTCCCCCCATCCCAAACGGAGTGTGGGGGGGCACCTCATGCAGTCCTCCCTGGGCCTCCTAGGAAGGGGCAAATGTGTTTTCACTGGGGGTGGGAGGGTGAGGTTCAGTAGACCACCAGGGATGGCTTGCAAGGGGGGGCATGATTGTAAAGTATGAGTGTAGATTTGTTTTTGCTGGGGTGACCGTAGGTAACAAATGTTTTTTGTTTCATTTACAGCATTTTCTACGCGAGCAGCTGCAACGTTATGGGAGTACTGTTTTTTATTATTTTATGGTTAGGACCCACTGTCAGTGGGGTGGGTGAGACTGGGGCTGGATTGTTGGTGGTGTGGGTGGGAATGGGCTGTCTGGGCAGATATTTTGGTGGGCTGGGACACAATTGCAGGGGCAGGCCACAAATTGCTCCATGCCAGCAGAAAATTGGTGTTTCCCTGGGAGCGGATGTCTCCAATGTGGGTTGTCCGTCTGCAAGCCCAGGCTGCACCTCTGGCCGTGCTACGTTACAGATGTCACCTCTGGGGAGGAATGGGGATCCTGCTAGGGCTCCCTGGAGCTGACGTTGTGCTTAGGGGATGGTATACCCACATGGTACATGGATTCTGGGGAGATTTGCGCAAAGTCAGACATCTTTGGATTCCCAAGGGTGTCTTCTTTTCAGAAATGCATGGGGTTCCCTGTTTTTCTTGGTGGCTTGGACACCCTAGGCCCATATCTGTATGGTGTGCGCTTCAGAAAAATTCCTGAAATTCAGCTGTCCGAAAAGACCTGGGGTTAGCCGTGTTTTAGGCTTTCCCCTTTGTGCCCAGGTAGGTGCACCCACACATGTGAGGTACCGTTTTCATCGGGACACGTGTGGGGACACGGGAAGGTAGACCATGTGTTGATGGCGTCGTGGTTCGCTCGGTGGCCAGAGCGAAATGTCTGAGTATTGTGTTTATTTCCAGCCAATTTCAGAGAGATTTCCCTCTGTCCACTCACCGAAACACGTCACCAACAACAGATGTCATACCTTCCCGCGTTCCCACAGGTGTCCCGACAAAAACGGTACCTCACATGTGTGGGTGCACCTACCTGGGCGCAAAAGGAAAAGGCTAACCCACTGGTAACCCTAAGCCTTTCGGCACAGCACATTTTGTTCATGTGGGCCACCTACAGATTTAGGCCTAGGGTGTCGAAGTCAGCAAGGAAAACCGGGAACCCCATGAATTTCCTAAAAGAGTACACCCATGGGAATCCACAGAGGTCTGCCTTGCGCGTAGCGCACCAGAATGTATTACCCACAATCCCCGGCAAAATCCAAACTTTGTTGAAAAAACACAATTTTCAGACATTTCACTCTGGCCACCCACCAAAACACGCCGCCAACGCCACATGTCCTACTTTCCCGTGTTCCCACAGGTGTCCCGATGAAAAAGGCACCTCACACGTGTGGGTGCACCTACCTGGACGCAAAAGGAAAAAGGCTAAATCACTTCTAAGCCCCAAAGGGTTTGGGGAGACAACCTACAGATTTGGGCCTCGGGTGTCGAAGCCAGCGAGGAAAACAGGGAACCCCACGATTTCCCAAAAGAGGACACCCGTGGGAATCCACAGAGGTCTGTTGCGCAAATCGCCCCAGAATGTATTACGCAGAACCCCCGGCCAAGTCCAAATTTGGGGGAAATAAACCACAATTTCTGCACATTTCACTCGGCTCACCCACAGAAACACGCCGCCAACAACACATGGCCTACCGTCCTGCATCCCCAGAGGTGCCCTTCCTCATCACATTGGATTTCCTGATTTACACATGCTAAATACGTCTTTTCAGGCCGTAAGCATAAAACTCCTGTGTACCATGGCTCAGTTTTTGGCTTGTGGTATTGCTTGTTTTGTAAAACACTACAAAAAATTTGTGATTTCCTAACTGCAAGAGTCGGGGGAATGTAGCGGAGCATTGTTTTTCTCAAAATTCATAGAAGCCATTGCCGTACCAGGCCAACCATGTCCACCACATACCTTTTTTTCGGTCATTTTCCTGCTTTTTCCCCAAACTAGTTGTTGCCTGACCTGCGCAAATCACCCCTTCCTAAACTTGGAATTTTGTCTACTTTTCTGAAACGTATGCCTTTCTGTCCTCCAATTCGGCTTTTTTATCCTTTTCTTCCATTCTGTGCACGAATGTCCAATTGGCAAAAATGTCCAAAATTGCCCACCTCTCACAAAACGGTTGATAACCACATCAACATATTTTTTTTTTCGTTTCCACTCAACCTGTTCTTGAAATTGGGGAATTCAGCATAACAAACCATTTGTTCCTAGCTCTTATAAGGAAAAAACCACAGGCTTCTTTGTACATCATTTTATTGGCATTTTTTGAAAAAAAAACAAATGTTCGCCCTTTTTGGTTATTTTCTCTCACCCCCCCTACAGCAACCTAGGATTCCTTACGACCGCCTACATGTGGGAAAAAAAGGGGCCAAATTTGGCCGTGATATCTCATGTAACAATAAAGTTACAAGGCATTGAATGGCGACATACTGAAATCACCAAAAAAAGTCCTTGGCACTGGGGTGGATGGGAGTAGTTAATCCATGGCAGTTAAAGGTTTAAAGGAATACTTTTTTTCGTTTTTGTTTTTAATATATTTTTATTAACTTTGCTTATACATGAGATGAAACATTTTACAGCACTGCATTCCACAGTGCATACAACAGTCACATCATAACACAACATAAGCACTTCCCACAACAATCCCCCGACCCCCTCCCTCACAACTCGCACCCCCCCCCCCAAGTTGCCTAAAGCACCAGTGCACTATCAGTGTACATCATCTTTCTTGGTCTGGATTACCTTTATCCATTATTGTGGTTTATCAACCTCGTCTATTTCTGTGGCTACCATAGTAAACAGAGTTTGTAGCAGGACCTCCGATGCCATGATTCCCACATTGGCCTCCACACGACTCAACCACATCGCCCTCCGCCCTCTATGCCGCAGTTTCGGCCAATGCCCATTTTTTTAGGTCCCTCCAACATTCCTCCACATCAGGGACCTTGGGAGATTTCCATGCGATAGTATTCTATGAAAAAGTAAGGAAGGCAAGGCGCGCACACCAGTTCCCAGTCAATATATCACCTGATACAAAAAATAACTGGGTTAATTCCCAAGAATGTCCATATATGAACAGGGATGAATCCCAACTGCTGACAAGTATTAACAGGGTTGAATCCCTTCAGCTACAGTTGCTCTGCTGTTCTACTCCTCCAAGTGCTTTCTTGTCACACACAATCAGGGAGGCTGTGTTTCTTTTCAGGTTTTACCAATATAATTGCTCTTTCAGTCTCTAAGGATTCTGGTAGCTGTAGTGAAAACCATTTTTTCAATTCAGGTGACCAGGAATCTACTCCCCTCCAGGAGCACACATCTTTCCCATAGTAGGGGGAGGGAGGGAAACCATTATTATGGCTCTCCAAAGTAGGGCATAATAACCCCGGTGCTGCTGCCTCTGGAGCCCAGAACTCCACAAAATTGTATGAAAAAGTAAGGAAGGCGAGGCGCGCACACCAGTTCCCAGTCAATATATTACCTGATACAAAAAATAACTGGGTTCATTTCCAAGAATGTCCATATATTAACAGGGTTGAATCCCAACTGCTGACAAGTATTAACAGGGTTGAATCCCTTCAACTACAGTTGCTCTGCTGTTCTACTCCTGCAAGCGTTTTCTTGTCACAATCAATCATCAGGGAGGCTGTGTTTCTTTTCACGTGTTACCAATATAATTGCTCTTTCAGTCTCTAAGGATTCTGGTAGCTGTAGTGAAACCATGGTTCCAATTCAGGTGACCAGGAATCGGCTCCCCTCCAGGAGGACACATCTTTCCCATAGTAGGTAGAGGGGGAAAACCATTATTATGGCTCTCCAAAGTAAGGCATAAAAACCCCGGTGCTGCTGCCTCTGGAGCCCGGAACTCCACAAAATTGTATGAAAAAGTAAGGAAGGCGAGGCGCGCACACCAGTTCCCAGTCAATATATTACCTGATACAAAAAATAACTGGGTCAATTCCCAAGAATGTCCATATATTAACAGCTTTGAATCCCAACTGCTGACAAGTATTAACAGGGTTGAATCCCGTCAGCTACAGTTGCTCTGCTGTTCTACTCCTCCAAGCGCTTTCTTGTCACAAACAATAATCAGGGAGGCTGTGTTTCTTTTCACGTGTTACCAATATAATTGCTCTTTCAGTCTCTAAGGATTCTGGTAGCCGTAGTGAAACCATTTGTGAGTGATGAGTGTTGGCGACACGAAAGCGCTAGGAGGAGAACAGCAGTGCAAGAAGGGAATCAACCCTGTAAACATTTGGGCAGCAATTGGGATTTAACCCTGTGAATGTACTGGACACTTTAGGATTTAACCAAGTAATCTTTTTTCAGGTAATATATTGGCCAGGGACTGGAGTGCGCGCCTCGCCTCTTTTTTTTTCTTTTCTTTTTTTTTAAATAGTAATTCTACGTTTGCCCAGTATGTATGACAAGTCCTTCATCTTATTAATGTGTTTCATAGTTTTGGGACGTGAGAAGCGGCCCAGCAAACATGCCCTAGGGGAGAGTATATCCAATTCCAATCGCCCCCTGTTCATTCTTTTTGCCACCTCTTGGCAGTATTTCTTCACCACCGGACATGCCTAGAACATATGTAGTATCCCAGCCTTCGTTACTATGCACCTAGGGCAGTCTTGTGCCGCAGCACCTGGCAACCGTGAAATCCTCTTTGGTGTCATGTATGCCCTGTGTGTTATCAGCAGTTGTATCAGTTGCAATCTCGCATTCCGTGATACTCTCTTGTGACATCCCAGTATCTCCACCCAGTGTGCATCTGTAAAATGGGCCCCTTAGTCTTCTTTCCATTTGCCTCTTACCACCAGGGGTGTGGGGGTCCCGCTAGTCAGCAGAAAGTCGTATATCCGAGAAATGGTGTGCCCTCCCTCCGATATGTCATATGAAGTGTCCACAATGCAATGCTTTTCCATTAATTTGGTGAATGTGGGCCATCTGCGTATGAGCTCTTCCCTGATAGCGCAGTGTAGTAAATATTGGCTTTTATGCAAGCATGTGTGTTCAGCCAACTTTGAAAAAGGTATAAGTATAAAAGAGGTATTGTGCAGTAGATCTCCTATTGTGGCAACGCTGTGGGGTTCCAAATTTGTGCGTATCCCTAGCCTCGCCTGTGCATTGGGGGCTACTACTGAGATCAATGGGATGTGTACTTAAAAAGTATCTGTGAGCCCTATTGCTGCGAGTGCCCTATCCCGCACTCTCACCCCTGGAGACACCAGGTGCGAGCTTTGGCCACCTCGGGGATTCTTGTTCCATACCAGTTCCTTCAGATAATAGCGTGACCCAGTGGGTTGCAGCATTATCGTGTCTGGAGTGGGGTCGTCTGCAAGCTAGTCCACCACAAATTGTAACTGCCATGCTATATAGTATACCTCAAAGTGTGGGGCCCTTATTCCTCCTTCCTCGTATGGCCTATGTAGTGAAGACAGCGCTATCCTATTCCTACCATTTTGCCACAAGAAACCCCTACAGATGCTCTCTAGTGTTTTGGACATAAACATTTGGTACATAAAACGGAACGTTCACAAAAAAGTGCAGTAATCTAGGCAGGACCACCATTTTCAACAATGCTGCCCTCCCCATTAACGAGATGGGTAATTTAGCCCAGAACCTCATGGAGCCCCTGATGCTGTCCAGACCGTTCAGCGTATTGTTAACATGTTCTATCGCCCAGGTTGTGGTATAAATTGACCCCTAAATATCTAAACGTGGACTTTTTCCATTGTAATACAAGGGCTGGCAGCGCCTTTTGCTCTATCTTGCTCAGTCCTTCTATCAGGAACAAGGCTGATTTATATGTACTGATTGTGATGCCTGACAATTTCGCAACTAGCGCTAGGGCCTCCAGTAACAAAACTAAGTTGTCCTTAGGGTTTTGAATATATAACCATGTGTCATCTGCGTACATCGATATCAGGTGACTTACACCGTCTATTTCTATACCTGCCCCCATGTATTCTGTTCTGAGATACTGCGCTATAGGTTCCATGGCAAGGACGTAGAGCAGTGGGGATAACGGGCAGCCCTGTCTCATACCCTTCTCTAGTTCCTATTCTTTGGAGATGTATCTACCCGTTTTAACTCTTGCGACAAGTCTAGTGTACACCAGCTGTATCCACTTTATATATGCCCGCCCGAAACCAAACCTACGCAGTGTTGCATAAAGCCAGTCCCATCTCACTGAATCAAACACCTTCACAGCGTCTAGTGTGGCTATGGCGCACGGGGTATACCAGTATGCTGTGTTTCAAATCATGCTTCGGCCTGGCACATAGCATGTTTTGTCTGGCTGTACTAGGGTATGTATACCCTTTTCATCCTGTTTGCTAATATGGACGTCGGTATCTCATTGTTCTGGTTTAGCATTGACAGGGGCCTATATGAACTGCACTCCCTCTGTGGTTTGTGGGGCTTGAGGAGGGGTATAATAATGGATTCCCTCAAGCTGTGAGGAAGGACCCCTGCTTCATAAGAGTCAGTGAAGGTATTAATAAAATGTGGGGCCAGCTCCTAAGCGGTTACATGTCTTTTCATTGAAAAAAATTTCCTTGAAAGATATTTTATCGAAAAAAAATTCATTGAAAATGTTTTCACCTAATGTACCACCTAATTTACCACCAATTATTTTTATTGGGGCGGGTCCCCCCCAAACCTGCGTTTTCCAAATGTAACCCTTTACCCCACCCGAAACACACATTCATACATATATTTTAGATCAGAAAAAAATGTATTGAAAGATTTTTTCGATGAAAAAGGTTTTCAATGAAACATTGTCAATTAACTATCTTTCACAGAAAAATCTTTCTGTGAAAAGACTGTATACCCTCCTGAGCGTACTCTTTATAAAATTTGTTAGACAGACCGTTCGAATCTGGAGTCTTTCCCGTCGGCAGAGCTTCAATCGTACCATGTATTTCTTCTAGCGTAATAGGTGCTTCCAGGCTGTCACTTGCTTCCTGGCTCAGGCTAGGGAGTTCTATCTCTTCTAGCACTTACTTTATATGTGCCTTAGATGTCGGGAGTCCCTCCTGATAGAGACAGATTGGTAGAATTCTTGGAAGGCCACATTGATACCGCTTTGGACATGACAAGGGTTGTGTGTATCAAGTGGATAGGGCCCTGCTTCGCTTCTTTTGTTATACAACCATGCCAGTAATCGGCCAGGTTTATCACCCTCTTTATGCTGTCTCTCTGTATATTTAGAAAAATTATGCTTGCCCAGCCGCTCCCAGCATTCCACGCATGTTTTTTTTTAGCTCCGCCATCTTTGCGTCCCTGCCAATTTGCTTTGCTTGGGATTGTTCCAATTTCCTTAGCTGTTCCTCCACAGAGGATAATTCTCTATTAACTGTTGCTTAGACACTGCTCAACCCGGCAATAGCGGCTCCCTAATTACCACCTCCAGAGGCTCCCAAAAAGTTCTTGCTCTGGGTACAAGTGTTGTGTGATATAGTCAGTGATACTATTTTTGAGGTGATTGCCCAAGGGCGTGTCGTCCAAAGATTCACTTCTAAGCCTCCACATAGGTATCAGAGCTCTGGGGGGCACATATTGCGACTGTAGACAGAGCGGGCGTGATCTGATAGGACCCTTCCTTTATACTGTACAAGCGTGATGAGATGTGTCAGTTCCTGTCCTATAAAAGTAATCTATCCTAGTGTGCACTGCATGTGGAGCTGAGTAGTGCGAAAAAGGTCTGGTGCCAGGTGGAGTACTCTCCAGATGTCTATCAGATCGAATGATATTAGGGGTGTCTGCAATGTTCTAGCTGGTGGGGCTGGTCTAGTGAATTTGGTATCTGATCTATCTAGTATCGGATTCAGTGTCCAGTTAAAGTCACCCCCATACAATGTTACTTTTCCTATAGAGGCCCAATCGTGGATATAGTGATTGGAAGAACGCAGCAGTATTATGGTTGGGAGCGTACGTGTTGACAAAGCATGCATCTACATGTTCTAGTAGACCTTGTACAATGTCCTGCCTTTATTATCTATTTTAACATGGGTGACATTGAAAGGTATTGTGGGCGCTATCCATATCAGAACCCCTCTAGCGTAAGCGGAGTATGGAGAGCCAATTACTTGCCCTCTCCATTTACGTGCTAGCAATGCTTGTTTTTCGGCTGTTAGGTGTGTTTCTTTCTACTTTACATCTCCTCAGGTAAGAATAAACTCTGTTTCGCTTTACATAATCATTTAAACCACTTACATTCCAGGTAAGTACATTTACGGCTCTAGCCATGATCTTCTGTCTACCTCAAAAAGGCTATCCGCCTCTGTCACATCAGGTTGCTCTCCTTCTTCCCACTACAGCGATCCAATCAAGAATACTGTGCACATTGCCCCATAGTCACTTGTGCAAGCAAAACACAATCCCATTTAACTTCTCCAAATCCCCCAACTAAAAACAATGGGCCCGCATCTTTATCCATAATCAGGCATATCCGCTTCTCATCTTTGGCCCCAGTATACGTACTTGAGGCTAGTAAACAGCGGGTGTGCACAAGAACCAAGTGCCCCCAAAAATAAAACTTGGAGGGTGTGGCGGCCACAGTAGTAAGTCAGGTCTCATTCTATGTAGGTTGTGATCCTCCCAAGTAGTGTATCCCCCATGTGGAAGAAGTATATGCACATAGGACCACTTTTAAGAAAACCTGTCTGCCCAATAAATACCTCTTTGTCATAGGGTACACTTTTGGCGCTCTAGTCTTGCTGAAACAACACAGGTATAATGGTAAGGAGTTCCCCAGTTATGCTCAGCCACTATTCATGCCGTACTTTGCTTGTGTCTCGCTTGGTCGTCCGCTTTGTCCCCTTCGCAGGGGCGAATCTTCTCTCTGTCCATCCATGCTTGTGCCTCCTCGGGGAGGTCAAAGAACAAGGTCCTGTTTTTATGTATGACTTTTAAACGTGCTGGGTAGATCAGCATATATTTTAGGCCGGCTGTCCTTTGTCTAGCCTTGGCCGATGAGAATTGTGCGCGGTTCTTCTGCACCTGGAAGGTGTAATCGGGGTAGACCACCAGGTCTGCCGAAGCTCTCTTCAGTACTCCACCCTGCCTGCAGTTGGATAGGATTTTTTCTCTATCCTTTTAGTTCAGGACCTTCGCGATTATCGCTCTAGGGGGGTGCTCCTGGGTGGGCCGCCTAGTTAGTGCTCTGTGTGCCCTCTCGATTGTGAAACCCTATGTGAGATTTCTGGGCCGAATTTCCTGAAGTAACATGTTTTCTATGTATGCCGTTGGGTGTGTGCCTTCTTCGCCTTCAGGCAGGCCAATTATGCGGACATTGTTTCTGCTTCTTCTACCCTGTTTTCCAACAGGCTGACCTTCTGTTGCAGGACATAGACATTAGAAATCTTGGTTGTCTCCTTGTGGAGCTTGAATCCCAAACCCTCTGCCCCTGGGTGCAAACCCTTGCTTTCGTGGAAAATAATTATACTCTCCCTTTCCTGCAAAATTCCCATTAGCTGCTTGCTATGTCTACTGTGCCCCTTGTGTGTTAAAACCATCCTCTCCGCTTGTCAATACTGCCCTTTCCACTGAGAATTTCGACAGTTTCTTCTGAACTAATCTTTCTTCGTCAATCTTCCTGTCCTCAATTGTCTTTCTGTCTTTCTCTTGCTTTAACCGACAATGGTGAACAATCATCAGTTGAATCTCCGCCCAGGGTGTCACTTCCATTCCCACAATATTTCTCAATTGTCTAAGTACTTCCTCAGGAGGCCCCTGGAATAAAATGTGATGAAAGATTGTTATGTTTTTGTCCCACGGTTCTCTAGTTTCTAACCTACACCTTTCCTGAATATACATTGTCGGATCTTTTTCCGCTCTCATTGTTTGATTCATAATAACGCTCATGTCTGACGAGTCTGGATACAGAATCCTAAGTGCTCTCCATACGTTATCTCGACAGTTATAGATGGGTGCTCCGTCATGGTCAGTATTTTGTACCGTCACTCTAGGATAGCCCACCCACGTCCAAATGTCATCTGATTGTTCTTACAAAATGGCAGCACGCAAGCTTTTTATGTCACCTACTACTAAGGTTTTCCCAGCTGTCATTCTCTCTAATTCATAAATCCATTTACCCGTCTCTGATGTCAGTGTTGGCAGTTTACAAACCAAATTATTTGTGGCCACGCAAAATATTGCTGCAGTCCTCCCCCTTCTCTAATAAGGGGAACTGTGTAAACCCAGCACTATGTCCGAGCGCAGCCGCACCCTTTGTAATTTTTTTGCTGCGTCTGTCATACTAATTATCTTCCGTCTTGGTTTATTTCTCAACCTATTTACATTCAGTCTTTTATCCTCTTAGTGGCTTGATCGCATTTTAGGATGTTTAAGTTATTGACCGGGCTCTGGCATCCTCACTGGTTCTTCGAAGTCTAACCACGATATCTCCCATGCTTGTAGAAGGGGTGCAGGCAGACTCCTCCTCTCTCCACTTCCCTCTCCCTCTTCATCTTCTAACATAGTGTCATTGCTTTCATCCCCTTCTTCATCTTCTCTGTCTTCAAAGTCTAGTCTTCCAAGGGGACTCGTTCTCTATGTTCCACTCATCACTTCCTCTAGTATGTTCCTCCCTCCATCTTGTGGAGAACTTTTCTACTCCCCATCATGCTGCTAGTACCATTCCTTCTGCTCTTGTACAGGTTACTAACCCTCCTTTGTATGGCCCCTTCCTCTCTCCTTCATTTGGAATGGTATGCTTTTTAAGAATCTCATCTACTTGCAGTGTCTTTCTAAACTCCTCTCTCGTTCTCTCTGCTCTTGTCTCCGGTCTCTCTCTTTGTCTAGGAGCCAATGCCCCCTAATAATATCATCAGCTTCTTTTCTTCGCCTTTCCCTGCTCATTTAGATCTCTCCTTGCCTCTCACTGTGCCTTTCTTCCTCCCTTTGCCTTTCTTTTTCCCTTTCTGCATCTCTTTGTCTTTCCCTTTTTCTTTCTTCTTCTCGCCTCTTCTCCATTTCTCTGGCTGCCTCTCGCTACTTCTCTGTCTCTTGTTCTTCTTCATTCCTTCTTTCTTTCTCTCCTCTTTTCTGCTCTCTTTCACTCTCCCCCTGTTCTTTTGTCTCTTCTTCTCTCACTTGCGTTTCTCTCACTTCCCTTTTTATTTCTTTGACATCATCCGTGCCTTTTCCATCTAATTTGAGCATTTTCTGTCCTCCTGTCCATTCATTCGGCACAATCGTCGTCTCGTCCTTATTGTCCTGCCTTCCCTTTTCTCTCTGGAGCTCCTCCTCAGTTTTTGTTAATATTGCCTGTAATAGAATTCCAAAATGGCTGCTGTCATGAACGCACCGTGACTGAGGCGCTCCCGAACCCTGAGTCCCAACACGGGGTAGCCCTGCAGGAGATTGACCCCTCCCCAGGCAATCTGAAGAGTACTGGAGTGCTCGTACATGAGGGGTACGAAAACCAGACAAGAATCCCCATAAATCAGTGGTGATCGGGACCCGCCAGGTGGCGAGCCTCGGAAGCGTGACCTGCATAAAGCAATCTCTGCTACATCTAGCGAGAGGGCGGACCAGAGGGAGACACCCGGGCTGGATCGTGTCAGGAGTGGGGACGCCGCCCCCTCCCCCATGGAAGAGCGACGAAGCGAAGCACCAGGGCTCCCTGACTGTGGCTGGGAGGTGTTGAGTTGTCTTGGCGGTACCAGAGCACATCAAGAGGGACGTGGTGCATAGCCCAAAGCAACCGTAAGACAGACGCGCTCTGATACGCGGCGACGGCTGGGTAAGGAGAAGAGGGCCTTAGTGGGGGACTAGGGGGTGCGGATCGGCGGTGCAGGAAGACACATACCGCAGGCACCTGGAGCTAGTGGCCCTCACCTCCTCCCCCCCTCAAGCGCAATTGAAGAGATGAAATGTGTGGCATCCCAATTCACCAGGGTACCGCGCTAATGAAAGGGCATAAACTGATAATGGCAGCCCCCAGGCAGTTGCCTTCATAGAGGGACTTAAAAAAGGGTGCAAGACCTCCAACGAGGCCCGAGGAGGACCGACTGCCCACCCACCGGTCCGCACAGTTTCACGCCTGCTATACCGCTCTCTATGCGTCGGATCACCCCGAACAGGGACTGCAGCAGGAGTATATCGGGGTCAAAACCTTGCAGACCCTATCAACCCAAGACAGAGATGATATTGAGGGCCACATCATGTGGGAGGAAGTCCTGCTCGCAATAGCGGATCTCCCGCCGAACAAAGCGCCAGGGCCGGACGGGTTCCCTGCATCATTTTACAAGTGGTTCAGGGCAACTCTGTGTCATGATCTCTGCTTCCAAAAGGTCAGGGTTTTCCCAACTCCCTTGGAAGCAGATCCATAACCCAGGTTCCGAGTGCCAACCAGTCCCAATTGGGACCTTTTGGACCCAGTCCTGGCACCAGTGGCACCAGGCTCATAAATATGCCCAGTCCCAGCGCTGGAAGCGCCGGGCTCATAATGCTTGGGTGGACTTACCTGCAACAGACCATGCTGCTTACTTGCCTGCCAGTTGAGCCTCTGATCCTCTTCTGTTTGGAACTACTTTTCCTGTTGGGTGGGGCAGGAGCCACTCCCTAGATTCAGAACACTGGAACTCTTCTGGAAAGCAGGAACTCTTTTCTTACCTAGGCGTGGCCGTGGAAGGAGACACCTAAGCACTACAGGAGGCTATTTAAACCACACCCGATGGATGAATCTTGCTTTGCGTTACTCTGCATCCTCAGCAGCAGAACGCTCATCGTGTCTTCTGAATCTGATCCTGGGCCTAAGGAAAAAGGCTTACCATCCTGAATCCAGTCTTCAGCAACACCTATTAAGACAAGAAAGAACAGGTTAGCATTACGGTCTTCAGTGACAGCTCTTCACTTACCTGGTCCATCGGCTGTCACCAACGCCTCGCGCTGCATTCCGGGATCTGAAAGACAAAGGCTTACCTACTCTTCGTGCGCTCCGGAGGTCTTCACACTGCATTCCGGCATCTGAAAGACAAAAGCTTACCAACTCTTCGCACGCTCCGGAGGCCTTCGGCGCTGCATCCCGCATCTGAAAGACAAAACAAGGTGCGTTTAAAGACATTGGGGAACTTTAATACTCACGTGCCATTACTCCTTTCCACATCTAACCCAGTGGGTATTCCGGCACCCTGCAGCCGCTCTGAACTTGTACCTGCAAAATAAAAAGACAGTTAGAGCGCATCGTGAAGCAGGCAACAAGCGCTTACTTACGTGCTTCCAGGTGCTTCTATTCATCACACGGGCTCCATCTTCAACTCACTTCAGCCCGTCATCCGCCATCGGCGGAACCCTGCAAAACAAGAGACATCATTACTAAAGACTTTAAAGACATTAGAATTACTCGAAACTTACCGTTCGTGCAGTAAACGACGGACAGCAGTCCTCTGAAGTCAAGAGGCCTGCTCCCCTTATCCAGTGAAGAAACTGGTTACAGCACCCTGCCTCGAGGCAGATGGAGAGCACGGCGTTCACTTACCTAAGGTGAGAGCGTTAACCTTTGGGGTTCTACAGGAGAAGAGAAAGGGAAGAAGAGAGAGACATTCAATAACCCAGTTCATTAATCCCATATTTTCTATCTGCAGACATCTTACCCTTCGAGTCAGACATACAGTGCACAGAGGTCCAGCCCAAAGAGCCAGCCGTGTCTTACACATCACCTTTGAAGATACGGTATACGCCCAGTCAAGACCGGCGCCTCTACGGGAATCAGGTGAGCGTTACAGAACGCAAAGACTACCACAAAACTCCCGTCCAGGCGCTATGGAAACCTCAGATACCGACCAGCTAGCCCAGTTACTTGGGGAACTAAGGGCAGAAGTGCATGCAACCCGTCAGGAAACGAACGCTCTAAGAAGGGAACTGATTATTTCCAAGGAGCGAACAGATGATCTCGCTAGACAATTGCTACAGTCACAAGCCGGACAGAACCCGTTACCCGCATCTGGGGGAAATCTTCCTTCTACATCCTCTATGAATCCAGTGCAGATCAACCTACCTGGGAATGTACCTCTGGCTCCGCCCGAACGATTTTCTGGTGACCCAAAGAGGTTTGCAGTATTTATCAATCAGTGCCGGTTGCATTTCTTATGCCGGCCAGCAGCCTTTCCAACTGATCAAGCTAAAGTAGCTTTCGTGCTTTCGTACCTTAGTGGCAATGCGGCAGACTGGTCGATCCCTCTAGTAAATCAAGATGATCCGGTCCTCCATGATTTTCAAGTTTTTCAGCTCAGTATGGAAAAACTGTTCGCAAGACATTCAAAGGGGCAGGCCTTGGACAATGAGCTTCTTTCGTTGCGACAAGGTAATCAAGACCTTTTGGCTTATATTGCGTCTTTCAACAGACTGATAGTGGAAACTCAATGGCCTGAGGACAAAAGGATTACGCTGTTTTATAGAGGTCTACGTGGAGAGCTCAAAGATGTGTTAGCCCAAGTAGTGAATCCCCCACAAGATTGTTCGGACTATATAGACTTAGTCGTTCAAATAGATCACAGACTGCAGAACAGGAAGGCCGATCGTTGCAAGTTTGATGCTCGAGTATTTTCCAAACCGCCAACTCCTTCCAAAGGAGTAGACTCCGGGGAACCCATGCAAATAGGGGGTCTGAAAGGTCCTCTAACACAAAAGGAGCGGGAAAGGAGAAAACAGTTGCAATTATGCCTCTATTGCGGAAACTCAGGGCACTTTCTTCGAGACTGTCCGGTAAAACCTGCCAAGAAGGCAGTAGGAGCTGCAGTTACCAAAGTTACAAACTCTGAGCAGGGAAACGACCTCGCCCGACAAGAATAGAGGTCCTCTTGCCGAGCGTGAAAACCAGTTCCGTGACCTCGCATTTCGTGATACCTATGGTCCTCATTAGCCCTGATAATCCGGATCGATTACATGCAATTGAAGCTTACGTCGACAGCGGTGCCATCGGCAATTATGTGGATCATGAAATGGTTTTGAGGATGAATCTAACTCTTTGTCCCAAGGCTGTAAAGGACGTCATTACTACGGTGGATGGTACGGAGATAGCCTCCGGGCCAGTAACGCATACCACTCAAGAAGTGACGCTAGTAAGTCAAGATGGACACCATGAGAAGATCGTGTTCGATGTGATCAAGGCCCTTCAGTTTCAGATTATTCTAGGAATACCTTGGTTAGAGAAACACAATCCTCTGATCGATTGGCGAGCAAGAACGGTCCAGTTTCCAGAATGTGTCTCTACTTGTCACCCTCCACCTGGTGTTGCACTGGCAGCAATTTCTTTAGAGACTCCCCAGTTACCTCCCGAATACCTAGAATACCAAGATGTTTTCCGGAAGGATCAGGCTAACTCTCTACCTCCTCATAGGTCTTATGACTGCCAGATAGACCTGATACCTGGATCTACTCCTCCTTGTAGTAGAATTTATGCCCTCACCGAGCCTGAGAACCTTCACCTTCGACAATACCTGGATCAATACCTGGCAAATGGGTTTATTCGTCCTTCCAAGTCCCCTGCTTCTTCAGCTTTGTTCTTCGTTCCAAAAAAGGAAGAAGACCTTAGAACTTGTATAGATTATCGCTCCCTGAACCAGATCACCGTTAAGAATAGATATCCGTTACCTTTGATCCCTGAACTCCTGGACCAAGTCAGAAAAGCATGCATATATACAAAGCTGGATTTTAGAGGAGCTTACCACTTGGTACGAGTAAAATGGAAGACGGCCTTCCGCACCAAGTATGGGCTATTTGAATATCAGGTCATGCCCTTCGGACTTTGCAATGCCCCGGCCGCCTTTCAATATTTTATGAACGATGTCCTCAGAGAGCTCATAGATGTGTGTGTTGTTGTTTACATTGACGACATCCTCGTTTATTCTTCATCGGAATCTGAACATCGGAAACACGTGAAAATGGTCCTCGAAAGATTGCGTCAACACAAACTTTTCGCTAAGTTGGAAAAATGTGTTTTCAACGTGACTGAAGTTGAATTCTTGGGATTCATATTATCACCTGGCGGAGTGCGTATGGATTCAAAGAAGGTCGATGCAGTTCTGAAATGGCCATCACCATCCTCCGTAAAAGGTGTGCAAAGCATGTTAGGCTTCGCTAACTTTTACCGCAGGTTTATCCCCGAATTCTCTCGAATAGTCCAGCCCATCACTGCCTTGTTAAAGAAAAACAAACGTTTTGAATGGTCTACCGAGGCGGAACAAGCTTTCCAGGATTTGAAGACTAAATTTATCTCTGCACCAATCTTAAAACACCCTCGCCCCAAACTCCCCTACATCGTGGAAACTGATGCTTCAAGCCTTGCCATGGGGGCAGTTCTATCACAAAAGGACCCGGTAACCAATCAGTTGCATCCCGTGGCATTTTGGTCCCGCAAATTCTCGCCTCCTGAAATCAATTACACGATTACTGACAAGGAACTTCTGGCTATCAAGTCTGCCTTTAAGGCTTGGCGGCATTATCTGCTGGGGGCCCGACACACCGTTACTGTGATTACGGATCACCGAAACCTGCAATATTTGAAAACCGCAAAAGCCCAATCCTCTAGACAACTCCGTTGGGCATTATTCTTTGCCGAGTTTGACTTCATAATTACCTATCGACCTGGTACAAAAAACGGTAAAGCTGATGCCCTTTCTCGGATGGGAGTGGAAGAACACTTGATCAACCCTAAACCTGTACCAATCATTCCCGAACAAAGAATTCTGGGTGTAATCGCCACAGAATCCATAGAGGAAGTTAAGGATAAAGCCAGGCAACTTGTAACTCCAGCAGACATACAGAATTGGCATCTGCAGGGAAAGGACTTTGCAGTAAAGGACAACTTATTGTATTTCCAAGAACGATTATACCTACCCAGCACAGATTTACAGAAAAAAGTAATCTCTTGTTATCACGATTCTTTAATGGAAGGACATCCCGGTATGGCCAAGACCTCAGAAAAGATCAAGCGCTACTTCTGGTGGCTGTCTTGGAAAAAAGATATCAGAGACTTTATAATGTCCTGTGGAGTATGCGCCCAAAACAAGAGTCAAAAGGAAAGACCAGCAGGCCTCTTACGCCCTATTGACATCCCACCTCGCCCTTGGCATACGCTTTCTATGGACTTCATCACCGATCTACCTCCATGCTCCGGATACAATACGATTCTAGTAATCGTGGACTTATTCTCCAAGATGGCGCATTTCATTCCGCTCAAAGGCTTGCCAACAGCAGCAACTCTGGCCCAAGAATTTCTCGAAAACATCGTCCGACTGCACGGTTTTCCTTCGGTTCTAATTTCGGATCGAGGTAGTCAATTTATTTCTCATTTTTGGCGAAGTTGCTGTCGGTCGGCTCAAATTGATGTGAGACTATCGACCAGTCACCACCCTCAGACCGACGGACAAACCGAGAGGACCAATCAAACTCTGGAACAGTATTTACGCTGCATGCTGCAACAAACTGAAAAAACTTGGAAAGACATCCTTTGGATAGCCGAATATGCCTACAATAACTCTGTCCATTCGGGAACTGGGAAAACCCCGTTTTTTCTTTTGTACGGCAGTCACCCTCGAACCTCGGAGTTGGATCCCCTCCAAGATCTTGAAACACCAGCAGTAGACTACCTGCATTCTACAATCACCCAAGCCTTTAAGGAAGCTGTTTCTCACCTTCAAAGGGCTAAAGAACAATACAAGAAAGGAGCAGATCAACATCGGAAGGAAGCCCCTCAATATCAAGTAGGGGATCAAGTCTGGTTATCCACCAAATATCTACCTCTAAAAGGGCCACGCACATTCAACCCAAGATACCTTGGTCCCTATTCCATCACTACCATAGTAAACCCATTAGCGGTCAAGTTGGACTTGCCCCCGCACATGAAGATACATCCGGTCTTCCACGTCTCTCTATTAAAACCCGTGCAACCTCAAACCCGACTAACCAAATCTCCAAAACCTATCCTAGTTGATGGAGAACTCGAGTTTGAAGTCAAAAGCATTCTGGACTCCAAGATCTCCAAATCTAAACTATTTTACCTAATTGACTGGAAAGGCTACGGCCCCCAAGAGAGATCCTGGGAACCTGCTGAATATGTCCACGCTCCTCGCCTAATCAAAAGATTTCACCAAACATTTCCTGACAAGCCAAAACCCCCGGAGAAGCCCGGTTTGGGAGGGGCCTTGAGGGGGGTACTGTCATGATCTCTGCTTCCAAAAGGTCAGGGTTTTCCCAACTCCCTTGGAAGCAGATCCATAACCCAGGTTCCGAGTGCCAACCAGTCCCAATTGGGACCTTTTGGACCCAGTCCTGGCGCCAGTGGCACCAGGCTCATAAATATGCCCAGTCCCAGCGCTGGAAGCGCCGGGCTCATAATGCTTGGGTGGACTTACCTGCAACAGACCATGCTGCTTACTTGCCTGCCAGTTGAGCCTCTGATCCTCTTCTGTTTGGAACTACTTTTCCTGTTGGGTGGGGCAGGAGCCACTCCCTAGATTCAGAACACTGGAACTCTTCTGGAAAGCAGGAACTCTTTTCTTACCTAGGCGTGGCCGTGGAAGGAGACACCTAAGCACTACAGGAGGCTATTTAAACCACACCCGATGGATGAATCTTGCTTTGCGTTATTCTGCATCCTCAGCAGCAGAACGCTCATTGTGTCTTCTGAATCTGATCCTGGGCCTAAGGAAAAAGGCTTACCATCCTGAATCCAGTCTTCAGCAACACCTATTAAGACAAGAAAGAACAGGTTAGCATTACGGTCTTCAGTGACAGCTCTTCACTTACCTGGTCCATCGGCTGTCACCAACGCCTCGCGCTGCATTCCGGCATCTGAAAGACAAAAGCTTACCAACTCTTTGCACGCTCCGGAGGCCTTCGGCGCTGCATCCCGCATCTGAAAGACAAAACAAGGTGCGTTTAAAGACATTGGGGAACTTTAATACTCACGTGCCATTACTCCTTTCCACATCTAACCCAGTGGGTATTCCGGCACCCTGCAGCCGCTCCGAACTTGTACCTGCAAAATAAAAAGACAGTTAGAGCGCATCGTGAAGCAGGCAACAAGCGCTTACTTACGTGCTTCCAGGCACTTCTATTCATCACACGGGCTCCATCTTCAACTCACTTCAGCCCGTCATCCGCCATCGCCGGAACCCTGCAAAACAAGAGACATCATTACTAAAGACTTTAAAGACATTAGAATTACTCGAAACTTACCGTTCGTGCAGTAAACGACGGACAGCAGTCCTCTGAAGTCAAGAGGCCTGCTCCCCTTATCCAGTGAAGAAACTGGTTACGGCACCCTGCCTCGAGGCAGATGGAGAGCACAGCGTTCACTTACCTAAGGTGAGAGCGTTAACCTTTGGGGTTCTACAGGAGAAGAGAAAGGGAAGAAGAGAGAGACATTCAATAACCCAGTTCATTAATCCCATATTTTCTATCTGCAGACATCTTACCCTTCGAGTCAGACATACAGTGCACAGAGGTCCAGCCCAAAGAGCCAGCCGTGTGTTACACATCACCTTTGAAGATACGGTATACGCCCAGTCAAGACCGGCGCCTCTACGGGAATCAGGTGAGCGTTACACTCTGGCCCCCAGACCAGTATCTTTGTTTAACTCCTTCGCAGTCACATGCAGAATTACCGACTTCATGGAAGAGGCCAAGATAGTTCTCTTCCTCAAACCAGAGAAGGACACCATCAGCTGCGGATCGTATCACCCGATCGCACTCATCAACATGTAAGCGAAGATCTATACTAAGATTCTGGAGAACAGAGTAGCTCAGCTGATAGCAACACTGATCCACCTGTTTCAGACAGGGTTTATAAAGAACCACCAAACACACGACAAACTCAGAAGAATGTGTCACCTTCTAGAAAATAACACAAAGAAAAGGGATCCCGCAGCGCTGATTTCATTGGATGCGGAGAAGGCATTCGACCGCGTTGACTGGTCCTGTCTCTTCAACACACTCTGCAGTCTGGGGTTCGGCCCTAAATTCATAGCTAGGACACAGGCAAGCTATGCTCACCCCACAGCACGGCTGTTGGTGAACGTCCAGCTCTCGAACCCGGTCCAGCTGCAGAGGGGAACATGGCAGGGCTGCTCCCTATCCCCCTGCTCAACGCATTGTACCTACAGCTGCTTCTTACGAGACTCTGTAACGTGGACATAATCAAAGGCATTTCCTTCGGGGGAGGACCATAAATTGATGGCTTACGAGGATGACATGCTGCTTACACTCACTGCTCCGAGCTCCTCCCTTCCAGCGGCGCTGCAGGAGCTAGCGAGGTTCGGTAAGGTTGCAGGCCTAAACATTAACATTACGAAGTCAGAAATACTGAATCGCTCGGTTAATCAGGCAGAATTGGCAGCAGCAAAGGCAGTGACACAACTTAAGTGGGTACCTGATAGTATCCGAATCCTACGGCTGAACATTACGCATACGGGAGGGGGGTTGTATGAGGCTAACTTCCATCCCATGCTGGCACAGATTCGGGAGCAGTTACAGACTTGGTCCCCGCTATCAGTATCCTGTCTAGGGAGAATGAACGCTATAAAAATGGTCATACTCCCACGGACCCTGTACTTATTTCAGGCACTCCCAATGCCCATCCCAAATGCCTTTTTTATGACACTAAATAAACTAATCTCCACATACATTTGGGCGAACAAAACACCCAGAATTGCACTGAAAATCCTTATGCTCCCTCCAAATAGAGGAGGAGTGGGCCTACCAAACCTTCAGCAATATTACCGGGCGGCACAGGATAGGGTCATTAAGGACTGGTTTGGGTAAAATAGGGATAAGAGATGGGTGGAAATGTAGAGGGCAATAGCTGGACCTCAATTGGGAGAAAAACTGTGGCTGCCTAGATTGGATAGACCCCGCAACATCCACCATAGTGACATCACGAAAGTGGCAGAAGACACGTGGGATCAAGCAGTGCGCCTACACCACATAATGACATTCCCCTACACGTTCACACCACTCTTTGATAACCCACAGTTCTCCCCGGGCTTGGACCCACATGTTTTTCTCCAATGGAGGGAGGCGGGCTGTGTAAAACTCAGGGATATGTTCCTAGGGGAGGAAGTGAAATTGTTTGTTATGTGTAAAGACAAACTAGATCTAAATTTTTCCCAACACCTTCCATACTACCAGGTCTGCCGTTGGATCATGCCACCCTGTACCCCCATCCGTGCCGCGGCAATCAGGCCCCTTACACATTTTGAAAAATTTCTAACATCAAATCCAGGGGACAAACATTTAATCTTGCATATCTACAGGTTTCTCATAGATGCTCCTCCATCTAAACAGCTGTCGTTCCAAACCAGATGGGAGAGCACACTAGATAGCAAGATCCCAGAGGAGGGCTGGGCCTCACTGTGGTCAGACAACCTTGCTTGACATCGTCTATTCAGATTAGGGAATTCTGGCTGAAGTTTATGTACCAATGGCACTACACCCCATAGAGGCTGCACAGGTTGAACCCTGATGTCCAAAATCGCTGCTGGAGGCGGTGTGGGGCGGAGGGGGGCGGTGTTCATATATGGTGAACCAGGCCTTTTCCCCCCTAGTTAGGATTCTTAAACTTGGGTGTGCCCTCCTACCTGTCTCAAACCAGCACTTTTTGAAAACTCTTGTCCTGAGTGTTGTCGTCTGTCCTATTGCTCAACTTGTTTGCCTCTCGCTGTCTTTTCTGCCTACTCCAGTGACCTTCACTAGTGTCCACCCTCTCCTCTCCTGCTTACTCTATGGTGCTCTCTGTCTCTCCTATCTTTTCTAACTGCTTCTCTATTGACTATCCTGCTCTCCTCACTAAATCTGGTAGGAAGAAGTTTAAAAAGGACACCCTGGTCTCCAACCCAGGCCTCCCTATTGCCGACACCTACACCAATGCCTCCTCCAAGGAAACTCTCACCGACATCCTCTTTGTCGTGCCTTCGCCAGACCTATGGACCCTTAATATGGTCTCTGTGCTCTCCCCCTTCTTCTCTTCTCCCATTAATGGTGGCACCCGCTGGGACGCCCTCCTGGCATCCTTCCATTCCTCTAAGGTCATCATTAATGTTTACTCTAATGGGACTATCCTGGTCCAAGGCCCTCACGCCAAACTTCACCTCTTTGATAGACGCTTCCCGCACCTCATCAACTTCCTTTCTTCTCCTGCTCTCCCCTCTCCCCTCTCCTCGGCTACCTTGCCTTCCCCTTCCCTCTCTGCCCCCTCTCGGGCTCCTTCTACACCTCCGCAGGGCATACCTCTGATCTGTACCCCTCCCCAGATGTCCTTCACGGATGGCAACCTTCTCCATATTGCCACTCTAAACTCTCGCTCTGCTGTCAAACACTCCTCTGATATCTGCTGTCTTCTGGAAGAACTTGACCTTGATGTCCTCGGTCTCACCGAGACATGGTTCACGGCCAGCTCTATCACGAGCTTTGATACGCTCCTACCTGTTGGCTACAAGATCCTCTCCGCACCCAGGACCAACCGGCCTGGTGGGGGTGTAGCCCTTATCTTCCCCGAGTGGATTCCTGCCTCTGTCATTCCCAAGCAGGCCTACTCCACTTTTGAATGCCTCGTCTGCAGGCTCTCTCTCTCCCCTAGCTATTCACTTACTGTGGCTACTATCTATCGGCCACCTGGTCAGATTTCATCCTTCCTCTCTGAGTAGGCGGACCTCTCTGCCTCACTCCTGGCCTCAACTACTCAACTCCTCCTTCTTGGAGACTTCAACATCCACCTGGATGCCTCCTGCCCTCCCTCTGGACTCTTTCGCGACCTTTGCGACTCTCTCTCACTCACTATTCTCCCCTCTGGCCCAACTCACTCTGCAGGGCACCCTCTTGATGTTCTGGTCTCCTCAGACCTTCCCCCTCTGTCCCTCTCACCATTCCTCTCTCCTGGAGTGACCACTTTCTCCTCTCCTCCCGCCTCACCCTCCCTACCCCTCAGGCCAAGCCACTTCCACCACTGTCACCCACCTTCTCGGTCATCCGACACATGAAGCGTGTGTCTGCTGAGGCTTTCGCGGCCACCTTCTCACCCCGCATGCCCCTCCAGTTGACTCTCATCCTGACACAGCCCTCTCCACGCTCCACTCTGCTATATCTGATACTCTTGATATCCTTGCCCCTGTCATGAGAATCCGCCTGAAGCCCAAAGCCAAGTGCAACTCCTGGTTTGACTCAGACCTTGTCACCCTAAAACGCAATTGTAGGGTGGCCGAGAGGAAATGGCGTGCTTCATGTACAAGCTTGCCTGCCGCCTGCTGCAAAGGCAATACCGGCTCTCTGTCCTAACCAAGAAGAGAGCGCATATCCAAGCCTGCGTCTCTGCGGCATCTAACAACTCGGCTGAACTCTTTAAAATCTGCAAGGAACTGGCCAATCCTGTCCTCTCTCTACTCCTATCCCCTCCATCCCCCCACTCTTCTTCTGGCCTTTCTGCAGCCATCTCTCCTCCCTCCTTCTCTGCCTTTCCCCTGTTCTCCGCAGACAAGGTTTCTAGAGAAGTCCGATCTATGAAAGTCTCGTCGAAACAGGTTCCCCCCTGCTCCTCCAAAACTATCAAGGACCACATCGACTCTCTGACTCCTGCCCTGGCTGAATTCTGAAATCACTCCTTCGCCACTGGAGTCTTCCCATCCCCCCTGAAGCACTCCCTTGTGCACCCCCTTCTTAAGAAACCCTCTGCCGACCCCTCCTGCCCGGCTAACTATCAGCCAATCTCCATCACTCCCTTCCTGGGCAAGCTCCTGGAGAAACTGGCCATCTCCCAGCTTAATCTCCACACCAAATCTGTTGGTTGCCTTCATGACCATCAGTCTGGCTTCAGAGCTGCCAGAAGCATGGAAACTGCTCTCCTGAACATCCGTGAAGGTCTGCTCTCCAACCTTGACTCTAACACCCCTTGCGTCCTCATCCTGCTTGATCTCTCTTCTGCCTTTTACACTGTCAACCATGCCATCCTGCTCAACCGTCTCCGTGATAACCTGGGTATCACTGGTCAGGCTCTGGCATGGCTGACTTCTTTCCTCTCTGACCGACCCTCCCAGGTCCAACTTGGGTCCTTCCTCTCTGCTATCTTTTTCTCTACCTGTGGTGTCCCCCAGGGGTCCAACCTCTCTCCCTTGCTGTTCAACCAATACCTGGCACTCCTGGCCCACTGCATATCCACTCTCTGCCCCAACTTTCAGTGCTATGCGGATGACACCCAGCTCATTTTCAGGCTACCCTCAGCCTCCTCCTCTACTTCCCTCATCTCTGACTGTCTGTCTGCTATCCAGGAGTGGTGTGCCGCCAATGACCTCTGCCTTAATGCCAGTAAGACTGAGATTCTCCTCATCGGCACACCCGCTCCCTCCATTCCTGTAGCTCTCTGGCCGGCCTCTTTTGGCCCTCTTCCTGCTCCCACCTGCAAGGCTAAAAACCTTGGGGTCATCTTCGACTCTACACTCTCCTTCTCCCCTCACATCTCTGACGTCTCTAAGAAGTCACACTACCAGCTGCACCTCCTCAGAGGTATTCTTCCTTTCCTCTCCTTCCCCTAGAAGCTCACTGTCTCCAGAGCTCTGGTTCTCTCTAGGCTGGACTATTGCAACAGCCTCTTTCTAAATCTGCCTGCTTCTACTCTCCGCCCTCTGCAACTTCTTCAGAACAGGACTGCAAGGCTTGTCCTTGGCATCAAGCCTAGGAATCGTATCGCTCCAGGACTGAAATCTCTGCACTGGCTCCCAGTGACTGCGAGGATTAAGTTCAAAACCCTATGCATCGTCCACAAGGCCTTCTGGGGCCTGGGGCCTCAATACCTTCAACTCTCCCTTCCTGAATACCTTCCTTCTCGAGCTCTTCGCTCATCTGCCTCAAACTCCCTCAGGGTCAGTTGCTTCTCCAAGCAACGAGTTGGTGGTAGATCTCTTTCTTCTACTGCGGCCTCCCTCTAGAACAGCCTGCCTGCCTCCCTGAAACTTGAGGAGATACATCTTCAGTTACGGAAGCACCTCAAAACCTTTCTCTTTGCGTCTGCTTTTTCCCCTCCTCTCCCTTGCTGACTTCCTGGCTAACACTGAAACTGCACTGGTTACCTGGCCACCCTCTGATCTCTGGCCCAGGTCCCCTCCCCCACCATTCGCACTCCTGCACTGCCTTCCTGGCAACACCCGCACTAGGGGACTGTTTTCTGTATCCCTACAGTCCCACTACCAGCACTTGACACCTGACGGCTGCACTTACCCTTGCACTTACCACCTGCTGGCCGTACTTTTTACTTATTGTTATTTATTTTCTTATCCCTTGTACTGCACTGTCCTCTCCCCCTTCCCCCGCACTTCTCCTCTGTACCCTTCCCATGCACTTGCGTGATCTGAGTGACACCTGCCCTAGTCGGATCGTTGTTTGTCTTCCCTCTGTTCCCCCTCCCTGCCTCGTCGCGCCTTGAAACACTTGTGTATAGGCGCGTTATAAATGCCATATCATATCATATCACCTGCCCGGTGCTACAGGCCTTCTGGGAGGATGTCAATAGGATTATTCGCCACATGTATGGCCTGGAATCAGACAGCAAAACAGAAAGGTGATGGCTGGAAGGTTTTGAATTAATCATAACCACGGGCAAAGCTCTGGGCAACCCTCCAGACCATCGTTTTTCAGCCTGCCAAGCCATTACAGAAGGGGAAAAACCATATGCAAATCATGCTTCGTCCTACCCCAAAAGGGGCAGTCCAGTCCGAACTGCTAGGTCACATCCCTTCTGCACGAGACCACAAGCATCCCCAGACATGTTTCAGCCTTGTTGGGCGTCATCAGTGAGGAGTAGCCTGGGTCTCTAGGCCCGGCAGATTCGGGACCCACATCTGGGCATACCCGTCCCACTCGGAGTGACTTTAGCAAAACAGAAAGGTGATGGCTGGAAGGTTTTGAATTAATCATAACCACGGGCAAAGCTCTGGGCAACCATCCAGACCATCGTTTTTCAGCCTGCCAAGCCATTAAAGAAGGGGAAAAACCATATGCAAATCAGGCTTCGTCCTACCCCAAAAGGTGCAGTCCAGCCCGAACTGCTAGGTCACATCCCTTCTGCATGAGACCACAAGCATCCCCAGACATGTTTCAGCCTTGTTGGGCGTCATCAAAGAGGAGTAGCCTGGGTCTCTAGGCCCGGCAGACTCGGGACCCACGTCTGGGCATACCCGTCCCACACGGGGTGACTTTAGCAAAACAGAAAGGTGATGGCTGGAAGGTTTTGAGCTCTGGGCAACCCTCCAGACCATCGTTTTTCATCCTGCCAAACCATTACAGAAGGGGAAAAACCATATGCATATGGAATCAGACAGGGCAAATGGGGAAACCCTCCTGGGATTGTCGGACCCGGACAATAAAATATGGCCAAAACATAACAGGAAAGCCTTTTATATCCTGCACATGGCATCATTGCTGGCTATTGCCTGCAAATGGAAATCTTCAGACCCCCCCAGTACTAGCGGACTGGCTGTACAAACTCTGGAACTTTTTTGCCTTGGAATGGGTCAACTATGCTTTACAGGGGAATCAAACCAGGTTCTCATTGGAATGGGCCTCGATACTGGACACCCTGCAAGGGGACTTTCTGGAACAATACTGCCTGCACAATCTGCGTCTCTTGGACATTTCATAACCTTCCGGATCTTTTGCAGTGGGATGGACGGATCTCTGTGTGTGCCGAGGGTAGGAGGAGGGGAGGATGTTCATACTATTGGCTGTTTCTATTATGTAAAATCAATAAAAACACGTTTGAAAAATAAAAAAATAAAAATCAATGTTTCCTGTAACTTGCGGCGCTCGTCATTCTCACCACTTATAATGTCTTCACTACTGTATGTGGGGGGCACCTGCCGCTTCTTTTAACACTCGTAATGAATATAATCCCTGCTCTTCTAAGGTTGGATTGCTGCTCTGGGGCAGAGGAAGATGAACCGTGTGTGGTGTGACCCCTTTGTCATGCTGGTTAAGCATCCATTCATTCGTGGGTGGCTCCTCCATCTCTTCCCCATACATTTTCCACAGTTCCAGAAAGGCTAGTCGATTCTGGAGCTGTGTTACCTTACACACGGCAGGTTAATATGTGCACCTGTGTTGCATTAATGACTTGGAATGCGTGCCTTCCGGCAGCCAGGGCATAAACATTTTGCCCACAGTGTCCCAACCAACTGAGTGTGGTACTTTCAAAAAATAAATAAAATAATGTATCTTTAATACGGAGACCAGTCTCTAAGCACGGAACCGGGATTCGAACCTGTGTTCCTATGCGTTGTCTTGCTTCCGTATTGTATATAGAAAGAGCAAAGAAAAACTTAAAAAACAGTAACTTAATTATTAAGGAGAGTAGCAGTATCTTTATTATACAAAGTCATCATGAGAATTAACATTGGAATTTATTATTTCTTCAAAAAAGGTGTGTGAATAAACCTATCTTTGGTCAGTCTATGAATCAGACGTTTCTTTTTTCAAATAGTGAAATTCCCTGATTCTTAAGCACAAAACAGCATCCTTTTGTACAATTATACATAGTGCTGTTGTTGCTAAAGAGTATAGCGTGCCCTCTGCTAATGTTAGTTATACCTGTCTGGCTATGTCTATTTTACATTTCTGATTTGGATCATAGCTGATTTATTAGTAGTTTGGGGCTGCAAAGATGCTTTTAGTCACTACTAATCCATGTACTCCTGCAAAGCATTAGCTATTTTGTTACAGCGCCCACAAAACATATGCTAGAGGTAAGTCAGGCGCCCTACCGGCCAAAAAAGCCCTTGTTACCGCTGATGGCGGTAATGACGGAAAATCCCCTCATGGAGTCCTTCTCGGACTCCATGAATGGGGATTTACACCATTCCGCTGGTACTCGCAATCCGACTGCAATGCCGATGGACCGAGTGCCAGTAAAGGTAAGTACCAAATACTGGTATCCTGGCGGCTCTACCGCGAGCATAACGGCATACTCGGAATGAGGCCCAATGTCTTTACACAAAACTGTCCCTTATCAGCATGTGAAATTCACCCTGTTAATTTCCAGTGTGTCAGCATTTTGATAGACTCTTCTATCTATTTGCTCCCATAAATAGTGTCTAGTAAGTGCACATATGTAATGGGCACTATGATGGGGTCCCATACCTGTTCGGGGGTAGCAAGAGCCCTCCTGACCTGCGACATGGGGCCTACCAGGCTGTGAGCCACAGCCAGCCCTGTTCTAGAGGCAGGGTGAGAGAGTTTGGGAGACCCAATTTCCACCCACCCCCTAGTGTGCATTGTATGTGTCTGTTACTACCTCCATTCCTTCTACAGTTCTCTTTCTCAGCCTCTTTTCTGGGCAGAGTTCCCTTTCGTCTTTTTCAAGACAGTAACTGCCAGGATGCAAATGGGCGCAACCAAGAAAACCCACACCAGAACCAGGGAAATGGAACCGAGGACATAAATTGATTGGACAGCGACTTTTCTTGCCAAACAGATATGATACACCCAACACACCCAACACTGATCCACCAACCCCAGGCGGACCCAAGGGGAATGGGGGGGCAACACAAAATTAACTGAGAGTGAGAAGGGGCTTCAGAGGAGCAGTAGAGACATAAACATCCTCCCCAAACCGAAACGCAAGCAAACTCAACAGCACCTGGAAAAAGCCACCACGAAAACAAGCAGTCTGACCACATGACTGCTACCCTGTAAATGAAGATTGAAAAGGGAGCGGGGCAAAGCCTTTTTGAAGCGTTCGACGGATAGCTTAGCCAGAGATTGGCCAATGGATGCATGTGATCAGGGGAACCAATGGGAGTCAGGAGGTGTGTTTGAAATGGGAAGGCTGGGCTATAAAATCCCAGTCAGCACAAAGGAGATTGAAAGGTGTTTGGGTGAGATCAGGTCTAGCGGTGGATCAAGAGACCAGGGGGAGGACAGATGGTGGAGTGGAGTGCTGAGGAGATTGTGGCAGGGTTCAGAGAGCGTTCAAGTACAATATTGTGTGTAGGGGAAGTGATATCAGTTGAGTGGAGTGCAGTGATGTTTGTGAAAATAGTGAGTGAAAGAAATGTGAGAGATTGAGAGGTGGATAAGTGTAGGGGGATATAGAGAGGTTGTGAGAGTAAGCCACAAAGGGTGTGTGACAGAAGAGTGGGGAGAGAGTGAAAGACGGTAGTAGGAGCAGTAGTGAGGAGGGCAGAAAGAAGAAAGAGGAAGGTAGTGGGGAGAGAAATGTGAAGGGAGTGTGTAAAATCAGTAGGCAGAGGCGTAGACAGGTTATTGAGGAAGAGGGGTGAGAGGACAAGGGAGAGGAGAGGGAGAGAAGGGGCAAGGTGGGAGGGGAGGTGAAGATGGGGTTGAGGAAAGAGTAGCGGAGAGAGAGCATGACGATCAGAAAGACAGAAGGAGAGAGAGAGGAATACGACACATGGAGGGATTGAGAAGGGGAAGAGGAGAGATTGAGTGAGAGTAGAACAGTGGGTAAGGTGGATGGGAGCAGTAATATGAGGGAAGAAAGGGGGCAAGAGAGTGAGACAACGGACCAGGATGTCTTGTATTGGCACACTAAGAAACGTCATTCCTTTTTTGGAAACCAGGGGAACTTGGGGTGAGGAAATCCTTCGAAGAACCTGTCACTTTTCCCCCCTTCCATCTCAGAGCCCTGCTACAGTTGGGAAGTGCCTCTCTGGAATGTCTCTCATCCGCACTGTCCGGGTCAAACTGTACTTTTTCGTACAAATGTGTACCTGTTTACAATGGATGGCAGAGCAGCTCTTGCGTAAACAGAGTATCTCAGTGAAAGCAGAATACATGTATTACATTTAACCGCTAGTGAGCATCTTTGTTCTTTTTCCGTTTAAATATAGCTCACTAACATAGTCCCTAAGCACTACTATGCCACCATATAAGGAAGCATAGTCTAAGGCTGCCAGCATTCAGTACGCTCTTCGAATAAGCTTTCAGCTCTATTACCCAATACAGCAGGCTATATGCCAGATAAGATATGCATTGTGATTAACTCAGCAGGTTTATGTGCCTGTGCATGCTTTGCTCATTACATTACAGAAACCTGGAGGGAGCCAGATAGATAAGGCTTTGACCTTTAGGCCCTCACCTATAGTATCTTTAAGGTAGTAGGGGTTACCAATCATTTGTTGCCAAAACTGGGGTTTAAGGATGCCTGTGTTAGGGTGGAGGGTGCCCAGTAGAGGTTGAGAAAGGGAAGCCCATTAGTGTGCCCTGCCCGGGCCCTGACCAGAATGAAAAACATAATTTTTACCATTTGCAAAAAAACAAACCTTGAACCATCTTTCATAATCTGGGAATTATTTAGGTCATCCTTGACAGCACCTATAGCCTGAGGCGTCCTATGCACCGCTGCCTGATGGATGTGGTGCTGCTGGGTCAACAGGTGCCCAGGATGCTGGGTTTAGAGCCTCACTCGACCATCAAGCTCAAACCTAGCCATCTCACTTCCTGGGCTCAACTTCTTCTGGATGTGTTTGAGCAGGAGCGAGGTGTGAGGTGGGGCAGAGAGGAAGTAAGATAGTGGAATGAAGGGGCGAAAGGAGGGAATTGGGGAGGGTGGCACAGCGTTATGGGCATCTCCCCTGCAAAGAAAGGCAGAAAGCAAAAATCTGGAAGACATGGGAAAAGTAGCATGTAGCGACAGAGAAGAACAATTATCAGAATGATGACATTGATCGATCAATGCAACTAATGCAGAGTCAGTGATTTTACAAACAGGGAAAAAAGTAAGTGTTATAAGAAAAGGGATATTTCACAAAAAGTGTTTTTACCTAGACCCACTGCATGTAAGGATGCAACCAAAACCTCTATTGCTCACTGTATAGTCTGCTGTGCCTTGGAACATACTTTCCAAGGCTATCTAAGGATGTGGTGCCCATGTGGGTTGCTATACGTTGGAAAAATAGAAAGGGAAGCAAAGGCATGAATCACTGAACACAAAAACTGTATTAGGATACAATCACGACAACTCCTTAAGTAAATCATTTCATCACACAGGAACACGATTTTGACGATCTTAAATAGACGGTATTATACAAAATCAAGTAAGGCAGAGGCTTTTTTGCAGAAAAGGAGCGCCTGTTGTGAGGAACCTGAGGGCGTCCTCACCTCTTTTCCCCCTGAATCCTGATCTCGGGTGGCCAGGAAAAGGCCATCTCTTTTGGATCCTGACCCTGGGGGTGGATATGCGAGGGATGATCACGTAGGTGGAGGGAATTTGGGGAGCCGGGAGAGGACGTCGTTAGGTGAGACATGGTATCCCGCATTTTCTTTCCTTAATTAAACCTCCATCCAACAAACCTTCATAGGCTATTGTCAGCCATTTCCCTGTCCTTCCACTAAAACATTCCCCAAGAATCAACAGTACTCTACTGAGACGAGGAGGAAACCAAATAGAGCAGCACATCCTCATTTTAATAGCACACACACATATAGACTTCAACTGGGTACTGAGACGAGGAGGAAGACAGTAAGGCAAGACTACTGCTTCAGCAGTGAGTGGTCCAGTCCTTTTTGGTCCAATCAGAATGGCAGGAACTTTAAAAGGCGTAGTCGAAGTGACTGGAGCAAGCTGGGAAAGCCAGAGCCACAATCCATGGCATTCATGGAGGCGAGAGGCTTGCAGGAGTACCAGAGATGCCGAGCTGGAGCAGTCCTGCTGACAGCCTGCCGATGGATAAATCGAAGCCCCTGAATGCCAACACACCGCTGATGCGAGACGCCGCACAGAGAAGTGAAACTGTGGCAGGCGGGAGACTTGCAGAACCACGGTATGCATAAACCGGTGAGCCCGCCTGGAGAAGGGGGCACGGCAAGGGGAAGGTTGTGCCCGTATGAACTGTTGAATTATAAGTACTTTTGATTACTGAAACGAGCAAATATAGGTATGTTTAAATACTGAATGCAATAGAAGCCATGATAAGTACTTTTGAATACTGAACAGAGAGAAAGCAAGATTTGAGCACTTGTGAATATTGAATGGAATGAAAGAAATGTGGTGAATCTGGCTGATACCATGAACTGTATTATCTGAGAAACCAAGTATTGGCTATAGCCAATAGACCTCAAGGGATTGCACTGTATGAGAAAGCGAGCGTGTGGGGTGACCCAATACAACACCCGGAGGATTTGGGCCTCAGGATTGGTCGTCATCAGGTGAATCTCGCAATATACACTAATCCCGCTCCACTGACCAGATCACCTACATTTGCACACACCATGGCAACCAGCTCTGCCCTCACCAGCCTTCCTCCTTCATTCACCACCAGGTACCATTGTCTCCAAACCCACACCAGGAGACCCACCTCTGCCCTCACAATTTTCTATCCATCTTTCACCACCAGGAACCATTGTCTCCAAACCCGCACCAGGAGACCCACCACACCCCTACCCACTCCCCCACCCGCAGCAGAAACAATCTCCTCCATATGCGCACATGGCCAACCCTCCACCCACATCAACCAGCCAAACCCCCCCTTGCTGCCCCATCGCCCCTACCGATACCACTCCTCTCAAATGTGCCTTAATCAACGCTAGGTCAGTCCCAGCTCATGCCCTGAGATCTATGACCTTCTGACCTCCAACAACCTTGACTTGCTTGCCATATCCGAAACAGGGCTCCATCCCGCCGCTGGCCCAGCACTATCCATTGCCATCCCACCCGGCTACGCCTTCCTACGGAACAATAGAATTGTCAACAGAGGTGGTGGAGTCACACTCATCTTCAAAAACACCCTTGCCATCAGAACCATCAAGTCGAGCCCTATCCTTAACTGCAAATCACTCTCCACCAACCTCTCCATCTCACTAACATGCACCATCAATCTCTAAATCATCTACTGACCCCCCGCCCCCATCGTCTCCTTTGAGGAAGATCTCTTACAAATCATCAATCCCTCATTAAAGCTGAGCTCCAAATTCCTCATCTTAGGTGACCTCAACCTGGGCTGCAATGACCCCTCTGACACACATGCAAAAGTATAGCTATGTCTCTCGATCATGCTGGCTTCCTTCAGCGAATCACTGACCCGGCCCCCATCCATGGCTTCACCCTTGATTGGATTGCTAATTTCAACTGCAACATCTCCTGCCCGACCATCTCGACCTGCCCATGGTGAGATCACCGCACCATCACCTTTAACATCCCGATTGATAAACGTCCCTCCTCGTGCCATCCAACGAAACATAAAGGCCTAGCCCGCTGCACCAAGAACCTAACCAAGGACGACCTTCCACCACTCCTCTCAGACACTAAGAACCAACTAACAGAACAACCGCCCCCGTGGCCCTAGTCGATCTCTACAACACTACAATTGCTCAAGCCGTTGACATACTCGCCCCGCTCAAACAGCGCAAAGCTAATCCTGCTCTAAAGAAGAACTCCTGGTTCACCCCTGAGCCACTTGCTTTGCGCACTCTGAAACGTGCTGCAGAAATGACTTGAAGGAAAAACCCATCCTCAGCTAACAAAAACCAATTCACTTCTCTTGCCAAAGAGTACAAAAAGGCCATACACACCACCAATGCCAACATTTATAGCAAGAAAATAGAAAGCGCAAAATCTAATTCTCTGGACCTCTTCACAATCTTGTGCAGCCATGTTGAGGAAATTAGTGGAACAGAATGGCAGAAACTGGGAGAAAATGATACCTTGCGCTTTATTTGCTGTTAGGAAGACCCCCAGGTTTCTATAGGATTCTCCCCACTCAAATTACTCTATGGATGGGAACCTCGAGATATCCTGGATATTTTAAGAGAAACCTGGAAGAAAGGGAAGAATCCCCAATCCCACTCTCCCAAACTGAAAACCAACTTAAAGATCGCATGACGGTAGTTAGGTATTTAGTGCAAACTTTAAGGAAGGCATGTTATCAAACAGTGAAGACAGACACAAGTGATCTCAGTTCAAGTGTGTTCATTGAACTTCAATGGGTTGGTTGAATGCCTATCTAACCTAAATCTAAGGATGGGAGCAAGATATGACTATCAAATAATAATAACGCAGACCTAGTCGAGTCTGTCAAAATAAATAGCCCACAACTAAGATGGCCGCTCTCGCCTGAGCTCCGTCCAGGACATCCGAAGGGGGAGGCTGCCCTGCACCCACCGGTGGGGCCAGTGTCCATAATCGTAGGGACATATCTGTTAAAGTGGTCCACTCAGACTGTCCGAGTGCTGGAGCCGATGGGGGAGGCCGACCGCACTGGGGAGAGTAAGTGCTTCGCAAACCCCCCCCCCCGCAACTCTTCGCGGCCGGATGAAAATGTTCTTTTCAAATAAAATAAAACAGACACTAATACCCCAACAAATGCCACGGATGATGCCTTGCCGGCATTCCGGAGCTGTGCACAACTCCATAGCCCCATGAGGAAGCAGTGCCTTGCTGGTGGGACCCCGGCTCGTCTGGACTGCCTGCGCCAGGCCCCGCCCTAGTTGGAGTACTAGATACGTGGCCTAGGTTGGCCCTGGAACGGGGCTCACATTCCACTGGTGCTGCCATTGGACGCCAGTGTATACACCAACTTCCCCTTTCCTAAAACAAACACAGTTGTCCTGTCACCATGAGGGGGCTACATCTGATCCAGCCACGCATGGGGGTAAGTCCGGCTGCTGTTGTGATGTGGACACTTGGAGTGAAGGAGTGTTGGCGACCCCGACACCTGGGTGAAACCAATCCTGGGTCTGGATGTCCGGATAGCTGGCGCTGCCATTGGTTCTCACAACACAAAGCCTGGAATCTGACAAGCTTGACAGCACGTAGGCTGGGGAGGCCATGGCCCTGGCGAGACTGTGGCTGGTGGGCGGACAGTCCCCTCGGGAAACACGCTGCTGAAAGGCTCCATTTGCAGGGGTGAGTGCTGACCCTTTTCTTCCCTTGTGCCCCGGTGCGCCTGCCCCCACCGAGGGGTCCCAGCTTCCCAGGACTCTGCCATGTGCATTGACGGGAGTGTGTAGGACCAGCATACTTGGCATCACCTTCTACCGGTTGGAGGGGTTTGAGCCCTGGACACCTGTTGGTGTACTTGACGACTGCTGCTGCTGGCTGTGCCCTTGGGGTGGGAGGGCACATTATCTCCCTGGCAACGATACGGAGAGGCAAGGGGGAAGGGAACCGCATTTTTACTGAGGAAGGCTTCAGTGGGGGTGGTGAGAAGATGCTGACGCCATGGGATACCATGGACAGACCAGGTGTGTCCGCCCAAGAAGAGGCCGCCTCGAAGTTCACCAGCAGGGCGCCAACATTGTAACTCAGCCTGGTGCTGGCAGAAATGCAGACTGGCTTGTGCCAATCAACACAAAACTGGATGGGATGGCCTATAAGGTAGACCGCATACAAGAGCCGATTCGAGAAGGAGAGTTGTCGGATATCCGAAGCAGAACATCGAGTGGGGGCCTTGGAGGATACCAGCGGCGAGACAATGCAGGCGATCCGCTCGCTCCAGAGAGAGGTCTCCGCAATCAAGGAAAAGAATGAGGATTTGGAAGCAAGGTCCCGGAGGAATAACATCTGGGTGGTGGGTGTTCCGGAATCTTTCCCGCAGAAGCAAATGGAGATCTTTATGGAAAAATGTGAACAGGAAGTGCTGCAGGCCTGTCCACTGTCGTCCCAATTTTTGATCGAAAGGGCGCATAGAGTGTCACAGTTGGCTCCTAGACCGGGTCAGAACCCCCACCTCATAATAGTCCTGCGGGAGCAGGGTCTTCAATATGCCATGCTGTATCCATCTAAGTTGCGAGTACAGCATGGGAGCCAAGCACACTTCTTCACGGACCCAGGGGCTGTTTACGACTTCTTAGAGACATTGCCGAAGGAGTGAGGGGGTTATTGATATCTAAGTCCAATGGGCCCTGGGCTAATACTGTCCTTCCTGAACAATATACTACGGGGTTGGCGGGAGTACACCGCCAGCCTGTTATCGTGGTTGCCCCTGCAAATCTACTATTAATGTTCTAAGTTCCTACTGGTGGGATATGAATATGCTGGTATATGTAATGAGTCAATCGAGCTGCTGAGCTAAGTTGACCCCCCTGAGGTCGGCAATGGCAGGCGGACCCGTAAGTTGTGGAGTCCGGCGCCCCCGGTGGTTCGCCCATGTTGATTGTTTCTTTGAGGGAAACTGTTGGGGCGGGTCAATCCACTGCTAGTTGGGGGTGGACAGTGTGGGCGGGGGTGCGCACACTGGTTATTATGGAGGTAAATGAGAAGGTGGGGGCTTGTTGGGGATTGTTATTTCAAAATGATTCACGTCTCTTGTACATAGGCCAGTTTGGCCACATCTAACACAGAGCGGGGCCCATAGCTAGTTGCCAGATATTAAGCTGGAATGTGCATGGGTTAACAACCCACGCAAAACCCGCAAGGTAATCCAGTATTGTGAGAAGCATGGAGCTAAATTGGTCCTCCTGCAGGAGGCCCACCTAGTTGGGTGGGTAATTGAGGGAGTTCCTAGGTCCTAGGGAGAGTGCAAATACTACACTTCCTACTACACGTACTCAGCGGGGTCATAACACTTATACACAAGTCTTTAAGCTTTTGCCCTATAGAAACTGTAATTGACCCGGTGGGAAGATTCATTATCGTTTCGGGTTCTTGGGGATCTACGTTGGTGACGTTTGTGAATGTCTATGGCCTGAATGTGGTGGATGACCCCCTGTTTTTTGAGTCCCTGCTATCAAGTGCTACAAATATTTACACACTAATATTATATGGGCGGGGGACTTCAATCTTGCTCTTGACTCAGAGAGGGACAGATCTACAGGGGGGTCTCACCAAGGAATCAGAGCAGCGGAAATTGTGCTGCAGTGTATGGCAGAGCTGGAGTTGGGGGACGAGTGGCGGCTGCTCTGGCCGGATGGTAGGGAATATACGTTCCATTCAACGGTCCATAATACCTCATTGCGAATAGATGATATCTTAGCGATTCTGCCCCTTGTATGCAGACCGATCAACTGTACCCTTCTCCCCAGAAAGTTGACCATTCGCCAGTCCTCTGGTCATTGGATCTGGGGGGGTGGTGAGTGGTGATCCCTCGTCCCTACTGGAGGTTTAAAGCGGCAGCCCTGTCGAAAAGTGAAGTGTTGAGCATAGTCAAGCTTTATTGTGTTGAAAAGTGAAGTGTTGCGCATAGTCAAGCTTTATTTTCAGGAGAACCTGGGAATGGCCTCCACAATGCGATCTATGTGGGAGGGATTCAAGGTGGTGCTGCGGGGGGTGGTGCCTGTCCCTGGAGCTGGGTCTGCTAAAGCCGCTATGTAGGCAGTTAACCGAGACGGAAGCTGGAAATTAAGCGCTACGAGAAAAGGCTGAGGAGGCTAGGGATGCTGATGCTAGGGTTGGCCTTAGGGATGCACTAGTTCGCTTTAATACCCTGGCGCGTCCGGCAATGGCCCACAGATATGGCCAGGCCGGGAAAGCAGTTGGTAGCAATGCTTAGACGTGAAAGGGGGGCTACGCCTGTTGCCACTGTGAGAAATGAGGCTGGCGAGGTGGTCGTGAAGCCAGACGCGATTCTGGAGGTTTTCCGCCAATACTGCAAGCGCTTGTACACATCTAGAGGCTCGATACCGGCGTTTGAGCTGGAGCGGTATGTGCGCGAGGCATCCTTGCACGTGTTGCAACAAGAAGCAGTTGAAACCCTGGTGAAACCAGTTACGCTGGACGAGATTCTCTGTGCTATATGCGCTCTCCCCTCGGCTAAGGCACCGGGCACAGAGGGGATCACAGGCGAGTTATATAGAGAGTTGGACACTGAGATAGCTCAGTACTTACTCTCAGTGTGTGAGGAGGCGATAAATATGGGTCAGCTCCCCCTGACCATGCGAGAGGCAGTGATAACCTTAATTCTGAAGCCGGAGAAGGACCCCATGGAGTATTCTTCGTATCGCAACATCTCCCTGCTGAATCTGGGCACAAAAATCTTCACCAAGGTGTTGGCGGATCGATTGTTCCCATATGTGTCCACCATAGTCCACGTGGACCAGTCGTGCTTCATCCCGGGAAGATCGACCTTGTTGAATCTGCGTAGATTCTTCGCCATTCTAGCCCGGATTGACCCCAAGGCTCCCTAGGTGGCGGCACTTCTTGATATGGAAAAGGTGTTCGACTCCGTTGAGTGGTGTTATCTATTCAAGGTCCTGCGGCAAGTAGACATTCCTGAGTACTTTCTGTCGGCAGTGCGCCTACTGTACGCCGGGGCAAACGTGCAAATAGGTTTAGACAGCAGGCGGTCCAGGGTGTTTTCGTTAGGTTGTGGAACTAGGCAGGGATGCCCGCTGTCGCCACTGCTCTTTGCACTTGCGATAGAACCAATGGCGGCCCGACTACACAAGCTACACCTGACAAGGGGACTGGTGCTGGGTGGCACTAGGGAACTGGTGTCGCTGTTTGCGGATGATCCTATTTTATATCTTAGAGACCCCGCAACTAATAAGGGCTGCTCTCGCAGGAGATAGTCGACTTTGGGAGGGCATCCGGTTTTAGGGTAAACTGGACTAAATCAATCTTATTCCCACTGAATGAGGGCATGATCAAACCCGTGGACAATGGGGGTTATAGGTGGGAGCGGGAGTCGGTCACATACCTGGGGGTGCGGGTGAGCCGCGATGCCCGGACACTATTTGCAGATAGTCACATTAAGTATTTGAATGTATTGAGGTCAAGTGTGGATTGGTGGTGCAGACTCCCACTCTCGCTGCTGGGTCGGATAGCAATTGCTAAAATGGTGGTATTCCCCAAACTCCTTTATATTTTTCCAAATATCCCAGTATGGCGGGATTTAGCTACTTCACCGAGCTGAGAGCCCTGCTGATTAGGCTTGCACGGCACCCACGGGTCCCTAGAGTAAGTTGGGATATCCTTGTCCTCCCTTGGTAGTGTGGTGGTGTGGTGGAACCAGACATGGAGTTGTATTTTCTGTCTGTGCAGCTACACTTTGCGTCCTACTGGATGCCAGAGGCCCTGCGTTACCCCCATGTATGAATAGAGAGAGGCTTGGTACACCCTTTTATGCTGCAGGGACTCTTGGTATCAGGGAAGGTGGCGGACAAATGCAAATTTGATCCTGTGGCTTGCACGATCCACGCATGGAGGAGGGCTTTGAAACAGTTGCGGATCGATATTCCATTCGACCCGGGCCTGCAGATATGGAACCTGGAGTGTCTCCCATCGACCTGTGATGAGGCTGTAATGCGAGAGTGGAGAGGAGTGGGGATAGAATGCATGGCTGATTTGTACCCTGGGGGGACATTTGTATCACTCAAGCAATTTTCTGAAAAAATGGGAGGCGGATTTCATCGCATACTCCAATACTTCAGAATCCGGGCGGCATTCAAAGCATGGTCCGCACAGTTCCCTAATGTCCCACCGACACTGCTGCTGCTACATTACTTGGTAGGCTCCCCAGCTGCAAGACGAGTGGTCTCAACAATCTATGGGCCTATCCAGCACGACACCCCCCGGGAAGCTCTTAAGTGCAGGCGGCAGTGGGAGGGGGATGCAGGAACCCCTTTCACTGACAAACAATGGGCAATACTCTGTGAACGTACGCAAGTGGGGCATTCAATACAAGGCTACAACTGACCCAGTTTAAAACTTTACACAGGGTGTATATAACCCAAGCCCGCCTCCACTTGTTTAACCCTGCTAGAGAGAGTAACTGCCCGAGATGTAACACTGAACAAGCTAACATTCTTCATATGCTGTGCACCTGCCCGAAACTGAGGGAGTTCTTGGAGGGGGTGGTGGAGACTGTCTCTGCTATGCTGGGGAGGGAGGTTCCATGCGAAGTAATGTGCTGAATGTTTGGCTGGTCGCCCGCAATTCCTAAACAAAGTTGGAAACTTCTTGCGACGTGCATAATAATGGCGAGGAGGTGCATTTTGATGAGATGGACTCGTGCAACCCCCCCTAAGGTGGAGACCTGGCTTAGTATCTTGATCTGGCTCAGCGATACTGACAAGGAATATGGGTTACTTTGCGGCCTTCAGTCCAGGCCCAGGAATATTTGAGGCCCCTTTGTATCCTATCTCTTGTCTCGGAGCTTGGATTCGGAGGCAGGGGAGACAACCTCTGATCCATAGGCTCAAAGCTACACCCGCCCATGCCAATGCATGAAGCCTCAGGCCAGAAGGTGCCCCACAGATAGGACTACCCCTCTACGCTGTAGACTCTCTGGTGGGGCCCGGCTGCCCGCCGTCTGTTGCCATGTCTGTTCTGAACCTCTTTATAATACCTCAGCAAGATACTGTAATGTTTAAATGGGCCTCATTAGAAGTTCGGCGGTAGCCTTGCCGGTAAAACCGGCAGGCTGCCACTGAACTTGCATTTTTTTCCGTCCTCTGGCAATGGGGACATAGAGGGCCATTACAACCTTGGCGGACCCTGTATGTCCTCATTGCCAGGGGCTGGAATCCATTACTCCCCATTCCCATTGAGCCCCATAGGGCCCTGGCGGGCAGAAAGGCACCCACGAGCACAACTCGTAGTTTGCCGATCCGGGAACTACAGTACCGGCAGGCTTCCCGGTACCGTAGTTCCCAGACCGGCAAACTTGTAATGAGGCCTAATGTCTTGAGATGTGAATCAACTAACAAATAAAGTTGAAAAAAAAATATACTAATAAACCTATTGCCAATCCTTACTTCTAAATACAAAAGGGTGTGGGCCAATAATGTATGCAACAAAGAAAAGTGTTTAAGAAATAATATGTCAGGACGGTTGAGCTGTTGGTTTCCCTTCCCCACGTTTTCAGCACGGGGCAAGGCAGCACGTTCAAGCTTCGCACACACTCTGACTTCTCTGGCATGAGGACACATTTCAAAGCATGGACATCAGGGCCTTCTGCAAAAGTCTCTTTTCCAATAACTGTCTATTACTGCAAAGGGCCTGTCGAAACAAACAAATATTTATGTTCCATTTCTATTCGGATCTTCACATGCACACGTTCTTGCTTCCAGTATTTATCATGGGTCTCCCTCCTCCAGGCTTGTACCCCTTTGTACCACAATGTTTACTCTTGGTCTCCCTCGTTCGGGCTCGGACCATGGATCTCGCTCGTTCTGCTTCGATCCTCTTAATATCAAAATCGAAGACTTTCGAATGTGCAATGGATTTTGCTTAAACCGTTGCAGGACCACTTCGATTCACTTCATACAATTTTCTCATCAATCTTTTGGCTTTCGTTTCTCTTGGCGGGATACATTACAGAGACCTTCGATTGAGTACACTCACGGTGCCGGACCACTCATTAACATTATTGTACCTTTCCTTCTCAAGTTCAAACATTCATCAGCAGTTTAGCTTTACTCACGTCTTTCATAACAGGCGTTTAACAATGTTCATTCCAACGCTCGTTATACAATGGTGACGCTTGCAACCTTGACTTCAACACAGACCGGTCTTGCATCGGTCTCCCCAACTCACCGGCTGTGTTGATCTCTCTAATGCTTCTTTGTTCTTGGAGCCAACGACGATACCCCGGTGGCTGCCGCTCCTCCCCACCTTGGTTGGTTATGCGGGAGGGCCTTCGGTATCTCCGACACACAATGCAGTAGTCTTCAGTCTGGTTTCCTGCCCTTATGCTTTCTGCTTCAAAGGTTTCTGGAAAGTAATGGTTTCTTGACAAAAAGGTCAAGGGTATTTCCCTCCTTGCAAATCCTTCTTGGTTTCCCATCTTTCTCCCCTCGTTCAGCTGCCGACTCGAAACTGCTGTTCCTTCGTGTGTTTTGTCTCGCTCAGAGTGTGCTCTTGTGCTCCGCCTTTTATCCATGCGGGGAAGTGTAATGGAAGTCAGGTGTGAGTGATTGTCAGTAATTGCCTGACTTCGCCTGACCATAGCAGTGGGACATGTCAGGTACACTGCTCAGATGTGAGTCTGTTTTCTCCCAGAGCAAGCTGTCCATGTGAAAGTGTTTGTGACGGGAAGGGGTAAAATTCCCACGTATCCTACCTGCTAAAGGGGAGGGATACTGCGTCTCGCCATCCGGTGTCCCACTCCCACTCCCCAAAGACCCCCTCACCCAGGTGATCCTCCTGCACAGGTCCACCCCCAGGATCTGGATCCAAAGGCGATGGCCGTGCCCTGGCCACCTGAGAGAGAGATCCCAGGGGTCTAGCTGATGAGACACCTTCTGGATTCTCACATACCCTTCCCCTATGCGATGTAGCTGCATCTGTTTCAAAGGGAAACTGGGAAAGGAAATCGACGTTCCCCTGGTCTTTGCCTTTTCGGTGTTCCACAGTGAAACACTAGGGTTTCAGGTCTAAAAAGAACCATCGCATGATTCGATGGTTAGAATCCTTTTGTTGGCTTATCCATACTAAAGGTGAGTGGTCTGTGACAAGGGTGAACTTCATAAAGATATTATCTTAGATGGGTGATTGCTCATTTGATGACAAGGGCCTCCAACTCCAATATGGAGTAGTTCTTTTCAGGTGGTACATTTTTTCGACTACTGAAGAGGCTAGGGTGCTCTAATCCAACACAAATTTGCGATAAGACTTCTCCTAACCCTGTGTGAGAGGCATCGGTTTGTAATACAAACTCCTTTGAAAAGTCTACCACCGTTAGGATTAGGTTCAGGCACAAGGGGCCTCATTAGAATTTTGGCTATACCGGCAGGCCTCTGCCAAACTTCTGAACATTTCCGGCACCCGCGAATGGGCAATTACCGGGTCATTACGGCCCTGCCGGACCCGGTAATTGCCCTTTCGCGGGTGCCGGAACGGAATGCTCCCCATTCCCATTGAGCCCAATAGGGCTCAATGGGAATGGGTAGGTCGGATGCACCGGCACCATTCAGAATGGTGCCGGTGCATCGGACATGCTGTGCTCGCGGGTACTGCTTGGCCCGCCAGATCAGACCTGGCAGGCAGTAAGGCACCCACGAGCACAACTCGTAGTTTGTCGGTCTGGGAACTACGGTACCAGCAAGCTTACCGGTACCGTAGTTCCCGGACCAGCAAACTTGTAATGAGGCCCAAGATTTGGTTAAAGTTGTTGTAACATATGTCGTCCTTATCAGTTCAATGAATCTTCTAGGGTTCAGTGTTCTTTAATTTGTCAGTTAACCTAATCTGTTTCATCCGAGAAATTGGGGATAAACCTACGGTAATAACCAATCAATCCTAGGAATGCCCTGAGGTCTCTCTTGGTGTTAGGCGTGGGGGTATTTAGGAGGGCTTTCACTTTTTCTCGTTGGGGCTGGACACTGCCATTCCCTACAAAGAAACTGAGGTATTGCATGGCTGATTGGGCCAGCTTACATTTGGATGGATCGGCGGTTAAGCCGGCTTCTCTGAGGGTTCTCATAATAGCAGAGATAGAAAAGATGGTCTTCCCAACTCTTACTGTAAATGACCATGTTTTCAATATAAGCCCCACAGAAATTGGAGTAGGGCTGTAATATCCTCTTCATAAGCTGTTGCAGGCCAAAGGGGAAGACTTAAAACTGGAATAGTCCCAGGACGGTTGAGCAGTTGGCTTCCCTTCCCCACGCTTTCAGCACTGGGCAAGGCAGCACGTTCGAGATTCGCACACACTCTGGCTTTTCTACCACGAGGACACAGTTCAGAGCATAAACATCAGGGCCTTCTGCCAAAGTCTCTTTTCCGATAACAGTCTCTTACTGCAGAGGGCCTGTTGTAACAAACAAATATCAAAGTTCCATTTCTATTAGGATCTTCACTTGCACAAGTTCTCGCTTCCAGTATTTATCATACGTCTCATTGTACCACAGTATTTTACTCTTGGTCTCCCTCGTTCGGGCTCGGGCCATGGATCTCCCTCGTTCGGGCTCGGATCCTCTTGATATCAAAATCAAAGACTTTTGAATGTCTGATGGTTTTGCTTAAACCATTGCAGGACTACTTCGATTCACTTCATACAATATTCTCATCAATTTTTGGCTTTCGTTTCTCTTGGTGGGATACCTTACAGAGTCCTTCAATTGAGCACACTCATGGTGCCGGACCACTCTGTTAAGAGTATCGTATCTTTCCTTTTCAAGTTCAAACATTCATCAGCAGTTTAGCTTTACTCGCGTCTTTCATCACACAGGCTTAACAATGTTCGTTCCAGTACTCATTATACAATGTTGCCGCTTGCAATCTTGACTTCAACACAGACCGCTCTTGCATCAGTCTCTCCAACTCACCGGCTGCGTTGATCTCTCTAATGCCTCTGGGCTATACCCCAGCGGCTGCCGCTCCTCCCCATCTTGGTCGGTTACGCGGAAGGGCCTTCAGTATCTCCGACACACAATGTAGGAGTCTTCAGTCTGGTTTCCTGGCCTTATGTTTTCTGCTTTGAAGTTATCTGGAAAGTAACAGTTCCTTTCCGAAAAGGTCAAGGGTATTTCCCTCCTTCCCAACTGTAAGGAATGCATGGTATCAGCAGTAAGACAGACACAAGTGACCACAGTTTAAGGGTGTTTATTGAACTTCAACAAGGGGATGATAAATACCTATCTGATCCTAAATCTACAGATGGGAGCAAGCTACTACCAGCAAATAATAATGCAGTCCTAGTGGTGTCTTGTCAAAAATAAAAAGGCCTATACTAAAACAAACTATTGCCAATCCTTAACTCTAAGTAGACAGAGTGTGGGGGTAGTATTTATGAAAAAGAAAGAGGTGTTCACAAAAATGATAAGTCAGAATGTTCAGGCCATTGGCCTCCCTTCCCCCCGTTTTCAGCATGGGACAAGGCGGTTCACTCGAACGTAGCACAGTCTCTGGCTTCTTCGGCACGAGGATACAGTTCAATCACTAGCATCAGGGCCTTCTGTGCCCCAGTCTCTTTACTTATCAAAGTCTCTTGATTCAGATGGCCTGATGTAAAGTTATTTTCCTCTTACAAGTACTCAATTCAGGTGATTCACTCTTCACCTCGGATCCCCCTCAGCCAGGCTCAGATCCTTTTAATACAACGATCAATACTTTGGATCCCCCTCTTGCGTGATCAGATCCCCTTTTACAATGTTCATAGAATGTTCTTTCTCAGGTAACTCACGGTTCACCCCGGATCACCCTCAGCCGGGCTCAGATCCAATTAGTCTCCCTCAGCTCCCTCCCTCGGTTCGGACCAATTTCAAGTTAGTATCAGTTATGAAGATTTTTGAATGTGCACAGGGTTTAGCTTGACCCGTTGCAGGACCACTTCGATTTCACAATTCCCTTTTACATTTGCCACCTCTAAGTTGGATACCTAACAGAGACCTTCGAATGAGCACCCACGTGGCGCCGGACCACTCTGTTCGCGGTATCTGTCTTGGCTTCATCAGCACTTTTGATTATTCACATCGCTTCACACACTGTTCTCTTCAGATTTCTCTATACAAAGTTGCCGCTTGCAAAATTGGCTCTAACACAGCCCCGGTCTGGTACCAGTGTCTCTGACTCCCCGGCTGTGCTGACTTTACTGATGCTGCTTTGTTGCAGGAGCCAAGGACAGTACCACGGCAGCAAACACGGCATATGTGTATAGACTAGATTTCGGACAAGTCTCATATGCTCTTGCAATCTGGTAGCAGTTTGCTAAAGGGGAATGGGAGCCTCTTCTCTTTCTCCCTATGTCTCCCGTTGCATGTCCAGAACATCTCTAGGTTCTCTACCATGATATAGTTCAAAAGGAGAGAATCCAGTGGATGCCTGAGGTGTTTTTCTTACTGCAAATAGTGCCCAGTGAACCATACGGTCCCAGTCTTTCACTCAAAATGATCCTAATAAAGTTGGTAGATAAGGTCTACCAACTTTCTTAGGATCATTTTGAGTGTTTTGTTGAATCTTTCTTCCAATCTGTCTGTTTGGGGATGGTAAACTGAAGTTCGTAAGGTGGAAATATGGAGCAGCACCTTGACTTCACCCATGAGCTTGCTCATGAAATTAGATCCTTGATCTGTCAGGATTTCCTTAGGAAAGCCAAACCTGGAAAAATATGGTAGGAGGTGCTTTAGAATCTGCTGGGTGGTGTTGTTCCTAAAGGGAATGCCTCGGGGTATCTGGTTGCGTAGTCGACAATCACGAGGACCTATTTGTTACCCAGTCTAGATGTTTCTAAAGGTGCAATGATGTCCATCACAATTCTTGAGAAAGGGACTTCTGTTATTGGTAAAGAATTTAGAAGGGCAGGCAATGGGTTGTGAGTACTGGTTTTCTGACATATTTCACATGTCTGAAGAAAGGTTTTTATATCAGCATGGATGCCTGGCCAGTAAAACATCTCACTGATGTGTGCCTAGGTCTTGGATTGTCCTAGGTGTCCACCTGTCAGATAGAAATGCGCAATCTGTAATAGGAATTCCGGTGGGTTTTGGGGATTACTAACTGAGTTTTACTAAGGCCTTCTGTGGATGTTTCTTTTCTATACAGCAGTCCTTGCTTTAAGAAGGACTTCCCTTCTCTACTCCCTCTCCTTCGGGAATTGCTTGTAAGAATGCCTCAGGGAGGGCTGGGTCATTTTGCTGGGCGTAGGCGAGGTCGGGAAAGATGGTAAGCTTTTCTTCTCTTTTCTCTTCAGTGGTAGATGGTTCATCAGCTTCCCCAAAGCTCTGAAATGTCTACTTTTGAATACTCGTTCTCTGTTGAAATATGCGGTAGATGTTGCCTCGTATATCTCCTCTAACGATCTGGACATATGTGCCATTACAGAGACGTGGAATCACTCTGCCTCTGGCACCACCTTACCTCTGGCTATACCGAAAGGTTATAATATCCTGCTGGAGGATAGGCTGCAGGGGATTGGGGGGGAGTTGCTCTTATTTTTAAAGAAAACCTTAAAGCTTGGAAAGTCAATATATGTAACTTAGCTGGGTGTGATATATTACATGCCAAAATCAGCATGCATGCTGAAAACACACTTAACATTATTCTTTTATATCGACCTCCTGATCTTATGAAAGATTTTAGTGATCAGTTATATGAATTATTGTTAACTTTTCTAAAACCACTATCTAATGTCCTACTATTAGGAGATTTAAATTATTGGTTTGGGGATAAGGCTGACCCACAAGCGAACCAAGTAGACAGAGCTCTGTCCAATTTAGGCTTCTCTCAAATAATAGACGTGCCAACCCATGTGAAGGGACACTCTCTTGATTAGCTGTGCTGTCTCAACACAACTCCAGCTAACCTGAATGTTAGCTCTTGTCCTTGGTCAGACCACTTTTTCATCCACTTTGACATACGATCGGACAAAGTCATCCATAATGTGAAACCGGTCACTAGTACAGTGTATAGTAGAAATTTTAAATAACTGACACCTGAGACCCTTGACCCCTGGATTACTACCCTCAATACTTTGATTAAAGACGACTAATCGATCGAAGATATTGCTGTTGCTTATCAAGATACTCTTCGAGAGGCAGTCAACACCTTCGCTCTTCTCGAAAACAAAAAAATAACCCATTCACGCATGACTTACAACAACTAAAAAGTATCAAAACTAAGGCTCTCTATACCTGGAAAAAATCGCTTTCTGAAGCAGACAGAGATATTTATACTGGTTATGTTAGGGCTTACAAAAAAGCATTGATTGCTGCCAAAAGAACCTATCTTGATGATAGGATAGCTAATGCTCAGTCTAAACCTAAAGAGCTGTTTAAAGTGTTTAAAGAGTTGGAAACAACAACAGATATAATACAGAATCCCATTGTTAAAGACACCAAATGGTGTAACCAAATACAGGAAGCTATGGATGCCAAACTCACTAGAATTAATAAAAGCATTGTTGAGGCCAGAGCCATATTATCGTTCAAGGGCTTTAAGGATACAGCAACCCCTGTCAAATGCTGGAATAATGAAGAATTGTTCTTATTTAAGCCCATTACAGAGGCCGACCTTACAGCGATAATTCAAAACCTTGAACCATCTAACTTTAAGGGTGACGTATGCCCGGCACTCACAATTAAAGCCAGCGCCCCTTCACTCATTCCTACTTTATGTAAGTTTGTTAATGCATCCTTTAGGGACAGTGCTGTGCCTACAGGCATAAAACAATCCTGGGTGACTCCATTATTAAAATAAACTGATCTATCCCCCGATGATCCATTGAACTATCGTCCTATTTGCAACTCACTATTCTTGCTGAAAATCCTCGATAGAGTTGCGTATTGTCAATTATTAGCCCATCTGTGAACTACTGATGTCTTAAATAATAGACAATCTGGTTTTAGGGAAAAACATGGTACCGAGTCTGCCCTGCTGGATTTAAAATCCAGGCTTCTTCGCCTTATGGATCAAGGCACCCCAAGCATGCTGATGCTGCTGGACCTCTCTGCCGCCTTCGACCTGGTGGACCACTCAGTTTTGGTCCACCGGTTGAAGGAGGTTGCAGGCTTTTCGTTTCCTGCGGCCGCATGGGTCACCTCTTTCTTGAAAGAACACCAATGGCGAGTGAGCAGTAATGTAGCAGAAGCCAACCCCATTGATCTGACACAGGGAGTCCCGCAGTGAGATTGTCTCTCCCCAATCTTTTATAACATCTTTACGGTTCCATTTCTTGACTTGCTGGACAATAATGACATAGAGTTCACCAACTACGCTGATGATACCCAGTGCATTATTCCTATTACGGGTGTCTTCGCTGATGATGAAGCCAAAATCAACAGGATATATTTGTTCATTCAAAGTTGGATGTGTGCCAATGGATTGGCCCTTAACACTAACAAAACAGAACTCATGCTTGTGGGCACTGACCCAAAAATTTGCAAATTGGAGGATTTATACTCCGAGCTTGTGATTGATAATTGTGTCATAAAGATCAAGAAAAAAGTTAAAACATTGGGGATCTATCTGGACTGTAACCTGAATATGAAAGCACAGGTTAGTAGTCTGGTCTCCTCTTCCTCGTATTATATTAAACTACTCTCCCACGCACGACCCTTTCTCTCACAAACCAGCAGAGAAACGCTGGCCCGAGCTCTGATTAGCTCAAGGATTGACTACTGTAGTAGCCTCCTGATTGGTCTTCCAAAATGTGAAGTAAACAGATTGCAGGTAGTACAGAATAACGCTGTTAGGGTCGGTATGGACAAAAAGAGATCAGATCATATTTCCCAGTCAAGAAGGGAGCTTCACTGGCTTCCTATTAAGGATCGTATTCTCTTTCGTCTTCTGCCTATATCCTTCAACTGTATGAACAATTCTGGTCCTATTTACCTCAATGAGGAACTCAAGCCTAGAACTAGCAACTACAGCCTCAGATCTAATGATCTCTTCCAGCTTATTGTCCCTAACTGCAGACTTTCTCAGACTAAGGTCGGAGCCTTTTACTCTGCTGCCCCCACTTCCTGGAACAACCTTCCATTGAAACTCAGAACTGAAAGCTCTAGCAGAGTATTTAGAAAGGGTCTCAAAACCTATTTATTTAACAAATACCATCACGGTCCTGGTTTCTTTCTTCTGGCTCTATATATCCCGTCTGGATGTCTCTTTATTTGTTTCTGTTTTTTTGTCAGCACCCTTAAGCCTTAGGGTCAGTGGTTTTGCGCTATATAAATCCCAAGTAAATAAATAAATAAATAAAGTAATATACCTCTCTCAGTTTCTTCTGGTTCACTCTCTTTAAAACGAGGAAATAGGGGCTTTTCAAGAATTCCGTGTGCAGTTTTGTCCCCACGATGTACTTCAAGTAGAATTTCACCATGGTATGTCTCCCCCCGGAAGTCGGGATCGATAACGCCTGCTAGAACGTCTATACCGGTCTTCCAAGCAAGGTGAGATTTTGGGGCCAATCTTATGTAACACCCAGGAGGGGTATCAAAACTAAGTCTGTGGGAATCATTACTCTTTTTCCAGGAGGGATAGTACCCTCTTTACTGCTACAGATATGAAAGCCTATTGATTCTTTTGTAGCAATAGAGGGGTGGAGGCTCTATGACTATGCTTCTGGAATTGTAGGGTTCCCCAATTAGTTTCAAATGAGTCACATCCCACTGCTGACACCACATGTGAGGAAGGCATGGTATCGACAGTAAGACAGACACAAGTGACCACAGTCCAAGGGTGTTTACTGAACTTCAACAATGGTGTGATAAACGCCTATCTTACTCTAAATCTAACCCTAAATCTACAGATCCCTTTTATATCACAATCGTTACTGTGGATCCCCCTCTTCTGGGCTCAGATCCCCCTTTGCACAATGTTCAGAGAATATTCTTTCTCAGGTGACTCACGGTTCACCCGGGATCCTCCTCAGCCGGGCTCAGATCCTTCCTCTTACACAATTAGTCTCCCTCAGCCGGGCTCGGACCAATTTCAATTCGCATTAATCTATCGAAGACTTTTAAATGTGCACAGGATTTAGCTTGACCTGTTGCAGGACCACTTTGATCTCCAATTTCCCTTTTCACAATTGCCAACCCGTTGGATACTTAACAGAGACCTTCGAATGAGCACCCAAGTGGCGCCTGACCACTCTGTCTACGGTATCTTTCTTGGCTTCCAAAAATTCAGCTACTCCTCTGGTTTTCAGTTATATTCGTGTCGCTTGTTACATACTTTTCACACACAGTTCTCTTTAGCTTTCTTCATACAATGCTGCCGCTTGCGACCTTGGTACTAACACAGGCTTGTCTGGTATCAGTCTCTCTGGCTCACCGGCAGTGCTGTCTTTACTGATGCTGCTTTGTTGTAGGAGCCAAAGACAGTACCACAGCGGCAACTGTTCCTCCCCGCCTTGGTTATCGAGGCGGGAGAGCCCCCGGGTAACTCCGGCACACAATGCAGGTTTCTTCAGCTTTAGTCCGCGGTCTTAGGTTTCTTATTTTCCAAAGTTCATGAAAGTAACGGTCTGAAAAGGTCAAGGGCACTTCCCTCCTTGCAACCCTCTCTGGTCTCGCCGTCTTTCTCCCTGTATTAAACTGCCATCTTGGAAGTGCTGCTTTCTCATGTGCTTTGCCTTGCACAGAGGGTGCTTTCGTGCTCTGCCTTTTATCCTTGTGGGGAAGTGTGATGGAAGTCAGGTCTGCGTAATGATCAGTAATTACCTAACCTTGCCTTACCATTGTATTGGGACATGTCAGGTATACGGCTCTGGTGTTAGTCCGTTTTCGCTCAGAGTGAGCTGTCTGTGAGAAAGTGTTCGTGTTGGGAAACAAAGGGGGTGTTGACTTCCTAAGTATCCTACCTGGTAGGATGGGGAAAAGGTGTTACAGGGAAGGGGATACCGCGTCTCACCATCCGGTGTCCCACTCCCACTCCCAGAAGACTCCTCATCTAGGTGAGCCTCCTGCACTGGTCCACCCCCAGGAACTGGACGCAATAGCGATGGCTGTGTCCTGGCCACCTGGATGACAGATCTCCGGGGACTAGCAGCTGAGACACCTTCAGGTTTCTCACAGTTGTATTGCAATCATGCTCTGTACCCTGGCTTGAGGTCGTTCCAACGCTTTTTCATGTCCACCTACGGCCACAACATTGTCCCTGATGTCTGCCCATATGGTATTTTTCTGCATCTGGGAGGTCTGGCGGTGTTGCTCTCGATACAATTCCTCTGACTGAGCCACCACCTGCTCAGCCAATATAGTGGACTCTTGCTCAGTGAATTTTGGGTTCCGCATTCTCATGTCCGGCACCCTTGATTTCCCCTTTCCCCCTGACATGATTCCACTTGTCTGTTTTCTTGGATGGCACTCCTGTTTGCAGATTTTTGATGGATTGTGATTTAGAAAATGGCCGCCACAGTGCTTCCTTTATAGGTCGAAACAGACTTCCGTCGGCGGAAATTCCAGTGCTAAGCAGGGCGGTAATGGTAATTCCACTGATTTATGGTTGAATTACCGCCGCTGGGTCATGTTTCAGCGGTAACTCCACTGGGCAGAATATCGTTACCGCCAGTGGGGTGTGCTCGCGCCCGCCAGTTTTTAGCTTAACTCGTAATGAGGCATTATCTTGTACAATTATAGGTAGTTTGGCTGTCTTGTCATCAATCTGGATGGTGACTAAGGCTACAGGGGCACCTTTGGGAGGCCCACCAACTAACCTGATGGTTCTCACAGGAGCACCTACATAGTCCTTTGGCCTGAGCAGGGTGCCGTCCACCGCTGTCATGCTAGCCCCAGTGTCTCTCAAACCAGTGGAAGGCTGGCCATTAATGAGGACACTTCAAATATCTCTGGGTATTGTGAGGAACTCATGGTGGCAACAGTAAAGACTGATGCAAGTGATCACAGTTCAAGGGTGCTTATTGAACAATGTTTGCAGGGTGGAAAAACACCTAAATTAAATCATAAATAAAAGATGGGATCAAGCGTCGACCATCAAATGAAAATAAGGCAGTCCTATTGGCGTTGTGTCAAAATAAAAGGGCCTATGCTAAGAAACCCATTGCCAAACCTCACACCTAATAAAAAAAGGGGTGCAGGATAATTTTCAAGAAAAGAAAGAAGTGTTCTCAAATAATATGTCAGGATGAGGCAGCTTGGGTCTCCCTTTCCCACGTTTTAAGTATGGAGTAAGGTGGGATCTTGGAGCACGGCACACACGCAAGCTTCCTTGGCACGAGTCGACAGTTCTGTTCCAGCTTATCAGGAGCCTCAATGGCCATGTCTCGTTTCCCTAGACAGTCTCTTGCCTTCGAGGGCCTGACATGTTCAAATGACAAAACAAAAGGTCCTTCATCGAAATGAAAGTTTGTTTTTTAGTTTCACTTAGGGTGAGGATTCTTCAACCCTCGATCCCCCTCTTCCGGGCGTAGATACCTCTTTCACAAATGTTTATGTATTTTCGATATCGATAAATCTCCTTTTGACAAACCCTGATCGAGCTAAGGTGAAATTATGGCAGCGAGACTGGATTAACACAATAGACAAATGCTTACTTTATAAAGATTTTGAGCAAAATCCATTCCCGCAAAAAAGTATGGTACACTGGCCTCCTATATGGTCAAATCTCCTGACCCAATCCATAGATCCGCCTTTATGCGCTTCAGGTTTAACTTGTGGCGCACCAGAGAAGTTTTAGCGAAGTGGCAATTGATTCCTCACTCGGATACGACCTGTCGATTCTGTCTTCGAGACTGTGAAACGCAAAGGCATCTCATTGTTGATTGTCTCAAACTGTTATCTGCAAGAATTTCTTACTTCAAGGTTTATTTTAAGGACTTTGTAATCATGACTGCAGATGCATTTTGGGGAACCTATTTTGCACTGAAAGTCAATTTGTCAGAATTGCAATTGTCAACTTTCTCCTATCTCTGAACATAGAACATGTAGAGATCGACAATTGAATGTTATCTGATAGGATTGAACACAGCTGATAGGATAATTGTCCACCTGAATGTCATATGAAGAATACTGATAATTCTTACGTTGTCAATATCTTTCTCATTTTGTATTTTAATATTTAATTTTAATATCCTATGTATTGATTTTGTATATAATCATAACTGTGCATTATAACTATATAAGTATTCAGACACAACTTGTAACTGTCTATTTTATTTATGCTTAATGTTATACTGTATAAATTATTATTGAAAGGTTGATGTTGTTAAATCAGCCATACCAAGAAAAAAAAAGTATTTTCAAACAGATCCAGTGGACATCCTTCGGCCGGGTTCACTCTTGTCAACACACTGTTTTCTGGGACTTTAGACTTGCCCCCTTCTCATCAGCATCCCTCGGTCGGGATCACAATTCACACTCACATTTGTTTGCGGGATTCACTTCCCTTGCTTTCTCATGTTCGTAGAGCAAAGGCTTTCGACTGTACAGGGATTTTGCTTGACCTCCTGTATGACCACTTTGACCTAACTTGGCGCGCTCTCCTATGGCCTTCTGGTTTCTGTAGTTTCATTCACACGGGAATCGACCAGGAATCGACCAGAGGTTCTCCAGTTAGCACCCATGTGGTTCCGATTCCCCTCTGCAGCTGGTCTCCTCTTAACACTTCTCACGGTTCATTGAACTTAGTTCAAACTTGCCACTTTGGGATTCTCATTCAACACAGCCCGGTTCTTATCGGCTCTCCCCTCGACTCACCGGCTGTGATGAACCGCTTCGCTTTCTCCGTAACTGGAGTCAAGGCTGGTACCACGGTAGCAGGAGTTTCCCTCGCTCCGCTTATCAGCGTTGACATGCTCCGTGTACCATTGACATCTGTTGCAGCACACTTGGGCTATTATTCTCGGTCTTACGATTCCCTCTGCAGAGGTTTCACGATCTGCGTCGTAAAAGGCAAGGTTGTGTCTCTTCTTGTCAGCCTCTCGATATTTGATGCCTTTCTCCTCCTCTTGAACTGTTTGACCTGGATAGCTGTCTTAACGTGCGGTCTTATAAGCAAATTAGAGACAAGAGGGGATATTTAATTGGACCTCTACAAACAATCCCTCCTCAATTAGAAACGTGTTACATACAATCTGTTTGGCTGGTCCTATGTCTTTTCAGGCTCACTATATGACTGCTGGATATAGTTTTTATATCGTATGTCTCTACCCTCCGTATCTTTTTCCGATACACCACAGAATACTTTCAGCATTTATCAAAAAATATATTTCGAATGGATTGTGTCCTCCCAGGTATTCCTTATTTTTGATAAATCCACTTCCAGCTTGCAAGCCTCAGAAAATGTTTTCCACAGTAGAGGGCGCTGCGCGTCGACATCCCTCGAGTCGGTGTCCCTCGAAGGCCTCCATATCGGCGCTGACGTCACCATAGGTATAAATAGTCTCACGCAGCGTCCGTTGCGCAGTTCCGTTTTTCCGCGTTTCGTAAGCCTCGGAGACGCAACGCTTGGTTCCTCAGTAAAATCTTCGAAAAACGTTGATTTCCTTGAAAAATCTTCAATTGTACAATGGCATCTTCGTCTGCTTCATTGACGCCACAATCCGGCTTCAAGAAGTGTCAGGATTGTGGAAAAAAGATGGTGTTAACTGATCCTCACAGGATCTGCCTGTGGTTCCTGGGCTCAGAGCACCAGTGTTCGGAATGTGAGGAGTGTATGTCCATGACGGCGAAAGCCTTGAGGGAGCGTAGGGGGAAGCTGGAAAAAGGATAGACCGTTAAATCCTCTAACACGTCAAAATTGTCCTTGGCCGAGTCGAGATATTTGTCTCCTCGCCATCGGAGAAAACATTCCTGCTCGAGATCTCGAAGTGGTTCTCACCACTCCTCTAGATCGAGACATACTAAGAAGAGAAGGCATAGATCACCTTCCTCTTCATCTTCTAACTCTCCTGAAAGGGTCACCTGCCTCACTAAAAACAGCCCTCCAGCTAAGTGGGAGGAAGTTCGCAAAAAAATGCTAAGGGTCTTCGAGAACGCGCCTTTGTCCCCCTCGGAGATGCCTAGAGGTGATACCCCGGGTGAAAGACCTGAAAAAGAAAAACGCTGTGAGTCATCGACCTCGGCAAATAAAAACCCTCGAGAGCGTCATGAACCCTCGAGTAAAGACAAAGTCCCTTTGCATAAAACAGCGTCATCGAAGCCGCCGTCAAAGGTGACTTCGACTCACAAGACTGTGTGATCGATGCCGTCATCGACAGCGTCGTCGGCCCCGATGAAAGAGAGGGCTTTGAAGCCTCATGCCCCGACCGCGCCATCGGTGCTCGAGGCGTCAAAGGATCCGTCAAAGACGCGTTCACTATATCAACGACAATGAGTAGAATTCCGGTTCTCTCGAAGACATCGAGACCATACTCGAGTACATCGACGCCATTTGTAAGTTTGTTGAGACCTATGACTTCTACGACGACAACTACAACCCTCTCTCAAGCAGTGTCGACCAATTTGGCTCACTCATCTCTTGAAATGGGTTTTACCCCTTATCCACGCTCTGACTACTTCAGAGCTTTGTCCTCTATCTATGAGGAAGGAAAAGACTCTGATAATGAGAGGCCCTTTGGCTTGCAAACTACAAGGGTTCCTATTCCAGAGGAACTAATATCTGAGGAAGTTAGACTCAGAGATCTTCAGGAATCTTTACAAGATGCCAATGTCATAGATACCTCTCTAGACCTTGCCAGACCAGAACCTGGAAAGCATGCAGAAATGTCTTACAGAGCACTTATGGCAAGAATTATGGAGTTTATGGGATGGTCAACACCTGCACCCTCTTTCCAACAAGATGACCTAACAGACATCTTAGATAAATGGCCTCAAAAAGACCCTCTAGTCCCTTTTCATGCAGCATTGCAGAGGAGAATAGGTACAAATTGGGAAACACCAGAGATTATCCCTGCAGTAAATAAAAAGCTCTCTGCGAAGTACAGAGTGTCAGCCTTAGACCCTGTATACTTAAGTAAGCATCCAACCCCAGAGAGCTTAGTAGTGCAGGCTGCGATGTCCACAAGTAGTAAATTGGCATACCCCAGTATACCACAAGATAGAGACGACAAAAAATGTGATGCCATGTCTAAAAAGATCTTTTCAGCATGCAGCATGGTACTTAAGTCTGTTAACGCCACTTGCACGCTAGCGTGAATCAGCCACACCCTTTGGAAGTGCGCTTCATCAGCGGCTGACCGTCTCCCAGAAGGGGAGGAACGAGATGCATTCTTGAATATCATCAGTGATGGGAAGGATGCTATGTGTGAGTCCTTCCAAACAGGTCTCGACTCGGCTGACAGCATCAGCAGAGCCATGGCGGCGAGTACCACAATCTGCAGATTTGCATGGTTGCGGAAATCTGGTTTTGCTCCTGATATACAAGCCAGACTTCTGAATATGCCCTTTGACGGCACCTCACTATTTGGCAAGAAAGCTGATGACAGTTTGGAGAAATTGCAAACCTCCAAAGCGGCAGCCAAATCCCTTGGAGCTGCAATTCGTCAAACTCCAAATCGCTCCACAGGTACGTCCTGAAGGGGGAAGCCCCTTAGCTTTTACTCCGCATTCGGAAAAGGCAGAGGGCAGCCGGCTCAAAGGGGCCAAAGACGATTCACCCGTGGTGGACGGGTCAAAGGTACCAAGTCCACATCAGCAGGTGCTGCTTTACCCTCAGCATCTGCGTCAGCCGCTTCTAAACCCCTCTGAGGTCTCTCCACACAAGACATGAGTAGGAGGCACGTTAACTCATCACCTGACAGAATGGCAGGCTATTACGTCAGATGCTTGGGCATTGGAAACAATTGCCCAAGGTTACTGCCTGCCGACCCATCTTGGACTTGCGAGAATTGAACAAGTTTCTCAGGAAGGACAAGTTAAAAATGGTAACCCTTTCTCAGATCCTTCAGGCCCTCCAGTTTCAGGATTGGTTGGTATCTCTGGACCTTAAGTATGCTTACTTTCATGTGCCAATCCATTACAAGCACAGGAAGTACCTGAGGTTCGTCATTGGCAGTTCTCACTATCAATTTTGGGTTCTGCCATTTGGGCTAACCTCTGCCCGAGGGTCTTCACCAAGTTAATGGCGGTTGTGGCAGCAAGTCTAAGGAGGGATGGCATTCATGTCTACCCCTACCTGGACGACTGGTTGATCAGAGCATTGACCCCGGAACAAGCTCAGATTCATCTAGATTATGTTTGCCACTTCCTCCACAACCTGGGCTTCTCCCTCAACTTAAAGAAGTCACAGATGATACCATCACAGAAACTCCAGTTCATTGGAGCAGTCCTGGACACTTCCCTGGGAAAAGCACCGCCACCAGAGGTGAGGGCTCAAGATATTCTACAGATGGTGACCAGATTTCAAAATGCTCAGCGTCTACCAGCCTTCGACTTTTTGAGGTTGCTCAGCCTCATGGCATCCTGCATTTTTCTAGTGCCAGAGGCTCGCCTGCAAATGAGATCTCTTCAGTGGGCGCTAAGGACCCAGTGGTCGCAATTCTCAGGAAGAATGTCAGATCTCCTACAAATCCCGAACAGAGGAGCACAAGACCTTCAGTGGTGGGCCTGTCGGGAAAACATCTTGAAAGGAGAACCGTTTTGGCAATCATGGCCGGAGATAACAGTAGTCACGGACGCCTCACTCGCGGGGTGGGGAGCCCATGCCAACGACTTAACCATCAGCGGTCGTTGGTCTCCATCGGAGTCCAGACGACACATCAACCTATTAGAGCTGAGAGTGATCAGGCTAGCACTGAAAGCTTTCCTGCCATCAGTACAGGGGAAAAATGTTCTGATAATGACGGACAACACAGTGGCCATGCACTACCTCAACAAAAGAGGAGGAGTAGGGTCACTGCCACTGTGCAGAGAGGAAATGCAGCTCTGGTTCTAGGCAAGACAAGAAGGAATCTCTCTGTCGGCAGTTCACCTAGCCGGAGAGAAGAACACAGCGGTGGACGCTCTCAGCAGGCTGACCACAGTCTCCCACGAGTGGGAACTAGCTCAGGAAGTCCTTCAAGAGATCTTCGACCTTTGGCAAAACCCCTCAGGTGGATCTGTTTGTCACCAGTCTCGACAGGAAGTGCGATCAGTATTGCTCAAGGGAATTTCCCCCGAGAGGAGCTCTGGGGGACGCATTCGTGGTAGATTGGGAGTTTCCACTGCTGTACGCGTTTCCACCAGTCCCCGTCATTCCTCAAGTGATGAGGAGGTTGAGGAGATTCCGGAAACCCATGATTCTAGTTGCCCGGATTGGGCCAGGAGAACTTGCTACCCGTATCTTCTAGACATGTCCATCTGTCCTCCTTTTCGTCTTCCACAAAGAGAGGATCTTCTCTCGCAAGAGTAAGGTCAGGTTCTCAATCCGAATATCAGGACCCTCAACCTTCACGCTTGGTTTATGAAAGGTTGAGATACAAAGATTGTGACCTTCCGAATGATGTAATGGAGGTGTTGCTTTCAGCCAGAAGGCCAGCAACTAAATCTTTTTACCGCTGCCGTTGGAACAAATTGTGCAGCTGGTGTAGAGGTAAGGATATTGACCCTTTTTCATGTAGTACACCAATGGTGTTATCCTTCCTACTATATTTGGCAAATTCAGGCCTTCAAGTTGGCACAATCAAGAGTTACCTTGCTGCGCTATCAATCTTTAAGCGCATGGCTGAGGAACCTTCATATTTCAAGTTGCCCCTAGTCATTCAGTTTCTGAAAGGGTTGACTAATGTTTTTCCCCCAACTCCTTTTCAAGTTCCCCTGTGGGATTTAAATCTAGTCTTAAGATTTGTAATGGGTACTCCATTTGAACCTCTGTCACAACCCAGAGGTTGATTTCTGGTCGTTGCAGATAATCCTTCCCCACTCTTCTAGGGAAGTTCCTTTCTTTCAAGGAATCTGGGGTCTTTTAGGTGATGTGCCAAAGACTTCCCTCCCAAGAGCTCAGCCTACAGGGATCAATACACCTGGCAGGCCGGGGGCTTGAGTGAAAAGGCCGGAGCAGAATCGTCAGAGCTAGAGGAACAAAGAATGAAACAGTTGTTCAGGAAATGCAGCCAAGTAGTGCCGGAGAATAAACAGCCGACACCGCCCACAATTACCCACTCTTACCTGCTCCGTAGGAATGATATCCCAGTAACCTACTGGTATCGAAGTGCAGAAAACAAGGAGGATGAAGAGTGAAGGGAAGGTGTGCCAGTATCCTAGGAACACCACGGTGGAAGCAGCAGAGCGTCTCAATTAAGTTCAAAAGCAATCAAAATGTAAACAGCAGAGCGTCCCAAATTAAGGTTCCAAGCAATCCAAATGTAAACAGCAGAGCGTCCCAAATTAAGGTTCAAAGCAATCCAAATGTAAACAGCAGAGCGTCCCAAATTAAGGTTCAAAGCAATCCAAATGTAAACAGCAGAGCGTCCCTGATTAGGTTCAAAGCAATAGGTGTGGACCAGGAAAGAAATGAAATGATCAGGGAAGCGAGCGTTAATCTCACGCTATTTCCCTTTCGCAAATGTTCGGGTTATCGGGTCACCAAAACTTGAGGATTCAGAAGTAGGAGGTCAATAATGAGTAAGCCGGGTTCATATAATCCAAGGGGAACAATCGAGGGAGGCAGGCGTCGGGAGACAGACAAGGACAATAACGTGATTCAAGCGCCGGGTAGTCAGGAAGTCAAACAGGAATCCGGGAACAGAGCTCGTAACTAAGAGCAGTTTAGGAGCACTCGATCTCCGGATAGATGGGAGTTAAATGAAGTTCCCAACCAATGAAAACACAGCAACGTCATGCGTGTAATTCACGTGGCTGTAACAGCAAGGGTTGTGGGAGTTGTGGTTCCAAGACGTTTACGTCCGGGTAGCGCTCAGACAATCGCCAAGGCAGCTTCCAATTTAGCCGAGACGTGACAACCTCTTCATTCCTGTCCATTAAGGTTTCTCACTCTGAAAACTGTTTTCCTTGTAGCCTTAACTTGTGCCAGAAGAGTGAGCGAACAACAAGCTTTATCTTGCAAACCTCCACATACCATCTTTCACAAAGATAAGGTACTTCTCCAAGTGAAGCCGAATTTCCTCCCAAAGGTTGTCTCAGAATTCCATATCACACAAAAGATAACCTTGCCTTCATTTTTTCCTCCTCCTCACGCAGGGAAAGAGGAAGAGAGATTGCAGAGGCTGGATCCAAGGCGTGCCTTGAGTTTTTACATTAACAGACTTGGTAGGGTTAGACAAGCAGATCAGTTGTTTGTGTGATATGCAGGACACAAACTAGGTTTACCTATCACGAAACAGACCATCTCAAGATGGATAATACTAACTATCATAGAGTGCTATAAATTGGCAGGAAAAGATCCTCCTCAACACCTCAGGGCTCATTCAACCAGGGGTATCGCAGCCTCGTCAGCTCTCCAAAGAGGAGTTCCAATTAAAGACATATGTGCGGCTGCCACATGGTCGTCTGCACATACTTTCACCAAATGCTACAGTCTAGATTCCTCCACTAGCCTAGAGACTAAATTTGGGAAAGCTTTAATGCACTCTGTGCATCTTTAAAGAAATCATCATGTTTTACTCACGCCTCCTTTTACACTTTACTGCTTTGGGAGTCTATCAAAGATAAGGAATACGTGGGAGGACACAATCCATTCGAAGAACAAGTTACTTACCAACTGTAACGTTCTTTCAACTGGATGTTCCTCCCATGTATTCCTTATCTTTGATAAATCCACTTCCAGCTTGCTGGCCGCAGTAAAACTTCACTTGTAGTTGCAGCCTACGCTCCTTCAAGGGTACTAACCATCTCATACTGGGCAAACACAGCACCTCAAAACAGAACTGATCAACAGACGCTGCGCGAGACTATTTATACCTATGGTGACGTCTTCGAGGGACACCGACTCGAGGGACGTCGACGCACAGCACCCTCTACTGTGGAAAAATGTTTCCGAGGCCAGCAAGCTGGAAGTGGATTTATCAAAGATAAGGAATACATGGGAGGAACATCCAGTCGAAAGAACGTTACAGTTGGTAAGTAACTTTTTCTTTTTATTCATTTTAAAAACACATATTTGTTCTAAAACAATCTTTTTTATTTAAATTGATAAAACTCAGAATCTGTATCTTTAGTTTTTGATCTCCACTACTTAGCAGTAATACTTAAACCATGTAGTTCTTTCGTTTTTTGAGAAAAGCCTTTAACACATCGAAAAAATAATCAAATTTATCAATTGTGTAGGTTTCTGTTCTTCTACTTAGTCATCCTGTTTTCTAACAAACCATTTGTCCCAACATGTTTCATTCCTCATAATTCATTCTTACACATTCTCTATGCAGGAAATTCTTCAGGGTTATATAGTTCAGTCACGATCAATCAACATTTTACGTTGCTCTGTTCTTTAATAGCCAGAGCAGTGATAGTGATGGTTCAATTCCTCACTATTCATGAATTTTCAGCAGTCATGGTATCTATCTGAAAACGCAAAATAAAACCTTGTTTTAGTTTTAGCCATGCTTATTACCGATTCATTGTAATTATCAGTTCTTTTAATCAACCAGGGAGATTATTTCCCTTAATTTCTTTAACAGCTTTAAAACTCTGAGTGTTCCATAACTAACATGACACCGGCTAAATGGAATTGCAGTTTTCCCGCTCCATTTAAAGCTATAAACATCAGCGCCTTAAAAAGACAACAGATTCCTAAACTCTCAAAAAAAGAGAACAGCCAGGAGGTAAACAATAGGTCATAGTGGCCGTTGTTTATCTTCCTCCCATAATTCTTATTTCGATAACCTCAGTAGGTGGTACAAACAATGCTTACCATCTATGTAGGCATCACAGAGCATGTATCACTTATTTTCCTGGTGTTAGGGTCTCGAGTATACACTGTCACGGGGCATAATGCTTCAAAACAATGCACAAATTATATGTTGGTCAGTCTGGCAAAAGAAAGGTGGTATTTTAGAGAAATTGGCAGTCTTATCTCACTTCTGCATCAGGTTTCTTTTTGTCTTTTTAGTCCAAAGCTCACCTTAGCTATACTTTAATAGCCATCCATTTGTTTTCGCTGATTCTGGGTCTTTTGTGTTTGTTTTATCTATGGCGCTAATTCAGGTTCACTAATAATCCACACTGACAATAGCACTCGATTTCTATCGGGTAAAACACAGAAAACAAGTCCCTTTATTTTAAAATCTTCTTTGAACTTCGATCCTGTCTATGCCTTATATAAAGCTTTTTATTTATGTTTAGTAGCGCTTACCTTGGATAATGCGCCACATATTGCAACACATCTTGGTGTCTTTCTCACTATTTTCATCTCTGTTCTCGGATGTTATTTCAGACTGTTAACCCATGTGCTGTGAACGTAGTTATTTAAATTACATACGGTCTAACGCTCGCTTCAAAGGAGCTTCAATTATTATCTACGCTATTGCTGATCTTGTCATACAGTCGTTAGTCTGCTTACCTTAATGCCTCTACATGATGCTTGCACGTCCAATGACTGCCGGATGATTTTCCATTCAACCCAGTTGGCTGCAACAGAGAAAAATCCAGGTTGCTGTTTACCTACTTATATATCTATTCATGCCGCTTGTTAACTCTGTGTGACCCAACAGGCTTCGGGTTACATCTTTGATTACACGTCCATACTGACGTTGTCCTCATGCTTTTGAAGTGCTTTTCTCTAATATTTTCCTTGTATCACATTTCTATGGTAACATTGTTACCTTGTGAATCGCATTGTGTTCTGGGTATAGTACTCACTGTGCGATCCGCGAGACTGGTGCACCTGTAAGTCTCATATTGTAATTTTGATATTGCAGGGTGCACACATCTGCAGATCCCTATCTGTTAACAATATCCACAACATTTGTTTGTCCTTGTTCATGCTTTTAGATTCAACTATATCTAGCTGAACTTGCAGCCCGTGCTTTCTGTTAATTCTTTCTGATTTTCTCTACTGATTTCACCATTTTGGATTTCAGTGGTCATTATTTGTACAAAAAGTTTATTAGGCGGTTGAATTAGTTTTCGAAATGGGGTTAAACCATCTGGAATTTCGCTGATACTCCATCTCAAGCAGTAAGGGCAATGAAGGATATTTCAAAAAAAGGGTATCAACTCTCTTGCTCATACATTATTCTGATCTTTCATTCAATCCTATTTCCATACTTTTGTAAGAAAAATGTGTTCTTTTTCTTTTTTCATTAGTCTCTTCTTGACTATGTTGGCATTATTGCCTGGTTTTATTTGATAAATTACTGACCATGTCAGCTCATCTGCTCTATGTATTTGTTCACTAAAATTACTTACTAAGGGTGCTGCATGGATTTTGCATTTTATACAGCTCTTGTGCTCTGTAATCCGTGTCCTGATTTTTCTTTCTGTCTTCCAAACATAGATCTTTTTGCAGGGGCACCAAATGACATACACCACCATTTTTGAGTTACAGTAAGCGCTTCCTGTCTCCATGCTTTATTAAGTCTGAGATCTATCTCCGTACTCTTTTTTTGTCTGTCCGCGACAGGCACAATTTCCACAAGGGTAATTACCTTTTGGTGTCTTCATCCCCCAGCTTTCTGTTAGAGTTAACTGTTTCTTTGTTTGTCGTGTATTATAATTGCGCATGACCTGATCTTTAATCGTTTTGCTTCTTTTATACGCAATCGATGGTCTTTCTATTGGGCATTTCCCTTTTTACATTATCTTCCAATTGTGGTTGACAATCTTTTTAATCCGGTTCAACAGGTGACTGTATGGGTTAACAAACAATATAAACATCCCTTTCTCATCAGATGCTCTCTTCTGGTGTTCTAATAGAGCTTCTTGGTTATTATTGCTTGCCCTTTTCAACTCTTTTGCAGTTAAATTAGGTGGATAGCCCCTTGCATGAAGATTCTCTCTCAGTTTGTAAGATTCATTTCTGTAGTCGATTAATTTAGAGCTATTCCTTTTCAGTCGCAGAAACTGTGCCAAAGGCAAATTGTCCCGTACGTGTCGTGGGTGGAAACTAGTGTAGTGCGGTCTGCCTTGCTCGTCTTGTGTTCCCTTGCTCCACCTTTTATCTCTATGGGGAAGGGAAAGGGCCGTCAGGTGTGTGTGATTCTGATCAAGTGCCTGACTTTGCCTGACCTTTGTATTGGGACATGTCAGGCAAATGGCTCTGGTGTTAGTCCGTTCTCTAGTGTGTCGTGCAAAAGTGTTTGTGTTGGAAAAGGGGGGGGCGTAGTGGTTTTGAATGTCCTATGTGGTAGGATATGGAAAAGGTGTTGAAAGAAGGGGGATACCGCGTCTCATCCGTCGGTGTCCCACTCCCTGAGCACCCCCCATCCAGGTGATCCTCCCTCACTGGTCTACCCCCAGGAACTGGATCCAATAGCGATGGCCGTGTCCCGGCCACCTGGATGACAGATCTCCAGGCACTAGTTAGGGAGACACCTTCAGATTTCTCACAGTATTCAGTGGGATAGTAACCAATACTTCTGAGTACTGATCCTAGTCCCCAAGGGAAACTAAGGAAATCTCTGCATGAGCACCATAGGTGATTCCTGGAGAGGAGAGGAGGACAGTCTGCTCCACCTCAGGCATAGGGTAGGGTAGAACAGGCTGACTGCCTGACTCCTTTACACTTGGGGGTCACCCTTCCTGTGATCCTTGGCCCCACATCGCCAGCAGGTACCTGGTGTGTGAGGATCTGAATTAGGATCACTGCAGGAGTGCCACTACTCTTGCTCCCACCCCCATTAGAGTTATCCACGCTAGATTTTTGGAACTTAGGAGAGGGAGGTTTGGGTGTATTTGACTGGGGATGCTTTTTGGACTCCTCATGTTTCTGAGAGGATCCTTTTTCTTTATCTTTATCCTTCCCACTGGGATGATTAGGGGACACCCTGTGGGAGACCCACTTGTCAGCCAGCTTGGCCAACTAAAAGGGATCTAAAATGTTCTGGTCAGCAATGTACTGACGCAGCTCTGTTGAACAACTTTAAGAAAAATGCTCAAAAAACGAGTTGAGATAATTCAGCAAAAGTTTTCACCTTGTATCCATAAATCCACCCCATCATGTAAATATCAGCAGCTCTCATGCAGTCAACCCAAGACACACACTCTCTTTTCGTATGTTCCCTGAACCTTTTAAGGTACTAGGTAGGTGTCTTGCAAAACTTGGTAATCAAAGCAACTTTCTTGCACTCATACTGTCTCGGGAGGATAGCTCAGGGGCAACATTCTCGCCTTGGAAGCAAGACGACACAGAGCCACACAGGTTCGATCCTCGGGTCCGTGCTTAGAAACCTCTTGGTATTAAGCGCGTTATAAATAACCTATCATATCATATCATACTAGCCTCTTTCTTCCACATTCAGCTTCACAATACAGTTATAACCAGTCTGAGGTACTCTACTCAATACACACTTAGCCCAATATCTATGGTCAACATCATGAATATCACAAGCCATCTCAAATGCCTCTATCCATTGGAGAATATCAGAATCCTCCACATACACACCAACCAAATCTTTCATTAACTTGGTAGCAGGAAACCTGACACTCTCAACTGGTCTAGCTGAAGTTTCCACCTTAGCTTCCAGCTGGAGTCTTTGATGCTCACTGTCTCTGTCTTTGAGTGCTACTTGTTGTGCCAATTCCTCCTTTTTCAACTCAGCTACTGTTTCCAAAGTGTTGTACTGAAAGGCTAACTGTTCTCTTTGTAGCTCCAATTTCAAAAGTTAAAGTTGCCCCTGAAGAGCAATGCTAGGTTTGGGAATAGAAGTGCCATGAGAGGTGGCAATCCCAGCAATAGAATCTGTAATAACCCCAGGGGCATGGTCCCCATTGGAACCGTCCCCCCCCTTCATCAAGAGGATCAAAATCAATCTGGTAAACCACAAGCTAAGCCCTAGACTTAACCTCAAAGTCTATTCCTCTAAACTCACACGCACTCTGTAGGACTTCTAAGCTCATCCTAGTCAATTTACCATTTGCATTAGGTTCCATTGTTTGTAGCAATGTTCTTCTATTATAAATAACTAAACCCTAAATGACCAAAGGTGTGGATATTTTGTAGTAGCAAGGTTAAACACTGAGTCAACACCAGGGATCCCATCTACTACCATTATAAAGATGGAAGGGTGGCATCTGTATTTCTGCCCCATATAAAGTTGGAGCAGAAGCACAGAACACCCCAGCCAAGGTTATCTATATGGTAGAAATGGATGAGCAACCAAGGCTGAGATTCAAGGAAGGTGATACAGGCTGGTTCTTAAGTACAGTGAATCCCCAAGCCCCCACAAAGGAATGTCCACAGACTATGTTATGTGATAACACAGGTCTTTTACATAAAATAAGGTTCAGGTAAATATATAAATCAATAGATAACTGTCTTTGTACTCAGGTAACACTATCCTAACAATAGTAAATATATACACCCCTATGTGGTACCACAATATACTTTAGATTCAATTCAGAATGCACCAGCTACTGACAGTTCTTAAAATGCATAGGAATCATAAAGCATGCGATGCTTGCATAGACATTACTGCAGAAAGGCATATTAGATAAGGAACATGGGCAACACTGTGTGAGAATCCCCTCACCTGGGCAACCTGTAAGGGAAAAGGTAAGGTGTATTTTATCTTGTATATTGCAGCCCATTTCAAATATGTTCAATAATGTTCTGCTTCTCTTTCTACAGGACCCCAAAGTACCTGCGAAGCCACAGGAACAGGATCCAAGACAAATCTGGGATTCCTTAGGATGGAAGATGCTCTTCCTCGTCACAGTACCTTGGTTACCTTGGCAGGCGAAGTGGTGGAGTTTCTTGGCCTTACTCGATAGGACCCCTCTAGGATGGACCCCCTTTGGAAGAAGGAGTCACTGGGATGTTGATGGGGTGAAGAAGAAAGGAATCAGGCAATGTCAGAAAGGTAGCACTTTCGGCCTTCGTGGTGGTCTCCGTTAGCGGGCTGTTACTGTGGCTGTGGATGTCTCACAAAGGTGAAACTTGTTGTGCACCCTGACAAAGCCTGGTTGAAGACGATAAGACCCTTTGTGGCCTGGAATGACTTTCGGTGGTGTGACGGGTTCAGTGGCAAAAGTAGGTGTTGGGGTTTCGGTATTCCGCAGTTTCACGACTTTATGGCAGGAAACCCACTGGCGGACACTCCACTGCAGGCAGGCACCCTGCACCCTGTATCTTCTCTGGCGTGGACAGATGTAATTGCAGGGATGCACCTTGAAGGATTCTTCAATGATTTGGAAATTTCTCAGCTCCGGGTGTCAAGCAGCACTATACCAGGGTGCCCCCTCTTCCTGGCGATACTCAGCAACCTGGCTTCCAGCGGTCACGAACACGCCTCCATACCCTGTGCGACACAGATGAACTTCTTTGCATCAAGAGGTTCAGGCACTCCTCTTCTGGACCCACAAAGATCCCTTCTCCGGACGGCAGGCACACAGGACACGCTTCCAGAACACTTCAGGAGAAGAGCAGCAGTTGCACAATGTTCCCTCGTAGCTCGCAAAGAGGACCTTTATCCAGGTCCTCTTTGGTTCAGTCCTTGAGTCAGCACAGCAGCTTTCGGATTGCTTGAAGATTTGCAGCCGCAGACCTCTTCCTCCAGCTGGACTCCAGGATGCAAGTTTAAGAAGACTTCAGCTTCAGGTTTCTTTTTACAGCTTCTGACCAGGATGTGAGTGTGAAGCCCCCTGTTGTACTAAACACTCCTCATTCACTCAGGCTGAGCCAGGCTCAGCCAGGCAATCACATACATGTGCATGCATGCAGACAGCGCCCAATCAGGCTCATGAGCATTCAGGCTATTCACCAGAAACCAGACATGCATAACACAGGATGTGGATTGGGGCTACTCCCCGAACTTTCAGTCCTCCACACTGCATTCATTCCAGTTTCAGACAGGGCTGACTCAGGTATTGTGTCACACAGCCAAAACCAGACACCAACACAGAATGCATATTGACTACTCATTCTATTCAGGTAGGCTCCACCCCAAGGATGTACCCACACCAAGCAGTCTCTGGGAAGGCTCCAGCCAGTCTGGCAGGAGGCAGTCCCAGAGCCATATATGGTCCTTACACCCAACAACCATTTACGGGAAAGAAACAGAGCAGAGGCTTCTTAGGACTTTCAGAAACAGGGGGTAAGGCAAAGGAAACCAAGAGGCCACCAGTGGCCATCTTGCCTTTGTGTAGGAATCCATGGATCCCTTTGGCAGGGCCTGGGTATCCCAAAAATGTAGGATACCTCGAGCCACTGTCACATCAGCATGTAGCTGCCACCAGCCCATACCCTGCTCTGTGGGCAACACACGTGTGCCCAAAAACATACACTAGGGGTACAATGTTGTACCTCTACCCATCAGTGCCTTAAGGGTATCCCATGGATACTGCTGACCAAGAACAAAATGAAGAGCTTTTGTGCCAGGGGTCCAAACTGGAATCCTGTGCAGAAAATAAGCAGAACACACAGTTTAAGGAGGTATAGGACAAGGAGGCCCTGCTCCTCCAATGTGTTTCCAGCATCACAGGCGCCCCAACGCAAGCATCGCTGCCTGCTCCCTACACGATTTGGGATTCATCATTTGACAGGACCTGCAGACGTCAGTGAAATGATCAGTCCCTGGGGTCAGTTATCGTCATTTTTGCGTTACAGTCCCTACATCTTTTGAATCCGGACGCCTTGGAAGTAGACATTACAGCAAAGTGCGTTGAATTCTGTCACGAAGAATCAAACTGATACGATTCTCTGATAGAGATGTTCCTATCGAGCAGCATACTGATGGCTCTGAAAAAAGCAACTGAGATTAAGGGGTGCTGTGACGTAGTAAATGTACTGCGACCAACGTCACGTCCAGTGTCGACAAGCTGCACGTCGAGTTAAGAGGAATCTACGGACGAGTTAAGGTGCACGAGGCCCCTTGTCAAAAAGCTTTCCGAGCTGCTGATGCTGGAATGGATATCTATCTGACAAGGAATCTGCGGGAGAAAGCAATCCATTGAAATAGCCGGTCGCTAAATCTGGAACCACCATTGAAGCAGCGGATCAAGCAAAGTATCCATGTAAGTACTGTAACATGAGGGTGCTGAAAAGTGGTTGGAGAACACCTGCGAGCAATAGGAATGGTCTGTTTTTAAAATGCATTGGTCTGCATAGGTGCTTAGGCACCAATGGCCAACGCTACATCTTTTATTTATGCTGATTGCTTCAAGGAACAGATGATGCTTATAGGTAAAGGCTAAATTAACTGCTGCTTCCTAAATTAGGTTAAATCAGGGCATTGATTGCTGTACCTTTGGATTTCCAGTGGATGTTGGTAGTTCAAGTCGAGCTAACTTGTTAGACCGTTGCCCCCAGTGAACTTTCCTGTGAACAAAAGCATATCAAGAACAACATCCACCAAGACCTCGGCAGCACAGGGACCCCTGTCTTGCTTTATGGTCATTTAGGCCTATACACAAGCCAAAACAAATGGCATTGCTAATACTTGTTTAGTGTCATCTGTTCCTTTTCTGTAAGAATTCACCCATTTGATGTGAATTAAAAGTTTATTCATGTAAATATATTATATATACTTTGTAATGTACAGCCTTGTAAAAAACATTTTTTTCTCTTTTGATAAATACACGTAACACATTCAAGTGCTAAAGAAACACACAAGGATTGTACTTCAAATCCAAAATACTGACTCTTCTTAACTAGCCTTCAGTGTAATCATACATTTAGCACACTCGAATTCTCATATTTCTGAAAAGGGTATACTTTGTATAATTGTATTGGGTTCCCATAATGCTCATGGCTGCTCCCAGCCTGGGGATACCTCAATGTAGTGCATGGTATTAGTTAGAACAAGATGTCTATGTTATGTTGCTACAAGTTGAAGATTGGAAATAGTCTCATAATTTTCATTAAGTAATTGAGATTAAGGATGATTATGGGATCCTGTACCCCAATATCGATGGATCTGGGTTGTCTGCCTACCAACGTTTTGTTCGCGGGTGGACTGCCCACAGTGTAACTGCTTGGGCCCCCTTTTTAGACCGTTCATTAAAAACAGGGGCCCAAGCAATTTTTGTCTGCCGACGCCAATGTTAAGGATGCGGGGGACCCCGTACCTTCAACCCATCAAAATACCGAACATGGGGAGCGGGGGACACCCCCAGAGCCCCTGCATCTCATGTTCGGTATTTGCATCTGCGACCATAACGGTAGCACCCAAATCGAACAAAACATCCATACAGACAGTTTTTTTCTAATAAATTGGGTGTTACCATATCGATTATGAAGGAATACTTTCTCTACTTAAGCAAAACATATTAAAATGTTTCTGTACACAAAGAAACTTGTCCAATTTGCACCAAGACTTAACTGGACAGTTACATGCCTGTGATCTTCATGCACGGTACAATTAAATATTTGCAGAGGCTGCATTGTTAACATTTTCATGGCAATGCTTCTTAAACAGTTGTGCTGTGGAAAGTACTGTAACTGGGTACTCTCACAGGCATACCCCCTGAATACACATGTAGGAACTCTCAAGCAGTGTCCATCACAGCTATGCAGGCATGAATATTTCTTAACAAATAAAGTGATATCATTTTGGTTGATTACAGCTTTAGCAAGATCATAAATAGTTAAATGACCGTTGCAGGGACACCTGCTCCTTTATTTATACAAAACTGCCAAATTACAAGGCAAGGAACCTCACCAATGTAGTGATATCAAATTTGCATGTGTAAATGTTTTCTTCTATGTCGCAACTGAGCAACACATTAATTGCTATTCTGATTGGCATCACTGACTCCTGACCACATCTTCACGGACATTCTTGAACTACCGGAAAACCAACATCACTGGTGTGAACTGCCTGATTGGTGTATCTAACCAACGATGTTACAGGACTAATGATCGTTGTTCTATTGAGACATGCCCCCAGCTTGAACTGCAAGTGGCAGATGTTCTGTGCAGAAGAGAAAGGTAGACCTTTGCTTATTTTACATCAGGGCCTTTTCCAAGAAAGTCAATTTGAACTGTAGATTTGAGAAATTCAAAATGCGTGTCAACATATATATGGGGTCTGAAGGACTGGTCATTCAAAAAGATGTAAAGTGCAGATAAATGTATAAAGTCCATAAACATTTAGACAGAAAAGCAGTTGAACACAATACAAATGTTTGTTAGTGTAGAATATCACTTTCACACATTCTTTGCTCATGAAATAGCTTCTTTCTTCATGCAGATTACTCTCGAACCGCAGTCAATTGTTCTGCTGATGGGGGTGCCTTCTGGATTGGGAAGAAATAGAAGCTACAGTCCCTTTGCCGGAGGCTATCACATCAGAGAATAGTCATTTCCAAGCGGAATAGATTAATTATATACTTTTCTTACATTTTCCACAAGAAAACAAACACATTTAACACATTCTTAACATATGTACATGTGTTTTCTTGCACTGTTTTTTCCATTTCGCATGTGCAGCCACAAAGAAAGATAAAACAACAACAAAGACTATATAAATTGCCTGCAATCATGATGGTTCATTTCACAGTGCTAAGTTACACAGAAGAGAGAGTGTACAAAATATGCAGTTATATAATGTTACACTGTAAATGGCACAAAGCAATGAGCGCTTTTTATCTTACTTGTACTCAGCTCATATATCATCACAAAGGCTGTCTGACCCTAATTGCTAAGGTTGCCTTACCATGCAAATGTTGTGTCTCCAATGTACAAAAGAAAACAGTAAAAATAGACTGGCTTTTTCTGTTACTGGTTCCTTCGTAGTGTAAATAGATACAAAAGAGAGGGCCACACTAGTAGTTCATTCAATTGTGATAAGGATATTTATGCACATTTTTGAGGTAGGACAATCTTTTTTCAGTTGAACTGGATAATTATTTCACATATAAATCATTAGAAGTGGGTGAATGTAGTCACAAATGTTGTCATTAGGCAGCTAATGAGAGTTTGATAAACGTAGTGGGCAATGGGGATTTTCGTACACGCCAAAGCTCCTGATGCTGGTAGTCCTGCAAACAGAGTAATGACAAAAGATATTACACATATTGTACATGGCTTTTCACATAATTTAACAATATGCATGTTTCTTTGTGAATACTCTTACTCCCCAATGATGGGAAACTATAATAGCCAAACGGTTCCCCAAGTCTGCTCACAATGTCTGTTGGGCAGTTTCAATTTTCCAACTTTCCCCTTTTACCGAACAGCACAGATAGCAGGCAACTCTTTCAGAGAGTCAATGCTAAAACTTTTAAGAGTAACTGTAACTTCTACCTCTCCATCAGTCCCAAGTGTACCATGCAATATCTTGAAAGCATATTAAAGCAGTACTCAAAAGAGGAGAAGCAAACATAGAATTCCAATTACAACAACCTCATTGAAAGAGATAATTTCCTCTCGGTAATGTGCTTTCTGAAAGATTTTCCTGCCATTGATTCTGCATCTATGATATCCCTATCCCAGTGCAGCTGTTCTCTAGAAACATTTCCGCTGCTAGGGGCTGCAGTACGGCTCTGCGTCAGTTCCATACAACCCCCCTACATGCCCCGCACCGGATAGGACACCGGGGCCAATGTAGATTCAGTTCCACTGTTTCTCCCTAGCCCTCTGAAGCAAAGAGAGACTGTAGAACTGGTAGTGTAATAGCTTGCCACAAGAAGGGCAGGTAGGGAAGGCGATGAGATTTCTGTGGCAGGAACATCCATCAGAAAGAACATTACTCAGAGGCAAGTCATTTTTTTTTTCTAATGGATTCTTTCCTGCAACGGATTCCTCATCTATGATAGACTCCGAAAGTAGTATGTAAATCTGGAGGAGGGATGAAGCAAGGACATCAGCTAAACCAGAAAACTCTAGAGTACTGCCCTACCAACGCGGATATCCTGGCCCACAAGGAAATCCAAGCAGTGATGCTTAGAGAACATGTGCAGAGATGCTCACGTTGCCACCTGGTAAATGTCCAGGACAGGGACTCCCCTCTGCAGGGCAGAGGTGGCAGCCACTGCTCTGATAGAATCTGCTCTGAGACACTAAGACACATCCTTCCTAGCCAGATCATAGCTTTCTGAGATGTAGATAATAAACCACCTGGACAGGGTCTGATTGGTCACAGCGCTGCCAGCACGAGCACCAGCGTATCCAACGAAAAGCTTGCCATCTTTCCTTGCCTCTCTAGTACGCGAGACGTTGAACTTCAGGGCCTGTACCTGGTCCAGCCAATGGAATCGTTCCTCTGCCTTGGAAGGGTGTGGCGGAGGAAAAAACACAGGAAGGTGGATCTTCTGAGAGAGATGGAAATGCAAGACCACCTTTGGCAGAAAGGATGGTCTCGCTCTCAATGACACCTTCTTTTTGGAAAAAACAAATAGGGAGGTAAAACAGACATGGCCTGGAACTCACTCCCCTGTCTCGTGGAAGTAATGGCAACAAGGAAAATCACCTTAAGGGTGAGCAATCTAATAGAACAGGAATGAAGGGGCTCAAACGGAGCAACCCATACAAAATGTTAAAACTAAATTCAAATCCCATGCCGGAAACACAAACTGGCAGGGATTAAACTAGCTACACAAACCCTGCAAGAACTGCATAACACTGGGGTTTGTGAAAAATGTGCCTTGTTCTGGCGATCTCTTGAACACAGAAATATCGGGTCCATAAACCTTTGCTGTGCCAATCTGTAGGCCCGCTTGGGCCAAGGAAAACAGGAAATCCAACACAGGGGACAGAGCACAGGGTATAGGATTGCAGGTCCTTCTCCCGGCACCAAATTGTAAATGTACACCACCTGCATACATGGATTTTGAAGCAGGCCTCAGAGCTGAAAGGAGCACATCGAGGACGTGGTCTGACAAGTCCCACTCCTTGTATCTCAGCCTCTCAGAAGCCAAGCATGACGGTTCAGGCTGCTGAGGTCCGGATTGAGGACCTGCCATTCTGCTTGGGAGAGCAGCAAGTCCACCCTCCTCGGAAGGTACCAGGGAGGGCAGATGGACATGTCCAGCAACTCTGGATACCAAGCTCCCCGGGCACAGTCTTTGGCGATCAGGATAATCATGGTTCCGAACAGGCGCAATCTCCTGAGAACCAGAGGATTGACATTGATCGACTGGAACGTATAAAGGAGGTCAAAATTGCACTCGACCATCAGTGCATCCCCAAAGCTCCCCAAAATGAAATTCCCTGTAGCAAACAACTTACACTTCCTGTTGGCTCTGGAAGCGAAGAGTTCCCCAAAAAGACCAGATCTCCCCCTGAACTCCCTGACAGAGCTCCCATTATGGGAGGCCGAAGTCTGCCTACTGTCATGAACTATCGGACGCGTCCTTTCTGGACTTCATGGTCCCTGACCCATAGAGGCCTACACTCAGCAGTACTCCCAACATGGCCGCCGAACGCGGAACGCTGTTTACCAGTCTCAGCGTCGTACGCACTACGTTCTACAAAGCTGACACACCCCCGCAGCCCTGCGCGTCTCAACGCTACCGCTTGCAGTAGCCGGACGTGAGTTGCCGTAGTTCGTACAGCGAATTCCTTGATTCCTGATTCCTGGTCCCCTAAATTCCTTCTCCTTCATCCTTTCCTTTCTTGCCCTCAGTTTGCTTCCCAGATCTCCTTTGCACTCATCCCCCGAGTGCTCTCCTCGTCGTTTCCTGGACCTTTCCCCGACATCTGAACGTTTCCAAGAAATGGGACGCAGAACGCACGCTGGAACCCGAGGATCTACGCACATGGTTATACAAGACCCGAACTGTGCGAAAGAAGACTTCATCGAAGAACTCCAACAAACAATACAGACGGGTGAGAAGGGAGGAAACCTGTGACAGATTGAGATGCCAACAAACTGATACAGATACGGACATGGAGGCTGCAGTTCAAGACCTCATGCGTGGCATGCAGGAGTTAACAACAGAAGTTCAGAATCTCAAAGCCAAGAATACTGCATTAAAACAAGTAGTCCTGTCACGTGATTCCGCGAGAAAGGATGCAACGGATTCACACCGGGCTGTGTATGTACTCTGCCTCTGATAAACACCTTGTGAGAGAATGTCCTTTAGCCCCTCCACGGCGTTCGGGAAACGCCAGCTCCCGATCCTAGATGGAGCACAGCTTCGGAAGAGAGATGTTTGCTCCACATCTATTCCATCCTTGAACTCTCCTGGACAAAACAACCTTGTGATCTTGTAGGCCTTTCTATCGCCGTCCAAGAAAGAAGCTTATCCCATTCTGGCATTAGTGGATTGTGGGGCCATAGGGATATTTATAGATCATGATTGGGTCACTACCCACCACGTTCCATATGAAACACGAGACATCATGCAACCTGTAGAGGCCATCGATGGAAGACCTCTCTCTTCAGGACCCATAACCCTACAAACCAAAGAGATCCAGCTCTCGATAAACCATCATCGAGAGGTGATCAAATTTGACATCATCAAATCTGCCCATTATCCAATGGTCCTCCATATGCCCTGGTTACAGAAGCACAACCCATACATCAACTGGGCGGCTGGATCCTTGTTTCTTGGTTCAGAACATTGTATGTCTCACTGTCTATCCCTGGATTCCTCGTCAAGATCCTCTGAAGGTACGCTAACAGACCACCAAGGCCCATTCACGGTCTCAAATATTATCCAGGTCCCCAGGACCTATCAGGATTACACTGATGTGTTTTCAACTGCAATAGTTCAGGCCCTACCCCCTCACAGACCTGAAGACTGCGCTATTGATACTGAACCCTCAGCAGTGATTCCCTTTGGAAGGATTTTCATCCTATCAGAACCAGAGAAAAGGGCCCTCCGAGAATACTTGGATACCAACCTAGAAAATGGCACTATACGACCATCCAGATCCCCGGCGGGAGATTCGTTGTTTTTTGTTCCCAAGAAAGATACCAAGGAGCTTAGGCCTTGCCTTGATTATTGTGGTCTTAATCAATACACCCTCAAGGACCGCTACCCATTACCCTTAATCTCGGATATCCTAGAAGCGGTGAGAGGAGCAGTAGTCTTCACGAAATTGGATCTCAGAGGTGCCTACCATCTGATCCGTATAAAGGAGGGTGACTAATGGAAAACAGCCTTTAGAACACCCTTTGGTCACTTTGAATACCTGGTTATGCCCTTGGGACTCGCCAATGCCCCAGCGGTCTTCCAACGTTTTATGGACCGGGTGTTCTCCGATATGCTGTTCCTCTTCGTCATAGTTTACCTGGACGATATACTGATATACTCCAAGGACCGTGTTAAGCATGAAGAACATGTTAAGACAGTCTTACAGCGGCTACGTGAACATAAGATCCTGGCTAAACCTGAGAAATGCCTTTTCCATGTCTCTACTGTTCACTATCTCGGATTTGTCCTTAGTCCTGAAGGAATTGGAATGGACCACTCAAAAGTAAACTCCATTCTATCCTGGCCTGTTCCAACTACTGTGAAACAGATTCAATCCTTCCTGGGGCTTGCCAACTTCTACCGAAAATTCATACCTTCCTTTTTGGAGATAGTACAACCGATCATTACATTGTTGAAGAAGGATACTCCCTTTCTCTGGACAGCAGCCCAAGATGAAGCGTTCCAACGATTGAAGTCGGAGTTTACACAAGCCCCCATCTTGGCTGAACCTGACATTGATCGACCTTTCCTAGTGGAGACGGATGCCTCCAACTACGCCATCGGAGCAGTCCTAAAACAGGAATTTGATGATAAATTAGAACACCCCATCGCTTATCTCTCGCGAACCCTAACTCCTAGCGAGACCCATTATTCTGTTCTGGAAAAAGAACTATTAGCCATCCATCAAGCCTTCACAGAGTGGCTTCATCTACTCCTGGGAGCAAAACATCCTGTAAAGGTCCGCACGGACCATCAGAATCTTCAAGTTCTACAATCCCTGGAATGTCGGAATAGTCGTCAAACCCGTTGGGCCTTCTTCTTTGCCCAGTACCAGTTCCAAATCCATCATGTTCCTGGAACACATAATATAATTGCTGACGCCTTATCCCGACGTCCCGACTACGAAACTCTTGAAGATCGATCCTTCCCAAAGATGTTTCCCCACACAATATTTGTAGCCCAAACAATCAGTCTCCTGGAAGACATTCGAATTCAAACCCAGTCCTCTGGGATCTGGAAGGAGTTTACTGGGAAGAATCGATGGAATCTTAAAACAAAGGATGGTTATTTGTTCAAGGATAATGGCCTGGTCATCGCCACAAAGAGATTGCGACAAAGGATTACCAGCCTCTGTCATGATAACCTTCATTCAGGACATTGTGGCATCACCAACACTCTCTGTTTAATACAAAGACAGTTTTGGTGGCCAAAAATGAAAGTTGACGTCCAGCAGTACATCCAAGCCTGTGCAGTTTGCACTCAAAACAAGCATGATAACAAGAGACCGGCGGGGCTCCTACTCCAACCAACACTACCAACAAGACCAACAAGACCTTGGGAATTCATTGCTATGGACTTTATTGTGGAATTGCCACCTTCCAGGGGGTACACAACTATCATGGTTACCATTGATTTATTCACTCACATGGCTCATTTTACACCATTATATAAACTACCGTCTTCCTCAGAATTCGCTGGAATCTTCTGGAACACATATTCCAACTTCATGGACTCCCTTGCAAGATCATATCAGACAGAGGACCTCAATACATATCTCAATTCTGGAAACTCTTATGCTGTATACTAGGAATCCAACGTGCCTTCTCCTCAGGTTATCATCCACAGACCAACGGAGCTACTGAACGTGTGAACCAGACTCTGGAGCAGTATCTTCGCTGTTTCACCACCAAGGTCCAAGACGATTGGTCACTGTTAATACCCGTGGCTGAATTCGCCTACAATAATTCGGATCACTCGGCTGTCAAAACCAGCCCCTTCTTCTGCAGCCAAGGATTCCACCCTTCGGTTCTACCATCCATTCTCCCACATCCTACACCAGTGCCTACAGTCGACTCCTGGATTGAAACCCTCATCAACGTACACAAGGAAGCCAAAGAACACCTCGAAAGGGCCCGGACAAACACCAAGCACTATGCGGACTCCAAAAGAAGACCAGGGCCTTCCTATGCAGTGGGTGATAAGGTCTGGCTATCCTCGAAACTACTGCCTCGACACTTAAGACCAAATAAGTTGGCTCCCCGGTACTATGAGCCTTTTTCTATAAAGGAAATCATTAACCCAGTGGCCTTCCGACTCAAACTACCAGACTCCTGGAAGAGGATCCACCCAGTTTTTCACACTTCTCTGTTGAAACCATACGTCTAGTCCTCCCGGACTGCTCCAAGATCTACCCCTGTGGTTATAGGTGATCAGTTAGAATACGAAGTGTCCAGAATATGTGACTCCAGGTACAGACATGGCCAGCTACAATATCTGGTCGAATGGAAAGGGTACCCTCCCAGTGAACGCACCTGGGAACCATTCTCAAACCTAAATGCCCCAGACTACTCCGACGGTACCACCTTATAGCACCTCTAGGATGCAGGAGGCCATGAGGCCCAGCCGGTGAAGAAGGCCAAGGCACAGACTTCTTGCTGTGGACATTGACCATCTGAAAGACATTCGCCACTAGATCCTCAGGCGAGAAAGACCTGCACAGGTGTGTTTCTGAATCTGCCCGATAAACCGGAGACTGCGACAGCAGAACCTGAGACATTATGAAGTTCAGGGAAGCATCCAAGTTGTGCAAAAGAGTGCATGTATGGAGTAAGTGCTCTGACACCAGATCCGGGGAGCGAGCCAGTCATCCAGGTAGAAAAAGACATGAATGCCCTTCCTTCTGAGGTGAGCCGCCACCACTGCCAGCAGCTTCGTGAAAACCCTCCTGTTGCCTCGATGAATCAGCACATGGAAGTAGACATCCTGAAAGTCCAGGGAATCCAGCCAGTCTTACAGGATTTGAGCTAGAGTAACCATCTTGAACTTGTCCTTGGGAAGAATCAAGTTCAGCAGCCGCAGATCTGCACAAGCCTCCGTCCTTCTTCGGCACCAGAAAATAGGTGGAGTATACCCCGTTTCCTCGTTCTGAGCGCAGAACCAGTTCTTTGACAGAAGCTGACAAACCTCTTCTAGGAGGATGGGGTCCTGAGATAAGGTGGTGGCCAGAGGACAGTGGTCCAGGGGTGCTGTAGAAAAGGGAGGCAATATCCTTGTTGGATGACCTGTAAGGCCCAAGCATCGAACGTGCTGAACAAGGAAAGCCTCTCCCCCACTGGTAGACATGTGGAAAAACACATCACTGAGGTTTGGCGTCTTCAGACGTGGTGGGGACAGTGGAAGTAACAATGCCACCTCTTTGGGGACCTCTCCTCCTACCTTTGGGAAGTGTCTGCCCCTGCCCAAATGGCTCCGTGGAGGGCTGTTGCACAGCAAGCCCCAAGGACTTGGCTTCACCTTAGATGACTGAACCTTATGGAGGGCGCCGTCAGGCTTAGCTCAAAAAAGGTTGTTGCAGTCAAAAGGCATGTCCAACAGTCTAGCTTGGACATCAGCCGCAAACCATGATGTCCTCAGCCAGGAGTAACACCTGACCACTGTGCTAATGGCCATGGCCATTTCCACACAGACCGCTATATCCAGCCCTGATTGCAGCATTTGGGGTGCCACCGGTGTGTGCCATCAGAGATCAGGGATTGGAAACCATCCCTAATTTCCCCCTCCGTGGCGTACTCAGTCGCATTTGCCACTGCCATCCAAAGGCTGAAGGAAAACGTTGTCATGGCCAAGAAGCATTTATGGCTCGCAGTACAAGACTGCCTGAAGCGAAAACCTTCTTGCCCCATTTGTCAAATCTCTTATTCTCCCTGTACTGTGGAAGGGATGGGAATCTAGATGTCTTCAGGCTCTCCATAGCTGCCTGAACCACCAGGCTCTCCTGCAAAGCGTGGGAGTAGAAAAAAGCTGTGTCTGATGGAGTGGGACTGTGCTTCTTTGTCTAGTCCCTGTCCACAGCCAGAACAGAGGCAGGTTTCTCCCATGTCCCCAGTATGGGTGCTTCCACTGCCGCATTGAAGGACAGGAGTGTCTCCTTCTTGTGAGCCTCGTCCAAAATGTCACAAAGTGCATACTGAACCTTGGACCAGGATGGGGCAGACAATTCCCAAAGTACGGGCCACTTTGGCTATCAAGCACTGGAACGCGGCCTGAGGCATGAGGCTGTCTTGAGATGGGAGCTGGCAAAAACTCCACTGCAGGTAGTTATCGAGGCCACTGGTCCCCTGCATGTCCTCTGCCAGTGGCAATATATCCTCACCTTTCCTGTAAAATTCTTCAGGGAAATCCCTCACGTCCCCAGAGGTTCCAGCCCAAAAGGAACCTAGTCACCTGCCACGTCACAGATGTCGTACATCTTGGACATTAAAGCATCCATAGGGAGTGGGGCGTATTGCAACAGAGCTGCAGTGTCCACAATGCCGATTGGTGGTAACAACAAAGTTGGTGCTTGTGCCATGTTTGCCGCACCCGAAAGGCAGGTCCTGTCGGCACTGAGCAACCTCAGCCTCCTTCTGGTCCAGGCCCGAGCCCTTAGACTTGCGCGAGTGGTCCTCAAAGGGTTCTCTGTGGATCGCAACAGGGACATTTGGGCCTTGAGGTACCATAGCCAAAGCTGATGGTGCTGTCGCCTGTGCCACAGGAACCTGAGCCGTCAGCCCTTTGGCGAAGATATCCAACATCTTCAGGTGGAAACTCTATAATTCCTCCGGCGTGGAGGATTGGGTTAGAAAAGGTACTTCTTTTGGCCGCTCAGGCGAATCCCTGGAGCGGTGGCTCTTCTTCTTCAAAGAGAAAGGAAAATGGCAGTGTGAGGACTTACTACGCAAGTGCAACCTTTTCCGATGTTTTGTTTTCTTCTTCTCCTTTTCCTTGCGTGAAACTGGCTGTTCTTCGGAGTGCCGTTCCCCCCCTCGCCCGAGATTGTGGAGCCTCACCCTTGGCCTTGTGGTGCCCCACTGCTTTGCCTTGTGGATGAAGGTGAAAATCTTTGCTGTCCTTTCCCAGAGGGCCTTCAGACCCCACTGCTTTGCCTTGTGGATGAAGGTGAAAATCTTTGCTGTCCTTTCCCAGAGGGCCTTCATGTGCATGGACTGGCATGATCCGCAATCACGGGTGTTGTGGTCCTTGCCCAAGCAGTACAGACAAAATCGCTGTGGATCTGAGACATCTGCCAGCCATAATCCGCACACAGTTTGAATCCCAAGGCCTTCGACGGAGTAGGCAATGTGTTGATAAGAAAAATAGTTAACCTCGATAAGCGTGTTCCCAATTAGCGAACAGAGTGCGTGGAAAATGTCAGGGGGCGCGGCTCCTCTATATACAGACCCCGACATCATATCCCACGCATGGCGCATTGAAGGGGTTGGACGGAGCTGCACTGCACCCCCTGGTGATGGAAAAGTTTCCAGAGAACAGATGCGCTGGGATATGGATTATCATAGATGAGAAATCTGTGAGAGGAAAGAATCCATTAGAAAGACCCTTACTACACTATGGGTAGTGAGGACGAACTCACCACCACCATCAAAACTGAATGCACCACATCACAGGACGAGTGGCTATTAAATACATTGGCCCTCATTACGACCCTGGCGGAAAGTAACTGACCTGACCGCCATAGTGTAAATAGCGTTTACGCCATTGCACGATGGAGTAAAGTGCAGCTAATTCTGACCCATCGGGCACGAGCATTACGCCATGGCGGAAGTGCAAAGTCCGCCATGGCGGAAATGTCCCCAAAACGCCCCTCACCGCCGTCGTACGGCGCCCTAGGTGCAATTCCGCCACCCATCATAGCGGTCACCGTAATGAGCGGTAATCGCAAAATACGGTGACCGTAAATATACGGAAACGGAAGTAAAAACATGGGGCCGGAACGGGAAACAGCACGCCGTACACCTATTAAATCAGAATCCCAACACAACCATCAAAAATCCGACCCTGAGACACATCCCAACCCGTCAGCCACCCTAGTTAAAACAATCAAAATGGGAAAAGTTGCTAAAAAAGCGTGCGACCGCAAGCGGCAGGTCCACTTCTCCCATGAGGAACTCACCGTGCTCACAGAGACCCTCCAGGAGAATGCTGCCGTCGTCTTCTCGACGCAAATGACCAGGACGGCACTTGCGAACAAGAAGGCCATATGGGCCCTGGTGGCACAGCGGGTAAGTGCGGTGGGGACCGCACCCCGCAACCCACAGCAATGCAGAAAGCGATGGGACGACTTGCGGATACGCATACGGAGCATACTATCAGCCAAACGTAACATTGCCACAGCTACCGGGGGAGGATCGGAATCACCCATCAAGTTGACCCCCTGGGAAGAAATCTGTGCCTCCACCATTGGAATGGAGAGTATAGAGGGAGTCGGAGGGATGGAGAAAGGAGTGCAGACATCCGAAGAATCAGGTAGGTGGGCCAAATAAAACAATGCTAAATCCACAATGTCCAATCATGTGAAGTACCATGTGTCCACATAGTGCAACAGAAACACATGTCCAGGAGAACGTCCACATACATTGGCCTGATAGCGCACTTTAAAAGTCACATTAAATACATGAATAATTAAAAATCCTAAAAACACCCTCTACACGTGCAGCATGCACACCCTAACTGCAGGCTGCAAAACAACTGCATCCTCAATCCACACAAAAATGAAACCACCTCCAAGGCCCTGACCCAAATCACCCTCAGGTACCACCCCAATGCATGTGATACATTGCCATTCCAATTTCCACAGACCCATAAATAACGCTCGCCCTCCTTTACTCCACCACAGGGTCCGATTCAAACGACGAGCTTCAGGACACCCCTACCAGCACACCTGCAAAGAGGGCCAAGACCAACGGCCAAAGACCCTCCACCTCAGCTGCACGGATCAAGACACGGCAGCAGCACAAATCAAGTGGCAGCACACAGGAGGGGACTTCAACAGGCACCCCAGCAGCCAGCATGCCCACAACAGCAGCACCACAGGTCCCCCCAATGGATGCCACAGAAGGCACTGCTTCTGGTGGCAGCAGCACCATAGGTGACACTGCATTAATGCCAGCATGCTCCGACACAGAAAATGGTGCTGTCGATGTAGGACCCATCCATGACCTGTCTCAATCCCCCTGTTTGTTTCATCCCGTACACCATGAGGATACCACGCAGGGGCACCCACAAGACGACGACTGGCCATCCCCCACAAGCCCTGTGGCAAGGCAACATGAGGTGATCAGCCCCTCTGTGACACCACCGCAAATGGGCATGGCCCAGCAGAGGCAACAGTCCCTCGACCAGGTGATCGTGCAACAGCAGCAACTGGCCACGCTCCTCAAGGAGCATGCTGATGAATGTGGGGGTTCTAAGGCAGCCATAGAAACATCTACTGAGACACTTAGGGCACAAATGGAGCGAAGTACAGAGACACTAAGGGTACAAATGGAGAGAAGCACCGAGAGCCTGAGGGGGGAACTGCATGCGACGTCCAAAGACGTATGTGGTGAACTTGCCGCTGTGCGCCGTGTGCTCACTGAGCTCTCACAAACCCTTAGGGACATGCATGGATGTGAGCAGGCAGAGACATCATCCGTTGCAAGTTCCGTCCAGGGCAGCCCCCAACGTAGATCTGGGAGGAACCTGCGCTCCACAGGCAGGGGTGCCCCTGATACCCGGAGAGGGGGCTTGCAATAGCGTCTGCCCACTGACAATGAGCATCTTTGGACACTGGTGTTCGGGGGGGAGGTAGGAGGGTGGAGGGGGGTGTTGGGCTTTCTTGGGTGGCGGGTCGATGGGGTGTGTAATATAATTTCACATATGCTATAAACATTTCATAATCATCCAATGAGATGTGTGGACATTGATCTTTGTGTACGAGGCCTTTATAGGCGTACAGTCCACATTGTGCATGTTCCAGACACACACAGTGCCACAAGTCCCGTGTCCATGTATCAGCCACCAGGCGTGAGTGCTAGAAGCATGAATCTATGATATTCTGACGAATTTCACGGGCCTCCTGTGCCTCGCGGACTCCTTGAGGTGCTGCCACATCCCCACCCTCATCATGACCATTGTAGAGTTCCTCAAGACCATAGAATCATGGGTTGATCCAGGAAATCGGGCACAACAATGTGTAAAGATCCTGTTGGAGTCGCACACCATTTGTACATTAAGAGAATGATATTGTTTCCGGTTGCGGTACTGGACCTCCATGGCATGTGGGACAACCAATTCCACATGGGTGCAGTCGATGGCACCAATGCAACCCGGTATGCCGGCAAGTGCATGGAATCCCACTTTTGTGTTTGTAATCTCCTGCTCCGAGCGTGGTAAAGAGATGTAGTCGTCTGCGTGCTTCAGGAGGGCATCGAGCACTTGCAATAGTGTCCGTGACAACAGTGGCTGTGAAATGCCATGCAACTGTCCGACTGTGTGCTGGTAGGTGCCTGTGGCCAGGAAGTGGAGTACAGACACCACCTTCAGTAGGGGTGGGATGGCGGTTGGGCTATCTATCATGCTGACAAGGTCAGCGTGTGTCATGTTCACAATGGCGGTTATGGTGTCCCGGTCCAAACGGTAGAGGGTGTGGATCTGCTCAGCAGTGAGGTTGAACGGATGAGCTCAGAGGCATGGGATTGCGGGCGGCCTGCGTGGTGGTAGTGGCTGTGCTGGTGGGCCTTGCTGGCCCTGCCTTGCCCTCCTCCTCCTCCTGCGTCTCCTCTGTGCGGCCGGTTGTTGTAGTAGTTGGTGTTCGTCTTCTTCTTGAAGTTGGAGTACTTGCAGTGCTATCAGGTCCCCCAGGGCCAACATCGCTAGTCCTGCCGGTAGCATTTTGGAGTGGGTGTGGTTGTGGGAGGGGGTTGGGTGTGCAATTTATGTGTTTTCAGGCTGTATAGCCTCCACCTGTGGTGATTCATTCCACCTGTGCCAGCTGCAATCCCCTTTGGGCGAGCACGTCCCGCACACAATGCTGGCATCTTGCTATTACAATCATGTATTTAATCCCGATGGCAGTGAAATATTGGTTTATATGTTCATTCTGCTTTGGTCCCATTGTTTCACATACTATCTTTGCAGTCGCGAACAAACTTGTGAAGGGTCAGTGGAATGTAGTACTCGATTAACGGTGGACCCTCATGCAGCACTGTACCGAGGTTCACCAACGGGGGGGGGCGTCCCATTTGTGAGTGAAGCCAGTTGCCATTTTCACACACTGCCGCACTACATGGATGAATTTGTGATTTCAAGCGGTCACAGATGCCTTTTCGACGTGATGTTGCAAATGAGGAATTCGAAGGACAGCGCTTTCGGTTTTCAGCTAGCGGCGAGGAGACGCCCACAGGTCTGACTGCAAATATAACGTTCTATTGTTTAATGTCCTTGGGACAGGGGCCATGGCGAGAATGCAATGATTGATATGAATAGTATGGGATGCGCAATAGCGTAGTGGACGATAAGGCAGGACATTCCCAAATACATGTTACTTCACAACACTAGAATTCCGGCCTGGAGCACAGTGGATTTTGCAGACTGCATTACGCACAGACTCAATGGAAATTTCTAATGTTATGTGAGTAAATAATCAGGCGTTTTTATACCGGGATGAGGGAATGATGTATGGATGCATGGACAGATGATTTAATTGAGAGTTTGCCATGTACATGGCTTTTTGGAATCTATCCCCTTCCCCTGCGCTATGTGATGCAGAGCTGCCATAGTGGGACCATCGTCTATCTGCCCTTGTTGAACCCTCCCTGTCTCGACGCGCCTTCAAACACTTGTGTCTATGCACGTTACTAATCCCATCTAATGGATTCTGTTTTAACAGACGCATGCACACAAACACTCGTTTGTAATAGTGTTTTCACCTCGATTTATATAGTTATGATTCGCAAGTGATTTTTGGGTGGAAATTATCCTTTTGAGTGGGCTAGCATGCATATGGCTGTAGATTTAGTGTGATCATTGAAGTGAGTGATACAAATGAAGTTCTGATGCCCATACTATTCTTTTTCATTTCATTTGGGTGACAGGTATCTCCTCCCCTTTTGCCGCTGCCATCTGTATGCCACTCCTGCAGATGGCTTTTACTCCCGACACCTGCTGCTTCGAGTTAATCAGTGGAGCACCATTACGATCTTATGGGACGATCGCCAATGGGCCACATGCCCTTACGCAGTACTAGTGGCTAGGAGCAACATATCAACCTTTCAGCTGGACTAGTGCCTACCTAATGGGACGGCCCTGCGGTTCTAGGCGCTTCCATGTTGCCTTTTTGAACGTGAATGTAGCCCCTGTGTACCATGAAGGAACAGGGCGTCACACAAGAAGAAGCTGGTCATTTATTGCGGATGCAGCCCACAGTAATGAAAAATATTTTGGAGTTTATGACCTAATAGCTGTATGGGCTTGGTGATTTTGATGTGCATTAAAATTTTATTCTGATATTAACCGTGTAGCGTTATTCTTTGCAAGTAATGTAGCATATTCCTATTTGTGGAGCGATGTATTGTGAGAAGATCTGCATTGGGTTCCGGCTTCTGAGTATAGTTGCGTGGTACTGTACTGGCCGCGTTTGCCTACGAAGCCCAGTAAGGTCAGGGATAGGGGCTGCCATTATGACTGTTTTAATGATGTCATGCTCAGGGGCGGGGGATTAGCTTTTGTGTAACAGATGCCGATCAGCCAGGTGGATTGGTGGAATGATGTGATTATCAGAAAATGGCTGGTCACAGGTGCCTGTGTTTGCGTGCGTTTCTTGGAGGGAGACTGAGGTCATGTCCATTGGAATAGCTTCTGTATTCGTGCCATCTGTGCCCTGCAGCTCCCATTGGCCCCTCTTGAGATGAGCCTGGCTGCTCAGTCACTCTGCCAACTTGTGTGGTACATGCTTATGCTGATGGTTGGTTTGTTTACTGGCAAGAGTACAGGGCTGGTGCAGTCTCCCTCAGGATACTGCTTTGAATGTTGCCTTACACTGGTGTCAAGCGATGGGGGCCTGTTGTTGTTTTGTCTCATATTTCAGTTCATATTGCTGTACTTGAACCTTCACATGCCTGTGCTGCATCAGTACGGCAATGGTGACATGCCAAATATGGATGGCCACTCACAAGGCACTTGGAGCCCCTACATTCATTTGTTCGTTGGCATGCATGGGTGACTTGTACATTTCACTGGTTGCATTGTGTAACTTCATTGCACCTACAAGGAGTTGTGCAATGTGGGCAGGGAGTGGTGTACAGGCACTCAGTAGGGCCATTTACGGTTGGTTCACGATGCCGTAATTCTCACCATGGCGGAATGGTACTTTCCGCCATGCTTGATGGCGTTAAGTAAATGTCCGCTAGGGTCAGAATTCGCGTACCGTTGCGCCATGGTGGTAATTACGGTTTTGCATGGCGCGCGTGCGCGTACTTGGTGCAGTTAGCGTTGGCGTTCACTACGGTGTCGCTAATGGCATCGTACTTTACGGTGACGGGTCATAATCGCACCGAGCGGTATTCAATGGCGGTATTACATTTCCGCCATCGTTTTTTGATTTCCGCCAAGGTCGTAATGAGGCCCATTGTATTTGATACCCGCCTGTTTGAGATTTTAAGATTAAATGCTACTTTGGGAATTGTGAGAGGACTTGTGGGGAGCCAGTGGTTAATTTTACTCACGAAGTTGTTGGAACCAACCTGAAGATCAAGGAGAGCTGTGTGCATGAATATTTAACATTTTCATGGCCCGTTAAACCCATTATTAGCAAAGTACCTGGAGAAAATATAATGTGTTCTTGTGCTCTATTCAGTGGATCAACATTTAGTTAGAACTCAAGTTTCTGTAATTTTTTTAGGACTTGAGTTCAATACTAAATTTGCATACTTCAAATGTTGGAGAGATGACTTGCTCCCTGCTATAAGTCATGCCTGGAATCTTGATCCGGTAGTAATTAAAAATGCTCTCGCTAGCAAAATTCTCAGGCTTGCTGGTGATGGGCAGTGGGACAGACCAGGATTTTCTTCGAAGTACTGTGCTTAATAGTTCCAGGATATGGACACTCAAAAAATATTGAGCTCTGTGAGAATGTACATTCTCTGTTGCAATGGAAAAATATGCTTTTGTTAAATCAATAGAACATCTGCATTCAAGTGGATTGCAGGTAGAATTGATAGACATCTACAGGCATGTTGGGCATCGGAAAGGTCATGCAATGGCCAAGAAAGTTAATGCTTCTGGTAAAAAAAGGATCTATAGAAATTCTAAAATGGTCCCAGTCCATTTGCAACCATGTATGGTGGTGTTCGAAAACGTGTGAGGGTTCAGTTGAGGTTCTATTGAAAAAGTATCAGTCACTGCTGCGATGTTCTTCAAACAAACACTCATCAAATATCACAAACATTATCATGTGTGCTACCAACATGGACCTTTGAGTAACGAGTGGGACCGTCAGAAAAAGTGGTTAGTGTCCAGCTCCCCTGCTCACACATCCCCTTCTAAAGATAGTTGTGCTAAAGTACTGACCAAAGATTTGAAGGGCCTCACTGAATTTTGGCATACTGACGATTTGGAGGTTTTCCATAATATCTGTCTAAAGTACAGGCCCAAAAGATTGCATTTTGGCATAGACGGTATGGAGGCCCCTACAAGGCTAGTGGTACATGCTCACAATGAGAACGTTGGTAGGGAACATGCGAGAACTGCTGTTGCTTTTGGTATGCTGCGTTGCAACATGGCGTTTACCAAAAGAAAAAATTGATTGGTGGCTAAGACATTATTAGAGCAGATGCAATTTGTGAAAGATCCGACTTTGACTGTGTTGGCAATGGAAACGCACTGACTGACAACTTAATATGTTGCCTGGGCGCAGGCTATGCCGAAGAACATTGCAACTGTGGTTGATACTCTAAAGTCTGACATTGTGGCAGAACTAACAACAACATTCAGGTGATTTGGTTTGGTTGATAAACATTTGTCCAAATGTTTATTCATGCATCATTTATTAAAATATATTATTAATAAATCAATGTGTTATTCATAAACTCACATGGCCTTTAAAAAAAAACCACACACTTTTTTTTGAAGGTTTGCATTCTTTTTATTATATTTGGTTTATTTTCTGTATGTCAAACATTTTGAATTCCGCTATTTCCTTTATTATTTTCTTCATCTGTTTGCCTCTATCCATCTCGCTCTTTTTCTCTTTGTATACATGTCTACATATTTAATTTTTCACAAAATGTTTTCATTTTCCTCACTGTCTGCATTTTTCAGTAAATGTAAAAAATTTTGTATATCTTTCTGTCTGTCTAGTTTTCTTGCCTTGTCTATATTATTTTATTTCTTATTACAAAATTAATGTTTCTCTAAATTTGTATCTAGTTTTATGTGTCTATTTTTCATTATATCTTCATATGTTTTCTCGCCCAATGATGACGAGTTTGGATCCTTCTGCCTTAGAGATGGGTTTTACACCATTTCAGAGGTCAGAGTACCCTGGACTATCTTCAATTTATGAAGAGGGGGAAGATTCTGACCAGGAAACCTTTGGGTTGCAGAGGACCACACTGTCTGTTTCACAGGATTTCACCTCTGAGGAAAGAAGGTTGAAGGACCTACAGGAGTCACTACATGAGGCAAGTGGGCTGGACACTTCCCCAGAAGTGGAATTTGTTAAGCCAGACCCAGGGGAACATGCCGAAACACCCTATAGAACCCTTATGGCAAGAATGATTGAATTTATGGGTTGGTCTGCGCCTTCGCCTGTTTTTCAACAGGATGACCTGACAGGCATATTAGACAAAGGTCCACAGGAGGATCCTGTGGTCCCCTTCCATGCAGCCTTACAAAGGAAAATTACATCTAATTGGGAAACTCCTGAAGTTATCCCTGCGGTCAATAAAAGATTGTCAGCCAAGTATGGGGTAGAGGCTCCTAACCCTGAATACTTATCAAAACACCCGACTCCAGAGAGCCTGGTGGTCCAAGCGGCAACTTCATCTAGCAGTAGGACCACTTACCCTACTGTCCCACAGGATAGAGATGACAAGAGGTACGATTCTATGGCAAAGAAAGTCTTCTCTGCTTGTAGTATGGCGTTGAAGTCCATCAACGCCACCTGTACGCTTGCCAGGTTCAGTCACACACTGTGGGAGTGTGCTTCATCAGCGGCTAACTGCATACCCGAAGGAGAGGAAAAGGAAGCCTTCCTTAACATTATTATAGATGGCAAAGATGCCATGTGCGAATCACTTCAAACTGGCATCGATTCCGCTGACAGTATCAGCAGGGCCATGGCGGCAAATACAACAATCCGCAGGCATGCGTGGTTGCGAAAGTCTGGCTTTGCTCCAGATGTACAGGCCAGAATTTTGAATATGCCCTTTGACGGCTCTTTGTTATTCGGAAAGAAGGCTGATGACAGTCTGGAAAAGTTGCAGACATCTAAAGCAGCGGCAAAATCGTTAGGAGCTGCAATCCGCCAAACTCCTTTTTGCCCCTCAGGAACCTCTGGAAGAGGAAAGTCCTTTCGCTATTATTCCGCATTCGGGAAAGGCAGAGGACAGCCGGCTCAAAGAGGCCAAAGGAGACCTACCCGAGGTGGACGGGTCAAAAGTACTAAAGCCGCAGCAGCAGCAGGTGGCTCTTTACCCTCGGCATTTGCATCAGCCGCCCCCAAACCACTCTGATGTCTCTCCACACAAAACACCTGTAGGGGGCAGGTTAACTCACCATCTGACAGAATGGCAGGCTATAATGTCAGATGCTTGGGCATTGGAGACAGTTGCCCAGGGTTACTGCCTACCCTTTCTACACATCCCTCAGAGTCATCCACCGGGGCACAGCTCTCTAAAAGTTCCAGATCCACTCCTCTTGCAGGAATTTATAGACCTGCTAGAGAAAGGTGCCATAGAATCGGTACCTGTAGCGGACAGGAACAAGGGCTGGTACTCACGCTACTTTCTCATACCAAAGAAGGACGGAGGACTGAGACCCATCCTGGACTTACGAGAATTGAACAAGTTCCTCAGGAAGGACAAGTTCAAGATGGTAACTCTCTCTCAGATCCTTCAGGCCCTCCAGCTCCAGGACTTGCTGGTATCTCTGGACCTTCAGGATGCTTATTTCCATGTGCCAATTCATCTCAAACACAGGAAATACCTGAGGTTCGCAATTGGCGACTCTCATTATCAATTTCGAGCTCTGCCATTTGGGCTGACCTCCGCCCGAGGGTCTTCACCAAGCTAATGTCAGTAGTGGCTGCGAGTCTAAGGAGGGAAGGGATCCACGTCTACCCCTACCTGGACGATTGGCTGATCAGGGCTGTATCTTCGAAACAAGCCCAGGTCCAGCTAGATTATGTCTGCCACTTCCTTCACAAACTGGGGTTCTCCCTCAATTTAAAGAAGTCACAGATGATACCATCACAGAGACTCCAGTTCATTGGAGCGGTCCTGGACACTTCCCTGGGAAAAGCCTCGCCACCAGAGGTGAGGGCTCAAGATATTCGGCAGATGGTCAACAAGTTTCAAAATGCCCAACGTCTCCCAGCCTTCGACTTTTTGAGGTTGCTAGGCCTCATGGCATCCTGCATCTTCCTTGTGCCAGAGGCTCGCCTAAGAATGAGATCTCTTCAGTGGGCACTGAGAACTCAGTGGTCGCAATTCTTAGGGAGAATGACAGATCTCCTCCGGATTCCGGACAAGGTAGCCCGCGACCTTCAATGGTGGGCCTATCCAGAGAACATCTTGAAAGGAGAACTGTTTTGGCAACCATGGCCGGAGATAACAGTAGTCATAGACGCCTCACTCACGGGGTGGGGAGCCCATGCCAACGACTTGACCATCAGCGGTCGTTGGTCTCCATCAGCGTCCAGACTACACATCAACCTATTGGAGCGGAGAACGATCAGACTAGCGCTGAAAGCTTTCCTGCCATCAGTACAGGGAAAAAATGTCCTGATAATGACTAACAACACGGTGGCCATGCACTACCTCAACAAAAGAGGAGGCGTAGGATCACTGCCACTGTGCAGAGAGGCAATGCAGCTCTGGTTTTGGGCACTTCAGGAAGGAATCTCTCTATCGGCAGTCCACCTAGCCGGAGAGAAGAACTTGACAGCGGACGCTCTGAGCAAGCAGAGCACAGTCTCCCACGAGTGGGAGCTAGCTCAGGAAGTCCTTCAAGAGATCTTTGCCCTTTGGGGAACCCCTCAGGTGGATCTGTTCGCCACAAGCAGCAACAGGAAGTGCAATCTGTTCTGTTCAAGGGAATTTCCCCCGAGAGGAGCTCTAGGAGACGCGTTCGTAGTGGACTGGGAGTTTCCACTCCTCTATGCGTTTCCACCAGTCCCTGTTATTCCTCAAATGATCAGGAGGTTGAGAAGATTCCGGAAAACTATGATCCTAATTCCCCGGACTAGGCCAGGAGAATGTGGTACCCGGACCTTCTAGATATGTCCATCTGCCCTCCAATCCGTCTTCCACTCAAAGAGAATCTTCTCTCGCAGAAGGGGGGTCAGAGACATATGTGCGGCTGCCACATGGTCGTCCGCACATACATTCACAAACCTTTACAACCTGGATTCCTCCACTAGTCAAGAGACCAGATTTGGCAAAGCCATATTACATTCGGTTCATCCCTAAGGGGTGCATGACATTCTTACTCCCACCTCCAATTACATGCCACTGCTATGGGAGTCTATCAAAGATAAGGAATACGTCGGAGGACACAATCCCTTCGAAGAACAAGTTACATCTTACCTTGTAACGTTCTTTCGATGGGATGTTCCTCCGACGTATTCCTTATCGCCCCTCCAATCCATCCCCGCAGAAATACTTCCCTTGCGGTTGCAGCTTACGCTCCTTCAAGGTCAATAACCAATTCAGGCATGACTTTTCTTATACTACAAAACGGAAATGAGCAACGGACGCCACCCGCGGCTATTTATGGGCATGGTGACGTCGACGCCGATACGGTGGCCGTCGAGGGACATCGACTCGGCGGACGTCGACGCGCGGCGCCCTCTACTGAAAACATTTCCGAGGCCAGCAAGCTGGAGACGAATTATCAAAGATAAGGAATACGTCGGAGGAACATCCCATCGAAAGAACATTACAAGGTAAGAAGTAACTTGTTCTTCTATCCATCTCCGGTCCCTTATTTAATTTATTTTAAATGTAGGTGGTCCCTTATTTAATTTATTTTAAATGTTGGTTTATGTTTCGATTTGTCTTCTTCTCTCTGTTTCTCTGAAGCTTTCACTTTGTCTGAATATCTATGGCCACTTATCATTTGATCTGTTTTCACTCTCGACAGTTCATAATTTGTTTGTCTCATTTTCTTTAACTTCTCTATCGCTTCAACTGTTTGTCCAAGAATGTATTGCTGTCTATTTCAGTCCCTGTGTCAGTATATCTCCATATATCTTACTCATATTTTCTCTGCCAGTATATGAAACTGTATCTCTATTTATCAGTATTACTTTCTCGATTTCTATATGTGTCTCTATTTTTGTCTGTCTTTTTCATATTTTTCAATGTACCTGTGAAAATATGTTCTCCCCCTGCCCCAATTCAATGCTGTCTCACGCGATTGACTGACTGTATGTCTTTCTGTTTGTAACAGTGTACCTCTATCAGTCAAGACTCGAAGGTTATACAGCCACATGTCTGTTACCTAAATGTGCTGGCTTTTCTATATTAAGCCTATCCATCACTCACCACCTTCCAATCCATACCTCATTCACTCTCTCTCAAAGTCTCTCTATCCATCCCTCTTCCTCCCTTCCTCCCTCAGTCCCTCTACCCCCATCTTCCTCACTCTCTCCCTCACTCACATTCCCTAACCCACACTTTTCTCTGTCGCAAGTGGTGTGTCTGACTGTATGTCTGTTTGTTACAATGTACCTGTATCAGTCAAGACTCGGAAGGTTGGAGAACCACATGTACGTTCCATACTCTACTGTTTAGACTATGACGCTCTCACCCTCTCCACCTCATTCACTTGCACTCTCTATCACTTCCGCTCCCTCCCCATCTTCCACCTCTCTTTATCCCAGGTAATGTGTCTGACTGCACGTCTCTCTGTTTGCAAATGTACCTCTATCAGTCGAAACTTGGAAGGTTAGAGAGCCACATGTCTGTTACTCAAAGGAGCAAGTCTTATTGTTTGGACTACATTGTTCTTGCTTTGCCTATCCCAGCTTGTTCGCTCATACTCACTATCCCTTCCTCTCTTCCCTGTATGCCTTTCTGTCCCCCCTCTCTCCCCTGTCCACAGGGATGCAAATGCCTCTTTTTTAAAAATAATCTACATCTATCGCTCCATATTTGAATGCATAACACTTTAATGCATACTACATTTCTATTTCCAACATTGTGAATTTCTCAATGTTAGTAGGCTAACATGTTTTTTTTTTATCTTGTGTGTACAAAGTTTTGTGGATTCAAAACACGATGGGAACAACTTTTCACCAGGAAAATGTGTGATAAACATTGAGCTATGTAACAGAGTCCAAACACAATGAATAACACAAGAACACTGCCACAGTTACATCTAATCTTGCTTATTTTAATACAGGCTTATTCTTTATCATTCCATACAACACAATTAGCATAATTATGATTTAGCAAATACATTTAACTTGTGTCATCAGATGAATAATTGCATTATTAAATCACTTTGTGTATTTTAATGTAACGTAACATTTTGAATTTGATTTAATTTTCTTTGGTAAAGCCGATTTTGAAAATGTTAGAAAGTGATTTTGACCTTGGCCGGTGGTTTTGTCAAACTGTGTTCATGTTGTATTCTGACCCTGAGGTAACATATTATGGAAGTGACCAAATAATGGATAATGTGTTACTACTCGCTCCCTTCATAGCCACCTTGATTAATTTGCCCTTTTCAGCATGCGCCTAGAATCACTTGTGTACAGGCGTGTTATAAATGACTTATCATATCATGCTTGGTACCCACTAGCCTCAAAGATGCTTGGGTCCTCCTTCTTCTAAAAAAAACCTACCTTAGACCCCAACATCCCCTTACTGACCCATCACCACAGTTCCCTTTCTGCTAAAAATGTCTGGACTGCTCAGCCTATCTGCAGATCTAAAGTTTCCTGGAAACCCATAATCTCATGGGCTTGCAGCAATCTGGATTCCGCCCGCGCCATGGCACGGAGTTGGCATTGTTGGACCTGAAGATCCAACTAGATGAAAACAAGGACGCTGGCAAGTCGGCCCTCCTCCTGCTCCTAGACATGTCTGCAGCCTTTGATCTGGTTGACCACCAAATACTGTGTGAACACATGTCCTCAGCTCACTTGTCATCAGATGTCATATCATGGATCTCAGCCTTCCTCTCTGAGAGAACCATGAGAGTGTTCTCTCCTATTGCCACAGCCCCTCCAGCCCCTGTTACATGTGGCATTCCACAAGGTTCTCCACGACTCTCTTTAACAAATTCACAAAGCCACTATTTGACCTCCTGGAAGAGAAAGGAATTGCCTACACAACCTACGCAGATTATATGCCAATCCTGCTCCCACTGGCGGGAAACTACTCTATTGACATCTTCAATCTCCAAGCCTGGATGGCCTTTCACCACCTCTGCCTGTATGATGAAAAGACTGAAATCCTTCTAGTCGGCTCTAACACGTTCCTTTTCAAGCTTGGCCCATCCTACAAAGCATTCATCATTGAGGGCATCACCATCCAGGTCTCTAACAACGTCAAGACCTTGGGAGTCTACCTGCATTGCACCTTGAATCTCTCAAGACATGTCAATGCAATCGCCTCCTCGGCCACCCACACAGGAAAATGTATCAATGCATGCAGGCATTTCTTGACCACCGAATGTTTGTCACGATCGCTCGTGCTTTAATAGGGTAAAGAATTGACTGTTGCAATGCCGTCTTTACAGGGATGTCCAAGCACAACATCAATAAACTTCAAACGATCCAAAACACGCCGTCAGAGCAGCCCTCAACATCCTAAGACATGAGCACATCTCAGCAGCGAGAAAGAGTGTTGCCTGGCTACCCATCAAAGAGTGCATCATCTTCAAATCACTTTCCATCACGCACAAGTGTCTGACAAACACTCTGCCAAAGTACCTCTCGCAAAAATTCACTAAACCGCAATCTACTAGACGTACCCGCATGGCATATTCCCACCAGCTGACGATCCCGAGATTTAGGAGGAAAAGAGCAGGAGGTGCTAGCTTCGATGTGACCGCCTACAAGAACTGGAATGCTCTCCCACCTCAGCTGTTGTCTGAACAATAGTACTGGTCCTTCAGGAAATACCTTAAGACTGTGCTCTTTGCCCCCAACTCCCTGTTTGCATGAGCTTGTGAAAAGACTGTGAGACCAATTAATAACTTTGCACACAGTCTTGGCAACTGCATTACTCCAAATGTTTTCTCACAGTAAATACAAGCATACATAGTATTTTATAAACCTAAGCTGTCTAATGCAGTATTCACTATGCAGACAGATCTCTGCAACCTATGATGTGCTATTGAGCCCTCTCTGCAATCTATGATGTGCTATTGAGCAAGTGCAAAAGCTTGTTATGCCAAGATATGCATAATTTAGCCTCTAGATTTGGTCTAACTGGAACACAATATAAACATTATAAAACTAATATCAAGCAACAGTACAGGAACTGACTGATAGCACACAGGAAGTATGCTAGCTTTGTTAGATGGCAAAAGATCCTACGGATTACAGAGAACAAAAATAATACGAAGTTGTGGTCATTAGTATTGGGTAATTTAAACACAAAGACTATGGCCCCATGTAATCTGATCTCAGAATAAGTTTGGGTTACCTATTTTCACTGTCTATATTGCAAAATCTGCTTCAAAGTATTAATATTAGGCACAGAATATCTTTTTCGTGTGGAAAGGGTTCTTCAATGAGGTGGTTGGTGTCATTAAGAAGCCAACATACTTAAGTGCTCTGGGCCGAGATGGATTATCTAACTTGGTATTAAAAGTGCATCAGGAACTCTGTGTCATAGTCCTAAATATCCAATTCACTAATACTATTACTACTCTCCAAGTATGAAACACCTGGCCAATGTCTTTGATAATCCCTATCTATAAAATGGGCTCTAAGACGCTACCTCAAAATTATCGCCCTTTTGGGAACAATATGCGCACAATCTTTAGCTGTTTCCTGTTCAGGGATTTGGTCAAATGGATCCAGGATAAAAATATTAAAATATTTTACCAATCTATCAGATGAGATTTCGGGTAGGCATGAACACCTCTATAAATGGTTTATAATTAACATTTTGAAACATTAAACATTGACACAAACAGGCAATTTGATGTACGTATCTTTCTTAAATCTTAGCGCAGTCTTTGATCATTTTGACCGCGCCAGACTATTGCAAAAACGTGTGCTATGGGGGACTCCCTCATCTCTGCTAAAGATGCCCACTTGGATGTATTTGAATACTACTATACTGGTTAGATTAAATACATATGCGGATCATTACGAAGCCCATTCAAATGTTAAAAGGGCTGAAGCACGGTGCCTATTGGCCCCCTGCTTATTTAACCTATACCTAGTGAATTTCGTGCCATCCTAAAAGAAAAATACCTCCCACTCTCCAATTAGCATAATACAGAGATGATTTTTTATAATGGACCCATCCGTGATTGAATTAAAGAGAAATCTTGCTAGGATTTGGGAGTCCTCTACGGCTAATGGTTTGACTATCAATCCATTAAATCATTTATCATGCAATTTACTTGACAGAGACATAAGAGTAAGCTTTTTAAGTGCTATGTAAATTGCCATCCGCTATTGGTTCTAGAGGAGGCTGTTTTTCTGGCATTTAATATCTGACTACCACTAATTTTAATGAAGTTAAAAAAAAATAGGATACTCTCACTGTATATGAAGTCATCATCTCTTTTGTTATGCTGTTGAAAAACATGTACCAAAAGGGGGATCAGAATAAGTGGTCTGCCAGACTTTATTTCGTTATATGCAGACGACGTTCTCATATATGTGAGGGACCCTACTAATAACCTGCAACCGATATTGGAGGATGTGGTCAAGTATGATGAATTTTCAGGGTTGGTGTTCAATGGGGCTAAATGCGTGATCTTTCCTCTCACAGAGTTTACAGCACGTCCTGACTCGGGACTAGACCTTAAATTGACACCCCATGGGATAACATTCCTGGGCATTAAGGTGCCCAGATATAAAGATTCCTTGTATGTGCAGAATTTTGGAGCGTACCTCGATGCACTGCATTTGGAGTTAGTGCGATGGATGAAGCTGCTTATATCTAAGATGGCTAAAGTGGCGTTACTGAAAATGGTAGTATTACCTACGCTACTTTTTAAATCTCCCCTTGTACTGCATACATAATTTTTAAAGAGTTGACAGTGCTGGTGACCCACCTTTTGTAGGATCCTAGAGGGTCACGTTTGAAGATGGCAGAAATGACTAGGCCCTATTCGCATTGGGGCATACAGGCACCAGATTTTGAGCTATACTACCTAGTGGCCCAGCTCAGCTATGTCACATACAGCGGGGGCGAAGTGCTAATCACCCACATGTGAAGATTGAGAGATAGGCAGCCAGCCCCAAGAGGCTGGAGGCAACCTTGCTTAGCACAGGGTATACTGACTTGTGTCCCTTTGAACCCCTGGGGACCACACAACAAGCGTGGCGTAAAATCATTTTTTTTTTAAACTCTTTTTTATTAGTGGTCCAGAAAACACAAAACATAGTTACAACTGCATCGTACAAATTGAAATCAACATGGTACGGTAATAGAGAGAAACAACAGTACATATAACCTGAATCTTCCCAAGGTAGTGAGTCTAAACATCACTGTCATCATCAGAGATCATATCACAAAGAAACATTCTGAGAGGTCCCCAAATATCCTTAGGCCTGCACACCGAAGGGCATGTGAGGACACACTGTTTTCAGCCTTGTTTACATAGACCAGCTCCCGGAGGAACTGCTTCACAGTGGGTGGCGCCAGATTTTTCCATTGTTGCAGAATACATTTTTTGGCCACTGCACATGTGACATTGAATAGTCTTCTGATCTTTTCGGAGCACTTTCCTATAGCTCCGAATAAGTATTTCTGTGGAGTCAATACCGGGGGGATTTGTGTGATTTCTTCAAGTAAATCTGCCACCTCCCTCCAGAACCCAGCTACCACCGGGCAGCTCCAATACATGTGGAACGAGTCAGCGTAATCTGCTTTGCATTTGGGGCATTGACTTGGAGTATCTGAAACAAACTTGGCTATCTTGGCCGGGGTGTAGTGCAATCTGTTCAGAATTTTAAACTGGATCACTCGTAGTCCAGCATTCAAGGAAACCTTCTTGGTAAGAGAGCAGTACCTGTCCCAAGTCTTATCGTCTATTGGGATCTGGAGATCTCTTTCCCATTTATCCCTGTTCAAATTGGCCGTGGGTGCGTGTTCCTGTACTATGGCATATAGGCTGGATACCCTCAAGCGGTCCCCGGCCGTGATCATCTGCACGCAGGGGTCTGTAGGGGGTTCATCAGGGAAAGACGCCCAGTGTTTCTGGAAGGCCGATCTCATACGATAGTATTGAAGAACCCTAAGTGGGCACCTGACAAACGCCCCAGTTATCGGCTGAAGGGTCGCGAACTTCCCCTCGATAAACATATCTCCCAGGCGCATCTCGTCACCGGGATCCCAGGCTGACCGTAGACAGACATCATGTGTCGGGGGGATGCCAGGGTAGTTCCAGAGGGAGACCTCCAGTTATACGGGGTCGACAATCCTAGTTTCTTGAATATTGCCCTCCAGGCACCAACCGTGCAACTGACCGGGTTGTAATCACACGTATCCCTATAATGAGCATCAAAAATTATAGACTGTATGTTCGTGGGAGAGGTGGTGAGTTCTTCTACATCTACGTGCGGGGGGCCCCCATCCCTAGAATACCAATATTTAGAGAATTGGGCCTGTGACACATAATAATACAGTTCAAAGTCAGGAGCTGCCAGGCCACCTGAAGAGTATGGTTCAGTTATTTTCCCCCATCCAATTCTCAGAGTCTGCCCATGCCATAGGAAGGCTGTAGCCATTGACCTAAGTTTAGTGAAAAAGAGTCTTCCCAGCCAATTCGGTATGTTCACAAACAGGTACAGTAATTTAGGCAGAACTACCATTTTAAGGACTGCTATCCTGCCATGTAGTGATATCGGAAGGCGGTCCCACAATAGCAGTTTAGTCTTTAGGGCCTGTAGTATGACATTGTGATTGTCAGTGTATAACGTATTTTTTCTGTGTGACACAAGTGTTCCCAAGTATCTGATGGACTCATTGGACCATTTCAGCCCGCCCAGTAAGCCAGGGCAGCCAGTCGCCGGGGGAAGAGGGAAAACTTCTGACTTATCCTTGTTTATGGAGTACCCAGAGTATGAAGTAAATTCTTGAATCCCTGCAATTACGGGAATGAGGTTGTTTTCCGGTTCACGGATATATAAGAGCGTGTCGTCCGCGTACAGGGATATTAGTTGGGTTGCCCCCTTCAGGTTAATGCCCCTGTTGGAATGTCGAATCCTGACCGCTATTGCCATTGGTTCTATTGTTAAGGCGCAAATGGGCAGCCCTGCCTAGTGCCCCGCCCCAACAGAAACATATTCGAGATTGCCTGATTGGTCAGGACTCGGGCCCCGGGTTTCGTGTAAAGCAATTTCACGTACCTAATGAAGTTCGGGCCTATCCCAAATGCCTCAAGTACTGCCAGTAAGTAGGCCCAGGACACAGAATCGAAAGGCCTTCTCAGCATCTAATGATACGGCCACAGCGTTCCTGCCCGGGTCAATTTGGGCCATTATGCCAAAGAGCCTACGTAAGTTAAGTGCTGTAGATCTAGCGGGTATAAACCCATTCTGATCAGGGTGAACAATTGTCGGGACCGCCGGTAAAAGCCTGTTGGCCAGTACCTTGGCGAATATTTTGGCATCCGTATTAATAAGAGATAGCGGCCTGTAGGACGACATATCCTGAGGAGAGCGGCGAGGTTTAGGGAGAACAGTTATTAACGCCTCTCTCATAGGTGGAGGCAATATGTTACATTGAAGGGATTCTTCCCAGACCCGCAATAACAATGGAGCAAGCTCCGCACTGTACTCCTTGTAGAACTCAGCACCCAGGCCGTCTAACCTCGGAGCTTTATTGGATGTTAAATCTTTGATCGCCTCAGCAATCTCATCTGTAGTGAGAGGTTGCTCCAGTGCCAGGCGGGTCTCCTCATGGCTTTTCGGCATCAACAGTGCCACAAGGTATGCCCCTATCTCAGTGGCCGATTTAGTATCCCTATTTTTATACAATTGTTCGTAAAACCCAGCAAACTCAGCATTAATCTCGTTCTCATTTACCACAACCGCGCCGTTGGGCGCCTGTATGCTGGTAATTCGATTAGTGTGCCTGTCCTGTTTGAGATGGTTAGATAGTGTCCTACCCGCCTTGTTGCCCTCGCCATACCTACGGGCTCGGATCGGTGCAGCAATGAACTGCACTTCCCTAGAGGCTAGTCTGCTGAATTCCTGAAGATGTTGCTGTATGTCCGCTAATATGGCTTTGTCATGGGTGCGAGCATAAGTGTCCTCCAGTAATTTCAGTTTACCTTCAGTCTGGGCCAGTTCAGCCCGAACTCCCTTAAGAAGACCAACAGATTTGGAAGTAGTGTGCCTCTGACCCAGACCTTGAAGGATTCCCACACCGTGAAACATTTATCGACTGAGTCGATGTTAATTTCAAGGAACTCCGAAATCTCAGTGTGTAGCCCCTCCACCACCCCGGGGTCCCTCAGTAAACTCTCGGGCATCCTTCACCTCTTGGGGGGTCTAGGGCAATCATGGAACGTGACCTCAAGTGTTATAGGGGCATGGTCAGACAGCATGCAGGCCAGTATTTCACATGACTTTGTTCCAGCAATCAAAGAAGGGGAGACAAACCAGTAATCAATTCTGGACTCGGAATCATGTACCGATGAATAATACGTGTAACCCCTCGCAGTCGGGTGGAGGACTCGCCAGGCATCCTCGAGGAAGAGCTGAGAGAGGACACTTCGCATAGTGAGAACAGCCCTGCTTGGTGCTCTAACAATCGTGCTGGATCTATCAAGTACTGGGTCAATAGCAATATTGAAATCTCCTCCCCACACTATAGTAGGAACATCGATAGCAGAGATCAATTGGTACACATCTGTATAAAAAGCGGGGTCATCAATGTTCGGCCCATAAGTGTTGACCAACAATATCCGCTGACCTGCGATCGAGCCCCAGACAAGAACATACCTACCCAGAGGGTCTAGTTTATGGCCATTGAGCCGGAGCCCAAGATTCGGGTGTATGAGTATAGCGACCCCCCTGGACTGGGATGAGTAGTTGGTTCAGAACCTGGACTTGCCCCAACCAGGCATCAGGAGATCGTTATCGGTTCCAACAGTATGAGTTTCCTGTAGCATGACAATTTGGGCACCGTGTCTGACAATGTAATTTCCCACCTTCTTGGCTTTCAAAGGATTATTTAAACCCCTTACATTCCATGAAACAAGTTTAACCCTCAAAGCGTGAGCAGAGCTTTACAAAAAAGTTGTACGGATAGTAACGCCAAACCCCCAGATGTAGTGTTAGACATTATGGACCGTATCAGTGCATTCCAGACCACTTGTTTAAACAGTAATTTATAACCATTTCCCAGAAGAACATCCTCAGAACAGAGACCCATGCAGTGGGTGAGCCTTCTCACTACACACCATGGGGTGCGAACCAAACAGTCCCCAACTTCCCCCCCCTAACACGCCCACCACCCTCACCGTCTCCCCCAACTCGACAGTGTCCGACCCCAAACTTGTGGAATACTCCCGGGGTAGCCTTGTTGCCTCACATGACCGCCATCCCCGGCTTCCAACGCCACCACTCACAGAAGATGGCTGACTATAATCTCCGATCAAAAGGGCCCATGAAATAAGGCCAACACCCACTGAATGCCAAATCATGAAAGCATGCAATTCCTAGTCCGCCGGCCGAGGTCAGCACTTGGCCTGAAACGCCCCAGCATCCCACCTTGCACAGCTGGGCTCACCGACTATGTGCGGCTGCTTCGGTGTCCTTCCCAAGCTTCCGTGGTTCCTGCAACACTCTAGTAGGTCGGGAGAGCGTCCCGTCCCTTCTCCACTTTTCATTTGGCTACTGCGCTCTGGAGGCAGCGTTACCGCTGTCATTACCCGTGCAGCGCGAAGACTACGGTTCTCCCGCTTCTTCTTCTTGGCGGGACCAGCAGACCTTCCACGTCACGCAGCATTTGGTAGGCTCCTCTCTCCGCTGCAGGCCTTGCATGCAGCCGGGCTCTTGCCAAGCCGTTTCTCCTTCCAACGGGAGCCGCCTGCTCCTGTCAGATGTCTCGGCTTCATCAACTGTTGGGGATTTAAAGCTCCCACTACGGTGCCGCTCCTTCAAACAACAAGAGCACAAAGTGGACTTGCGTGCTCTAGTGATCTTCATAAGACCATTCCTCTTCCTTGTTCCAATATCTTTAAAGGACTCATACACATGAGATTGATAGTCAGTCTGTGTCATTACAGGGTATTGTGGGATGTCATCAGCAAGTCTTGTGGGATGTTGAGGGGGGGGTACCACAATATGCCATTAAGGCATGAGGAATGGATGGGGCGTCCCTAAAGGGGGCAGATGGATACCATGTCTCATCTCATGATGCCAATCTCCTCTCATGAAGGTTGCCTCCCCTCATGTGGTCCTCCCTCAAATAGCCGCCCCTAGGGTCAGGTTCAGGTAGCGGCTGCCATCGCCTGGTCACCTGAGGAGAGGCTTCCTCTGGGAAAGCAGTGAGGACATCATCAGATTCATCACACCTTTTTCTTCTTTTCCTTTCTCCTTTTTTCGTTTACATTTTTTTCTTTCCTTTTCTATCGTAAACAATTTTTCTGTCTTGTTAGAATAATGTATTTGTGAAAGGTTTGTAAGACACCAAAGCACAAACATATCAATAAAATCTGTTTTGAGGGCAAAAGGGCAAAGCCTGACGTCTTGGCAAGTGTTCTTTTGTACAGCAAAGCAGGTGAAGCTAGCACAGCATAAATATCTGGACTATGGAGCTGGTTGTTAGATACTTAAAGACCTCCTTCAGCCAACTGAAGGAGGGCACATTCACCCTCACTCATCCCCAGATCCCTGCTCACGAACATACAGATACACACACTAAGAGGCTCTGCTCACATGCACAAACGTTTTCACAAAGAAGACAAAAACACTTCCTCCTCAAACATACACTCATGTATGCACAAATCGATCCACTTAACTGAATGCATTTCTTTGTGGTCGCCTAGCTCGCTCTTCATGTCGTGGTGGCATACTTCTACACATTGTGTTCTTGGCTTTCCCCCTCCTGGCCAAGGCTAGAAAATGCCAGCTCTGCATGGAAGGGGTATGGCCTTGTCACAGGGAGTCTCCCTTAAGCTCCCTGTGACAAGGCTCCCTTCTCTGCGTCTAGACAGGGTCACGATGGGATCAAAATTCAGACCTCACCACCACACTGTGTCTGAAGCAGGATAGGATAGGGGTTAAGGACTTTCATCGGGTTACTGTTTGTAAAGCATTACTCCACAGGTCTCACAAATCTGCAATGTGCATGTGCGCTGGTGATGGCTTGCAAGCCATACCCATAGAACATACAGAATGAAGAGAGCCAATGTCCACGTGTGAGGGAGGCTGGGTTAGTTAATTTGAAGACGCCGGAGTCAGACTCAGTGGCCTATTAATTCTGAAGAGGTGATAATGATATTATATTGGGCAAGTTGTGTTAGTCACTCTCAACCTGTGCCAGAAGTATAACAAGTGCGCAGCACTTGGCCTGAAACGCCCCAGCATCCCACCTTGCACAGCTGGGCTCACCGACTATGTGCGGCTGCTTCGGTGTCCTTCCCAAGCTTCCGTGGTTGCTGCAACACTCTAGTAGGTCGGGAGAGCGTCCCGTCCCTTCTCCACTTTTCATTTGGCTACTGCGCTCTGGAGGCAGCGTTACCGCTGTCATTACCCTTGCAGCGCGAAGACTACGGTTCTCCCGCTTCTTCTTCTTGGCGGGACCAGCAGACCTTCCACGTCACGCAGCGTTTGGTAGGCTCCTCTCTCCGCTGCAGGCCTTGCATGCAGCTGGGCTCTTGCCAAGCCGTTTCTCCTTCCAACGGGAGCCGCCTGCTCCTGTCAGATGTCTCGGCTTCATCAACTGTTGGGGATTTAAAGCTCCCACTACGGTGCCGCTCCTTCAAACAACAAGAGCACAAAGTGGACTTGCGTGCTCTAGTGATCTTCATAAGACCATTCCTCTTCCTCGTTCCAATATCTTTAAAGGACTCATACACATGAGATTGATAGTCAATCTGTGTCATTACAGGGTATTGTGGGATGTCATCAGCAAGTCTTGTGGGATGTTGGGGGGGGGGGGTAACACAATATGCCATTAAGGCATGAGGAATGGATGGGGCGTCCCTAAAGGGGGCAGATGGATACCATGTCTCATCTCATGATGCCAATCTCCTCTCATGAAGGTTGCCTCCCCTCATGTGGTCCTCCCTCAAATAGCCGCCCCTAGGGTCAGGTTCAGGTAGCGGCTGCCATCGCCTGGTCACCTGAGGAGAGGCTTCCTCTGGGAAAGCAGTGAGGACATCATCAGATTCATCACACCTTTTTCTTCTTTTCCTTTCTCCTTTTTTCTTTTACATTTTTTTCTTTCCTTTTCTATCGTAAACAATTTTTCTGTCTTGTTAGAATAATGTATTTGTGAAAGGTTTGTAAGACACCAAAGCACAAACATATCAATAAAATCTGTTTTGAGGGCAAAAGGGCAAAGCCTGACGTCTTGGCAAGTGTTCTTTTGTACAGCAAAGCAGGTGAAGCTAGCACAGCATAAATATCTGGACTATGGAGCTGGTTGTTAGATACTTAAAGACCTCCTTCAGCCAACTGAAGGAGGGCACATTCACCCTCACTCATCCCCAGATCCCTGCTCACGAACATACAGATACACACACTAAGAGGCTCTGCTCACATGCACAAACGTTTTCACAAAGAAGACAAAAACACTTCCTCCTCAAACATACACTCATGTATGCACAAATCGATCCACTTAACTGAATGCATTTCTTTGTGGTCGCCTAGCTCGCTCTTCATGTCGTGGTGGCATACTTCTACACATCGTGTTCTTGGCTTTCCCCCTCCTGGCCAAGGCTAGAAAATGCCAGCTCTGCATGGAAGGGGTATGGCCTTGTCACAGGGAGTCTCCCTTAAGCTCCCTGTGACAAGGCTCCCTTCTCTGCGTCTAGACAGGGTCACGATGGGGTCAAAATTCAGACCTCACCACCACACTGTGTCTGAAGCAGGATAGGATAGGGGTTAAGGACTTTCATCGGGTTACTGTTTGTAAAGCATTACTCCACAGGTCTCACAAATCTGCAATGTGCATGTGCGCTGGTGATGGCTTGCAAGCCATACCCATAGAACATACAGAATGAAGAGAGCCAATGTCCACGTGTGAGGGAGGCTGGGTTAGTTAATTTGAAGACGCCGGAGTCAGACTCAGTGGCCTATTAATTCTGAAGAGGTGATATGGATATTATACTGGGCAAGTTGTGTTAGTCACTCTCAACCTGTGCCAGAAGTATAACTAAACACAAAATCATGTGTGTTGGTGAGTGTCAACATTTATTTCAAAATATCAGCCAACACGTGTTGCGACCCAATGGGTCTTCCTCAAGGCTGATGCAAGTTGAACTTCTATCAAATAATGAACATAAAGAAACATCAATACATAAGAAAACATAAATCACTATTTGTGGATTAATGCATCCAAATCCCAATCCAAAACGTAATAGAAATGAAAACCACAATTTTGAACCAACCATAATGGGATGATAAACAGACATGTTCAAAATCAAAAACATCATTGCAGGGCATGGAAAGAAAACATTGTAAAAGAACAGAACATTTTGATTAACCATACCGTTTGCAGAGATGTCCCAAATGATAAACCAGGAAAAAGAGAAAACAATGGCGGACGGTGAGGGGAGGGGGGGGGCGCGAATAAAAATTAATAAGCAAAACTTAGTTGTAATAAATAATACTAGTGTGATCAGTGGTCGGAGTGTATGAAAAGAAGTAGTGGAGCTATGTTCCCTACTGGCCTGCACCGCACCCCGCAAACCCCATTGACAAACCCCCTCCCATGCACAATACAAACCCAAAAACACATGCGCCTGATGTGTAAGGGAACATCCAGTGCAGTGCGCTGAAAGTGCAAGTTTCAACTTCTTCCTACACCTTTATTTTAAAATGAAACCGTTCCGGAATGGTTTCTTTTTAAAATAAAAGTATAGGAACGGTAAAACCTAATTAAAAGAAGTAGAGGAGCACCGCTCCCGACCGCTCCCGCCCACTTCGACCACTGAGTGTGATGAATGCTGCGGAATCTTGTCAGAATCCCTGCCTAAAGTCTCCTCCCAGGTGGCATGGGGAAGGCAGCCGCTGCCTAATCCTAACCCTGGGGCTTGTATTAGCCGAGTGGATCGCCTGGGACGAGAAGGGCCCCAACGGAATCGGAGGGTTCCGCCAGGAGAGACCGTGTATTTCTTTTCTTCAGAAGAAGAACATTCTGTAATACAAGAGTCTTTGATGGCTTGCTGTAAAAGAAAAGTCTCTCGTCCCAATCCTAACCACCTTGTCAGGGATAAAAACTATGAAGACAAACATGGGAATGATATGCAAATGAATTCCAGCAGTAACTCTTTAATGTTCGATACTTATGATTCTTCCTTAGGTTTGGGTTATGAAGATCAAAATAAAACCTTACCTCCTTTAAAAATCCTTCCTATAAATATACGAGGTAAAAGTAGAATCTGAGGTTTTTCGTAGAAAACTAAATCAAGACATTGGGGACTGCAAATCGCACAATGCCTGATGTACTGGGACGAGAAAGGGGGACTGAGAGGTCCAAAACTGCAGAGCGCTGTCTTGTGGTTCTGATGACCCACACCTGAGCGCGATCTTTGAATATATACAGTCTCCTCAGGTGCAGGCCATTAGAACAAGAAGGAGGAGAGGCAAGCAGCAGTTGCAGCAGCTGAAGTAGGAAACCGAAAACGCCAGAGCCGTTGCTGAGTCTGATGCGGATGCCGGCCCTGAGAGGGTCTTCGTGTTTGCAGCTCAAGATTGCAGTGGTCGTGCAGTGGGAAGCAATATTCCAAAAGGCTTTCCCTGTGGAGAGTGTGAGACAGCCATGGTATCAAGAGATGACACAGGCATAGTGTAAATTCAACAATCTTTTTTTGTATTGATTGTCAGTATAGATGTAATGCCTAACTTGCCCTATAGCTATGGTGGGGATTGCCCTACCTAAAGAAACTAAGGAAAGTATATGTCTGTAAATCCAAATCACAGGTCTGTCTGTGTCACAACCTATGCTTGCCCTCACATCTAGTACAAAAATGTAGTCTAGGGTTATTCTAACGCAAAGGTTTTCAACATAGAGTCAGGAGCAGTCTCTAGCCCCCTTCCCCAAGTTCAGGATACAGTTCCAACAATTACAGGTTTCAAACGTTCTTTCAGAATGTTAGTGTGTCTGCCCCAAAACACACTTGGTCTCAATCAACAAAGTTCAGAAGGAGCTCAGGGTTCCCTTCCCCAAGCTTGAAGCACATGTTCACAAAACAATGTCCCAACAGAGCTCAGGGTTAACAAAACAAGGTCTCAAAGGGGCTTAGGTTCCATTCCCCAAGCTCCAAATACTGGTTCAGCAAGAATTCAACAAACACTTGTTCTTAAGTTTCTTCAGCAATTTCCATTTACTTGGTTGGGTCTCTTGTCACACCGCTCCCCGCACGAGCTACGACTCGTCCTACTAAGGCACGCCCCTCCACGTCCACAGCCTCTTCTCAACCAACACCCAAACACACACGTCCCGACAGGGGTACCTTATCACCTCATCAGGTGTCACGCTATGGGGCAAGGCGTGGCATGCTCGGCAGGGCTGGAGTCTATCACCCTTCATGTTTGTGGCAAGCGAACTGGAGGCTTCATCACAGAAACGCACGGAGGACTGCGCGACCTAGCGCGGCTCGGAACACGTGACTCGTTGCCTAGCAATTCTCAATGCTTGGGTATACGTGTCACATGATAGTGGTCACGTGTTTCCTCTCCAGGGATAAAAGGAGTCCGGTTACGGAAAGCGTTGCTTCACAGCTGTTCTATCTGGATCACGTGTTGCTTACTCTTCGTTTCAAGACTCCTCACTTCATCTGACCTCGGCTTTGTTATACGGATTGCTCAGTGCCTAACTCTTGTCTGCTTTGGAACTTTGGACTATTGGTTGACGAACTATTTTTGCCCAACGGATTGCTTGTGTCTTGCCCTTTGCTACCTTGGAATTTGGATCCACTGATGCCGACCTACGCTCTGCCCTACGGACTGCCTTGTGTTTAGCCCCTCGGACTGCTTTGGTACTCTCTACGTTTCATGTGTTACGTCAGGACTCCGGTCCTGTCTTAGGTGGTTACCTGCCCATCTCTGCTGCCACACCTGCTCGGACCCGCTGCCCCGTTCTGAACAACTGGCTAACGCCTACTTTCGATTCTCTGAGATAACGCTCCAGTCCTCACAGGTATTTAGTGCCCTGGTTGTTTTCACTAAGAATACTACATACTGTACAGTTACATAACCTTATCCCTTCCTTTGCAGCGCTCCAGGGGTTCTTCCGGTTGTTCCTGAGTCCTGGCTTTACGGACTACCTTCTTTGGCCCCAAGCATCACTCTGGCGGTATTTCCGTGATTGTCAGTCTGATACTTGGGAACAGAGGGATAGCCCATACTCTGCACGACCAACAGCTGCGTAACAGACTGTGAAGCCTTCTTGGTCATCCAGAGTATGAATCCCTCCACCGGGGACCCAGTGACTGCTTTGATGCAAGCAGTAGCGGCCCTCAGGACCGACATGGCCGCCGCCACAACAGCCATACACGACCGTCTTGACGCCTTACAGAGCACACGTTACCCATTACCCCCAGACACCGAATTCGGGGACTCCGGTCCCTCGGATCAGCCAGCACCTATCCCGGCCTCTGCACCCACTCCTATGTTGTTTCCGACACCCGTTCCTCTTGCTGCCCCAGAACGCTACCAGGGGGACCCTCGGAAATACCGTACCTTCATTAATCAATGTAAACTCCACTTCTTGTGCAGACCCTTGGCTTTCCCCGATTCAGTCACAAAGGCCGCATTTCTTCTGTCACATTTATCTGGGGTGGCGGCCACCTGGGCAAACCCAATGTTGGAAAGCGATCATCCCGCTCTGTATGATTTTGACCTTCTTACATCGGAAATGGCCAAGGTCTTTAATACACACCATAAAGCTCAATCGAGGGACCTAGAACTCCTGGACCTAACACAGGGTAAACTATCATTGATTGAATACATTGCTCGATATAACCAGCTCGCCGCCGAGACTTCCTGGCCGGAGGAGAAAAAGGCGATTGTGTTCTACCGTGGTTTATGTAACTCCATGAAAGATGCGCTTTCAGTAGTTCCCGCCCTTCCCTCTGTGTTCTCGGATCTGGTGGATCTCGCTTTACAGATAGATGCAAGGAGATCCGAGAGAAGGACAGAAACAATGTTCACTAGCCAGTCCGGTCAGGCCTCTTCTACCACCCCTTCCGAACCCATGCAAATTGGTGGTATCCGAAGCCCAATAACACCGTCCGAGCGTGAACGCCGGAGGGCGGATAACGCCTGCTTTTATTGCGGGTTAAACGGGCACTATGTAAGGGAATGCCCCCGACGCCCTAAGAACAAAACCCCGAGTTTTCAGAGGGCTCGCCCATGATACAGGGGGCACCGGCGAGCCTGTCTTCAAACCCCTCTGAACCCGCCTTTGGCCCTGTCAGACCAGTAATAGTCCAGGCCCTAATGAAACCCACCAAGGAGATCGCACATGTGGTCCAAATTGTAATTGACTCTGGGGCCACAGGTTGTTTTATTGATATTGCCTTGGCCCATCGTCTCAACCTACCCCTGGTCAGGAAAGAACACCCGGAACCCGTACATGCTGTGGACGGCAAGTCCTTGTCGTCCGGCCCCATTCAGTTTCAGACCGCGCCCTTGGAAGTATTGATTCAGAGCACCCACAGGGAAATGTCGTTTGACCTTATCACCACACCTCAATTCGGTGTCATTTTGGGAATACCCTGGTTACGGCAACACAACCCGTTGATTAACTGGGGGACAGGACAGGTCACGTTCGAATCAGAGGTGTGTCAGCAGTTTTGTCTTGTGGATGGTGATACGCTCTCCTCTCCTGCCACTATCCTGGGCGCCATGGCCTCTACTCGCATTACTGACGTAACCTCAGAGACTGGGCCTTCACATACTGTGGGGGCCATCCTGGCTAATATCCCCATCGAATACCACGAATTCCACATGGTATTTGATAAAGCCAAGGCGGAGGGTCTACCCCCACATAGACCATACGACTGTCCGATTGATTTGGTTCCGGATGCACCTATACCCAGGGGGAGGATCTACTCATTGCCCCCATCAGAGGAGCAGGCCCTCAATGAATACATCCAGCAGGCGTTGCAATTGGGTCACATCCGTCCATCGAGTTCCCCTGCTGCCAGCCCGATATTTTTCGTGCCAAAAAGGGAAGGCGATTTGCGTCCATGTGTGGACTACAGGAAGTTGAATGCCGTTACTATAAAAAACAGGTACCCTCTCCCCCTCATCTCCACACTGTTGGACAGGTTAACAAGGGCTACCGTTTTCACCAAGTTGGACTTAAGAGGGGCATACAACCTGATCCGTATGCGACTTGGGGATGAGTGGAAGACGGCCTTCTGTTCTCGGCAGGGGTTATTTGAGTACACCGTAATGCCCTTTGGGCTTTGTAACGCTCCCGCAACTTTCCAGCGGTTTATCAATGACGTATTCTCTGACATCTTGGATACGTACGTAGTGGTATACCTGGACGATATATTGGTTTTTTCACCCTCGTTAGAGGAACACATTGGTCACGTCAGAGAGGTCCTCTCTCGCCTTAAGGCGAACGCCCTGTTCGCCAAGCTGGAGAAATGCACTTTCCATTCAAAGGAAGTAGAGTTCTTAGGTTTTCACATCTCCCCTGGAGGCCTGTCCATGAACCAGTCCAAGGTTTGCGCTGTCATGGAATGGCCGACTCCGACTAACATTAAACAACTTCAGTCCTTTCTTGGTTTTGCTAATTTCTACCGACGGTTCATCGCCGGCTTCTCTTCCATCGTTTCTCCATTGACCGCTTTGACCAGTCCTCTTGTCCGGTACTCTTGGACCCCTACGCAGCAAAGGGCATTCGAGACACTCAAATCCAGGTTTACTTCTGCCCCGGTCCTACAACACCCCGATCCCGACCTCCCCTACATCCTGGAAGCAGACGCCTCTTCGTTTGCACTAGGTGCGGTGTTGTCCCAGCCATGTCCAGCCACGGGTCGGTTACATCCGGTGGCCTATCACTCTCGGAAGTTCACAACAGCCGAAACTCACTACACTGTAACCGAGAAAGAGCTGCTGGCCATCAAGGACGCCCTCCAGACATGGCGACATCATCTCATGGGGGCAAAGCACCAAACGGTGGTTTATACAGACCACAAAAACCTGCAAGACCTGGCCTCCCTGAAGTGCGTAAACAGCCGGCAGGTACGCTGGCACTTGTTTTTTGCTGCCTTCGATTTTGTTGTTAAACATAGACCAGGCCACATCAATGGCAAGGCTGACGCTTTGTCCCGATCTCCCGGTGGTGAATCCTTGGTTACATTTCCAGACACATTATTAGGGAAAAGCCATGTTGTTTGCTTGTGTACACCCTCGCCACTCATGCTCACTGCCATTAGAGAATGGGTTTCTCAACATCCTCATACACTCACGGAATGGGACATAACTCTCCAGGACGGGCTACCTTTCATTCAGGGCAAACTATTCCTTCCTACATGCGATGCACGCAACCAGGCGCTGGCATGGTCGCACGATGCGGCCATAAATGGCCATCCCGGGCAACAACGCACCCTTGAATTATTACAACGCTGGTGCTGGTGGCCATCCATGAGAAAGGACATAGAAAACTATGTAAACACATGTTCTATATGCGCACAATGCAAAACACGTAGAGGACGGCCATTGGGGTTACTCCTACCATTACCCATACCTCCCAGGCCGTGGCACACCATCTCTATGGGCCTCATAACTGATCTACCTCGCAGACAGGGTTACGATACCATATGGGTTATCGTCGACTCATATACCAAAATGGCCCGTTTCATTCCCTGCACAGGCATCCCGTCGGCCCCAACACTGGCTCGCCTGTTCTTCAAAACGGTTTTCTGTCTTTTCGGTTTACCACATGTCATTATATCAGACCGGGGATCCCAGTTCACGTCCTGCTTCTGGCGTGCTCTTACCGGACTCCTGAAGATCGATGCCCGCTTCTCTTCGGCGTACCACCCTGAAAGCGATGGGCAGACGGAGAGGGTTAACCAAGCCCTAGAGCAGTACCTGCGCTGTCTGTCCCTTCAGTACCAGGACTCCTGGTTCAAGCTGCTCTATCTGGCTGAGTTCGCATACAATAACTCACGTCATTCGGCCACTGGGTTCTCCCCTTTCTACTCTCTGTATGGACAACATCCTCGCGCCCTACCGCTCCCTGATTTCTCCTCTGTCACTCCTGCCGCTAACGCCTGCGTGCGTGATCTAGCAGGTGTCCATGCACAAACACTGGTCCACCTCCACGAGGCTCAGTCGGTGATGAAGGTCAAAGCAGACCGTAAGCGGGCCGAGGCACCGGTGTATCATGTGGGCGATCGGGTATGGTTGTCGACCAGACACTTGCGAATCCCTGGTTGTCGCAAGCTGTTGCCCCGCTTTGTGGGCCCCTATCGGATCGTCAGAATACTTAATCCTGTGGCCCTGCGTCTGTCTGTTCCGCGTGCTTGGCGGATCCACCCGGTTTTCCATGTCTCCCTCCTTAAGCCATTCCGTGCTTCCACTCGCATCCTTGTTCCTCCCGCCCCTGTCTCTGTGTCTTCCCAGGACGTTTATGAGGTCAGTGCCATCCTCGGGTCCCGATTCCATAGGGGCCGCCTACAGTACCTGGTGGACTGGCTGGGTTATGGTCCCGAGGACCGATCCTGGGTTCCCTCCCATGACGTCCAGGCCCCTCTTCTGGTGTCACAGTTCCATAGGGACAACCCGACTAGCCCACGGGGTCGTGGGCCGTTGCGGGGGGATTCTGTCACACCGCTCCCCGCACGAGCTACGACTCGTCCTACTAAGGCACGCCCCTCCACGTCCACAGCCTCTTCTCAACCAACACCCAAACACACACGTCCCGACAGGGGTACCTTATCACCTCATCAGGTGTCACGCTATGGGGCAAGGCGTGGCATGCTCGGCAGGGCTGGAGTCTATCACCCTTCATGTTTGTGGCAAGCGAACTGGAGGCTTCATCACAGAAACGCACGGAGGACTGCGCGACCTAGCGCGGCTCGGAACACGTGACTCGTTGCCTAGCAATTCTCAATGCTTGGGTATACGTGTCACATGATAGTGGTCACGTGTTTCCTCTCCAGGGATAAAAGGAGTCCGGTTACGGAAAGCGTTGCTTCACAGCTGTTCTATCTGGATCACGTGTTGCTTACTCTTCGTTTCAAGACTCCTCACTTCATCTGACCTCGGCTTTGTTATACGGATTGCTCAGTGCCTAACTCTTGTCTGCTTTGGAACTTTGGACTATTGGTTGACGAACTATTTTTGCCCAACGGATTGCTTGTGTCTTGCCCCTTTGCTACCTTGGAATTTGGATCCACTGATGCCGACCTACGCTCTGCCCTACGGACTGCCTTGTGTTTAGCCCCTCGGACTGCTTTGGTACTCTCTACGTTTCATGTGTTACGTCAGGACTCCGGTCCTGTCTTAGGTGGTTACCTGCCCATCTCTGCTGCCACACCTGCTCGGACCCGCTGCCCCGTTCTGAACAACTGGCTAACGCCTACTTTCGATTCTCTGAGATAACGCTCCAGTCCTCACAGGTATTTAGTGCCCTGGTTGTTTTCACTAAGAATACTACATACTGTACAGTTACATAACCTTATCCCTTCCTTTGCAGCGCTCCAGGGGTTCTTCCGGTTGTTCCTGAGTCCTGGCTTTACGGACTACCTTCTTTGGCCCCAAGGATCACTCTGGCGGTATTTCCGTGATTGTCAGTCTGATACTTGGGAACAGAGGGATAGCCCATACTCTGCACGACCAACAGCTGCGTAACATCTCTCTAGTCTAGGCGCAGTTGTCAGATCGCACAGTCCACCCACTACAAGTTGCGAAACCAGGGGTACCCTTGGCGTTATACTTCTGGCTTGAAGCCTTCCTCAGGCTTCCTCCGTGGTTCTACGCAACTCGCTTTAATTTCACTTGCCAACTTTATATGCAATCTGTCTCTTCCTTAACCGGTGGTTTGCAGTTTTTAAGTTCTCTTTTTGCTCCCACTTCACTGCCCCCCTTCTGCTGTTTGCCTGACAGCTTTTACATACTCTCTCTCTTCATTTGTAAGGTTATTGATACTTTTCATTGCTCTTCAGATATCCAGAGCATTTCTTTTGAAAGGATCTGGATAAGGCTCTGGATATCTGAAGAGGAATTAAAAGTATCTATAACTATACGAATAAAGAGCGAGAGTATGAAAATCTGCTGCACCAGAACACTCTGATACCAAGTTTCACAGGATTTGGTTGTTAACATTTCTGTCTTTCACAGTTACTCAAAAGGCTTTCAAAATCTTGCAAAACTTCTATATGCGATCATTCTGATACACAGTTTCCACGTACTGCATTGATAACGTACCATTCCATTTTTAGTATTCTTCAGTTTGGAATCGTTGGGTGGCAGGCGCCCGCTCTGTCACAATGTATCTTCTCTTCTTTCGAATGGATTGTGTCCTCCCACGTATTCCTCATCTTGTGATAATTCGTTATCTCCAGCTTCGCTGCTACGGAAAAGAAAATTCTCGGCAGAGGGCACTGTGCTCGAGGTCGTGACGTCGATTGTCCCTCGACGTACTCCGTACTCTGTCGACGTCACCGATGGTATAAATACCTCGAGCCGCGCCCGTTGCTTCAGTTCTGTTTTTCTTATTGCTTCGCTATCGAGAACGGCGCGCTTCTATTTTCTGTGAAGAAAATGTCGTCATCTTCGACACCTTTGACACCCAGGACTGGGTTTAAAAAGTGTGCAGATTGTGGATCTAAGATGTAGATCACCGATCCCCACTGGATTTGTCTCTGGTGTCTCGGTTCCAGTCACCGAACCGACGACTGCGGGTCCTGCCAATCGATGACCGAAAAAGCTCTTCGTGAGAGGAGAGGTAAACTGTCGGTGGGGAGGGAGGCTTCAAAAAAGGTTTTGTCTAAAAGACATAAGAAAACGACTGATTCTAAGGAATCGGATCGACATAGGCACTCAAAGAGATCTCGATCTAGGAGTAGATCGAGACACTCTTCGTCGTCATCGAAGAAAATGAAGAGGATACATAGATCTCCCTCATCATCATCTTCTTCTTTAGAGTCGACCGAAGAAATTTGTTGTCCGACTAAATCGGATTCTCCCAGTAAGTGGGAAGAATTCCGCAAAAAGATGATGGATGTTTTCGAGAATGCGGCCCTGACCCCCTCGAAAGACCGACGAAAAAACCATAACCCCAAAGTCGCTCCATTGGACGACAAAGGGAAGTCCAAGGCTACCATAGCTAAAACCAGTAGCGTCAAGGAATCCAAAAAACCTCGAGTCGACGTAAAACCGTCGAAGACTCTTCGAGAGTCAAGCACATCTCCAGTGCCATATTAGAAACACAAGTCGTCGAAGACTTCGACAATTTCGTCGACGCTCCCTCGACGTCGATAATTTTGACACCAAAGCCAGATGCGCCATCGACGCCATTTTCGAAGTCATCTTCGAAAACTTCGAAGACTTCGAAGACAACTTCGAAAACTTCGAGAGATTTACAATTTTCTTTGAAGCAGATGGAAGAGGAAGAAAGGAGATTCACACCTTTACCCAGATCAGATTTTTTAAAATCTATGTCAGCAATCTATGAAGAGTCTGCTTCAGAAGAAGACAATGTTTCTCCTTTGGGAGTTACTTATGGTACAAGACAAGTTCCTGAAGAACTCATTGACCAGGAATCTAGAATGAGAGACCTGAGTGATACTCTACATTCTGCCAGTGAAGTTTACACATCCCCAGAATTAGAGTTCGCCAAACCTGATCCTGCAGAACATGCAGATGCTGGGTACAGGGGTCTTATGACCAGAGTAGTTAAATATATGGGTTGGGGTAATACTTCACCCATTTTTGAACAAGATGACATGACTGATATAATCGTCAAGGGACCTCAGAAAGATCCTGTTCTCCCATTTCACAGGGCCCTTCAAAGGACTGTAGAGAAAAACTGGGAGAAACCAGAAACTATTGCTGCTGCAGACAGCACTTTTCCAAGAAAATATAGACCAGCTGGAACAGATCCTGAATATTTGAATAAACATCCGACTCCAGAGAGTTTAGTCATTCAGGCAGTATCTACTTCAAAACAAACTGCTTATCCAACTATTCCTCCAGATAGAGAGGATAAAAAAATTGATGCCTGGGCACGTAAAGTTTTCACGTCAGGCAGTATGGCACTCAAGTCGGCGAATGTCACCTGTACCCTAGCCAGGTTTACCCATACCCTGTGGGACTGTATTTCGGCGGCAGCTGATCATATTCCGGAAGGCGAGGAAAGGGAAGGCTTCCTGAATATAGTCAAAGACGGGAAGGGGGCAATGGGGGAATGTCTCCAGTCTGGACTGGATACTGCGGATAGCATCAGCAGATCCATGGCTGCAAGCGTTGTGCTACGCAGATTTGCGTGGTTGAGAAAGTCGGGATTTGCACCGGACGTGCAATCTAGACTCCTCAACATGCCCTTTGATGGCTCGAGGCTCTTTGGCAGAAAGGCTGATGAAAGCCTAGAAAAACTTCAGACCTCGAAAGCAGCAGCTAAATCTCTTAGTGCCTCTTTGCGCCAGCCTCTAAAACCCTATTCCGGCTCATCTTCCTGGAGGGGTTGTTCTTTTCGCTACTACTCTTCTTTTGGTAGAGGAAGAGGACAGGCTTCTCAAAGGGGCAAAAGAAACTTCCCTCGTGGGACACGAGGAAGAGGTGCAAAATCAGCCTCAGGAGCGGCATCTGTACCCTCAGCCACTCCTGCAGCCGCCTCCAAATCCCTCTGAGACCTTGTTACACAAAACACCAGTGGGAGGCAGGATCTCTCAGCATCTGAAGGAATGGCGGGGCATTACCTCAGATGCTTGGGCACTGGAAACAATAGCCCAAGGTTACTGCCTCCCCTTCCAAAAAAGGCCTCAGAATCATCACCCGAAGTCAACTCCGTCAAAATTCCGGATCCGCTCCTGTTGCAGGAAATTTTAACCCTGCTAGAGAAAGGTGCCATAGAACGGGTACCTGTAGCGGAGAGGAACAGGGGTTGGTACTCCCCATATTTTCTCATCCCGAAAAAGGACGGAGGACTGAGACCCATCTTGGACTTGAGAAACTTGAACAAGTTCCTCAGGAAGGACAAGTTCAAGATGGTGACTCTCTCTCAGATCCTTCAGGCTCTCCAACTCCAAGATTGGTTGGTATCATTGGACCTTCAGGATGCTTACTTTCATGTGCCAATCCATCCAAAACACAGAAAGTACCTGAGGTTCGCGATTGGCAATTCTCATTATCAGTTTTGAGTTCTGCCATTTGGGTTGACCTCCGCCCGAGGGTTTTCACCAAACTGTTGGCGGTTGTGGCAGCAAGTCTCAGGAGAGGAGGTATTCACATATATCCCTACCTGGACGACTGGTTGATCAGAGCAAGTTCGCCAGAACAAGCTCAAGAACATCTGTCGATCACCTGCCACTTCCTCCACAAACTGGGCTTCTCCCTCAATTTCAAGAAGTCCCACATGATACCATCCCAGAAACTCCAATTTATCGGAGCAGTCTTGGACACTTCATCGGGAAAAGCCTCACCTCCCGAAGCGAGAGCTCTCCACATCCTGTTACTCACCGGACAGGAAGTATACCAAATCGGTGGCCGGAAGACACAGGACTGAACTATTGATAGAAGAGCTAGGTCGGGGCCTCCAACCTAGCCTCCTCTCTATGAGGGCACAAGACCTTTTTAACGATATGACCCTCTGTTGGGTAGGACCAGGCAGAGGGACTGATCGCTCAAAAGGGCGGGGAGGACACGCCGCCAAGAACCCAGCTGTAAAGTGAAAACAAGAGGTGAGCAATTGGAAATTTAAGAAAGATCCCTTTCCCTCGATACTGCTTTCTAGTAGTACCTGAGCCATGCCCTCCCCTTGTTTCACGGCAACCGGAACCACCTACAAGTAAGAGAGGAGAATGTAACCTATCCTGACTATAGTGGTCGATTAGCTAAGGAATATGGAATCATATAATAGAAAACCCTTACCACTGATGTGCTGTTGAGTCTGTGCTGTCCCAAAGAGTTCATACAACGGAAGTGCAAAATAACAAATGGGTATGTTAGTTAGGGAACTGAACCTGGGCGGAACGAGGGCCGCACTAGAGTCGGGTAGGTGCACTATCCGCAAAGCGTCCCTGTGCACTACTGAAGAATGTCCAATGGAAGTCTGATTGTGGAGAGGATGGTAACAGCAACAATAAGGGACACAATTGAGTTGGAGTATTGCAGGTGATATAGTTCAGCGGCAAGGTACAATGAGTACAGGAGATATGCTTGTTAGCAAGTGGTGAAAAGAAGAGTCTTACCGATGCCGTGATCACAAGGTTCCAAAAAGCGGCAGGCAAAAGCAGTCCGTGAAGGAGGAAACAGGTCTGGTACACGGGTAAGTAGTTTTCCAAAAAGCGGCAGGCAAAAGCAGTTCCGTGAAGGAGGAAACAGGTCTGGTACACAGGTAAGTAAAGTAGGATCGAAGACGGAACTTCTAAATACCGGGATGCAACTTTAATCAGAAGCAGCGTTTCGCCCGGTTCCAAGGTTTAAATCGGGAAGGAGAAGGCGGAACTGGACGAAACCGAGGTTCACGCATCATCGCCTCTCAGCTGACAGCGGGAGGCGGAAGGCTGGGAATCGTAGTCCAACTTGCCGCAGAGTGCTGCGGAGTGAGCCGAAGCCACTATTTTCCAGGGCAGTTGCCAGTGGGCGTAGAATGGGTTTGCAATATGACGCATACCCTTACGGAGGGCAATAATCTTCCTCCGGGCCTGCCGAGGCGTAACACATCCAGCAGATGGTAACAAAGTTTCAGAATGCCCAACATCTACCGGCCTTCGATTTTCTCAGGTTGCTCGGCCTCATGGCATCCTGCATTTTTCTAGTACCAGAGGCCAGGTTGAGAATGAGATCCCTTCAATGGGCTCTCAGAACTCAGTGGTCCCAGTTCTCAGGGAATATGTCGGATCTTCTGCAAGTCCCGAGCGCAGTTGCTCAGGATCTTCTATGGTGGGCTTGCAACGACAACATTCTCGGGAGAGTCCTTTTGGCAACCATGGCCAGAGATAACGGTAGTTACGGACGCCTCACTCACGGGTGGGGAGCACACACCAACGATCTGACAATAAGCGGTCGTTGGTCTCCATCGGAGTCCAAACTACATATCAACCTGTTGGAGCTGAGGGCAATCAGACTAGCTCTGAAGGCCTTTCTGCCCTCTGTACAGGGAAAGAATGTCCTGATAATGATGGACAATACAGTGGCCATGTACTATCTCAACAAGAGAGGAGGTGTAGGGTCACTGCCACTATGCAGAGAAGCAATGCAGCTCTGGTTCTGGGCAATACAAAAAGGAATCTCTGTCGGCAATTCACCTAGCCGGAGAGAAGAACACGACGGCAGACGCTCTGAGCAGGCAGAGCACGGTCTATCACGAGTGGGAGCTGGCTCAGGAAGTCCTTCTGTAGATCTTCGCCCTTTGGGGAACCCCTCAAGTGGATCTGTTCGCCACCGCGATCAACCGGAAGTGCGATCAGTACTGCTCAAGGGAATTTCCTCAAAGAGGAGCTCTGGGAGACGCATTCGTAGTGGAGTGGAAGTTTCCACTACTGTACGCGTTTCCCCCAGTCCCTGTGATTCCTCAAGTAATCAGGAGGTCGAGAAAGTTCAGGAAAACCATGATCCTAATTGCCCCGGATTGGGCCAGGAGAACGTGGTACCCGGACCTTCTAGACATGTCCATCTGCCCTCCAATATGTCTTCTGCAAAGAGAGGATCTTCTCTCGCAAGAGGAAGGTCGGGTTCTCCATCCAGAGGTCAAGACACTCAACCTTCACGCATGGTTTCTGAGAGGTTGAGATACAAGGATTGGGATCTTCCGGATGACGTAATGGAAATCTTGCTTTCGGCCAGAAGACCAGCAACAAAGTCTTTGTACCAATGTTGCTTGAATAGGTTTAGTAACTGGTGCAAAGACAAGGATGTGGACCCTTTTCAGTGTGGCACCCCAATGGTGCTTTCTTTCCTGTTACATCTAGCCAATAAGGGGCTCCAGATAGGAACAATCAAAGGATACCTTGCTGCGCTGTCCATTTTCAAGCGCTCCCCGGAAGAGGTTTCATATTTCAAAATACCGTTAAAAATTCAATTCTTAAAGGGGCTTACTAATGTATACCCTCCAATACCTTTTCATGTACCAACTTGGGATTTAAATTTAGTATTAAAATTCTTGACTTGCATACCCTTTGAGCCTCTGCACTCATGTCCATTGAGGCTTCTGACTCTAAAAACTGTCCTCCTTGTGGCCCTATCATCAGCCCGCAGGGTTAGCGAACTTCAGGCTCTCTCATGCAAACCACCATATACTATTTTTTATAAGGATAAGGTGGTCCTTAAAGTTAAACCTTTGTTTTTTCCAAAAGTAGTCTCAGACTTCCATTTGTCACAAAAAATAGTACTACCAACTTTTTATCCTCCTCCTCATCTGGGCAAGGAAGAGGAGAGATTACACAGACTAGATCCCAAGAGGGCTCTTAGTTTTTACATCTCAAGGATGGCTAAATTGAGACAAGATGACCAACTATTTGTGGGTTATACTGGTCATAAATTAGGCTTATCTGTAACAAAACAGACCATTTCCCGCTGGATCATATTAGCCATAGTTGAATGCTACAGATTAGCAGGAAAAGAACCACCAGATGGGCTTCGTGCCCATTCTACAAGGGGAATGGCTACTTCTGTGGCTCTAAAGAGGGGAGTTCCGGCAGCAGATATTTGTGCAGCTGCAACCTGGAAAACCATGCATACTTTTGTTAGACATTATTGTTTGGACACTGCCTCCTCTAACGAGGGTTTATTTGCAAAGGCAGTTCTGCATTCTGTCTACGAAAACTGAAATTAGTATTCCCACCTCCAAAAATTGATACTGCTATGGGAGCCTATCACAAGATGAGGAATACGTGGGAGGACACAATCCATTCGAAGAACAAGTTACTTACCAACTGTAACGTTCTTTCGACTGGATGTTCCTCCCACGTATTCCTCATCGACCCTCCCATCCTACCCCACAGTACAGTTTACGTTTTCTTACACTTTCCTCTCACGAAGATTGTATCGGTCATGGGACACGCCTGGGTGTTCCTCCTATATATATCATCGAAAAAACAGAACTGAAGCAACGGGCGCGGCTCGAGGTATTTATACCATCGGTGATGTCGACAGAGTACGGAGTACGTCGAGGGACAATCGACGCCACGACCTCGAGCACAGCGCCCTCTGCCGAGAATTTTTTTTTCCAAAGCAGCGAAGCTGGAGATAACGAATTATCACAAGATGAGGAATACGTGGGAGGAATATCCAGTCGAAAGAACGTTACAGTTGGTAAGTAACTTGTTCTTCACTCGCGTCCCGGGTTTCTCCACACACAAAAACTCACTGGTCGTGTTACTGGCTGCTGCGGCTCCTCCGCTGTCGTGGTTTCTCAGGAAGTGAGGTCAGGGTCTCACCACCTGCTCCTCAGGCACTCCTGGGATGGCTCTTCCACCCATAGGAACGAGCAATGCAGAGCCAAACGGGAAGTGCCAACACTGCACACGGCTCCCTTCCTCGACCTCACCGGCTCCCTGGAGATATGACTCTCTCACCACGCTTTCGCAGAACGCCCTGCTCTGCAACATTCCAGCGTTCTCGCGCTCTGCTCTCCTCTGGATTTCAATGGTCTGCCTTGGCTACCCTGCTGCTTTCTTTCTCTCCATTGTGGCTGCCATGCCACCCTTTTATACACCTGCATGCCATCAAGGGTCTTGAGGTGTACTCCACTTGCCTGGTTTGCCTGATCCTAATTAGGCCAATTGCTGGGACATGCCTGACCTTCAGCTCTGTAGTCTTCAGACTCCCTCTACTTCGTCCCAGTACTATAGTGGTGTTTCCAATAGCTGGCCTGTATTACGCTGTGAGGCATCTTCCTTGTCTCACTACTTTGTGTAGTTTTAGGGGGAACATTAGGATATGGACAGCAATATCCTACAAAGGCTGAGGGAGGGTAGGGTAAGTCAATGTCATAAAAGGGGGGATAACGTCTCTTGCCTTTTGGACCCCAATTCCCAAGGACCCTCCGCCCAGGTGATCCTCCCTCGCTAGTCCAGCCCCAGGGTTGGGTTCCAACAGCAATGGCCTTTCCCTGGCCACCTGAACAGAAGATCCCTGGTGAGTAGGAGGGAGAATACAGTCAGGTTTCACTATCCTAATTGTGCATCCTGCTCTTGTGGCCGGCAAGCACGGAGCACGTTAGGAGCGAGGGGAGCTCCTTTCAATCTGTGGCAGGGGAACCGACTCAGGTTACAAGGATCACAGTTATAAGGTCCAAGTTAAATGTAGCTGGTTTTAGCTCCTGCTCATAAAATCTCAATTTCAAACCCTGCAACACACGTGATTTTGTGTTTAGTTATACTTCTGGCGCAGGTTTAGAGTGACTAACACACCTTGGCCTGTCTAATTACTCTGCAACCCTGGCCTGAGTTCCTGTGTATCACTCCCCTTGCAGCCATCAGCTATCCGGACAATGTAAATCAAGAAGGAGAGCTCAGACCCAGTAAAGGGCCTCATACCCTTTGCACATTGATATTATACTGATGTCAGTGCTCAAGGAAAAATGGTATATGCCCCCTTTGCTCGCCAAAGGCATTATACAGATCGGGCCAGATTCTCAAAAAATAGCACAAATGAAAGGAACGCAGAGAAGAACTAATTACTTACGCCTCAGTAGTATACATTATTTTTATTTATTTTTTTACTTTATTTGTGTTTGTTCCAAATTGAACTATACAAAGCTCTTGATCATATGATTATCAAATCTTAAGTTTCCTCAGCCTAACATTTTCAATGTTTCTTGTATGATCTTCACCGGGGCAATTTGCCATGTTGTTCTGTCGCCACCGATTAGTCTGTGCCACCATTGGTTGGTGTCGAAAGGTCCATTTGCCCAGAGTGGATCGAGGTAGGCTGATCTTATCTTTTGGTTCTTTGGGCAGGTCATTAGTAGATGACGTATAGTTTCCTTTTCAGCTCCACAAAGACGGCATTCACATGTGTCTGAGATACCTCTGATGTAACAGATCTCGTTGGTTTCAATTGGGTTATTCTTATCCTGAGCAAGCAATTCCGGGATGGTCTATTAGGAAATTTTATAATGTACCTTTGCAGTTCGTTTATTTTGCACAGAGTCTGTGGAAGGTGAGGTAGGAGTTTGTTGTCTGATGCTTCAGTTTGAGTATTGGCCCAGTCAAGGTTTTTGAGTTTTTCGCACACTCTGGGCCTCATTACGACCCTGGCGCTAAGCGAAAAACGATGGCGGTAAATGATTACCGCCATCGTTTTCCGCTAGGTCCGATTATGACCCTTGACCATTAACTACGATGCCATTAGCGGCATCGTAGTCAACGCTGCCGCTATCTGCGCCAAGGACGCGCGTACGCGACCTCCCACACTGTACTTAGCGCCATGGCGGAAAGGTACGCGAATGCCGACCCAAGCGGACATGCACCTAACGCCATCACCCAGCCCGTTAAGTACCTTACCGCCATGGCGCTAAGTACGCCATCGCGAACCAACCGTAAATGGCCATGTAAAGTGAATCTGGCTGCCACAGGTGCACAGAAACAGCACAGGTGGAGGCAATACAGACTCAGGAAGTACAAAAAGAGCACACCCCTCCCCTTCCCACACCCAGTCACACTCCACAATGATACCAATACGACTTGCAATGTTGGGGCTGGAGGACCTGATAGCAATGCAAGTGCTACTACAACAACAACAACAACAACAACAGGCAGCACAGAGGAGACGCAGGAGGAGAAGGAGGGCAAGGCAGGGCCAGCAAGCCCCACCAGCACAGCCAGTGCCACCACGCAGGCAACCCCCAATCCCACGCATCAGAGCCAGTCCATTCAACCTCACTGCTGAGCAGATCCACACCCTCTACCGTTTGGACAGGGACACCATCAACGCCATCGTAGACATGACACACAACGACATCGTCAGCATGATAGAAAGTCGAACCGCCATCCCACCCCTACTGAAGGTAGTGTCTGTACTCCACTTCCTGGCCACAGGCACCTACCAGCACACAGTGGGGCACTTGCATGGCATTTCACAACCATTATTCTCACGTACACTTATCCAAGTGCTCGATGCCCTCCTCAAGCACACAGACGACCACATCTCATTACCACGGACTGCCCAGGAGATTGCAAACACCAAAGTGGGTTTCCATGCACTAGCCGGCATACCTGGTTGCATTGGTGCCATCGACTGCACCCATGTGGAATTGGTGTTTCCACGTGCCATGGAGGTACCATACCGCAACCGGAAACAATTCCACTCAATCAACGTGCAAATGGTCTGTGACTCCAACAAGATCATCACACATTGTAGTGCCCGATTCCCCGGATCAACCCATGATTCAATGGTCCTGAAGAACTCCACAATACCACGCTACATGGAGCGACATGCAGGCCCAAGATCCTGGCCACCTGGCTGAAAGGGGGCGGGTGAATGATGCATACTCCACCTGGCTGAAAGGGGGGGGGAATGATGCATACTCCACCTGGCTGAAAGGGGGGGGAAATGATGCATACTCCACCTGGCTGAAAGGGTGGGGGGGAATGATGCATACTCCACCTGGCTGAAAGGGGGGGGGATGATGCATACTCCACCTGGCTGAAAGGGGGGGGGTGAAGCATACTCCACCTGGCTGAAAGGGGGGGATGATGCATACTCCACCTGGCTGAAAGGGTGGGGGGAATGATGCATACTCCACCTGGCTGAAAGGGGGGGGGGAATGATGCATACTCCACCTGGCTGAAAGGGGGGGGAATGATGCATACTCCACCTGGCTGAAAGGAAAGGGGGGGGATGATGCATACTCCACCTGGCTGAAAGGGGGGGGGGGTGATGCATACTCCACTTGGCTGAAAGGGGGGGGAATGATGCATACTCCACCTGGCTGTGAGTAGCAGAGAGAACGGAGACAGATGATACCCTAAAGCAACCCAAACTCCACCCAACACCAGTAAAGCCAATACCCAATGTATGCAGCCCTACCATGTGAATGAGGTTGTGTCCCAACCATGACACAACCATCTGCATGTGCATTCTACCAATTCAGACCACATTGTCAACAATGAAATGCACCTCACCAAACACCATCAACCGAAAGGCCTGTCCCCCATAACTGCCCACGAAGGAGGCACATGACGGACAGAAACATCAACACACCATTACACAGACAGCAGGGCCCCCAAAATGTCCCTATCAAAATCAGCATTGCTCACTGGGGTCATGATGAGGCCCACAGCAATGTTGCAATGATGTGCGCATTGACATCACAGGACACGTGCCAGGCCAACAAAACTAACGGCATGAACGGACACAGTGGATGGGCACTCACAATGCACTCCACCCCTCTGCATACATTGGGTGATGGCATGCAAAAAAGGCCATGAGAGCCATGAGCATATACTGGTCGCATTGTGTGAATCAATTAGTGCATTTAGAAGTGGTCCAAAGTAACAGTTGGATGCAAGCCATGGTGGCACATCATGTTCTTGATCAGACGTCATGACTGACACATACATTCTCGCCTACATACAGGTGATGCAGGCTATCCCCTGAAGAGGTGGCTCCTTACACCAGTCCGGAACCCGCAGAACCAGCACTCGGAGGACTTCAACCGTGCACATACACATACCCGTGTGGTCATTGAGCGGACATTCGGCCTATTGAAGGCACGGTTCCGATGCCTCAGCAGGTCTGGTGGGGCACTCCTGTACCGCCATGAGAAGGTGGCAAAGATGGTCATGGCATGTGTCATGCTACACAATATGTGCGTCAGACGAAATGTGCCCCTGCCCCCTGACGCAGAACTGCAACCACCTGACGATGAGGATGAGGAGGATGCAGATGGGGCCGCACCTCATGGAGGAGGCGATGCACAGGAGGGGCGTGAAATGCGTCAAAATATCATCGACCAATGCTTCTAGCACACACGGCTGGTGTGTATCACATGGAGACGGCACTTGGGGCACTGTGTCTCTGGGACATGCACACTGTGGACTGTACACCAATAAAGCACACATATGCAATGAAAATGTCCACACATTTGATTTCGGAAAAAGGAAAAAGTGTATTTTAATCATAAATTGTCGTGACACACATCCTCCCCCCTCTCCCCTCCCCCCTGCACACCCCAAAACACCCCCTCCGTCCTCCCCCCTGCACACCCCAACACCCCCCCTCCCCCCTGCACACCCCAACACACCCCCTGTGAGTGTCTACAGATGCCTGTAACAGTGGGCACAGTCTATTACAAGCCCCCTCTCCCGGCCCCCGGGGCACCCCTGCCTGTGGAGCGCAGGTTCCGTCCTGAACGTCGGACGGGGCTGCTCTGGGCAGAACTGGCAGCGGAGGATGTCCCTGCCTGCTCCCGTGCATACATGTCCTGTAGGGTGTGGGAGAGCTCTGAGAGGACACGGCGCACCCCGGCAAGTTCGCCACAAATGTCCCTTGACGTGGACTGGATTGCATCCCTCAGGGTGTCAGTGCTCCGCGCAATTTCGGCCCTTAGGGTCTCCGTAGCCTGTTCGATGGCTGCCCTAGCCCCCACACATTCCGCAGCATGCTCGGTGAGTAGCGTGGACAGCTGTTGCTGCCGTTGAATGATGTCCTCAAGGGACTGTTGCCCCTGCTGGGCCATGCCCATTGCCGGTGGTGTGATGGAGGGGCTGCTCCCCTCCTGTGGACTTAGAGCTGGGCATGGGGTAGATGGACACTTCTCTTCCTCTGTGTGCCCCTGTGTGGGATCCTCATGGGGGCTGGCATGGGACAAACAGGGGGAATGTGGAAGGTCAGTGGGGCGTCTGACGTCGTGCTCCTCAATGTCAGAGTCAGAGCATGCTGCAATGGCAGCTGATTCTCCAATGGTGCTGTTGGCCGCAGAACCGGTGCCTTCTGTGGCAGGCAATGTTGGTACATGTGGTGCTGCTGCTGCTGGCCTGCTGCCTACTGGGGTGCTTGCCGGTGGGCCGTCCTGTTTGCTGGCAGTGGATTGTGCTTGCTGTGGGGTCTGGCTCACTGCAGCTGAGATTGAGGGTGTGTGAATGGTTGTCTTGGCCTTCTTGGCTCTTTTTGTCGCAGGGGTGTCCTCGTCCTCGGGGTGTGATTCTGAGCCTGTGGTGGAGCAAAGGAGGGAGAGCGTTATTGATGGGTCTGCGGACATTGGAATGACAATGATTGACATGATTTTGGTCAGTAGATGAGGCACATTTGAGGCAGGGGCATGCAGGTTGTCTCCTTTTTGTGTGGAATGAGGATGGAGGTATGTGGGTGCCGGCAGTTAGGGTGTGCATGCTACATGTATACAGGGTGGAGCTCGCATGTGGCTGTGGGCAGTGTCCAGCTAATGTGTTGCATTTACACTCTAGGGCAACATTGTGCTACACATGAATGGACTTCAGTGACTATGGCATGTCTTGATTTGAGGCACCTACCTTCATCGCCTGATGTCGGTACTCCTCTTTCCATCCCTCCGACACCTTCAATGCCTTCCATGCCTATCGTGCTGGCACATATTTCCTCCCACGGTTGGAGTTTCAGTGGGGATTCAGAACCTCCACCGGTAGCCAGGGCAAGGTTGCGGTTGGCAGAGATGATGCTTCTTACGCATAGCCTAAGGTCATCCCACCGCTTCCTGCACTGCTGTGGGGTGCGGGGTACGGTCCCCACCGCGCTGACACGCTCTGCCACCTGGGCCCATATGGCCTTCTTTTTGGCTATCGCCGGCCTGATCATTTTCGTCGAAAAAACTACGGCTGCATTGTCTTGTAGAGTCTCAGCGAGCATGCTCAGTTCCTCCCGGGAGAATCTGTCCTGGCGCTGGCGATCGCATGCCTTCTTGACAACTTTGGGCATTTTTGGGTGGTGAAGTGGGTGGGTGATGGGTTGGTACAGGTGTCAGGGTTGGATCTGGTGTTGTTGGGAAGGATGGCAATGGATTGTGTTTTTAAAGATGGCCGCCGTGCTGTTTCCCGTTCCGCCGCGATGACGCTATTTCCGGTTCCGCTTTTTACGGTGACCGCTAATTACGGCCACCGCTGATTACGGTGGCCGCAAATTACGATGGCCGCTGAGATGGGTGGCGGTAGTGCACCTTGCACGGCCTACGATGCCGGTAGGGGCCCTTTCCGCCATGGCGTTATTTACATTACCGCCATGGCGTAATGCTCGTGCGCGATGGGTCGGAATGTGGCGCTCTTTCCGCCATCGGTCCACGGCGTAAACGTTCATTACGCCATGTCGATAATGTCGGCTACTTACCGCCAGGGTCGTAATGAGGCTGTCATGATGCCCGCACTCGGGGAGCCGGTTCAAGCCCTGCGTCCCCGAAAGCGGACATCCAGTCCCCAAGGAAGGACCCAGCAACCCCATATAGGGGCCCTTTGGATAGTGTCCTGGTGCCTATGGCGCCAGGCTCATAAAAGACATCAGTCCTGGCACCTTAGGCGCCAGGCTCATTATGGATGTGCTTGGGTGCACTTACCTGATGCAGAACTTGCTGCAGGATCCCGGCCTCCTTGAGGCCTGAAAGGAACTACTTTACCTGTGGGACTAATTTACCATCCGGGCGTGGTAGGGGAAGGATACATACCTGATTGGAGGAAGGATACATACCTGGAACTTCTTCCAAGGCTATTTAAACCCCACCCGAACAGCCACACGTGCTTTGTGTTGTTCTGCATCTAGCAGCTGGACGCTCACCGTGTCTGCTCCTGCATCCTGACTTCTGCCACGTCTGCCAGCATCCTGGATCACCTGCAAAGGAAGAGAAGAAGAGAACAGAAGAAGGAAAAGTCCTTACCTGCTAAACCGCATCTCGGAGACATCTCGCCGACAATCCTGAAAAGGAAGACTTTTATTTAAAAGCTCATCGCGTCGATCACTGCAGCGCCGCATTCCACTCACCTTTACTGGGCGCCTCCATGTTCAGCAGCGATCATCCGGATTCGCAGTCACGCCCCAGCGCCTAGGGAGAAAAAGACCAGAACAAAAGGTGAGAGAGAGAAGGGAATAAGGAAGCTAAATCTCCATGTTAAGACTTACCTGTTGATTCATTCCCTCTTCATTTCGGGTCCGCGCTGCATCCTGGCATTTCCGGACCCCGGCCCCTAAGGGGAAAAAGAGACATCAGCGTTAATGAGCGAATGAAAAGACATTACCAAAAAAACGCTCATTAAAGACTTAGCTGATTTCTACAAGGATTTCACCTCTCATCTCGGGTCGGTGCCTGTTCCCCGGCATTCCGTACCCCGGCCCCTATGGGGAAAAAGACACTAGCATTAGTACATTAATGCATGGACACAAGGGGAACCTCTTATCAAAAAACTTACCTGGAAGCCAAGTAAGTTTGGTTCTCACCAATCCGAAAATCCAGTGAAGTAACTGGATACCAACGCGCCCCTGCATCAGAAGCAGGATGGAGAGCTCGTCCTTCCAGACCCTAAGGTGAGACGCTACGAGGAATCACAGAAGGGTTTCGAGGAGGGTGAGAGGGGAAAGTGGGAGGCTGATTGCATTACCCCGCAGACAGTTAATCCCCTATTTTCGCCTACAGAAGGATACTTCTGCGAGCCAGACAAGCCAGATTTGGGGGCCCGGTCCAGTCTGTCTTCCGAACCCTGCGCATCACCTAGAAGAGGTCGCAGCAGCGCGAACCAGGCCAGCGCCTCCGTGGGAGTCAGGTGAGCGTTACAGAGGCCCTCTGACTGGATTTGAGTGGAGGTCACCTTCACAGCATGGGACTGAGTCCAGAAGGGCTACATTTTCCTCTCTCCATTTTGTCAGCATTTTCACCGAAAGGGATTTTGTTTCTTCACCTATTATTGTATAGATGTTCTGGACGTCCTGGCAAATGCACTTTCGGTAGAGCAATATTGAGTTGCCTGCTAAGGAAAAAAGGCTAAGCTCGCGGCGGATTGCCGGCATTGAGGTTGAGTTTGGCAGGCACAGGACCTTTTTCCAAAAGAGGCCTTCTAGTTTTGGCCAGAGGTTTTTTGGTATCTCAGGCATGGCTTCTGCTCCGTAAGTAATTGAAGGCACTACTTTTTTCTTGTAAAATTCAATTACCGGGATCATTGAGAATTTTCCATATTTTAGGTCGATGGCTTTTCCTTGTGCCGCCAACTTTTTTGGTTTTGAGTTTCAGACTGTCTTGCATTGCACTTTCTGAGCAGGAACTGTCTAAGGTCACACCCAAGTATTTGAAATCTTTTATTCTCTCGATTTCTGTGTTTTCCAGGTACCACTTGTATATCAGATTTTTTTGGCGCTGATTCCAGAATTCATATTTTTGTTTTTATCTTGTATATGTAATATTCTATCAACAGCACAGCTGTTCTCCTGAAAACTTTTCTGCTGCCGGGGGGTGTAGCGCGGCTCTGCGTCGGCTCATTCCGATGCCTCTATGCACTTCGTGCCGGACATGATGTTGTGGCCAGCATATATAGAGGTGCTGCACCCCGTGACCTCAGTTCCACCCATTTTCCCTAGCACTCTGACTCTGAGGGGTCACAGAACTGGTGGTGTACTAGCTATCTGCCTAGAGGCACAGATAGGGAGGGCGATGGATGAGGAATCCTTGGGATGAACATCCATCAGAAAGAACATCACTGTGAGGTAACTAATTTGTTCTTCGAATGGATTCTGTCCTCCCATGGGTTCCTCATCAATGATAGACTCACAAATTAGTACAAAAATCCGGAGTGGGCATCCCCTCCTGAAAAGGTATCCCAAAAGGACCACAGATGGACAACAACTCTAAATGCCACGTCCTCTGGGCCCAGTCCGGAGTGATCAAGATCAACGTGGGTCAGAACAGACCCATCTCCTAAAAACCAGCAGAATGACAGGGATCAGCGGGAACGCCTAAAAGTGGTTGAACGTCCACTTTACCGTCAGTGTGTTCCCCAGAGCTCCCTGATGTAGAAATTACCTGGAGCTGAACAACTTGTACTTCCTGTTCACACGGGAAGTGAAGAGGTCCACTTGAGAAGTTCCCCAAAGGGAGAAGAACTCTTCCAGAACTTCCTGGCAGAGCTTCCATTTGTGGGAGGCTGAAGTCTATCTGCTCAAGGCATCCGCTGTGACATTCTCTCTTCCGATAACATGGGCTGTCGTCAGAGAAACGCTGCTCTCCAGAGCCCAGAATCAGATTCACATTGCTTATCTGCACAGAGGCAAAGACCCCACACTACCTTGTTTGTTGAGGTATTGCTTGGCCATTGTGGTGTCCATCAGGATTAGCACAGTCTTGCATTTCATAGAGGGATCGTAGGCGACTAGGGGCAGCCTGATCACCCTCAGCTCCAGCAAGCTGATGGGTTCCCGATACTCCATGGGAGGCCACAGTCTGCTCACTGTCAGTTCCGAGAGGTGAGCGGCCCAACCAGTCAGAAATGCGTACATGACCAACGTCACCTGGGGCCATGGTTGACAAAACAACAAGCCACTCAGCAAGTTGTCTCACACAGCCTACCATGCAAGATCCTAAGCCACCTGGTCCGAGACCTGTGAAAGCTCTGACATGTGGCCTTGAAACTCTGACCATTGGCAATGGAGAAGCCACAAAGGTGATCTCATGCGAAGCCTCACCTACAGGACCACTAGGATGCAGGAGGGCATGAAGGCCAGAAAGTGCAGAAAAGCAGTGGCTGGGACTTGTTCCTGGGTTTGGAGGACATTGATCATCCGAAAGATGTTCACCACTCAATCAACATTTTATTTCGGATTTCTCCATTAACAGAACACAATAAGACACAATTAAAACAACATAATAAATACAACATCATAAAACACAATTTTAAAATCTTCCAACTACAAACATAGATTTTAAAACCAGGCAGTCTGATAAGTTTCGGGGCAGCTGAAACAGAAATCTATTCGCCTGCCTTGTGCAAAATATGCAATCTCATGTCTACAGCTTTTTAAAAATAATTCAGCCAAGTCATACAAAAAGTTATCCTCTGAGTTTAGAACCATTGGGGGTCATTACAAGGTTGCCGGTTCAGAAACAACGGTACCAGTAAGCTTGCCGGTACCGTTATTTTCCGGACCGGCAAACTACGAGTTCTGCGAGTGGGTGCCTTTTAGCCTGCCAGGTCTGACCTCACAGACTTTGACGGATGCACCGGCACCATTCATGAATGGTGCCGGTGCATCCGCCCTCTACATTCCCATTGAGTCCAATGGGACTCGAATGGGAATGAGGAGTAATATTTTCTGGCGCCTGGCAATGGGCAATTACTGGGACCGCCTGTAAGTATGGCCTAAGTCCCCATTTTTGGGTGCCAGAAAAAAATGACTCCGGCGGCAGCTGTGATGTTTTTACCGGCATGGCTACCGCCGTACTCATAATGAGGCCCTATAGACTTTGCTTCCTTAATGACTGTAATCTGCTTACTCTTGAAATGCGGTTTTAATCGTTTCTTCATCAGACCCTGATAGTATGGGCAGATGAGAAGGAAGTGAACCAAATCCTCATTTAACTTTGTCTTGCAACCACCTTTGCCTGAACCCTTCATCCAGCTCATCCTTGTAGACAGAGGCAATAGATTTAAAAGTACTAAAATGAGCAGCCTTTTGCCTGCTGGTGAGTTTATTTTTGTAATTGGGCCTGGACCCAGCTTAAACATTTTCATATCGTAGTCCCAGGCCAGTGATGGGAGGCATTTATAATTTACTACCTCAGAGTCTAGGACCTTTCCCTTTGACCAGGAAAGAATATTAGCCTTAACTTTCTTTAGTGTGCACAGCTCAAGGTCTTCCTCAGATCCTGACTGGAACTCCTGCCACAGACTGCGCCCAGCTTTACACCACTCATATGCCCGTGCCCTCACAAGACCTCCATCTCTAGTAATCCAGCAGTCACGCTAGCATTAGCAACAAAGCTTAGTTTGACCCTTGACCAATACGATAGGACTCTAGATTGTACTCAAATGGTAAGACCCTGAAGTCCCAACTCTACCCTCAAGTCGTCACGTGGACAGCCAGGTGGTGGTCCAAGCAGCTGTCTCAGAAAACGATTCTGAACAGCCTCCATAGCTTTACAGTCTTGGTGGCCCCATACTTTGCTACCATACAACAGTAGCAATGCAACCTTCAGCTTATAAACCTCCAGACAATTGTCCATTTTCCAGGGCCCAAAGGTATTAGCATATACCAAACCCAATTTGAGGGAGCTCGGGATCAGACCTAAAAGTACGGTGTCATTTTACCATCAGCTTTGCTGGGTTCAAAGTCAGCCATAAACAGCATGAACAGCAGATGGGCTAGTGGACAAACCTGTTTTACAACCCGGGTTGGTGTTAAAAAAAAAGGGGGTCATTTTCCCTGTCTTTGTACACCGTACTGCCTCTTTAGTATCCCTGTAAACAGACCTGAATCTGTTTTAACAGTCCCCCTGGTAACCTCATTCTGTCCAACCTATACCACAAAACTGCTCTGTCAATTGAATCAATAGCTTTCTCGGGGTTGAAGAAGGCTGCAAACAGGGTTCCCCACTGACCCTGCAATATTAATTAATAATTGTGTTAAAAATAAAGCATTGGTCAATGGTCGAGACGCCCTATCTGAAACCTGCCTGGAAGGGTTGCATAGCATTATTCTCTACAACCCGTTCCTTCAGCCGAGATAAAATTAATTTCGAAAATATTTGTAGGGGAATGTCCAGTAGGGAAATAGGTCTGTAGCAGTTTGGGTCGTCCACCGCACCCTTTTTAAAAATCGGGACAATTATTCCGCACCTCCAGAGTGCCGGCACCTCAGCACCCTCTGACACTGTATCAAACAACTTATTCAGTACCGGTGCCCACCACTCTGGGAAACCCAGAAAAATATCTGAGGTCAACCCCTCTGGGCCTGGGGCTTTGCTGCGTTTTATTTGACCAAACGTCCCTAACATTTCTGTGTGCGAGAACTTTATATCTCCATCAGGCTCCCCCACTCTGCCCCTGGGTGTCACTTCAAGACTTTAAAAAAAAAGATCCTTTGAAAATGCGACGTCCAGTTATGCCTGAAGATCGCACCTCTGTCGGATCTCTGTCCCATGTCGCTTCCTTTCGCCACCAGTTTCCAGAATAATGTTTGGTCATTATTGGAGACTGCTGTTGCCAAAAGATGCCATTGGGTCTCTATGTGCTCTTGCCTTTTGTTTTTAATACATTTCTTATATACACATTTCAACTGCCAAATATTTATTGTTTCGGTTTCCTTTATTCAGGGTACCCTTCTGTTTTCTGCAATCAGCATCAAGCCAGGCAGCATGCGCCTGAGAAGAGAGAACACTTTGTGTTTCTCTTGGGCCCTTGAGATAAATTAACACAGATTCTCTCTGTCAAAAAGGAGAAATTTACAACCAACGCCTCTCCCTTAGCCTCCTCCGAGTGTATTGAATCCCAAATAGCTCTAATGTCATCTGTGGCTAGACACTTTCCCACTTGCATGCTACGTGGGTGACCAATAGTTTGCCAACACTCTTTATCCCTCCTTCCATTAGCTGGGGACTGGGCTTCAAATAGATCAACAATTAGGGTCAGGGGGCACTGATCACTCTCTGTCAAATCTCTAACCTGTTTGGAAAAAAACAACCAACCAAGATATTGGGCCTCATTACATGTTTGTCAGTCTGGAAACAAGGGTGCCGCTAAGCATCCTTGCACTGATGACTCTGTGTCATATCAGATACGCTGAAATCTCTAACCTGTTCGGAAAAAAAACAATCAACCAAGATATTGGGCCTCATTACATGTTTGCCGGTCCCGAAACAAGGGTGCCAGAAAGCTCACGGGCACCCTTGTTTCCGGACTGGCAAACTACAAGTCTGCCTGCCGGAGCCGCTGTGCCCGACAGTCCTGACAGTTTTGACCCTGCCGGGCACAGCAACCACGGTAGGCAGACTTGTCACGGGAGCACCGGCAACATTGCTAACTGTGCCGGTGCTCCCGTGTGCCCAGTCCGATAGAATCCCATAGGACTCTATGGGAATGGTGATTAACAAATGTACCAGCACCTGACTTCCCGGCCACTGTACTTGTAATAGCCTGGTGGCACCGGGAAGGCAGGCGGCAGTACATTATTACAGGTCTAGCAGTGACCCGCTGGTAGCGCCGGCAGGATTACCGCGGGACCTGTAATGAGGCCCATAGTCTAAAATTGAGGAGTAGGTCCCTTTTTTTAAACTAGACTTCGGCAGGGAATCGCCCATTAGTCGTACATTCAGTTCCACCAGGAAAAACTCGGCCATCAGACCGGGCAGGAGGCTAATCCCCTCGGGCCGGAGCATTAAAAACAGAACTTCTGCCCAGAACCCCACATGAGTCTTTGTAATGCTTTTAAATAAAACATGGTGCTTGTGCGCAGTGCATTCTGGTGCACTAAAAGCCATAGTGGACGTTTGCTTCAGGGCTCAGTGGAATCGGCACTTGATGTAAATTGTTCCGATATGAACATGTTTTGAACGTTGTTCGTATTATTCCACTGGTAGACATGCTTCAACGTTACTCATTGCTTATGTACTCCTACGTCCCGTCCCCTTTCCTCCATATTTAGCGACATTCCTGCGTCCTGTGGGACGGGACGGGACCGGAGCACTTTGTAAAAGCATCCAAAAAATGTTTGCAAAAATGTAAGTCCTTCCTCTCTTTCTACGCGGGGTACGGCACACGGCCGTAACCCCGCCCATCTTAGCTCCGCACCGCGCATTGCCCATCAGTCCTTTTCTCTGCTCATTCGGGACTGGACACACTTGCATCTGCAGAAGAATTTCTTCTTTTATTTCCTCTCTGGCTCTCGCTAGCGATCGCGTAGTAGTCTGTCTATGTCGTTTAAACTAGACTTTCCAAATCGTAACTCATGTCAGCAGCGCTTCGCGAGGGCGGACCCCCATCCTCTTTGTTTAGAGTGCTTGGGTCCCGATCACCGTTGGGACTCCTGTTTCTATTGTGATTCCCTTTCGGTCCGGGTCCTTCAACGTCGGTTAGAGCGGTGGGAGGAGGTGTTTCAGCGCACTCCTCCAACGCATTTTCAATCCTTCATCGACGAAAAGAAGAAACGCCCGGTGAGTAATTTACTTTTTAGAGCACCCCAGCCGGGGGACTCCTTCCTGGGGTCTTCCCGGGCCAGGAGGAGCGTCGACCGCTCTGTCACTAGGGCTCGCCCTGAGGTGCCTTCTGGGCCTAAAAAGTGTACCGGAGTTTTCTCCGAGGGTCTCCGTAAGGGGCCTGTGGACACCGGAGTACTCTCTGAGGCCCCTCCTGTGGGGGCTGCGTGTAGACCTTGTTCTACTGAATCGTGGGGTACCGGAGCTCGCTCTGAGGCCTCCTTATCGGCTTCCCTCAAAAGTACTGCGGTGCGCCCCGAGGCCTCGGCTGGGCTTGGTAAGACCGAACGTATGTTTGAGGGCCGCTGTGAAGAGGCTTCTACCGGACTCAGATCTGAGGTCCCTTGTACAGAGGCTAAGGTAAACAACAGTTCTGAGAGGCCTGAGAAGGCCTTATCGAGGAAAGGCTTTTCTCACCGGTCCCGCTCTTGTGACGACACCAGAACCGTTGAGGGGGCAAGGGGTGAGCTTTTGAAACGAAGTTCCTCCTTTACCAGCAGTGCCGAGGTCCTTCCTGTGAAGGCTAGTTTGGCTATTGGTATGTCACAGAAACATTGCAGGCCGCATAGTACCGACTCCGCCGAGGTTCCTTGTGTAAAGGCTAAAATGAAGAGCCCTGACCCATCAGTGGGGACCTCTGCTTCACTTCCACACGTGCCGCAGTTCCCCTCAGGTAATGGCTAAATGGCGGCCGTTCCCACCACAACCTCGGCGGCCATTTTGGGTGCTTCCCCTACAACTACGCCATCGGCCTCAGATGTAGGGATTGGTTCTGTGGGTGAACATAAGGTTCCTTGTGCGCATCCCTTTCGTCCAGTTTACGACTGGAACACTCGAATGCCTCTTCCGCACAAAATCTCACTGCCTGTGGGTTCGGCACCCTTGATTTATGTGGACACCTCTGGGGATAGGCCTGTTTGGCAACCCTCCCCTCTGCGTCCCTGGAATTATCCTCCTCATGAGAGGCCTCCTCCGGCAGCTCCAAAGCCTTCTCCGGAGGACGCCTTTTTTGGCAAGTTTCAGACGCTCATGCATACCCACCCCATGAGGGAGTATTTCAAGGGTCTTTTTAGGGAAGTATGCCCACCTGCGCCTCCGGCTCCACCCGCGCCTCCGGTGGTCCCGCCGGCGCTGCCTTTGCCTGCGGTGCCTCCCCCTATCCTTCCGTCCTTGCCCCCATTGTCTCCGGTGGACTAGGCGGTGCCCAACGTAGTTCAGCAAGACCCTGACCTGTCGGATGATGCGCAGGACGATCAGGACAGCGAAGACCAATGTAACGCTCACCTGATTCCCGCAGAGGCGCCGGTCTTGACTGGGTGATTGCCGTATCTTCAAAGGTGATGTGTAACACACGGTTGGCTCTTTGGGCTGGACCTCTGTGCACTGTATATCTGACTCGAAGAGTAAGATGTCTGCAGATAGAAAATATGGGATTAATGAACTGGGGTTATTGGGTGCCTCTCTCCTCTTCCCTTTCTCTTCTCCTGTAGAACCCCAAAGGTTAACGCCCTCACCTTAGGTAAGTGAACGCCGAGCTCTCCATCTGCCTCGGGGCAGGGTGCCGTAACCAGTTTCTTCACTGGATAAGGGTGCAGGCCTCTTGACCTCAGAGGACTGCTGTCCGTCGTTAACTGCACGAACCGTAAGTTCTGGGCACTTCAAATGTCTTAAAAGTCTTTTGTAATGATATCTCTTGTTTTGCAGGGTTCCGGCGATGGCGGATGGCGGGCTGATGAGAGTTAAGGATCGAACCCGCGTGAGGAATAGAAGCGCCTGGAAGCACGTAAGTAAGCGCTTGTAGCCTGCTTCACGATGCGCACTAACTGTCCCTTTTATCTTGCAGGTACAAGTTCGGAGCTTTAGAGAAGCTGAAGGGTGCTGGAATACCCACTGGATTCGGCGTGGGAAGGAGTAATGGCACGTGAGTAATAAAGTTGCCCAATGTCTTTAAACGCACCTTCTTTTGTCTTCAGATGCGGGATGCAGCGCCGAATGCCTCCGGAGCGTGCGAAGAGCTGGTAAGCTTTTGTCTTTCAGATGCCGGAATGCAGTGCGAAGACCTCCGGAGCATGCGAAGAGTAGGTAAGCCTTTGTCTTTCAGATGCCGGAATGCAGCACGAAGAGTTGGTGACAGCCGATGGACCAGGTAAGAGATGCGCTGCCACTGAAGACCGTAGTGCTAACCTGTTCTTTCTTTGTCTTTACAGGTGCTGCTGAAGACTGGATTCCAGGATGGTAAGCCTTTGTTCCCTTAGGCCCAGGATCAGAAGCAGAAGACACGATGAGCGTTCTGCTGCAGAGAATGCAGAATAACACAAAGCAAGATTCATCCATCGGGTGTGGTTTAAATAGCCTCCTGTAGTGCTTAGGTGTCTCCTTCCACAGCCACGCCTAGGTAAGAAAAGAGTTCCTGCTTTCCAGAAGAGTTCCAGTGTTCTGAACCTAGGGAGTGGCTCCTGCCCCACCCAACAGGAAAAGTAGTCCCAAACAGAAGAGGATCAGGGGTTCAACTGGCAGGTAAGTAAGCAGCATGGTCTGCTGCAGGTAAATCCACCCAAGCATTATGAGCCCGGCGCTTCCAGCGCTGGGACTGGGCATCTTTATGAGCCTGGTGCCACTGGCGCCAGGACAGGGTCCAAAAGGTCCCAATTGGGACTGGCTGGCACTCGGAACCGGGGTTATGGGTCTGCTTCCAAGGGAGTCGGGCAAGTCCTGATCTTTTGGAAGCAGAGATCATGACAGCACCCCCCCTCAAGGCCCCTCCCAAATCGGGCTTCTCCGGGGGTTTGGGCTTGTTAGGAAATGTTCGATTAAATCTTTTGATTAGACGAGGCGCGTGGACATATTCTGCAGGTTCCCAGGATCTTTCTTGGGGACCGTAGCCTTTCCAGTCAATCAGGTAAAATAGTTTAGATTTGGAGATCTTGGAATCCAGGATGCTTTTGACTTCAAACTCGAGTTCTCCATCAACTAGAATAGGCTTTGGAGATGTAGTTAGTCGGGTTTGAGGTTGCACAGGTTTTAATAGAGAGACGTGGAAGACCGGATGTATCTTCATGTGAGGGGGCAAGTCCAACTTGACCGCTACTGGATTTACTATGGTAGTGATGGAATAGGGACCAAGGTATCTTGGGTTGAATGTGCGTGGTCCTTTTAGAGGTAGATATTTGGTGGATAACCAGACTTGATCTCCTACTTGATGTTGGGGGGCTTCCTTCCGATGTTGGTCTGCTCCTTTCTTGTATTGTTCTTTAGCCCTTTGAAGGTGAGAAACGGCTTCCTTAAAGGCTTGGGAGATTGTAGAATGCAGGTGGTCTACTGCTGGTGTTCCAAGATCTTGGAGTGGATCCAACTCCGAGGTTCGAGGGTGACTACCGTATAAAAGAAAAAACGGGGTCTTCCCAGTTCCCGAGTGGACAGAGTTATTGTAGGCATATTCGGCTATCCAAAGGATATCTTTCCAAGTTTTTTCAGTTTGTTGTAGCATGCAGCGCAAATACTGTTCCAGAGTTTGATTGGTCCTCTCGGTTTGTCCGTCGGTTTGAGGGTGGTGGCTGGTCGAAAGTCTCACATCAATTTGAGCCGACCGACAGCAACCTCGCCAAAAATGAGAAATAAATTGACTACCTCGATCCGAAATTAGAACTGAAGGAAAACCGTGCAGTCGGACGATGTTTTCGAGAAATTCTCGGGTCAGAGTTGCTGCTGTTGGTAAGCCTTTGAGTGGAATGAAATGCGCCATCTTGGAGAATAGGTCCACGATTACTAGGATCGTATTGTATCCGGAGCATGGAGGTAGATCGGTGATGAAGTCCATAGAAAGCGTATGCCAAGGGCGAGGCGGGATGTCAATAGGGCGTAAGAGGCCGGCTGGTTTTTCCTTTTGACTCTTGTTTTGGGCGCATACTCCACAGGACATTATAAAGTCTCTGATATCTTTTTTCCAAGACGGCCACCAGAAGTAGCGCTTGATCTTTTCCGAGGTCTTGGTCATACCGGGATGTCCTTCCATTAAAGAATCGTGATAACAAGAGATTACCTTTTTCTGTAAATCTGTGCTGGGCAGGTATAACCGTTCTTGGAAATTGTTAAGATTCAGATTACAGAATTTATTGTGGTTACTGAATATAATTAGAACAACACCAAAAGAAAGGATACTCTGATATAAAGGATACAAGTTGAGTTCCTGTAGAGCTTCTCCCGATTGACTATTCTGAGTGTGAATTTGATGATTGAAACCTTCCAACCAATGCCACTCTCAGACTATAATTAACAAACACAGCCTGAAAGAGTAATTAGTGGAAAGGTCCAGATATTGGATGGATACACCAGTCTGTAGGATAAGAATAATAAGTTTTAATCACTATTCAATTTTAACCTAATTAAATGTATGTGTCAGATTCAGGATATGCACTAACCTGTAGTTGTGTGGACTGGAGGATGAAATTGAGTTCCAGGAAGAATATCCAAAAATAAAAACCAACGAAGGAAAAGGGGAGGTTAGTAAGGAGACTAACCCGAACGGAACGAGGGCCGCACTAGGGACGGGTCGGTGCACACCGGATAGCGTCCATAAAGTTCAGTGCACAGTTCTTGAAAGTAGGAATAATTTGAGGATTTGAATGAGGAGGCAATCCTAGAACATGAATGTCCACAATTGACTGAGACTGGCTGGGACCTTTGGAATGAAACAGGAGACCAGAAGAACAACAGCGCGGATCCAGCTAGCAGAAAGGAAAGGCAGTTCAGGAACCACCAGAAATAGCAGCGCGGGTCCGGCTAGCAAAGGGTAAGCAGATTGGAAGCTGCTTAGTAGAACCAGGCTCCGGAACGAAGATCCAAGAAACAACGATCAGAAGCGCCGAATAGCGGGAGACTTCCGTTTAAATAAGAGTCAGCTGACGTAAAATGCATGAGTAGCGCGTTGACGTCCAGTCATGTGATACTCACGCATACTTATCGAGTGGACTGATAATGTGTGCAGCGTGTTTGACAAAGAAGTTCGCCATGTTTAGCGGAAATGAAGGCGTTTACCAGGAATCTTTCCCCAGAGTCGCCACCGAGTATAAAATGGTCTGGCTGATCTCTGGGCTGTAGATGTAGGGTGCTGAACTCGGACGTGAGAGGGCCTAGCAGGCATGACAAAAATATAATAGGTTGTCCTTCACCGTAAAGTCCTTTCCCTGCAGATGCCAATTCTGTATGTCTGCTGGAGTTACCAGTAGCCTGGCTTTATCCTTAACTTCCTCTATGGATTGTGTGGCGATTACACCTAGAATTCTTTGTTCGGGAATGATAGGTACAGGTTTAGGATTGATCAAATGTTCTTCCACTCCCATCCGAGAAAGGGCATCAGTTTTACCGTTTTTTGTACCAGGTCGATAGGTAATTGTGAAGTCAAACTCGGCAAAGAATAGTGCCCAACGGAGTTGCCTAGAGGATTGAGCTTTTGCGGTTTTCAAATATTGCAGGTTTCGGTGATCTGTAATCACAGTAACGGTGTGTCGGGCCCCCAGAAGATAATGCCGCCAAGCCTTAAAGGCGGACTTGATAGCTAGAAGTTCCTTATCAGTAATAGTGTAATTGATTTCAGGAGGCGAGAATTTGCGGGACCAAAATGCCACGGGATGCAACTGATTGGTTACTGGGTCCTTTTGTGATAGAACTGCCCCCATGGCAAGGCTCGAAGCATCAGTTTCAACGATGTAGGGGAGTTCTGGGCGAGGATGTTTTAAGATCGGTGCAGAGATAAATCTAGTCTTCAAATTCTGGAAAGCTTGTTCCGCCTCGGTAGACCATTCAAAACGTTTGTTTTTCTTTAACAAGGCGGTGATGGGCTGGACTATTCGAGAGAATTCGGGGATAAACCTGCGGTAAAAGTTAGCGAAGCCTAACATGCTTTGAACACCTTTCACGGAGGACGGCGATGGCCATTTGAGAATTGCATCGACCTTCTTTGAATCCATACGCACTCCGCTAGGTGAGGTGATAATATGAATCCCAAGAATTCAACTTCAGTCACGTTGAAAACACATTTTTCTAACTTAGCGAAAAGTTTGTGTTGACGCAATCTCTCGAGGACCATTTTCACGTGTTTCCGATGTTCAGTTTCCGATGAAGAATAAACGAGGATGTCGTCAATGTAAACAACAACACACACATCTATGAGCTCTCTGAGGACATCGTTCATAAAATATTGAAAGGCGGCCGGGGCATTGCAAAGTCCGAAGGGCATGACCTGATATTCAAATAGCCCATACTTGGTGCGGAAGGCCGTCTTCCATTCATCGCCCTCTTTTACTCGTACCAAGTGGTAGGCTCCTCTAAGATCCAGCTTTGTATATATGCATGCTTTTCTGACTTGGTCCAGGAGTTCAGGGATCAAAGGTAACGGATATCTATTCTTAACAGTGATCTGGTTCAGGGCGCGATAATCTATACAAGTTCTAAGGTCCCCTTCTTTTTTTGGAACGAAGAACAAAGCTGAGGAAGAAGGGGACTTGGAAGGACGAATAAACCCATTCGCTAGGTATTGATCCAGGTATTGTCGGAGGTGAAGATTCTCAGGCTCGGTGAGGGCATAAATTCTACTACAAGGAGGAGTAGATCCAGGTATCAGGTCTATCTGGCAGTCATAAGACCTATGAGGAGGTAGAGAGTTAGCCTGATCCTTCCGGAAAACATCTTGGAATTCTAGGTATTCAGGAGGTAACTGGGGAGCCTCCGAGGAAATTGCTGCCAGTGCAACACCAGGTTGAGGGTGACAAGTAGAGACACATTCTGGAAACTGAACCGTTCTTGCTCGCCAATCGATCTGAGGATTGTGCTTCTCTAACCAAGGAATTCCTAGAATAATCTGGAACTGAGGGGCCTTGATCACATCGAACACGATCTTCTCATGGTGTCCATCTTGACTTACTAGCGTCACTTCTTGGGTGGTATGCGTTACTGGTCCAGAGGCTATCTCCGTACCATCCACCGTAGTAATGACGTCCTTTACAGCCTTTGGACAAAGAGTCAGATTCATCCTCAAAACCATTTCATGATTCACATAATTGCCGATGGCACCGCTGTCGACGTAAGCTTCAATCGCATGTAATCGATCCGGATGTTCAGGGCTAATGAGGACCATAGGTATCACGAAATGCGAGGTCACTGAACTGGTTTTAACGCTCGGCAAGAGGACCTCTATTCTTGTCGGGCGAGGTCGTTTCCCTGCTCAGAGTTTGTGACCCTGGTAACTGCAGCTCCTACTGCCTTCTTGGCTGGTTTCACCGGACAGTCTCGAAGAAAGTGCCCCGAGTTTCCGCAATAGGGGCATAATTGCAGCTGTTTTCTCCTTTCTCGCTCCTTTTGTGTTAGTGGTCCTTTCAGGCCCCCTATTTGCATGGGTTCCCCAGAGTCTACTCCTTTGGTAGGAGATGGTGGTTTGGAAAATACTCGAGCATCAAACTTGGAACGATCGGCCTTCCTGTTCTGCAGTCTGTGGTCAATTTGAACGACTAAGTCAATATAGTCCGAACAGTCTTGCGGGGGATTCACTACTTGGGCTAACACATCTTTGAGCTCTCCACGTAGACCTCTATAAAACAGCGTAATCCTTTTGTCCTCAGGCCATCGAGTTTCCACTATCAGTCTGTTGAAAGAAGCAATATAAGCCAAAAGGTCTTGATTACCCTGTCGCAATGAAAGGAGCTCATTGTCCAAGGCCTGCCCCTGTGAATGTCTTGCAAACAGTTTTTCCATACTGAGCTGAAAAGCTTGAAAATCATGGAGAACCGGATCATCTTGATTAACTAGAGGGATCGACCAGTCTGCCGCATTGCCACTAAGGTACGAAAGCACGAAAGCTACCTTAGCTTGATCAGTTGGAAAGGCTGCTGGCCGGCATAAGAAGTGCAACCGGCACTGATTAATAAATACTGCAAACCTCTTTGGGTCACCAGAAAATCGTTCGGGCGGAGCCAGAGGTGCATTCCCAGGTAGGTTGATCTGCACTGGGTTCGTAGAGGATGTTGAAGGAAGATTTGCCCCTGATGCGGGTAACGGAGTTTGTCCGGCTTGTGACTGTAGCAATTGTCTAGCGAGATCGTCTGTTCGCTCCTTGGAAATAATCAGTTCCCTTCTTAGAGCATTCGTTTCCTGACGGCCTGCATGCACTTCTGCTCTTAGTTCCCCAAGTAACTGGGCTAGCTGGTCGGTATCCGAGGTTTCCATAGCGCCTGGGTGGGAGTTTTGCGGTAGGCTTTGTGTTCTGTAACGCTCACCTGATTCCCGCAGAGGCGCCGGTCTTGACTGGGTGAATGCAGTATCTTCAAAGGTGATGTGTAACACACGGTTGGCTCTTTGGGCTGGACCTCTGTGCACTGTATGTCTGACTCGAAGAGTAAGATGTCTGCAGATAGAAAATATGGGATTAATGAACTGGGGTTATTGGGTGCCTCTCTCCTCTTCCCTTTCTCTTCTCCTGTAGAACCCCAAAGGTTAACGCCCTCACCTTAGGTAAGTGAACGCCGAGCTCTCCATCTGCCTCGGGGCAGGGTGCCGTAACCAGTTTCTTCACTGGATAAGGGTGCAGGCCTCTTGACCTCAGAGGACTGCCGTCCGTCGTTAACTGCACGAACGGTAAGTTCTGGGCACTTCAAATGTCTTAAAAGTCTTTTGTAATGATATCTCTTGTTTTGCAGGGTTCCGGCGATGGCGGATGGCGGGCTGATGAGAGTTGAGAATCGAACCCGCGTGAGGAATAGAAGCGCCTGGAAGCACGTAAGTAAGCGCTTGTAGCCTGCTTCACGATGCGCACTAACTGTCCCTTTTATCGTGCAGGTACAAGTTCGGAGCTTTAGAGAAGCTGAAGGGTGCTGGATTACCCACTGGATGCGGCGTGGGAAGGAGTAATGGCACGTGAGTAATAAAGTTGCCCAATGTCTTTAAACGCACCTTCTTTTGTCTTTCAGATGCAGGATGCAGCGCCGAAGGCCTCCGGAGCGTGCGAAGAGCTGGTAAGCTTTTGTCTTTCAGATGCCGGAATGCAGTGCGAAGACCTCCGGAGCATGCGAAGAGTAGGTAAGCCTTTGTCTTTCAGATGCCGGAATGCAGCGCGAAGAGTTGGTGACAGCCGATGGACCAGGTAAGAGATGCGCTGCCACTGAAGACCGTAGTGCTAACCTGTTCTTTCTTTGTCTTTACAGGTGCTGCTGAAGACTGGATTCCAGGATGGTAAGCCTTTGTTCCCTTAGGCCCAGAAGCAGAAGACACGATGAGCGTTCTGCTGCAGAGAATGCAGAATAACACAAAGCAAGATTCATCCATCGGGTGTGGTTTAAATAGCCTCCTGTAGTGCTTAGGTGTCTCCTTCCACAGCCACGCCTAGGTAAGAAAAGAGTTCCTGCTTTCCAGAAGAGTTCCAGTGTTCTGAACCTAGGGAGTGGCTCCTGCCCCACCCAACAGGAAAAATAGTCCCAAACAGAAGAGGATCAGGGGTTCAACTGGCAGGTAAGTAAGCAGCATGGTCTGCTGCAGGTAAGTCCACCCAAGCATTATGAGCCCGGCGCTTCCAGCGCTGGGACTGGGCATCTTTATGAGCCTGGTGCCACTGGCGCCAGGACAGGGTCCAAAAGGTCCCAATTGGGACTGGCTGGCACTCGGAACCGGGGTTATGGGTCTGCTTCCAAGGGAGTCGGGCAAGTCCTGATCTTTTGGAAGCAGAGATCATGACAACCAACCCCGCTCTATTCGAGCTTTCCATGACCGGGTGCTGGACATGATGTGTCTATTGGATGTTCCAGTCCCTGAGGCACCTGCTCCGCAAGAGGATGTGCTTTTGGGGGCGTTCACCTTATCTCCTTCAGAGCGTACCAGCCTGTTCTTGCAGAAGGACGTTTTGGCCGAGGTCTGTAGAGTCTGGGAGAAGCCACACTCTGGACTTTTCATCAATAAGAAAATTGATGTGCGATACAGGCTGCATTCTTCGGAAGAGGTGGCCCTAGCATCTTGTCCGCCCCCCTCCTCCACGGTGGTGGCTGCGGCCACTTTACAGTCCAGGCCTACAGCATCCTCTTCTACGATGGCTACTCAGGTCCTCGGGAAAGAGGACAAGCTCCTCGACTCCCTTGGTAGGAAGATGTTTGCTAACTCGGCCCTGCAGCTCCGGAAGGCCAATGCAGAACTGGTGTTAGCGGGGGCGAATATGAAAATGTGGAAAGGTCTGTCGGAGTTCGAGGAATTCATTCCGGTCGAGAAGCTGGAGGACTTTAAGGCGGGATTGTCCGATGCCAGGGTCTTGGCCCAGGATCTGCTGTAGGCCGCGGCTCATCACGTCGACACTTCGGCTCGGGGCCTTATGCTGGGAGTTGATACATCTCGACAGGCGTGGTTGCATGCCACCAAGTTCTCAAAGGAGGTGCAGGACAAGGTGTTGGACCTACCGTTTGATGGTAAGGAGCTTTTCCATTCCACAACGGATGTGGAGCTGGCCAAAATGAAGGACAGCACCCAGACAGCTAAGTCCTTGTCCGTCCTGGTTAAAACTCCTTTTAGAACCCAGAGACCGTTGTCGCAAAGCCGGCCCTCCTCTGGCTTCATAGGGTTCCTAGATCGGAAATCCCGCAGAGCGGATAACCCTGCGGGTAATAACCGCCGGAGACAGCAACAGACTCAGTTTTTCTCCTGCTCCTCAGCCTCCTCCTCAGGTTCAGATGGTAACACCACTGAAAAGCCTGCCAAATGAGGGTTCTTCACGCTCCCACGAGACCCCAGTGGGAGGACGCATTGTGTCTCATTGGGAGGCGTGGCGGACCATCACCGAGGACCAGTGGGTCTTGTCAGTCGCTCGGGCGGGCTTCCGCTTACCCTTACCACCTACCCCACCCTTCAACCCTCCTTTCCAGCAGTCGGGGTCATCCTCTCTAAAAGCCGAGGTTCAGAAACTGCTGGACCTCAGAGCTGCGGAACCCGTTCCCCTTGGAGAACGAGGGGAGGGCTTCTACTCCCGGCTGTTTACCACCGCACCACCCTAGACCTTTCCCAGTTCAATCTTTTCCTACCCCAAGAGAAATTCAAGATGATCACGCCTGGCCAGATACGGTCCTCTTTGCAGATGGCCGATTGGCTCAGCGTGGTGGACCTTCAGGATGCATACATGCATATTCTGATCTGGAATCCACACAGGAGGTATCTCCGTTTCTCTGTGGGAGAGAAGCACTTCCAGTTTCGAGTGCTTCCTTTTGGCCTCAGCTCGGCGCCTCGTGTCTTCACGAAGATGATGTCGGTGATTGCGGCCTATCTTTGTCTGCAGGGTATCCATGTGTATCCGTATTTGGACGACTGGCTCTTCCGCAGCCCTTGCCCGTTGAAAGCCGCGTGCAATCTTCAGTCTCTTCTTCAGCTCCTGTTCCATCTTGGGCTGTCTGTGAACTGGCGGAAATCTTCCATGACGATCTCGCAGGACTTGATTTTCCTGGGTTTTCGCTGGAACACGATCGACTGCAGAGTGTACCTGACCGGGGACAGAATGGCGGATCTGTTGGCCACGTGTCAGATGTTTGCGCAGTCGGAGAGCATGTTGGCCTGGTGGTTCCAGAGGCTTCTGCGCCTCATGGCCTCGTGCGTATTGGCTCTTCCTCTTGCTCGTCTCAAGATGAGGTGGACTCAGATGGCTCTTCGGAGTTCTTGGCGTCAGGCTCTGGATCCGGACTCCAAGTTGATATTGATTCCGGCTTCCATGAAAGCGAACCTGGAGTGGTGGTCATCTCCCAGCAACCTGTCGGTGGGTGCGGGTTTTCAGGACCCAGCCCCTGTGGTAACGGTCACAACGGACTCCTCCCTTCTGGGGTGGGGTGGGGTGTGACGTTGGATCTTCTTCAGGTCTTGGATCTTTTGTCGCCTCAGGACAAGTTCTTCCACATAAATAATCTGGAACTTCTAGCGATCTTCCTAGCGCTCAAGGCGTTCAGACCGATCATTGCCAACAAAGTGGCACGTATCCGCACGGACAATGTGGTGTCAATGTATTACATCAACAAGCAAGGGGGCACCAAGTCTCCCGCTCTCGTGGACCTGTCCATCCAGATTTGGGAGTGGGCGGTTCGTCATGGTGTCTGGCTAGTTGCAGTTCACATTCCGGGCAGCTGAATGTCACGGCAGACGCCCTCAGTCAGCGGACGATGGTCAGCTACGAGTGGGAATTGAAGGTGGAGATCCTCTCATGGATTTTACTGCGTTGGGGCACTCCGGAAGTGGACCTCTTCAAGAGAGCGGCAAACAAGAAACTTCCTCTGTTTGCCTCCAGAAACGGGCTGGGAGCCTCCTCTCTGGGGGATGCTCTCGAGATTCCATGGCACAACATGAGGGCCTATGCTTTCCCGCCTCTGCCTCTGATTCATCGGACGATTTGCAAGCTGAAGAACACAGTGAACTGTTCTCTTCTGCTCATAGCCCCGTGGTGGCCGGCCAGGTTTTGGTTCTCAGAACTTCAACACCTGTCGGTGTATCCACCGATCAGGCTACCGGTGTGTCCTGACCTGCTTCACCAGGATCAACAGCTGTGGCATCCCTCCCCACAATCGTTCAGCTTGGCGGCATGGTGCCTGAGTTCAAGTCATTAGAACATCTCAACCTGTCTGCTGATAACATGTGCATTATTAAGGCAGCCAGGAAACCCTCGACAAGGTCTCAGTATAGAAGCAAATGGCTTAGGTTCTGTCATTGGTGCTTAGACAAACAGCTGGACCCAAGGGTGGCTACGATTGACACTGTGCTGTCTTTCGTGTCTCACCAAGCAGAGTCGGGCAGTAACGTTCTGTCTTCCAGAACTTATCTTTCGGCGGTATCCGCTTACCCATCCACAAACCAATGCTCTTACTCTCTGTCTAATCCAGTGGTTAGGACGCACCTTTATCCCCCGGTTCGCAAACCGCACCCGGCGTGGGATCTGAATGTGCTCCTTACGGTGTTGTGCCATAAACCTTTCGAACCAATGGCCACGGTGGACCTCAAGCACCTTTCGTGGAAGGTGTCCTTTTTGGTTGCCGTTACTTCAGCAAGGCGTGTGAGTGAACTCCAAGCTTTATCGGTGGAGCATCCCTTCTTGGTTTTCCACAAGGATAAGGTGGTCCTACGGACAAATCCTGCTTTCCTGCCGAAGGTGGTCTCTGATTTCCATCTGAACCACTCAATCTCCCTACCAGTCTTCTTTCCGAACCCTGCTTCAGAAGCGGAAAGGGTTCTGCATTGTTTGGATGTGAGAAGGGCTCTTAAATTCTATCTAGACAGAACATCTGAATTTAGGAACTCTTCTCAACTGTTGGTGACCTTTGGTAATCCACAAGGTAAACAGGCCTCTAAGGCGACTATCTCCAGATGGATCGCTGCCTGTATTACGGAGTCTTACACTGTCCAAGGACTGCAGCTTCCTAAAGGTATTCATGCACACCTGGTGCGGGGTAAGGCAGCCGCAGTTGCTTTTCAAAAATATGTCCCCTGGGAGACCATTGCAAAAGCAGCTACTTGGGCCTCCCCATCGGCTTTTTGTAAACATTATTGTCTAGACTTGAGCTCCAGATCTGATGCTCAGTTTGGCCAGGCTGTGCTGAAGAACCTTTTTCAATAGGGGTTTTTCCATCCACCCGTAGTTCCTGTAAGGAGTGCTTGGGAATCTCCCATAAGTATGGAGGAAAGGGGACGGGACGTAGGAGTATAACCAGGTTACTCACCGTAGTGACCACCTTACTCCTAGTCCATAGTCCCCTTTCCTCCATACGCCCGCCGTCCCCTCTAATAAGGTTCCTCTATTATTGCTTAAAGGTCTGTGACCTGGCGATAGAAAAGGACTGATGGGCGATGCGTGTGGCGGAGCTAAGATGGGCAGGGTTACGGCCGTGTGCCGTACCCCGCGTAGAAAGAGAGGAAGGTCTAAAATGTTTGCAAACATTTTTTGGATGCTTTTACAAAGTGCTCCGGTCCCGTCCCACAGGACGAAGGAATGTCCCTAAGTATGGAGGAAAGGGGACTATGGACTAGGAGTAAGGTGGTCACTACGGTGAGTAACCTGGTTATTATTCTGCATTGCTCAGACAAGGATACTTCGGGGAGAAGGTGCGCAAATAGACTAGAATAAGCCGGTGTTGGCTGGTACCTGATAACGTTACCATGGACAGTGTCAAAACTGAGTGTGAGTTCTAGAGTTGTTTTCATGCATTTTTGAAAGCGGGAAGAGTTCTCCTGCTTGAAGGTCACCATGGTTCACTCCTGCCGGGGGCCCATGAGATCTGCCAACGGGTAGAAACTTCGAGAGCCAGGAGGGTCTAGAGAACAACACTCCGCGATTGCTGAGGGCTTAAAACGAGGGGCGCTGAGGCGGCCAGGTAGAAAGATTCACTTGGAGGATGGACACATCGCTCCAGGCCCGTTGATGCCGAGATCTCTCTCATTGACTGTTTGGGGGCTTTTCATTGACTTCTGGCGAGATGAGGATGTTTCTTGCTGCTTTGTAAACAGTGACTTATTTTATTCTTTGCATGTATCGCATTTATTTATCCATTTAGTATTTTTGTTGCATTTATCCATTCATTTATTGTTTTGTCGATGGTATGAATAAAGAGCCTTTAAAGAGCCATTTAGCAGTGCAGTTGGGTGTCTGTGCGTATAATTGCTCTCCAGCGTCCAAGGTTTTCATTCAGTTCACTGGGGGAGAAAACAGCTCAAGGTTCTGTGTAATATATCCAGGCACCTTGTGAAAGCAAAGCATTTTGGCGCTGTGAGCAGGGTATCTTGTGATGAAAAGTTCCCGGTACCAAAGAACTTGTGCTTGAACGCTGGTGGGCAATCTGTGTGTTGGAAGTGATATTTTTTGTTGTTGCAGTGGGAGACATGCTGTTTTAATAAGTGTTTTGTGTGTGTACCTTGCGTGACTGCATTTAGGTTGCAGTGAATAAGTTATTGTAAATAGATTATTGTAAATTATTGCAAATATGAATACATTGTTTAAGAAAAAAAGAGAAGGAGTCATCTGCTGGCGGACACTGCGTTAGTACTATGATTCCATGTTGTGCAAAGGGTCCATATGATAAATTAGCCCAAGGATAGGCCTGTGGTGCAGGATTGAGTGAACCGTGGGATAAGAGCCTAGGTGATGCAGAACATGCAGATGTCATGTTTGGTTTACAGCAAGTTTTAGTGGAAAAGGGAAAAGAATTAGCTGCGCTGGGAAGGAGGGGATGGATTCTTTTGCATGCATATAGAAAAATGCACCAGAGGAATGTTGAGTTGAATGAAAATATTTTATGATTGGGAAAAGAGTTGGCTGCTGAAAAACACATTGCGCTCATGCAGCAGTTACAGATGAAACTTTGGCATGATAAGGCAGACAGATATCAAGCGGTGGCTGAGCGGGAAGCCCTAACGGTCGCCTGATATAAGTACAAAAAACAGAGATGTAAAATAAATAAGAGGAAAGTGGCAGCTGTGATTGCCACAGCAGGGGTGTATTGGGATCCAGATCGATGGGACAGTGATATTTGGAACACTAAAGACTCAGAGTTTAATTCAGAGGTGGACACAGAATCTGAATCAAAACATGACAAAAAGACAGGAAATGCTAAGCCGGTAATGAGGTGTAGGGCTGGCCCCATCCCTATAACCTGGGATAGGGAGTTGTGGATTTGGCTGCACTAGAGGATTACACACAATAGGAGGTTGGTCAGATCTTAACTCGGTTAAGGCAGAAAAAAGGGGAGCCTTTGCTCACCTGGATGGTGGGAATGTTTGATGGGGGTGCTGCAGGCTTGTTGGTGGACCCCACAGATTCACTGCGCTTTCTGCTTTTGTCAAATGACACCAATATACAAGAAGTATTGCGATCAGGGCCTCCTTGAGGTGACGGTGGCCAAGCTGCGCAGGGGTCATTGTTGGACCTACCGGCCCTAGGATGTAACCGTAAATATCCCATTAATACTGATTGGCCTAGTGAGGAAAAGAAGTGGTGTACATTAAAGGAGACAGTTAAAAAGATCATAGTCTGCCATAAAAGAGGCAATTCATATAGAAGATCTGGCACATATGGAGGTGGTGCCACTGTCTGTCTCCACCAGAAATATGGTTATAAGAACGGCCCTACCCTCATATAAAAGTGTCATTATGACTTTGTTTGTAGGGGTGACTGGGAAACCAACTGATGAGGTGGTTGAAGCAATTGGGCAACAGTCAGATCTGGGTGAATGGATCGAACCCGCGTGAGGAATAGAAGCGCCTGGAAGCACGTAAGTAAGCGCTTGTAGCCTGCTTCACGATGCGCACTAACTGTCCCTTTTATCTTGCAGGTACAAGTTCGGAGCTTTAGAGAAGCTGAAGGGTGCTGGATTACCCACTGGATTCGGCGTGGGAAGGAGTAATGGCACGTGAGTAATAAAGTTGCCCAATGTCTTTAAACGCACCTTCTTTTGTCTTTCAGATGCGGGATGCAGCGCCGAAGGCCTCCGGAGCGTGCAAAGAGCTGGTAAGCTTTTGTCTTTCAGATGCCGGAATGCAGTGCGAAGACCTCCGGAGCATGCGAAGAGTAGGTAAGCCTTTGTCTTTCAGATGCCGGAATGCAGCGCGAAGAGTTGGTGACAGCCGATGGACCAGGTAAGAGATGCGCTGCCACTGAAGACCCTAGTGCTAACCTGTTCTTTCTTTGTCTTTACAGGTGCTGCTGAAGACTGGATTCCAGGATGGTAAGCCTTTGTTCCCTTAGGCCCAGAAGCAGAAGACAGGATGAGCGTTCTGCTGCAGAGAATGCAGAATAACACAAAGCAAGATTCATCCATCGGGTGTGGTTTAAATAGCCTCCTGTAGTGCTTAGGTGTCTCCTTCCACAGCCACGCCTAGGTAAGAAAAGAGTTCCTGCTTTCCAGAAGAGTTCCAGTGTTCTGAACCTAGGGAGTGGCTCCTGCCCCACCCAACAGGAAAAATAGTCCCAAACAGAAGAGGATCAGGGGTTCAACTGGCAGGTAAGTAAGCAGCATGGTCTGCTGCAGGTAAATCCACCCAAGCATTATGAGCCCGGCGCTTCCAGCGCTGGGACTGGGCATCTTTATGAGCCTGGTGCCACTGGCGCCAGGACAGGGTCCAAAAGGTCCCAATTGGGACTGGCTGGCACTCGGAACCGGGGTTATGGGTCTGCTTCCAAGGGAGTCGGGCAAGTCCTGATCTTTTGGAAGCAGAGATCATGACAACCAACCCCGCTCTATTCGAGCTTTCCATGACCGGGTGCTGGACATGATGTGTCTATTGGATGTTCCAGTCCCTGAGGCACCTGCTCCGCAAGAGGATGTGCTTTTGGGGGCGTTCACCTTATCTCCTTCAGAGCGTACCGGCCTGTTCTTGCAGAAGGACGTTTTGGCCGAGGTCTGTAGAGTCTGGGAGAAGCCACACTCTGGACTTTTCATCAATAAGAAAATTGATGTGCGATACAGGCTGCATTCTTCGGAAGAGGTGGCCCTAGCATCTTGTCCGCCCCCCTCCTCCACGGTGGTGGCTGCGGCCACTTTGCAGTCCAGGCCTACAGCATCCTCTTCTACGATGGCTACTCAGGTCCTCGGGAAAGAGGACAAGCTCCTCGACTCCCTTGGTAGGAAGATGTTTGCTAACTCGGCCCTGCAGCTCCGGAAGGCCAATGCAGAACTGGTGTTAGCGGGGGCGAATATGAAAATGTGGAAAGGTCTGTCGGAGTTCGAGGAATTCATTCCGGTCGAGAAGCTGGAGGACTTTAAGGCGGGATTGTCCGATGCCAGGGTCTTGGCCCAGGATCTGCTGTAGGCCGCGGCTCATCACGTCGACACTTCGGCTCGGGGCCTTATGCTGGGAGTTGATACATCTCGACAGGCGTGGTTGCATGCCACCAAGTTCTCAAAGGAGGTGCAGGACAAGGTGTTGGACCTACCGTTTGATGGTAAGGAGCTTTTCCATTCCACAACGGATATGGAGCTGGCCAAAACGAAGGACAGCACCCAGACAGCTAAGTCCTTGTCCGTCCTGGTTAAAACTCCTTTTAGAACCCAGAGACCGTTGTCGCAAAGCCGGCCCTCCTCTGGCTTCATAGGGTTCCTAGATCGGAAATCCCGCAGAGCGGATAACCCTGCGGGTAATAACCGCCGGAGACAGCAACAGACTCAGTTTTTCTCCTGCTCCTCAGCCTCCTCCTCAGGTTCAGATGGTAACACCACTGAAAAGCCTGCCAAATGAGGGTTCTTCACGCTCCCACGAGACCCCAGTGGGAGGACGCATTGTGTCTCATTGGGAGGCGTGGCGGACCATCACCGAGGACCAGTGGGTCTTGTCAGTCGCTCGGGCGGGCTTCCGCTTACCCTTACCACCTACCCCACCCTTCAACCCTCCTTTCCAGCAGTCGGGGTCATCCTCTCTAAAAGCCGAGGTTCAGAAACTGCTGGACCTCAGAGCTGCGGAACCCGTTCCCCTTGGAGAACGAGGGGAGGGCTTCTACTCCCGGCTGTTTACCACCGCACCACCCTAGACCTTTCCCAGTTCAATCTTTTCCTACCCCAAGAGAAATTCAAGATGATCACGCCTGGCCAGATACGGTCCTCTTTGCAGATGGCCGATTGGCTCAGCGTGGTGGACCTTCAGGATGCATACATGCATATTCTGATCTGGAATCCACAGGAGGTATCTCCGTTTCTCTGTGGGAGAGAAGCACTTCCAGTTTCGAGTGCTTCCTTTTGGCCTCAGCTCGGCGCCTCGTGTCTTCACGAAGATGATGTCGGTGATTGCGGCCTATCTTTGTCTGCAGGGTATCCATGTGTATCCGTATTTGGACGACTGGCTCTTCCGCAGCCCTTGCCCGTTGAAAGCCGCGTGCAATCTTCAGTCTCTTCTTCAGCTCCTGTTCCATCTTGGGCTGTCTGTGAACTGGCGGAAATCTTCCATGACGATCTCGCAGGACTTGATTTTCCTGGGTTTTCGCTGGAACACGATCGACTGCAGAGTGTACCTGACCGGGGACAGAATGGCGGATCTGTTGGCCACGTGTCAGATGTTTGCGCAGTCGGAGAGCATGTTGGCCTGGTGGTTCCAGAGGCTTCTGGGCCTCATGGCCTCGTGCGTATTGGCTCTTCCTCTTGCTCGTCTCAAGATGAGGTGGACTCAGATGGCTCTTCGGAGTTCTTGGCGTCAGGCTCTGGATCCGGACTCCAAGTTGATATTGATTCCGGCTTCCATGAAAGCGGACCTGGAGTGGTGGTCATCTCCCAGCAACCTGTCGGTGGGTGCGGGTTTTCAGGACCCAGCCCCTGTGGTAACGGTCACAACGGACTCCTCCCTTCTGGGGTGGGGTGGGGTGTGACGTTGGATCTTCTTCAGGTCTTGGATCTTTGGTCGCCTCAGGACAAGTTCTTCCACATAAATAATCTGGAACTTCTAGCGATCTTCCTAGCGCTCAAGGCGTTCAGACCGATCATTGCCAACAAAGTGGCACGTATCCGCACGGACAATGTGGTGTCAATGTATTACATCAACAAGCAAGGGGGCACCAAGTCTCCCGCTTTCGTGGACCTGTCCATCCAGATTTGGGAGTGGGCGGTTCGTCATGGTGTCTGGCTAGTTGCAGTTCACATTCCGGGCAGCTGAATGTCACGGCAGACGCCCTCAGTCGGCGGACGATGGTCAGCTACGAGTGGGAATTGAAGGTGGAGATCCTCTCATGGATTTTACTGCGTTGGGGCACTCCGGAAGTGGACCTCTTCAAGAGAGCGGCAAACAAGAAACTTCCTCTGTTTGCCTCCAGAAACGGGCTGGGAGCCTCCTCTCTGGGGGATGCTCTCGAGATTCCATGGCACAACATGAGGGCCTATGCTTTCCCGCCTCTGCCTCTGATTCATCGGACGATTTGCAAGCTGAAGAACACAGTGAACTGTTCCCTTCTGCTCATAGCCCCGTGGTGGCCGGCCAGGTTTTGGTTCTCAGAACTTCAACACCTGTCGGTGTATCCACCGATCAGGCTACCGGTGTGTCCTGACCTGCTTCACCAGGATCAACAGCTGTGGCATCCCTCCCCACAATCGCTCAGCTTGGCGGCATGGTGCCTGAGTTCAAGTCATTAGAACATCTCAACCTGTCTGCAGATAACATGTGCATTATTAAGGCAGCCAGGAAACCCTCGACAAGGTCTCAGTATAGAAGCAAATGGCTTAGGTTCTGTCATTGGTGCTTAGACTAACAGCTGGACCCAAGGGTGGCTACGATTGACACTGTGCTGTCTTTCGTGTCTCACCAAGCAGAGTCGGGCAGTAACGTTCTGTCTTCCAGAACTTATCTTTCGGCGGTATCCGCTTACCCATCCACAAACCAATGCTCTTACTCTCTGTCTAATCCAGTGGTTAGGACGCACCTTTATCCCCCGGTTCGCAAACCGCACCCGGCGTGGGATCTGAATGTGCTCCTTACGGTGTTGTGCCATAAACCTTTCGAACCAATGGCCACGGTGGACCTCAAGCACCTTTCGTGGAAGGTGTCCTTTTTGGTTGCCGTTACTTCAGCAAGGCGTGTGAGTGAACTCCAAGCTTTATCGGTGGAGCATCCCTTCTTGGTTTTCCACAAGGATAAGGTGGTCCTACGGACAAATCCTGCTTTCCTGCCGAAGGTGGTCTCTGATTTCCATCTGAACCACTCAATCTCCCTACCAGTCTTCTTTCCGAACCCTGCTTCAGAAGCGGAAAGGGTTCTGCATTGTTTGGATGTGAGAAGGGCTCTTAAATTCTATCTAGACAGAACATCTGAATTTAGGAACTCTTCTCAACTGTTGGTGACCTTTGGTAATCCACAAGGTAAACAGGCCTCTAAGGCGACTATCTCCAGATGGATCGCTGCCTGTATTACGGAGTCTTACACTGTCCAAGGACTGCAGCTTCCTAAAGGTATTCATGCACACCTGGTGCGGGGCAAGGCAGCCGCAGTTGCTTTTCAAAAATGTGTCCCCTGGGAGACCATTGCAAAAGCAGCTACTTGGGCCTCCCCATCGGCTTTTTGTAAACATTATTGTCTAGACTTGAGCTCCAGATCTGATGCTCAGTTTGGCCAGGCTGTGCTGAAGAACCTTTTTCAATAGGGGTTTTTCCATCCACCCGTAGTTCCTGTAAGGAGTGCTTGGGAATCTCCCATAAGTATGGAGGAAAGGGGACGGGACGTAGGAGTATAACCAGGTTACTCACCGTAGTGACCACCTTACTCCTAGTCCATAGTCCCCTTTCCTCCATACGCCCGCCGTCCCCTCTAATAAGGTTCCTCTATTATTGCTTAAAGGTCTGTGACCTGGCGATAGAAAAGGACTGATGGGCGATGCGTGTGGCGGAGCTAAGATGGGCAGGGTTACGGCCGTGTGCCGTACCCCGCGTAGAAAGAGAGGAAGGTCTAAAATGTTTGCAAACATTTTTTGGATGCTTTTACAAAGTGCTCCGGTCCCGTCGCACAGGACGAAGGAATATCCCTAAGTATGGAGGAAAGGGGACTATGGACTAGGAGTAAGGTGGTCACTACGGTGAGTAACCTGGTTATTATTCTGCATTGCTCAGACAAGGATACTTCGGGGAGAAGGTGCGCAAATAGACTAGAATAAGCCGGTGTTGGCTGGTACCTGATAACGTTACCATGGACAGTGTCAAAACTGAGTGTGAGTTCTAGAGTTGTTTTCATGCATTTTTGAAAGCGGGAAGAGTTCTCCTGCTTGAAGGTCACCATGGTTCACTCCTGCCGGGGGCCCATGAGATCTGCCAACGGGTAGAAACTTCGATAGCCAGGAGGGTCTAGAGAACAACACTCCGCGATTGCTGAGGGCTTAAAACGAGGGGCGCTGAGGCGGCCAGGTAGAAAGATTCACTTGGAGGATGGACACATCGCTCCAGGCCCGTTGATGCCGAGATCTCTCTCATTGACTGTTTGGGGGCTTTTCATTGACTTCTGGCGAGATGAGGATGTTTCTTGCTGCTTTGTAAACAGTGACTTATTTTATTCTTTGCATGTATCGCATTTATTTATCCATTTAGTATTTTTGTTGCATTTATCCATTCATTTATTGTTTTGTCGATGGTATGAATAAAGAGGCTTTAAAGAGCCATTTAGCAGTGCAGTTGGGTGTCTGTGCGTATAATTGCTCTCCAGCATCCAAGGTTTTCATTCAGTTCACTGGGGGAGAAAACAGCTCAAGGTTCTGTGTAACATATCCAGGCACCCTGTGAAAGCAAAGCATTTTGGCGCTGTGAGCAGGGTATCTTGTGATGAAAAGTTCCCGGTACCAAAGAACTTGTGCTTGAACGCTGGTGGGCAATCTGTGTGTTGGAAGTGATATTTTTGTTGTTGCAGTGGGAGACATGCTGTTTTAATAAGTGTTTTGTGTGTGTACCTTGCGTGACTGCATTTAGGTTGCAGTGAATAAGTTATTGTAAATAGATTATTGTAAATTATTGCAAATATGAATACATTGTTTAAGAAAAAAAGAGAAGGAGTCATCTGCTGGCGGACACTGCGTTAGTACTATGATTCCATGTTGTGCAAAGGGTCCATATGATAAATTAGCCCAAGGATAGGCCTGTGGTGCAGGATTGAGTGAACCGTGGGATAAGAGCCTAGGTGATGCAGAACATGCAGATGTCATGTTTGGTTTACAGCAAGTTTTAGTGGAAAAGGGAAAAGAATTAGCTGCGCTGGGAAGGAGGGGATGGATTCTTTTGCATGCATATAGAAAAATGCACCAGAGGAATGTTGAGTTGAATGAAAATATTTTATGATTGGGAAAAGAGTTGGCTGCTGAAAAACACATTGCGCTCATGCAGCAGTTACAGATGAAACTTTGGCATGATAAGGCAGACAGATATCAAGCGGTGGCTGAGCGGGAAGCCCTAACGGTCGCCTGATATAAGTACAAAAAACAGAGATGTAAAATAAATAAGAGGAAAGTGGCAGCTGTGATTGCCACAGCAGGGGTGTATTGGGATCCAGATCGATGGGACAGTGATATTTGGAACACTAAAGACTCAGAGTTTAATTCAGAGGTGGACACAGAATCTGAATCAAAACATGACAAAAAGACAGGAAATGCTAAGCCGGTAATGAGGTGTAGGGCTGGCCCCATCCCTATAACCTGGGATAGGGAGTTGTGGATTTGGCTGCACTAGAGGATTACACACAATAGGAGGTTGGTCAGATCTTAACTCGGTTAAGGCAGAACAAAGGGGAGCCTTTGCTCACCTGGATGGTGGGAATGTTTGATGGGGGTGCTGCAGGCTTGTTGGTGGACCCCACAGATTCACTGCGCTTTCTGCTTTTGTCAAATGACACCAATATACAAGAAGTATTGCGATCAGGGCCTCCTTGAGGTGACGGTGGCCAAGCTGCGCAGGGGTCATTGTTGGACCTACCGGCCCTAGGATGTAACCGTAAATATCCCATTAATACTGATTGGCCTAGTGAGGAAAAGAAGTGGTGTACATTAAAGGAGACAGTTAAAAAGATCAGAGTCTGCCATAAAAGAGGCAATTCATATAGAAGATCTGGCACATATGGAGGTGGTGCCACTGTCTGTCTCCACCAGAAATATGGTTATAAGAACGGCCCTACCCTCATATAAAAGTGTCATTATGACTTTGTTTGTAGGGGTGACTGGGAAACCAACTGATGAGGTGGTTGAAGCAATTCGGCAACAGTCAGATCTGGGTGAATGGGACAAAAGTTTGGATAAAAAGAGAGAGAGAGAGAGAGAGAGAGAGAGAGAGAGGGGCATAGTGAGAGAAGAACGGAGAGCTGGATACAAGATAGAAAAGACTCCTGGGCGTCAAGAAAGGACACGTTTTGGCATTGTTGAAAGATGGTGTACCACGGGAGGAGATTGACGGTATTGAAACCAGGCAAATGTATAGGTTATACAAGAAGGGGGGGACTGGCTGGGAAAGAGCGCTGTAAACAAGTTAAGAGGTAGGTGGTGACAAAGCCGAAAAGCGACTCTACAACTTACGCTCCTCCTGAGGAGGAGCTGGAAGAAGGGTCCCTTCCCGGTACCAGACAACTTATGCCAATTTGATAAAAACAGTGAATGCAATGTTAGCGTCTGAGTACACTCGCTCTAAATTTGACTAGGCTTATGGCCTAGCCCCTGCAGCTTCAGCTCTTATAAAAGTTGACAGATGACCTCATGTCAAGGTTAAGATTTTTTGGCAGCATGGAAACACACAAGAGATCTGAGCTTTGATAGACACCAGGCAGAGGCCTTGTTGATTCATGGAAATCCTTCCAGGTTTAAAGGTCGACACCGTACCATTACTGGATTGGAAAGTACGGAAACACCAGCCGTACAGACTGGAGTGGAAATGAAGATTGGTAATTTTCCAAAGCAGAAATATCAAGTGTTGATTGTCCCAATCCCTGAGTATATAATTGGTTTTGACATTTTGAAAGGGTTGACTCTAGGACTGGGAGGTAAAACTTATCAGTTTGGAGTATACGCATTAACATGTACACCAGTTATTGTAGGCAAATTGAAAATCCCTCTGGTGCGCATGCCTTTGGCCAGGAAGCGTGTGTCTATGAAGCAATACCGCATTCCCAGGGGTCATAAGGAAATTTCAGACTCCATTAAGGAATATGTAGACGCAGGAGTGTTACATCCAAATACTACTGCTTGGAATAACCTGGTGTGGCCTGTGAAAAAGGGGGATGGGAGTTGGAGAATGAATGCGGATTACAGAGAAATGAACACATAGGGCCTCATTTCCAGCTGTACCCGTGCCAGTAAAACCGAAAGGTAGCCACCAGACCTGTAATGAATTACTGGCACCTGACTTCCCAGTGCCACCGGGCTATTCCAAGTCCGGTGGCCGGGAACTCAGGCACCGGTAACTTTGTTAGTCCCCATTCACATGGAGTCCCATAGGATGATGTGGCTCTTTGATACACATTAGTGGACTTATCCCTGCTGTGCGGGTAGGTTTCATCACTCTCTGGACTGCTGACTCTCCACCTCTTTAGTAATGGTCCCATGCCCAGAATAGAAAACCTTCTCTATTTACATGGGACTTGGCTTATTTCATCAAAATCTTGCACAGGTAGGTATAACGCCATGTAACTTGCGCACCAGTACGGCCTCCACCTCTACTCCACGCTGGTGATCCAGCACAGGGGGAAATGCCCAGCCCGCCGCTGCGGATCCCACACGCCATTACCTTTATTATAACTTTTTAACATAACTGGTTGCCTTGTTTCTGTTCATGAGTTTGTTCATTCCTTTGTATGCCCACCTACTGCGAGCCCGCTTTGGGCCGAGGCTGCCCCTCCAGCATAACATCCTGTAAGTGGCACTGTCTGTGTGCATGTGGACGTTTAGTGCTGCTCCGAGAAAAGGTTAAGTGCAGCCGTCGCATTCTGAAAGGCTTCGGACAGCGTGCACACTTCCGATTGATTTCCAGGAGCACACCCTTTCTTAGCTTACCTGTAAGCCTACCATTGGCTATCCGGAACTGCACCCACCTTCAGGGGAGCGTAGCGTCTCCGTTGCACGGCAACACCAAGCTTATCAATGGCTTTGCATAACAACGTTTGCGCCACGTCCCGTTTTTACGGCCGCGCCTGAGTTTACGGCTGTTTATTTAAATCTTCTTCATTTCGCATGGGTTTTCTCTCCCCTTCGGGACTTAGAGCCGAAGCTTCTAGTGCCTCAATCAACATACCTCCATTACTTACAACGGCGATAGAGATATTTCCACATGCGCCGACACTTGCGATCGCCTATAGGGACTTGCACGCCATTAAGTAGGTAAGTGTTACATGTTCCCTTCTCTGCTCTGCGATACTGCGCAGCACACGCATACAGCATTTTGTGAATGCATCTTTTCTGATACAGACCTCTCTCTGTCTAATTCCCCATCAAGGTATACAGCCTTCACGGCAAAGTTTGCGTACTGCACGCTCTTGACTGGCTCCCTGTCCCTGCCACTTTTGCCAAATTGAACCAAGCGTTTTTCCAACACGCCGCAGAACTAATGTGAGTAAGATCCATTTGGTCCTAATTTACTCAGCATTTCTTCTCCGAAATGTAGGGCCATCTATCTGAGGTGTTCTGGCTTTACCCTTCTGTCCCCCATTTAGAACAGCTCCGGTTTAACTTGATTAACTGCGCATACTGAGTTGTATGCCATCTACCAGCAAAACATTCTGTGGAATTTCGTGTTATTAGCCGCCATTCAGTTTTGAACACTGCACCATTGAGATTTATGTGTTTTATTGCCTCCGAAAATACATACAGCCCTAATTTTTTGATTTATTTACATATACATTCAACAGGGTCTACCAGCTACGCCCTGATGAAGGCGGTCCCAACACCCACGCACCGCCAAAACGTGACATGAGTTGGGGATAGTCCAGAATTCCATCCATCTGACTAGCTTCTCAATCATTGGACACTATTTCGCCTTTGTCCCCCCAGTCACGTAGGCAAACCCCTGTTTTTTTAGTGTTCACCTTCAAGGTTGTTAACATTTGTTTCCACTATAACGAAGGAAGGATGTGTATTGGCAAAAGACAACTAGAGCATTTCAATTTCAGCTCTTGAAAATCTATCCACAAGATGAATAAGTGTATATATGTGACTGAGTATTGCCATTGCATTCTTCTGTCCCTGACTAGGCAGTACCCTTTGACTTACCTGCTTAGTCATATCCATTTCTGTTCCCTCTGGAGGAACTTAGGACACTACCTCTTAAGTAAGGCTACCAGTTGAATAAATAATATGCACTTTGTCTCTGATTCGTTCATGATTTACCAGATTTTTCCTTTTTTTAAAAAAAATGCTTTACTTTAAATACTTGCATCTGTTTCTTTCATTTTTTCTATTTCCTTGATTACCAGCTCTGGTCTTGCACACTATTATCACTGGGTCCTCTTCACCAACTGCAACCTACTTTCACATTGCTTTTGTTTCTTTCAAGAATACAAAATACTCGTATATTATAGTGATGCTCACTGTATACAAGGTATTTGTATTGTATTGGAGTTTTTCACTTCTGTTTTTCACTAACAAGCAACAATTGTGCCATTGTTTTATATTGAAAAAGCAACAATTGTGTCATTGTTTTATGTTAGTAAACCAACTTCAGTTTCTATGAATACATTTGAGTGGTCTGTATGATTTTTTGGATGCAATTATTACTTTTTTGATTGATTCATTTCCTCATTACCTGTTGATACGAGAAGGTTTTAAATTAATAACCAAACCGATATCAACATCTGGCAGCAGTATTTTTCTTGATGCTCCATGGGAATGGGGAGACGGGAGCACCAGCACCATTAACAACGGTGTAAGTGCTTCCGTGAGAACTGTGCAGGCGGGTGCCGTTGTACTGTGCCATTCCGGGAACAACGGTGCCGGTAGGTTTACCGGCACTGTTGTTTCCAGACCGGCACAGATGTAATGAGGCCCATACACTCCCCCTTTAATCCATGTAGTCCCAGATGCTGTCACCTTGTTTGAGAACATACGAAAGTTTGAGGGAACCTGGTATGCTGTGTTAGACTTAGCGAATGCATTTTTCTCTGTGCCAATTGCTGAGAAGTACCAGGAACAGTTTTCATTTTCTTGGAATGGGCGGCAGTATACCTTCACAAGGTTGCCTATGGGGTTCTTGCACAGCCCAACATATTGTCACCGGCTGGCTGCAGATCATTTGGACAAAATACAGTGTAAACCTGATATACAAATCTCACATTACATTGATGATATTTTGATTCAGGGTGAAGACGAACAAAGTGTGCAAGATCAATTGGAAGTAATCATTGACGGGCTGAAGAAGGAAGGGTTTGAGATTAACTCTAACAAAATTCAAGGGCCAGCTGTGACTGTGGTGTTTCTGGGAATCCACTGGCATAATCGGCATCGAGGGATGGTGCCAAAAGCTCAGCAAAAGATACTTGAGTTTACCACTACGGTGAACAAAAAACAAGCTCAGTCGTTCATAGGGCTGTTTGGGTTTTGGAGACAGTATATACCACATTTAGGGCAAATATTGGCTCCACCCTACAAAGTGATGTGAAAGAAGTATGAGTTTGAGTGGGGAGAGGAACAGCAAAGAGCGTTTGATTTGGCTAAAGACACTGTGCAGCGTGTGCTTGATTTGTGGCCTTTGAAGTCAGGAGAAGTTGAATTAAATGTGCCTGTACAAGAAAATTCCACCAACTGGAGCCTGTGTGTGGCAAAAGCAAGACAGAAGGTGGGTTCTCTTGGGATTTTGGAGTCGCATATTACCTAAGGCTGGTGATAGATATATTCAATTTGAGAAAGCAATTGCTAGCATGTTATTGGGCCGGTGCTGATACTGAACAAATGACAGTGCGTCGTGATGTACTGATCAGGCCAAAATCCTGATCATGCAATGGGTTTTAAGTTCTCCTAAAACACACAGGATAGGACATGCCAAAGAAGCTTAATGAAGTGGAAATGGTATATCCAAGATAGAGCAAAATCAGGGAAGGGTGGGATTGCAAAAGTACATGATCAGGTGGCTAGTGTATCACCTGTAGACTATATACCGCAGGAAGTGACAGAAATACATGAGTCTCCAGTAAGATGGGGAGTACCTTATAGGGATATGACAGTGGAACAGACAGAACATGCCTGGGTCACTGACGGCTCTGCTCGCTAAATAGGAACTGAGCGTTACTAGAAAGCTGTGCCATATAATCCTAAAACAAAAAAGATCCTAACAACATCAGTTAAAGGGAAGAGCAGCCAATTTGCAGAACTTATTGCAGTGTATCAAGCTTTGAAACAGGAAATACCTGGTCAATGTCACCTGTACACAGATTCATGGTCAAAGGCTAATGGGCTAGCTACGTGGTTGCTGACATGGCAGAAGAATGGGTGGAAAATGCATTCAAAAGAATTGTGGGGAAAGGAGCTGTGGCAAGATATCTGGAAAATGCTATCACAAAGTGAGGTAACAGTGTATCAAGTAGATGCGCATTGTACTACTAACTCATTGGAACACTGGTTCAATTCTGTTGCAGACGAACACGCCAGGATTTCTTCTGTGGACACATAGGCTCAGGAGTGCGATTTGGAGGGTTTGGCAAAGTGGGCACATCAGAATGTGGACACATGGGAGAGAAGGCTACTTGCAGGTGGGCACAAACTCAAGGGATTAGTATCCCTTTAAAAGTAGTGAAAACGATAATTTTACAATGTCCGGTGTGTCAACATCCCCAACATTGTTCGTGGCCCGTTACGAAGAGGTAAATTGCTGGGTCAAATCTGGCAGATTGATTATTTCGTGCCTCTCCCAATCAGTAAAGGTTGTCAGTATGCATGTACGATTGCGGACAGATATTCTGAATATTTGATGGTGCTGCGATGCAAGAGAGCCACACAAATGAACACAATTAAACTGTTAGATCAAATAACGTTGTATTACGGTGTGCCCTTGCAAATTCAAAGCGATAACGCTCATACTTCAAAGGTAGGTTAATTCAGGAATACTGTCAAGAAAAGAACATTGAGTAGCTTTATCATATACTGTATCACCCCCAAGCGCATTAATCGTTTGTTGAAAGAACAATTGCGCAAATCGGGCAATGGCAGCCTGGTAGGCTGGCGTGATTGTGTTTTTGATGCTGTGCACATTTTGAATAATAGAACCATTTTACCAGCTGTTAAACTATAACTCATGAATATGACAGCGCTTGGCCTTTACATCAAGAAAAATGTCCATTCCTTTCTCCACCAAAGCATCTCTACACTGTATTAAACAGGTGTGGGGATGTGCATTGTTAAAACCAAAGCGGACGTCTCACCCCCCCACAGTACATGCAATCAGACAGTATACGAACATGGGTAACATTTTTAAAAGAAATGTCAGTTAATCCCAATGTCTCTTGAATATCTGCCACCAATTTCTGTTTGTTGGAATGTTTGTTTCCGTGATTGCGGCCTTTAAAGGTCACAATTAGTTTCTGCTTCCTCCAATCCCAAATTGGGTCGGACCCTCATTTAGTGTCTGAATTGCGCTGTTGCTTCAGAATAAACAATAATTCTTCCAAAAGAAAATGAGTAATTTGTTCGCTCTACCTTCTGGGAGCCATTTTGGGCCTTTGCTGAAGTAGTTTCACTCAACATTATTGGGTTCCCAAAATTTACAAAATGTAGATGATTAACTTTCTACCCTTGGCCTGAGAGTAGGGCCCATGTTCCCACCCAGGACCATGACTCCATCAGAATTTTACCCTTTCCTTCTTCTCGATTTGAGCCAGTAACACAATTTGTGGTAGGTTTTTTAGGTTCAGGAATCCTTACCTTGGTGATCCTGGGGGAGGGAACCTCCTTTTGTCTTTCTTGGGATTTATCGTGGCCGGGTCCTGCCCGGTCGGATGGTCGCCAATTCTCACTCACCCCAACACTTCTGGCCACAGTTGATTCCTTTGGCGGTATTGCCAAGCCCAATGCTAAATTTGCAATATTACCACAACCTTTATCTATCTGCAGATTTCTCTGCATCCATTCCGCTAACAGATGCAGTGACGTAAGCAAACACTGCCTATCCACAAGTACTTCTTTTCTCTGAGTCGATATCTGCTTCAGCTCTCCCATGGCGGATTCCATCCTCTGTACATGTTGCCACGATTTGTCCTGCATGGCTTTCTCGAAGTTGAATAGGTTGTTATGGGAGGACTGCTGGGATTGCTCTAAACTCGAGACCTCCATCACCACCTCCTCTTGATCTAATAACGTCATCTGGCGAGCATCACCCTGCTCCTTGTAAGAGCCCTACGTATAGCTTAATTCCTGCGTGGCCTTATTTTTTTAGCAAATGTGATGCATGCATGGGCTGCTGGTATATGCCAGACTGCTCATGTCAGTTCTTGCGTCTCTTACATTACTTCAGGGGTCTAAAATAATATTTTTAAAGAGGGGGAGACTGGGATAACTCTTGGCCCCAAACACTGGGGGTCCAGGTACTCATTGTTCGACATCACCGGCCTCCGCTATTCTCCTGGGATTCAGCTCAGCCAACTTCTCTGTAGCTTCCCTTGGCTCCCATGGCTATTTTCTTCATAGAGCCTATCAACCGGGATCTTGAGGGCCCTTACAATTGACCTGTCCAATGAATGCGGAACCTCTAAGGGCTGCAGACGATTCTGCAGTGGTTGTAACTGAGATATGAGAGTTCATTTGTGTGAATCGTGTAAATGGTGTGCCAATTCCGGGGCTGGCTCTATTCCAGTTAGAGATGTTATTTCACCCCCAGTGGGGGCCCAGATCTCCTTGCCAACCCCACCCATTGGACTCTCTCGCATCCCCCACCAGCAATCCTATTGGTGATTGATCACTGTGAAGAGAGGCCAAGAGCTCAAAGTTGGAGGTTCCAGCCACTTGCATCTCAGCACCTATCATAAGCATTTTTTTCAAAAAACAATTACGCAACTAAAAAAAAAAAACACAATTCCCGTAGCAGCGTCTTGATGCCCGCGGGATCTGTGAGCCCTTTAAAAATGCAAATAAATAAATAAATAGGCCCTGGGTGCCAGGAATCTGCATTTCTACTTGCATTTCTACTTGCTAGGTGCTTCCCAGATCCAGTGTGCCCCCTTGATCGGCCACCTCTGGTTTCTGACTACACAGAGCCCACCTAATTGAGCGCTCTAGCGGATCCCGCAGGCAATTCACTTGGGAGCAGGGCTGTTTTATGCACCCACAACCTCCTGACACAGTTGTAGTTGCTTTTGCTTTTCTTTTCGACTTAAGCTTTAACTTGGTCATTGTACTTGCTCCGCTGGACCCCAGGCATAACACAAGGAATCCACTTATGGTTCAGTTATGGTTCACTCTAAACCATAACTAAATCCTCCTCTCCCTGCCTATTCAGCACCTATTCGGCACCACATCGCAACTAACTGCAGCTAACTGCAACATGCTATAAAGAGCTATGACGCTAAAGATCTGAGGAGCTGTGGAAGGTGGCGGGTGGAATACCAGCAGGGTGTGGCTGCACTCACTGCCACTGGGCCACCACTCCACTAATCAATACCCCTGTTTAACTTTGCCCCAGCTTATCCTGCTCCCTAACAGTTCTGCTTAAGCCTGAAGAAACCCCCAGAGTGAAAGCCAGCACGAGTGTATGATATACTCCAGTGAATAATCCAACTGGGTAAAAAAAAAAAATGAAAACTAGGTAGTCAATGTTTAGCGATGTTCAGTGGTCAGCATGAGAGGAGATATGAGGAGATGTGAGTAGAGGGCATAGGGGGGTACTCTGAACTGACCTGCAGCTGCTTTCAGCTTTCAGTCTACAGCTGTCAATGTTCTGAGTTTCCGCCCTCCTCAGCAGCCACGAACAACAAGCGATTTCTCCGCTCGGCCCTAGCTGCTGCTGCCATCTCTCTCACGCTGGAAACACGAGACTCACATAGGACACTGGCCAAGACAAGTGAGGTGCAGGAGAAAAGACACGCAGCCACTCGCTTTCTCTGCCAGCTCCAATTCGCTCCAGCTACGGCTTCACAACTCCTTTTGCCTTGCCTCCTCTCAACTCAGAGGAAAGGACCACACAGCGTGATCATGCCATCAAGCCACACTGCTAGCGAGTACCAGCATAGAGTCTCACAGTCGCAGCGATTTCTGCCAGTCAGTCGTTGGGCAGAAATGCCCTGCAAAGGCAAGTGTCCAAGCCTGCTCTGACAGACTGGGACGGCGAAACCTGAGACTTTTTGAAGTCCAAATGGTAGGACTCTGAACTGGTAGTGATGTTGGGCAACCACTATCCTTAGGTACTTCCTGTGTTTTTCCGATGATACCAACCAGGCCTGGTGATCAAGGGCTTGCAGGAACTGGGCTAGTGTAACCATCTTGAATTTGTCCTTGCACAGGAACAAATTCAACAGCCTCAGATCTAGAATGGAACGCAAGCCCCTGTCCTTCTTCAGCAACAGAAAATAGGAGGAGTACCAACCTTTGCCGCGTTCCAAGTGCAGTACCAGTTCTATTGCACTCTTCGAGAGAAGCTGATGGACTTCCTCCAAGAGGAGGGGATCCGGAGGAAAGGTGCTGGTGTATGGGCTGTGGTCCCGAGGAAAGTGCACGAAGGCAAGACAGTAACCCTGTTGAACTACCTGTAAGGCCCAAGCATTGGATGTGGTCTTGACCCATTCCCTGCTGAACAGTGAAAGTCTCCCCCGCACAGTGGAGCCGTGACAGAAAACGTCACAGAGGTTTGGCCCGTTGAGGCGCTGAGAGTACGGTGGTCCAGCCACTCCTCTTCTGGGGGCATCTCTACCTCTAGGTTTTGGGAAACACCTGCCCTGCAGTCATTCAGGTGTAGTTTGGCCTCGACCGTGTGAGGCGTTGTAATGCTTGTGCGAAATGCGAGCTAAAACAACATGGCATTGGTGCGCTGTCATTTCCTCACTCATCTCCCATCACCGTAATAAAAGCCTGCGTCCCTGCGGGCCTCGTAAAATAAACAAGCATTTCAATAGCGAAAGCAGAGCAAGGTCACATAACTACATAAATATTGTTGCCTAGTGGACTTGCTGTGCAGAATAGTTATTGTATTGTCCACTGAAGGACGAATACGGGGAGGGAGTCGGAGCGTCCTGCAGGTGCATGATAAGGAGTTCTGGGAATTAATGCGAGGTTTTTCCACGTCTGGCTGTTTTTCTTTACTCTATGCCCCTTCGACTTGTGATCTGCTCTTCGGCCGAGGGTAGAGGCAACTGAGAGGGGTGGGGACATGCCCCCATAAAAAAGAATGTGGTCCCTCGGGTGATGAAGTCTCGCTGAGAGGGAAGACCCTGTTAGCACAAGTGATCTCTTCGCCTACCTGCTCTGGGACTAAACAGTGTCATAGTGGCCAAGATGAAGATGTCTTCTACATCCTTGCTAATGGTGAAGCCGTTTATATCTATATTTCTATATATCTAATTGTATGTTTGTTGATGTATGCTAAGTTCATATATAAACATATATATTGTGTGAATAAAGGGCCTATAACGAGCCATCTTCAGTTGTACCATAACTATTAGTCTAAGCGTGATTTCTTGCCTGTCTGAGTCCAATAAATTGTTCTGCCAGGGTACAGGGAAACGTAAGTGTAAGTGTTCTCCTCACCTGGCCAAGCAAAAGCAAAACTGGCATAGAAGCCTGAGGGACGAAAACCCGGCCTCTAGCTGAAATTGCAGAGGGGTGCTGCATGGATAGGCCAAACGACTTTGCTGTGGCTTTTGATGCCTTACATTTCTGGAGGGCGTCATCAGCTCTCACCCCAAACAGGATTTGGCCATCAAAGGTCATGTGCATAAGTTTAGCTTGGGCATCATGCGCGAAGCCAGACATTCTCATCCAGGAGTGCCACCTGAGCACCACACTTGTTTTTTTTTTTAAACTTTATTTTTGAAATTTTCAAACCATCAAAGAACAGGTGCACCCTTCTGGTGCACTGACGAAACAGCAGTCAGAGGTAGGAAAGGGATAAGACCAGTTGGAGAGAGGGTAAGGAAAAGAGGGAAAAGAGCAGAAAATGGTTTAACATCTCCCGTTTACAGGTTCAACTACATTGCCACGCATCCCCGCCCCATCGCCCACATCTCCAGACATTAGAATGTTCCTTGATCAATGCCCAGAAACATAGCGTTCTGAATGCCTAGTGACTTTTTGCCTCAGTTACCTCCATCGAGTTCAAGTGTCTTCAGTGTCAGACGGAACTGTACATTTTAACAAATATGCGATGTATGGCCCCCAGATCTCAGGAGGGCGTGCATGTAATGGAAGAGTTTTTATAAATTCACTCTCTACATCTTGACAGTACGTTATATCTCTTTTCCAATCTTCGAAACTGGGCAGGGGTCCGTGGCTCCAAGCCATGGCTATTCGTCTACGAGCTAGTATCAGCAGGAGGGCTGTCAGCCTACGAGATGCAGGTTGCAGGTATTTGGTGAGACGTAGCAGGGGTGCCAGTGGAAGTGGGGCTACCTGTTCACCTATTATGTCAGCAATCATTCGTAGCACTGAAACCCAAAATCGTTGCACACCTGGGCAGACCCAGGCTAGGTGGAAAAAATCAGCATGCCTCGCTGTACAACGTTCACATCGAGCCGACGCCTCCGGGTGATGCTGGTGCTTCTTGACGGGGGTATAGTACTTTGATGTATAAAGTTGAAGTGTATTAGTTTATAACGTGTGTTCACTGCAACCTTTTGGGTTTGCCGTAATATGTACGACCAGTCCTCGATGCTTATAGACTCCTGAAGGGCGGATTCCCATTTTTGCTGTGTTTTAGCGTTAGGTGACATTGTATCTGTCACCAGGGATTTATAAAGCAGTGAGACAAACCTCCCCTCTCCCTCCGCCTGAATGATGTTGTGCAGTAGGTCCTAAGTAGGCGGTTGTTGAGGGAACGAATGGAACAATTTTTGCAGGGTATGGTGTAGTCTAAAATATAGGAAAGTGTCTAGGGAAGTGTTCCCACCTCTGTCTTTGGCCATTTGCGGGGTAAGGAAGGTGCCCTCCGGAAAAACGTTGCCAAAGGTGTGAATATTGATCTTATCTGCCCATATTAAGAATACTTTTTCATTCGTGAGCGGAATGCCTGGGATCCTGACCGGCAGCAGGGGAGAATATCTTATGCTCGCACTGTACTTAGCAGCCATTTTTTTCCAGATTGTATATGTGGCCAAGACCGTGTTTAATGTATTATATGGAACTTGGATTTGGCTAACGATAACGGCGCTGAGCAAGTCAGGTGAGGCTAAAGCGCGTTCCACCTGCACATGCGGGCGGATAAAGTGGCACATGTACCAGTAGCTCAGAAAGTGTGCCTGAACCGCCCAGTAGTATTTTTCTATGTCTGGGAGCGCCAGGCCGCCCTTTGATGTTAGAAATACCTGGGTGTCATATGCCACACGCGCGGGTTTCCCTGCCCACTGTAGTTCCAGGACTGCGGATTTCACTTTCAGTAGAAAGGATTTGGGGAGAAGCAGGGGAATATTTGTGAACAAATATAATAGCTAAGGCAAGATGACCATCTTTGTTAGTGAGGCCTTGCCCCAGATTGTTAACAGGAGGGTTTTCCACCTATGTACTCGGTCTTGAATAGAGTTGAGTGTGGACATATAGTTATCTTTATATATCTCGTGGTAATTTCGTGAGATATATATACCTAAATATCGTACCCTTGTGTTTTCCCATTTAAAGCCGTAATCATCAACGAATTCTACAGTGTTGGGGGTCAGGAGGAATATCACCGACTTGGAGTGGTTGATTTTTAGACCCGACATATGCCCAAATCGTATGACTTCTCTCATTACCGGGTTAAGGTTCTCCCGAGGGTCGCTAACAAACAATGCGACATCATCAGCATAGAGGGAGACTATTAATTTGATGGGGACCTAGCTTAAGGCCTCTATGTATTTGAAATTCAAATACATAGAGGCCTTAATAAGAGGCCTCCATAATAAGAGCGAAAATCAGGGTGGAAAGTGGGCATCCCTGTCTCGTGCCACGTTCTAACGTTAAGGGCGAGGACCTGGTGTTTCCCATTATGACATATGACCGAGGGTCGTTATACAGCAGGGAGACCAGTTTAATAAAGAAGTTGCCGAAGCCCATCTGTCTCAGTCAAATGCCTTCTCGGCATCCAAAACTACTGCAATTGCCTGCTGTGTTGGATCTAGGGCCTCGATGACGCCAAACAGGCGTCTGATACCATAGGTGGTGCTGCGGCCTGGAATATATCTGGCTTGGTCCCCAATCACTAGAGCTGGCATCAGGGGGAGGAGTCTGGAGGCTAGGATTTTTGCAAGAATTTTATTGTCCAGGTTGATCAGCGAGATTCTATAAGATGCGCACTCATCAACGGGTTTGCCCTCTTTGTGTAGCACCATTATATTAGCCTCCCGGAGTGTTGGGGGGGCTACCCTTCTCAATTGATTCCTCGTATACGCGAAGCAAAATGGGGGCTAGGATAGCCGCGTGGGCCTTGCAGAACTCTCCGGTGAGTCTGTCGGGTCCTGGTGCTTTAGAGTTCGGAAGGGATTTGATTGCATCTAGGATCTCTTCTACCGTTATCGGAGCATTCAGTGGTTCTCGCAGGGCTGCCTCTACCCAATACAGCCTAGTGTCATTGAGGTACTCCTTCAGGGAGCTAGGGTCTAGCCTGCCTCTGGAACTGTACAGGTTCTGATAAAAATCTCAGAATGCCGTGGCGATGTCCTTTTCTGAGTATACCAGCTGACCAAGTGTGTCCTTGATGCATTCCACACGGGTCGGGGCCCTTGTCTATTGATAATAGGCTAGCGAGCAGTGCACCCGGTTTCTGCCCCTCACCGTATTGCCGAACCAGATGTTTGCGACTTAGGAATTTTAGTTCCCTTCCAGCTGTTACTCTGAATTTCTGAAGTTCCTCCTTCAGCTCTGCCTGTATTTGGGAGTTCGATGTTGAAACAGCTCTAAGTTCCAGCGCCTTTAAGCGACGTTCACTGTCAGACAGCTCTCTGCGGATCTGTTTCAATATGCCATTTTCCTTGGCGAGGCATACGCCTCGAACAAAGCATTTTAGTGCTTCCCAGATGGTACAGGTGGAGTCTACAGTACCTTGGTTTATCTTGATGAAGGACTTTATTTCTTGGTGAAGTTCATCTGCGAAAACAGCATCAGTAAGTGAGCCTGGCTTGAACCTCCAGTGTAGGCCTGGGACTGTTGCTCCTGCGAGAGAGACATCAAGTGTGACCATTGAGTGGTCGGAGTACGTACGTGGCCAAATTTGACTCATTCCCCAGGAGAATGGGCAGTGAGAGGACGCCATGATGTAATTAATTCGGGAACTGGTATTATGAACTGGTGAGTGAAATGTGAAGTCCCTCACATCACGACTGTAGAGCCGCTATGTGTCAGTCAGATTGAACAAACGACATATCTCATGAACTTGAATGCTTGCTTTAGACGGGTGTCTGGTTGTATTATGGGATTTGTCGAGTGCTGGGTCCATTGGTGTGTTGAGATCGGCCCCCCAGATGATGGTTTCCGTGTTGATCTTTCCGAGTTGGGACATCACCCAGTTGAAATTGTCGTGGCCATCAGTATTTGGAGCATAGGAGTTCACGATCACCACTTCCCTCCCTGCGATTATTCCCCTCACCAACAGAGCCCTGCCTTCAGTGTCCTTCTGGGACTCAATGAGACTGAAGCTTGACCTCCTGTCAATCAATATGGCGACTCCTCTGGCGAAGGATGAGTATGACGAAAAATACCTGTGGCAACCCCATGATTTGGCCCATTGAGATTCTGTTGCTGGTAGGAGATGCGATTCCTGAAGTATGGCGATATTGACGTTATGCCGGCGCAGATATTGGAAGATTCTCCTGTTCTTTGCTGGCTGGTTGCCGCCTCGTATATTCCAGGTGGCTATTCTAAGCGTTGGTGTTGCCATTCAGGGGGTCGCGCAAGTTCTCTACTCGATAGGCTATAAAGGTGAGGCAGACAACCGGGGGCACTGAAGCAAGTCAAGAATTTAAGATTTGGGTCATCAAGGATGCACGGTTCAGTGGGCAATGCGTAAATGTCGAACCAGAGTCCCTCCCTCGTGTGGGCAACCCCCAACTGGCCCACGGTGTTCCCTCCCTTGGTAACTTTACTATAAACATTGCTGTGCTAGGGGCGTTAGTAGCCCACCAAGAGGGTGCCGGGCTTCCGTTAACATCAGGAGTTCATTCCTGTGGTGTCCATCGTGTTTGAGAAGAGGAGCGCATTAGCGACGATCCTCTATTACTGAAGTTCTGTGTTTACGGAGGGTCTCTTCTTACACGGTCTTCACGCCGCGGTCTCGGGTTGTTTCCGCTGGGCCTACAGCCGACCCGATCCAGAAAGTCGCTGGCCTCCTCGGGGGAGTTGAAAAATTGTGCTTTCCCTTCATGCTGAATGCGAAGTTTCGCTGGGTATAACATGGAGTACAGGATTTGATTATCATGTAGGCGCCGTTTAACAGATGTATAGGATCTTCTTTGTAATTGTACTGCTTGGGAGAAATCAGGGAAAAATTGAATGGGATCGCCGTCGTATTGCAATTTCCCTTTGGTTCTGGCTGCCCTGAGCACCGCATCCCGGTCTTTGTAGATTAGCAGCCTTGCTATTATCGGTCTCGGGTGCATGCCTGGTGCCGGCCTGGAGCTTCGGATCCTGTGGGCCCTTTCTACGACAAACAGCTGAGATAGTGTCTCTTTCCCGAAGAGCGCCAAGCACATTTGTTCCACAAAATCCTCCATTTTGCCTGGGGGTTGTTGTTCTCTTACTCCTATAATCCTAATGTTGTTCCTTCGGGAACGGCCCTCCAAATCTTCATTCTTAGCATTCACTACCTTCATCTGGGCTTCAAATGTGGAGACCCGAGAGGTCAATGCTGTCGTTCCATCATCCAAGTCAGATACGCGTTGTTCTACGTTGTCGAGCCTGTCTGCATGCTTATCAAGTCTATGTTGGAGCTGGTCTACCTTTGTCTAACCCGGTGTCTAACTTGCACCCTAAGCCACTGATGCCGGCTTTCAGATCCATCAGGATCTCCCTGATATCTTGATGTGGTGTCTGTTCCTCCGGCAGTAACGTGTCTTGTGTTGGTGAAACAGGCCTACTGCTGGTTGTGGGTTTATGCTGGGAGTTAGAATAGAAGTGTAGTTTCTTCTGGGTTTTGTCTATTTTCCCCATGATGGCTTGGGGAGATGTTTGTGGTTGAGGCGGGGGCTTATTTAGCAGAGTGGTACAGGTGTCGGATCGGGCCTGGTTAGTGAAAGTGCCACAAGACTTTAGAGACGGGCGTGTGCAGTCTCAGTTTGGCAAACGTTACCGGGTAGGCTGAATGCGGCAACAGACTCCCTCGTTGGATCTGGATTGAGCGATGTACTCCAGTACACTTTTATTGGAATACCCACGATTACAGCGGGCACTGTAGGCAGTGATTTTCACCTTCCCCACATTCTTTGTAAAGGGCCCATGGCTAGGCCCAGCACCTTCCCTCTCGGCACTCGGCACGTCCACTGGAGTGTCACGGATGGGGTGGGTCAAGTTGACCCTGGTGGCAGCTCCGTTGCGCTGCGTGGCACGGACTGGGAGGCCGTGTGTAAACCCAAGCGCGGGCACCCCGCCACGTCGTGGGTTGGTCCGTAGTATGGCGCTGTGACACTTGTCTTCCCAGCTCCCCGGCCGCGTAGATGGTGGAGTCGCAGCCGGGAGCCCGGCGCTCCGTCGTGACTGGAAGCTCGTGGACCGGAGGGGCTTCGCGGTGATGGGCCCGCCCCGCACGGAGACCTTGCGGTTGACCGCTCCCTCGCCTCGATGTCTCTGCGCCCGGGGTCCTGGTCTGCTGATCGAGCCCGCAAGGAGCTCGTACAAGGCGGGAGGAGTGGGGCGGCTCTGTTCAGCGGGCTCGTCGCTCCGCGTGTACACACTGGTGTCCTCTTACCTGGATTATCGCAGCAATTCGGCTCCTCAGTCCACTGCGCTGCCGGTCTTCCTCCGGGCCGCTGCAGGGACGGAGACCATTCGTTCTCTACAGTGCCGCCTCGCACACGTCGACCCGCCTTCTTGAGCGGCCCGGTGCGCTGTCCTGCCGATAGCGCGAGCGCCGGGCGTCCACCTCGCACGGTCGCGCGAACACCCAAGAGGATTCCGCTCCTGCTGTCAGGCGGCCTGCAGGCCTCGAATCCCAGAATATGTAGCATGGGCTCTGGTCGCTCAACAAAGAAGGGAGTTGGCTCAAAGTGATCCACGGGACGCCGCGGGTGCATTCAGCGGCAAACTGGAGCGGGTTAACAACCACAGGAGCAACGATTGAACAGGATTCATTAGAGCCCTGCAGAGCTCTCTTAGGAAGCGGCCATCTTGGCTGGCTCTCTAGCGCCCCTCTGAGCACCACACTTGTGGCCATGGACCTGCCCACATAGTCAGCTGTGTCCATTCCTGATTGCAGAATCTGGCTACACGCTTCCATGCCGTTTGTCACTGTAGACCAGAGGGATGCTTCCTGGCCAGCTCTCTGTCAACTGCCAATGCAGAAGCAGACTTCTCTCCATACCTCCACTATGGGTGCCTCTACTGCCACATTATAAGCCATTAGGGTTACCTTCCTGGGACCCTCGTCCAGCATGTACGTTAATTTCTAACTGAATTTCCTCCCTGGACGGAGCTGAGAGACCAAGGATATCAGCCACCTTTGTCATCAGCCTCTGAAAAGTGTCATTAGGCTTACCGGAGTATAGGCTAGAAGAGTATAGGCTAGAGAGGCTGGAGTCTAGTCCACTGGCCTCTTGGAGGTCTGAGGCCAGCCCCTGGACGTCCTCACCCTCTTCATAGAATTCTTCTGGGAAGTCCCTGGGGGTCATTACGACCTGGGCGGTAAGGGATACCGGGCACCGGTAAGAAGACCGGTGCCGGTAATCCCTTACCGCCCTATTCCAAGGTCTCTTGGCGGGGACCGTAAGGAACGTGTGGTCTGACCACATGTCCCTTACGGGTCCTGCTAAGGGACCAGGGCGGTAATAACGGGCTTGCAAGTTGCAAGCCCGTTATTAGCACCCTTCCCATTCCCATTTGAGCCCTATGGGGGCTCAAATGGGAATGGGGAATGGTTTGTGCAATGGGGACTTACCGGTCCGCCAGGGTCGGACTAGACCGGTAAGTCCCCATTGCACAACACCGGCCACGGGCATGGTATGCGAGGCAGCCATGGAGCTAATAGCTCCATGGCTACCGCCCAGGTCGTAATGACCCCCCCTCTTTTCCCTGAAGAACAAGGGTTTAAACCCAAAGAGTACCTGCCCCCCCATCGTAGATAGTCACACAGCTTTGACATGTAGGGTTTGAATGGATGCAGAGCATACTCACAAGGTTCTTGGGGGCCTGCGGCGCAGACGAACTCCAATGACGAAGGTGGGGCCGGTGCCGAGATCTTGACTCCTGAAGGCAGAGTCGAATAAGGAGAAGCTCTTCCCTCATCATGGCCAGGCCCAAGCACGTAGGTGTGTGGGAGTGGTCCACAGCGTGTTCCCTGCTGGTCACGGAAGATGCAATGGATTTCGTCAGGGTTGGGGCCAAAGCCATTGGCACCTTGGTGAAGATGCCAAACATCTTTTGCCGAAATATCTCCCATTCCACTTGGGTGGAGTATTGGGTAGGAAAAGGTACTGTAGCCGGCTCCGCAGAATCTCTGGATCAGTGGCTCTTCTTTTTGGAAGAGGAGGAAAATGCCACTGAGCGGATGCAGCAAAGAGCAGGATCTTTTGCAGTGCTTCTTCTTTTATTACTTACACAGTGGAACGCTCCTCAGAGAGTGGGTCCGAGGAGAGGTCTCTTCTGTGTAAGGAAAAGAAGTAGAAGAAACACTGCAAGAGATCCCGCTCTCTAAATGGATCCTTGCACTTGCATACAGGGAGGGGACCTCTCCTCATACTGATGCTCCGCGCGACTTCGAACGAGACAGTGTGACATCACACTTTGTTGTTTCACCAAAGGTAAAAGTTTTTGCTGCCCATCCCTGGAGGGCCTTTGGGTGCATGTACTGGCACGACCCCCAATCCTGGGTGTCGTGCTCCTCACGCAAGCACTATAAACATATCCGGTGCTGATCCGAAACCGACATCTGCCATCCGCAGCCGCACAACTTTTGAACCCTGAGTTTTCCCCATTGTTGGGCACTGCGATGACAGATTTGAAAATTCAGACTGCGTGTTCCTGAAATGAACAGAGTGTGCATTAAAAAGGGGACTGAGGTCACGTGGCACAGCACCTCTATATATACTGACCATGACGTCTTGTCCAGTGCGGGGCAGGTAGAGGCGTCGGACGGAGCCGGCACGGAGCCAGCAAACATGTGGTTGCTGGGAGCTCATTTCACTGAGACGGGTTGTTAAAGGGCTCGTCTCGCTACAATGACTTTAAAACAGTGTGACAGCCGTGGTTTAAGCCACAGCAGTCACACTTCAAATGAAAATCATGCCAGGGTCATTTTACTTTCGCACATCGCAGGGTGGTAGGACCCGAGGCGTATGTGCAGCGGCATACGCGCTGCTGCCCGATGCCCCGCCCACATTCCCATGACAATCTTAGTAAGCATCGATGCTTGCGCGCATTTTACTTTCGCTTGCACGGCGAACGCGATCGTTTCTGCGCGCGAGTCATCCTGATGCAGGTAAGAGCTCTCTGATTAAATGCGCACCGTTATACGACCTGTAATATTTACAGAAGTAAATATATACTCCCCTACTGTTATTCAACAGGAACGTTGGAGGTTAATATCCAAGAGCACTCACAGGAGAGGACAACTTTAATTTAGCAGGTACAGGGTGTTAAATATAAGGGTGATTCAATTTAACATACACAGTGATATGGTGATTTTGACATACTTTTCTTTTAATCTCTCCCTTATTTCCTCCACTGATTTGGATCCACCTGGGGTATGTGCTTTACAAATGATTTTGAACTATGATATGCATATATGTTTTCATCGATATATGATTGTTGTTGACACTGTAAGGATTTAAATTCACTTAAGTACGGCCCTGAAGATGGTCATAGACCGAAATGCATTGGCATATGTGCTTTTTTGAAAAATCGACCTATTTTTTTCGAGTTGCCTCACAATACGTGAATTAACTAAGAGACATGGAACCTAGAAATGTGAATTAAACATTTATTTTGGAAAACTATGTACCGCCTGTTTACATTTTTTTTTTGGGTAATATGAGCACTTTACGAAAGAGTTGAATCGAACTGTGCAAACCTGTTTAGGGTTAACTGAGAGCATCAGTCTTAAGTCAGGTATTACTACCTTACTTTTCCTCCTAATCTGTTTAGTGAGATCCAGATGCCATAGGATCTTTTACAGACTGATAGCTCCAGGTCAAAACAGTCCCGTAAGGATTAATCAGAATGAACATTTTCGACATTTAAGTATCTATTACTGTGGTGCCCACCGATACTTTGTACTTCAGGGTCAGAAATATCCCTGCCATTATTTGTACCTCCCCTTGCACTTGTTCTGATCAGGTGCCTTGGGAAGACCCTCGTTTCTGGGCATTTTAAAGCCCATCCTGTTTGTGAATTCAGAATGCGCTTTAAATTTCCCAGAAACACCCCCTTATTTGCGCAAAGGGGAAATAAGGGCATCAGAATCATTCAAATGGCCTTTGTTAATTGGGATGGCACTTATTTTGGTGCAAGTGAGGATATGCACTCGCGCATATCGTCAAGTGCATCAATGAAAGTTTTGAGAATCTGACCCATTGATTGCAGTGATGATGAATTATAATGTACCAATGATACTTATATTTTAAAAATGTAACTTCTTAGTACACTTACCTGGTGAAATCATCATAAAACCATCAGGCACTGGATCTTTAATTCCTGCTAGCAGACTGAGGCCGATCGAATTCACCTCGGACTGCGTGTGTACGCTGACCCACTCCCGTACCACTGCAGAGTTACTTATCAAATTCAGGTCTCCAAGGTTAACACTGAGTAGATCTCTAAGTGTCTGAGCATTCAATTTCTGAAATAGATTTTAAAATACTTTGTGAAAAGATGAAACATGCATATTGAATTGTTATTACAAGCAAAAGATTTTTCAGGGGCAGTTTGGAAACACAGCATCAATATAAAGTTGGTAAAAATGTGATCCTGTAAAAAATGTTTACAATATGGAAATGTATGCAACTTTAATTCCACATGGAGTGTATCATGTTGTTTTAGCTAGCTGTGCTGCTTTACAGAGAACTTCTATCTACTGGCTAGTAACAAGAGATGGGCACATTTACTTGTCAATCAGAAATCATACAGCTTTTCAGATTGACCAATCCGTACATATGTAAATAAACCCCACTAAAATTCATTACATATAAGTTATACTGAGTAATACATATTCACTGTCTATCCTGAAAACCTGACAGGATTTCTCAATCTGGTCGGTTGAGCAGCCCACTTCAAGGAGTGATGGAGTCTGTCTTACCAAAATTGTGCTGCCCTAATGAAAATTATCTGAGCTTATCATCACTTTACTTGAAAATTGTGTAATCTTCTGCCATTTGGGCTTTTATTTGTGCTTCCTTTGTCTTTCAAAAACATCAACATTTTTACTGCATGTTGATTTGCCATTTATTAAACACATGTCGGAACGAGTAGCCCTGTAGCATTGTAGCCTTCTATGTTGAACTGAATACTTGCAAGTAAATGTATGTAAATACATTGTGCAGGGCATAATGAGGTGCTGTGTTTGCTGAGGCACATCATGTAAGGGCAAGATGGTGTAAGCTGAGAAGATTGTGGTAGGAGATCAAAACACCTATATTTTAAAAATCTCCCACTTTTTCATTGAAATAATTCTTCAGACAATGTGCTCTTATGCAGTCAGAAAATTCGAAAATATTTTAATAGAAGAAAATAGGTGTATAGACATAAACAGTACGATTCACAAAACCTTTCTTCACACGAGTGATAGGATGTTCAAGCGCACAAAAGTTGCACTCCATTCAGAGCCTGTGAATGCATTCAGAAGCTATTTTCCCTCCTCGATGCACAATTGTGCAAATTGTCGAGTAGACGCAGCATTTTCTTGCCCTTTAAACCCATATCTCAATTCACTTAGGCGGGGCGCTTTAAAATGCAAGAAAGAAGTGATACATATACCTGCACTTGTTTGGGACAGGCGACAGGCCCGACTGTGCAATGCACGATAGTGGCATTTCTGCATTCTTTTTAAATCAGCAAAATGAATCGCATCTGTCCTGCTTACATTTTTGTCCCTCAACAAGGAATAGAAATGTATTTTCATTTTTTCAGCACTGTACAGTGATAGTGATTCTGTATTTCCGGATATGTTGGAATTCCTTTATGAATAGTTCTTTTTGAGATGCTAATTTCTGTGAAGCTGTATTACACATTTCAGAAAAAAATACTTCCCTCCCTGAATGTTTTTGTACATTTTCATAAAGTTTTATCTAGGGCAGGTAAAGTCATAAGGCAATTATTGCAAAATATTATAGGGAGTTTTTGGTCTCTGAGAAATCTGCATGTCACTCTGGTACTGGCACGAGGAAGATGCCTGCTAAGAGCATTGAAAGTCAGGCATGTCCCTCTAATTGTGGTCAGGCAGGGCTGATTGGACATACACACCTGCAGCCTGTTAAGGAGCTGCAGGTGTATAAAAGGAGACCAGCCCAGCAGCAATGCGAGAAACAGGAGAAGCAGCAAGGAGGCAGGTGCGAGCAGCAGGGGACTTTATTGGAGAGCCATGCCAAAACACTGAGGTCTGCAGAGAGAGGCTGTCGCTTTCCTTGGTTGGCAAGATGCTCGTTCCCCTTTGTAAGGAGGTCACCACAGGAGGGCATGAGGGGCAGGAGTGAGCCCTGACCTGAACAGCAGAAGGCTGTTTGATCCGCGCTGCTGGCAAAGCTTTGAACGCCACCAGTCAGTTTCCAAATGTGTAAGAAACCTGGTGTGCGATCGCGTAAACGTTCTCCATTCTCAACTAAATACTTTGGGCCTCATTACGACCCAGGCGGACTTCGCGGTGCTAAATGCACCGCGAAGCATGGCGGAAAGCCGCCGATAGCGCCATGGGGGTTGGCGGATTTACCGCCCCATTCCGACCTCGGCGGAGCGGTAAATCCCCAATCCCCATTCTGCCCTTCCCCATTCCCATTTTCGCCCCATAGGGTATAATGGGAGTGGGGAAGGAGTTAATTACGCCACCGTAAAATACGGTGGCGTAATTAACAACGAGGTCCCGTAGCGCCATGGTTTTCTCCGGCTGGTAAAACCAGGCGGAGAAAACCTCCATGGCGCTACGGGAACTCGTAGTATGGCGGAGAGGTACGCCATGCACTACGCTGGCGTAACACCCTCTCCGCCAGGGTCCTAATGAGGCCCTTTGTATCGGAGTGGTTGCGTGTTTAAGGAAACATATTTTCGAAAGTCTCCGAACACCGAGCATTATATTTGGAGCAAACGAAAGGATTATTGACACAGTGCGTGAAATCAAAAGTGTGTAATGAATATTATCCAACTTTATTGAGTACCGAACTGTATGAAAACCTTATTTAAAAAAACGGAACTGTTACATCTTGAGGGCAGAAGTGAACAGAACTTTAAACCCAAGTAAAAACTACTGCATGCTGAATTCTAAAACGAGTCAACCTTTAATTCAAGTAAAACGACCATATGTTGAGTTCTAATTTTACAGTGGATGGAACTTTAACATTGAATCATATTGAAACTTTAAATCCAAGTAAAACCATTGATTTTAAAGTGAATGGAACTTTAATATTGAACCAAGGAGAAGCATATTGAATTCCAAATTGTGTGAAGGCTATATATCACATCAATACACATTGAAAAACGAATTTACTGGAACCTTGAAGTTTGTTCAACACAGTCAAGATATTTACAGAAAAACCAACAATAAGAGGAGGGCGCAAGTGTGGCCGAGAACCTTTAAAAGACAAAGGATATTTTGTGTTGCTGCAATTATGTCTTTGGGAAGGGAACCTTGAGACTCTGAACATTTATTGACTTGAGAAAAGAATCTGAAGGTTCTTTTGTTTGGAACTGTGTTACTTGGAACTTCGGGAAGGTAACCCTGACTGTTGGTTTAAACTGTATCATCCTGAGCTCAAGAGAGGTAACTTTGAGACTTTTTGCTGGGACTGTTTTATACTTGGGGAAGGGAGCTGAGAGAAAGCTGTGAGCTGGAAGAGGCTCCGAACTTTATGTTGGACACTGTTTCTTTTGGTCGCTGATACCCCTACACGTTGTATAGATTAGTCTTGAGGGCAAGTATAGGTTTTGGACACAGATTCTTAAGTTGAACCCTTTGACTCAGACTTTCCTTAGTTTTATTTAGGTAGGGAAATCCCACCTTAGCAAAGGGCAAGTTAGGCTTTTTTTCCATCCTGACATTTAAGTTAATAATGTTTTTTATTTGGAATTCTGAATCTGTTGTCTGTGTCCTACTTGATGATGCTTTCACATTTTGCAGAACACAAAAAGAAACTTGACAGATTTTGACCAAACTTCAAATAGTTGTTGGCATCGGAACCAACTTTAAATCTTTGCCTGATTTTGTGAAAACCTCTTTTGTTTAAAAAAAAAAAAGATGCATAAAACAACTTATTGTTAGATAGCTCTGCAACAGTTTGCAGGCCATAATTCAAATCTGAATCTGGGAATGTGGTTGGATTAAACCAGACTGAAATATTTATGGAGGCAATCTTAGATGCAAAGGTTTCATAATATTGCACTTCCCAGCAGGGATACTAAACCTTTTTTTTAAATGTATTTTTATTAAGGGTTCAGTGCTGTAAGTACATGAGCTGAGCCCACAATATGGAGGGGTCTCAAACCACAAGATCCACACATCTAGAACACAAAGAACAAAAACATGATAAACAGAAGTCCTCTTGGATGTCCACCTTATAATTTCTTTTAAAAACTCATTGCCATGGGCTCTACAATCCCCCAGTTAATGTAACCAACATGACCCATTGTTAATCATGAACAAAACCCGGCCAGACCGATACAAAACATAAACCACAGCTATAAGTAGTTATAATAACACTGTTTATCATGAAAACCATTTATTGGGGACAGGTCCTGTTTCAGGCTCAACCTTCTTCCGCCGACAGTTCCGGTATGGTTTTCAGGAGCTTCTCAACTCTCTCTGAGTGTCCCCAAAAATTAACACCTTCCTCTTCTACATGATCAGAGGTTTGGGAGAATGCATGAAGCCTGCTTTTACTACTCAGGCAAGAAAGCTCTTCTTCATGGTATTCAGCATTTTCCTTCTCCTTTCAGTCTTGGTTGCCAGGTCAGGCAAAATAAGAATCTGTTTTTGCTGATATTCCAGGTTCTCTTTCTCTTTAGCCGCTTTCAAGATCCTTTCTTCATCCCTAACATTGGATAGTTTGATAATAAGTGTTATCCCTATTTCTAGGTCTCATGTTTTATTCTTCCAGTGCTGTTTGATTCTGTAGCACTTTTCAATATTACTTGGTTTGCCTTCTGTGTCTAGACCTAACACCTCTGGAAGCCAAGTTATTGCACATGTTATCAGATCTATACCCTCTGAGCCTAAGGGGAGGCCAAGACGTCTGATTTGCTTTGCGCAAATCACATTTTCCAGGTGTTCCATGCTCTGGTCTAAGACCTGATTTTGCCCTACCAATACCTCTAATTCTTTGCCCAACTGCTTTACCACAGGGACTGTCTGATAATTTGTATTCTCTATTTCAAAGGTTTTCTGCTCCAGGATTGCTGTTCTGGTTCCTAACTGGGCCATCTTTTCACTCATGCGGTCAAGTTTGCCCTCAAGTCTTAACACAACTTTATTAATGCGACCCAGCACTGACATAAGACTTTCCTGGGTTGGTGATGAAGCCCTGGATGAATGTTCTGATGTATTCCACTGGCTTGTCACGCTGTGCGGAGGGACTAAGTCGCATTCTGGTTGTTTTTCTTCTTTCTTGCCTTTTTCAGAAGCCATTATGGAAACACTTTATCCTAATATACTAAATACAGCAACCAATGTCGGAAAGGTATAAAATAGCTCCCTCCAGCATTTTTGGATTTGCCACGTAACCAGTGGTCTCAAACACCTGTGTCTCTTCCCTTGTGTATTGCCTTTTGTATGGCAACTGGAGCTGGGTTCCCGTCATTACAATAGAGAAGCATTGCTCTGGCATATAACAACTATTCTTATCACATAGTTTGCCTGGCTCCAACATGGCCACCCTATACTCTGTTACGGAGTCTTTCTTCCATTGCCCTTTACTCTGCGTCATTGTGACTGTCATCCAGTACCCCAAAAACATAGCACCAAGAATCTTCGCTGCGAGGTCCCACCAGCAACAGCCCTCGGTGAGGACAGCTTCCAACTGGTCATCCTGGATGTCCTCTGATGAAACCCCTCCAAGGCTGCTGCTGCAATCTTTCCGTACCAGTTTTCGTTGGGGGGTAGGCCACCAGCTGTCTGGATCCTCGGTGAGCTAAACCTTCCTGAACGCCCTTATCAATGCGTCTGTGCAATGAGCACACGCTCGCGGGACCTTATCCTGCTCACCAAAAAGCCTGGGTCCGGTACTTCACTCCTCTCGCTGCTTGCACGCCACACGACTCCTACCTCTTTGAGGGGCTCTAATCCCGACTCTCTGCAGCCCGCACTCGTCACTCTACCCGGATGTCAGGTAATTTTCGTGCTCTGAAAGGTTGCTCCAAATATTTATTGCTCCAGTCCAGGAAGCCTATTAAGATTGTACTGCCATCTTGCAGCTCTCCAGCACCCCTCGATACTAAATGTTTTATGAGACAAAACTTGCACTTCTCACAAGAAATTGTTCACTTTTATTGAAACAGTACAATACATCTTTGCAGGACTGCTTTGCCATTTGCTTTTCCACTCGGCACAGAGGCCAAAGATGGAATTGTCATCAAGTCTGAATTCCACTAATACCCACCTGAGGATATATGCTATAAATTGTACAACTTTCAGAACTTTTTTCTCCCAATCATGATATTTACCTCCATTGTTCCAGCCCTACAAGCTTTTAAGGTAACCCTGCATATGCTACACACAGTACTGTTTTTCTTTTTGGTAAGAAGCCACTGTACTGTATGCTGGGGTGTGCCCATGTTTCACAACTATTGATAGTCTACAATTTGGTCGACTAACATGCGGCAAATGGTGGCAACTGGCGTCCCCTACACGGGTGTGTGAAAATGATAGGACTATTTGATCTGGACTGAAAATAGAGTAGATTCGAGAGAAAGAATCTGCATATTAAACATTGAAACATTGAGAGGTCCAAGAGATGTAAGAATTTGATAATATCATTATTTTTGAAAACCAAAGGACAAAAAAATAACGGAATTCAAACATATTGTGAACGGGAGAGGATACCAAGGAATGTAGAAATTGTGGAAGAGATGAGGTTGCCACTGATTATAATATAACACGGGATGATCTGTATGGATGAACTGCACAGAGATTTTGGCCTACTTATGCCAAGCCTACAGTGATAGTAAATTTGTGAAAGGAACTTATTTTATGTATACTGATAAAATGATTGGATGTACAGAGTGCATGTTACTAACAGCACACAGATGTAAATCCCTGATGAAGAACAGACTGCTGAAACATGTGTAGACTGAGGTCTGTTTCTCGACACTAAAGTATTCAATATGTAGATTCAATATGACACAATAATAGTGATAATAAAGGGGAATTAAACATTGTCACAAATGTATTAAATCTATTATGTGTACTCAAATATAATTGTTCACAGGACACGAGCCATGGATCCACAATACGTTTTTGGATTTGGATATCATTTGTGGGTGACACAAGGGAACTTGCCCCTATTGAGGACAGGCACAGCAACACTATGTAAATTCAAAAAATTTATATAGCCACATAGCATGACGGTAATCCCAATCTTCCAAAACATTTTTGCATCTCAGCTTACCATCACTTCTTTCGGATTCAGACCAGCAAACGTATCTATATCCATCACAGGAGATGCTTTAGAAAATGAGATGAGGTCCTCAGCCTGGGCGCCACCTTTACAAGAGGGGGTAGAGGAAGAGGAGTTTTGATGTTAGTTAGGTTACAGTTTAGCCTGGGAGTTCATGGTCTTGTGCGTTTGACTAAGGAAACCAAATTGCTGTTCAAATGCAAGACAGATTGACCAAAGATTGTTCTTATGTAGTGAATTTCGTGTATCCAATATTTATAATTGGAACAGGAATACTGTCTCGTAATATCTTGGTCTCATTGCAAGTTTGGTGGTATTCTGTCAGTAAACCCACTGGAATACCACCAAATGGAATTACAGTTAACGCCACTTGGTCCCGTGGGTTTACCACAGGGTTACAAGTGGCAGTAAGGAGGTGTTAGTCCCCATACATGGACTCCATTGGGGATTTGTGACAGGATTACCACCGGTGGAATTACCGAGTAGTAATTCTGCCAATTTATGGAGGTAAAGTGGAGGATTTACCTCCAGCTTAATGCTGGCGGTAAATTCTCCACTTCCCCCCCAAAAATCTGCAAAATTATCCTGTGGAGATTCCGCCAGTGTTTATTCCAACAAACATGTAATTTGATGGTGTGGAAAAAGTGGCAGTAACGGAATTACCGTCACTTTTTTCCGCACCGCCAACCTTCAGTCCGTGGGTATATGAAAAATGTCAACTGAAATGTATTAAGTATCATATATCCATACAGACATTTGTATCCGTCTTAGAAACTCAACTAGATTTTATGGTTCGCCGGGTTGACGAGTACAGCTGCCTTTTCCACCCCCCATTCTATCTGTATATTCGATTCATGCCCCTGTATCATTCCCTTTCTCATGTCCCATTTTCTTCCCTTCTCTCTTACTCCAATTATATATCGAACTCACTTAATTACATGGTGAGATGTCTCCAGCCAAATGAAGAGTAACTAAGCCATGAGTCTGAGAAGCCTGACGATCTCCCACACAGTTCGAAGCTCCATTAGCACGCTTTTCTAAATGTTCTGTTTAGCTCTGCCAATCAGGAACATGGGTTCCAAGCAAACTTACCACTATTACCTGTTTTCTGCTTGGAATCCACATTCATGGCTTGCTGGGCCAAGCCGAATGTCCTTGGTGACTCCACCCCTACTCCCTGCGCACCGCCCTGCTGATTTGGCTTCAACACGCCCTCCCAAGTCCCCCCCATCGTCGCCCCCCTTCACCCGCTCACTCATGTTCCTTCCTGCGCCTATCAATGAGCCTTTCCTACTCGTCTTGCTCCTCCTTCCCTCGCCTAAGTAGACCCCCCTCCTCACAGTACTGTGAGCTGGCCACATTGATGCCAGCTCCCTTCTTGTTTTCTGTAGGTGGCTTCCCTCAGCTGCTTATGTTGACATGGGCACAGAGCACTCAGGGGAGCTGAGCATCCCATGCCACGCTGATTATCTTACTACTTTGGAGTACTTGGACACATCCTTCCCCCGGTGTCATGCCGCGGCAGGATTGGCGGAAGTGGAATCGCTGGCGGTTCTGTCCGCCGTAGCATTCCGCTACTCGTCATCCGTTTTACCGCTCTAGTTGTTGCACGCGTCCTTGACCCGGAAGTATTTAAGTCCTCACTTCCGGGTCGCATACGCGTTGCAACGTTTCCGGGTTCCTTCCTGTGTTGCTGCTGCTCCATCTCCCGGTGATTTATTCGTATCTTCTTCATATCCTTTGCCAGCCTTCCCTCGCAGTTATTCTCCACCCTGCCCAGTGCGTGGTCTCGTCCTCGTCCTGCCTTTTTTCTTCTCCCTCTTTTCCTTCCTTTCCTTCTTGCCTTGTTGTTTTTTCCCCTTTTCTATCCCTATATCCTATTTGAACTGTTGCCAGACCCTTTGCCTGCCTACCGGACTGCCTGTGAATATCCCTATATCCTATTTGAACTGTTGCCAGACCCTTTGCCTGCCTACCGGACTGCCTGTGAATATCCCTATATCCTATTTGAACTGTTGCCAGACCCTTTGCCTGCCTACCGGACTGCCTGAGATTTCCTTAGTATCTCCTCATTGAAACCACCTTTTGCCTTATCCTGGTCTACCGTTTGGATCCACCGATTTCCCGATTCGGTGCCTGCTCATCGGATCGCGCCATCTTCAGCTACTCACCTCCTGGGATCCTCCACGTTCAGGGGTTTTTTGTGCCTTCCGGCTTTTTTCCCCCTGTGAGGCGTTCTCGGTAGGAGTGCCCCCGCTGCCCCTATCTAGTGGCACGGTGGCATCCTATCGAGGGCGTCCTTATCTTCACAAGAAAAAAGAGAAGCCTCCACAACACAAGGACAGAAGGATTAAGCAGAAAGAGGAAGGTGAGGAGTTGGGGGAAGGGGGAGAACTTGTCATCTCATCAGAAGAAGAAGACAAACGTGACAGTTTGCAACGCCCACAAGAAACTGAGATGGCTACCCCCCAACAAGTCCATGAACTGGTAGCCGCAGTCCAAAACCTTAATATGGAGGTCCAGAATCTAAAAACCACCAACGCCGCGTTACAGTTAAGATTGAATGAACGGGAACGAACCCCTGCCGACCTACCTCCGTACCCTCTGGTTTCGGGCAAATTCGATGGATCACCAAAACGAGTCAAGGAGTTCCTAGATGCCTGCAACCTTCATTATTCCTTCCGTCCACAGACCTTCACATCAGATCATACCAAGGTAGGATTCATGATTACCCATATGTCGGGTAATGCCCTGGCGTGGGCCACCCCTTTGGTAAATCAGTCAGATCCCGTGCTACAGAATTACAATGACTTCAAGACCCTGCTGCAACAAACATTTCTACGCACAGAAAGTGCTTTTTTAGCCTCAGAGGACCTCTTAGATGTGCGTCAGGGAAATAACGATCTCCTCTCCTACATCACAACGTTCAAACAGATAGCCGCCGAAGCTGGCTGGCAGGAACAAGCCCAGTATACCATCTTCCGTCGAGGGTTGAGAGAGGATCTCAAGGACGAACTAGCTCGGATCGACCGTCCAGCCTCCTTTGCAGACCTCATCACGGCCGCCCTTCGGATCGATTTCCGACTCTCGGAACGACGGTCAGAAAGAAAGAAGAACAAACCCTACAGTCTCCCTCCCTTAGAAACTCAGATACCATTCTCTCAACCACCTTCACGCCAGGGAAAGGAAGAACCGATGCAGATCGGTACTGCTCGTGCACCGCTCACCCCGGAAGAACGGAAGAGACGACGGAAAGGCAACATGTGCATGTATTGTGGAGCCTCTGACCATCTGTTACGGAACTGTCCTAACGTTCCTCCGAGGCGTTCGGGAAACGAGCGCCCTCGGTGAGTATGGGGACGCACTCCCGAGGGGCTTTTTCTAGTCCTTATACAACTCTGTCTATAGCCTCGTCTGGATTACTGGAGGATTCTAGGCTGATGGTTCTGTCAGTAACCCTTACTGTAGGCAGGACCGAAGTCCCAACTCAGGCTTTATTAGACTGTGGTGCTGCAGGTAACTTCGTAGATACCTTGTGGGCTAAGCAAAAGGGTATACCTCGTCTGGCCAAACAGGAAGATCAGAAGGTTGAAGGAGTGGATGGGGAACCCCTGATTTCCGGCATGATCACACATACCACTGAGGAATTACAACTATGTATCCAAAAACATACCGAAAGTATCTCGTTTGACATAATCCGAGCAGCCCATTTCCCTATCATACTAGGGATAGGCTGGCTACGAAAGCACAACCCTCACATTGACTGGGCGAAGAATGTACTCAGTTTTCAGTCCACCTATTGCAGATCCGAATGTCTACCTGAACCCAAGTTCGAGACTGTAGAAACTAACATTGTGTACGACTCCAGACTCATCCATTGTCTTCCACGCCATCTACAAAAATATACAGAGGTAGTAACGGAAAAAACGCCTAGTGATCTTCCTCCACACAGACCAGAAGACTGTTGTCTGGATCTAGTCCCTAATGCACTGGTACCGTTTGGTAGAATGTTCCCATTATCCCTCAGGGAAAAACAATTCCTCCGGGAATATTTAGATAACAATCTGACCAACGGACTTATAAGACCGTCAAAGTCACCAGCTGGGGCATCCCTGTTTTTTATTCCGAAGAAAGACACACAAGAACTAAGACCCTGTATTGACTACAGGGGTCTAAACAAGGTGACCATAAAAGACAGATACCCAATGCCACTTATCACCGAAATTATTCAAGCAGTTCATGGCGCCACGATCTTCACAAAGCTGGACCTTCGGAATGCATACCATCTCCTTCGGATCCACCAAGGGGACGAATGGAAAACTGCTTTTAGGACCCCTTATGGGCTGTACGAATACCAAGTGATGCCTTTTGGACTTGTTAACGCCCCATCTGTGTTCCAGCGCTTTATGGACCGGCTTTTTTCGGACCTGTTGTGTCAGACCACGATCGTCTATCTCGATGACATACTGGTTTATTCCAGAACTCCTGAGGAACATGTGGCTCATGTCAAAGAAGTCTTCCAGAGACTAAGAGAAAATCACCTCTCGGTCAAGATAGACAAATGTATATTTTCTGCGACATCTATCCCGTATTTGGGTTTCATATTATCCAGTCGGGGTGTCTCCATGGATCCCCGCAAAGTTTCTGCCATTTTGGAATGGCCTTCACCAAAATCCATCAAGGAGGTACAAAGGTTTTTAGGACTGGCAAACTTTTACCGGAAATTTATATCCAACTTTTCCCACCGAATGGTACCTATCACCACACTACTTAAGAAGAGCTCCAAACCTTTCCTTTGGTCCAGTGAAGCTGAGGATAGCTTCCACAGTCTCAAGGAAGCCTTCTGTACCGCCCCTATCCTTCTGCAGCCAGACCAAGACCGGCCTTTCATCATCGAGACTGATGCATCTTCATCAGCTATGGGGGCAGTTCTTTTGCAGGAACACCAAGGCGAGGAACATCCAGTCTCTTATTTTTCCAAGACATTAAATGACAGCCAAAGGAACTACTCAGTCATAGAGCGCGAGTTATTGGCCATGAAATCAGCCTGTCTAGAGTGGCGTCATCTCCTACAAGGAGGTAAACACCCATTCTCCATCAGAACAGATCACAGAAATCTACAAGTTCTGCGACAGTTTGAGTGCTACAACACAAGACAGGCCCGCTGGGCTCACTTCTTTGCCCAGTTCGATTTCAACATTACTTACATCCCAGGACCACAGAATATAGTCGCAGATGCCTTGTCTCGCAGAGGAGACTATGGGAATGAATCCGACAGGACGCCAGATCTTATGTTCCCCTTGACGAGGAGAATAGGCGTTCTATCCACTTTCTTAAGACAAGTGAAAGAAGCTTCAAAGGGGGGTTTTGAGTCGGAGCGTCATCCACAAGACCCCACCTAGGAAGTCAAGGAAGGCCTATACTTTGTGAAAGGGAAATTATACTTACCTACTTCGGAATTTCGGAGAATGGCGTTAAAATGGTGTCACGACTCCAAGCTGGCAGGTCATCGAGGTATTAAGGGAACATTGGAATTTCTACAGAGGCACTTTTATTGGCCAGGGATGCGCCAAGACGTGACCAGTTATGTGCAATCCTGTGTGACCTGTCTTCGCAGCAAGAGTTCTCGTCTGAAACCTTTGGGCCTTCTGAGACCGAATCCGGTTCCCGACAGTCCCTGGGAAGTGGTATCTACTGATTTCATCGTGGACTTACCTCCTTCTGAAGGAAGCACATGCATCATGGTAGTGATCGATTACTTCACAAAGATGGCTCACTTCTCCCCATTACCAAGGGTACCAACAGCAGCAGCCATGGCAGAGACTCTCATCAAAGACGTTTTTCGTCTCCATGGAATACCAAAGAAGATCATCTCCGATCGAGGTAGCCAGTACACTTCTCGTTTCTGGAGACATCTCTGCAACCGGTTGAGCATAGAGAGAGCTCTAACATCAGGTTTCCACCCTCAGTCAAATGGACAGACGGAACGTTTAAATGCCACACTAGAACAGTACCTACGGTGTTATGTGAACCTTCAACAGGACAACTGGGTTTCTCTACTACCCCTGGCTGAGTTCTCCTACAATAACTCTTTCCAGTCTACTCTCGGTTTCACCCCTTTTTTCTGTAACTATGGCTACCATCCCCGAGCTATACTACCTGTCTCTAATGTCTCTACCTCTCTGCCCACAGTCGACTCCACTCTCGCCGTGTTGAGAGACGTCCACCTACAGGCTAAACACAATCTTAGCAAGGCCCAAATGAGATACAAGGTCCAGGCCGACAAACATCGCAGAGCGGGGCCTGACTGGGGAATAGGTTCTCAAGTCATGTTGTCCACAAGATATCTACCACGATGGGCACACCCTTCCAAACTCTCCCCTAAATTTCTGGGTCCATACGAAGTCACACAAGTCATCAACCCGGTGGCCTTTCGGCTAAAATTACCCAAGAGTCTTCAAAGAGTCCACCCGGTGTTTCATGCCTCACAACTCAAACCTTTTCTTGCAGACATCTGGTCTCGCAAAAAGAAGAAAACCCCCTTACCTGCTACTTCGACCCAGGAGGTATTCGAGGTAGCCCAAATCTGTGACTCCCGGTACCGCCGGGGAAGGTTGGAATACCTTGTACGGTGGAAGGGGTATCACTGGTCGGAAAACTCTTGGGAACCAGCCTCTCAGGTACATGCTCCACTGTTGGCCCGCAAGTTCTTTCGCTCTCATCCGGGAAAACCGGGGGGAGGTCTCCATAGGAGGGGGCATACTGTCATGCCGCGGCAGGATTGGCGGAAGTGGAATCGCTGGCGGTTCTGTCCGCCGTAGCATTCCGCTACTCGTCATCCGTTTTACCGCTCTAGTTGTTGCACGCGTCCTTGACCCGGAAGTATTTAAGTCCTCACTTCCGGGTCGCATACGCGTTGCAACGTTTCCGGGTTCCTTCCTGTGTTGCTGCTGCTCCATCTCCCGGTGATTTATTCGTATCTTCTTCATATCCTTTGCCAGCCTTCCCTCGCAGTTATTCTCCACCCTGCCCAGTGCGTGGTCTCGTCCTCGTCCTGCCTTTTTTCTTCTCCCTCTTTTCCTTCCTTTCCTTCTTGCCTTGTTGTTTTTTCCCCTTTTCTATCCCTATATCCTATTTGAACTGTTGCCAGACCCTTTGCCTGCCTACCGGACTGCCTGTGAATATCCCTATATCCTATTTGAACTGTTGCCAGACCCTTTGCCTGCCTACCGGACTGCCTGTGAATATCCCTATATCCTATTTGAACTGTTGCCAGACCCTTTGCCTGCCTACCGGACTGCCTGAGATTTCCTTAGTATCTCCTCATTGAAACCACCTTTTGCCTTATCCTGGTCTACCGTTTGGATCCACCGATTTCCCGATTCGGTGCCTGCTCATCGGATCGCGCCATCTTCAGCTACTCACCTCCTGGGATCCTCCACGTTCAGGGGTTTTTTGTGCCTTCCGGCTTTTTTCCCCCTGTGAGGCGTTCTCGGTAGGAGTGCCCCCGCTGCCCCTATCTAGTGGCACGGTGGCATCCTATCGAGGGCGTCCTTATCTTCACAAGAAAAAAGAGAAGCCTCCACAACACAAGGACAGAAGGATTAAGCAGAAAGAGGAAGGTGAGGAGTTGGGGGAAGGGGGAGAACTTGTCATCTCATCAGAAGAAGAAGACAAACGTGACACCCGGCCCCCAACCCTGGTTTCTAATAGCTTTAGCATTCGCAGGTGGCAGGATTAATAGCCATTAGGTGCCTGGAAAAGAGGGTATCAAATGGGTTGCTGCTGCAATCAGTTCCCAGTAATGTGCTTCTCAGTGCATTCATAAGTGACTCTGATTTAGGGCCCAGGGGCCATGGAACAGAAAAAAAGGACATAGAGCCTGATGCAGGTATAACCTCCTTTTTTCTCTACCATACAATAAGTGCCTTCCCTTGCCTGACTCCTCCCTTTTCCTTTCCTTTCCCTGTGCCCTCTTTATCCTGCCTCCTCTCAAGTGGGGGACTGCCTTAAAGTGGCACTGGACCACATGTGGGGACACAGCATTTACCCTCCATTTATGTTGTTGCGTGGCCACCCCTTTTACAGTTCTTTTACCAGTCTGAGTGGCTTTCTGATCTGCCCGTGTGGTCTTCTTGTGTGCTCCGTTGTGTGAGAGCCTTCATTCTTAGTTCTTATCCTCAATCTTTCTTCTTCTCTTTGCTCTTCTGCCGGTGTCCCTTGGTCATTCTCTTCTTCCCTTTCTCTGTCTTCTCCTCCTGGTCTTCTCAGGTGTTAGAAGAAAAAGGCATTTCTGCTGACCTCATTCATGGTCACCGCCTATGCTGTACTCATAGTTCCTTGTTGTGCTGTGATCACAAATGGAGTGGTTCCATACTTGGAATACATCTTCCTTACTTGTCGTTGTTCACATTTACTTCTTCTCCCGGGATGAATGTTCTGTCTCTTGTGTTCCTCTTATTGTCAATTCTCCCTTTCGTCATCTGTTTCCTCTCAATGTCTCTCTTTCATATCTTATCCTCCATCATGTCACTGCTGATCTCATATCTTGCCTACCGTGTCGACGGTTGATACTATATCATAATCTCCGCCAGGTTGAGTCCAGTTGCCTTGTGCGCTGTGTTATGGTAGTCTCTAAGCATACAGCATAGTGCTTGTTGTATCAGTATTATGTCAGTGGTTGCTTTTTGTTTTGCCCTTTTCAGAGAAGACATGAGCCTCTCAGCCATGCTGTTGGCTTGCGGCCATAGCAGCGTTATCTTTTAGTATCGGAATCCCATGTGGGACGCAAATGCATGGAAATCATGTGCATTGAATGGTGGCCTTTTGTCAGTCCTGACAACTTTAGGGATGCCCCATTCACTGAACATCTCTTCCAGTATTCCCACCACATGTGAGAACGCTGTTCACAGGGATTTCTTCATTAGCAGATATCAAGAGAATGGGCCTCATTACAACCTGTGCGGAATGCATTTAACGGTGCCGGTAATGGTGCCGGCGCTGTTAAACGCATTCCGCACTATTATGAGGTTCCAGAGCGGGTCCCGCGAGGGGACCAGGGAGCTAACAACGGGCCCTCTTGTAATGGGTCCTTTGTTAGCTCCTTCCTCATTCCCATTGAGCCCTATGGGGGCTCGAATGGGAATAGGGAAGGACCGGGCCCGGGTTCCCTGAAGGAGGAAATACTGGGCCCTCCATACTCGGAATGGCCCGGTATTTCCCCATTCAGGGAACCCGGACCCGATTTTGGAGGCAGCCATGCCCTTATTAAGGGCATGGCTGCCTCCAAAGTCGTAATGAGGCCCAATGTGTCTATTGCTATTAGAAGCTATTCTCCTTCTGCCAATGGTCCATAGAAGTCAATTACCACTCTTGTCCTTGGACCTGACAGAGTTTGAGTGATTCTTATTGGTATAGGGGAATCTTCGGTGGCGGTGCATTGACATGCCAGGCATTCTCATATTGTTTGTTCTACCAATTCATTTATTCTTGGGAACCACACTTAGTAGCGCAAGAGACTCTTGGTGTTATTTATGCCCCCATGACCCTCGTGGGCTGTGTGAATTATTGCTTTAGGCATGACTACTCTGTTCCCCCTCAGTAGCAGTCCTTCTTCAGTTGCTCCTAGTTCTGTATGTATTTTCGATAGTTGTTCTATCTCTTGCTTGTGAGCTTCTGGGTGTTATTGTATCACCTTCTTGTAATTTCTCCATTTGGTCTCTTTTGTGAGCAACACTGCTAGTTGTATGGTGGGATCGCCTGCTGATTCTTGTAGGAATGCCTCCATGGTTAACGCGGCTGGAAGTGGGTTCGCCGCCAGGTATCTGATGTAGTGTTCCGCCGTGTCTCCTAAAGCCATATTTGTGTCCACCCTTGGATGCCTTGACATGTAATTTCCAGGGTTCTGGTTACCCCCTGATTTAAGAATAATGTGGTAGCTGTAATCCTGGAGGCGGATGCCCCATCTCTTGATCCTTTGCAGCATTTCCGACTTTGGATTTCCAAACAGTAACAGTAAGGACTGATGGTCCATTACAAGTGTGTACTGTCTTTCTATGACAAAGTGGCTAAAGTGCTCAAACGCCCATACTGCTGCTATGCTCTCTTTTATTCTGGAAAGTGCTCACACGCCCATACTGCCGCTAGGCTCTCTTTTTCGACTTGGGAGTACGCTGCTTCTGTTGACGACAATGCCCTACTGGCGTATGCGACAATGTGTTTCATCATCGCTTCTGGGGATGTGCTTTGTGCAAGTATGGCTCTGAGTCCCACTGGGCTGTGTGAGAAACCAAAGGGTGTCTCACTTACTAGTCCCCAGGGAACTCACTCTCAGGTGGCCAGGGCACAGCATCGCCTTTGGATCAAGACCCTGGGGGTAGACCATTGTGGGAGGATCACCTAGGTGGGGATCCTCAGGAAGTGGGGGTGAGGCAACCGATGGTGAGATGCGGTATTCCTCCCTTTTCCGCATTTGTACCCAATCCTATTTTATAGGATTCTCCAATGCCTCAACTTCCTCCACCTTTCTACACTAACACTGGGCCGAGGAAGAGGGCGACTGAGAGTAAAGAGGCTAACACTCACATATCTCATTGGACATGTCATGATAATAAGATCAGGCAAAATCAGGCACTTGATCTTAATCACCTACATCTGAAACCCATTAGCTCCCCCTACACGGATAAAAGATGAAACATTGAGACACACTCTGAGCATGGTGGAACATGAGAAGGAGCAGATCTTCTGGGGCGAAGGCAAACCTACTGGAGCAGAACAACCGATCGAGGGCCGAGAGAAAAGGGTGGGGAAACCCAGGAGATCCCTGCAGGAGGTTGTTCCCTCCAAAGAGCTGTGAAAGATACGCAGAGAAGGCCAAATCCCACGCAAAAAGACTGCATTGTGTTTCAAGGATGCCAGTGACCCTCCCGGGTGAACGACAGAGTTGGAAAGGCGAGGCCAAGCCTGTGGTATTAACCTTGACTTGTGAATTAAAGCTGCAAAGACAAGAAAGCAATAGACACACAGCCGGTGAATTATCGAACGACATGAAAGGCCGGTGTGTGTTAAGGAAAGATTGAAGTTGCAACAGTGTATCTCACAATTGAAGGCTGCGCGCATGCTGATGAGACACAAAGGAAAGCAGACCTGCGGTGAACTTTAAAATTACTGATAACTGCAAAGCCAGTGATACACAGTAGCGGAGTGGTCTGACGACAGGAAATAGCCCACTCGAAAGTCTGCACAACATATGTGATATCTTGTTATAAAGCAGCAAAGTGAACGAACTCTGAAATGTGCAATGGTAAAGATTAACCCCTGCGAAAGGGGAAGTTAAAAGGGTGATTACTTAAATAGAAAGATTTCTATGAACATTTGTGCTTATGTTAAGTCCAAGAGACACTGGGGCAAATCAAACAATAGTGTGAGCTAAAGAGAAAGTCGAAGTGGTCCTGCAGAGGTCTGTAGTAAAAGCCTTGCACATTCGAAAATCTTCGACATCAGTAAAAGGTCTGAGCCCGAAGGAGGAAGACTGGAAGTGTGATAAGATAGTCTCGGGAGGATAGCACAGGGGCAACGTGCTTGCCTGGGAAGCAAGGCGACACAGAGCAACAGAGGTTCGATTCCCGGGTCTGCGCTTAGAAACCTTTGGGTATTAAGGTATTAAGCGCATTATAAAATAACCTATCATATCATATCATATCATAGAGGAAGGGAACCCTTAACGAATGTGAATAAAGCTTGTGGAGGGGAACCACTGCAAGTGCTGTGATTGAGAGGTCCACGCCCGGCAGACCGAGACCTATGTGAACTGTTAAAGCTTTGAGCGGTCCGAGCCCGACGGAAGGGAGACCTACGTGAACATTTTGTTGAACTGTGAAAGAACTTCTTTTGAATTGGAATAAGTATGTGGAAGGCCAAGCGGGCCTCGACCCATGTTTTGAACTGCCTTGTTTTGAGAACCTGAGCCAGAGTGTGTCATCCTGTCTACTTGTCATACTTGTGATACCATGCCTCCCTTACAGCTGGCGTCTACAGTTATTTCAGTATGCCATTCCGGGTCAAAGTACACTAGGTGTTTGGCTCCCATGAGTGCGGTCTGAATCTTTACGAATGCCGCTTGACAATCTGGACTCCAGTGGAACGTGGCCTCCTTCTCAAGTATTTGTCACAGGGGTTCTGTCATGGAGGCATAATTATCCAGGTACCTTGCGCAGTAGCTCACCATCCCTAGGAATGATCGAACATGACTCACAGATGCTGGGGGTGGGGGTCTGGTTATCGCCTGAACTTTTCCTGGGTCTGGTTCCATCCTCTTGTCAGAGAAAATGTGGCCGAAACATTTTAGGTCATGTTCGTTGATGTTGCATTCTTCCATGTTGCGTGTCAGGCCTTCCTCTTGTAGTGTGGAACATACCTCCATGAGCGCTTTATCATGTTCTTCTCGAGTTACTCCAAACACCAGTATGTTGTTGCTGTAGTTGAATGCATTTTTGATTGGGAGTAGTATTCTCCTGCTGGTATCCTGAAATATTTCAGCAGCTGATGTAGAACTTCATGCGTGGAAAACATTGGAGTCATTCCGAGTTGGGCGGTAACTGTGATGCTGGAAATGCATCAGAGGGACAGGGCCTCCGTATCCTTGTCCTTTACTGCTTTTTATCGTGTGTTCTGTCGTGTTTTCCGCGCAGGAGTTCCTATGGGACTCCTACGGTGCAGCTCTCTCTTTTGGTTTGGTGAACAGACTCATGGGATACCCTTATGGCACCCATGGGTAGGGGTGCAACCCTGTGCCCCTAGTGTATGTTTATGGGCACCTGTGTGTGACCCATAGAGCAGGGTACGGGCTGGTGGCAGCTCCGTGCTGAATTGACGGGTGCCCTGAGCGTCCTCCACTTTGGGATGCCCAGGCCCTCTTATTGGAATCGGTAGATTCCTGATGGAGACAAAATGGCCCCCATGGCCTCTTGTCTTCCATCGCCTGTTACCTTGATCTTCCCGAAGTCCCGGGAAGCCCTGACTCTGTCCCTTCCCCCTGACTGGCTGTTGGGTGGATGTTGCGTATATGGTAGTGTGGGGAAGTGCTGACCAGACTGGCTGGAGCCTTCTCAACGACCGTATGATGTGGGTACACACGTGGGTGGGACCTGGGTGAATGGAGTGTGTGACGAATCCGCATTCTGTGTTGTGACTGTCTAGTATCTGGTGGTTGACACAATGGTTGAGACAGCCCTGCCCGAAACCGGTATGAATGCAGTTTGGAGTGTTGAATGGCTCGGTACTTGTCCCAATACACTTAACTTGTTGTGAGTGTCTGGAGAGAAGTGAATGGCCTGAATGCACCATGTGCCTGATTGGCTGCCTGCCTGCCTGAATTCCTGTAGTCGTGATTGGATGCTTGAGTGTGACCCAACAGAATGAATGGGAGATCAACAGTATATCTGGGGACCTCTCACGGCTAGGAATCGTGTTCAGAAGCTGAAGTCCACTATGACGAGTAACTGGAGTAACTAAAGCTTGACCCTGAAGCCCTGCTGGACGAGAAGAATTGCTGTTGCTCTACTTCGGAATCAGAAAGCTGCTGTGCTTTCAAGGGCTGACCTAGAGAGGATCTGGTAAGGCGCCCGCTTCCTGAGCTCCGAGGGACCATCGTGCACAGCTGATCTTTGCCTAAGCTCCCTGGTAGACAGACCTTCGAAGGGCTGCCGACCCGATACGAGGATTGCTGCGGAACTCCAAGGAGAAGCTGTGACTGTGTAAGCTGCAGAACCCCTTCTTCTTCCCGTCCCTCCACACTCTCCTCACCTGAGTCTTCAGAGTCGTCTGCGTTCCGTAGATTCCGCCGACTCAGGTAGTCCCGTTCTTTTTTAGGTAGCACTTGCCTGTCTCGGTGAGAAGCCACTGTGACAACTGAATAGACAGCCGTCCTGGGGCCCCGTTACCGGGAACAGGCCGGAATAAAGGGAAAAAACCCACACGTGGGAAAAACCCTTAGGATACTTCTGGCAATGAGGTAGGTGAAGATCCAAGCGTGTATCCAGTAGGACTGGAAGCAGATGCGAGGTCCACAGGGTCGAACACAGGAGAGAAGTCCAATGCGACCCCAATGAGAGGTGAAGGGAGCCGAATCCACTACCGGCCCAAGGACCTACCAGGCGCGGTAAGAAAGAGAGAAAATACAGGAGAGAAAGCAACGGACAGAGAAAACAAGGGAAAACTGGAGAGCCGCGAGTGAAAAGAGCGGCAAAGAGGAGAGAAAAAACACGCCTGCCGCCGAAGCGGCGAGACTAGAATGAAAAAGCGAAGTAGTGCCGAGGGATTGGCAAGGAAGAGGCTGCAGAAAAGAAGGCCACTGCTGAAACTTAAACGGCCGTCAGGTAAGTAGAAGGAACTTATCCCTAGGAGAAGGGAAAAGCAAGCAGAGAAAACCTGCCACACGCCGAGGCGAGCAGAGGGCAAACGCTGGGAGCGCAAAAACCAGAGCCGCTGGTGCGAGAACCAGCAAAGGGTTGAAACGCAGCGACTGCCGGGCTAGAAGGGCAGATAAGCACCCGGCAGTGCTGTGATTGGCCGTGACTTGTTACCAGACACAAAAAAGGGACTAAAACCTCTCTACCTGCCGGTTAGCCTCCAACGTGGAAGGAGCCGCCACCCGCGGTAGCGACTGCGGATGACAGTATGACCCCCTCCCCACCTAACCGCCCCAGGCTTCCCTGGATAGCGGCGGTGAAAAGTAGCCAACAATCTTGGTGCATGAACCTGAGAAGCCGGTTCCCATGAGTCCTCCGACTCAGGGTATCCCTTCCAAGACAGCAGGTACTCAAGACGTCCGCGATAATACCTGGAATCACGGACCTTGGATACCTCATACTCATCAGGCTCCGAGGACCGTGCTAGGATCGATCTGGGAATGATTCTATGGTGAAGATCGGGACAGTAAGGTTTGAGAAGAGAGGAATGAAAAACCGGGTGAATGCGGCGAAGAGAGGAGGGAAGCCGAAGGCGAAAAACCACAGGATTGACTTTAGAGAGAATAGTGAAAGGTCCAATAAAACGAGGAGACAGTTTAGAAGGCCTTGTCCATCTGGGCAGAAACCGGGTGGACAACCACACCTGATCTCCTGGCTTCCATACTGGACATTCTTTCCGATGCTGATCGGCACAGGATTTTGTCCGTTTTCTGCTGACCTCTAAACTCCGCATGGCTGAAGTCTGGGCTTCCTTGATATTCCCTAATACCTCTTCTACCGTCGGGGAGTTGGTGTAGCTGGGAACCTCTGGAAACACGGCACGAGGGTGAACCCCGTAAGTGCAGAAGTAAGTCCTGTAGCAGAATGCCTGGTATTGTTGTACGAGTACTCTGCCGTGGGAAGCAGCGAGACCCAGTTGTCTTGATGTTGAGATATATAACACTGTAGGTATTGTTCCAGGGTCGCATTCAGGCGTTCCGTTTCACCATTGGTCTCCGGGTGAAACCCTGAAGACAGAGCTCTTTCAATGCCCAAACGGTTGCAGAAGGCAGTCCAGAACTTCGAGATATACTGACTTCCCCGATCCGAGATTATCTTGTCGGGGAGACCGTGTAGCTTGAATATATCTTGAGAGAAGACCTCCGCCATCTTAGCCGCAGTGGGCAGACCTGGAAGAGGAGAGAAATGTGCCAACTTAGAAAAGGCGTCTACCGTGACCATAATGCAGGTACAGGATTCTGATACCGGCAGATTGACTATGAAATCGGTAGATATGAGACCCCAGGGGCGCGTTGGGAGTTCGACCTGAGTGAGTAGACCCAACGGTTTTCCCAGGCGATATTTGGCTCTGGCACAAATTGGACAAGCCTTGACATACTAGTATGTCTCCTTTCTAGCGTTTGGCCAAAGAAACGTTCTAGAGAGGAGCTCAAAGGTATTCTTGGCCCCTCTATGTCCGGCCGAGCGAGAGTCGTGACTCCACTTCAGGATTCTAGAACGAAGAGGACCCTTGGGAATGTACATTTTCTGTTTGTAGAAAAGCCAGTCACCTCTTTGTTGAAAAGGAGAGGTAATACGTAGGGATAGTTGGGGCTTTTCCTGAATGAGGGCAGTTTTCACCTCTTTAAGGAAAGAGCCAACAAAGGCTAGGATTTGGTTGCGTTTGAACATGGACTCCCTCTTGATTTCCAGGCGTTCCTTGGTGGAGTCTTTGCGGGATAAGGCATCCGCTAGACTATTCTGCGATCCCGGGATATACGAGACTTGGAATTCAAACTGTGCAAAATGATGGGCCCATCTGGCCTGCCTGGAATTAGAACACTCCAACTCTTGTAGTACCTTGAGGTTCTTATGGTCGGTCCTAATCAGAAATGGATGTCTGGCTCCTAGTAGGAGATGGCGCCACTCTTCACAGGCAAGTTTCATGGCCAGGAGTTCTTTCTCCAGTCCCGAATAGTTGAGCTGGCTAGGAGAAAGAGTTTTTGACATGTATGCCACGGGGTGTTCTACTCCTAGGATGATCTGGAGCAATACCGCTCCTACAGCTACCGCAGAAGCGTCGGTCTCCAAAACAAATGGTTGTGATTGATCAGGATGCTGGAGAATGGGGGCAGTACAGAACAATCTCTTGAGAAAATCGAAACTCTTCTCTGCCTCATCAGACCAAAAAAATGGAATGGCCTCCTTCTTGAGTAGGCGCGTAATCGGGTATACTACCTCCGAAAAGTTTGAGATAAATCTGCGGTAGTAATTCGCTAATCCCAAGAATCTCTGGACCTCTCGGACTGAAGTAGGAGCTGGCCAATCAAGAATGGCATCAACATTGGTTTGGTCCATGGCCACCCCTTCTTCGGAAAGAATGAATCCGAGATAGTGAACCGAGGGTACTGCAAATTTGCACTTCCCGCCCTTGACCAGCAACTGATTTTCCTGAAGACGAGACAGAACCTGTGTGACGTGTTGAATATGTTCCTCCATGTTAGGGGAGAAAATCAGAATATCGTCGAGGTATATTATAACCGAGACCGACAGCAGATCTGAAAATAGCCTGTCCATGAACCTCTGGAATGCAGCCGGTGCGTTCACTAAACCGAAAGGCATCACTCTGTACTCAAAAAGACCGTATGGCGTTAGAAAAGCCGTCTTCCATTCGTCCCCATCAGTGATGCGAAGCAGATGATATGCGTTCCTGAGATCCAATTTGGTGAAGATTCGAGCCCCTTGTACCGCCTCAATAATGTCGGTTATGAGTGGCATGGGATATCGATCACGGATGGTAACCTTATTGAGGCCCCGGTAATCGATACATGGTCTGAGATCAGTCGTGTCTCTTTTCTTGATGAAGAACAGGGAGGCGCCAGCTGGTGACTTCGAAGGTCGGATAAGACCATTCTCCAAGTTGGTATCCAGATAGACTCTTAATACCTTCTTTTCGGCCTGAGAGAGAGAGAACATGCGCCCAAATGGAACCAGTGCATTAGGTTCGAGATCGATAGAGCAGTCTTCTGGCCGATGAGGAGGTAGCTGAGCGTGAAGATTCTCTTGGAATACCCCGGAGAATTGTGCACAAAAATGAGGAAGCGCGTGAATACCTACAAGATCTTTGGAGAGAACTCTAACTGACTGTTGATCTTCCCTGGTATTGGGAGGAAGACAATTGACCGAACAGTACGTAGAACAAAAACGTAGTCGATTTTCCGTCCAGTTGATATACGGGTTATGCCTGCGCAGCCAAGGTATGCCTAGGATTATGGGGAAATGTGCGGCTCTAATAATGTCGAACTGCAGGGCCTCTGTGTGTTGGTTGATGACCACAGAGAGTTGTTCGGTGGTATGTGTGATTAGTCCAGACGACAAAGGTGTGGACCTTCCACTTTCTGACCCACCTTCCGAACTATCCGAGTGAGGCCCATCTTGTCAGCCCACAGAGTGTCCACAAAATTCCCTGCCGCTCCACAATCCAATAAGGCTAATGTTTCCACCAGTCTTCCGCTTAGATTCAAGGTAACAGATAGTACCATCAGTCTGGAATCCTCTTGGGTTTCTGAAGCCGACACCGAGAGTGTGACATAGGGACGCTGAAAAAGATCGGAGTACCCCCGGCTGCCCGTCCCTATTGACGCCGAGGGTATTCGTTTCCCGCCTTCCTCTCCGGAACCTCAGAGCAATCCTTCAGTACATGTTGATCAGAACCACAATAGGCGCACAATCCTTTTTCTCTTCTTCGCCTTCTCTCTGCTGATGACAGAGGTGCTCTGGTAGCTCCGATTTGCATCGGTTCTTCGCTCTGAGTAGAGGAGAAACGTCCAGAGGGAGAGTGTGAAGGAGGGTTCATGGGATTTCCTGATCCTCTTTGCTTTCTGCGTTCTGTCCTTCTCTCTTGGAGACAGTACTCGATGTGGAGAGCGGCAGCCAGTAAGTCCGGAAATGTGGGAGAGCGTGGGGATCTGGCTAGCTCATCCTTGATCTCATCTCTCAACCCTCTCCGGAATACCGCATATTGTGCTTGTTCGGACCATCCTGCTCCTGCTGCCAGTGTCTTAAAGGAGGAGATGTACGACAGCACATCTAGAGCACCCTGTCGTGCATCCAGCAGGTCCTCACCTGCAGTAAAAGATAGTTCGGGTCGCTCGAAAGTCTGTTTCAGTAGGTTCTGAAAACCCGAGAAATCTTGTAGAACAGCATTACTGTTAGTAACTAGCGGAGTAGCCCAGGCTAGAGCATTCCCTGTCATATTTGAGACCATAAACCCTACTCTGGCTTGGTCCGTGGAGAAGGTGTGTGGTCTGAAGGTAAAGTACACATTGCAGGCCTCCAGGAATTCCTTTACCCTCTTAGGAGAGCCATCAAATCTTCCTGACGAAAGAGCCATAGGAGGCAATTCCGGGGGATGTGAGGGTTCCCGGACCGCTACCATCTGTTTTAGCAGGGCATTCTCCGTCTTGACCCCCTGTAATTCCAGAGACATGGCCTGAAAAGCCTTCCATAACTCCTGAACTTGTTCTTCGGCTGACATCTTGGTCCTTAATGGCGTTTCAATCTGTGACTGTGTAAGCTGCAGAACCCCTTCTTCTTCCCGTCCCTCCACACTCTCCTCACCTGAGTCTTCAGAGTCGTCTGCGTTCCGTAGATTCCGCCGACTCAGGTAGTCCCGTTCTTTTTTAGGTAGCACTTGCCTGTCTCAGTGAGAAGCCACAGTGACAACTGAATAGACAGCCGTCCTGGGGCCCCGTTACCGGGAACAGGCCGGAATAAAGGGAAAAAACCCACACGTGGGAAAAACCCTTAGGATACTTCTGGCAATGAGGTAGGTGAAGATCCAAGCGTGTATCCAGTAGGACTGGAAGCAGATGCGAGGTCCACAGGGTCGAACACAGGAGAGAAGTCCAATGCGACCCCAATGAGAGGTGAAGGGAGCCGAATCCACTACCGGCCCAAGGACCTACCAGGCGCGGTAAGAAAGAGAGAAAATACAGGAGAGAAAGCAACGGACAGAGAAAACAAGGGAAAACTGGAGAGCCGCGAGTGAAAAGAGCGGCAAAGAGGAGAGAAAAAACACGCCTGCCGCCGAAGCGGCGAAACTAGAATGAAAAAGCGAAGTAGTGCCGAGGGATCGGCAAGGAAGAGGCTGCAGAAAAGAAGGCCACCGCTGAAACTTAAACGGCCGTCAGGTAAGTAGAAGGAACTTATCCCTAGGAGAAGGGAAAAGCAAGCAGAGAAAACCCGCCACACGCCGAGGCGAGCAGAGGGCAAACGCTGGGAGCGCAAAAACCAGAGCCGCTGGTGCGAGAACCAGCAAAGGGTTGAAACGCAGCGACTGCCGGGCTAGAAGGGCAGATAAGCACCCGGCAGTGCTGTGATTGGCCGTGACTTGTTACCAGACACAAAAAAGGGACTAAAACCTCTCTACCTGCCGGTTAGCCTCCAACGTGGAAGGAGCCGCCACCCGCGGTAGCGACTGCGGATGACAGAAGCGCCCGGACTGTTGTCCACCACTGTCGCCGACCGCCGTTGCCAACCGGAGCCGCCGTGCTCCCGTTGCCTAAGAACTTTCGAATCCAAGGAAGCTCTCGTCCGCATCGTCGCCGCTGTATCCTGCTGGAGAAGGCCTGACCGTTGACGCGCCGAGGAGCATCCACCGGTGGGTTTCCCGCCACCCAAAGACCACAGAGACGCCGACGACTCGACGCCCTTGCTGGGCCACAGTTCTTTAACTCTTTGCGGTCCAGAACTATCGACACCGAGGTGCCCCGCACGCCTCTTCCTTGCAGGACGTTTGAGCTTCCCTGCCAACGAGCACCGCTAGGAACGACACGGCCACTTCACCGTCGTAGCTCGACCTGTTCCCCGTCGGTAATTCGACGACCCGTGACTCCTGCCTTAAAGGGAGGGCACTCAAGAAGGGTAGTTGATTCTCCCGACAAGGAACGCTACAACGTCAGGTACTTTGGGGTTGCAGAAATATTGGAAAGTCTAAGGTGAATAATGTATGGACTGGGCGTGTATCTTTATTCTACAGGTTGCCCAGGTGGGGGCATCTCCACACAGAACTGTGTTTAACGGTAGTGACCAGTATTCTGCCAATTGCTCAACCTCTTGCTTTCCTTCCTCTTTCTATTGTTGGTTTCCTTTATTTTGATCTGTGTGTCATTCTGACCGTATGCACTTTAGCGAGATCTAATAACGTTTGTGGTACCGCTTTAGAACTGCATATATTTATCATTGCCGATTTTCTGAGTACAAAGTGAGTTATCGTGATACTGTACATAACTTTGAATATTGATTATATACAGACTGTGTTTTAACCGATCCAGTGTGCGGACATTCCTTTGTGGGTGCGTGGGGACTACACTGTACTTAAGAACCAGCCCGCATCACTTTCCGAGAAGCTAGGCCTTGATTGCTCGACCACAATACCAATAATAGAGAATCTTGGCAGGGGTCCTCTGTGCCTCTCCTCTACCATATAGAGAGCAGAAGTACAGACCGCCCCCCTCCAGCCGTCTTTACACTGGTGGCAGCAGTGGGATGCTTATGGTTTTAAGAATCAGTGTATAACCGTGCCACTTACGAAGGATATCTGCACTTTATTAAATTAAGGTTTAGTTGTGTCCAAGATAACTGCATTACAAGCAATGGAATTTATTGCGAATGGTAAATTGACTTGGATGAGCTTAGAGGCTCTCCAGAGTGCTTGTGAAGCCAGGGAGTTAGACTTTGTGGATAGTCCACCAGGGCTGAGCTGATAGCTGCCCTGGTGGACTACCAGACAGATTGTGAAATTCTTGAAGGGGGGGGTGCAACTAATGAGAACTGTACCCCTAGGGGTTGTCGCTGAATCTGATTCTGGGAATGCCGCCATTCCTGCTGCCTCTGTTCCGAACCCAAGCAGTTCCTTAGAGCTTGAGTTATTAAGGATGAAATTGGCCTTTGAATACCTCAAGTTGGAAATCGATGCTGAGTTTAAGAAAGAGGAGTTGGCACTAGGGATCTTGAACTCAAAGACAAGGACACTGAATGTCAACGAATCCAGCTAGAGAAAGCTTGAGTGGAGACTTCAGCTAAAGAAGTTGAGAGTGTCAGGTCCCCAGCAACCAAGGAGCGTCGCGGAGTGTGGCAGGAGTGTGTTGCTTGTGGACCAAGCTTAGTGTTTTTTCCTGCTCCATTGCTAAGGGAGGAGCTGAACCAGTAAAACCCCTGGCCAGACGCGGAGCGTTGCGGAGTGTGGCAGGAGTGTGTTGCCTGTGTTTCCTGGGAGCCTGTGGGAGCAAAGGAAATGGCAAGGAGAACGCTGACCCGCGCCCAGCTGAGGCGAGTGGAGCGCGGTGAGACCTGTGAGACCAGTGGAGGACTTAAAGGACTGAGAATTCATCTCCCCCATGCAAATGTGGTGAGTTTCCTCGAACCTTGTTCACCCTCCTTCATCCCCCTTTCACCACTTCCCCCCTCCTCACGGAGCCCTCCCCGCACCTCAATATGAAGAAATGAGGTATGCGAATGAACAACGATGCAGGCAGCCTTGCATGAGAGAGAACGAGAGAGAGAATCAGGATGAACCGGCGGCGGGAGCGAGGGAGAGCGGGGACTGCCTAACGAAGGGGCTACATGTGAAGGTAGTCTCTCGCTGTTCATCCACGGAACCCACGGAGACCGTGAGCGATATTGAAGCTCTGGAAGGGTAGCCTCAGAGCAGACGCCCGCTTCCAACCTCCTCCGTTCGTGCACCACAGATCGAACTAACTATAAAAGCCAGTTGAATCCAAAATCAAAAACAGTAAAAGCACCCGCCCAAAACGATGAAAGTAAGAAAATAAAGGAGATGAAAGGGCTTTCACTCACCTCGAGCGGTCTTTTGCAGTCGGAACCCGGGAGGGGATGGAAAACGCCGGCGGCGAGAAGCTGAAAGAGGTGGGACGGGCTGCGAGAGAGCCGAGTGGGGAGGCCGTCGTGGGGGCGGTTGCGGAGGAGGGCTGTGAGAGAGAGAGAGGGAACACTGTGGCCGACCCAGTGCAACGCTGGATCATGTGGGAGTCCCGAACGGCAGGAGAGATAGTGCAGAGATGCCGGAGACAGGAGGAACAGAAGCTGATTGTGAATATAACGTGGAAGCTAATTCGAGCAGCCACAAAGGACTTAATTATGTAAATAAGCCTGTAGAGCTGATCCAGCTGCAAACTCAGAAATCCAATATTCGTTCCCTGAAAATATTAGCGTGGGAGAAGGTCGAGGAGGGAAACAAAAATGAAATGAAGAAAGGAAATGGCAGGAGCCCTCATGACAATAGGAATAATAACAAAGACTTACCGTATAGTGCACGTGAAAGTTGCAAAGAAAGGAGGGGCTCACCCGAATACCAATTCCCAAATGAGCAAATAAGCACGGACAAAGGCAGAGATAGCCGAGATTGTCTAGAGAAGATCTTAATGAAGACAATGAGGGGAGCAACACCCCAATTGAGTACTGAAAAATCGGTAAGAAGACAGAACAAGTGGCGGTGGAGGCACACCCAAGGGCAATCATCATCAGGCCAAGCATCATCAGACGAACAAGAGTGGATCAATCCATTTGATGGGGGCGTTATGACACAAAAGGAAAAGTCATACTCAGCCACCACGTACCAACAAATAGAGTCTGAAACATGGGTACAGGCTTCCACCTCCAGTTTGCAATCGGAGACTTCCACAAGCCTCCAGTATCAATCAAGAAGAAAATCCATTGCAATAGTGGATCAAGTGATCAGAGACCTGGCACTGTTGAATGCACAAATGGCGACACCAGTCCTGGCGTATACAAGCAGCAAAGTGCAGGAGGTGGCAGTAGAGAATAGGATCAACCCTGCCCATAGTTTTAACCCCCCCCCCAGACATGGCTGCATCAAGACACCAGAACACGAGAGAGGCAAGGAATGACGGACAGTCAAAAAGAAAGCAAGCTCAGAGAGTGAATTCTATCACTCCCAGAAACGCGCAAAAAATCAAAGCGTTGAGAATAATATGCCAAACGTTGGCATAAACAAGCAGAAGATCAGGCTTAGCGTTCCAACCGAGATAGTGGCTTCAATAACCTCTTCGACTCCCAAGTCCGACTCAGAAAAATCAAATGAAGCGCAACAGAAAGATAAAAACTCAAAATTGCTCTCACGAAGAGAACAAGATGGGATGATGGCCTCTTAGGCAGTAATTGAAAAAGTAGTCAATGAACTACGGCCGATACTGATGTCAGCTACAACAATTGCAGTAGCCCCTTTGACAAAACTATATGAGCAACTAAATGAGACATGTAAGGACCAAAACACCTTGATCGCCTTATTGAGTGCTAAAGTGATAAAAATTGAAAGCGATCTGCTTGAAATGACTTTACAAAATAAAATGGCTCGACGTGGCAACGAACAATCGATCTCTGCCTTAAAAGAAGCATTAAAAAGTAACGCCGAGGACAAATGCTTGTTAGCAGAGGTCGCAAAACAAGCCTTAACCATACTGAATAAAGAGCAAGAGAGGAGAACGGAGCACGCCAGTACACAAAATCTGAGCAGAAGAGCCCAAAATCACGCCCAGATGACTGCAGGACAAGAGGCTCAAAAGAATCAAAACCAGACAAAACAAAGAAATGAGCTAGTTCACATTAACGAACCTCCAGGAGGCCAACATGACAAGAGTGCACACCATGTCAAAGAAGGATCAAAGTCCGCCTCAAGCATAGTAACCCTCGATAAAGAGGGAGAGCCACACGAAACAAAAAGGACCAGCGTGCTGGATAAGGAGGCGCTTCTGGAGACTGCTGATGAGGAATCAAGCCATGGAGATGTGAGTGAGCAATTGGAGCCCCGGGGCCCCACAAATGAAGAAGAGCTACCTGCGCTTTCAATTGAGGGATTGAACTCAATAGTGTAACAGCAGAGATGCCTAATACAATCCCAATGGACGAGAACAGTGCACCAAGAGGAACTTCGACAAAGCAATCACCGACAAAAGAGAAATCCACTGAACATGAGTGGTTTGAAATATTTGAAAAACCACACACCTCAAACCAAGGGAAGGAAACCAAAAAGCCATAAGGAGGGGAAATTAAGCAAGGCAAATGTAAAAAGAAAACAAAAAATATGGTGGCGCAAAAGAACAAAAATGCAAAAAGTACATCGAACTTTTTTAGAAACATCAAAGCCTTGAATGTTACAATCAATAATGCTGAGCCAAACAGGGAGGTCGCCAATAAAAATGGCGCAGAGAAGGGAAACCAAAGCGAACTATCGGTTATGCTAGCCCCAACAGAGAAGAGTAAGATGATGGTGGTGGGCAGTGAGCAAGAGAGTGATGGGGAGGAACTGTTGAATATGTGAGCATAGACGACCAGGAGGATGAGATGACATAGAGATGGACCAGCCACCATCTAGTAACGGGGATGCTGCAGAACCCGCAGAGAAAATAACATCAGAGTCTGAGAACCCTAAGGCCGATCCACCAATCAAAAGAATAATTCGGCTAATTGCCTCGCCAGAAAAAGAGAAACAGGAGCAAGGGAGTGGCTGCCAAGTAGACCATTCGAATGCAAAACCTTTCTACCCAATAGAGGAAAAATTGAAACAAAGCTTGATGAAATACAAGCTTGAGTCTGAAAAGTGCAAGAAACAGGTGATCACTGAGGACATTATAACTTCGGCACGTCCCACAAAGGAAATACCATTCCAGACGTGCAATAAAAATTCAAGATCAGAGCCTGCAGAAAAAGACGTGGGCTAGACAGGTGGCGAGAATCCTTGAAAGCCGGTGACCCAAGACCACGAAAGCGCAATGATGGCAAATGTGCCTTTCAGAGTCTTAATCGAAAGAACTGCGCCAAAAAAGACCGACCAGCCGTTAAATAGAAACCTGGTGTTACAACTTCTCCATTTTATTCCTGCATTGCGGGCAATCAAGAGTGCAGAAATAAGCCGCGTAGAACTTCTAAATGACAATGGATGTGCAAGCGCACTGTTACACATCGAGTCCCTGAAAATAACCCAACAGGTGATGATGTGCGAAAGACTCCTAATAGAAGCTGGATTTCAGATTTATGAAGTAGATAATGGCTTTCAACAAAGCAGAACCAGATAAAGGAAACCCAGAGTGCTGATACCATACTCCCTGAAAGGCCAGAGAGGCAGAGAACAGATCCTATGAAAGCACAATTCAAGGATGACGAGATGGCTTGGGGAGATGACACAAAAGTGGCCAAAATTGAAATCACAGTGACCAACACACCAGAGGCAAATGGAGCTTACAAGCTAACAAAAAAAAGTGATACCAGCATCGAAGAGGAATGTAAATGGGCTTGGTTAGCAAAGGCCCTAAATGAACCACAGAGAAGCTAATGTCAAGAGGCACAAAACCAGGTCAAATGGGCATCCTGGAACACCAGGGGTTTTGCACATTTAGCAGTTCTCTCCGCAGAGATACTACGAACATGTGACATCATATGTTTACAAGAAGCGTGGATGTCTGAATTCCCATGCATTGAAGGATTTGAGGCCGTGATAAACCCTGCTGTAGTCCAGAAGAAGGGACGCCCTAAATCAGGCCAGCTCATTTTAGTGAATCGCAACTGCGAATTTGGGATTAAAGCAATGAGAAACCTGTCACCTAATATACAATATGCTAAACTGGAGACAAACCCCCAGATAAGAACAAAGAAAAAAACAGTTCACATTTTTAACATCTATTGGAACCATCAGGACACGAAACAGGCTAATCTAATGGATGAACTTCTGGATGCCATGGATAGTGTGATGGCAAACAATGGTGAGACAAACATGGTGATATGTGGAGATCTTAATTTAAAACTGATAGAAATAGAGGCAAAGAGCACAGCGAAGGTGAAACTCCCGACAAAAGAGGTGAAGATGTTTAAAACATGGCTAGAAGAAATGGATGATCGATCCCTGAACATGATGAATGGGAACATAAATGGAGACATCCCACCAGTGGAAACGTGGGAGAGAGGAAATCAAAAATCAATTTTAGACTACTTCTTCCTAACTGAAACCATGGCAGCCGAAACTTCAGCACTGAAGGTGATAAAGACCGCTCAAAGCGATCACAATCTAGTAATGCTTTAATGGAACCAAACAGCTCCCATGAAAATATTACAGCCAAACCAAGCCTTTGAACTGGAACCAGGGCGGAACCGCCTGAGAATGATAGCAAAAGACATAAAACGTTGGCTGATGTGATAAAACCCCAATCCGGTGAGCCAAACAGTTATTCTACGGAGTACCGGGAATTTATGGAAATCTACAGAATGGCATTAAAAAGCACAGCGAAGCCTCAATACAAAAAACATACATTCCATTAACAAATTGCTGAAAGAAAAAGGGAGCTAAGGAAAAATTGCCGTAAAATCAAAAGCGGAAATAAGACAGACCAGTGGCAACAAATAAGAGCTCTGAAGAACAGCTATAGAAATTGGGCGAAATATCATAGAGCAACATTAGAGCAAAATGATGCTGAAACAATGCTGAAGACACTCGTGCAAAGAAACTCTAGAGGTTTTTGGTCACTGGTGAATGAAGCAGACAGCCCGCAAAAAGGCAGTGATAAAAAACATGGTAACAGAATGCCAGTGGGAAACCCACTATAATTGCTTGTTTGAAAAAAAAATGGTGACCGTTTCTCCTGAGTTCCCAACGATCCAACCTTGGGACTTGTCCTTTGAGCATGATGATATCAAGGAGTGCATCAAAAAATGTAGTGCCTCGCGTGCTGCGGGTCCGGACCGTCTATCTAATCAGATGCTTAAAGAAATTATAGAAGAATGGACCGAATTCTGCGAGACACTATTCAGAAATATTACACACGAAGCTCGTATACCATTGACATGGAAAGAGGGCATAATTGTACCTATTTTCAAAAAAGGATGTCGAACGGAACCAGCTAACTACAGGCCGATAGCCCTGCTAGATGTGGTCGGGAAAATCTTCGCCACTCTGCTATTACAGAAGCTGTCAGCGTGGTTGAAAACAAGCAAAGCGATGGACATCAGACAAACAGGCTTTGTAAAGGGAGTAGGGTGCAGCCTAAATCTAATGCTAATGAATCTATTAAAAATGGAGGCGATCCGTTCAGACGAGAAGGTTTATTTAGCACTAATCGATCTCGCACACGCCTTTGACGGAGTGGATCGGGACACCCTCTGGCTGAATTTGAAAACGCGAGGATGCCCTACTAGTCTCATATTGGCAATAAAGGAGCTGTACTCCCAAACTACAGTGAAGATCCGGCTAGACAACCAAGGTCATCATTCAAAGGCAATTCCAACTGCCCGAGGAATGAAGCAAGGGTGCCCGTTGGGTGCAACACTGTTTAACTTTTATATCTCTGAAGTTGGAAAAGCGTTTGAAGGCGTAAGAAGCACACCCCCCACCTTGAATGGTACTCAAATTATCTAACTCCTATATGCAGACAATATAGTGATATTAGATCTCACACTGACAGGCCTGCAAAGGAAACTCTCTGCCCTAAAAGCCTACACAGTGAAGATGGGCCTAGAAGTAAATACGGCCAAATCAGAGATCCTAATCCTTGAGAATCTAAAAGGAGCTTTCTTGAAAAAACAAAAATTTCGCTTGACACTGGGAAACGAAGAACTGAAAAAGGTGAAAAGCAGCAGATATCTGGGAGTTTACATCAATTCGAGCTTATGTGACGAACCAATGGCGTATAAAATAATAAGCAAATGTAAGCAATTAACAGCACAAGCGCTGGTAGTGCACAACAAATAGGGGAAATTCTCGTATAGACCAGTGATAAACTTTTACAAGATCAAGGTTCTCCCAGCACTAATCTTTGGAGTAGAAGGTATGTTCGGTTGCTCATGTGAAATTTGGTCTTGCTGTGAGGGCATGTTCTGGAAAAAGATCTTACAAATTCCAGTAAGTTCTCCAACGGCATGTGTCCTGTACGAAGTAGGAGCGGTGACCTTGAACGCTAGAATCACATGGAACATGCTCTCACTATATGGCAAAACAATAGAACCTGCAGGTCTGCAATATGAGGTATTGGTTGAACAAGAATCAGCGCGGATACAGCTGATTCTTCAACAATGGAGAGTGAACTGCAAGAAAATCCTGCAAGATGTTGGGGCTGACGTCAAATTGTTGATAAACAACCCAAATTCGGTAAAGAAGAAACTTTTTGAGCACGACTGGATTAACACAACAGAAAAAAGAGGTGCTCATAAAGCATTGGCTAACAGCCCAGTTGAAGCAAAGGGTGTGAACCAGACACACCAATACATGGAATTGTTTCCTTGCAAAATTCTAAGGAGGTACTATCCGAGATTCAGATTGAACTTGTATGAAACACAAGATGTTCTCAGTAACAGAAGAAATTGGGCAGGCAAAGATGTGAGATGTCGGTTTTGCCAAGCCGACACCGAATCTCTGAAACACATGGTATTGAATTGCATCGGGCTCAAAGATGTGCGATCCAAATACTTGCTTCAAGAAAGAAATCTGCTTGCAACATATAGTACTGAAGACTGGTGGATACGTCTGCACTGCAGTACTCACACAAAATTGTCCCTAGCACTTGCCCTGTTTCTCCGACAGCTAGAAAAAATGATGGATAAAAGAGACGAAGAATCCCAGGAGCAGCCACCCAGATACAACAAGTGAACGACAGGACGCAAGTGAAGTTATAATAAGAGACTTGTGGTTATGCGGGAGTATATAGCAATGTAAAGTTAAAGACTTTTTTACTAGGTAGAACAGTATTATGTATGTATTAGGTAGGAAGTATAAAGGATTTTGTTCTTTCTTTTTCAAAAGTTTGTATAAACTAAATAAAAATTAAAAAAATTAACATGTAGCCCACAGTAATTTTCCTCACCCCGTATAAAATTGCATTCCTTCTCAAATACTGCAATGAACCAGCATGCGTGCACGAAAACAATGCGTAATAAAACGTTGGCGTCATGCTAGTAGGGGAGCAATGAACCGCGTGCATTTCCACCCCACCTAAAGACCAATAAAGCTAGTGATTGCTCCACCGGATGACCTCAGCTCTAACTGAAGCAGTGGAAAAACATTACAAAAGCTGGAAACAGGAATACAGTAACCCAAGAGCTTGGTGGAAGCATGGGCGGTGCCTATTTGCCGATCTAGTTGGGGTTCTTCCTGCACCAGAGCAAATAAGTTAAAATATTTTCGGCATCATTGGTTGGTACCTCCTGTGTACTGACGCCCCAACGCCTGCTAAAATTGCCCGACTCCAGACATCCATCGGTGTCACTAAAAATGTTTATGCCTTTTCTAAACTATTCTGTGTAAGACATTTCCCAGGCCAAACGTTTCAAACATGGAATAGGTGGAACCCCTTGGTCTTCTCGGCCCAGTCTTCTTTAAACTGAGGCTTATCGCACAGGACTGCCCTCTATTCATTAGCACCTTTTACTTTGATTTGTAGTCGAGCCTTAACAAACGGCTCTACTACTTCCAAACCAGTGCAGCAACGGAAAGTATAATTCCAGGCTTAACATCCAAGACAATGGCCCTAGGTAGCTATCGGATGAGTTAAAACATTACTGGCCACTCATACATTTGTGCAGGTGCTAATATTCACCATAGTCGTGTGTACACACACTAAAATCATCCTCGTACAATACTCACCCATCCCCGCACTCACCTTTCCAGAATGTTGAGTACCTTGAGAGATGCTTGAAATTAGCCCACTCCTGCCTCCCCATATCTGCTAGTCGCTACCCCGACATGAAACAGCTAACCCTGCAACACAATCACTAATCCTGAAAATGTACACATTCATTCAATGGGCATACACTAAAACGCTTTACATTAGTGACACCAGTACTCTGTGGGGTAGAAACACCTGAGTACATGCTGTAGATACTGCCATGAGGACCTCACCATCTAGCCAAGCGTAACCACAAAATCGACAGAAAATTGCCAAATCTTAACCAATGCCTGCCACATACTAAACTACCAACATTATAAAACGTTAATGTAGCACCCCGCATGAAAATAAATGCCAGAGATAAAGGGCCAAGTAGATACTCAGTGAGGTGGGGCTCCCTGTGTGTGCGGTAGGACTGAGGTGGTACTGGGGCACTCGGGAGTGCATCTTGAGCTCCTGTGTAATGATGCCCCGCCCCATCCTACACTACCAACCCCCCAGGTAAATGCGGGTTCCAGCACGGGATAGAATGAGAGGGTGAATGGACCACAGGGGCTTGCTGTGGTAGGGCGGATACAGCAGTATTGGGGGGGTAGAGAGGCAGCATAGGAAGTGAGGCATGCAACCAGGGGAAACAGGGATTGCACAAGACCGAGGGTAGGCCAGGCGGGTGGCTCGGTGCACAGGTACCAAACCACGTGAGCCAACCAGCCATGACAAATGAACTGCTACCTTACTGGGTGAAAGCAGAACCCAGCACAGGGAAAGAGATAGAGCATGAGTTATAGGTACCTGCATACAAACAGGACACCCCCTCCTTCTCTTCCCTGACCCCCCTCTTCCCAAACAGACGACACTTGCCTGTTCTGCAGCACCTTATGTAGCATTCGCCAAAACTTCAAACAGCTTGAGTTTAGGGTAGACTGCTGGGATACCTTCCCGCAGCATCACCACCATCTGACAGCACACTGCTGCAGGGACAGTGCCGAAATAAGGCATGCACTGTGCAAGACCTGCCGCTGATCATTGGATTAGGGCCTTGTAGTGAAAGGAAAAGGGCACAAGCCCCCTTTAAGACAAAACGAAAGGAGAAGAGGGGGCGAGGGGGGAGGAAGGGAGGCGGGAAAGGGAAAAGCGGGAGTTGTTAATGAATAAAGGAAGAGTCAAGACGTAACCGGAGTCCGCGTCTTATTTCGGGCCTAACTAAGCCCACACCAACTGGCAACGAGAGAGGAGAACCCTGCCTTCGAGGAGGTGAAGGACATGAGTGGGAAGCAGCCGGAGTCTTCTCGGTGGGACCCGGCGCCGCCAGCAGAAAGCGAAGCAGCAGCGCCGGTGAGGAGGTCCGGCAACCCTTGCCAGGAGAAAGCAGGAAAAAACGGAGAAGAGCGGTGCGCCGCCAGAGTCATGGAGGGATCCAGTGCCACCAAGATGAGGCCGTGTAGCAGCACCGGTGAGGAGGTCCAGCAGCAGAGCGGCGAGGTCGCCACCACCCAGAGGAGCGCCGGTGAGGAGAACCAGCAGCGGAGCGGAGAGGTCGCCGCCACACAGAAGAGCGCCGGTGAGGAGATCCGGCAGCAGAGCGGAGAGGCCACCGGCACACAGAAGACCGACGGAGACCCACAAGGCATCGGGGGAGGAGGCCCAGCAGCACAAAAGGAAAGCAAGTACATTGCTCGCCGGAGGAGCGAAGGACCTAGAAGAATCGGAGAAGCCACGTGCACACAGGTACGGAGAAGGGGGGAACTCGGCACGCGGGGAGAAGGGCACAGAGCAACTGCAACGGCCCTGGCCAAAAGCCACTTGTAAGCGAGGAAGCGGAGGCACGCATAATTTAGAACCATAAGCCACTTGAAAGCGAGGAAGCAGAGGTACGCTTAATTAATAACCATAAGCCACTTGAAAGCGAGGAAGCAGAGGCACGCATAATTAATTACCACAAGCCACTTGAAAGCGAGGAAGCAGAGGCATGCACAATTCATAACCATAAGCCACTTGAAAGCGAGGAAGCAGAGGCAGGCATAAATCATAAACACAAGCCACTTGAAAGCGAGGAAGCAGAGGCACGCATTATTGATAGCCATAAGCCACTTCAAAGCGAGGAATCAAGGGCTCACATCAACCACAGTAACAGGACACTTGAACACGAGGACTGAGGCCGCAGCGACACGACCACGCCCAGGCACCATCGACCATGTCACAAACAGGGAGCGCAGCGGTAGACACCACGGCGCCCGCCACACCCGGAGTAACTCCCACCAACCCCGTATCATTCCTACGCCGCCCGAACCCGTTCTCACTAGAACCTCAGGAGAATCAAGGACAAAGATGGCAGGAGTGGATGGACGAGTTTGAAGATTTCATGAGAGCCGCAGGAAACCAAGACGCGCCAAACAAACTGGACATCTTCACAAACCTGGTTGGGAAAGACATAAAGAGAGTCATCAAAACCATCCCGCCAGCAGAGAGGACGACATATCAAAAACTCATTGAGGCCATCAATAGTTGCCTAATAGTCGTTCCTAATGGGGACTATGAACGCTATATCTTCAATCAATGCACCCAGATGCCCCAGGAAACAATCGGACAGTTCATAGTACGGCTGCAGAGGAAAATCACATAGTGCGACTTCGCCAACTTTAATGACGACAAAGCCATCCGCCTAAGAGTTATCGAAGGATGTTTGTCATCAATATTTCGCAAACACCTACTAAAGAAGCCGCTACCCCAGAAAGAGATAGCTGAGTTGGCCAGAGTGTACGAGAGGGTGGAAATCCAGGCCGCTCACATAGGGAACCCAAAGAAGTTGGACTCCATAGCGGCCATCACCAGCAGCCAACCAGGTCGCCAAATCAGCAACACATACAGACAAGACCAGTGGAACACCACAAGACGAACATCACCAGAAAGGCAATGCTACCACTGCGGCTTTGAGTTTCCACACAAAGGCCAGTGCCCCGCCATAGGCCAAATGTGCATGAGGTGCGGCCAAGAAAATCATTTTGAAGCATTTGGAGATTTGAAGCACAAAGGCCCTTCAACCCACGACAGTAGCCCGAACGGGAGCACACCAAGACCACCACCAACCCCAGACCCATGACTAACTCTGGGTTCATAAGAGCAGTAGAGAACCTACAAGTAGAACTGGCGAATGACACTTACGCCAACCAAGAACAAATATACCACATGCAATCCTACCCAGATGAAGAACTCCAAAGAGAGAGCATCACCGGGGACCCATATGAGAACCCACCTCTCAAAGAACAACCACCAGAACAGGAACACTACACGGAATACGACCGATACAGCAGAGAGTACGTCCGCCTCATCTCTGATGCCTCAGACGACAGCACTGCACCCTGGGTGACAGTCCACCTAGGGGGAATTGAAACCCCGTTCCTGGTAGATACGGGCGCCACTGTCAATGTCATGAGCCACCTGAAATACGAACACCTAGCAGACAAGTTCCCACTACAACCATCACACGCCCACATCTTCTAATGGGGCGCAACACAACCACTGACCTCCAAGGGACAGTTCACGTGTGACCTCATTCACAGGGGAAAGAGAGTCCAGACGACCATACATCTCATCCATAGCCCAGCAACAGGAAGGTGCCTGCTCAGCCACAAAACCGCTGGTACACCTCATCGACATCCACTATGACAAATCCGAAGCAATTCAAGGGCTCCCCCCCAATCACAATACATACAGGCCATCGACCAGAAACCCCTAGACATCGAGACACTAAAGACCGCCTATCCTGGCCTATTCGAAGGAGTGGGCATGCTGAAGGACAACCTAATCAAGCAGCACATTGACCCGTCGGTACGACCAGTGCCAGAACATCCCAGACGGATAGGCTTTCATCTACAAGCTAAAGTCACCCACGAACTGCAGACACTACTAAAAAAACGACATCATAGAGAGAGCGACGGGACCCACACCTTGGGTGTCCCCACTAGTAGTCGTCCCCAAAGCAGACGGACGCCTTCGCCTCTGCGTCGACATGAGGATCCCCAACACAGCTATCCAACGGGAAAGACATCCAGGACCGAACATCGAAGACATGCTAATAAGACAATTTATTGGTGCCAAGCCACCAAGTTCTCGAAATTAGATCTCAACCAAGGCTACCACCAGCTGGTTATCGACGCCGAATCAAGACCCATCACAAGATTCACTACTCAGTAGGGCCTGTTCCGCTACAAACGGCTGAACTTCGGCATTTTATTCGCCGCCAAAATTTTCCAGGAAACAATTCACAGATTAATCAGTCCGGTCGCCAACGCATTCAATTACAGCGATGACATCCTCATATTCGGAGTCACTCAAGACCAACACGACGAAGCTTTACACCAAGTCTGTCACATCCTCCAGGATGCTGGACTTACACTCAACAGCCAGAAATGTGAGATCAATACTCACACCCTATGCTTCTTCGGCCACATTATCTCGGACCAAGGCATCAAAGCCGATCCGGACAAAATCAGCGCCATAACAAACCTACCCAACCCAAGGGACGTATCCGAACTCCGCTCATTCCTGTGCATGGCAGGGTACTGCGCCTGCTACCTTCCACAATACGCCTCACTCATGTGCCTGCTACGACAAGTGCTGAAGAAAGATCAACCCTTCACATGGACAGAACAGTGCCAACAAGCATTCTCCTCCATAAAACGTGAACTGGCAACCAACCGCCAACTAGCATACTTCAACCCGCAATGGCGCACCGAAATCACTGTAGACGCCAGTCCGGTAGGGCTAGGGGCAATACTGGCTCAAACCGACCCACAGCACAACGCCACAACCCACATTGTAGCATACGCCAGTCGCGTGTTGAACGCCACCGAACAAGCCTACTCACAGGCAGAGCGCGAGAGCTTAGCCGCCGTGTGGGCGTGCAAAATATTTCACCGCTTTGTCATCGGACACACCTTCACGCTCATAACGGACCACCAAGCCCTGCCAGCCCTCTTTGGCAACCCAAAATTAAAATGCCACCGCGCATCGAGCGATGGGGCATTCGCCTCCAGGAATACGACTATACAATTATTCACAAACCTGGGGGCAATGCCAACCCTGCAGACTATCTGTCGCGCCACCCAGACAGGGCGTCCGACACCAGAATGCAAGGAGAAGCCTACCAATATGTGGCATACCTGTCACTGAACACCCTCCCCCCGGCGATCACAGCACAACTGTTCACGGAAAAGAGCAGAGCAGACCCCACCATCAGGGCAGCAATACACCTCACCAACCTGAACAAGTGGCGACAGGCGAACAACAAACACTTTGAGCCCGGGGAGGGGGGGCAAGTAGACAGAAGAGACCTAGCCAGAATTGAGAAAATACACAACGAACTAGCCACAACAAGCCAAGGCACGCAACTCAGAGGGAACCGCCTCGTAGCACCCAAGAGCCTAAGGAAACCACTGGTCATGATCGCACACGAAGGCCATCAAGGCGTGGCCAACACGAAAAAGATATTACGGAACCAGGTGTGGTTCCCCCACATGGACACTATTGTGGACGACATATTAAGACACTGCAACCCGTGCCAAGTAAACGCAGCCAGCTCACCACCATGCCCACTGCAGATAGTTCCCCTCCTGGAGGGACCATGGCAGCGCGTGGCACTTGACTTTTATGGCCCACTGCAAGAAGGAGGCCACCTTCTAGTGGCTATCGATGAGTACTCCCGCTTCCCACTGGTGAAACATGTGCAGTCCACAGCCTTCCACCACGTAGTAGGCATAATAGATGAACTGTTCAGTGAGTGGATCATCCCAAACACAGTGAAAACGGACAACGGGTCCCCGTTCCAGGGATAGGAATTCAGGAAATTTGCAGCACACTTAGGGTTCAACCACCAAAGGGTCACACCACTATGGCCCCAGGCCAACGGGATGGTGGAACGCTTCATGGTGAACATCAAGCGCACACGCCAGAAAGCGGCGACAGACCAAACCTCGATGCCACAAGCCATCTCACAGATGCTACAAAGCTATCGGCACACTCCACATGAAGCGACTGGCCACACGCCGGCTGAGCTCATGATCAAGTACAAGCCCCGATCCCGGCTTCTCCAACTCGAGGATTACAAGCCAGAGGAAGACGACGAGATACGACAGCGAGAAGCGGAGAAAAGACAAAAGGCCAAGGAATGGGCCGACAGGAAGCGGAAAGCCAGAGAACCGCTAATCCCTGTAGGGGAGACTGTGCTAGTCCGGCAAGCCCAGTGCCTGAAAACAGACTCGACACATCGGCCCGAGCCGATGATAGTAACAGAAGTAAAAGGGCCCATGATCACTGCGGTAGGGGACCAAGGCGAGATAACCCGAAATGCATCATATTTTAGGAGAATGTTCCGAGAAGATCCGACCGAGGACATGCCTCTAGAGGAGGAGGAACCCGAGGACCCAAAGACTCCCCCAGATCCACCAAAGGAGCCCATGCCAGCATGCCCGGACGACGAACGAGACGACCAAGCCGGACGGCCCCACAGGATGGCCCAGAGGCCCACCCGGCTCATCGAAGAAATGTAGACCGCGGACTTAGTCGATAAGTAAGGGGGGGATGTTGTGAAAGGAAAAGGGCACAGGGCCCCTTTAAGACAAAACGAAAGGAGAAGAGGGAGAGGGGGCGGGGCGGGAGGAAGGGAGGCGGGAAAGGGAAAAGCAGGAGTTGTTAATGAATAAAGGAAGAGTCAAGACGTAACCGGAGTCCGTGTCTTATTTCGGGCCTAACTAAGCCCACAACAGGCCTGGCCCTCTTCCAGCTGCTCTGCCGTGTCCCTGCAGGCCGTGCGATTGTCCCTGTGTGTGCTGCTACCGGGCTCTTAATGTAGATGTGTTCCGGCCCGTGAGTACAATGCAGGGAAAGGGGAGACGAAGGGGAGCTTGGAGACTGACCAGTGTAGAGCCTTCAGCACCACCTGCAGGCACAGAGCCTCCTTCTACCACCCCAAGGGGTGCTGGAGTCACAGGGCAGCCTACCCTGTGCTCGCACTCAAGGTTGCAGATAACCATAATGCGATGAAAGAAAATGGCTGCTTTGTGGGGAAAAAGCACATACTCTACAGCCAATCACATCCCTCATCCTACTGTTATCACAGCCAATCAGGTACTGCTTACATCAGACACCCACACCCACAAGCAAGGACACAGACATTTTCAGAGACATTTTGGAAAAACTTATCTATAACAGTAAGCTGTTTATTATTAATCTAAATTAATTACAAATATATTAGATGACGTAAAAGCACCAGTATATATTTTTTTAATTCAAAAAACTATTTCAATAACTTTTTATTAACATGAACTTATGGCGCCCGCCATTTTGGAAGTAAAAATGGCTGACAAATTCACCACACAATACAAATTTAGCCAAAGAGTGCAACACGAGGTGTGGTTGGAGGGAAAATGGGTGGGAATGGGAGGAAAATCCTATAGATTTCACTTAGCAATGGACGTTAAATGGGTGGGACACATAGCCCAAATACATAAATCCATCCTCATATTTCATCTGCATTGAAAAGCATTACAGACTTACATTCAAAGCCCCTATTTCAAACTCTTATGTTAAACCTCTTTCCGCGCCACTTAATAGCCAAAACTAAAAAGGGCATGGAGCCTGATGCAGGTATAACCTCCTTTTTTCTATACCATACAGTAAGTGCCTTCCCTTGCCCCGACTCCTCCATTTCCTTTTTCTTTTGTCCAACGAGGGGTTAAGAAATCAGAGCATGCTTAGTCTAGAGGTGAGGCGAAAAAAGGGCGGCACAATATAGGGATGTAGATTCATAAGAGAAATCAACACTGCAGCTGAACAGAATTGCTATTAGAGCCAAGAGATCATGGTATGACCCTGGGAAAGTGGAAAGGCTAAGAGAAACATCAGGAAATAAATTGCCATGCCAAAGTTATTCACTGCATGGGACTTCCTGCTATTAAGCAGTTGTGGTACAAAAGAAACAGGAAATAGATTTTTAAAGACTGCAGCAGACTCTGTGGTGCAACAGTAAACCCCCTTATAGTCCCCAAAAAACTGCCCTCTATTGTCTCACTCCCCAGCAAGTCTTTGCTCCAAAATGGCAATTTGGCTATGGTGAATGCCTACTATCCCGCTAGGAGGATTGAGGGACCCCTCCCCATTTACTGTTGCCTTTCATTACCACTTCCCAGGGGTGCAGATGGCTGGCAAAATTAGCTATTACATTTCTGCCTTCTATCACCCACTTCTGGGGGAAAATGTGTGTTCTTTCTTTTTGTACAATTCTAAAAAAGAGCCACATTTTTAGTTTGGGCTTTTATGTGGTATTTAAGCATCCCATAAAAATGTACAAATTTCAAGTTGAAAGTTACTAGCCAGCAATACAAATTCACTTGCCACCTCAATTCTATACATACACAAAGCTCAAATAGACAAACTAAGAGACAATGGAAAACCTGCATTGCTCCTCCTCCTAGATCTATCTGCGGCATTCGACCTAGTGGATCACAAAGTCTTATGTAACCACTTGGATTTAGCAGCCCACTTCTCTAGTGAGGCAATAGCGTGGATACAATCATTTCTTAGTGACTGCCCCATGAGGGTCTTCTCTCCCTCTGCGGCTGCTGACCCTACCCCATCACCTGTGGAGTGCCACAAGGCTCCTGTGTATCACCAGCACTATATAATATCTTCACTAAACCCCTGTTTGATGACTTGGACCATCTGGGTATCACCTACACTAACTATGCAGATGATACCCAGTTCCTCCTGCCACTTACAGGGGACTACAGCAAGGACCTAGCAATGGTGAACAGAATTTACAGTATCGTTCAGGCATGGATGGCCACCCATGGCCTCTGCCTGAACGATGACAAGACAGAGCTTCTCATCTTGGGTACTATGACCCTTCTCAACAAATAAAGCGTAAGATACTCGGCCTTCATCATCGATGAGAACTTAATTCAAGTAGCTAAGGAAGTAAAAACGCTAGGCGTATACCTAGACTCTACACTATCATTCACCAAACAGGTACATTCTCTAGCTTCATCAACAGCTTATACTTGTAAACTTATCAGAGCAGGTAAACAATTCTTACCCCCGAATAGTTGCATGACCTTTGCCAGAGCCTTGATTATCTCTAAATTAGACTATCGCAATGCCCTTTACATTGGAGCGACCAAATCCACTATATATAAAATACAGATACAGCAAAATAATGCTCTTCGAACTGCACTGAATATCCCCAAGAGAGAACACATCTCTGAAACAAGAAGGAAGTACAAATGGCTCTCCACACATGAGAAAATCAGACTCAAAACAGCCTCCCTCACACACAAAAGTCTAAATAACAAAGCCCCACAATACCTAACAGACAGATTCTCTAGAATAGCATCCTCCAGACTGATTAGATTAGCAAACACTAATCGCCTTCAGGTACCCCGATTCAAACTCTCCACCATTGGAGGTTCCAGCTTCACTGTCAAAGCCGCCCAACTATGGAACGAGTTACCCACCTCTATGAGAATGGAACAATCTTTCACCAAATTTAGGCAAAACCTGATCAGCTGGTTAATAAAAACTAATGACAAATAAATGTACAAATCTAGCCCTACTGTATATACTGCCAATCCTGCTTACAATTGTCATGTCCATATTTTTAACTTAAACTATTGTATTGTTTAATCTTGCTCATTACTGACACCTCTGTACTTTGTAACCTTGTCACTAAGCTGTATGTTTTCTTATGCTCTTGCGCCCATATACCCTCGGGTCTGGCGTGCACAATAAATACTAAACAAACAAACAAAGTACACAATTTCTTACTCGTCAAGAGTCAATTACACTAGCCAAAGGCTAGTGGAGAGTGCACATGTTGCGCCCTGCCTATTAACTGAAAATATTGGATTGTAGTACAGATAGGGGAGAGATTGGATGTAAGGAATTAAATCTAGCGTGTGGGTATTGTTTTGTTATTTCCCTCCAATTGACTCTAAATCACCATGCTAATTCCTATGGCCATTCTAACCCATTGCCAGCTCCTCCCTGCCCAAAACACATCCTCCTGGGATCTCTATAAGCTAACACTATTAAGCAGTAACATTTTTAATTTGTTTTAATTTTATTTATTGGGTATATATAATGAGCCTATACACAATGGGCCTCATTACGCGGTACATGGTAAGGGATTACCGGCACCGGTAAGGTCACCGGTGCCGGTAATCCCTTACCGCCCTACTACGAGGTCCCTTAGCGGGTCCCTTCCTTAACGCCTGGTCTGACCAGGTGTTAAGGACAGGACCCGTTATGGGACTCCAGAGCTAATAACGGTACCGCAAATTGCGGTACCGTTATTAGCTCCATCCCCATTGCCATTGAGCCCTATGGGGGCTCGAATGGGAATGGGGAATGTTTCCCGGAATGGGGATTTACCGGGACCTCCAAGGTTGGAATGACCCGGTAAGTCCCTATTTCAGGAACCGGACCAGGAATGCGGTAAGGGGGTAGCCATGGTGCTAAAAGCACCATGGCTACCTCCTACCGCGTAATGAGGCCCAATGTCTTTCAAGGTGCAAACATTAAATGTTGTGCTGTACAAATGCTGCCAGTTATATTTGAACGCAGCCTTCTTAGAAGTTAATGGATTAATTGCAGCTGTAAATGTGCAGCTGGTGTAATAAAAATGTCTTAACCAAAGGTGCTTTCATCCACTTGAATTATAAGCAGTATGTGTTCCCTCTCATCTGTTCATTGCACTGAAGTCATTTTAAAAAGAGGCATTGGTATAGCCAAAAGATTCTCTTTGTCTACAGGTATTAGATAGGTGTTTGAAAGACACTGCTATCATATGCCCAGGTACCTACACTATTTTCCAGCTATTGTCACCTTTTGGCAAGGTACTAGTGACAGAATGCCATCTGTGGGAGTAAAATAGCCTCTAATTCTTTTAAACAAAACGATGCTGGTAATACGGTTTTTGAAAGTGAGATCCGCTAATTAGATCCCACTTTGATAATGATCCATGCCAAAAAGCATAATGCACACGTTTACCTTGCTGTGACCGTCTCCTAAAACCCCAGCCAGGACAGGTTCAAAGGTCACATGTGTATCCCTGAACACAGTTGCAAGAACACAACGTTACAAAGGAAGAGGTGGCTTCTTAAATATCTGCACCTCTGGTTCAAACTCTTATAATTGTGTAACTTAGACAGCCTGGTGGCAGATACTAAAATATAACTATAAGCCATGTCTGGTTTTGACATGGTGGTTCCTGAGTTTATACAATTATACAGCTGTACTCATTGGATGTCATATCACGGTCAGCTTGGTGAGCATTGACTCATGCATGACAGGGCCTTGTGTGTATAAGCTGTCTGGCATGGGTGAATCCAGCCCAGCAAGTGTCATTTTGACCCTCTGAGGAGGGTAGATACCTTCTTCCATGGAACAGGAACCCTTCCCGGGTTTTCCCCTGGGAACCAGAGCTTCAAAGACATTCCTGTCATGACAATGGCCGGCCCTCTCACACCAGGGTACTAATGGCTGTAGTCATTTTGAAGTAGGTAGACAGAGGAAGGGGATGGAGTTAGAGTAACCCAGAAAAGAGGGTCGTACTACAGAGGGGTCTCATCATGTGGATGCTAGGGGTCCCCAAACTTCCTTTTCTGCCTCCCTAATTCCCTCAGATAAGACACTCTTGGTATGACATCAGCAGTCAAAGGACACTAGTTACACTGTGCACTTGCGGCCGCTCCCTCTCCAGCTAGACGGGGAGTTTAACTGCACGCGACTGGATGTCTGTGAGCCGCTACGCGAGGGTTCCCCCTAGGACCACTTGCAGTAACCACGCCTGTTGCTGATGAAGAATCTCTGCACCACCATTTCTACCCATCAACTACCAAGTGAACTTTCACTTGTCCTCCTGAAGCACAACGCTTTACCCAACGACTACTGCCCTGGGCGAGCTCTGTGTTTAACAGGACCTCTTTGAGTATCCTCCCTTGCCCAGCCACATTTCAGCCCTCAGGTGATTTGGATACCGAGTTTTTGGGATCTCAGCACCGGCAGGGTCGCCCCTACAGAGCCCTGATGAAGGCGGACGCTACATTAATGCACTTCCGCCGAAATGTGCCCACCCGGGAACTGCTACATTCATCTGTTCCCGTCTGAATCAGACCCTGTTTATTCAGTCTCTGTCACGTTGGCCACTAAGATATCTTATTCTCCATAGGACCCTGGAAATACACTATGTTGGAAAGTAATATCCGACCAAGCAACTTTCCACTAGGTTATTCATAAAGAAATTTCTAACCTTGAATTTTTTCACAAATGACCTGTGTGTCCACTTCAATTGGTTCACCAGTATGCAAGGAAATAGAAAAGAAACCTTTGCTTAAGATTGACCTGTATATTGATAATACAGTACTCTTTGTTCACTTTGCTGTTAATACTATACTTTTGTTTTTTGTTATGAATTTTTATTGATGGTATTATATGTTGTCTTAACTTTTCATTTATGTATGTTGTACATTTTTTCAACATTTGTTCTCAACTTTTATGTATTGAATACTTATCTATATAATTAGCAAATAAAACCTCTGTTTGCTACTCTTTGGTTTGTTTTAGCTCGGTGAGAAGGCAATACACCTTTGACCTTAGGTTTGGATCCATCACTTAAAAGACCAACCTACACATCAATTTGTGGGTAGGACCACCCTCCTGTACCTGTGAAGTACTTTAGCCTTGAGCTTGTCCACTAGAAAGGGTACCCCCCCTCTTTTTTACGTCATTTTGAAGTAGGTAGACAGAGGAAGGGGATGGAGTTAGAGTAACCCAGAAAAGAGGGTCGTACTACAGAGGGGTCTCATCATGTGTATGCTAGGGGTCCCCAAACTTCCTTTTCTGCCTCCCTAATTCCCTCAGATAAGACACTCTTGGTATGACATCAGCAGTCAAAGGACACTAGTTACATCTGCCTGTATTTTACTCTTGACAACAGGCTTTCTCTGGGCCAATTCGCTTTAGCATTTTCCCTATTCATGGGGAGGAGATCCTCCCTTAACTGGTTTATCTTTGGACTTCAAGACACATCAGTACTCCAGAGTGCAATCGCCGCCATAGACGGCCACAAGGACCATAGCCACTTGAAAATGGCCGCCCGCAACCTTTGTTAGCAGTTTCCACTCGAGGAAACACACCAGGCTCAGCTCCTTATCCCGATTGGCCTGGAGTCCCTATTTTCTGGCCAATAGTAAGCCGGCAGGCGATTAAGCCGGCCCACCACCGAAGGCACACTGCCTAAGGCTTCCTCCTTTCGTGAGCCTGTCAGGAGCTGGAAAGTGCCGAGTGCCAGGACCCCTGCTCCTCCTGGGACCCACTTGTAATACGTTGCTCATGCATGCTCATATATTAGGGTAAGCAGCCCTCACCAGTGTTTATGGTCAAACCTTCATTGCAACCTTTGTTTTGCTGTTTATTCCGTCAGATTGTTGTTCACATTGCTGCAAGGAACAGTTTAAAAGACACATTTTCTGTTGCCCGTGCTTTGGACTTTTGCACTTGTGTACTGTTGCCCGGCTTCACGGTTGTCTGACTTTGTTGGGCTCTCATATCGTACCACGTATGCACTTTATATATGTAGAAGTAATTATGCTCTTACCAGCACGCTTTCTGTATATCCTCTTATCGGTGCTGCGCCTCATACTGCTTACCCCCACCCAGCCTAAACTTATATTCAGCAATATGTTACTTGCTCGTATGGTGGCAACCCGCGCTGAGTTGGGTAATGCATTTTTGAATTTCTGGTCCACTTCAGCCTATATGGTGTGTCAACCAGGTCATCTTTTCTAGTTTTGAATGAGTTAAAATGCTCATTTGGTCTAGCCAAAACGTATAATTGACTGTTTCACTGCTGTCCCATAGCCAACTATTCTCCTGCTAACCATATATTTACACTCTGGTACTACCGCCATGCATATTACTGCAATGCTATGATTCAGGTGTATTGCTGTTGCTCCCGCTTTATTCGAGTAATTTTTAAGTGACCACTGGAAACAATACTATTGCCAGTTGCCTTAGTTCTTACCTGCCTGCACAGTGTTTTTAGCCTAATTTGTGATTGTCGAACCTAGACAGACTCTGTTCCCATACTGGTTCTTACCTGCCTGCACAGTGTTTTTAGCCTAATTTGTGAGTGTCAAACCTAGTCAGACCCTGCTGCCATATTGGTTCTCACTTACCTGCAGATTATATTTTAGCCCGGCTTGTGATTGTCAAACCTTCAGACCCTGCTGCCATATTGGTTCTCACTTGCCTGCACATTGTATTTTAGCCCAGCTTGTGATTGTCGATCCTAGAGAGAGTTTGCTGCCATATTACTTGTACCCAGCTGCCCCGCTCTTGACCAACTACTCTGGCTAAATAACTACTCTGGCCACCCAAGATGCACTTAGCAGTTACTTGCCTTGCCAACTGACTACCACACCCCACTTATACCTACAGAATGTACCTACCAGGCATCTTATCAGCACTGAGTAATTCTCCACCTCATCCACCTGTCCAGCCACCCCAGCCTTACCTCTTGCTCTGCCTCTATCGGCACCATTGCCCCACTCAGGATGCACCTCTCTACACCATGGTGCCTCGCCGCCAGAAACACCAAATTACGTGGCAGATTACCCAAATTATATGAGCCCCGAGCCAGAGACTCCAACCAATCCAAATTGACTAACCGGAGCCTACCCATGCACTTGGTCCCTCCCACCAACCGCCCCCTCGGACACACCCAAGCACAACCAAACTAATACTAAGCATAAGGCTCACAACTTAACCACCACAGCCACCCGCACTAAATCTGTCACCCCTCTCATAAGAGGCACCTTAATTAACGCACGATCTGTAGTAGCCCATGCCACAGACATAGCAGACCTCATTCTAGCAGAAGAACTAGACTTCCTAGCCATCACTGAGTCCTGGCTCCATGCAGCCGGTGGCCCTGCTCTCTCACTAGCCATCCCAGACGGCTATACTATCATCCTAGCGGACAGAACAGAATCCAGAGGTGGAGGCCTCGCTATAATTGCCAAAACACACCTCAACATCAGACTTGACACCACTAACCACCTCCCATCATGATTATCTCTCACAGCTAAACTTCCTACCGCCAACTCCCAAACTATCACTATCCACTTACTCTACAGACCCCCTGGACCGCTAGGTTCCTTCGAGGAAGACCTCATCTCCACCCTCACCAACAACTTAAAAAACACCTCCAAGAGCCTCCTCTTAGGAGATTTCAACCTGGGCCTCAAAGACCCCAAAGACCCCCCAGGCCACCCTCATTAACAATACCCTGTTAGAATTAGGCTTTACCCAAAGAGTGTCCACCCCTACCCACAACAAAGGAAGAACCCTGGACTGGGTAGCTGACCACAACCATGTGGCCTCCATCACAGCCAACACCCCCCAACAATGGTCCGACCACCATCTCCTCACCTTCAACCTGGAAGCCGCTAGCCCTATTACGAACAACCTTCTAGCCACAGCTATCCCTACGAGAAGCAAGAAAAACATCACAGCTGAAAAACTCATCCCTTATCCTCCCAACTTTGAACCAACTCTCAGCTACCTCTAACCCCCACGACCTCGTAGAAAGCTATAACAATAGCATGCGCTCAGCCTTAGACTCTATCGCACCCCTAAAACTGAGAAAATGTAAGCCGAAAAAACATCTGAACACATGGTTCTCTACCCATCTAAAAGCCCTCAGATTAGAGAAGCGCATAAAGGAACAAGCCTGGAGACAATCTCCCACAGACATTAACAAGCAAATCCTCAACAAAATAGTTTCTACTTACAAAAAGGAAATCATCACCGCTAAACAGGAATCATACAACCAGAGAATATCACAAGCCAAATCCAGTCCTAAGAAACTGTTCACTATCATCAAAGAACTGGAAACACCTGTCCTAGTCCCAGACACATGTGTGAAAGATAAACAATGGTGCACCAGTGTCCAAAATGCCCTGTCTAATAAGGTAGCAGGCCTTCAAATCAAAATCTCCAACAAGAAAGATTCCAAACTTACTCTACCAACTTCACTAACACTCCCACATACCCAACACCACGCCCCACGCCTCAGAACCTGATACCTAACCCACTCTCCCGCTTCAGCTTTTCCAAAGTCTCTACGTTAGAAGTGGAAAAAATCATCCTCAGCCTTAAACCATCAAACTATCAGGGTGACCCTTGCCCCTCACAAATCATCAAAGACGCAGCTAGAGACCTCTCACCATTCATCACCAAACTTATTAACGCCTGCTTCTCATCAGGTACCATCCCCAATAACCTTAAAGAATCGTGGGTCCTCCCTCTACTCAAAAAACCCTCCCTAGACCCGACGATACCCACTAATTACAGACCCATTACCACCGTCCCCTTTTTGCTCAAAATATTAGATAAGACAGCCTATCACCAAATACAAAAATATCTTGAGCAAAACCACCTCCTGGGAATCCGGCAATCAGGCTTTAGACCCCAACATGGGACAGAGACAGCTCTCATTGACCTTAAGGCCCAAATCAACACTGAGAGATAATGGGAAAACGCCTTTATTGCTTCTTCTAGACCTCTCCGCAGCATTCGATCTAGTGGATCACAAAATTCTCTGTAACCACCTAGACTCGGCTGCCCACTTCTCCCAAGAAGCCATCGGCTGGATTGAGTCATTCCTGAGCAACAGATACATGCGTATCTTTTCCACCTCAGCCTCCGCCGACCCCATCCCATCACATGTGGGGTCCCCCAGGGTTCATGTGTCTCACCTACACTTTATAACATGTTCACGAAGCCCCAGTTTTATGATCTTGACGGTCTGGGTATCACCTACACTAATTACGCTGATGATACCCAGATCGTCATCCTGTTGACGGGAGATTACAAGGATTTGGCCTCGGTGAACAGGGTGTATCTCATCATCCAGACATGGATGGCCTCCCACAGTCTATGCCTGAATGATGACAAGACTGAACTCATCATCCTCGGATCCACCCCTAATCTAAACAAACTGGACCACAACTACTCGAGCTTCACTATAGATGGCAACCCCATCAACGTAGCAAAAGTAGTGAAAACTCTTGGAATCTACCTAGACTCTGCCCTTTCCTTCCATAAACAGGTTAGCTCCATGGCTTCTTCCACAGCCTACACATGTAAGCTTATAAGAGCAGCCAAACCTTTCCTATCCACTCAGAATTGAATTACCCTTGCCAGAGCCCTTGTTTTATCAAAACTTGACTATTGTAACGCCCTTTATGTTGGAGCCAACAAACAGATTACTAACAAAATCCAGACCTTGCAAAATAATGCTCTCAGAGCAGCGCTTAGCATCCCCAAGAGAGTATATATCTCCAACATCAGGAGATCTCACAACTGGCTCACCACCACTGACAAAATCTGGCTCAAAGTAGCCTCATTAACACACAAATGCCTCAATAATGCAGCCCCCCGCTACTTAGCTGACAGAATAAAAAGATACTCCCCTAACAGGCCCACCAGAACTTCCAATGCTAATTTGCTTACAGTTCCCAGGTTCAACCGATCCAAAACGGGTGGTAACAGCTTCCAGGTGAAAGCAGCCACACACTGGAACTCCCTACCACTCGCCCTTAGGACACCCCAAACCTACCCCCTCTTTAGACGTAACTACATTCAGTGGCTAAAGAATAACGACCAATAACTGACCTGCCTTTGCATTCTATGCTTGTTTGTAAATATGTATATTTGTAAACTGTATATCATTGTATCCATCGCAACTGTATTAACCTATGCATACACTGAAAATGACTGTACATCATTGTAACCAAGCTGAGAATAACCTTACTGCTCCTGCGCCCTCATACCTTTGGGTCTGGCGCGCAATATAAATGAATAAACTAAACTAAACAAAAGGATTACCTTGGAAGTCTGTTGGGGAGACAGTCTGTTGGGGATACAGTCTATTCCATAGCAAAGACAGAAGGCTCCACGGAAGAGTAAAGCTCTTCTCTGTACACATCTATGGACATATTTGAGGTGAAACGTCTCTGTGGACAAGGCCTACTGCAACTGAGGCACTGGTACCCACGACCCTGCACTGGAGGTGACGAAACACCTGCAAGTGCCCTCTACAAATATTTCTGGTTGGGAAGCTCAGAGGAAACGACTCAACTTGCCCCTGAGGCAATTTTTGTTTTGTGAGCCCCTTTTTTGATGAACTATTATTTATGATGCTTTCCAGATGTCCATGTTCCACAGTTGCCAGTTGACGGATTGCAGAACTTTTCTTTATTGGCAAGTAGTGGCGGCAGGTATACAACAGAGTGCATAAACAGTTGCAATCATACATTTGGGTTTTGCAGTACATTTAAGGGGTGTTCGGTGGGGGTGGGCTGACAGCCCATTATATTTTCCGCAGTTCAGGGTCTAGGTTCATCTTGCACACCTGGCGGGGGGGGAGAGAGTGGTTCTATGTCATCTTTGTTGTTCAGGTAACTGCAGAAGTCTGTCCACACATTGTTTGGGCGAGAACTCATAGGGAGGGATCTGATATATTTCTCCTCGCACATCTGTGTCCAGGTGAGAGCCTTCAACCACATCTCAAATGAAGGGGGGGAGCGACGCTTCCAGCATTGTAGTATACATTTTCTGGCGACCATAGCACTGACATTAAAAAATTTAGACATTTTCTTCACTTCAACCCCAGCCCACAACCCGAACAGAATAGCTAACGGATCAAGCCCCACTGGGGTCCCGACTATCTCTGAAAGGGCTTCAGTCAATGCTTTCCAGAATGCACCAAGTGCGTTACAGGACCAAAACATGTGTGTGTGGTCCGTTTCCTCGGATCTGCATCTCGGGGACGTGTGGGTCTGGTTATGTACAAATTTCCCCACCCTGTAAGGTGTGTAATATAATCGATTGAGGAGCTTATATTGCATGCATCGAAATCTGGAGTTAAGGGAGACTTTGCGTGTGTGCGAGAACATTTTGCTCCACATATCATCTGTGATTGCTAGGTCCAGCTCCTCATTCCACTTGTCCCGCGGTTTTGAAGGTGCATCCTCAGATTTCTCCAGCAGTATCTTGTACAGAGAGGACTTTATACCCCTACTGCCAGCTGAGTTGGCTACGTACTGGATCTCAGGTGAGTCAGGGGGTTTGTCTGGGTAAGTGGGCCACATGACGTGTACTGCCGCTCTTCGTCTAAAGTATTGCAGCAGCTCTAGCGCCGAACCCGAGTGTCCAGGGCACCATGTCTGCGGGGTAATGAATTTACCTTCGGGATATAGGTCTGTTAGTATCGTGGGTGGGGGTGAGGCCCGGAAAGTGCCAAATCGGTAGCCACTTATAGTATGGTCGATGCTCGGGCTGGGAGTGCAGTAGTCGATTCCATGCCATAGTCGTGGTGGCCACGTGATCCGCTGGGGCATCCGTATAGTATGTACGGCAGAGGATTAAGGACATGATATTTACCTCCTCGCTTGCTAGCTTTTCAAGTTTCACATGGGGGGGTGCCTCTGGGTGTGTGTACCAATGTGTAGCATGTTGGGCCTGTGCAGCAATCCAGTACTGGGTTAGATCAGGGGCCGTGAAGCCCACCCTCTCGTAGGGGAGGGTCATATGTTGCCACTTCTTGCGAACCGCACCGGAATGCCACAGGAATTGGGCGCATGCAGAGTGTAGTTTCCTGAAGTATTGCTTCCCAGGCCAGATCGGGACGTTTGCAAAGATATAGAGAAGCTTGGGGACCGCTATCATTTTAATTAGGGACAGTTTACCCGCTAAGGAAAGTGGAAGGTTGCGCCACCTTGCCATTTTGGACTCTACGAGTTGTGCTGTAGCAGTGTAGTTGTCGGCCAGTAGTCTAGATAATGATACCTGAACCCCCAAATATTTGATGCCGCCTGGGGATCAACGGAGAGGGAATTCACATGTCGGCTGTTGGGTCGCCGCAGTGAGTGGGAATATCTCCGATTTGGAGTAGTTTATGGTGAAGCCCGAGAATGTGCCTATTTTTGTTATGTCGCGGATAATCGGGTCTAAATGTGCAGACGGGTCCCTGATGTAAAGGAGTACATCATCTGCGTATAGTGATATTATTTCCGGTGCGTCCCACAGTCGTATGCCCTTGCGAGTGTGTCGATCTCTGACATTATCAGCCATGGGCTCAATGACTAGCTCAAATAGAATAGGGGTAAATGGACAGCCCTGGCAAGTGCCCCTGTGGAGCGTGAAGGGTGAAGACGTTAGGGAGTTGACCAGGACTTTAGCTACAGGATCTGTGTATAGTAGTTTAATGTAGGATATCATGCTTGGTCCGATCCCCATTTTCTCCAATACTGCCCACATATATTGCCAGGACACCATGTCAAATGCCTTCTGAGCATCTAGTGTAACCGCGACCGCATTGGCTTTTGGATCAATCCTGGACATTACATTAAAGAGCCGGCTTATATGGAGGGCTGTTGAGCGACCGGGGATGAAGCCGCTTTGGTCTGGGTGGACCAGGTGTGTCATTATGGGGAGGAATCTGCTTGCTATTACCGTAGAAAATATTTTGGTATCTGTATTTATAAGTGACACAGGCCTGTAGGATCCACATCCATCACGAGGCTTACCCGGCTTGGGAAGAACAGTTATGAGAGCTTCCCATAGGGACTGGGGGAGGATGGGCAGACGGCGTGACTCAGCCCAAACTCCATGTAGTTTCGGTGCCAAAATGGCCACGTGTTCCTGGTAGAATTCTGAGGTGAGCCCACCCGGTCCAGGGGCCTTGCCCTTCGGGAGGTCTGAGATGGCCTCGACTATCTCGTCAAGAGTGATTGGGGCATCCAGTTGCTCTCTGGCGGCTTGGGAGATGTAGGTCATGGGGATATGGTCAAGTAGATTATTTATGTCCTGGGCGGTGTGCTCCTGCTGGGGTGCATACAAGGCAGCATAGAATTCAGTGAAGGTGTCAAGGATATGTTGGTCGGACCAGTGTTGGGTGCCTCTTGCGTCCCTGATGCTGTCAATGCAGGTCTTACCCCCCTCTGTGCGCACCAGTCTGGCCAGGGTTCTCCATGGTCTGTCACCCTCTCCGTACTTCCGCGCCACCAGAGGCTGCGTGTAGTACTGTACCTCTCTAAGTGCATGGGATTCGAAGATTTCCAGCTCCAATCTTATCTGTGCTAGTTTGGCTGGGGTAGGTGCGGTGGCGTATTCACGCTCGAGCTCCTTGAGTTTAGTTTCAGAGCATTGTAGATCATGCTTTATGACCTTCAGTACCCCTGCTTCCCTCAAGATACACATGCCTCTAATAAAGACCTTGAATTCCTCCCAACAGGTCCCTTCGGGTGTGTCGTGTTGTTTATTGCAGTTAAAGAAGTTGTTTATGGCGGATAAAATCTCTGCCTTAAAGACTATGTCCCGCAGTGCCTCTGATTTGAAGCGCCAGGCGGAGCGGGTAGGTAAGCCGGGCCCAAGCTTGATCTGCATTGTTACCGGGGAATGGTCTGAGAGTGTGCGCGCTAGTATCGGAATATCTATGATCTTGCCATCAAGCCGCTCGATGTGAGGAACAGATCTATCCCGGATTATCTGTCGCGTACGGATGAATAATAGGTGTATTCTCTTGTGTGTGGGTAGAGTGCTCTTCATGCATCACATATGCCCAGTGAGTCTGTGGGCCTCATTACAAGTGCGGCGGTAAAGGTGCCGGAGCCATCAACCCCTTAACGCTACATTACGAGGTCCTTTAGCGGGTCCCGATTAAATTTTACCAGGTGCCCTTAGCGGGATCCGCTAAAGGAACAGCATGCTAACAACGGGCCCATTATTAATGGGCCCGTTGTTAGCATGGCTACCATTCTCATTGAGCCCTATGGGGGCTGGAATGGGAATGGGGATGGGTTCCCTGAATGGGGAAATACCGGGTCCTCCAAGGTTGGAATGGCCCGGTATTTCCCCATTCAGCCAACAGCGCCATGGCTACCTCCAACCTCGTAATGACCCCCTATGTGTGTGTAAGCGGCCAGCAGCATGTGACATGGCTCTGCGGGTTGCGCCTGTTCTGTCAAGGTCAATATCTAGTATCAAGTTCATGTCCCCCCATATAATTGGTACTCCAATATACCTCATGAGCAGGTGGGTCACCTCGTCAAAAAACTCGGGGGCATCAATATTTGGGGCGTATGTGTTCACAAGCAAGCATTCCATATTGGCTAACAAACAATGAAGGATTACATATCTGCCCCCTGAGTCTATGTAACTCGTACGCAGTGAGAATTCCACTGATTTGTGGATCAGAGTTAGCACTCCTCTGGACTGAGTGGAGTATTTTGTATAAAACCTGTTAGGGCCCCAGGTTGGTGCTAGGCAAGATGCAAGGTGTCCCAAGGCATGCGTTTCTTGCAGTAGGAGTATTTTGATTCCGTGTCTCTGGGCGTATGCAGTGATTCTGCAGGCTTTTGTAAAATTATTTAACCCCCGGACGTTCCATGTCATCAGTTTAACAGTCATGACGTGGCATTATGGAACATCTCAGCAGTGGGATCTGTCACCATTCAGCACTGTGCGTGTCGCTGTGGCACGACCATGCCACATCCAAACCTCAGCCACCACTTTCTTGCCTTTTTTCTTAGAACATTCCCCAACTTTGCCACCCCCCACCCTCACTGTCCACCCCCAACCAGCAGTGTAGTGATCCCCACCCAAAAAGCGGGCTCCAGCGTGCCATTCCCAACTTAGCAACTCCAGTCCGCAAGTCCAAACGGAGCAAAACTTCAAAAATTCCGCCTGAATAGGCATTGCAGCCGCAGCGGGGGTCGCCGCTGCCGTGTGTCCAACTTTGCTAATATCTTAGTGCAACAGTCACCATTATTCTCTTAATGGCAATAGATGTTCAAGGTTGCAAAAGAAGCCATATAATGCATAATGAAAAAATCGTAATAGTTGAGGCATAAATGTCGGGGGCCTGAGGGGGCACCATGCAGGCAGAGGCACCACTTCGATGCATGTAATGGTGATAGTGAGGATAAAGGGTGTCTCTTGCCTCGGGTGAGGATGACCTAAGGCTAGTATCTTCAGGGCTCAGTTAGCGCACCATGGTGCGAATCTAGGGGAAGTGCGAGCCATGTGACGCCGAGCCAGCACTCGCCGGGGAGGCCCTTCTTCAAGTGGCAAGTGTCATCAGCCTCAGTCATTGTCCATTAGGTCATCCGCTGGATCCCTAAGCGGGATCTGTGCTTCTATGAATTTCACTGCTTCATCCGGGGCCGTAAAGAAGTAGAGTCTGTTGCGATGGGTACATTTTTGGCAGGCCGGAAAGAGCTTTGCGTATTCAATTTTCCTTTCCTTAAGCATTTTCTTCACTCCACTGAATTGTCGGCGCTCCATCTGGACCCCTGTGGAGAAGTTCGGGAAGATTCTGATGATTTGCGAGTCTAGCCTCAGCTCCCCTTCTCGCGTGCCAGTCGTAGCATATGATCCCTATCTCTGTAGCTTAGGATCTTCGCAATTATTGGTCTGGGGAAGTCGCCCGGTTTGGGGTGGGGAGCTAGAGCGCGGTGTGCTCGCACAACTGCGAAGAACGGGGAGAGTTGAGGGTTATCAAGTAGGTCCTTGAGGAGATTTTCGACTGCGAGTTCCATCCGCCCCTTGAGTGCAGACTGAGGAACGCCCACGATGCGGATGTTGTTCCTGAGTGATCTAGACTCTAAGACATTGCACTTGGCCTTGATGTGCTTCATGTCATGCACTTGTTCCGTGACCGTGGTTTGGAGGGCGTGGACCCCATCCTCGTTGGCCCCAATTCTGGTTTCCACCTTGGTTATCCTAGCCCCGTGCTGGTCTAGTTTGGTTCTTAGCGAGGCCCCATTCGCATTTTTGTCATCAAGCTTCTCATGGAAGGATGCAAAGTTCTTAGCCATGGACTCCATCATCACCGTTAAGTCAGGTTAAGGGGGATCGGGTGGTAGGTCCATATCTTCCTGGCCCGTGGAGGAGCCCCCTTGCTCGGGTCTGGGCGCCACCTTGGCGAACTTGTCCATGGCTCCGACCTTGTTGGCCCCACGAGATCTGTTGGACATCTTGGAGGTGGATGGTTATGTAGGCTGGAACTGTCAAATGTCGCCTGTGCACCTAGGGGTACAAACCTCTTCAGCACTTGTGTCGTGGACCAGGTGACGAGATGGTGCAGTATCAGTTGTATGAGTGATTGCAGCGCTCATGAGGTGATGTCTTACCCGAGAGACCAATTGAATGAGGATCTCCTGTGTTCAGCCGTCAGGAGGACCCCACTGCTTCCCTTGGTTTTTGCCACTTGGATCGGGACAACCAAGGCGGCCAGGGTACGGTATTGCAGCAGGACCGAGAGCGAGCTATGATGTCTGTGAAACTCCTAGCGCTCCAGATGATGAAGCCGGGTATGGGGTCACGGTAAATGTGCGCCTGCTGGGCCGCAGTCTTGCAGTTGAGGAGCAGTGATTAGGTATACTGGCCTAGCGTGGGTATTTAGGCAGTCCGCCGAAGGAGCAGGTGTGTGGGAAATAAGACGTAGGTGTAATCCGGGTATCCGTTGTGTGCCAGTGGAATGTGCACCCGTTGTGATGTAGAGCAGAGGCGGAATGAGGCGCAGCGCAGTGCCAAGCAGAGTCTTTAATGGCAGGTGCTCCAGTTGTGTGGGCTGTGACAGGCCCTGTGTGCTTAGCATTCAGTCCTTGGCAAGTGGCACACGTTTATGGCAGTAATATGGGCCAGTTGGTCGGCGCCGGAAACCGGAGTGCTCCCGGCAGCCGGGGCCCAAAGTCAATCCCCCGGAGGCTAGCTGTGCTGGTGAAAGATGGAGGAGGAGCGGGAGGCTGTGTTTCACCCGCGGCCGCAGGACAGAAGTGGAGGGCAGCTGCCCGGTGTACTCCAGGGACCGGGGGGGGCGTGCCCACCTCACGCTGTATCTGCGTCTAAGGAGGTGCAGGCAGGGCTGGCCAGCCGCGATCCGCACAGTGCGCAGCAGCAGCGCCGCCCCCTCCCGCTGTGTCAGCGCACTTACTTGGGCTAGGATCTTTGGCTGCGGCCGGCGGGGCTCCAGGACACCACAGCAGGCTCCTCTTGCTTAGACTCACTGCTCCCGGATGATGTGTGGAGCCCAGCTCTGGGGATCGCTGGATGGCCTCGGTCCAGCACTCCCTGCAGGCTCACCTCTAGCCCGGCCACGATGCTCAGTGCTGAGTCCGGGGCCGCGCAGCGCAGTGCAGTTCAGCAGGCAGGCTTCCCGCATGCGCCACGGCCCACAGGTGAAGGTGGCTGAATCTCGGTCATCCGGCCCCGGTCAATTCCAAAAATCGGGATACCTGTGCCCCGCCTTCTCGGAAACACATACACGGAGTCGCATGGCTCAACAAGCAGGGAAACTAGCCGTTGTTGCCGGATTGGAGTTGGTGGCACACGGAGTGTCCTAGCTAGGCAGCCATTTTGCAGACTGCTCAACAGCACCCCCCCCAGAGTGCATATCATTTTCAATCACAATTTTGGCTTAAAGTTATAAAGTGCTTCAAATTGTCAAAGCAACAGTGATCAAAGTTATCCTCTGGTGTTCTTTGGAAAATAGGAAACAAAACGATTCTAAACATAATTGAGCGCATATTTAAATTGCCCCTTTGCACAAGGGCAAACAAATTAAATTAAACTGTAGCCCAGTCAGTATCCATTGCAATGTGAACCTTTAATGTATTTCACGCAAGTGAGTGCAGTACTCTTACATGTTTAAATCTCCAAAATATAACTTGTTTGAAATCTTGAATATATTTCAGGGTGATTTTAATCAGAATTAAACGTCTGATAGCTTACGGTATGAGTCAGTTCATAGTTGAGTCAACACGTGTTTCACCCCATGAGAGGATCTTCTTGAGGACTTCAATTAATATAACCTGTCTTTGAGGTAATAACATCACACTCTAAACTGTCAGTACATATGAGATATGAGAATTTTACAATCAATGCAGATTATTTACATTTGAGTCAAGAAGAAGTGCCTCTGCTGGTGTACAACACGTATTGTAATTAGTAATTTATAATGCGCTTAATACCCATGACGTATTGAGTCACCTATCAACGATTCAGACCCACTTGGTATTTATTACAGAACTTGCTTTATAATTATTATTTTTTGTAAACCTAGCACAAGAGTAATAAAGCGTAAAATACTTTACAAGCCCCAGCAGCACAGCACCCCGTATGATATATACTTAAAGCCAAATGTGGATTCCCCTGTTATCTGTGCAAGCAGCTCAGATTTAGTCAGCCTGCAGTGCAATGACCGCCACCTTCCTAGGGTTGTATAAGACTCTATATGCTGAGTTCAGCTACAGATGGGGCTGATACATGCTCCTGGACTAGAGGGAACTAATGTAGCACACTTAGACAAATGTATCAAAGGAACACAATAGACACATACCTCTTTTTTAAATTCAAACCAGATATGTGAATGTAAAATTGACATGATTCATACCTATGGCAGCCTTCATCAACTCATAGAAGGCAGTTGTCGAACTTCTACTTGCAGCATATGCAGATTTCAGTTTGCTGAACAAGAGATTCCTTTTGTTTTGAGAGCAAGAAGTGACATCCACTTGTGTGGTTGATGCCCTGGAAAGACAAATGTTTCAGATATGTACAACTGTTCTACATGTTCAATGAAATACTTCGCTTGAAGGATTTTGGTGAATATGTGGCGATTTTCATTAAGAAATGTCATGCACGCAACATGGCCACTACACCATTAGTGAAAGATACACGTGTCATGGAATATTGCTAAATATAATCGGGCTAAGGGATGAGACATACACTGACAGTTCCACTCAGACTTTGCAGAGTTGTTGACTAACGTGGCAAATCAAACACTCTGAGGGAACTGTCCCACTCATCAAATCACAATCAGACAGTTGTGGAATCACACAAAGCAGTATACCTTGAGAGAATGAGCCCACAATGACAGTTTGTACCAACTAAGGTTGCACTACATGACCACCATGATGAAACGGTATCCAGTGATAATGTTGCGTGGAAAATGGCCGCCAGGTAGCGACATTTCCCTTAAAATGCACCCACCAGACAATCAAAACACTTTCCCGATATATTCCAGGATTGGAGGTAATAATATATAATTATACCCCTCCTAGAATATTTGGGGAAAGAATTTTGGGGGGGTCAGGAAAAAAAGTCGCCTAACTGGTGACTTTTCACAGCAACATTATCGCACGAAACTGATTAAACACAATCGCATTGACGAACCACGCTATGGTATTTTGAAAGGCTCCAATGCCATAACCGGGTTAGTGTAACTGGCTTCTGAAGAAAATACATGTTGTGCAGATCTCATTTATCATTTCAGAGAGCCATCGGGCAGCAGGAGGTTAACATTGGATCTCATTGTGAGTTTGGTGAAGTGGTAAAAAGTGGGGTAATGGATATACTGTTACTTTACCTCCACTTCTTACCCCCAAATTCCAACTTTGGAGGTAAAGTGGAAGAAGAACCTCCACTTTAACTCCAAAAAATTGCAGATCACCAAATGCTCCAAATCCCTAAAGGAGTATGAATATTAACACTGCCATTCTTCAATTATAACCTCACGGATTTACAGTCAGACCAATTGGTAGTAACAGTATCCACGTTTGGTGCTGTTACCATGATAAATGCTGCCAAATTCGTAATAAGGACCAATATTGTGTTTTATAAAGTAGTAGTAGTAGTAGTAGTAGTAGTACACATTTTTTTATTAAGTGCACACATTACCAGTACAAGCCCAGTTTGAAGGCGCTATAGAAAAAGAAACAATAACATACAATATATATATATATATATATAACAATACAACATAGCAGAAATAGCAGCATACATTATCCTGTACGTTATGACACATGCAAAAGGAAAAGCTACTCTTTCAATGCAGGCTTAATAACGTTTTGTGTAGTACAGTTTCTGATAGTGCTCTTAAAATTATTCACAGACGGCACCCTGAAGTTCCACCATTTTTCCATCGTAAGAAGCTTTGCAAAATTTGCCAACTACCAAAAGATCTTCAGAACTGGATCTAAGTGTGTGACTAAGTAGATAGTTTTGTGCCACATATGAAAGCTACTCTCCCAGATTTGCGTAAGCACTGAAATCTGAATCATGTCTTCCATTGGCAACTGTTAGGGAGAATTCTCATTTCATGGCTAATTTCCCTTACCTAGTGAGTCCCTCAGCAGCTTTGCTGGATTTCTGGAGTTGTTTCTTTTCCATTTGGTAAGAGTGTGAGCTTTTCACTACTCTTACTTGTATTTTGCTATGTGTTTTAACCTGTTTTTGTGATTGTGGGCTCTGGCGTACACCACTTCAGTAGCCCCCTTCTTTGTGTGTGTCGCACAGCACCTTCTGTGCAGTGGCACAGGGTTGTCGTTCAGACTTCTCACCGACTCCATTTCTGAGGTGACTACTGTCCCCCAGAAAAGGGTAAAGTTACCATTAACTTTACTTAGTTAAAACTAACCACAGATCCAGTACACCCCATCTTACATGGAGTACAGGAAGGGTTAACTCTTAGGGCCTCATTACGACCCAGGTGGTAAGGGGTTTACGGCGCCGTAAACAGCGCCGACCCTTACCGCCTGAGTACGAGGTCCCTTAGCGCCATGGCGACTTTAACACCTGCTTTTAGCAGGTGTTAAAATCCATGGCGCTAAGGGACCATGGAGTTAATTACGCCACCGTAATTTACGGTGGCGTAATTAACGCCTTCCCCACTCCCATTATGCCCTATGGGGCAAAAATGGGAATGGGGAAGGGTAAATGGGGATTGGGGACTTACCGCCCCGCCAAGGTCGGAATGGGGCGGTAAGTCCGCCAACCACCATGGCGTAAACGTAGTTTACGCCATGGTGGTAAAGTCACGGCCCAGGCGGTAACTTACCGCCTGGGTCGTGATGAGGCCCACAGTCTTTTTATCTGTACCTCCAAGAGCATTGTTTCGTTCTTTTAACATTTAGACATGGCTGGTGGCAGTGGTATCTACCCTAAATTTCTACCGCGGTTATCTTATATAACCGTGGTTGGTAATATTGAAGGCTATTGTCTTAGCCTCAAACATAAACCTGCTTGACCGAATCCTTTTTCGTTTGGCTTCGGTGCGGTTTATTCGCCATTTCTTGTTGTTAAAGTCCTTCTTGTGTTTTGCTTTGCGCGGCAAACTAGGTTTGCCTCCTTTGTTCACTGTCTTTTGGCAGGCTTCTACCTAGAAACCCTCATCAAGGTGCCTGGGTGTCTAGGTGGGCTGTATGTGAGGGAGGGGTGTAGTCACCCCCTGCACAGGGTATCCTAGGAAACCCAAGTTGCACTTTGTCATGATTGGCCAGGGTGGTTATCCGGGCTGGACAACCCCCCCGCTAGGTGATTGACAGCCAGGCTGTGTGAATGGGGGTTTTTCGCATAAAAGGCAGGTCTCTTGGGCTAGAAGTCAGAGAGTCGCCACTGGAACTACAAGGAACCGAAGAGAAGCAGCGAGAACGACGGCTGCTGCAACTACCCCGTCCCGGTGAAGCCCTGCTGCAGTCCTGAGCTATCTACCCTTCAACGACTAAGAAGAGATCCAGTCCGGAGTCTTCTTCCCTTGAGCCTGGTGGGGATAACCAGCTCATATTCCACAGCCAGAGGATCCTCTTCCTTGGTCGAAATCGCTGCACACAGCTGTAGTGGTCCGGATAGCCATTTGAAGAGCCTCTCCTGTTTTTAAGGAGCGCACCTTTTATTCGTTGTTGCTGCTGCCGGCTTCATCCCTGTGTGGTGCAGACCCCCTTCAGACATCCTCCTTCACAACGAAGCCCCAGGAATCGTGGGTCTGCAGAAAACCAACAGGAACAACTGCCAGGGCACCAGCTGCACCATTGGAATAAGGTACTGTGTTCTGCTTGAGGAAACTGGGTGAACCCCTTTTCTTCATTTCCAAGGCTTGCCCTTGTCTTCCCTCCTTCTTATAACTTTTGCTTCCGAACATTGACAATATCGAAGTACTCTTGGCTACGTTGAATCGTGAACTATCTGACTGTATGATCTTCGGCAACAGGCCCCCGGTGTCACTTGACCCTGGCTGCGGCCCTTTGACTTTTGAACTCTTGTCTAGGAGCGTTTCTCGATTCTGTCTGCCTAACCAAAATATTGCCTGTGATTCTTGCCTCCAACTCCCTCTGGGTATCTCAGGTGCTAAGTGTGTTTTTGCCCCGGTAGCATTTCATGTCACGGATACGCGTTTATGTAGTAGACGGAACTGTCAAAAAGTGATCGCAATCTTATTCACGATAACGTGTTTTGTTTGCAACACCGGTTCATTCAAACACGGGGTACTTACCTTGAGACATACTGTACAAAGTGAATTGGTTAGTTGTAGTATATTCGACGTGTGGTTTGTGTTTGCTTTTAATAGAAGTGTTGTGTTTATAACGGATGGTTTAAAAATAAATGTACTTACATTTTTCTACCTGAAACCTTGAGTCAGTGTTTGCTTGAGTCACAGTAATTGTGGTCCCTTTGTGTAATCTCTGTTACTGCTCTTATACTCTTGAGAAAAGCCTGGCTGCTCCACTACTGCTACCACTTTGACATAGTAGTACAGGCTTGTACCAAAGGTAAAACTTGTATTGCCACCTGTGGTTTTAAGGGCACAGTGGTCCCTAAGGGCACTGCACAGGATTCTGCCTAACAGCAACCAGCCTAGTTCCTGACGGTCCTAGGTAATATGATAACATTTTCCCAAACCCGCAATTACACAAACAGCACAATTTTGAATTGCCTAAAGTTTAGATGGTAATTTCTTTGAAATACCAAGATAGAGAGACAGACAGTAGTATAACCTTGACAGGACAACTGTCTGGACTAAGATCTTCAAATGATCTGTGCTCAATAAGTGGAAGTGTGCGCTTTTTACCACTGCTTCAACTTGTGTCGAAAATGAGTTGGCTATCAAACAAAACACCCAGATTTCTGACCACCGCCACAGGGGATAGAGAATCTCCCAAATTGAAAGGCCATAGAAAACGAAGAGGAGTTTTGCAGGCCGGCCCAGAAGCAGGATTTTCCCCTTATCACCATTTAAGCGTAGGCATTTATCCTGCATCCAACACTGAAAAACGCCCAGGCAATTCTATACCCTGTTTCCTCCATTCGCTTCCCTGTGGTGGTCAACCAGGATCTGGGTGTCATCGACATACAGTTGACATTCCAGACTCCGCTTCTCTATAACCTGAATCAAAGGGTAAATGTACATGTTAAAGAGAATTGGAGATAGATCCCTGTGGAACTCCACATGATAAGCTCCCCAACTGCACCCTTTGCCTCCTATCACCCAGACAGTTTCCACCAATCTAAGGCTGTCCCAATAATGTCCATCACAGTTTAAAGACATATCAGCCTCATTACGAGTTTATTGGTAACCAAACGGTTGGTAACCAAACACAGCCTACCACCAAACGGTATTACCATTGCCACCACTTGGTCCGGCTTATTACCACCGGATTACAATTGGTGGTAGGCTGTGTTAGTCCCCATTAATTGGAGTCCATAGGAATCCAAAGGGACTTCGGTGGTATTACCCCGGTGGTATTACTGCCGATTTGGCGGTTTTTGGGCGGTTAGGTGGAGGAATTACCGCCGGGATTCTGCAGGAGGTGTTTCCTCTGCTTTACCTCCAAACCTGTAGTTCAGCAGTGTGGTAATGTGGCAGCATTATCACCGTTTTTTATCACACAGCCGATCTCGTAATGAGTCCCCAAGAGTCAGTGCAGCTGGGTTACCCCTATATCTAAGTTCCAAGAGTTTGTCGCTTACACATAATACTAGAGTTTTTATACTATGGAGTGGCCAAAAACCAGATTGAGCTCTGGCCAATTAAGAATATTTTGTCAAGGAAATTTGATAGTTGAGCTGTAGCTGCGCCTTCCATGATTTTGGTCAGGAAGAGAAGATTAGGTTTTGGCCTAATGTTTGCTGGGTCGGCTTTATCAAAGAGAACTTTTTTCAGCAAGGGTGTTACTTTCGTCTCCTTAAGTGGATGTGGAAAGATGCCTCTTTGAAATGAGGCATTCATTGTTTTAGCCAGGTCTTCAGCCAACAAAACAATATGGTCTTTGATACTTCAGTGGCATAGTATCAAAGGATGATGATTAACCTGTTCCTTTAAGCCCTTACACTGTTTTTATTATGTATGCACTAGACAATAGTTCAAAACATTTAAAAGGTGAGGTTCTATGCAGATGGCTAACATCTTTGCCGGCGTACATTATAGGCTCAGCTGCTATTTTTTCACTAAATTGTGGACAGGAAAAAAGACGGGAGTTCATCACACAGTACTTGAGCAGGAATTAAATGCAAAATGACAAAGGAATAAGAGCTGGATTCATACACTCATAACTGCAAATCTATATGCCGAACCCATGGGCAGTGTTGCATGCTTTAACACAGTGTAGATACTGAGGACAGAGAAAAACATGGACAGGATGAATGAAATTGCATGTACTCTAAAGAACGATGCTTGCTTTGATAAATGTGTGTCACTTTAGAAATGTGTGAAATATTTTTGTCTTCAGTAAATTAGATAAAGTTAACAGATCTGGCACATTCCTGGGGGAGGGAGGGTTGGTGATGGTGGTCGAGCTTTCCAGGGTTTTGGAATAGTGCTCTTGCATTGTTTAAACTCTGCATGCTTGTATTCTCAAGTTTCTTGCAAATTATTTTGAAATGATTTACACATATGGTGGGAGTTGTTGGTGATCTTTTGGTAGATCGAGATTAGTTTCAGATCTATTTGTTATAGCCAAGGTTCCAGTGGCCAAACTGCATACTTGTTGAATTGTGCTCGTCAATGTGTATTGCTGATTTGTTTTTATTAAACTTCCTGAAATACTGGTTGTTTACTTTCGTTTTCTTTTTCCCTTTTCATTCTTGAAAGGTGAACTGGTGAATTGCTACACTGCTACACTGTTGTTCAATGTGTCTCTGCAGAATCACCCCGCCCCCAAACCCCAGCAAATCTGGTGGCAGCTTTCAGGTCCTCCCCTTCTTCCTAACCATTTTTCAGGGACAGGGCCACCCCTTGTACCCTCCTTTTCGCTGGCTCATCACCTTCTTTTTTCTGGATCATTCCCCTAATCCAATCCATCTGTCCCCTTTACTTCACCCCCTCCCTCCCATTTTGTTCTTAATTTGTTTTTGTTGTCCTTGTTGCAACATCTGCTTTGGAATGCAAGATTTTTTTCAGATTGCATTTATTGTTCATTTGGTTTTTTTTGGACAAACAGCCTCTCACAGCCAGCCACCTGTCCATCTTCACCTATCAGTGTTCATTCATCTGAATGAATTTTAAGAGTAGCCGGTGGATTGCATTCAGATGTATTTCGAGGGTAGTCCATGTATTGCAGTTAGCTGCATTTAGATGAATTTGAGAGAATCCAATGTATCCCATTTAGATGAATTTTGAAGGTAAGCAAATATATTGCATTTTAGATCTTACTGACGGGTACCAATGCATGACACTAAAAGAAATGTATAGGGTGGCCACTGCATTTGCATCTAGATCAATCTCTGAGGGTCAGCAAAACTGTATTATACCAAGGGAATCTATATAGTGAATGGCCAGATTTTAAGCCGCTCTCTGATCTCACCAGCCCCTAAATCCAGCTGCATCTATGCAATTAAGAACCTGCCAGGACACACGGGTATGTATCACAGTCCATGCTTACGGATACTAGCCGAAGGCACGGCAACCCACCCATACCATGCACTACTCTGCATAACACCTCTGCCATTAAAATCCACGGTTTAGGTAGATTTTCCCGCATCAAAAGGTTTGCATGAACCTTTTGTTCTAAAAATGCTACCACCAAAGGTTCAAACACCAAAAGTTCGAACCTTTGGTGGTAGCATTATAAGATAAAACAGGGGATGCGGGGGGTCCCCCGCATCACCCCGCTCACTGTTCTTAATGGTACAGTGAGCGGAGGCTGCGGGGGACACCCCCGCAGCCTTCCATTAAAAATTAAAAATTCAAAAAGAAACGAGGGCTGTGGGGGTGTCCCCCGCATCGCCCCGCTCACCATACTTTATGGTATAGTGAGCAGGGGCTGCGGGGGACAACCCCGCAGCCTTCAGTTTAAAAAAAATAAAATGAATGAGAAGAAAAGGACCCTGCATCGCCGGTTCCCGATCAAGGAAGTGAAAGGGAACTGGCGCTGCAGGAACCCAGAGTGAAGACAAGGTAAGTGGGGTTTGTTTATGTTGGGGTTGTGGGTGGGGGTGTGCTGAGGGTGTGGATCTATCTGCACACATAATGTCTCCCCTGCTCTTGCATACTCTCCAGACCACATCCTCTTCGCACATCCACTACGTGCACTACACTAAGATACATTGCACTACACCTCCACCATCAGAATGCAGCTATCCCCCACGATAAACATTCGGTCTAGCTGCACACATAATGCTTTTCTCCTGCTCTCGCTTTCTCTCCAGACTACATCCACATCTAAGTCACACTGCAAACCCCTCTGCCATTAGAATGCAGCTATCCCCCACAATATCATTTTGTGTAGGTGCTCACATAATGTATCTACTGCTCAAGCATACTCTCCAGACCCCCTCTCAGCACCTATCCAGTACATGCACTACTCTAAGACACATTGAACAACATCTCTGCCATTAGAATGCAGCTATCCCCAATGACAGAATTCGGTCTAGCTGCACACATTGTATCTCTCCTGCCCTTGCATTCTATCCAGACTACCTCTCCACACCCATCCACATGCCTGCTCGACATGGGTGACTAGCAGGGACATGGCCACCCCTACTTACCTCGTAATGAACTAAAATGCACACACATATTCTACAACTCTTTCCTCTGATGAATTTCCCATACCTGGACTTCTGTCCCCCATGGGCGTGCAACCAACAACACATTGGGACCATACCAATGGTGAAAGGCGCTATACAAATGCACATTACATTACATTCACATTTCCCCTCCTGCCACTGCCACACTTCTTTTGTACGTTTCTGCCATGTTTCTGTACTGTGCTCTTGTCAGCTGGGGTTGATCAGCGATGCATGGTTCTCGAAGTTTGTGTTTCATCCTGCATACATAAGAACATGGTAGGTGTGCGGTACATCTGTATACACCCAGAATTATGTTCTTCTCATATATTAACTGTCTGTTGTTCAGGTTAGACACTTGGGCTGAGGAAAATAACATACTTCCCATTTATCAGGCCGGATTCAGAAAGGGTTTCTCGACATCTGACCATGTTTTTGTGCTCTCAACCATCTTAGTTAAATATGTGAATATTAGGAGCAGTGTGGTCTATGCATGTTTTTGGGATCTAGCTAAAGCATTTGACTCTATTGATCGCTCGCTTCTCTGGAATAAACTCAAGAGATTGGGAGTTCCTGTCTCTTTATCACAATTGATTTTTCGTCTGTACTCTGACACCAGTGCCTCTGTAAGAGATAATCCCAGAGGTGGTCCTACTAGTGTGTTTTCCACCAATAAAGGTGTGTGCCAGGGTTGTCCACTTGCTCCACCTTTGTTTATTATCTTTTTATCAGATTTTATGTCTGCCCTATATTTGCCAGGTTGTTTTCCTCCCTCTCTGAATGGGGTATTGTACCGTACTCTTCTTTATGCAGATGATGCTATACTATTAGGTTTGACCCCAAAGGGACTTGCTAGTAGTCTTAAATATGCATCTGATTATTTTACAGACAATGGTCTAAAATTAAATCTGAAGAAACTAAGATTGTTATTTTTGGGTTGAAAAAAGAAAACACATATAACTGGTGCTTTGATAATGTGAAGTTATCTGTGGCTGAGTCATACTGCTACTTGGGAGTCAAGTAGCTGCTTGTGGTCTGCTCACTTAGCAACAGTTGAAAATCGTCTAAGGACAAGTCTGGGAGGGATCAGGAGATTTTATCAAAAATGTGGGGGGTTTTGATTTTATAAATGTATTCAGGTGCTGGAGGCTAAGATGTATTCCGCCATATTGTACGGCGGCGAGATCTAGGGAAGTGTGAGTTGCGCTTCCTTGGATCATATATTATACATTTGCTTGAGGAAGCTGCTGGTCATGCTGTCCAGCCCCCCTGGATCTCCCCTTGTTTTGGGAGTGGGGGGTTCCAAATATTGGTGTTCAGGCTGAATGTAGGTTTTTACTTTATTAGGGTCCACCACTGTTCCGGTGGTGGACCCTAATATTGTGATCGTGACAGAAGAATTAGCAAATGCAGCAACATATGTTATTTACCCCTGGTTTAAGAAGTGTTCCATCTTGTGCAAAAAATGGGGATTTGCCTTTGATGAATTAAGGGGTGGCCAGATTACAAAACAACAATTGACTATAAAAGCCAGAAGGAGGGAATTTGATTTGGTGCTAAACAGTATGGAAAATGTATGTTCTTTGGACACTTGATGTGGGCTCGTCGCATTTGTTGGGATCATTTCTCACTAAGTGTCATTCGCTCTCCGGTGCAAAGACGTATCATCGCAATGGCATGTTTGAATGTCTTACCACTGAGGGCCCGGATGGCGTGGATGTTTAATACACAGCTTTGTACCTGCAGAAGTGGGGCCGATGAGTATTTAATTAATTTTTTATTTATTTGTCAAAAATGTTTAGATCTTAGACGGCTATGGCTGAGGAGACATTTTAGCGTCAATGATATTAGGCATGTCACTGATGCTATGAATTTTGTTTTGTCCTGTGTCAATATTTGCTTCATTAACGATGTATCCAAGTACATTACTGAGGCTTTTAAACCTAGGGATAGAAAACTATCGTTTTAGCAAATGTTTGTACATTTTAACGTGTCATTTTTGTACTCTGAATTGTATTGTATTTATTCGAGGTCAACAATGACTTTCTTTTTATTTTATTTTGAACTGTATTGTATTTTATCTGATGTAAATGGTGAAAAAGCAAAATAAAGTATTTATCTCTCTTCTCATGACAGGCTGTTAATGTGTAGAGCCTTATAGATAGTAGATGTGAGCTTGCTCTAAATTCCATGGAATGCCTATGTAGGTGAGAAAGAAACATGACTGAGTTGGCTGGCTTCAAAGACCAATTAGAACATTTTCCTCTGAATGGTTTGCAGTAAGACTATGTAGGGTTTCTGGAAGTTTCGTAGAATAGTGTTTCAAGGCAATATAGAGTGAAGGAAAGCTAGTCTGAAGTGGATGATGGAGAGGTATGTGGTATGGTGCGAAATTGCCTTGGTAAGTGATGATTCCATAACATTTCAGTAATGCCTTTTTAAAAGAACATTTATCCTTGAGAAATGCAAGGATTTGGCCTCACAGATCAAGAGAGACATGAAGCCAGTATGGGAACTTTCTTCTTCATTCCCAGCATCAGTCACAATTGCGTGCAGTTCTACTGATGGCCTATCCAAGTAGAAAGGGGATAACTTTGAAGAAGCTTGTGCGTATCCAACTCTTTCTACTGATTGGATTGTTGTACAGATGCTTGACATTTAAAGTTGATAAGACAAGTAGATATAACATTGATTTGACTTTATAATGAGGGAAATTAATAACCTCCATGGCAGTAGGTTACTAATTGACTCCATTCAGTGGACTCCAGATTACCTGGGGTTACCTTCAGGTGTTTGGATTAAGGGCCGTATTTACAAACCCGTTTTACAATGGTGCAATGCCATTGCAAAACGTTTTGTAGATCAGGCCCTAAGTGCCATAAACCATGGGGGGAAGGACCCGAGGGAGTCCAATGCCAGACCCACCACAGCCCCAGTGATGCGGAAAGTTGTATGCCGTAGTACCATAGTGGCCAATGATGTGAAAAGTCACAGAAAACCTTGTTTCTATGCATTGAGTAAAGTTAGTTAGTTAGTTAGTTTATTATTTATATGGCGCGCCATACCCTGGGGCATTAGGGCGCAAACAGACAAGGATATGCTCAAATTAGTTACAAGTACATGAAAAGTAGGAAAAAAAATACAGACATCAACAATGTTACAATATAGGCAGGTATGTACAAGGTAAGGTCATGGTCAAGGAACAAAGGGTAACAGGGTACATGTTTTCTGCATAGTCATAATGTAGTGATATACAGTTATGTACAGTGTGACATATCAGGTCACCAATGTCAGAATGATGTGCTGCGCACAGAGCTTCAATCGCATGGTAAGTAGGCTCCAGTAGCAGGGAGTGGGAGTCAAGGGAGGAGCATTTAAAGGGTCATGCAGGTTAGAGTCATTAGATGTCATTGGCTCTCAGCCACCTAGTTATGTCTGAAATTGGCGAAGGGCTGAGGTTCTCTGATGTTATGGGGGAGGGAGTTCCATAGCTGCTCAGCCTTGACTGGGAAGCTATGTCCTCCTATAGTGGAGAGTTTGAAGCGCGGAACTTGGAGGCAGTTTGCGTTAGCTGATCTTGTTGGTCTGGAAGAGGTTCTTTTGCATAACTTGTCCATGAGGTAGGGTGGTGCTTTATTATTGAGGCATTTGTGGGTGAGGGAGGCGATCTTGAGTTGAATTTTATAAGAGGTGGAAAGCCATTTGTGTTCTCTTCTTATAGAGGATATATGCTCATTTCTGTTAATCTTGAGTGCTACTCTCAAGGCATTGTTCTGGAGGACTTGAATTTTGTGGATGGTATATTTATTAGCCCCAATGTAGAGTCTGTTACAATAATCCAATTTGGATATTATAAGGGCTCTGGCAAGTGTAATGCAGCTGTCTGTGGAGAGGAATTGTTTACTAGCTCTGATAAGTTTGCATGCGTATGCAATAGCACAGGCTAGTGAGTTAACTTGTTTGGTAAAGTTCATGGTGGCGTCTAGGTAGAATCCTAGGGTTTTCACTTTGTTAGCTACTTTTATGTTGTTCCCATCAATAATGAAGTTGGCATAATCAGGGCTGAGTTTGGATATATAGGTTGGGGTGCCTAGGATGATAAGCTCGGTTTTATCATCGTTCAGGCATAGGCCGTGTGTGGCCATCCATGCCTGAACGATGCTATAGATTCTGTTCACTAGGGCCAGATCCTTGGCGTAAACTCCTGAGAGCGGGAGGAGGATCTGGGTATCGTCTGCGTAGTTGGTGTAGGCGATACCCAGAAGATCCATTTCATCAAAGAGGGGCTTTTGTGAAAACATTGTAGAGGGTGGGTGACACACAAGATCCTTGTGGTACACCGCATGTTATAGGGATCGGGTCTGCTGAGGCTGATGGAGCGAAGACTCTCATGGTCCGGTTACTCAGAAATGACTTGATCCATGTTATCGCCTCTTTTGAGAAATGGGCTGCAGAATCAAGGTGGCTACATAGGACTGTGTGGTCAACTAAGTCGAATGCCGCTGATAGGTCCAGAAGGAGGAGAAGGGCTGCTTGGCCATTATCTCAGCATTCGTCTGTTTGGGCCTTAAGATCTATTAGAACTAAAAAGTTAGTTTAACAATGACTGTCAAGCGTGGTAGGAATGCCTAGACCCTTATTGGTAGAGCCATCAGAGGTTGTGTGGCTCCATGTGGGTAAATAAGATTACAATATATAATATTTCCAATGTGCTTTTTCATTACCTTGTCCATAAGGAAAGAAGTTGAGTTAAGTAAGTGGTTTTGTTAGCCTATGCACTGTTTGTGATTTTTAATAAAGTTCAGTACAAAGCTGATTAAAAGAAATCCTGAAAATGGCATCGAAAACATTGAGAATGGGGTGCCAGATGAATGCAGGGAGTGGCAAACTTATATCTAGGCAGTATTCATTGGTTTTCAGATGTTGAATTGGCTGATGTGAGCAATGGTTATCTTCAGTGAATCTGAACTATGACCTGTTAAGTTATTGATATCACTGTTAGTGGAGTAATGGAGTGCCAAATGATTCCTACCTAGTGTTTTGAAGAGTTGAATAAATTACTCGTACATTCAGATTCTCTCTCTTCTTACAACTTGTTGGGGAACCCTGCTCTTGTAGCAGAGGGTAGAGGAGTTAAAACCTCGAAATCCCCAATATTTAATTGATTGATTTAGAGTGCTTTTATAGCACATTATTACCCCAGGGGGTCTCTGAGCACTGATCATTGAATAGGAGAACAGGAACTGCTGAAGACACGCTCGGGAAATCAAATAGTAAATTGACTGAGCGGATGTGTAAGGGCAGGAAATTCCACATGTGTGCCGCTCGAGTTGCAAACCGCCTGTCACTGCTACAATCAAGCTGAGGAGTGACGAGCAATAGATTAGTGCTGCAGGTGGACTGGGTGGACTATGAAGATCCACTTTGCATTTCAATATGCCAGGTCGTATTGTGGATACATACAAAGGGCAAATACGTGATCTTAAATTGCACTCTGCGCTGAACTGCAAGCCAATCAAGCGAAATTTTAGTAGTGGTGATGACATATTATTTATAATTTATTTTATTTTCAAATATATGTATATAGTATAATACAGCTGCAAGTAGCTTTGTATACAGTACACATATAACAAATTCGGTAACATAAGAAACAGAGCAGATAAAATATATCAAAATTCTTAAAACTAGTGATTTTAAGATCAGTGCAATTTAATTGCATGCTCTAATAGCATGGTGAATCATCAACACATTATTACCTTCCATTATCTGAGACCATCTTTTCGTTCCATATATCATTGTTGGTTAAATATAATGTCTAAAATATGACATACATATGGTTGTAGGACAATACAATAGTAAATTCTTTATAGTCTCTATTGCTCCAGATTTTCATAATCAACATTTCCTTTGTAATGACGGTATATTATACCAAGCACCAGTCACTTCTAAAGTTGGCAGGATATTACATTTCATGCAGGTATATGTCCTTCTTTTAGCAGCATTTGGGAATTCTGTAACGTATAATCGAAGTCCCTTAAATGAAGGGCATTGAGCAATATATTCATAGAAGTGGGATTTCGTAGCAAGATCTACTATTGCTTGTTCGTAGTTAACCCCTTCAAAATGGTCCTTAATACATTTCTTAAAGATCAAAGCAGTTCTCTCAGGCCTCCTAGCAGCACATGTTACCAACAATTAATAATAATTCTGATGCAATTGTGCCAAAGTGAATTTGGGATGATTCCATGTATAATGCAAGCATCTAAAAACATATGGAACAAAGAACTAGAAGTTGCAGGTGTCCGGTTGTAATAGAGGGAAATTCTCAGTTTCTTGATATTTAAGCAATGAATCCCGAGCAGGAAGGTCATTACCAGTCATGTAATGCCCCCCACTCCCTGTGAGGGGTTTATTGCTAGTAGTATCCCGGGTTGTCATATGGGATGCTAATCTTTTTTTTTCAAGTTGAGAAATGGTAAATCTGCCGTTTCTCAGCTTGAAACAAAACTACAATCTAAGATGGCTGCTATAGAAGAGGAGAAGGGAACTACAGGTAGCCCCTTCTTCCATGCCATGGCGGCCATTGCCATGACGGGATGCGCCAGGAGCACTAGTGTTCCCGCCAAGGTACAAGGGAGCGCCAGGTAAGTGAGGTGGGGCTGAGATTTAAATATGTAGAAAAGCTGGGTTGGGGGATGGGGATGCGGGGAGTGCACAGCGCACCCCTGTGAATCTGCCTCGGGGTTTGCTTCGTGGTCTGTGCTCTCAGCAGCTCTCCTCTCCTTCTTGCTTGCAGGTGATTTTCAAGTTTAAATGTCCCAGGAAGCTGATTGTGAACCTGACACATAGCTCTCAACCATTTGTGTCACAAAGGCGAGTGTAATCACCCGATTTTGTTTTTGGCGGGTGAGACGCCCATTGGAATGAATGGGCTTGCAGGAGGCTTGGCGGGTGAGTCAGCCCTTCGCAAGGCGGGTGACACCCGCCAAAAGCGTGTGAGTTGAGAGCTATGCCTGACAACTAGACCGCAAGTTGTACTTTGTATGACTTTCATTCCATATTGACTTCTTGCTCCTCTTCTTCATCTCATTACGTGAAGATTCCTGGGACTTGGGGTCTATTGGATGTTTAGACTGTTTTATGTTACTTTGTTGGACATTTAGATGTTCACAGTACCAATAACCTGGTCATCGGACCAGTTTTTTTGTATTTATATTTTTTATGAATTTCCACAACAAAACACAAAAGAAGAAAAAACCAAACAGTGAACAGCAATTATACATTCCATGTCTCATGTACAATTTCGTGATGTGTCCACCGCCCTTCGTTATCTCCCTCCCCTATCCTGAGCCTACCTATCATGAAACGCCCATGGAGCCTGTGGGAAAGGTGGAAGAAATGGAAGAAGGACTGATGTGCACTTCAGTCCACCCAGAATTGATGACAGAAACAGAGGCTATAATTAGCCATCAGGTGTTGCAACCGACGCGTTGCCACGGTTTACTTTTGGATCCTGCTAGTTGTAGCTCCTGCCCTGTGTTTCTCCTAATCTGCTCTCCCCTGACCTTTCTTCTGCGCTCCCATGTGGAATTTTCCTTCTTGTGCTTCTGTTTTAAACACGTGCCCTCACAGTGTTTGTTTTCTTTTTGTGTTTTTTTATTTCTTGGTGGTAGCAGGCGCTGCTCTCCAAGCGCACGGTATCCACTTCTCGTGTCTCTCAAGGCACGAAGCAGCATGGCACACACACGCCTGCTCCCAGCTGTCAGGCAGGCTGACTGAGTTATAGACTTGCGGTCCTGCGCCGCATTCCAGTCTGGGGATATACTCACAGACATCTGGTCTAAGGATTCTAAGGCAGACCCAGGTGCATTCTGGGTAACGTAGTTCCCTCAGGTGGATTATTTGTTTTTTTTCCCAAAGAACTATCTGTGAAAATTATGCAAAACCAAGTGTATTCCAAGAAGTAAGGTGAATACCAACGAACAAACTACTCCAAGCCTCATCAACTACCCAGGGTTTTTCTGCTGCGGCTTTTCCCTGGTTTGGGGCGGGCTCCCCGGAGTCCCCGCTGCTGGGCATATCGCCTAACTGGCAAAGTGGCCTCCGGAGGAGCCCAGCCTTTTCTCTTCAAACAAAAGGGCAAGACCGTAAAGAAGAAGAGGAACTTGAGCACCTGGAGAGAGAAGCCAGTTGAGACGTCATCAGAAAAAAAGCAGAAACATCAGGTGAGGAGTGAGAGAGTGAAATGGGTATTGTGGTAGACACAAGTCAGTCTAATCCTGAGACTACCGCACATCACCACCTTCCACCACCCTTTCTGAGGGGACATCCTCTCCCTCTCCCCCGGAACACCCATCGTCCTGCAGGCATGTCTGGTCAAACCCAGACAGTGTGGCTACTAGTTGCCTCCAGGCCATCAACATCTCCACTTCTTCATCTCCACCTCTATTTATTGCTTCGCTCTGCACCACCGTTTCCGCATTCTCCCATTTCCGAAGATCCTGCCACCAGGCTTCTACTCTCGGTCTATTGCTTGCTTTCCAGCTCATAGCAATTCCGCGCGTAGCGAATATGTAAGCCAAGTCTTTGAGTTTGCTTATGTGTTTCATTCTACGCGGCCTAGGGAACCCCCCCCCTACCATGCATGACCACATAGATTCCACCTACAGACTTATCTCTTTCCCCGCCAAGAGGTGGGCTACCTCCCTCCAGAATATCCTTATTTCCAGGCATGCCCAGAACATATGCACCAGTCCTGCATTCTCCTCCCCACATTTAGGGCATGTTTGTATTCCCGCATTCTTATACTTTTGAGGAGTCATATGCGCTCTATGGGTAACATATAACTGGATTTGTTGCAACCTCACGTTCCTGGACACTTTTTTGTGGTATCCCTGTACCCTCACCCACAGCCTGTCATCTATAGGTTCTCCAGCTTCCTCTTCCCAATACCGTTTCAACTGGACCACCTCCTTCCCCACCCTTGACATCAGTAGTTCGTAAATTCGGGAAACCTTGCGGCCTTCGTCTGACACATCATAAAATGTTTCTATGGCCGTGTCGGGCTGACCGTCCAGCACTATTTCTGACCAAGTGTCTTTTATCTTCTGCACAAACCCAGTATAAGTGATGTACTGTCCCTGGTGTAAACCGGTGTCTTCCACCAGTGTGTCATACTCCACCGCCTTCCCCTTCCTGCCACACATTCCTTCATCGTTGATATACCAATCAGTTCCCAATGCTTCCGAACTATCTTCCTCAATTGCTCATCCACTCCATTCAGTGCCACTAGCGGCATCTGTGGTGAACACGGGAAAGGGTTCTTCATGATCCGGCAAGCCCTTCGCCATATCTTCCACCCCAAATCTAACATTCTTATCCCTCCGTCTCGTTGTGATATTGGCAACCATATCCATTCTTTCAGGAAAAACGGGGAACATTCACCTTCAACAATCTGGACTCCGATGTGGAGTCTTCCGATAACAACCTCGCCACATATTGTAGTTGGCTGGCCAGATAGTACATCTCAAAGTTGGGCAATTTAATGCCCCCTTGATCATACGTGTTTTGCAATTTCCATAATGCTGTTCTGTTTCTAGAATTGTGCCATATGTACCCCCCACATATACCCTGGATTTAAACAAAGAATTGCGTGGGTATCATATATGGTATGTTCACAAAGCTGTGCAACAGCCTGGGCAGCACCACCATCTTTAACAGAGCCACTCTCCCCATCATGGTCAAAGGGAGCTTAGCCCAGAACCTCATGCTGTTTTCAATGTTAGCCACCGCCTTCTCCATGTTTTGTTTGTGTTCGACCTCAGCACTCTGATGTACATCAATCCCCAGGTATCTAAAGGTCCTGGATTCCCATTGTATTTGTACCACCAGCAGTTCTTCTCGTGGTATCCCTTTATACCTAGCCTGGGGAAATATACATGATTTCTTGGGGTTCACTGTTATACCACTGTATATATCACTCCACTACTTCCAGGATATATTGTAGGTTCTCTTCAGGATATCTCAAGTACAACAGCATATCATCGACATGCATTGATATCAGATGTTGCCCTCCCTTTGTGATCCCCACCTCTCCATATTGTTGCCTCAAATATATAGCCAGGGGTTCCAGTGCTAGGATAAACAGCATCAGGGACCACAGGCATCCCTGTCTAGTACCCCTACTGAGCTGCCATCAATCTGAGATGGTCGCTCCCGTCCTGACTCGAGCCAGTGGTTTACTGTACAGCATCTGGACCCACCTCAAATACGTGGGCCCAACCCCATATTCCTTCAGGGCCACCATCAACCTGGACCATTTGACAGAGTCGAAGGCCTTCACTGCATCTAATGAGATTATTGCAACCTCCTGGTCCCTTTCTGTTTGTTCTATAATATGATGGAGCCTTCTGAGATTGTCGGATATGCTTCTGCATGGAACAAACCCGGTCTGGTAAGGATGTATGAGTTTATCAATAACCTGTCTCAACCTATTCACCAGCACCGCTGTAAGTATCTTGCTATCTTGATTAAGCATGGATAGCAGTCTGTATGACCCGCAGTCCTTGCATGGTTTGTTAGGCTTAAGGAGCGGGATGATATTGCCTCCCTCAGAGAATCTGGCAGCATCCCCCTATCTAGCGCCTCATTTAACATTGCTAGTAATGGGGGGAGTAACTCTGCTTTGTATATTTTGTAGAACTCGCTAGGGAGTCCATCCGCCCCTGGAGCTTTACAAGTAGGTAAGAGCTTGATCACTGCTTCCAATTCCTCTAGCGTAATTGGTGACCTATAAGTTCTCCCTCTCCGCTGCCTTCAGTTTGGGAAGGCCGATGTCCTGCAATGTCTCCATCACACCCATCTCCTCTTCCTCGTCCACATCCATATACAATCTCTGGTAGAATTCTAAAAAGACTTTGTTCACTCCATCCTGGGTATCTAATATTTGTCCATCCATCCCCTGCACCGCTCTAATTGCCTGTTTGAGTGTCTCACTCTTATACAACCAAGCTAACAACCTGCCCGGCTTATCTTGCTCCGCATGCTGCCTTTCAACCTATTTTTAATAGTTCAGGTTGCACAATCTCTCCCAGTACTCCCTGCAATCCTGTTGATATTGTTGTACAATTCCAGCCTCCTCTGGGGAACACCCGCCCCTTGCGCATTATTGTCTCTAATTTCTTTTCTGCTTCATGTAGCTCCTGCGTTATTTCACCTTTTAGGCCTTTGGATTTAGATATTGCCGCCCCCCTTACCACCACCTTAAATGCCTCCCATAGTGTACCAGCCGATTCTACACTCCCGGTGTTGTGTTCAAAGTATTCCTTTATTTCCTTCTTCAGGTCCTCTCTAAACACTGGGGGCCTCATTACGAGTATGGAGGTAGCCATGCCCTTAATAAGGGCATGGCTGCTTCCATACCGGGTTCCAGTACCGGGTTCCTCCAATGAGGACTTACCGGGCTATTCCAACTATGGAGGACCCGGTAAGTCCTCATTGGAAAAACCCATCCCCATTCCCATTTGTGCCCCTATAGGGCTCAATGGGAATGCGGAGGGAGCTAATAACGGGCCCGTTAATAAAGGCCCGTTATTAGCTCCCTGGTCCCCTGGCGGGACCCGCTAAGGACGCTTGGTTTTACCAGGTGTAATAGGAATACAGGGAACCTCGTAATAGGGCATCCCGTAATTAATGTACCGGCACCCTTCCTTACGGGAGCGCCATGACCGTAATGAGGCCCTGTGTCTTTCAAAGCTTCGGCCCTAAGTCTCCAAGTCGGGATCCGTGCTCTGGGCGGCGAGTACTGCCATTCTATAATCAATGGCGAGTGGTCTGAGAGGACTCTCGCTTTATATTCCGACTGCACTAGTTCCCCTGTCAATTCCGGTGCAGCAAATATGTAGTCAAACCGCGTGTGCAGGTTTTGTGGGGCCAAGTAATGAGAGTATTGCCTATACTGTGGGTGGTGCATCCTCCATACGTCTACTAGTCGAAAATCACTCAATAGAGTCTTCAGGGCTTTAGCTATCGGGGTGGGCTTCTCCATCTTCTCATCTGATCTGTGAACCCTGGGGTCTAGTGTGCAATTAAAGTCCCCTCCCCATATAACTGCCCTCCCAATATATGGGCTGATCTTGCTGTATAGAGTTCTAAAATAGCCGGTAGCATCTTGGTTTGGAGCATACGTGTTGATAATGCTCAGCTCCCTATTTTATACTAGTCCTCTTATTAGCACCATCCTCCCATCTGGCTCTATGGTGGACTGTAACAGCTTAAAAGGGACATGCAGTGCTATCCACGCAATTAACCCCCTGGCATACGCCGAATATGTTGCTCCTATGGTGGTCCCCCTCCATTATCTTCCCACCACCTCCTGTTTTTCTTTTGTCAAATGAGTTTCTTGCAATAAAGCAATATCAATTCTCTTTCTCTTCAGATACATCATGACCTTATTTCTCTTCAATAATTATTAAGCCACCTGACATTCCAGGTCGCTATCTTGAGGTCCCCCATCTCATCCATAGCCCAGGTACACTTAGCCGGTCTGCTCTCCTTTAGTCCACTTGTGTATATCGTACCCCGTTCACAGCCTAGCTATATTAGATTCCAATTATGTCATATGGTTACAAGTCTTAAATTCAGGCATTACCCAACAATGTTCATTCCGTCAGCGGCCACTCCGTCCACAGTTCTGGCTCCGCAGGAGCACCCATTCACTCCTCTTGTCGCTTATCCGCCCGGTCATCAGCGTCTGCTGGGCAGTTTATCATGTCCAACCATGTAGTTACCTCCTCCGGGGTGTCAAAAAAATGTGCTTTATCCTTGTGCAGTACTTTCAGCTTTGCGGGATACAACAACATGTATTTAATTTCAGACTCACGCAACCTTCTTATCACCAACACGTAGCTCAGCCGTTGCCTCTGTACCAGAAAGGTGTAATCCGGGTACGCCGTGATGTTCGCCGATGCTCTGCTCATAGTCCCTCCCTTACGGAAGTATTCCAGGATCTTTTCCCTATCCTTATAAATCAGTATCTTGGCGATGATTGGCCGCGGAGGGGCCCCCGGTGGTGGCTTTATGATTTGGGCTCTGTATGCTCTCTCCACAGTGAACACCTGGGTGAGCACTCCAGCGCCTATTTGTTGCAGCAACATGTTTTCTATGTAGTTTGTCGGGTCCGGATTCTCGACTCTGTCTGGCAGTCCCACAATGCGCACGCTGTTCCTGCGTGCGCGTCCTTCTGACTCCTCTGCTCTATTCTCCAGGTGACGCACTTGTTGCTGTAGCACGTGAACTTCTTTGGCATTAGCGTGCAGGTGGTCGTGTTTGCTTTCACTTCTCTTTCAAACCCTCCTGTACGTTCAGACAGTGCTCTAACATCTTGTCTAAGGAGGTTGACATCCACACTGACGGCCTCCCTTTTGGATTCTAGCGCCGTCTTCAATTCCGCAATAGCAGTGTCAATCTTAGAGCCCCACGATGCGTTAAGCTCTGCAATAGCTGCCAGGATCTACTGATCATCACGCACTGGAGTTGCATCTCCTTGTGTGCTTCGCTCCGGAGTCTTTGCGTCGACTGTTACCTGGGTTGTTTTGGCAAAAATATCTATAAGTTGTTGTTTCGCTTTTGGTTTATTTGTTTTGGACGTCATTTCGCTTCTTTGCGTGTCTCTGTTCAGTTATTTTAGCCTGCGTTAGCTTGTATGGGCCTCTATGGGCCTCATTACAAGTGTGATGGTAAGGGGTTAACGGCACCGATAAAGATGCCGGAGCCGTCAACCCCTTACCGCCGCATTACTAGGTCCTTTAGCGGGACCCGCTAATAGCGCCATGGCTACCTCTAACCTCGTAATGACCCACTATGTCGTCCTGTGGAGCCCTGTTGCCTTCCGTTCAGTATGACCTCGTTCTCTGTCCATCTGCGGTAGCGGCATGCACCTCCCGGTGGTTTGTGCCTTCGCTTGACTATTTACACTGTCCAGGCCGGCCAGTCCGTTTGGGCTCCAGATGTGTATGGTTCCTTCCCTATTGCCTGGGCGCCCTCTTGCTTGTGAATGTGGCAGGCCCCAGCGATCTATCTTGGGTGCGCCACCTCGCGTTTCTCCTTACTGATGTCCGATCATCTCTGTGTCATCCGTACCTGGGCCTCGTCAGTCCTGTGTCCATGGCCCACTCGCTGCTCCCCTGTTGTTGCTGTATGCCTTGTACACACTGGGTGCCTGCTTCCATGCGTTCTGCTGTACCTCGCGCCGTTACCATTGTAGAGACTGTATAATCTGATGTCACGACGGGTGCGTTGTGTTCATACTTGCTCCTTACTGCTTGTGCTGGGGCAGGCCATTCACCCAGGCTCCCTTCCTTGCAGGTGAGAATTCTCACGATGTACACATTTCGTTCATGGAGTGCAATCTTGGTGGCCCTATGGTACTGCTAATGTTCCGCCCCGGCCCCGAATCTGTGGGGTTATGATTGCTCTCTCTGTTTCATGCAGTAATGGAATCACAGTCGTTCCCCACTGTATATCATGGGCGGCTCATCAGCCTCCTTACTTTGCTCCCCTACTGAGTAGCTGGAGCTTCAGCCTCCTGGGCCTCAGCCGAGCTCCTGCTCAGGGTCAGCCACGTTTCACCATTGCTCTATTGCTGCCCCAATCCTTATTCACACCAGTGGGCTAGCTGTCAGATACCCATGTTCAGCCGGGCTGCTCTCTGCTGCTGTAGCCCTTCTGTCATTACGGCCGCATCCGGTCTCGAATGTTGCGCCCCATGCAGGCAGCCTGTGTCTCAGGGCCTTGCTTATAGCTCATACGGGAGTATGTGAGCTGTGGCCTGATCTTGACATCCTATCGCTTTGTAGCGCAGTCAGTGTTCCTGGATTGCACCCCAGAGGCTTTGTGCCCGTCCATTATTTGTGTGTTTATCATTCTGCCCAGCCTTCTTTTTATACTTTGTTTCCGGCGCGCTTCGTGTTTGTTGCCTTTTGGGATTTCGTTGCGCTCTCTCCGGCACTTCAGGGAGGGAGATAATTCTATATGTTATGCTGATTGTGTGTGCGCAGTCCTCCCGGCACCCGGGGCCGCTTCGCCTGCTTACGTGCCCAAACTTCCGAGCTGATCGTGCCTTCGGTGGGGTCACACGTCTATTGCCACGGGTGTGCACTATGCAGCCTCCGTGCAGTCCCTGAGAGTCTTCACTGTTTAACCTGGGATGAAGCACTTTCTGCAGACTCCACAATGTTTACGGTACTCTGGCAAACTGCCGCCTACACCCGGATGCATTACTTGCGTCTCTCGTACCTTTGTACATGTCGGGCTGCCATTTTGGATCCTCTTCGTTTTAGCCATAGCACTTTTTGCAAGACTGGTTTTGCGCAGACCACTGTTCCTGCAATTTCCAAAAAGCGCTGCACCAATGCCATATGTGTTCATCAATCAGTGGTCATAGTTCAGCCCGTCCTGGGCCGTTATTTACATTGTTTTATTTTGGATCTGTGTAGGATCAGCAGGAGCTTCACAGTAGATATGTCTTCTCACATGGCCCTGTAGCCACGTCCCCCTTGTTGGACATTTAGATGTTAAATGTGTTTTAGAGGTGTTATGTACATATGAACATATGAAGAGTGAAAAGATTTATGTTTGGAATGTTTGGTAAAAGTGGTCTTCAGTGTTTTACAATTAAAGGGTTCTGAAAAATGACAACATGCCATTTGAAACTCTGGAATTAGGGTTTCTTATTCACAGGAAAGGGAAGAATACTGCGTCTCTGCTGTTGGAATAACCACTTCTCCCTGACAGCCATATCCTCCCCTGCAATCCACCCCCAGAATACAACCCCTAGGGTCAGAATCAGGTAGCGGCTGCCTCTCACCGGCCACACGGAAGGAGGCTTTAGGCTGGGGGCCAGTGATGACTATTGGATTTATGACACTGCGGATTCAGACCATGGAGATGTGACATTGCAGTTGGTGTTGGGGGAAGAAGCAGAACATGGGGGTTGTGTGAAGTTCAATACGTCATTGCTTAAGGATAAGAGTTTCATCTTTTGGCTAGGGGAGGATATTGATGCTGTCCTAAGGAGAAAAATGGGTTGGCGATGGATGTTTTCTTAGTAAGGAATGTGATGAAAGCGAAACTAAGGGGAACATGTTTAGCATTGCCTCACATAGAAAGAAACAGCGTCAGAGAAGGGTTGGGGACTGGAAGGCTGAACTGGAGCATGTTGTGATGAATCCGATGGACACATCATGTTTTCCTGGGGGAGACATCCTCCCATGTGGCCAGGGGACGGTAGCCGCTACCTGATCCTGACCCTGGGGGCGGTTGTATGAGGGAGGATCACATGGGAGGAGACCACTACCAGGGAGATACTTTCATTGGATAAGATGCAGTATTCCCCCCTTTCCCATGAGGAGGACCCTCTAATAACCAAGTTCTTAATGGCCTATTGTCATTCGGGCAGGATCCCAGCTGTAACCCAAACACTCACAACTCACACACAACACCTTTTGTTTCTAAAGTGCCTTTATTTGAAACCTGAGAAAAACCACTTAAGAGTTAAAAGCCAAATGACATTTATGGACTCCAACTCTCATAACAACTCAGGTACTGAGTCGAGGGGGAGGAGGGTGTTTGTGAAAACTGACAGGAGCTCGAAGTACAACACGCAGGCTGATTGTTTTTACAAGCCTTCAGTGAACGTGACATTTAAAGATGGCAACTGCACTAGTGAATCGAGCAGTGCCGGAGAGGACGTTAAACCCCACATCGAGTCTCACGGATGCAGGGCCACAGATCGGGCTACTGGAGAAGAGAAGGCCTGGGGACAGGAGGAGAGATGCCGTGTACGAGCAAGGAGGGTCGTGGACAAGCTGGGAGCTCCTGGAGGGTCGACTGCTCGCTTGAAGAGGCAGCGTTCGCTCATCCGGCCGAGAAGGAAGTGTGACCACAGAGTCGAGTAGGATGCTGGGAGAATGTACGCACACTCTGAAAAGTGGAAAGCGGGTGAAGGAGTCACACCACAGCAGCGCAAACAGGATTGGAGACTCAGGAAATAACCGGTGAATCTGCCAAAAGCAGCTGGGGACTGCGGGACGTTCCGACAACCACGTCAACAAGTGTTTGATTGGTACCAGATTGCTAATACAGATGGAAGTTTGTTTGAATGTAGTCAAGACGAAGTACAAATTCTACACCCAGTAAGAAGAATGTTTGAATGCCATCAGGCAAAGTACAAAGGCAAACCCCAATCAAGACCAGATTTATGAGATGCATGTCTAGGGGAGAAGTATGAGCCAATGTTACCACAGATACCAAGCACCACACGGTATATGCTTTTGTGGTATATCTTATGAACTGTGAAACGCATAGGAAATCCTGGCAGGCGAGTACACCAGGCAGATGAAATTGAATTGAATATTCTTGTCAGGGGAGTATACCCGGTGATCTGAAAAACCCGTAAGAGAAGTCCTGGCAGGCGAGTATACCAGGCTGCTGATTCTTTGTAAAGATTCCTGGGTTGGGAGTATACCAGGTGATCTGGAAAGTTATCCGAAGCATTGCAGAAAGACTGTTACCAAACTTATTGTTTGCACAAAAACTTTGTGAGTCCAGTGAAAACCCAAAGGAACTATCATTTAAAGAGACATTTTCGCCAGCCTATCTAAGAATCCAAGGCAAGGGGATCAACCTCTGGATCCAAGGGTCCTTTCCTTGGAGAACATTTTCCTTGGAAACATTCTTCTATTTTTGGTTTTGAGCACTTTTTGCCAACATCAAGTAAGAGATATTTCCTTGTGCCCTTTGTGTTTTGTTTTTAGTGGGAGGGTCAGATTAGGACGTTTTAGACACAAGGACAATTTAACTTATCAACTTCCCGACACAGACAGATCCTTAGTTTTTGTGGGTTTATTGGCAGAGAATCCCCTCTTTAGCATAGGGCGAGGGAGGTATTTTCTTTCAATAAATCTCTTCTTTTTAAAACATGAACTCCTTGTGTCCTGCTCTAATTTCTGACTCCTCACAATGTCTAGGATTATTTTGTCAATTATCAAAATGATAGTACTTTAATGAAGCCTTTGGAGGCAAGGGCCAAATTGAGGACAGAACTGGACAGTCATACAGACCACGAGTTGTACTGTATTTGGCAGTTATTAAGATGCTAGAATGTAGAAGGTCAACAAACTCAATCAGTGCTAGGTCTGGCAGGGTGGTGAGGGCAAGTGATAAGATAAATAGGGTCATATTGTATTTGGTTGAAAAATTCAACCTTAACTAAATATTTTAATTACAAACATTTTTAAATATAAAAATGTACAAGTAAATATCAAGAAAAAAGAACCATAAAAGAAGAAGCAAAAAGGGGAAAAAAACAATATCAATAAATAACATAATAATAGTGAATAAAATGCAGATTGCCACATACAAAAATACAAGCATAATCTTATCTATCTACTTTTCCAATTCTCCAAATTTAAATATGTCAGAAAACAAATCACTGCTAATGAAAGAAAGATGGATTCCCCCACTAGACATCTCTGCCACAAATAATTGTTTTCCACGAATGACTGGGAATGCACACATTTCTTGAATATCAATGCATGTATAATCAATAAATGTGGGTAGTAGATTATACGATGCTTCAGAGTTACCAGTTCCTTCAAATGGTTACATAGCCTACAGCGCTCCACACCCATCAGGCTTAGATTACGGTGCCTGATGATTTCGCCCATTAAATATAGGTTCCATCGGAATCTACAAAATTCCGGCCTTGCTATACGACGTGGAAAACGTTTAAGATGGAACGCCAAAGTTCCCAGTCGTTTGTGTTCGAGCATTTTTAGCTTTTATGAGAATCGTTGGAAGCCAACCGGGACTGCAAAAGAAGACACTTTTAATTTCCTTTTTTAAGTCTAGAACGTACTAAACTGGGCGAAGAGGAAAGGGAGAGGATGAAAAGCAGCGTTACACCAAAGGAGGTCTGAGAAGCCAGTCAGAAAATGAGAATAAGTCACTCACCAGGGCTTGATGGGTATACAAATACATTTTCTGCCATTTCTCTGTGATGCTTTCACATTGGCTGTGCATTCTGTAATATGAATTTATAGGAAGAAAGCAGTGCCCAGAGCTCAAGCGCATGGTTCTGATTAGCCTTATCCCTCAAGCCGCGGAAGAATAGTAGAGAATGGGCCCAAATCGCAAGTTGAATGTGGACATGAAGGTAACAGTGAAAATATGCATTACCACTAGAGAGGCTAATGTGCCAACTGATACACCCGTCAAAATGTGGCTTTATGAGAGAAAGATATAACATCAGAGCGTTGCTTGATATTTTGCAAGATTACAAGGATTTCCTGTGGTTTCCTGGACCATACACTAAGAACAATTAGACGATCAGGGTTTGGTGAAAGATATTTACGGTTGTTTACAACATTGTATTCGGGATGAATGTCTGTGCCTCTAATAACGGTGTTCAGTCCAAAAGGTTCAAACTAGAAAGAGGCACGTGGTGGACATGTCTACTCTACAAATTGCTGTTCAGATTATCACCAGAGCCTTTATTGGGGACTGTTCAGCAGGAGCATCCCAGCTGAGTCTTGATATGGGTGACTGTGAAATAAAGACCCTAGCACATGCTGACAATGTTGTGATCGCCTTGTCAGAGCCAGAAATCTTTGTGCCCCCTGCCAGATTTACATTCAAATTAGGATAAAATGTCAGTGTGCAAAGTGAATTGAGGAAAATATAATTGCTACCAATCTCAAAGACATGATGTACGGGACACCTTCAGCGAAGGGATTTGAAATGGGCAGAATAAGGATTGATGTATTTAGGGGTGACACCATTCTGGGATATTAAGTAAGGTTTGTCAGGTAATATTGATTGTGTGATGGACAGCGTAAGTGAGGATGTATTGAGATGGCAACATCTTAAATTAGCTTTCTAGGAAAGGGTGGCATAGTGAAAATAGTTGCGTTCCCAAAGTTAGCATATGTTTAAATGACCTACCCCTCTGTCAGACAAGGATCTGAAATTAGTTTACAAGGTACTACGTGAATTTGTTTGGGGGTTAAGGAACAGCAATGAGATGATCTGGAGTGGCTGCAATGGGAGAACATTTGAAACCATATTGGTTGGAGGTACCCATTTGTGAGGGGTCAGAAATGAGAGACGGACACAAGGCATTGATATTTTCAAATAAAGACATTTATTAAAGCAAAAAGGGTTGGGAAACTGCCACAATGGCCCAGTCTAAGAGGAATTTCCCTACCTAAAAACAAAACTAAGGATCAGTCGATGTCAGGAGGTCAGTCAGTAAAAGGCCATCCTTGTGTCCAAAACGTCCTATCCTGACCCTCACACTACATCAAAACAACCAAGGGTGCAAGAAGATGTATTTTTCTTGATGTAAGCAAAAAGTGGTAAAATCAAAATGTAATAATAATGAATCCAACAAAATGTCCTCCGAGGCAGAGACCCTTGCACCCAGGTGGTTCCCTTCTCCTGTGGTTTCTTAAATAGAATGGGTAAAGTTCCACCTTAACTCATAGTTCCTTTTGTTTCCTCAGTGGGTTCACAAAGTTCTTGTTTACATCAAAGGAATCTTAACTCAATTTCATCAACCTGGTATACTCGCCTACCAGGATTTCTTTTATAATTCTCTGAATTCTGTAAGATTTCCCTTTAATTGTGTAGATTACCTGGTATACTCCCCTGCCAGGAATCTTCATTCAATCTCATCCACCTTATATTTTTGTTTAACTTTTTGCAGTCCTTTCCGGCTTTTACTTCCTCTTTAGGCGATTTCTAAGTGCAAATAATAAACTGTTGTTTGCCTGGATGCTGCACCCTTAAGTGAGTATTGCGGCTGCTGCAATATTTATTCAAATTTTCTTTTTGGAAAACACTTATGTGGAATGCGCTTCAGGCAAACTAATAAATCCGTCACACCAGCAAGTTCACTTTTTAAGTAATATTTATTTTTTGCATTAGTAGCATGCAATATCCTTTTTTCCAAACATTAATTCACAAACTGATAGTTTTTTTGCCTCTCAACACGTGTTTCCCCACGTCTTATGCTCGTGGTCCATCAGGAGAGATGCTAAGCTCCTTATTGAGCAAACATATCTCTGATTAATAATTCCTCTTTCGTTTTGTCTCTCTCATTTTTATGAGTTCTTTTATTAGTAAATTTCTTTTATTTTTACTTGGTACGATTGGCTTTCCGCCATAGTCCGCGCTACCTCATCCACCTAATATACTCGCCTGCCAGGATTTCTTTACATAACTTCAATTGCCTGGTGTATTTGCCTAAAAGGACTTTTCTTAATTGAATTCACAGTTCCTTGGTTATACAAAAGTGGTGTATTCCGTGAGATACTTGGTATACTTGTCGGGGCTTTATGTTTTCATTTTCTGCGCGTTAGCGTTTGGGCTGGTCTGCGCTGGTCCGCGATGTACGCGGAGAAGCAGGGCCTGAAGTCCTTACACTTTGAGGTAAGATTTCCAATACTTGTATAAATTGCATTGACTAAATTTTGACCGTCAATATGGCACGGTCCTAGGAAACTAGACTCATACCAACAACATGCGAGTCACAAGGAATCACATTGCCTAATGTCCAGTTTATCACTACAACAAACAATTCTGTAGGCGCATTTCTTCCTAAAAACAATCATGGAGTTTCCCGTTCACTGCCAAACAAGAAATAACACGTAGAAAAACCATTAAAGTGTCCCTGCTGAATACAAAATCCTTGCCAAAACATGCATTGGATATACATGACTATATTTGGAGAATGAAATTGATATTCTATGTCTCACTGAGACATGGCTGCAAGAAAGCACCGGCCCTTGTATTGACTTGCCTACGCCTCCTGGTTATAAAATGCTCAACAGAAATCGCCAACAAGGGAAAGGGGCGGAGTATCAATCATAAGCAGGATTTTTGAGTCCCAAATTGAACTATGAAATTGAAATAGGATGCGAAGCACTCCATGCCAAACTAACGCCCACTTACAATTCCTGTATCAACATTATACTAATTTATAGACCACCAACTGACATGCCGTTATTTAATGAAGACTTAAACCATTTACTTAATCCCTCTAATCGACCAAACTCCTCTACTATAATTCTTGGAGACCTAAATAGGTGGAAAGGGGATGCTAAAGACACGGAAGCCCTCGATCTAGAACAACAACTCTAAAATGCAGGTATGACAATACACAATGACAAACCAACCCACAAGGGAGGTCACATACTGGATTGGGTTGCAACCAGACATTTTACCATACTCGATTTCAACACAACTCCCTGTATTTGGTCAGACCACTGTAAAGTCGAATGTACAATTAGTCTGCCCATTCATACCAAACTCCCTTGTGAACCTCCTAAGAAAGTTACTTATATGAACTATAACAAACTGGAGGCAAAAGATCTAGAACTCTGCATGCAAAGTGTTATGGCTACATCGACGGACTCAGACAGGTTAGACCGCTTGGCAGAAATCTATAAACAACATATAACAATGCTATTAGACAATAAAACTCCACTAAGAAGCCAGCTTATCAGGGACAGCCCAAACCAGCAAGACTGGTTTACCCCAACATTAAAGATTCTTAAACAAGAAAAAAGACAAGCCAAACGCTTATAGGTAAAGGATCAGAACTCCGAAAACAGAGATAAATGGAAATCTAAAGAAAAAATATATAAAACAAAGATACTTGAGGCCAAAAAAACCTATTGCGATGCACAAATCGAACTTGCTGAAAATAACACTAAAACACTTTTTGAGTTATATGAAAATTGGGAAGAACCTGCTACCCTTACTCATGTCATTAACCCTAACAAGAATGACTGCGAAAAGGTGCAAAAAGCCTTTCAAGATAAAGTCCAACTGGCCTGCGACAGAATTACAAATGCTCAAGGTACCACAAGGGCCCCGGTAAAACCAGGGACAGGAACGCACACCACATATTTTAACAACTTATCTGCTTTTGGTCTCCAGAATATGACTGTCAATGATACCATCTAAATGCTAACTAACATCAGACCCACCTCCTGCATAGGGGACCTTCTTCCAACAAGGCTAATTCTCAAAAACATCAGCATTTTGCCCCTTTCGACACTTGATTTATAAATGCCTCTTTTTCACACATGCATGTTCCTATCTCCATTAAGGAGGTAGTTACTCCTATCATTACGAAACCTGAACTCAGTGCCAAAGATCCCATAAATCTACACCCCATAACTAGCACTCCTTTCTTACTTAAAGATATTAGACAAGGCCGCAACGTTACAACTACAGGCACAGTTTGAATCTGCCACCGTCTTCCACCACAAACAATCAGGTTTCCGGAAAAACGACAGGACCGAAAGTGCTCTGCTTGATTTACAAACGCAAATGCTTGACAAAATAGATGAAGTAAAATTAGGCCTACTCATTGTATTGGATCTTTCGGCAGCGTTCGATCTCTTAGTCCACGCCAGACTACTACAAACACTGGCTGATATATGTAAATGTTCAAGTCACACCACGGAATGGATACGCACATTCTTGAGCGAAAGAACCTTGAGGATATGTTGGGCTCGACCTGCTAAGACCCTATTGCCATTAAATACGGAGTGCCACAAGGGGCTTGTATATCGCCTATCCTCTTCAACATCTATATAAAGCCCCTATGCGAGAAATTGGAAAGCATGGTTCTTCATTTCACAAACTATGCTAACGATTTTCAGTTTATTATGGAGCTCAGTGGTCACTACGAAAAAGACGCAAAAACCTTAAACCACATATATTCAGTCATACAGGAATGGATGATTGAAAACTGGATGTGTTTGAACAGCTCGAAAATTGAGCTTATGATTTTTGGTACCACCAAGACCAGAAACAATCTGGACCAAGCATATACGAATTTCACCGTAGACACCTGTTCCATCAAGGTGGTGGAGAAAGTAAAAACACTGGGTACAGTCTTTGAGGCCTCCCTGAATGCGGACGGTCAGGTCAACTACATACCAAAGAATGCACAATATCATCTCAAAGTACTGAGACAAATAAAACCATTAGTATCACGTAAGAACTGTGAAACTTTAGTTGGGGCTATTATTTTGCCCCGATTAGACTACTGCAATGCCTTATTGTGTGGAGCTAGCAAGAAGAACATACAAAAGTTGCATACTATCCAAAATGATGCCATCTGGATAATCTCAAACTCCTCAAGAAGAGAGCATATTTCACATCACAGAAAAGAACTTCATTGGTTACCGGTGGAGAAACGGATCCTATTCAAAACTATGACCTTGGCCCACAAATGTATCTATGGAGAAGCACCAGACTATTTAAAGCGAACACTGAGAAAATATTCTCCAAACAGGACACTGCGCTCAAGTGCCGCCCACCTTCTCGTCATGCCACAAACAAAACGAGTAAGAGGAAAAGGCAGATCCTTCATGATTAAAGGAGCTAGCAATTGGAATAAACTGACCATAGCCATGCGAACTGAGGAAACATACAGCACTTTCCGTAAAAATCTTAAAACAACGCTGTTTGAGTAAATGTGTCTTTCTCATTAGCCGTAAATAATTATGTTGTCTGTTGAGCGCCCTGATGCCTGCGGGCTATGGCGTGGTAAAAATAAACAAATAAAATAAATACAAATAGATTTGCCTATGGTAGCACTTGCTCACACTTCTCCCCCATACTGGCATCTCATGCACCTGTATTGGACTGGGATTGGTCTTTGCACTGTGTCTTGTCTGCTCACAAACATTCTTCTTATTGGGTGTTGCAATATTACTTTGTCTTGACTGCATTCAAATATTCTTCTTATGATCTTTTCATCATTAACAATCTCATATTTATCAAATACAGGCTGGCACACTTGTCGGAACGCCCCAGGGTCCCCAGCTGCTTTTGGCAGACTCACTGGTCTCTTACTGCATCTACGACTCTGCCCGCACCTTTGTGGCATAGTCTCTTCATTTGCTTTCCACTCTGGAGCCAGCAGAGGTCTCTCCAGCAGTCTGTGCGGCTTCACTGTCACACGCTGGCTTCATTTCTCGGTTTGGACTGACAACGCTGCTCCACGGGCAGCCCGACACCAAGGAGCTTCTGCGCAGCTCCTTGTGTCTCCACAGTTTTTCCTTCTCGCCTGCTGCGCCCCTCCTTCTACGCAGGAGACGCTGCCCATCGATATGTAATATGTTGCGCCTACGTTCATGCATCCAACCCTTTAAGAACCGAGGATCTGACCCTCTGCGGCAAAGCCCTCGCAGGACAAGGCCGTGGTGTTGTGCGATGCAGGTGTTAGGCGATGAAGAGTGCGAGCACACGGTGCAACCGTCGACCAGCAGTGACCGGAAAAAAGTAAGAAAGGTGCAGGAAGTGGGATCAGCCACTACTGCTCTCTATTAAACTTCCCAGACTTTGCATGTACGTGCACCTAACTGTCTGACATAACGTACGCTGTCTCTGCACATCCCTAGGCTCTCCCCTTAGCGGTGAGCCATACTTTGGGCCTCATTACGAGTATGGAGGCAGCTGCCTCCATACCGGGTTCCAGTACCGGGTTCCTTCAATGAGGAATAACCGGGTCATTCCAACCTTGGACGACCTGGTAATTCCTCCTTGAAGGAAGCCACCCCCATTCCCATTTGAGCCCCCATAGGGCTCAATGGGAATGGGGAGGGAGTTACTAACGGGCAAGTTAATAACGGGCACGTTATTAGCTCCCTGGTCCCCTCGCGGGACCCTCAAAGGACGCCTGGTTTTACCAGGCATCCTTACCGGGTCCCGCAAAGGGAACCTCGTAATAGGGCGTCCCGTAATGAACGGTGCCGGTCCCGTACCGGCACCCTTCATTACGGGAGCGCCAGCCTCGTAATGAGGCCCTTTGTGTTTTGTGTCCAATTGCTGTTACTGTTGTGTTGTGTACTGTGTCCAATAGGTCTCTCTCCCACTCTCTAGGTACCCCTTCTGTTGTTACTGATGTGCTGTGAACTGTGTCCCATTAGGCTTCTCTTCCACTCTCTAGGTCCCCAGCCATCTGTGGTTACTGTTGTGCTATGAAGTGTGTCCCATTAGTATCTCTCCCACTCTCTAGGTCCCCATTCTTTGCTCGTTACTGTTGTACTGTGAACTGTGTCCCTTCAGGCTATGTTCCACTCTCTAAGTCCCCACCTTGCTGGGGTACCGTTTATACCGTTGTGTGTCACCTGTCTGCTCCTCCTGTTTGCTCCGTTCATCTGTGGTTACTGTTGTACTGTGAACTGTGTCCCTTCAGGCTCTCTCCCACTTTCTAGGTCCCCACCTTGCTGGGGTACCGTTTCTACTGTTGTGTGTCACCTGTCTGATCTTCCAGTTCGCTCCCTTCTGTGTGATCCCCCTCCCCCCTTGAGTATCTGGCGCTGTGCGGCGCTGGGCTGTGCATCTCTCCATTTTCAAATGGATTGTGTCCTCCCACATATTTCTCATCTTTGAAATTCAAGTCTGCTTGCAGCTTGCTTCAGAATTCTTTTTTCATATGTTCATGCGTCATGCAGTGGCGAGTCTTGGTCATCGATGGCCTCCGTAACATCCCTCGTGACGTTGACGCTGGTATATGAAGCATGGGGGCTGACCGTTACCTCAGTTCTGTTTTTTCTGCATTGCTGCATGCTTTGGAGCTACTCGCCCCAGTGAAATTTCAATTTCATTTGTCTACAAATTAATATTCTTTGAATATGCCCTTGACACCGAAGACAGGCTTCAAGCATTGTTCAGACTGTGGGGCAAAAATGTCTATCACAGACCCTCACCGCATATGTCTGTGGTGCTCAGGGTCGGGTCACAAAGTCGACGACTCTGGCCCGTGTCAATCCATGACTGTCAAGGCCTTGCGGGAAAGGAAGGCAAAACTCGATGCAGGTAAGCCCTCTCCCAAATCACCGGCCGTTACCCTATCTAAAAGAAAATCATCCTCGAAATCAGGGGATATTTCTCCCGTTAGAAAGCGTCCTAAACACCGAAGACGTTCAAGGTCTAGTTCACAACACTCGTCCTCCTCTTCTCATGAGAAGAGTAAAAAACGACATCATAGATCCCCGTTGTTGTCGTCTTCCTCTCCCGAAAAAGTTTTTGTTTCCAAAATAGAACTTGACTCTGGCGGAATTAGAAAACTTCAGTTTGAAAATACTTCAAGTTTTCCAGAGGCAAGCTCCTCCCCCCTCTGAAGGAGTCTGAGAAAAGTAGCCTCCTTTTGCATCTAACAAGACCAGTGGGCAGTCTTGTGTGTCTCCTTCTTGCACACCTCAAGGCCTGGGAAGAGAGTCTCCTTGACACAAGTCGAAGGAGTCTTCCTCGATGCACGAGAAAGAGCCTGTGTCTAGCCCCTCGAAGCATTCATCTTCGGTATTGAAGTCTTCTTCGAAGGTATCAAAGCCGTTATGCTTATCGCCTGAACCTTCGAGGCATGTAATCCATCTGCAGCCATCGAAGCATACCAAATTGTTGGCTCATTCACCGACTGCTTCGAGCAAGTCGTTGAAGCCTTCGACGCCTTCAACTTCGTCAGAGAATTCAGTGCTCTCAAAGACTGCTAAACCTATCTAAGTGTTTTAAACCCATTACTCGACCTGATTTCTTCAGGCAAACGGGATCAATCTTCGATGAAGAGGAAGATCTGCCCTCTTTTGGGTACAAATATGAGACACCAAATGCCCCAGAGGAGTTGATCTCTGAAGAATCGAAGTTGGAAAATCTTGTTGAAACTCTAAAGGAGACCAGTAGCTGGGAAACATCACCAGAGACAGTGTTTGGTAACCCAGAGATGGCTGGGAAGGCTGATCCCTCATACAGAGCTGTAATTTGTAAAGTAGCTGATATCTGGTTCATTGCTGCCAGTACAGTGCTTAGGCGCATATCATGGCTAAGAAAATCAGGATTTTCTACAGACGTCCAGGCACATTTGCTTGACATGCCATTTGACGGGACTTCCCTGCTTGGTGAGAAGGCTGATAGTAGCCTGTAAAAGCTGCAAGCGTCTTGAGCTGCAGCAATCAGACAACCTCAACCTTCAAATCAAGGATGGAGAGAACATCCTTTTAGTTTTTATTTCTCTGTCTCTAGAGGAAGATTTCTATTCTCACAAAGGGGTTGAAGAAGAGCCCCTCGTGGAGGTAAAGGTAGAGGAGGGAGAAATACTTGTTCAACACCCGCAGAGTTACCCTCAGCTGCAGGTGGTACAGCAAAATGACTCCCTCACCCACAAATCTGTGGTAGGAGGCAGACTGTCATGTCATCTCCGGAGTTGGCGAAGCATAACTTCGGGCGCATCAGTGCTTCAAACCGTAGCAGACTGTTACTGCCTTCCATTTCTAAAAACACCTCCTGATTGCCCCCCAAAATCCAGATCAACCTTGATTGCAGATCTGCTCCTCCAACAGGAGATTCTCATCCTGTTGGAGAAAGGTTGAATTGAATTGGTACTCTAGTGGACTAATGGGGAACACCAGGGTTAGCAAAAACAAACCGGTCTTCCCTGGATTCGAAACACAACAATGAACAATGAGACCAGTTGTCCTAGCCTTTCAGCAGAGTATACACCTACAAGGGAGCAAGCTTCTCAATAGGAGATTAACAATTAAATAATCTTGCTGAACGTAGTAGTCTATTTTCACATTTATTTAATACAATCATATATGAAAAAGAAATTATACTAAAAAATAAATATAAAAAAATGCTTTTATCAAAAGTTAATACATAGTTCTCTACCAACAATAATACACTTGTGACATGTAATACAAAATTTCATTCAGCTAAACCCAGAAAGGCAACTCGTACATATAACTTGTGCAAAAAACCAGAAAGCTAGTTATTACAATTAGACCTACATGGTGTAAGACAAAACAACATAACACAAACAATAATAAACAACAATGGTCCTCATTACGTGTGTGCCGGTCCGGTAACAGCGGTGCCGGTAAGTCTACCGGCACCGTTGTTACCGGACCGGCACACTCCGAATCTGCGGGCGGCTGCAGTCCCATCCTGCCTGCAGACCTTCACGGAAGCACCAGCACCGTTATAAACGGTGCTGGTGCATCCGTCATCCCCAGTCCCATTGAGTCCTATAGGACTCAATGGGAATGGGGATTAACGGTTTTCCGGCGCCTGACTTCCAGTAACACCCGGGCCGTAATCCCCCGGTGTTTTCGTGAAGCCAGGCGCCAGAAAAATTCTCAAGTCCGGCAGCAGCCTGCCAGGTTTACCGCCATGGCTACCGCCAGACTTGTAATGATGCCCAATGTTTTTACACACTGTAAACATAGAATAGATTTCAAATTAAATTGGAAAACACACTAGTTAAGACCATATTGAATGTCAATACTTAAAATATACCCGACATGTTTCTTTCCCGTACAAGGCGATACATTTGATTTATTTAGGGGAAATTCTTCAGGGGCTAGTAAACATAGGGTAACTGTGTCGCAAGTATTACTGTGCCCTACTAGTACATGGTTTTGTAAAAGTTCACTCCTCTTGCTTTGGATCTCTGCAGAGAAAGGAAAGGGAAAATGACTGGTAGCAGAGATAAACCAGGGTTAGTGCTCTCCCTAATTCCTGATACCCAGGAAGGACAGAGGAGTGCGACCCATCTTGGACTTGAGATGCTTGAACAAGTACCTCAGGAAGGACAAGCTCAAAATGGTAACATTTTCGCAGATCCTTCAGGGCCTTCGACTCCAGGATTTGTTTGTGTCATTGGACCTTCAGGATGCTTACTTTCATGAGCCGATACCTCAGAAGCACAGAAAGTACCTGAGGTTTGCAGTTGGCGGTTTCATTATCAGTTTCGGGTTCTGCCATTCGGGCTGACCTCAGCCCTGAGGGTCTTCACGAAGTTTATGGTAGTGGTGGCAGCAAGTCTAGGAGGGAAGGGATACACATCTACCCCTACCTAGATGACTGGTTCATCAGGACTGTTTCTCCGGAAAAGTCTCTGAATCATCTCAGTTGCACCTGCCACTTCCTCAACGAGCTGGTCTTCTCCCTGAACTTCAAATAGTCCCACTTTACACCTTCACAGAAGCTTTAATTCATCAGAGCAGTCCTGGATTCAGCTTCGGAAAAAGCTTCACCACCCAAGTTAAGGGCTCAACATCTCTTGCAGATGGTGCAAAAATTCCACAGTACCCAACTTCTTCCGGCCTACGACTTCCTAAGGTTGCTCGGTCTCATGGCATCCTGCATTTTTCTGGTGCCAGAAGCCTGTCTGAGAATGAGATCCCTTCAATGGCCTGTCAGATCCCAGTGGTCTCAATTCTCCGGCACAATTCATTCCAACGTGCGTTCGAGGAGGCGCCGTTGGAATGAATTATTTTCATGTGCAGTGACTACAACACAAGCACTGGGACGACAGTAATACATCCTGACGTGGCTGGTTTATAACTTGCATAGGATTTACCAAAATTACCAACATCAACACGTGGATATCAACCATCAATATGATGATCCTTCACTTATCAATGCACTAGATGCCTAAACAGACTGTTGGTTACGAATTATGATGAAGAAAATGTATTCATAATCTGATGCATCCCAAGATAGGGCGCAAAAGGGATTTGTCCCAGAATATCTATACTTTCCTCCAAAACCTGTGTATAGGAGATTAAGTGGCTCACCCTATCCATTTGAGAGACAATACACAACTGGTAGTTGACTTCCGTCCTGATGAAGGTTGGCTGAACTGAATGGGCAAGAGATCTGCTGCCCCATTGAATATCAACCGAAACACGTGTCGACTGTTTTATCTCCCGTAATGGATACAGAGGGACACACCTGTAAAATACAATGGGTTTAGGTCTAAATTTGTATTAGATTTTTGTTACAGTGACATTTAACATTGGTTTTTGGAACATTTGAGTGAATTTATTTGTGTGAATGAGAATAGATGAGTGTGACTGATGGGGAAAGGTTATGAGCTTCTGTTTTATAAAATGTATATGGATATGAAATGAAATAAATACTATTTGCTGTTAATTGTTTTCACAGCATTTACATTACTCTGTCATCTTTGATCTAGTGGTCAATTTTTTGTTATATGTACAGGGCCATGCAGTAAGACATAACTCCAAAAGCTCCTGCTGATCCTGCATAATCCCTGGTGTTATCGAAGTCTACATGGTGCGATGATGCCCAGAAACGAGTCACCGGGCACGTAGGGTGAAGGAGCAATGATGGTTGAAAACTGAAGGCTGTCTATTGTATAACAATGGAATGCGAGTTGGAAAGAGTTTGGGAGCTGGAAGAAAACAAGGGAGCAAGATGGTGGACGAATGAAGGGCTGAGTGAGCTTGTGATCAACAACACAGCAGTACAGAGAGAGGAGCAGCCGGTGTGTAGGACAGCCCGAACTGGACCCCAGACTGGAGTGGCGGCGGGACCGGACCATGGTTGGGCCCTGAACGCAGTATAACATAAAGGAATATAGCGGGAGGTGTGCTCCGCATGAACAAGGACATTGCCAGCTACCTCGTAAGTGGACGGGAAGCTCGGCCCCCATGCTGAGTAGAGGCGCTACAGAGGTATCCGCTGTTGGTCCTAATAGCAGAAGTACGAGACGTACACAAGCCGCATGAGCAATATCAGCATTGGAATATATTACAGCCCGGAAAATACACAAACTGAAATGGTGAAGCAGCAAGATCCAGGAGAATGACACAGGCAGCTGGTGGGAAGGCAGACTTCGAGGACAACAAGCGCGCGGTTACAGCAAACGGTGGAGACCCATGGGTGACGGCCGGGTACAGAGCGAAAGTCTGAATAAGGCGGCATGGCCAATGCAACATAAAGCGGTCATAGGCCAAGAATGCACACATGGAAGCAGAATATTTCGTGCTGATTAACAATTACAGCAGCGGTGACGGAGTGCAACGCAGAACATTGGTGACCAAAGCAAACTAGAGCGCTGTGTGGACCCTGTATCCGCATGAGCCAGCAGGCGCAGTAGGGGAAGAGTTTCGGTCCATGCTGGCTATGACCCAGAGGGGCCGCTGCTGAAAAGATATTACACAAGAAGCAGAGGCAGAAACGAATGGCTAGAGAGACCTCAGAACATTGGGATTTACAAGAATACGCTCGTGAATGTGATAAGACTGCTCCCGCTGCGGTCCGGTCTCGCCGGTGGAGCGTAATACGGAAACATACAGCAGTTTCCAATGTGGTCCGGCCACCGCGTTTGAACGCTACTAATTAAGCATAAGGTATAGCTGATTTAACTTCCCAATGGGGACCGGCCCAGCCCGGGAAGTAAAGCACAGCGAAGCAAGCCAGTTCAATGTGGTCCAGCAAAGGTAGCTTAATGCTACTATTGGAATACGGGAGGTATCTGCTGCTGTCCGGCCCTGCCCGAGAGGCAAAACGCAGAAGTGCTGGTTGTGCCCAAATGGTCCTGACACTATAGCTGAATGCTGCCATCTGGAGATAAGACGCAGTCCCATGCGGTCTCTGTGGTGATCCGGCCCTGTCAGTGAAGGGAGACACAGGAACCTAAGTGGTTGCGGTTGCAGTTGGGATAGCGTGACTGGGGATGCCATAAGAACATGAAAAGGAGCTTCATGAAGTTCCCATTGGGATCTGGCCCGGGCCTGAGAATCAAGGTGCAACACGGCCAATGCATCTGCACACTGTCATTGGTATGTGATCAGTCGCGGTTCGTGAGGCTCCCAGAGGGGACCGTTGCAAAAAGAAGGGGGAGCAAACTTCCCCTGAGGAACTGGGGCCCTGAGCCAGGGGAAGTGCACATTGGGATTTGCAGGAACAAAGCCGGATGGTGACGCCACAAAGAAGTTCTGCACGAGACAAAGAAGCACGCTACAGTCCTTGCTGGCATTGAGGCCTAGAGGCTGCACACAGCGACTACACCTGCAGTGGGAGTATACAGACAAGTAATCATGCACAGTCTGTGGACTAGAGGTGCAGTTGCGCAACATCGGTGAAACCCTGGCGAAGCACAGAGAAGATCCACACTACATGTCCCAGAGGGACGAATAGTGCCCAGGTCTGTGGAGTAGACGAAGAGCACAGCGACGCTGTTCAAAGCAGGCATGTTATCTAAAGCCAATAAAAGCAAGGGGAGGCAATCCTCCATGGACACGTTTGCTAAGAGCGCTCAAGCAGTGGAAAGCGGGAAGACCCAGACTCCAGGGACTCAAGGTGCAGAAACCCCCGAGAGCGGAGATCAGAAGATCTTGGAAGCCATAGCAGCATTGAAGTCCTTGTTGGAATTCAAGATAGACGCGATGAGTATTGACGTGAACTTCTTGAGGCAGGACATGAGGACGCTGGCGGAATGCACAGGCGCATTGGAAAAGGAAGTGCAACTAAACAAGAGTAATTGCAATGAGAATACCAAAGACATCTCTGTGTTGAAACAACAAATATGGAGCCTAGAAAATAGAGCGGAAGAGGCATAAGGACGAGCCAGGAGGAATAATGTGTGCATTATTGGGCTCCCGGAAGGAGAAGAGGGTGCAGACTATGCTGCTCCAATAAATAGGACCGGGGCCCTTACGCAGGGCTTCACAGTGGAACGAGCGCACAGAGCCCTGACAAGAAGACAGCCACCCGGAGCTCAACCCCGGCCGATAATAGCCCGGATACGTAATTACAAGGATAGAGAGAAAATCCTCGAACACTTCTGCACGGGTGGCACGATCAGAAGAGCGTCGGCTAACATCACGGCATACCCGGACTATACATTCCTGGTAAGAAAACAACCAATGAGCTATATGGCAGTCAAGAGGAGACTGAGGGATGCGAACATTAAGTACATGCGCCTGTACCCAGCCAAATTGAAAGTCCTATACAAAGGCTTAGCTATCTTCTTTGAAACACCGGCAGAGGCGAGTAATTGGATAGATGAAGCAAATCTGGCAGACGGAGCTGATGATCAGCCGAGAGGTGAAAATGACAAACAGGAGGGTAACGCCTAACCAATGTGTAATTATTCAGACATGCATCCATAAGACTTTGTTGAACACCTTTGTAAAGGAAGAAGCTATAATTATCGTAACAGTATGCTTAACAAGCAGGAACCATGGTGTCAGACCTCAGAGGACCGCACAAGGAGGAGTTAGTCTTTACCCATACTAGATTAGATTAGCTAGGATACTAGTAGTTATGTATCCTCCTGCTGCACCCCGAACTCAGGCACTGGTACCTGAGACACGGGTGAAACGCAGGGATCCCTGAGCACCTAATATGAAGCTGGGCAATTGTTGGGGAGAGGGGTGGGATGGGAGTTGGGGTAGTTAGTGGGGGGTTGGCCTACAGATGCGCACCGGGGAGGATCAGCGAATGCAACGGGTGGGGAAGGGAAGTGAGAATCACCGAACGGGATGGTAGAGCTTAAAATAATAACCTGGAATGTAAGGGGCCTGAACAGCTGCACTAAAAGAAACAGGGTTATGGTGTACTTGAGACGCCAGAAAATAGATATAGCTCTCCTGCAAGAAACTAACCTTATGAGGGAAAGGCAAGATACCTTGGTGCGTAAGTGCAAGGGAGTGACCCTGGGCTCCACATACTCGGCATATGCCAAAGGGGTCCTAATATGGTTGGCGCTGACAGTCCCATTGCAGGTCCGTCAGACCTTCCTGGTTAAGGAAAACAGAATGATAGTATTACTGGGGATGGAGGAAAATAGGGAAATATGTGTCATTAATACGTATACTCCAAATCATTTTTTAAACATTTTTTTTTATTTTTTACATTTTTAAAGCGCTCACACAGCCCGCAGGCATTGAGGCGCTGTTACAGAAATTGTTTGTTTTTTAGTTGCGTAATTGTTTTTGTCTTAGTTGTGTATTTATAACACGCTTAAACATCCAGAGGTTTCTAAGCGCGGACCCGGGGATTGAACCTGTGTTGCTTCGTGTCGTCTTGCTTTTAAGGCGTGCACGTTGCGGCTGAGCTATCCTCCTGGGACACGGCAACCTACTTCAGATCCCTATACCCTAAAATAAGCTTGTATAGGGATAGTGTGTTGATATGGGGGTTGATTTTAACTGTACGCTAGATCCTGCAAAGGATAGATCGGATGGCAAATTCACTCATCCAGCCCCTTCCACTAAAGCTCTTAATACGCTTTTACATGCATTTAAGTTGGTCGATGTGTGCAGTACGATTTGCCCGCAGGGCAGAGTATACTCTCATTATACAGCACCCAAAAACCTCTACATGAGGTTAGATTATGTGTTTGCGGGAGAAGAAACTTTGGGAGAGTTCATAAAGTCTGAATATAAAGCAAGAGTCCTCTCAGACCATTCCCCTCTGCTGGTCACGTGGCAGTTCCTTTGCCCCCGAGCTAGGATCCCGACATGAAGACTTAGAGTTGAGGCACTCAAAGATGTAGGGTTTCGGGAACACCTGAGGAAAGAGGTGCAGTAATATTTCGAACACAACACAGGCAGTGTAGAATCCCCATGCACATTGTGGGAGGCATTTAAAGTGGTGGCAAGGGGGGCGGCTATCGCAAAATCAAAAGGGATTCAGGATGTTATTAGACGGGAGCTGCAAATAGCAGAAGACAGACTAGAAGCCATAGGTCAAGCAGGAGATAGGACCCTAGAGGACGCTAAGTAGGTGTTCCGCCTGCAACAAGAATGTTGGGAACACTGGGACAGGCTGAGTAAACTTAGCTAGAGGAAATATGTAGAATGACAGCATGCTGAGGGAGACACGCCTGGGAGGCTGCTAGCCTGGCTTTATAAAAATGAGAGTAGGCATGAGACAATTAGAGCGATTATGGGGAATGACGGAGAACTGTGCGAAACGCAGGACAGAGTGAACAAATGTTTTTATGATTATTACAAGCAGCTGTATGAGGAAACCTCAGAGTGCCCTGTGTCAGAGATAAAGCAGGCATTGTCAGAGATTAATCTCCCCAAACTGAACACGGAAGAGAGAGATAGACTGGAAGTTCCCATTACAATAGAAGAACTAGAGTATGTGATAAGGAAACTACCAACGGGCAAAGTCTCGGGAGTGGGTACGACATCCTTTAATTGTGGGATGTTTTTTCGTGGGTTTTTTTACCGCAGATTTTTTTTCGGAAAAACTCATCGAATTCTTTGGGGGGGTTAAAAAAATTATATAAATTGGGTGTGGGTGTACGGGAATATAAAAAAATGAAAGGGGAAAAAAAATTTGCGGTAAAAAATCCTGCGAGAAAACATCCTGCGATGAAATGACATCGAACCCAGGAGTGGACGGGCTTCCCAGTGAATTCTATAAAGAATATAAAGCAAGTGGAGGTCCTGGCCCCACTGCTAGCAATGTTGAACGAAGCGCTGGACACGGGCAGGCTGCCCGGGTCCTTGAGAGAGTCAATAATTGTCCCCCTTCTCAAACCAAATAAGCCGAGTACGGACTCTTGCTCATATAGACTCATATAGACCACTTTCATTACTGAATCAAGATGGGAAGATTCTTACAGCTTTAATGGCAAATAGGCTCAAGCCGACCATCGCCAGACTCACACATTTGGATCAAACTGGATACGTCCCACACAGGAATATTACAAATAACCTAAGGAGATTACACCACATAATAGATTGTACCCAAGGGGATACGCAGCAATTAGCAGTGGCGTCACTCAATGCAGTCAAGGCGTTTGACTCAGTCAGATGGCCTTGGCTGCTAGCAGTACTAGAGAGGTTTGGTATGGGACCCACATACATCAAGTGGGTGCGGTTGCTGTATAATGAACCGACAGCGAGGGTCAAAACGGGTACATTCATTTCAGAGCAATGGCAGTTAAGCAAAGGCACAAGGCAGGGGTGCCTGTGGTCACCGATGCTTTTCATTTTACCATTGGAGCAATTAGCGGTCTACTTACACGAAGAATATGAGGAGGCTGGCATAGGCATACCGGGAGGGGGGCATTTGATTTCATTTTACGCAGATGACATGCTCCTGTACTTGCAGCACCCCGAGATGAATGTGCAATACATCCTAGACGCGATGGAGCGCTATGCAGCCTTGTCAGGCATAACAATCAACACACAGAAATCAAGTCTGTTCCCTTTGGGGGGATATGCTGCGAGGCCCATACAGATGTTGCTGGTGCTACCAATCAAGTGGGAGGTAGACACATTTAGGTACTTAGGGGTGGACATTTATCATGATCCTAAGGTAAAGCACACACAGAACACAGTGAGGGCAGTGGACGGCATCAAGACCTCCATGTCTTTCTGGCCCAGATTGCCGTTGTCCTTGATGGGACGTGCGGCATTGCTGATAATGGTGGTCCTGCCGAGACTCCTGCATTATTTTCAAATATCCCGTTTCCAATACCCAAAACGTTTTTCAAGAGGCTGCATGGTACATGTAGGAGCTTTCTGTGGCATGATTCCAGGTGTAGAGTGACACTGGGGAAGCTTCAGAACTCGTATGAACAGGGGGGAATAAAGGTGGCTAATTTTGAAGTATACTTTACTGCTAGCCAGTTGCAATTTGTGGCCAAATGGCTCTCTGAGGAACAAACACCGGAATCATGGCTACCGCAGGAGGTTAGTGCAGTGTTCTTTCTGAGAGAAGTGATATGGATAACCGGCCTTCGCACAACACGCCCGTCCTTGTTGCTGAAGCTGGGGTGTGGAATGTGGCGAAGGGCCTGCCAGTTACTGTGGAACACAACATTGTATTCCCCACAGATCCCGCTAATATCACTGGAATGGGTGGATGGGCAGGTGCGGTTAGATGTGAGGAAATACTTGGACCCAAAGTTAGTCGCAACGGTGGGAGATGTGCTAAAAGAAGGGCTACCCAAGGAGTTTGGGGAACTGATAGACGACACTGGGGTGACAGGGCGCAACATCTCACGTATTCCTGCCTTTTAAGGAATCTTAGATGCAGATGGCCAGAGGCTGGGGCGCCCTTGCAGCTGGAGGAGGTGATAGAGACATTTTATGATATATCAGAGGGAGGTCACAAAGTCTCGAGGATATATGAGCTACTGATGTGCAGGATGGGAGATGTGCTAGTGCAGATGAGGCAGAGGGGGGGAGGCAGACTTGCAGGAACCAATGTCAGAGGCAATGTGGACTAGAGCCATGGCGTACCACAAAAAGGTGTCCAGAAATGCTTGTTTAAAACAGATTCAATTATATGTGACCCATAGAGCATATCTGACCACGAATCGAATAGCAAAGTTCAGCCAGGCAACAGCACAGTCATGTGCAAAGTATGGAGAGATCAACGCAGATCTGGTTCATGTGTTTTGGGCCTGCACAGAGATTGGCAGATTCTGGGGAGAGGTAGCCCAAGCATTAGCACGGGCAGATATCATCCTGGATATTGGATCCCCACAAGCTTGTCTGCTAGGGAGCTTCACAAGGCCCCAAAGAGCAAGACATATTAGTAAGCTTAAGGATTTGGCATGTATGCTAGCAAAACGCAGGATAGCGATGGGATGGAAGGCACATGAGAGACCAGCGGTGAAGGGGTGGTGGGCGGAGTTGATAAAATGGGCAAACGCAGAGACTGTGGCGTGGCAAGATACAATGGGTCGCAACACGGAGCAAGGAGTTGGGGGGGTAGATGTGTGGAGGCAGTTAATAGTGGAATTGGCCACTTATGAGCGGGGCGACATAGATTTGATGGAAATACCCGTACAGAGAGAGAATGATGCACAAAAAGGTTGCTAAGGAATGGAGGGGCGAGGGGATTGGAACTATTGGGTGCGATGTAGGCTGGGAATGGGGTGGAGGGTTTTGGGGGGAGTGTGGGAAGCAGACGATTAGGACATGTTGAGAAATGTGATGCACATGTTTATACAAGTCTGTATGTTGTTATGTTTTTAAAAATGCTTTAAAAAAACACAGTTATACTTCTTCACTATTTGCACCTTGTTATCTCCAGGTATCACTTGCTCCAACTTCCCTCTTATTGATATCCCACATATGGGGGTTTGTTCAAGTCTGTCTGTCAACTTCTTTCTTAGTGTCTTTTGACTTTTGGCAATGCTTCTTCCAGGTTTGGCCAAATTGACTTTGCATATAAGGAGCATTGTACAATTGTTGCCCTTTAGTTTCTACTTTAGTGTCTCGTGGCTTATGGCAATGCTGGTTCCTAGTTTCCCAAATTGACATCTCATCGAAGGGGATTTGTACCACTTTTGCCTTTGTTCTTCATTTCTACTTGGTCAGTAAAAATAATCCCCCCAAGTGTTCCTTAACTTGCTATCACATAGCGGGGCCTCCAACTCCTCTGGGTTGACTCACCCCTGTAAGGTGCATCTGCAGTGAAGGTTTTCCATTGGGCAGGCTTCCTCTGCCAGCCACAGTCTCTTTTGGTTTCCGCATCAGCTTTTCACCCTTTTGCCAATGGAACCGATGCCACATTTGAAGAATCCTGCAGATCCCGTCCTGAAACCTTGCCTAAAGTCTCCTCCCAGGTGGACACGGGAAAGCAGATGCTTCCTGATCCCCACCCTGGGGGTGGTGTACTACGGGAGGATCACCTCGGTGGAGACAGGGCCCAGGGTAGTGAGGAGAGTCTGTGGGATTAGACAAGGTATTTTTCCTCTAAAGGGAAGCCTCTTATCACTGTGTCAGAAGAGGATATGGCTTATTGCCATTTTAATATCTCTCAACCTCTTATTAAATCTAAGATGATAAACCCTATGGTTGTAACACCAAAGCATATAACACCAAAGCATATTAAACCAAAAGAAATCATCTTTTTGGTTCCTAAAATCAAATGCTCACCTCAATACCAAGGGTCCACTCCAAGGACTAGCGGAAATGTCTTCTCTAAATCATTTTCCTCTAGCAAAGTTAAAACCTGCAGCCCCTCTGTTATAATTAGTAAGGGAGAATTAGATCTGCCCTCAAAAATACTAAAAAAGTAGAAAACCTGACTATAAGTAAACCACATGTCCCAGAATCCTATAGGGACTGGGTTGAAGAAGATGGCTAAGGAAGCATGTAGAGGTAGTAGTCAGGCAAGCAGGACTAACTTTCAAAGGGTCAGGCAATTGAGACCAATGGCTCACACCTGAAGCCAATTGCCAAACCTATGAGGCATAAAAAACTGCAGCAGGAGAGGGGAGGAGGAAGGAGCTGGAGCAGGAGTCAGAAAGCTGGCAGCAGTAGCAGTAGTAGAAAAGACAAGGCTGGCAATTCACAAGGAAGTGTGATCACAGAAAGGACGCCAGAGTGTGGAGACAGCAATTTTCACCTGCAAGTTCTGACCGGGTCCTGTCATCTCAAACCCTGCACTGCTGTGGCCGCACCAAAGAAGACGTGCTGAGAGTGGGGCTTTCCCCAAGTGTGCTGTGTGGCTGTAATTGAAGAGCTGTGGCTCTGCTGCAGCCCGAGGACCACAGCAGAAGGCAAGCCAAGGGACTTGGGAGTAAAGGAGACTCCCAATTGTCGTGGCTGGACCGGAGACATCAGCATTCAGGTTCACTCATCCTGCATTGCCGGTAACTGTTACTAGCTCCAAAGTGACTCGCGTTAGTCTAGTATAAACAGTTTGTTGTTGTGGACATTTCTTTTAATATTGGAAATGTAACTCGCACACTGTTATTGAGAGTAATAGTGTTTGCGTAAGAAGAAAAGCCTATTAATTCCATTGTTGAACAATTAACTGTTGCCGGAGAGGTCGCTTGTCTCTCATGAAAAGGGAACGCCTGTTAAAAAACCGTTTCGAAAATCTAACGTTGACTTTTACAAATGTAACAAGTGAATGCAGCATTAAAGGAAGGTCCTGTGTGGCCAATTGTATTTCCCTAAAGGAGTCTGAAACCGTCTCTGTGATATTGAATAGAAATGCAATCACTGGTATCTCTTTAAGGTTAAAGATCTATCATAAAGTGTGGTAGTGTGTGCTTAAATCTGTTTGTCCTTTGAAGACTGAACCGTACAGTATTCTGAACACTTATTCTATAAGTCAAGAAGTTGTTGTACTGACTAGAAGAACATGCATTTCCCAAGCCAAGAGGCGAACCCTTTCCATAGTGAAACCAGTCCTATTAAGATCCATACACTGGATCTGCGAGGTTGTTAAAGGTCTAGTATCATTTGATTAAAGTGTGGCATTGTTACCTGAAGCTGGAAGAGTAGCAATACAGCTTCAGGGTTGTTACTGGAACCAGGAAGGTGTGAACAAAGCTGGGGAAGGGAGCTGGGTGCTTGTAAAAGAGTCATGCAGAAGAAGATAATCTGTAATGCTGAAGTTGAGAGAAAGTCAGTCTTGGAGCAGAGGTAGGTTATACTTGTGGCAGTGAGGCAAACAGAAGAGGCAAAGTGGCTGTCCTTTTCTTGGAGTATAGGCAAGAAGAGTGCCTTGCCTACATGTAGAGGCTGAAGTGTCTTGTCTTTATTTGCCTAAAAGTAGAAGTACCTGAACTGCAGTGGTGTATAAACTGTCAGTGGATGTCTCATTGAACTTGGTTAAAGTAGTAGCATACTGTGGAACAAAGGAGACTGTTCCCACGGTAACAGTAGTAGAAGGGTGGTTGTCAAGAAGAAAGCAACAACCCAAAAAGAACCATCCTGACAATTATACCAAATATACTGCAGAGGTCCTAACCAATTGTGAAGTTTTAGGAGAAGTTGTTAACCTATTCTTTGAACTGTATCAAAGATCTTGGAAAGAAGATATCCAGGATTACCGTTGGTGCTATTTTCTTGCCTGGAATTGGAAGGGGATCTTGTTGAAGGATTGTTACCAGTTGATTTTTGTTTGATGAACTTTTGTTTTGAGGTACAACTAACAAGAACTGGTTTAAGACTTTTCTTTCCATTTGAACATTTTGAAGAACTGATAAGAGCTGGTTCAAGACTTTTCTTTCCTTTTGAACATTTGGGAAGTTAACTTTGGAAAACCCTGGGGAAGGGACTTACCCAGGACAGGTGAAGGTCATCCACATACTGTTTAATTATTGTTTATTCTTTATGTATACCTTTGAATGTTTTGTTGTTTAGTGTGAGGGCCAGTTTGGCTACGTTGGGAGTTATTCCCCTAGCCTTTAAACCAGGTAGGGAATTCCCTGATAGAGGAGGACAAGCAAGGATTTATTTGCAACCTTTTTCTTTAGTAAAATGTCTAATCTTGAGAAAACTACAAGCAGTTGTCTGCCTTGCATTACTGACGCCTCACACACTCCACAAGACCACGTCTCTTCTGGTCCTGGGGCGAATGTCGCACGTCTAGCAGTCTCTACAGGGCACCTGCTATGACTTTACCAGAGTTCCTCTCCTCCGGTATGGGAGGCCTCCAGCCAGTGGCCTGTAAGTGTTTTCTTCTTCTTTCATAGCTCGTTTCTGTGAATCTGTCTCTGCCTCTGGGTTCGCTTCCTGCTCCGCACTCTTTGCACCTCTCCTCTCCTTCTTGCTTGCAGGTGATTTACAAGTTTAAATGTCCCACGCAGCTGATTGTGAACCTGACAACTAGACCGCATATTGTACTTGGTATGACTTTCATTCCATATTGACTCCTTGATCCTCTTCTTCGTCTCAGTACTTGAGGCTTTCTGGGACTTGTAGTCCAAAGGAAGTTTAGACTATTTTAAGGTACATTGTTGGACACTTTTATTTAAATAACAGCCATCATAAACATGAAATGTTAAATGTGTTTTAGAGGTGTTATGTACAAATGAATAGTGAATAGAGTTTTGTTTGAAATGTTTGGCAGAAGTACGCTTCCGGGTTTTACAATTAAAGGGTTCTGAATAATGAAATCATGCCGTTTGAAACTCCGGAATTAGGGTTTCCTCTTCACTGGAAAGGGAAGAATACAGCATTTCTCCTGTTGGAGTCATCACTCTACACCCCTCAGCCCCCAGATATTCCTCCTCTCCCACATGATCCTCCCTCCTGATGCCACCCCCAGGGTCAGGATAGGCTAGAGGCTGCCTTACCCTGGCCATGTTGGAGGAGACTACCACTGGCGAATCATCACAGAATGCTTCCGCCATCTGTAAATGTGTTATTGTAAGTCCTTTCTGTTTGAAATTACTCCCCGCCCTTTGTTCTTCAAATAAATAAAATACAAAATACAAAGACTATCCTTCACATGTACTAAATCAGCTTCTGGACTGCTGTCTTTCCTCAATTTAGTGGGGTTACTGGTTGTCCCTTTCCACCTCAGTGGTTTCTCCATTTTTTCGTAGCTCCCCTGAGTTATTCGTGCATTCCACAGGTGCTGGTCCCAATGGGCACTCCTTGGATTCTGGATGTATGACCAGAAGAACTGTGGACGCCTTTACTGTGATGGTGAAAAAGTGGTGGTCCATTTCCCAGTGGTAGCTAACTGACACTCCCAGCAGGCTCCTTTGCTCTTCCCGAAGGCCGGTACTCCTTCCCACACTGTTAGTAGATAGAAGGGCTCTTTTTGGAATGGTATGGTAATGTTTGGTAATTTTTATTTATTTAGCGCCTATACACAAGAGGTTTTTCAAAGTGCTCAAGCAGGGAAGTAACACAGGGAAAAAACAACAATCGCTCAGAGTCCCTGAATTTCCGAGTCGATAATGGTCTGCACAGGCAGATTAAGTGAATATTATACATTGAACAGTTTAGATACAGCAAATAGGCCTGCCAGCGATTCAGCGGTTTTTTCCAAGTGCACATTAGGGGGTGAAGACAAGGGAGGACAGACAGAACGATCTTCGGGCAGGGCTGTAAACAGATCGTGCAAGTGCGGGAGGACAAAGGAAGGGCAAGGGAACATGTGCGTCCAGTTAGTCAGAGACTGGTGAAGTGCGGTGAGAGAAGCTCTCAAGGTTTTTATTACAAGTGCAGTGGGTTGAAGGGCCTTACGGCAAGTGCAGAAAGAATAACAGGGGTGCCTGGGACCTGTGAGATTCTGAGGTACACCAGGCGGCCAGTCGATAAGGTAAGTGAGAAGGAACAGCAGAGAGCTAGGTTAGCAGGGTAGGGTGGGAGAGAAGGAAGAGGAGAAGAGGAAGGTCTTGAAGAGTTTCCGGAACTTGAGAATTTAGGCTCAAGACGGAGGGTGGCAAGGAGGCTGTTCCAGAGGGAGGCACCTGCTGAGGAAAGGGTTCTCCCTCCAAATCTCTGCTTGGAGAACCGGCTCACCCGCAGAAGGTTGGAGGTAGATGAGCAGAGGGCTTGAGAGGGACTGTATTTAGGAAGGCAACATTGAAGGTAAGTAGGTCCCAGGCCCCAGAAAGCCTTGTGGACAATGCAGAGAGTCTTGAATTTGATCCTTGCAGCCACGGGGAGCCAGTGAAGGGATTTCAGCGCCGGAGAGATGCAGTCCCTGGGCTTGAGGCCAAGGATATGTATGGCGGTTCTGTTCTAGATGAGTTGCAAAGGGCGCAGGGTGGAAGCAGGGAGGTTATTGAAGAGGCCGTTGCTGTAGTCAAGCCTGGAGAGAACTAGGGCTCTGGAGACAGTGAGCCGCTGAGGGATAGTGAGAAAAGGGAGAGTGCCTCTAAGGAGGTGTAGTTGATAGTTACACTTTTTTGAAATGCCAGAAATGTCAGAAATGTGAGAGGTGAAGGAGAGAGTGGAGTCGAAGATGACCCCAAGGTTTTTGGCCTCAGATGTGGGTGTAGGCTCAGGGCCAAGGGAGGCCAGCCAGAGTGAGAGGGGGGAAAGCGGGAGCAGGTGTCCCAATGCAAACAATCTCAGTTTTACTGGCATTGAGACAAAGGTCATTTGCAGCACACCATGACTGAATAGCGGACAGACAGTCAGGTATGATTGAGGAAAATGAGGTGGCTGAGGGTAGCCTTAAGGATAGCTGCCTGTCATCTGCATAACACTGGAAATTAGAGGTGAGAGTGGCAATCACACGTGCCAGGGCAGCCATATAGACGTTGAAGAACCAGGGGGATAGGTTAGAGCTCTGGGGAACGCCGCAGGTTGAGAGGGTGATAGTTGAGAGAAAGGCACCAAGTTTGACCTGGGATGGGCGGTCAGAGAGAAAAGAGGTTAACCAAGCCAGAGCCTGACCTGTGATTCCCAAGGTGTCTCGAAGTCGTGAGATCAGGATGTTGTGGTTAACTGTTTCAAAGGCAGAGGAGAGATCAAGGAGAATGAGGACAGAGGGAGTTTTAGTGTCAAGATTTGAGAGCAGATCTTCACAGGTGTTCAGAAGAGCAGTTTCCATACTTCTGGATGCTCGAAAGCCAGACTGATGGTCGTGGAAACAACCGTTTGATCCCGTGTGGAGGTTTAGCTGAGAGATAGCCAGCTTCTCCAGGAGTTTGCCCAGGAAGGGAGTGATAAAGATCGGGCGGTAGTTTGACGGAATGGAAGGATCAGCAGAGGGTTTCTTGAGAAGAGGATGCACAAGGGAGTGCTTGAGAGAAGTTGGGAAAAACGTCCACTATAGACCTGATAGTTTGGGCTGAAACGGTCTCACAGACCTCCTTCATGTGGTGGCCACTTCAACCTCTTCTCCAGCCGTTCCTTGCCAAGGACTGGAAACTCTTCCACTTAGGACTTCCTAACAACCTCCAGTCACTGATGTTCTCCTTCCACCTCCTTCATATATATTCTATCCTTTAGGCATCTTCCTCCAACCTCTTGGTATCTTACACAATCCTGCTGACTGGCGCTACCAACTTCTTTTAACTTGCTATATTCAGCCTCCTAATGCACTCCATTAACCTCCTTCTTAGACTCTCAAGATTACTCATTAGATCTATAAAAATGTCTTCCTTACTGGCCCCTACCTATTGCTGATCTTTTCCAAACTTCTCTGTACTTTCGCTATCCTCCGAAAGTATCACTATTCTCAGAATCCCCACCACCAGCCTTCTGTGGGATTTCAACACTATAAAACAATCTTTGTTTTTATTAACCTCCTCTTCCTAAACACAATACACGTCTCCTGATGGTCCCATCCTTATTCTATCTAGCCTCTAGATCAGGCCGCCTGCCTTCTTAGTCTCTATTAATGGGTGTCCCTCCTTGTATGACCTCACCAACCCACTTGACCTCTATCCCCTCCCAGTTCTCCCTTGCCTGGTCTCGCCCCTACTGCTGGGTCTCTATAAAGGGTGGTTTCTTCCTAGAATCACCTCATTCAGCCCTCTATCCACTCCAAGGTCTGCCTGGACTCTACAGTCTCCTGGACTTCTGCTTCAATCTCCTCCATACACTCTCAACTTCTAAGTCTTCTAACCATCTATAAACTCCTTCAAACCTCCAATGGCGACTCTCCAAACTATGACCCTCTTTCTTCTCTGAACGCCCGCCCTGAAGAAGTGGAGTCTCTGAATGTTATAGTGTTCTCCCTCCACCGCCTGTGCAGGACTTTTGGGTAGTGTCTTTACCAGCGTTCTGTGATAGGGGTAGGGTTTGGATTGGTTGTTACTTCTGGGTGAACCTGGCATCACTATGGTCTTGGAGGCCAGGCAAGCCTTCATCTGTCCTGTCTACCATCTTAGCTTCCACTCTGCGTTTTCTGATCCTCTTTAGTGTTGTCTGTGCAGGACTCAGGTCTCCTGTTTCTCCAGCGTGTGAATGGTATGCTGGAAACACTCTTTGTAAACTTTTAATTTCCCTGGAATATGAAGAAAATGCTTTGCTGCAATTTAATTTCAACATTGTATCTTTGGCTAAGAATACTGTGCCGGGAGTCAATGGATTTGTAACTTTATACCGCTCACAGTTAAATCAGCTACTTTGAAACTTTGTTTCAATTGCGGGTATGGAATAAATTACTTACCTGTAACTCATGTTCTCCAGCATTGGTATCTTTCATAGATTAACATGCTGCTTGACTATTCCCCATAGTCCGACTGGGAATCCTCATTAACATTAAGCCAATGTACATTTCAATTTGAAACTCCATTCACTTTCGTGTTCTCAACCGTTTTGGGTTATATTGTGCTACATCCAATAGGCAAAGTCTCCCTTAGCTCTAGCATAGGGCACGTCAAAGTGGCAATGTGAGCCAATAATAGGCATAAGCAGCGTAGGCGGGAGGGTCGCATGTGAAATCTATGAAAGGTACTAAAGCAGGAAAACAGCACTTACTCCAGCATGGACCCACCCTGGAATTTCAAAGCCAGCCACCCAACGTTCCTCCAAACACAAAAGTAGAACATTATCTTTTAACGCTACAGCGCAAGGTCCATGCTGTCTGTTCCAAGGAGTCCAAAAAATTAGTTCCACCCGCCCTTTCGGGACACAGTGTCCGTTCCCGGTATTTCCTGGTACGAAAGAAGTCAGGAGAAGTAACGTATTCATTCGCCAGCATTAGATCTTTCATAAATGCACATGCTCTTTGAATAGATTATAAAGCAGAACACACAAGCATACACTGCAAAAGTGTCGGAGGTAACAGTCTCACCTTCAGGAAAAGTACACCGTATGCAAAGAGATGGCAAAGAACAGCTTGTCTGACCCTGAATCCCTGTCCACACAGTAGAATCTTGTGAAGGTATGGACCAACCTTCATGTGGCCTCTCTGGAGATGTCCAACAACGGGACACCAGAGAGGAAGGCAGTACTGAAAGAGAATGCTCTCATGGAGTGCACTTTAGGCTGACCAGGAAGCAGCCTGTTAATGAGGCAGTGACAGTAAGAAATACAGGCGACAATCAGTGAGAGATGGAGGATTTGGACAGCCCCTAGCAAATGTTAGACCAAAGGCCACGAACAACTGAGAGGACTTGTGGATTTGTTTGGTACGGGCAACATAATACTTCTAGGGTCACATGACGTTCAGCAAATACAGCAAGTGTTCCGCTGGAGTAGAGGGCAAAGCAAAGAAGACAGGCATGACCAAAGGTTTGCTAAAATGGAAAGACAAAGGTGCTTTAGACATGAAGGTAGAGTTTGTTTTTAACATGACCTTGGACTTGTAAAACACCAGGTAGGGTGGTTTGCATTACAAAGCCTGGATAACACCAGCCCTCCTGGCAAAGGTGATGGGGACCAAAAAAGCAGTCTTCCAGCAGAGGAAGTTTATGTCCTCTTTGTATAAGGGCTTGAGGGAGGACCCATAAGCTTGGAAAGAACAACGCTCATCTCCCATGCCAGTGCCGCCGTCCAAACAGGTGGAAAAGCCTGGTAGAAATTCTTTAACAAGGAGATGGGACCATAAAGACGGTGTGGCCGAAGCGAACGAAAACCTGGAAATCGCTGTCAGATGGACTTCAATGAAAGAATGCGAAAGACCACTGTGGGCCAAGGACAGAAGGTACGGTAGAATGTCCTGAGGTAGGAAGTGAAAAGGATCAACTTGAATGGCAGCAACACCAGATTGTAAAACACTTCCCCTTGTGGTGATAGTAAGAGAACGTAAGAGAAAGTGGAGGGTGCGTAAGCCTTTGCCAGAACATCACAGCAATCCTGAGGCATTGGAATGTGAACATGCCCAAATTCTAGCAAGCCGTCAAGTTGAGGGAGACTGGGTCGTGGTCTAGCACCGCATAATTGTCCCTGGAGAGGAAGTCAAAGACAGCAAGTAGATGGATTGTGCGTGCCGAAGAGGGTTTGAGGAGTTCCGAGAACCAGAATTGCCAGGCCAGGGCCACCAGGGTCAGTTTGCAATGCTCTCATCTGAAAGCATGCAATACCATGAGGATGGAGGGAATGGGTAGAGAAACTTGCCTGTCCACGAAAATGCGAAGGTGTCCCCTAGGCTTCTGGCTTAGGGGATACTGCTGGCGAATGCTCTGCCCTTTGAGTTCTCCTTGGTGGCGAAGAGGTCTATTTCCAGAACACTCCACGTCTGATAGACGAGACCAAGTTGGTTGTGGAGAAGCTCCTGCTCGTGGCAGGATCACAGTACCCTGCTTAGGGAATCGGCAAATGGAATTTTGGATGCGAGACAGATGAAAGGGGCATAGGAACATCCTGTGGGTCACGGCCCATTTCTAGAGGGATTGGGCTTCCACTGAGAGGAGTGGTGACCAGAAACCACCTATTTTAAAACATGTAAAACATGGTCATATTGTCCATGAACACCGAACCACCTTCCCCTGTAGAGGGAGGCGAAAGAACACAGCTCTCAGTTCGAGAATGTTGATGTACAACAATTTGTCAGATGGAGACCATGGGCCTCTGGCATGATAGCTGCTCATGTGCATGATCTGGTGTGTAGGGGGGGTGAAATGACTCACCGTGGACGAGGTTGGCAGACACCGACCACCAGAGCAGGGCAAGGCGGAAAGGGCATGTGAGTGTCAACTTGTTCCATTTGCCTGAGACTTGCTTCCAGTTGGTGCCCAAGAATTCCTTTAGAGGTTTCACCCTAAGCCTGTAATGCTGTATCAAAGTCCTCCAAGTCAAATTAAGATAGGAAATCTCTGAGATGAAGCTGTGTAAGGATGTGTTATAGTGTGACCACCCTGAAAGTTTGTGAATGTTTATTAGATGAAGGACTAGAATCATACTCCAACAGCCAAATTTTTTTCGTAACAGGAAATACCTGCAAAAGACACTGTGTCGCCAATGGGCGTGAGGAACATGTTCTATGGATCCCTTGTAGCAGAGAGCATGGACCTCGCGGTGGAGCGTTAAAAGATGATGTTCCACTTTTGTGTTTGGAGGAAAGTTGGGCAGTTGGCTTTGAAATTCAAGGGCGTGTCCATGCTGGAATATGGACAGTACCCATACCCAATTGTCTGTGGCAATACTGGACCATTTGGAGAGGAAGTGGGAAAGATGCCCGCCTACAGTTGCGGTGCTGATAGGCTGCCTGGTTGTGCTTGTTTACTTGCTTGACCCCTAGATTGGGAGGAACCACGTCGCTGCTGGTTGCCCCTGTAGGGCTGGGACTCTTTCCTGTAAACGTCTCCAGAAGGATCAGTGTTTAAACAAAATAATTCGATTGGAAAGACTGTTTAAAGTCCCTGTTGGAGCTTGAAAACCAGGCTTTCCTGAACGAAAGGACAACCAGCGGTGCTGTAGGGCATCTAACAACCGGGCAGTATCAGTGTCCGTTTTGATTACCTGGAGAGTGTCATCGACCTTATTGCCAAGGAGATCCTCACCATTAAAAAGCATATCTACGACCTTAGCTTACACCCCTGGCTGGAAGTTGGTAGCATTCAACCAGCCCTGTTGACACAGCACCACACTGTTGCCCCTTTGTCGGAAGCTGGTGTCAGCGATGCCCACTGCAACTAAGATGGTGTGGCCACAATTGGCCTCACCCTCAAGAAGAAGCTTAAAAGCCTCCTCCTTCTTATTGACCAGTAAGAAATCCAGGATGGGGCCCAACTTCTACCACAGTTTTCTGCCGTAGCGAGACAAAATGGCCAAGGAATTGTCAGCTTTAATCATAGTGGCTGCAGCGGAAATAACACACTTATCAAAAGTGTCCAGTTGTTCTTTATCAGGTGGAACAGCACACAGGAAGAAGGGTTGGCAGAGCGTTTGCGTGCAGCTGCAGAGACCACCAAATCTGGGCTGGTCTTGGTTGACAGGCATTTGGAGGCACTGTCAGGGGCTTTGAATTTCTTCTCAAACATGTCCTTTTTAGTAGGAGCAGTAAAGGGGGCCTTCATCATGAGATGTCATCAAGCACAGGGATAGATACAATCGTCTTTCGTGCCTGTTCTTGGTGTTGGTACAGGAAGCCTTCCTTCCTTTGTTCCCCAGGTAGCAGTTCAAACATTCTAGTAGCCTTGGTCATGAGAGAATGAGAAGTACCAATCTGGTCAGGTGGGGAATCTCTGAAGGGTGGATCATCAGGCTCACCATTCGCAGGAACAAGATCATCAAACTCATACATTGTAGTATGAGTAGAAGCTCCACTCTGAGAAGCATTGTCCCCAGTGTCAGAATCAGGGAGCTCAACAGGAAGATGCAAATGCAATGGAGAGAAGCTCTCGTAGAAGTGGCGTGGCCAACAGAACTCTATACTGCAATTCAGACATGAGAGTCTGCAGAGTAGACAAGATATCCAGTGACAAAAAATGTGCCTCTGATTGTCTGGGGGCAGGTGCAGGCTGAGGAGTAGCCAGAGCGTGAGGAGTACGTGGTGGCTGCATGACAGGAAATGGTTGCATTGGAACAGGCTGTCCAGGCGGCAGCGAGGTAAGGACATCCCCTTCGAAGGGATTGTGTCCTCCGACGTATTCCTTATCTTTGATAATACGTTTCCAGCTTGCTGGCCTCGGAAATTTTTTCTGTAGACGGTGCTGCGCGTCGACGTCTGCCGAGTCGATGTCCCTCGATGGCCACCGTATCGGCAGCGACGTCACCATGCCCATAAATAGCCACGCGCTGCGTACGTTGCTCAGTTCCGTTTTTCCGCGCTTCGTGGGGCCTCGGAACGTCGTTGCTCAGTTCAGTCAGGATAACCCTCTATATCTACTCGAATAAATACCAACTCGTTCTTGATAGCATCTTCATCGGAACCGACGACGCCGCGATCCGGCTTCAAGAAATGTCGAGACTGCAGTAAAAAAAATGTCCATAACGGATCCACACAGGATCTGCTTGTGGTGCTTGGGAGCCGAGCACCATTGTTTGGAGTGTGAGGCCAGCATGTCCATGACGGCGAAAGCCTTGAAGGAGCGCAAGGGGAAGCTCGAGAGAGGTAAGTCAGTCAAAACCTCCTCGAAGATTTCTTCGGCTGAGTCGAGGCATTCATCTCCTCGCCGTCGAAAACATTCCCATTCTAGATTTCGAAGTAGCTCCCACCATTCGTCGGGATCAAGACACTCAAAAGAGAGACGTCGAAGATCCCCTTCCTCGTCTTCTTCTGTTTCCCCAGAAAACACAGCTCTCAGGCTGAGTGGGAGGAATTCAGAAAGAAAATGTTAAGCGTCTTTGAGAAAGTGGCCTCGACCCCCTCGAAGACAGCTGAGGGTGATACCCCGGGTGAAAAACCCAAAAAATCAAAACGCCGTGAGTCGCTGCACCCGGCGAAACATTCCACCTGAGAGCGCCACGAGCCATCGGGTAAGAAGGCACCATCTTCGACGCCGTCGTTGAAGATTCCTTCGACGCATGGATCGGCGCCATCGACGCCGTTGTCGAAGGGTTCTTCGACGCATCGGTCGATCGACTCGACGCCATCGTCAACGCCGACATCGACGCCGATGAAAGAGAAGACCAAGGCTACTCCACAGCCAACGGTGATTCCAAGGGCCTCTGGCATGACGCCGAGACCGTCGTCGACATCCTTGAGTAGGATCCGGATCTCTCGAGTTCTTCGAGACCTCTTCCAGTTTTCTCGACGCTGTTGTCGGCGCCTTCGAAGCCGGTCACATCGGCGTCGACGACATCGACGTTTTCCCGCCCAATAATGACGAGTTTGGCTCCTTCTGCCTTAGAGATGGGTTTTACACCATTTCAGAGGTCAGAGTACCCTGGACTATCTTCAATTTATGAAGAGGGGGAAGATTCTGACCAGGAAACATTTGGGTTGCAGAGGACCACACTGCCTATTTCAGAAGATTTCACCTCTGAAAAAAGAAGGTTGAAGGACCTACAGGAGTCACTACATGAGGCAAGTGGGCTGGACACTTCCCCAGAAGTGGAATTTGTTAAGCCAGACCCAGTGGAACATGCCGAAAACACCCTATAGAACCGTTATGGCAAGAATTATTGAATTTATGGGTTGGTCTGGGCCTTTGTCTGTTTTTCAACAGGATGACCTGACAGACATATTAGACAAAGGTCCACAGGAGGACCCTGTGGTCCCCTTCCATGCAGCCTTACAAAGGAAAATTACATCTAATTGGGAAACTCCTGAAGTTATCCCTGCGGTCAATAAAAGATTGTCAGCCAAGTATAGGGTAGCGGCTGCTCACCCTGAATACTTATCAAAACACCAGACTCCAGAGAGCTTGGTGGTCCAAGCAGCAACTTCATCTAGCAGTAGGACCGCTTACCCTACTGTCCCACAGGATAGAGATGACAAGAGGTACGATTCTATGGCGAATAAAGTCTTCTTTTCTTGTAGTATGGCGTTGAAGTCCATCAACGCCACCTGTACGCTCGCCAGGTTCAGTCACACACTGTGGGAGTGTGCTTCATCAGCGGCTGACTGCATACCCGAAGGAGAGGAAAAGGAAGCCTTCCTTAACATTATTAAAGATGGCAAAGATGCCATGTGCGAATCACTTCAAACTGGCATCGATTCCGCTGACAGTATCAGCAGGGCCATGGCGGCAAGTACAACAATCTGCAGGCATGCGTGGTTGCGAAAGTCTGGCTTTGCTCCAGATGTACAGGCCAGACTTTTGAATATGCCCTTTGACAGCTCTTTGTTATTTGGAAAGAAGGCTGATGACAGTCTGGAAAAGTTGCAGACATCTAAAGCAGCGGCAAAATTGTTAGGAGCTGCAATCCGCCAAACGCCTTTTCACCCCTCAGGAACCTCTGGAAGAGGAAAGTCCTTTCGCTATTATTCCGCATGCGGGAAAGGCAGAGGACAGCCGGCTCAAAGAGGCCAAAGAAGACCTACCCGAGGTGGACGGGTCAAAAATACTAAAGCCGCAGCAGCAGCAGGTGCCTCTTTACCCTCGGCATCTGCATCAGCCGCCCCCAAACCACTCTGAGGCCTCTCCACACAAAACACCTGTAGGGAGCAGGTTAACTCACCATCTGACGGAATGGCAGGCTATAACGTCAGATGCTTGGGCATTGGAGACAGTTGCCCAGGGTTACTGCCTACCCTTTCTACACATCCCTCAGAGTCATCCACCGGGGCACAGCTCTCTAAAAGTTCCAGATCCGCTCCTCTTGCAGGAGATTATAGACCTGCTAGAGAAAGGTGCCATAGAACCGGTACCTGTAGCGGACAGGAACAAGGGCTGGTACTCCCCCTACTTTCTCATACCAAAGAAAGACGGAGGACTGAGACCCATCCTGGACTTACGAGAATTGAACAAGTTCCTCAGGAAGGACAAGTTCAAGATGGTAACTCTCTCTCAGATCCTTCAGACCCTCCAGCTCCAGGACTGGCTGGTATCTCTGGACCTTCAGGATGCTTATTTCCATGTGCCAATCCATCTCAAACACAGGAAATACCTGAGGTTCGCAATTGGCGACTCATTTTCAATTTCGAGTTCTGCCATTTGGGCTGACCTCTGCCCCGAGGGTCTTCACCAAGCTAATGTCGGTAGTGGCTGCAAGTCTAAGGATGGAAGGGATCCACGTCTACCCCTACCTGGACGATTGGCTGATCAGAGCTGTATCTTCGGAACAAGCTCAGATCCAGCTAGATTTTGTCTGCCACTTCCTCCACAAACTGGGCTTCTCCCTCAATTTAAAGAAATCACAGATGATACCATCACAGAGACTCCAGTTCATCGGAGCAGTCCTGGACACTTCCCTGGGAAAAGCCTCGCCACCAGAGGGGAGGGCTCAAGATATTCTGCAGATGGTCAACAAATTTCAAAATGCCCAACATCTCCCAGCCTTCGACTTTTTGAGATTGCTAGGCCTCATGGCATCCTGCATCTTCCTTGTGCCAGAGGCTCGCCTGAGAATGAGATCTCTTCAGTGGGCACTGAGAACTCAGTGGTCGCAATTCTTAGGGAGAATGACAGATCTCCTCCGGATTCCGGACAAGGTAGCCCGCGACCTTCAATGGTGGGCCTATCCAGAGAACATCTTGAAAGGAGAACTGTTTTGGCAACCATGGCCGGAGATAACAGTAGTCACAGACGCCTCACTCACGGGGTGGGGAGCCCATGCCATCGACTTGACCATCAGCGGTCGTTGGTCTCCATCGGAGTCCAGACTACACATCAACCTATTAGAGCTGAGAGCGATCAGACTAGCGCTGAAAGCTTTCCTGCCATCTGTACAGGGGAAAAATGTCCTGATAATGACGGACAAAACGGTGGCCATGCACTACCTCAACAAAAGAGGAGTCGTAGGATCACTGCCATTGTGCAGAGAGGCAATGCAGCTCTGGTTTTGGGTAATTCGGGAAGGAATCTCTTTATCGGCAGTCCACCTAGCCGGAGAGAAGAACTTGACAGCGGACGCTCTGAGCAGGCAGAGCACAGTCTCCCACGAGTGGAAGCTAGCTCAGGAAGTCCTTCAAGAGATCTTCGTCCTTTGGGGAACCCCTCAGGTGGATCTGTTCGTCACAAGCACCAACAGGAAGTGCGATCTGTTCTGTTCAAGGGAATTTCCCCCGAGAGGAGCTCTAGGGGACGCGTTTATAGTGGATTGGGAGTTTCCACTCCTTTACACGTTTCCACCAGTCCCTGTTATTCCTCAAATGATCAGGAGGTTGAGAAGATTCCGGAAAACCATGATCCTAATTGCCCCGGACTGGGCCAGGAGAACGTGGTACCCGGACTTTCTAGATATGTCCATCTGCCCTCTAATCCATCTTCCACTCAAAGAGAATCTTCGAAGGGATTGTGTCCTCCGACGTATTCCTCATCTTAGATATCTCCTTCCAGCTCTGCTGGCCTCGGAACATTTTTTCTCTAGAGGGCGCTGCGCGTCGACGTCCTTCGAGTCGATGTCCCTCGACAGCCGCCGTATCGACGTTCGACGTCATCCTGCCTATAAAGGCCGCGCGCAGCGTCCGTTGCTCAGTTCCGTTTTTCCGCGCTTACTCGGTGCCTCGGAATACCGTTGCTCAGTTCTTAGTCAGAATAATCCTATTTACCTCGAGTTATTCGATCCGTACTCGATGGCTTCCTCGTCGGAACCGACAACTCCTCGATCCGGCTTCAAAAAATGCCGAGATTGTGGGAAAAAGATGTCGTTGACCGATCCTCACAGAATTTGTCTGTGGTGCTTGGGAGCTGAACACCATTGTTCGGAGTGCGAGGACTGTATGTCCATGACAGCTAAGGCCCTGAAGGAGCGTAGGGGGAAGCTGGAGAAAGGTAAGACTTTTAAAGCTTCTTCTTCGTCGACGAAGTCAAGACATTCGTCTCCTCGTCACCATTCGCGCTCCAGGTCTCGGAGTGGGTCTCATCACTCCTCGAGATCGAAGCACTCGAAGAGGAGACGTCGAAGATCCCCTTCTCCGTCTTCCTCTTCCTCTGTTTCGCCAAAAAGAATCCCTTGCCCCACGAAACATAGTTCCCGGGCTGAATGGGAGGAATTCCGAAAGAATATGATGAGCGTCTTCGAGAAAGCGGCCTCGACCCCCTCGAAGACTGCCGAGAGCGATGCTCTGGTCGAAAGACCCGAAGGTCAAAAACTCCGCGAGTCGCAGTACCCGGCGAAAGAAACCTCTCGAGCGCGTTTCGAACCCTCGAGCAGGACTATGACCTCCAAACCTTCCTCGAAGGTTCCGTCGACGCCGTCGACGAGGGTCCCGTCGACGTCGAGGTCGATGTCCTCGACGCCGTTGTCGAGGGGACCTTCGACACATGGGTCTGTCGACTCGACGCCGGCCTCGACACCGGCGTCGACGCCAAGAAAAGTCACGGTTTCCACACATCCAGTGAGAATCCCCAGGCCCTCGACGTCGATGACTTCGATATTGTCGAGTAGAATTCCAATTCTGTCGAGGTCCTCGAGGCCTCCACCTCTGTTTTCGACGCCACGCTCGAAGCCTTCGACGTCGGCGTCGACGACATCGACGCTTTCGAGGCCAATAATGACAAGTTCGGCACCCTCTGCCTTGGAAATGGGATTTACTCCCCTTATGAGTTCAGAACAATTGAGAACTATATCCTCAATTTTAGAAGAGGGTGAATTGTCTGAACAAGACATATTTGAGTTACAGGGACCTGTAACCCCAGTTAGAGAGGAATTTTCCTCTGAAGAGCGCAGATTAAAGGATCTTCATGATTCTTTACATGAGGCAAGTGGGTTAGACACTTCCCCTGAGGTGGAGTTTGCTAAGCCAGACCCGGGGGAGCATGCTGAAACCCCCTACAGAGCCTTAATGGCCAGAATTACAGAGTTCATGGGGTGGTCTGCACCTTCACAATCTTTCCAACAAGATGACCTCACGGATATTATTGACAAAGGCCCACAGGAGGATCCTGTGGTGCCTTTTCATAAAGCTCTTCAGAGAAAGATCATGACAAACTGGGAAACCCAGATGTAATACCTGCAGTAAATAAAAAACTGTCTACAAAGTACAGGGTATCTTCCACAGACCCAGAGTTTTTGTCTAAACACCCATCCCCAGAAAGTCTGGTGGTACAAGCAGCATCCTCTACCGATGTCAAGACGGCTTACCCTACAGTCCCACAGGACAGGGACGATAAAAAATATGATGCTATGGCAAAGAAAGTCTTTTCGGCATGTAGCATGGCGTTAAAGTCTGTTAATGCTACTTGCACCCTTGCTAGGTTCAGCCATACACTTTAGGAGTGTGCTTCTACAGCGGCTGACTGCATCCCGGAGGGAGAAGAAAGGGATGCGTTCCTGAATATTATACAGGACGGTAAAGACGCTATGTGCGAATCCCTCCAGACGGGCATTGACTCGGCTGACAGTATCAGCAGAGCAATGGCGGCAAGTACTTCAACCAGGAGATTTGCTTGGTTGAGAAGGTCGGGTTTTGCCCCAGATGTGCAAGCCAGACTCTTGAACATGCCATTCGATGGCTCTTCTTTGTTCAGGAAAAAGGCGGATGACAGTTTAGAGAAACTGCAAACTTCAAAAGCTGCAGCAAAATCCCTAGGAGCTGCAATCCGTCAGACTCCTTTTTGTCCCACAGGAACCTCTGCGAGGGGCAAGTCCTTTCGCTTCTACTCCGCATTCGGAAGAGGTAGAGGACGACCGGCTCAAAGGGGTCAAAGAAGAACTACCCGAGGTGGACGGGGTAGATATTCTAAAGCCGCAGCAACAGCAGGAGCCTCTTTACCATCGGCATCTGCTTCAGCCGCCCCAAAACCACTCTGAGGACTCCCCTCACAGGACACCTGTAGGAGGCAGGTTGACTCAACATCTGGCGGTATGGCAGGCTATCACGTCAGATGCTTGGGCATTGGAAACAATCGCCCAAGGTTACTGCCTGCCTTTCCTACGTATACCTCAGAGTCATCCACCGGGGATCAGCTCTCAGAAAGCTCCAGATCCGCTCCTCTTGCAGGAAATTTTGGACCTGCTAGAGAAAGGTGCCATAGAACCGGTACCTGTAGCGGAGAGGAACAAGGGCTGGTACTCCCCTTACTTCCTCATTCCGAAGAAAGACGGAGGACTGAGACCCATCTTGGACTTGCGAGAATTGAACAAATTCATCAGAAAAGACAAATTCAAGATGGTCACTCTTTCTCAGATCCTCCAGGCCCTTCAGTTCCAGGACTGGTTGGTATCTCTGGACCTTCAGGACGCTTATTTCCATGTGCCTATCCATCTCAAACACAGGAAATACCTGAGGTTCGCAATTGGCAACTCTCACTATCAATTTCGAGTGCTGCCATTTGGGCTGACCTCCGCCCCGAGGGTCTTCACCAAGTTAATGTCGGTAGTGGCTGCAAGCCTAAGGAGGGAAGGGATTCACGTCTACCCTTACCTGGACGATTGGCTGATCAGGGCTGTTTCTCCGGAGCAAGCTCAGATCCAGCTAAATCACGTGTGCCACTTCCTTCACAGACTGGGCTTCTCCCTCAATTTAAAGAAGTCACAAATGATACCATCGCAGAGACTCCAGTTCATAGGAGCGATCCTGGATACTTCCCTGGGAAAAGCCTCGCCACCAGAGGTGAGGGCTCAAGATATTCTACAGATGGTTACCAAGTTCCAGCATGCCCAACGTCTCCCAGCCTTCGACTTTTTGAGGTTGCTAGGCCTCATGGCATCCTGCATTTTCCTTGTGCCAGAGGCTCGCATGAGAATGAGATCCCTCCAGTGGGCACTGAGGACTCACTGGTCACAATTCTCAGGGAAAATGACAGATCTTCTTCAGGTTCCCGACAGAGTAGCTCGAGACCTTCAGTGGTGGGCCTGTCAGGAGAACATTCTGAAAGGAGAACAGTTTTGGCAACCCTGGCCGGAGATAACAGTAGTCACGGATGCCTCACTCACGGGGTGGGGAGCCCACGCCAACGATTTGACCATCAGCGGTCGTTGGTCTCCATCAGAGTCCAGACTACACATCAACCTGTTAGAGCTGAGAGCCATCAGACTTGCGCTGAAGGCTTTCCTGCCAGCTGTACAAGGGAAGAACGTCCTGATAATGACGGACAACACGGTGGCCATGCATTACCTCAACAAAAGAGGAGGCGTAGGATCACTACCCCTGTGCAGAGAGGCGATGCAGCTCTGGTTTTGGGCAATCCAAGAAGGAATCTCTCTATCGGCAGTTCACCTAGCCGGAGAGAAGAACTTGACAGCGGACGCTCTGAGCAGGCAGAACACAGTCTCCCACGAGTGGGAGCTAGCTCAGGAAGTCCTTCAAGAGATCTTCGCCCTTTGGGGAACCCCTCAGGTAGATCTGTTCGCCACCAGCCTAAACAGGAAATGCGACCTGTTCTGCTCAAGGGAATTTCCTCCGAGAGGAGCTCTGGGAGACGCGTTCATAGTGGACTGGGAGTTTCCGCTTCTGTACGCGTTCCCACCGGTCCCTGTCATTCCTCAAATGATCAGGAGGTTGAGAAGATTCCGTCGAACCATGATCCTAATTGCCCCGGATTGGGCCAGGAGAACGTGGTACCCGGACCTTCTAGACTTGTCCATCTGCCCTCCAATTCGACTTCCACTCAGAGAGAACCTACTCTCACAGAAGGGAGGTCAGGTTCTCCATCCAGACATCAAAACCCTCAACCTTCACGCTTGGCTTCTGAACGGCTGAGGTACAAGGATTGGGACCTCCCTGATGATGTTATGGAGGTGTTGCTTTCGCCAAGGAGAGCAGCAACAAAGTCTTTATACCGCTGCCGTTGGAACAGATTTTGCAGCTGGTGTAGAGAACAGAATATCGACCCATTTTCATGTGGTACACCAATGGTTTTGTCCTTCCTACTATATTTGGCAAATTCAGGCCTTCAAGTTGGCACCATTAAGGGCTATCTCGCAGCGCTATCCATCTTTAAGCGTACTGCGGAAGAACCATCCTATTTCAAATTACCCTTGGTAATACAGTTTCTAAAGGGGTTAACCAATGTTTATCCCCCAAGACCATTCCAAGTTCCCCTATGGGATTTAAACTTAGTACTAACTTTCCTGATGGGTACACCTTTCGAACCTCTCCATTCTTGTTCGTTAAGATTCCTTACCCTTAAAACTGTTTTATTAATAGCACTTACATCTGCCAGAAGGGTGAGCGAATTACAAGCTCTTTCTTGTAAACCCCCTCATACAATCTTTCACAAAGACAAAGTTGTCCTGCAAGTGAAGCCTAATTTCCTCCCAAAGGTGGTTTCTGAATTCCATATCACTCAGAAGATTACCCTACCATCTTTTTATCCTCCTCCTCACCCGGGGAAAGAGGAAGAGAGGTTACACAGGCTAGACCCTAGGAGGGCTTTAAGTTTTTACATTAGTAGACTAGCCAGGATAAGACAGGCAGACCAGCTGTTTGTAGGTTACACAGGTCACAAGCTGGGGTTACCAATAACTAAGCAGACCATATCCAGATGGATCATTCTAGCCATTCTGGAATGTTATAAACTGGCAGGGAAAGAGCCCCCTCAAAACCTTAGGGCTCATTCGACCAGAGGTATTGCAGCTTCATCGGCCCTCAAAAGAGGCGTGCCGGTTAAAGACATCTGTGCGGCCGCTACATGGTCGTCTGTCCATACCTTTACACGTTTTTACAATTTGGATTCCTCCTCCAGTCAAGAGACTAGGTTTGGAAGGGCTGTTCTACATTCTATTCATCAATAGAAGACAGCGTGAAGTCAGTACTCCCTCCTCCGAATATAGAATACTGCTATGGGAGCCTATCTAAGATGAGGAATACGTCGGAGGACACAATCCCTTCGAAGAACAAGTTACTTCTTACCTTGTAACGTTCTTTCGACGGGATGTTCCTCCGACGTATTCCTCATCGACCCTCCCATCCATCCCCGCAGTTCTACTTCCCTTGTTGTTGCAGCTTACGCTCCTTCAGGGTGATTAGTCTAGTCCAGACAGTAATACTGTGGGCTACAAAACGGAACTGAGCAACGGACGCTGCGCGCGGCCTTTATAGGCAGGATGACGTTGAACGTCGATACGGCGGCTGTCGAGGGACATCGACTCGAAGGACGTCGACGCGCAGCGCCCTCTAGAGAAAAATTTTTCCGAGGCCAGCAGAGCTGGAAGGAGATATCTAAGATGAGGAATACGTCGGAGGAACATCCCGTCGAAAGAACGTTACAACGTAAGAAGTAACTTGTTCTTCTCTCGCAGAAGGGGGGTCAGGTTCTCCATCCAGACACCAGAACCCTCAACCTTCACGCTTGGCTTCTGAAAGGGTGAGGTGCAAGGATTGGGATCTCCCTGATGACGTCATGGAGGTGTTGCTTTCGGCCAGAAGGCCAGCAACAAAGTCTTTATACCGCTGCCGTTGGAACAAATTTTGCAGCTGGTGTAGGGAAGAGAATATCAACCCTTTTTCATGTGGTACACCAACTGTGTTATCATTTCTACTCTACTTGGCAAACTCAGGCCTTCAAGTTGGCACTGTAAAAGGCTATCTCGCAGCGCTTTCTATCTTCAAGCGCACTGCGGAGGAACCATTGTATTTCAAACTACCTCTAGCGATACAATTTCTCAAGGGATTAACTAATGTTTATCCTCCAAAACCATTCCAGGTTCCCTTATGGGACTTAAATTTAGTCTTAAACTTCCTAATGGGCACTCCATTCGAACCACTTCACTCTTGTTCGCTGAGATTTCTCACGCTTAAAACTGTCCTATTGGTAGCACTAACATCTGCTAGGAGGGTGAGCGAGCTAGAAGCTCTCTCCTGTAAACCCCCACATACAATTTTCCACAAGGACAAAGTTGTCCTACAGGTGATGCCTAATTTCCTCCCAAAGGTGGTTTCTGAGTTTCATATTACTCAGAAAATTACCTTACCTTCGTTCTACCCTCCTCCCCATCCGAGGAAAGAGGAATAAGGGCTACATAGGCTGGACCCAAGGCAAGCTCTCAGCTTTTACATCAGCAGAATGGCTAGGATCAGGCAAGCAGACCAACTGTTTGTAGGATACTCAGGTCACAGGTTGGGACTACCCATAACAAAACAAACCATTTCCAGGTGGATTATTTTGGCCATTCTGGAATGTTACAAACTGGCAGGGAAAGAGCCACCCCAAAATCTTAGGGCTCATTCAACCAGGTGTATCGCAGCCTCTTCGGCTCTCCAAAGAGGGGTACCGGTCCGAGACATATGTGCGGCTGCCACATGGTCGTCAGCACATACATTCACAAAATGTTACAACCTGGATTTCTCCACTAGTCAAGAGACCAGATTTGGCAAGGCCGTATTACATTCGGTCCATCCCTAAAGGCATACATAACATTCTTACTCCCACCTCCAATTACATGCCACTGCTATGGGAGTCTATCAAAGATAGGGAATACGCCGGAGGACACAATCCCTTCGAAGAACAAGTTACTTCTTACCTTGTAACGTTCTTTCGACGGGATGTTCCTCAGACGTATTCCTTATCGCCCCTCCCATCCATCCCCGCAGTAATACTTCCCTTGTGGTTGCAGCTTACGCGCCTTCAAGGTCAATAACCAATTCAGGCCTGACTTTTCTTATGCTACAAAACGGAACTGAGCAACGGACGCAGCGCGTGGCTATTTATGGGCATGGTGACGTCGGCGCCGATATGGTGGCCATCGAGGGACATCGACTCGGCGGACGTCGATGCGCAGCGCCCTCTACAGAAACAATTTCCGAGGCCAGCAAGCTGGAAACGTATTATCAAAGATAAGGAATACATCGGAGGAACATCCCGTCGAAAGAATGTTACAAGGTAAGAAGTAACTTGTTCTCCTTTGTCATCTGAAAAAAAAACCTTCTTGACCCTCGAAGTGTCTATCACATGCTCTAGGATGCCATCATTGGGCACCTGAGAAGGACCAGTGACAGCAGGAGGAACATAAGGAGCCAGCATAAACAGAGACGGTTTGCGTCGAGGAGAGCAGGAAGAAATAGATGGGGCCCATGGACGGTTGGTAGAATAAGGAATGGTAGAAGATGTTGTGGTCGACAAAGTGGTGGCTGTTGTCGATGGAGGTGTTTTCGTCATGATGAGGTCGAAGACTTGAACATAAACGTTTTTGCAGACGTCAACAAGACCGTCAAGAGGGTGCTGACGAGGACGTAAATGGGATGGAAGCAGACTTGCTGTGCTTCATTGCCATCAACAAACAGAGCGTCTTTTGATACATCATCCTTGTGGCTGAAGACGTTGATGAAGCCATCACCGCAGCCGTCATGGATTCAGGCTTTTTATGTGTGGCTTAGGCACATTGACTGCCACATCTTGGGCACATTTAGCCTCGGTCGCATGTTCTCTGCTCGTTCCCTTCGCATGGGAAGCTTCTTTCTGGGCCCAGGGCCTCATGGAATAGGGAGCACGCTCCCGTGGCGGAGCAAAGCGTGGCTCTGAATAGAAGCAGAATATGAGGCCACAGTACCCTCGTGAAGACCACTCACCAACCTTCTATGCCGGTCCCAGAGGGTCTTGTTTGAGAAAGAATGACAGAGGGAACACAAATTGATGTTGTAACCATTTTCACCTTGTCCCTTCCCTCGGGATGGGCTCGGGGGAAGGTGACCAGGGGGTCCCCCCCATACTGCCTACGATCCCATCATCCTCTAGTTTGGGGTTTTAAGTGTCATCCCACCTGGAACCCCAAGGAACAACAGGGGACATTGTCACAGAGTGAAAAGAAAAGTGGATGTGATTTCAATCTTAGATGTACAATTGTAGTGCGTGTGTGAAAATGAGCTAAATAACATGGTGCTAGTGTGTGGTTTTTTGGACACTCACTCCCAGACCGCAATGAAAGTCTACGTTTCTGCAAGCGCAGTTAGGAGGCAGACATGATTTCTGCAACGGTTGCAATATTTTAGCGCAAAGTAGATGAGTTTATTGTGTAGAATATGCGTATTGTTCACTCAAGGAAGAGCCGAGATGGGAGTCAGAGATGTGCAGGTGCATTGATAAGGGGTGCTGGGAACGAGAGCGTGGGAGACGAGCTGGGTTTTTTCACTGTTCCACTCTTGCCTCCCATTCTTGCTGTCTGTCTTTCGGCCGGGGGTAGTCCATAACATATGAGGGGCAGGGATTTGTCCCCCTTAAGAAGAGAGGTTTCCCAATGAGGAGACAGAGATTTGGAACCCTGGGTGTTGAAGTCTCGCTGAGAGGGAGGACGCTGCGCTCCAGACCCTGTTAGTTGATGCGTGATCTCTCTGCCTACCTGCTTTGGGACTGGGTAGTGTTGTCGTGGCTGAGATGAAGCTTTGTCCTACAACTGCCCTAACAGTGATGTATACTTGTTATGTTCTTTCTTGTTCATGTATTCATGTGTAATCAATTGCATTTATTCTCTAGTCATATGTGTGTGTGTGTGCGAAGTGTGAAAAAAGGGCCTGTAAAGAGCCAATTATTTTCTAACTAATGGTTTTAGTGTACATTATTGCCTTTCTGAGACCAAGAACGTTTAGTCCATGTAATGGTGAGAGTAATTCTGAGGTCATTACATGTGTTTGAAAAGCAAAAGAACAATGCAACGAGTACTTAAATGCCACTATTGGTCCTCTGAGGATTTGACCCTTAGTACATGCCGGGCCCGTAAAGAATTGTATGCTACGTACGCTAGCATTCAATTTTGGGATGAAGGGATGAAGGCAGCTGGAGGAATTCTGGAGGGAGGTTTTAACCAGTTGGCACTAGTTACACGGGTTGTACTCCCATTAGTCCTGCTGTTTATAGTTTTTAACTTTACCACAGACCCCATAACTTTATCTGTCCTTACTAGGCAGTGGATATACAAAGCCCTAAAATGTCCCAACAAGTAATTTAAAAGATCTGAAAGACAAGTAAGCTTCCCAGGGTTGAAAAGTGGATTGAGAGTAAACTGCAATTATCATGGTACGATCAGACTATGTTAATCTGAAGGGAAGGAGAGTGGGAGTATGACCTTTTTTTGGTCAGCTTTAATGTCCAAACTGCTGTGATATTGTGAAGTGTATTAGACTATTTGACTCCACCGCAGCTGAATTCACCTCACTCTCTTCATACCACTCTGGATGTAAGTTTTAGGGCAGGGATTGTTTCGTTGTATTGTTTAGGTGTTATATGATCCCCCTTCTATTGGGTCTCCCTGTGTTTCTTGTGTTTTTCCTTATGCTTTTATAATGTTATACAGGATGTTACTACTACATGAGCACCATGGTATTAGGCAGTATCTTGGAAATATGTTATGTTGCCGATCTGGTTTGACTTTGTAGCAAAGCTAGTCTTCCTGTGGTTGTTATTAGCTTTGATTTATTCAATATCAGTTTGTTTTAAAACTAAATCTTCCTTTCTGCCTTGATCGTATTACATGTGTCTGTCGCACATGACACCGTGGGCCACACCATCCTCGTCTACCGCCTCGATTGGGAGATGGGCACTTTGGGCTCCGCGCTGTTCTGGCTCTTCTCGTTCCTTGTAGACACGTGGTTCAGGTGTCTCTTGGAGGCCACTCCTTCAATGGATTCCACAGGCGTGCACACTCTCTCTATGGCTCCTCAATGTTTAAATGAGGCCATTCTCTGTGCTCCTGCAATCAATTCAGACTCAGCCCCCTCCACCACCTCCCATTCCCCTGGCTGGCCTCACCTTGTACTCTAACTGCTCTTGCCAAGTGAGCCAGGAACTATTGTTTCATGTTTTGTCTCTGAAATCACCTTCAAATCCTAAATAAATGCTATCATCAAACACGTACACTTTCAATGCTACAGGTTGAGAACAATACTGCCACTCTTGACATTCTGTCATTTGCAGATTGGATTACTGTCACAGTGTCTAATGGGTATCCACAAATACATTATGAGACACCTCCAAGGAGTCCAAAATAGCGCTGCTTAGATGATCATGTGCCTGGGCTGAAAATACAGCAGCTCTAAAACGTTCCAATGGTGGAACAGAGAATAACCTTCGCACTTCTGTGCTCAGTCCACTAAGTTCTTTGGCAGAATGGCCATACTTTCCTCACAAAAGAAGTAAACCTATACACCCCACTGACGAATCTGATGTTTATTAGCATTAGACACAACTGCATGGGGATACCCCCAGATACAAGCGTGATCTGTGCATACTCCTATGTCCTTCTGGCGATGCGCTGAGCGATCTGCTTTGAAGACCTTTTCCTACAGCTGTACACCTCATCTGTAGGAACAACAACCTTGTTAGCTACTACTTTGAAGTCAACATAGCCTTAGGTGTCGACCATCCCAACCTGCACGCTTGTAGATCAGACATGAGCACTTGGACTAGTCTTCAGCGCTTCTTTTCTTCCCCGCACTTGGTGCGCCAGGACAGCATCCCACGGGCTTGCTATATTGCTGACCTCCATACCTTGCCACCAATGCTTACTTTACCTTCCCTTTTCCCCTAACTCCTCTCCTCCTATGTATTCCTCCCACTCCCTACCCCCGCAGTGCTCTGAAGTGGATTAATTCAAATGCATTGCACTACAGAATGCCAAAATAAATAAATAAATCTGACATCTGGGCTAAGGCTGGGTTGTTAAAACACCAAATTCTAAAGTCAAGTGACGTTTTCGGGATATGCACAATTAGTATGTAGGAGAATAGTACACATATAGATTTCAGTGGAGATAAATTGCATATATGTTGATCATTTAAAAAAAAACGGGTTAGTTTGTGTTGGCCCATAGGTGGCCTCTTCAGCATTACCCAGTAAGGCAGCACTATTTGTAAAGTTTATAGGGGTGGCAATTTTTCATCAGAAAGTCCTCGGGTATTCTTACGCTGCTTAGTTTTGACTCGTGCACTTAAAGTGCCATCATTAAATTTGACTCCTACAGTAAGTGGCTCTTAATAGGCACTGTTGGTTGTGGCTTAGGTGGCGATTTAGCCCCATATTTTTGGCTCATAGGTGGCACTTAACAAACACCATTAATTTTGGCTCAAGTGGCACTTGAGCACTTTTGGCCCATGCATTCAGATTTAGCAACACCTTTACTTTTGGCTTATAGGTGGCGCTGCATCCCCACTATTACATTTTGATCATAAGTGACACTTAAGAACCATCTTGCGATGGCACATCACTTTGACTTGAATATGGAACTTTAGCACCACCATTCATTTTAGCTCCTGTGACTATTATCACCTCTCCTGTGACAAAGGTCGATCCACCTTGCAGCCCATCTCCCAGGTCTTTCTGCCTGAGAACTGGGAAAAGGTCCTGCACCTTTAGCAAAGCCAAAACTGCTGGTGTTTCCAATACTTGTTTTTTTCTATGAGGTGGGTAGATGAGCCAAGCCCTGGTTTAGGTCATGGTTTAGCAGACCCAACTTTAGAAAATTGACCATACTTGTTGGAACTGGTGAGGTGTATGTTTTAGAGATTAGGTTCATACTTACAAGAAATCTGCGTTGCTGATCGCGTTTATATCCTCGTACTGCAAAGCACATATGTATGGTGCAAGAATTGTGAGTACCGTTCCATCCAATTGTGTGTGAGTTTCATTTTGATATCGTTTAACCAGAGCTTGAACCTGCAAAGACATGCATATAAATATGAAAATGGATCTCAAAGTAGCTGTCAAGTTTATTTAATAGCTCACTAAACAAGATGCATTCTGCATGCATTTCCTCTCCATGGTTTTAAAATGTCACAAAAAGAACCCTTCACAGCAACTGCCTGGAGCAGAAAGTGTGCGAGAAAGTGGCAAGTCATTGTAGTACATACTATGCACATTGAATTACATTTGTTCATAACGCATGCAATACTACGTTCTCATTAAGTACACAATACAATGTTGGCATTGCTTCTTGCATGTATGCCACGTTAAATGGTCAATGCAGCTGGAATCTTGTAGATCTGTTCTTTGTTTATTTAAGCTCAGTTCTTACGGCGGAAGGTCCAGAGGTCAGCTTTATGGTAGAACAGGCACACCATTAATCAGTGACTAATCCATTTCCTGAGCTGAATAGACAAAGCTATGGGCATTGAAAGCATATGTTTAATCATAAAAATACAAGAAATGAAAGCCCTAACATTCAAAAGCCCCATATTTGTAGGGCTTCACAGTTTAATGCTCCTTCTGTAAAACAATGCTTCAAGTTGGGCAGTAAAGCAGCGGTAATTCTACCCAGCGGAATTGCCCTTACCATTGTGGTGTCTGGCGGAATTACAACTGCATTATAACCTGTCGGGAGCGCGCACACACCTACGTCTGAAACGGTAATTACCGTTACCGCCGCCCAATTGGCACTATCTCTGCCGACGGAATTGCTGTCATCGCTGGAACAGGAAGCCCAGCAGCAGCCATTTTGAAAACTCAATTCGATCTCAACCCACCACTTCCTGTAGCCATCCAGAGCAACAGGACGCAGTAACCATGACCCAGGACAGAGCAAAGACAAAGGTGCCTGAACACAGGCTCCGAAAACCTTAAGTTCAGCGAGCGGGAGATAGAGGTCTCCTGATGAGGTGGTGGCACATGCGGAGGAACTGTATGGCAGCCGCCACAGGAAAATATCAGGCCAGCGCACATTAGCCATCTTGGCGTCCATCTCCCAGAAAGTGTCAGCCATGGGCACAGTCCCCCTTGATGTGGAGGACTGTTGAAATAGGTGGTAGTCAAGTTAAGCCCGCTGTGGAGTCAAGGGCGTTTTGTGGCTGTTGGGCTGTTTGGCGAGTGGCAGAGTGGAAACCAGCCCACTGGTAATTTAACACAGAATTAGAAACACACTCTTGAGCCCGACCACGTATGGAGAGTCACCGCCTTGTATGTTTGAAAAATACTCGGAAAACCCGGAGAAGCCCAGAGAAAAGGGTAGAGGTGCGTGTGCCTTTAACAAGTGCTGGTCAGCTGGTCAGCTGACTATTTAAGTCCGCATCTGTGACCCTTGCGGCGTGAAGCCCTGAGGCGGAAAGGGCTGAGGACGCTGTTTGACTGTGGCGAGTGGAGAAGGAAGCAGGTAGCAGACTCAACTCAACTCTACTTCATTTACTTCCATAGAACCCGGAGAAGCCCAGAGAAAAGGGTAGAGGTGCGTGTGCCTTTAACAAGTGCTGGTCAGCTGGTCAGCTATTTAAGGCCGCATCTGTGACCCTTGCGGCGTGAAGCCCTGAGGCGGAAAGGGCTGAGGACGCTGTTTGACTGTGGCGAGTGGAGAAGGAAGCAGGTAGCAGACTCAACTCAACTCTACTTCATTTACTTCCATAGAACCCGGAGAAGCCCAGAGAAAAGGGTAGAGGTGCGTGTGCCTTTAACAAGTGCTGGTCAGATATTTAAGGCCGCCTCTGTGACCCTTGTGGCGTGAAGCCCTGAGGCGGAAAGGGCTGAGGACGCTGTTTGGCTGTTTGGCGAGTGGCAAGTTGGCGAATAATGGCGGCGGCGCCGTCCCCTGTATTGAGGACTCGAGCCCAGAGGCGAGGGGACTGTGCCGGCATAATAGACGACACTGCTGTACAGCGTGTTCCACTCTTGCAGAAAGTAAGTCGCTATCACACATGCTCTTCTGACATAGTCGACTGCAATTCTGATCTAAATCATTAACAGGACCATGATCTGGAAGCAGCTATCCATATTCACACATACACTTTGTGCGACACAGTATTTGAACCATCTAGTGTATTAAGTGTAACAACTGAACCCGCTAATTCGCGGGACGAAACTCGCCTGCCTGCTGGCACTGCTGAGGAGTCCTGTGTCGTCCTCGGTGGCGACGCGCTGTGCGCGGCTGGTATGGGTGCCGAGTCCAGCGTCTCTTCGCTGGTGCCTTGCCTCGAGGCTGCAGCTGATGCTGAGGCTGGGTTGTCAGCGTGTGGCGGCGGCGCGCCCGCTTCGGCGTTGCCGGTTGTGTGCGCCGGCGATCCCGTGGACGCTGTCTCGGAGAGACCGGACTACGGGGGGAGGGGGAGGAGGAGTTCGGCTCAGCATGGCCGGGGTGCCTCTGAGCGTAAGGTTAAACAAGGCTCCTGTACAGTGGGAGAGGGAGAGGCTCCCCCTGGTGGAGATCACCGTGCATGAAAAGAATCAGCTTTGTTGAAAGACTGTAACCCAGTGGGACTACAGACCGCAGCGTCTTGTATACATGATTGTTCTCTCTCTAGCCTGGCCTGTGAGGACTCTATGCTTATCGCAAAGGAGTCAGACGTACTGTTCACTGCGAGCTCGCCAGTGTGTGTCAGGACTAAATCGGCTACTGAGTCCTCTAGTGAAACTCATGAAGCTATTGCTAATGATTCCATTCACCAGCAAAGTACTGTAAATACAGGAAGCCAACATTCTGATCAGAGCTTGAAGCTTGATAACCTGATTGAGTCGAATGTGAGCCACATGAATGCTGCAAGAAGAGACTCACTGGGAGTTGTGAATAAGGTTCTACAGAACCTAGTGCCCTTGAACAAAGCATGCTCTAATAAGCAAGCCTTAGAGCAGAGGTTCCCCTGTGGACATTAAGGCTAAAACAGCCTTAAAACGAAATAATAGCCAATTGTTGGGGGCAACGGCCGATATCTGGTCGGAGGTTTGCTACAAACGGCCAAAGACATTTGACCACTTGCCAAATGAGGAGTCGCAGCATGAGACTTCTGACATTCATTTGACCTCCCAAAAGAGACATGCCATATTAAACAGGAAGGCAAATGGGGTTATCGACGAAACATACTGCAACAAGCACTCCTTCCACAATGACTCTATGGACTCTTCATTGATGGAACGCCCGTTCCCCAAAACTTCGCCGAGACAAGGAGTACCATTCTGGCAGATCGCCGAAGCTCAACAGAAAAACTACAAGAGCTGAAATACCGGCTGTGTTGTCCTCGACTGAATTGCAAGCCCTTCTAATGACTTCCTCGTCGATTTCACTGGCCCATTTTATGAAACTCTATGAGAATATACATGAGGCAACTAAAGATTTAACAACTGTTGTGGCAATGATGAACTCCAAATTGATTCAACTGGAAAAAACTTGTGATCGCTCCTATGTGGAGCAACACGAGAGCATTAAAAGATTGGATGCAGCCTTTAATTTAAGAGCGAGAGTAGAAAAAGTGATTCATCCGAGAAAAGGCTGTTCGCAGAAGTTGCCCGAGAGACACTTGCCCTATTCAAATATGAAACGAATCAGTCACTTCGCCGAGTGTGCCATTCTTGAGGGGGAGCAAACTAGTGCTAAGCCCAGACCCCAAGCTGATCAAGAACACATCAAGTCTGTAAAACACCGGCATATTGAAGCTGAGGCCTCGATTGTAAAAGAACATCAATGTCTCCAGTCTTCAATCCCAACATCGATTACTCTGGTAGGAGAAGAGCCCTCAATAGCACTTCCGAAGGGTGTTGCAGCGTCATTAGACGTCGGAAATAATGCCTCAGAGCCTCCGACGATGAATGGTCCCTGCTCTTCGGTAATTTTGTTTGCACCAAGTGTGGCAGACTTGTCCTTCCACACAGCCTTTGAGCAGGCCAGATGTGCCGCCAACAAAACCTGCCATGACCCTCAAACGGCTTCAACCTCAGGAGTCAGCATACAAATGGAACCAACTTCAAAAGATAGAGTAATTCCCTCCACAGTGGGGCAATCTAATGTTTTTCCAATTTTTTCTGGAGGGCTCCATGCATCGGAAAATCTGCGATAATACCACCGAAATCGCAACTTGCTGTAAAAATAATCAGTAAGAAATCAAAAAATCAAAAAGCAAAGAAAAATAATGCTTCAAATGGAGCGCGGAAGTTTCTGCGGAACATTAAATTGGTCCAGATAGTGCCTACTGACTTGGTTAAGACATCCATAGGCTCTGTTCCACCTATAAACCAAGCCCAAATGCAAGGAAATAGTGTAAACTCAATACCTGTTAAACAGCCACAAACTAAGAGTATTACAACAACCATCGACAACGCAATGGAACTACTGGACCTGTCAACTTATGACGAACCCGAATACGTGGAGTCGGAAGCTGCCTCTCCAATAGGCGTTGACTTGCCACACAATATGGGCGAGCACCAAAGTAAGGCACCTCTTCAATGTAAGGAGAAGCCTGCACAGCTGATGGACAAAACAAGGTTGGACAAACCTGCGAAAATTCAACCTTGCATTGATAAGGACGATTGCAGAAATCCCGCCGCAAAATGTGGGTCGCATGAAAGATCTTGTGAAATTATTGAAGTACGGGATAGCAATAATTCTCTGCCTCCTCCTGTATTCAGCCCAGTGTTCCTCACAATGGATGAGAAGAGAAAACAATGCTTAGCCAATTCTCAAGCTGATACACTGAGGAGGCTTCGGTCAAGCTGAAGTCGTAGCAACAAATTAGTAAACGAAAATGATTCCCATGGGGCATTGAACAGATGTACTGCCGTTGAGTCTTTGGATAACAATCGAAGTAAGGTGAAAGGGCTTGTGGCTGACAGATGTCCCCAAACATCAAAGGAAAGTGTGTCAAAGTCAATCTTGACTACGAACTGCCCTCATAAGGTGATAATTGAGAGCTTAGAACCAATTGATAATCTGATCTTGAATCGAGGAACTGTACTTAAGTTACTTCACCTTGTACCAAGCTTACGTGCCATAACTTCAAATGACATAAAAATCGTGGAGTTTCCAGTTGAAGGCACGAATGACAAAGTAGTGCTCTATTTAATGACAAACTTACTTACTACTTCAATTTTGGAGGAAAACGTAGCATTGTTTTAATTGGGTTTCGACGTTTACAAATTTACTGTGCCTGATGCGTCTCGACCAACCTCCAATGGAAACTCAGAAGATCTAAGGGAAGCATCGCCGAGCGTTCTTTTAACAAAGCTTCCGATAAGCGACACAGCGTTGAATCAATCACAGGAGCACTCGGCTATGAAGCAAGTTTTTGATCAGAAATGCACTCAACCATCATGTCCATTAAGGAAAACTCATATATCAACGAGTGATGGTAGAGTGGCAGGTGATGGCCAAAATGCACAAATAAGAATTACAATCAAAAGAAGCGAACTCTCCCATGATATCATCAAAGAGGATACTCAAACTGCAACTTCCATCCCAGGAAATCATGAATGGCAATGGCTAGCAGGGGCCTTAAACACAAAAAATACCCAATAATGCCAGGATAATGAAGCCCCCACGGAGTACTGTTTAGCCTCCTGGAACACACAAGGATTTATACATCTGTTTAACACAAGCTGGTTGGACAACTTACATATCGTGTGTTTACAGGAGACTTGGTTAAGTGAGCTGCCGGTATCCTCGGATTTTGAGATTGTAATAAATTCGGCTATAAAATCAAAACATGGGCGTCCTATGTCAGGGTTGCTGACAATGGTGAGAAGAGCATCGGGTTGGCGTATCTTAAATTCTGTCAACCATTCTCCCTATATTCAAGAGACGACCATTGAAAGAGCCGGTGTTCATGAAGATACGCAAGACAAGATTGTAATACTGAACTTGTATTGGAACCATCTACGGGCAGGCAAAATGGATTTTATTGATCAGATAACAGGATTAATTGATCTTCGGGTGGAGTTATTAGATTGGTCCAAGATAATTCTTTGCGGTGATTTAAACATCGACCTTCTTAAGCAAGAAAATCTAGATCTAGGCTCATTGGCACAAGCATAGCTAAGCGAAATGGGTCTACGTAACATTCAGATGTTGAACGGAAGCACCTGTGGTGACATTCCACCTGTGCCCACATGGCATCGTGAGGATTCATCATCCATTATAGACTACATGTTCGTGTCTGAAGCTTTGCATCCTAGGATACATTCGCTGAAGATCTGTGAAAAAGCAAACAGTGATCATGACATGTTACTCATGAAATTTGCAACATCTGGAGGCAAGCAAAGACCAAAGTGGCCACATAAACTCCAGGTTGAATCCAATAGAGTTTGCTTAAGATTGGAGGAGAGTGAAGTCAATGTGGTGATTATCCAGTATTGTCAATTAAGTGCTGATCTGGAATACGAGCAATTATTGACTCGATTCAAAACCGTAAAGACAGGTCTAAAAAATTAAAACATGGTTCGGACTCATAATTTCAATCCCGAGATCCTGATCCAAAAACGAAGGATGCGTGCTGCACTTAGGAGAACTAAGTCCCTAGATGCTGCTACTCGAAAACTGGAAATAAAGAAGGCGAAACAAAAATATAAGAACTGGTTGAAGATGCACAAATATGCTCTAGTGCAAAACGATGCGGAACAGATGCTTGCGACACTAAGGAACAAAAACTCGAGGGACTTCTGGAGGCTCATCAATAACTTTCAAGCTCCTCAATTGGCTCTGCAGTCCTGCATGGTCCCGGGATCCGCATGGATAGCCCACTTTGAAACTCTCTACAAGGCAGAGGCACCAGGAATTGTCACATTGGAAACATCTTTGAAACCGTGGGCTTTGACGTTTCCAAGAGAGGATATTGTATCAATAATCAAGAACGCAAAAAACTCACGAGAACCGGGCCCTGATGGCCTTACCAATTTTACTATCAAACAACATCCTGAATTAGGGGCATCCATATGTGTAGCCCTATTTGATAGAATAAGTAAGTGCCACAGGACCCCCAAATCTTGGAAATCTGCTGTCATTGTCCCCATATTCAAGAAGGGAGACAGAACATGCCCAAAAAACTATCGCCCAGTGGCATTATTGGATGTTTTGGGGAAAATCTACGCAACAATATTGCAGCAAAAACTTGTGGCATGGGCAGTCGAGTCTAATCATGTCGACAAAAGGCAATCGGGATTTGTAAAGCAAGTGGGCTGCTCACTAAACCTGCTACTTCTGAATCTGATGAAGATGGAGGCTATAAAGTCTAATACAAAGGTCTATCTGGCCTTCATTGATTTTTCATGTGCATTTGATACTATCGACAGGCCTCTTCTATGGTCAAAACTACAAAGTTGGGGATGTCCAGCTGACTTATTAGCAGCAATCCAAGATCTGCACTCTGAAACCTCCATACAAATCCGTTTGGATAGTTCTGGAACTTTATCAGCACCAATCAAAACCTATAAAGGGGTAAAACAAGGCTGTCCCTAGCTGCCGCAATATTCAGCTTATTCATATCAGATATAGGTTTAGCGATTGATTCAATAAGTTCTTTTCCACCAAAAGTAGCAAAGTCCCATCTAAGCTGGCTGCTATACGCCGATGATTTGGTCCTGATGGACCTAACTCCTGTCGGCCTTCAGAGGAAGCTGAACGCGGTTGACCAATATGTTGCAACTAACCATCTGGTGGTAAACACTAAAAAATGCGAAATTCTGATGTTACTAATAGTAAAGGAGGTAAAAAATCTAGAAAACAGAGATGGTACCTGGGTCAAGAGACCATTCAGATAGCCGAGAGCGTAAAATACCTCGGCATGCTAATAAACTCGTCAATCAACGACGGTCCATGGGTCATTGAAACCAAAAGGAACTGCAAGCAACTGGCAAGTCAAGCTGTCATCATGCATAAGAAATTTGGAAAATTTTCATTAAAACCGGTGCTTGCTTTTTACCATCAAAAGGTAATCCCGGTTTTACTATATGGCGCTGAAAACGCCTTGAGATTTAGCCACGACACTTGGGCATCGCTGGAGAATTGTTTCTGGTCTAAGGTATTGTCTCTCCCAACGGGTATCCTGACATCATGTGTGAGATACGACTGTCGCTCATTTCGCTCCATGCAAGGGTATGCTGGACTCTGGTGAGTCTGTTTCGCAAAACTCGCCGGCACGAGCAAATACTGCAATTTGACATCTTTTACGATCTGACGCCAACAAATAACAGCATGGTGGCCCTGTGGGTCAGGAGATGCGAAGAGATTCTGAGTGAATTTGGAATCAGTCTGGACATGCTGCATAATGACCCAAACGCCGCCAAATTAAAAATCTGGCGTGCGGATTGGGACCAAACTTCCTCACAACGAGCTGCAGCAAAAATGATGAGCGAGGCGCCGCTCGAAACACGGGCATTTAACTCTTCACAACGTTACATCGAGTTGTTTCCAGATCCTCAGGCTCGAAGAGTGTTTATGTCACTGCACCTAAACGTATTTAAAACCAAGGAGCGGTTGGCGTCATGGAAAAGTATGAATATCTCCAATCTAACGTGTAGACTATGCACTAAGGACAAGGAAACCCTTAAGCATTTGGTGCTATTTTGCACAGCACTTCGATCAGAAAGGACATATCACCTGGGCCCTTGGAGCCTAAATCACCCCTCCCTTTGTGCCGACGATTGGTGGGCCAATATGTTCCAAGGAACGGACATGAAATTGATACTACCATTGACGTGTTTTCTAACGATAATTGAAAATCGTTTGAATTCAGTGTTGGTTGACGAGCAATGAGGATTTTGATTCGACCCTCGGAAGAGAAAATGGGAGGGGTCTTCCTAAAGGACTGTGATACTTTGATGTGTTGTGTTTTGTGTTTTTTGTAAATATTTTAAAGGTTTGTGTTAAACCGATAAAATTAATAAAAAAAAAAAAATAGGTGGAACAACCGGTCAGGTCATGGCGCACAGCCTCCTGTCACGATACCAGTAGGAGTCACTGGCCACTGGAGGTGGCACCACAGAGTGCCTCGTACTCACCCTCTAGGAGGAGAAGGCCAGCTCCATCCTCAACATGGAGGGAATCGATGTAGTCAGTGGGGCTGAGGCCGCTGCCAGCAGCCAAGACCAATCTGGTGAATCTGAACAACCCCACCTTCCCCTGATAATGCATTGGGGGCATACACAATAAGTCAATATTCCCTGTGCGCTGTCATGGCCCATGCTGTCACTGCAAGCAGAGGTATATGTGCAACTGTGCATGTAGCTATGCACTGCAGTATTAATGTGCATAGGTGCACATGCAACCATATGCACCACCAGGGATGGCTTCAGGGCCAGGGCGTGACATTAGCCCCCGATAGTTCACCCTGCCACGTCTGCTCGGGAGAATCATTCAAGGACTCCTGCAAGCTTACTTGACTGGTGAATGCACCCATTGAACGGAAATGTGCCCCACTCTCATACTGGCGCTGTGCGCATGTTATTCCAGTAGGGTGCTGATGCCGGGCAGCATGGGGCAGCTGCATAGGGAGTCAAACACTGAAATGGAGCACCGATGCTAGGCGCACAGTCATCGCATAGTCAATCTCCTTGACCCCAGGGTGAGGGTGGGCACGCAAAATCACTGTTACTTTGCCCCAGGCGGCATGACAGCTATGGCCAGCCCTGTGCAGCACCCTTGTGTGTGGAGAAAGACCAAGTGCCATAGTGTATCCCCCACCCCACCCCATGGAATGTCCACCTTGGCAGCACGAGTGGAAAACTGCACCTGTCAATGGGGTGTATACCCCCAGCAGCCACTACACCCACCTTGCTGTGGTCATAAGCATTGTCCTGCAAACAACCATGCACTACAATCCACATGTGTGGAATGTCCCTCATCCATGTAGCATATGTGACTAGCAAGCCAACAAACCAGTATGCATGTTAATTGACAGCATGTAATTGTTCACCCGACAGGGTCGCAGCCAATTCGGGAGGAGGGGGAAGGGCCATTAGCCTCCCATGGCCGGAGCTCAAGGTCAGCACCATCGGTCACTACTCCAGCAACGGCCAGTGATGGAAAGGGCAGGCGAAGGTTCCAGCTGCACCCCAATTGTCAATGCCAGCAAAAGCACTGCACCCATTGCCGGTGATGGGGACACAGCCAATGGGCCTGCACCCCTGGCACCTACAAATGCCCCCCAACAGCCAACTAATGTGGATGTGGTGGGGGAACCCGCTGCTGGCACCTGAGCTGACCTGATGTCCGAGTCACAGGTAGTCACAGGATCATGCTGGACCTCCCAACAAACCGCCATTTGAACCCAGCGCTGCCATTCTTGTCAAATAGGAGCCTATCCATGTTGCTCCCATTCTGCCCCGCAGGCCTCTGCACATAATTTTCACATTACTGGCAGCTGTTAACATCACGTCATTGCCGCGGGGCGCCAGGACATTTTCCTTAATACCGGCAGCCCGAAACATTTTTCCTTACACACCAGCAGCTTGAAGCACACTTCACCGGGGGGACGCGTTTCATGTCAAATGAGGCGCCCTTTGCTGGCCCCCTGATGGCTATCTCACGACACAGTCCCAGTAAGTCACTTTTGCATTTTTCCCAAAAAGCAGTTCTAGAACGCATGTGCATTTACTTAAAACGCTCAAGTATTTTCACTTGTCAGTATTGTTGTGGTCGGATGAGTGCCTCGGGCCGCCCTGATTCACGCGCACGCATATTCACACATGGAGATGCGAAGACTCGTCTTGTGTCTTCTTCTTCTTATTTATCGGATGCGTGGGTGGCCCCCGCAGGTGCTTCCCCATCCTAAAGGATGATGTGCACCAAACCCACCAATCAATACTTAGCTCACATAAACTCACAACTCCTCCCACCGCCCCGTATGCCTCACAAAATCTAACATCACACTGCTCCTCCTCCTGCCTCTCACCCCATCACCTCCCAGCAAAGCCTTCCCACTCAGCTCAGCCACACCCAGCGCAGACAACCGAACCCTCATCAATTCTCTCTCCTCAACATGTCTCTCACACCTAAGCAGAAAATGTCCCACAGTCTCAGGCACCCCACACACCGCACAGTCCCTCGACTCACACTTCCCCACTCGAAACAGACAGTCATTCAGCCCCACATGCCCTATCCTCAACCGATTCAGCATCACCTCCTCCCCCCTCCTCCATTCCAGACTCCCCGCATCCCCCTTCACCGACACTTTCCCACAAACACCAAACATCCACCTGCCCTTCACCCCACTCACCCACCCCTCCTGCCACTCATCCATGATCCGTCTCACCACCACAGCCTTCACCTCATCCACACTCAAAGGCAACCTCACATGAACCACTCCCCTTCTCATATCCTCACCCGCCGCCAGATCCACCAACTCATTACCCAAAATGCCACTGTGACTGGGGACCTACGCCAACTCCACATCCATTCCCCCATGCACACACCGATCAATCTTCCTCCTGATATCCAAAATCACAATCTTCTTATCACCATCCCCTGCCCGTATCGCCTGCAACCCACTCAATGAATCCGAGAACACCACCACCTTCTCAAACCCCAACTCGCACACCCTATCAATCGCCAATGCAATCGCCACCAACTCAACCGTACAAATAGGCACATCATTCGTCAGTCGCCCCACCTTATACTCCCTAGTGCTTTCCAGATAATACGCCATACCCACTCTCCCAGACATACGATCTTTCGAACCATCTGTGAACACCTTACATCCTTCCTTCCCTGCCACATACGCCTGACCCAAAGTCTTGATCTCACCCCGCAAACCCTGCTTCTTCGACACCACACTCGCCAACTCTAAACACACCTTTGGAGACCCCATCATCCACATCGGCCATCTCACCAAATCCGTACCCGTCACAGCCAACAACTCGCCCACACCCCACTACACCCCCTTCTCCCACATGTGAAACCCCAAAGTGCCCCCCTTCCTCCTCCACTGGTCCCCATAGTAGTCAAACCTCCAATTGTACTTCAAACATTCACGCACCGGATGAGCCACACTCTTTGCACTGCACTTCACCCACCACCTCATATTGAACGCATCCCTCCTCAACCCCAACACCATCTCCCCCACAAGCACCTGCCCCGCATTCACTGGAGAGGACCTCATCACACCCGAACACACCCTCAATGCCCTCGCCTGCACCCTATCCAACCGCAGCTTCTGACTCGCTGTGAAACCCACTGCCACCTGACATCCAAAATCCATCACACTCAAAATCAACCTCTTATACAACATTCGTAAACACTTCTGCTGCGCACCCCACTCTTTCCCAGACACCGCCCGCAAAAAAATTCAACCTACGTTTACATTTATCCACCACACCATCCACCTGCAAATTCCAGTTCAACTTCCTATCCAAAATCACCCCCAAGTACCGAAACTCCTCTACCTCTTCACCCTCACACCTTTCAAAACCAAGTTCAACTCCTGTTGCACCCTTTTCCTCGAGAAAACCATACTCACACTTTTATCTACAGATACCGAAAAGCCCCATTTCCCACACCACTCCTCCATACGCACTATCGCAGCTTGTAGCCGACTCTGCACCAACAACAAACTCCGCCCTCTTACCCATACCACACCATCATCTGCGAAGAAATCCACCTGACACCTGATTCCCGCCAAAGCCCGAATCAACCCATCCACCATCACATTGAACAGCATTGCACTAATCACACTCCCCGGCGGCGTCCCATTCTCCATCTTCCAAACTTCAGACAGCACCCCCCTCACTCTCACCTGAAAGGTCCTATCAGCCAAAAACGCCCTAATTCACCGAAACATCCTCCCCTTCACACCCATCTCCAACAGTCTCACCAACAACCCACTGTTCCACACCATATCATACACCTTCTCCAAATCCAAAAAGAACGCTCCCACCAACTCCCCATCACACAATGCCTCCTCCACCCCAGCCACTAACCTCACTTACGGATCAGCCACCGACCGATTCCTCCTGAACCCACTCTGAAAATCACTCAAACACCCATTCGACTCCAAATAAAACCCCAATGGCTCAACCACCATCCGTTCCATAACCTTACACAGCACAACAGTCAGCGCAATCGGCCTATACGACCTCCACTCCGCAGGAACCTTGCCACCCTTCAAAATCCACAATCGCTCTTTTCCACAACTTCGGCAAAACTCCACTCTTCCAGATCTCATTGAACAGAGCCAATACCTCTAACTTACATTCCACTGGCAACTTCTCCAAAAATACATACATGACCCCATCCACCCCTGGGCTAGACCACTTCCCCTTCCGAATCGCCCCATCCAACTCCACCATAGAAAACGGAACCTCATACTGCTCCTCCCAAGGCCCAACATCCGCCAACAACTCCCGCATATCCTCCTTAACCACACCAATACTTGGCCTCACCGCTTCTAGGTAATTCCCTGAACTGTGCACCCCCGCAAAATACTCCCCCAACAAATTCGCCTTATCCCCATCCTCACTGACCACCTCTTCCCCTTTCAACAACACTGACACACCACCCTGCGGCCTCATCAATCTGGACATCCGCTTGAACTGTTTCCAAACCTCACCCACACCAGAATCACTCCCCAGGGACCCACAATAGCCCCTCCAATATCCACGCTTCCTTTCCCTAATTACCCTCTGCACCACCGCCTTAGCCTTTTTATATGCCACCAAATCCACCAACATTCCTGATCTCACCACCCTGGCCCTAGCCTTCTTACGCGCCGCCACAGCCCTCGAACATTCCACCGACCACCAAGGAACCTCGACCTTCCCACCTTTCCCCTTCTCAATCTCCGGAACTGCCGCCACAGACGCTGCTCTCATTCCCTGCACCAGATGCTCATTCCATTCATCCACCCCCCCATCCATACCTCAAGGAACAATCAATTCCCGACACACTCCCTTATACATCTCCTAATTCAGCCTTTCTAAAATTCAACCGGCTCCCAGACATCCGTGGCCTGATCCATACCTCACCCCTCACAGTCACCAAAATACCAGAATGGTCGCTCCCCATATTCCCATCCTCACGCACCTCCCAATCACATTCTCCCGCAATCGCAGCAGACACCCAGGTCAAATCCAAACACGACAACTTCCCAGTCCTCACATCCAACCGCGTACCCGAACTATCATTCAGCAAAAACAGACACAATTCATCCGCCATGTCCTCCAACAGATCCCCATTCGCATCTGTCCGATCACTACCCCACAACGTGTTGGCACTGTTAAAATCGCCACACAAAACACAAGGTCCCACATGTCCCCTTATCACTCCAGACAGCACACCCAGCTCCACCACCTCACACGGATTATAATAATTTAACACCAATACTTCCGATCCCCCTACCCGAATCCCCGCCCCGATAGCCTCCACTGCTCCATCCACCACAATCTCTCTTGCAACCAACTCCTTCCGAACTGCCAGCACCACACCCCCCCCCTCTGCCCCACCCCCCCAACCTAACCTTATGAAACAACTCAAAACCCGGAATCACAAACCTCAGATCACCCCTTAACAACGTCTCCTGAATACAAACCACATCAACATTCAATTCCCCACACAGCGCCGCTTTCAACTCCTGCCCATTCCTCAACAAACTCCTCGCGTTCCACTGCAAAATCCTCAGGCCGACACCCCACTCTGCTTCTGCACTTTAGTAACCATCCTGAACACATCCTGTTCCAACACATCCACAACACTCAAAAATCTCCTCCCCGCTTCCACCACTCCTTTCGTAAGATCCGACATACTGACAGACAAATTCCCCTGAACCAGCTCCAGCACACTCACCATAAAGCACATAAACTCAGTTTTCGGGACAACCACCATTTCCACGCCTTTCACCTCACCCACCATACTCTTCCTTCCCACAGTCTCATCCACCACCGGCTCCCTCGCACACACCTCACTCACCACCCGTACCGGTTTCACCTTTGCCACAGCCTCCGCATAAGACAAACCTTCCGCCACCCTCACCTGCACCACCTCTCTCGCCACCCTGTGGCTCTCACACCCCCTAAAGGCAGTCGAGTGCCCTCCCCCACAATTCACACACTTCTCCGGGGTCTCCACCTTCCATTCCTTAATATCGTGATCTCCTCCACACCTCCCACAATGCCTCTCATTCCTGCACACTCTCACCACATGTCCAAACTGCTGACACTTATAACACTTCAACGGCATCGCCACATAAACTTTCACACGGAACCTCTGATAACCCATCTCCACCACCTCCGGGCACTCCGTTCTCGCAAACCTCACTGCTACAGTCGTAGACACCACATCCCCATGTGCATCTCTCCTCCCCAACCTCCACACCTCCACCACCCCCACACCCGCCAGCTGCTCCTCCACCTCAGACATATTCACAGACACTGGCACTCCAGACAGCACCCTCTTACACGACACACCACTTAGGTCAAACACTCACACCACATGCCTACCCAGACACCGTACCTCCAGAATCTTAGCCTTACTACCAGCATCCGTCCCCTCCACCAACAACCGGCCCCCAGCCACCACTAGCACCCGAGTAACATCCCCCACAGCCTCCTTCACCCATCTAGCAATCTCCATCGGATTCTCCCCCAGAAACGTCTTCTCGCGATTATCAGGCTTCAACACCACCTTCCACACACTGTCACACTGCATCTTCTCCTCCCCAGACACACCGCTCCCTGAGGCTTCCAGCCCCACCAAAGCGCACTTTTCCTGGGTCCCCGACCCAGAGTTGCCCCGGTCCAACCCCCCTCCATCATTCCTCTGTGGAGACCTGCTACAAACTCACCCCTCACTTCCCTCCTTCCCCCCTCCACAGATGTAGATTTCACAATCAGCGTCTTCCCTCTCTTCGCCCCCTCCTTCACCCCCCCTTCTTCTCAGCCTTCTCACTCCCCTTTGATTTCCTTCCCATCTCCTCCATGCACACTCACCCCCTGCACCCGCCTGGAGAGTCCGCTCCGCCTCCTTGAGCCCAGCACCCTCCACCCAGATACCGCTCCGCCCTGCCTGAGTCCGCCTCACCAACGTCATTCAACGCGCCGACCATGCGCATTCACTTTGCCTGCTCCCTCCGAGCAGCCTTGCTCCGGTCACAGTTCTAGTGTCTCCGGCCCATGTCTAAGTCTCCGATCTTCACTGGAGTCCCCGGCTCAAGCAGTAACAGCTGCTTCCGCGTCTTGTGTCAACAAGGTCCCGGCGGCAACTGCCGTTCAGGACGTCTTTATTAGTTCTACGCATGTGTGAGCTGGAACGAGGCTTGCGCATGCATACTCTCTCATTACTTCATAACATCCCTCCTTTTCTGTCAACAGAAACCAAACATTACATAACAGGACTCAACGTGAGTCGTACAAACTTATCTGTTGGGAGCTCAATCCTCCGAGTCCATGACATAGTCCTTGATGGAGCAGGGGGTTGTCGACCCGGTCTACTCGGGTACCGGCTGCTCCTCCCTAGGGGCGGCAGCGGTGCATCGTCTTCAGGTCCAATGTCATCGGGGTCAGTGACTTCTCGCAGGATTTCCGTTGTTCTCGGTCCGCATGTCTCTTCTGACAGTTCATCCCTTGAATTCACATCGATCTTCTTGAAGAACCATCTGTTCCGGGTTACTGTTCCCCTCTTGTTGGCTGCAGTGACCATTGATCCTGTCACATGTGTTACCCCAAGCGGTTGAGGCTCGTAGGTGAGTGACATTTTGCCCTCCGGATGGCGGTTCTTGACCAACACCGTGTCCCCCACAGCAATGTCTTTCTCTTGCAGATGCCTTCTCTCACTTTCTCTCTCGTTCCGGGCGATTCTGTCTTGTTTGACTTGTGCATCATCAATTATCCCAGGCGCCCTCCCATCTAGTTCTGGGATGAGACCCCTTGGACATCGTTTGAACAGTGCTTCTGCTGGGGAGACCCCCGTGGATTGGGGGGGAGTAGTCCGGTACTCGCGTAGAAATTCAAATAGATTTCTCTTTAGTTCTCCCCCACCATTTGCCGAGATCTGAAATATCTTTTTTAGGGTCCTCATGAATCTCTCGACCTCTCCATTGGCCCGGGGCTAGAGCGGTGTCACTTTCCTGTGCTGGATTCCTTTCTCCTCCATGTACCTTGCAAACTGACTGCTTTGGAACGGTGAGCCATTGTCTGAGCACAGGATCGTCAGAAACCCGTGGGTTGCGAACATCTTTTCTAGCGCAAGGATCGTGTGGTCGCATGCGGTCGATTCTACTAGCTCCACCTCCGGGTATCTCGACCACTGATCTATGACTGCCAAAAAATACATTCCCCTTCCAGTTGATCCAAAGTCAGCATGGACAGTCCCCCACGGTTGCTCACTTCTCTCCATGGACTCGATTGGGGTGCTCTTTCCGCCGGACTAGCTGCCTGACATGGTATACATCTTCGCACATGCCCATCTACTCTTTCCTCCAAGTCCGGAAACCACACTTTCGGGCTCAGTCGGGCCTTTGTCTTCGCAGATGCCTGGTGTCCTGTGTGCACGAGCTCCAGTACCTTAGCCATGAGCACCCTTGGTATCACTATCTGGTGGCCCCATAGAAGCAGGCCTTCCTCTGACACTGACTGTTTGTGTTGCACCTTCCATAATGCCTGCATGTCCTGTTGAGCCCTTGTTTCTCGCCTGGTGTTGTTGCCTAGTATTTCCTTCCATTCCCTGCTTCCTATGGCTGCCTTGATGACTTGGAACACTTTGTCTTCATTTGACGCCGTGATGATATCTTGACGAACCAACGCCACAGGCATGGCCACTTCCACGACGTTGTGTATTATTTCCTGATATGCTGCAACTTCCCCTTGGGCCTGTACTCTTCCTTGGCTCGGGTGGTGGGACAGGCAATCTGCCGGGTTGTTGGTACCTGGCCGGTACTGCACCTTCACACCATACTCTATGAGTGACAGCATCCAGCGTTCAATGCGTGGTGGATTTTTCGAAGATACGCCGGCCATGATGGGGATGAGAGGTTTGTGATCGGTAATCACCACCACTGGCTTACCAAGAATGTAAAGGCGAAAATGCTGACAACCACACAGTATCGCAAATGCTTCTCTTTCTATTTGGGAGTATCTTTTTTCTGTCTTGGAAAGCACCTTGCTTGCATAGGCAATGGGGCACATGTTGCCTTGTGAGTTGGCCTGCAGCAGTACAGCACCCAGGTCCACAGGACTCGCATCCACCACAATCTCTTACTCTTTCGAGGGGTCAAAGTAGGCCATCATGTCCTGATCCGACAATGCAGATTTGATGTCCTGGAATGCTTTCTGTTCTGTCTCCCCACGTCCAGGCCACATCACACTTCGTCAGTGCACGTAGGGGTTCCGAGAGTGACGCCAGTCCTTTGATGAAGAGCCTGCAGTAGTTTACCATGCCAAGGAACCTGCATACTTCCGCCGGTGGCTCTGGGGCGGCTTCGTCGCGAATATCGTGTACTTTGTCTGTATCTGAGGATATATCTCCGGCATGAAAAACAAACCCAAAGAACTCTATCCTGTCCCTGAAGAATTCGCATTTGCCTCGGTGCGAGTGTTAGTCCCGGTTTGCTCAGCCTCTGCAGGGTAAATTCCAGCCTTTTCTTGTGATGCATGTCAGATGGCGCAAAGACAAGAATGTCGTCACTTATGTTGAGGACCCCTGTTAACCCAGCCAGCGCTCCCCTAATAGTGTTTTGAAATACTTCAGCGGCGGATGACACGCCAAAACTCAGTCTCTTGAATTGATACAACCCTTCGTGAGTTGTGAAGGTTGTGATGTATCGTGAGTCGGGGTGTAACTCAAGCTGGTGGTACCCGGAACGCAGGTCCAATTTTGAAAACACTTTTGCTCCTTGGAGCTCACTAATAATGTCATCCAAGTCGGGGTGATATGACGTTCCCTTTTTATAGCGGCCTTAGTCAACCGCATATCTACACAGATACGGACTGCACCTGGCTGTTTGGGCTTTGACTTCACTACGATAGGCGATACCCATGGCATGGGACCTTCCACCTTTTCAATCACGTCCATGTCTATTAGAGTCTGTAACTCTTTCTCCACCTGTGCTCTTAAGTGGAACAGGATTCTCCTGTGTTGGAGGGCGGTAGGTCGTACCGTGTCATCAATGTGCAGTCTTATCGGTTCAGCTTTCAATTTTCTACACCCTGAAAAAGGTTTTCAAATCTTTCTAGGAGCTTTTCAATGTCCGACTGGTACACAACCATGGTAAAGTGAACAATGTTCAGAGCCTCCGATGAAGCGCAGCTTAGGAGAGATTGGGGGTTGACGTCTTTCACAAAGAAGCAAGCTTTTATCGCATTGGTTCCATGGGCCACCAGTGAAACAAAGACACCCTGTATCGGCAACGGAGTGTCGCATTGTAATGTTCAGTGGCCAGGACACACACCGACGCTCCAGTGTCGATTAAAACAGGTGTGGGGGTACCTTTGATGTCCACAATGCAGGTGGGCTGTCTTCTCTTTCTGGCCCCTGTGGCTAAATTAGAGATAAAGAAAATGTGCTCCTCGTCTTCCTCTTCTTCAGCCATATTAAGCCTCTGCATGTCTTGCTCTATTGCAGCCACGTTCCGTGACCTCCTGAAGTTGCCACCACTCGCCCTCGCCGGGCCTCTTTGAGTCGCCACTGGCGCTGCAGCCCTGCACATTCTGGCGTAGTGTCCTGGTGTGTTGCACCTTCCACACACTCTTGATTTCGCCAGGCAGTCTTCTGCATGCGGCAGGTCGTATCCACAGTATTGACATCACGCTGGCGCACCTTGGGTAGAAGATGCGTCTTGTCTTTTTTGGCTCCACCTAGATTTAGATACAGTGGCCTTCCCTATAGCAAGAGCCTCTCCACTTTTGCCTGGTCGAACTGCGGCATCCATCTTCGCCCCTCTTCGTTCTGCCAGCTCATATACCCTAGCAGTGTCCAGAATCTGTGACAACGTCATTCGTGTTCTCGCAGGATCTGCCTCCGCAACTTGCTTGAGTTGCACCCTTGTATTAGCTGGTTCCTTACCATCCCTTCTTCATTTTCCCACCTGCACATGCTTGATAGTTGGCGCAACCTTGCACAAAATTGGTCAAGAGATTCGTCATCATGTTGTTTTTCTTCACACATCACAAATCTATCATAGTCCATATTTGATAGTGGGATAAAATGAGAGCAGCTTTGACTGCAGCATATATGACCTGCTGGATGTTTAATGACTCATAGATCTTATGTACCTCAGTCCCTGCTGAGTATAGCAGCATCGCCACCTTAGCGTCATCCCATCTTCTCCAGTTGCCCTGAAAAACATGTCCAACTTCTTGACCCAGGTCAACCACTTGGGTCCTAGCTTCGAAGGGGGCCCTGATGTGTCGAATTCTGGTATCGGTGCCAGGGTTCCTTGCTGTCGACGTGACCTTCGTGTAGGGGGAACTGGCGCACCATCTTGGTCATTCATCCTCATAGGACAGGTCGCACAGGCACCTCTCCCAGCTCTATGAGGCCGCAGACCTTTCCCCCACACAGCCTTCACTCCTCTTGGGTGATCACTGACCTTCTTAGCTGTGTGTAGCAGCTTGTAACATCCACGCCTCCTTGCCAGTCCACCAGGTTGTTTGAAATCAGCCAGGTATGGCACAGAATCACAGCTTCCCAACGTTTAATTTGATCTCCTAGAATAGCGCACGAGCACCCTTGCGGCCCGCAACTACTCAGGTGAAAATTTAAGATGGCCGACCACAGCCGTGTCGTATTCCAGAAGCGTGAGGAGAGGGAATGCCACGGAATGCTGATGTACTCACTCGCGGCTCCCTCAACATGTCCTTAAACCTCATCGCCAGTGTTGTGGTCGGACGAGTGCCTCGGGCTGCCCTGATTCACACGCACGCACATTCACAAGAGCTCAAGAAAGACTTACCAATCATATGAAGAAGCATAGTTGCAGCTGGACTGGACTAATACTTATCAGGGATCAGTGAAGGAACTAGATCCCATTCGACGCGCCCCTGCCAGAAGTAGCAGGACGGAGAGCTTATCTTCCATAATTCACAGGAGCAGTATCACCACGTACCACCTCTCACAGCTTTTCTACTGAGGGAGAGGCCTGAAGGGGGTGATTCAAGTTCAGGGAGGGCTGAAACCGTGACCCAATGCCTCTGCAGAGACCAGGTGAGCGTAACACAGACCCACTCAACATTCTCCTGAGTTGCTCATCATTCATGCATCAACATTCTAGGGTTCTAGGGGCATGCACTCCTGGCAAGTGACAATACAAGACACCATCATAACATAACAATGACCTTATAAATATTTGGTCACGGACCTCCTCAGTGACTTGCACTATCCATATATCATACGGTAGGGGCTACTTTATCCTATCTATACAACATTGAATAGGAGCCAATATATCTTTGTACAAATCAGTTGTTCCCTTCCTCAAATGCAATACGTCTTCTCTTTCAGCCAACAAACAGACAATTTCAATCCATTCCTCAAACGTTGCTTTTTTAGTGGACTTCAAGATTTTCAGGATGTCCATTTTAGCCCCTATCAGAAACTGGTATAACCAGACTGCGGACTCATAAGGCAGGTTCAGCTGGTCAGGGAGTATACCCAGTACATTTGGGTTTCCAGAAATTCCACAAACCACAACCATGTCAATTCAAACAAGAACTTCACTCAATAAGTCTTTAACGTGAGCCCAAGACCAGAACATCTACAACTCCATACCTGAACCTATTCCACAGCCCCAACATATCTCAGAGTAACTTATTTTACTCTGAACTTGTTTGTTTCCACATGGACCAGTTCAAGAGAAATATGGCTTTGTATTGTGTTAGTCTCAGATCCAGTGTAATTGCCTTCATAAAAGTGCAAGCCCTAGACCAGTCTGTGCTATCAATACTTTTCCCACTCTAACCCTCCATTCCATTCGCACCCCGTCCTTCACCATACATGTCAGGATCCTACTTATGAGAGTGTAGAAGGTTAACCAAAGGTTGCCATTCCAAAACAGGGTAAGCACAGAGGGAGGTTGCCCAATGTCACCTGCATTACATTAGTCAATCTGTCGAAAAGGAGGCCAGTTGCATCAAATCAATGTGTTTCTGTTGGGTAATTTATACTTAATCTTCAGAGAATCAAACGACAGCAGAAAATTATGAAGCCACACATCATTTATTGTATATATGCTTGCCAGTTCGTTTTTTTTTTATCCTGATCTGCCAAGCTAAATTGCCCCACCGTGAGTCCTTGCACATTCACACATGGAGATGCAGAGACGCGTCTTCAGACGTTTTCACCCATGCCAATCATGGTCTTTTTTTATTCCTATACAACCGTTGCAGTGGAAGGTAAGGCATGCAGTCCAGAAGCACAACCATCTATGGATAAACAACGGACTCATTTTCTAGGGTCGGGTGCAACCTTCCTCAATCTTACCCCATCTTGGCTTATCCACATTTTCCTGCACAAGCCAAGGAGTTAGGCCCCTTGCTAGTTACACCATGTGGTTACTTTTGATATTAGGGTATTTGAAGACCCCATCTTCGTCTTTTTGAAAAGGATCTGTTTAGAAACACTTTCCTTACACTTAACACCCCAGAGGAACGTCCAAAAGACAGCCTCTATTGATCTAAGTGTACTAAGACTGAGGTAGCGCGGTACTATATTGAGAACATACAACACCCTCAGCAACCGTGACATCTTAAAACTACCAATGTTGATCCTCAATGTTTGGTTTAAATTACTCCAGCTCTTGCAATCTGCATCATATTTGTCCAGCACAAACCTGATATTTTGCTGCATGATCCCTTCCTTGTCTCAAGATGCTGATGCCAACATAGGTACATTCCTTGCTTGCTTAGCTCAGGATCAACTCAGTAAATATTGAAAATGGCAGAACGGAGCAATCTCTGATTTGATCTGATTGACATTAAAGTCTGAGTTCTTGCCAATGCATCCCAGGATATCAAATAGGGCTGCAGGGGAACTCTTTGTGTGACAGACCAAAACCAACCATAGCCTTTAATCTACAAATCAACAATGAACTCACATGTCCATATTGCTACAGCCAGGCTTCATAGCCAATTTGAACAGATAATTGTGATAGTAGCCAACCCTGCTGTGTGGCCCTCTGTAGTGTTAGTTTCCCTAAAAGAGTTCCATTGACAGCTACCCAGGCTATAGAGGCGGAGTACGAAGCTTTAAACACCCTCAAGAAAAGTGTGCCAAAGCCAAGCTTCCTCAATGTGTAAATTAAAAAAGACCACCCTAATGGATCATAAGCCTTTGTGGTATTAAAGCTGATCAGCACACATGGCTCCCTACTGTTCTTGTAGATGTGAATCATATCCAGTAGTTCCCTCATATTATTATAGCTGTGCCTACCTTTAACAAACCTCACCTGATTCACGTGAACAATCCGAGGTATTAGCCTATCGAGGCATAGCGCAAAGATAATAGTTAACCTCTCCCTATATACAATGAGTAATGTTTTCCTTATTGCTTACACTAATATGCGACTCATGTCATGTAGGCATAAACGTATTGTTTACCCCAAACCCTCCGAGCTTTTGAAGGGGGACAGTAACATGGCACACATTGGCGCCAACCACTCCTTTATGCCTTATTTATATATTTTAAAAATGTATATAGCACGGAATATGCACAATGCTACTTTCGTCAGTCAGTAGAAAATGACTAGCTCCGATGAACACCCCATCCCCAACACCTTCCCCTGATTAGGAGGAGACAAATCAACCATTCATCTCTAGAGCATGAGATGAGGACAAGGGTGCTGAGTCCATGAGGCGTGCCCCCCAATGCATGTACTCATATGCCCCGTACCCTTTTCTCCATACTTCCTGGGATATCCACCTCATGGGGACCGAACTGGTACATTTGCCCAACAAACAGAAAATGTCTTCCAAATTCAAAAGTGGCAATATGAGCCAAGAAGAGCCATAAGCGGGGTAGGCAGGAGTGTTGCATGTGCATCTATGAAAGATACCAAAGCTAGAGAACAGGAGTTACAGTAAGTAACTTATTACTTCTCTAGCATTGGATCTTTCATAGATTCAAATGCTGTTTGGGTAGATTATAAAGCAGTACACCCAAGCATACAATGCAAAAATGGAGGGAGGTAACAGTCTTAACTTCAGAAAAAGCTCAATTTACGCAAACAGATGGTGAAGCACAGTTTGTCCATCCCTGGACTCATCTGTGGAATTCCTGTCCACAGAGTAGAATCTCTTGAAGGTGAGGACCGACCTCCAAATGGCCGCCCTGCATATATCCAATAGGCGGACACTGGAGAGGAAGGCAGTACTGGAAGAGAAAACTCTTGTGGAGTGTGCTGTATGCTGAGCAGGAAGCGACCTGTTAGGAATGCAGTGGCAGTAGGAAAAGCAAGCAAAAACAGCCAGTGGGAGATGGATGACTTCGACAGCCTCTTACCCACAGCCGTGGAACCAAACACCACAAACAACTGAGAGGACTTGCAGATGTCTGGTATGGGCAACATAATACTTCAAAGCCTCCATGACATCCAGTGAATGCAGAGAGAGTTCTGCTGGAGTAGAGGGCGAAGTAAAGAAGATAGACAGGACCATGGGTTTGTTAAGATGGAAAGATAAAGGCACCTTAGGCATGAAGGGTTCATGCGTAGCATGACCGCGGACTTGTAGGACACCAGATAGGTAGGTTTACATGGCAAAGCCTGGATCTCGCCAACCCTCCTGGTAGACGTAAAGGCAACCAACAAATCAGTCTTCTATAATAATATTAATAATAATTTTGCATTTATATAGCTCTACAAACCCTCAGACATCTGAGCGCTGCTTATTATTACCCACGGTGTGTGGTGCTCATTTATCGTCCTTGGAAGGATGAAAGGCTGAGTTTCGCCATGCCGGGATTCGAGCCTGCGTCGGTAGGCTTTGCATGGATGTCAAAGCGAGCGCTCTACTCGCTGTGCTTTCTGACCGGCTATTCTGCTTTGTGCAAGGGTTCGAAGGAAGGGCCCATATGCTTGGAAAGAACAACGTTCAACTCACACGCTGGATCCCGCATCAGCCCAGGCGGGAAAGCCGGTAAAAGACGTTTAAGAAATTCTTTGACAAGGTGACGGGACAAAGTGCAGGTAAACCTGAAAATTGCTGACAGATGGACTTTAATAGAATAGTGCGAAAGACCACTGTGGCCTAAGGACAGTAGGTATGGTAGAATGTCCTGAGGTAGGAAGTGAAAAGGATCAACTTGATTGGCAGCACACCAAATTGTAAAACGCTTCCACTTGTGGTGTTAGCAAAGGACTGTCGAGGGTGCGCACGCTTTAGACAGAACATCACTGCAATCCTGAGGCATTGGAATGTGTCCTAATTCTAGGAAGGCAGGAGCCAAGCCATCAGGTTGAGGGAGGCTGTGTCGAGGTGTAGGACCGCCCCCTTGGCCCTGGAGAGTAGGTTGAAGAGAAGAAGTAGACAGATTGGGAGTGCAGAAGAGACGTTGCAGAGTTCCAAGAGCCAGATTTGTCCCAGCCAGGCCAGGGCCATCGAACAGTTTGGATCGCTCTCGTCTGAAAGTGTGCAGGACCCATGGAGATTACTGGAAAGAGAGGGAATGCGTAGAGAAACATGCCCATACAAGGAAATGTGAAAGCGTCCCACAGGCTACTGGCTTGGGGAGTCTGCTGGTGAATGCTCTGCACTTGGAGTTTGCCTTGGTGGCAAAGAGGTCTACCTCCAGACCACCCCTTTTCTGAAAGACGAGATGAATGCGGTCATGGAGAAGCTCCCACTCATGGCAGGATCCCAGTTCCCTGCTTAGGGAATCAGCATTTGAATTGTGGATGCTGGGCAGATGAAAGGGGGATAGGAAAATCCTGTGGGTCTGTGCCCATTTCCAGAGGGATTGGGCTACGGCTGAGGGTGTGGTGATCGGGTGCCGTCTTGTTTCCGTATGTAAAACATGGTGGTGGTACTGTTTGTGAACACCCAAACCACCTTCCCAGGGAGATGGAGGTAAAAGGGCGCCAGAGCCCAGAACACAGCTCTCAGATTGAGAACGTTGATGTGCATCAATTTGTCGAATGGAGACCATAGGCTTTTGGCATGATAGCTGCTGTTGTGCGCTCCCCAGACTTCTAGTGAAGCATTGGTGGTGACCGTGATCTGGTGTGCAGGGAGGTGAAATGGTGCACCCTGGGCAAGGTTGGCTGGCACTGACAACCAGAGCAGGACGATGTGGAAGGGGCGTGTGAGGGACAACTTGTCATCCCATTTTCCTGAGAACTGCTTCCAATGGGCGTCCAAGAATTCTTGTAGAGGTCTCATTCGAAGCCTGCAGTGCAGTATCCAGGTGATGCAGAAGGACATCATCCTGAGGAGGGATTTCAACGAGAGGACTGACGCTGTCCGCTTCTGTGAAAGCAAGTTGGACTTTTCTGGGATGGCCTTGATCCGTTCCGCGGACAAGGAAGCCATGCAGTAAACCATGTCCTTTTGCGCTTCCGGGAACAGCATCCGCTGGGAAGGGGCGAAGCAGGACTTGCTGTAATTGATAGAAAATGCCACAGAGGACAAACAGCGCAGTGTAGTCGTAGTGTAAAATATGGCCTGAGGAAGGGAAGGAGCTCTGACTGTCGAATCATCGAGGTTCAGGTATACGTGTATCTCCAAGACAAAGGTGAGCCACCACAGGGGCCGGCATTTGGTGAAAACCTTTGGGACAACTTGAGGCTGAAGAGTAGTGCCTTGAACTGTGCCGGCTAGCTATTGTGAACCAGAGGAACTTCCTGTGGTGCCAATGTATTCAGACATGGAACAATGCAGTTGAAGTCCAGTGATGACAGGAAATCTCCCTGCTGAATCTGACTAAGGATATATTGAAGTGTAAACATCCTGAATGTTTCTGAACTGATGAATTTGTTTAATATACAAAGGGTTAGAATCGGTCTCCAACTGCCTGATTTCTTTGGTACCAGGAAATACCTGGAATAGATGCTGTGTCACCACTGGGCACAAGGAAGGTATTCCATGTCTCCCTTGGATAGGAGGGCATGGACCTTACGCTAGAGAGTTGAAAGATGATGAGGAACTTTGGGCGGTTGGCTTTGAAATCCTACGGTATATCCATGCTGGAGTAAGGACCGTACCCATTTGTCAATGATGATGTTGGACCTTCGGTGAGGAAGTGGGAAAGACACTCTCTCACAACTGTGTGGAAGTGGATGGCTGGATAGGCAGTCTAGTAAGGTTTGTTTACCGGCTTGACCCTTTGCTTGGGAGGAGCCATGTTGCTGCTGTTTGCCCCTGTAGCACTGGGACTTGTTCCTATAGGCTTCTTCGGAACGATACGTGCTGGAACAAAAAGCCTGGGATTGTTACGTCGAACGAAAGAAAGAACTGCTGGCGTTGCTGTCAGGTGCCTAACGACTGGACAGTGTCAGTGTCTGTTTTGATGGCCTGGAACGTGACGTCTACCTTTTTTACCAAAGAGATCCTCGCCGTCATAAGGCATAGTCACGATCTTAACTTGCACATCCGACCGGAAGTTGGTAGCCTTCAACCATCCCAGTTGACGCAGTACCACACTGTTGCCCATTTCCCGGAAACAGGTGTCAGCGATGTCCACTGCAACTGAGATTGCGTTGTTAGAAGTGGCTTCAATAAGTAGCTTAAAAGTCACCTCCTTCTTGTTATCCAGGAAAGAAATACAGGATGGGGCCCAGCTTGTACCAGAGTTGTCTGTCGGAATTGGCGGCTTTAATCGTAGTGCCCGCACTGGAAATAATACACTAACCAAAGGCGTCCAGCTGTATCCCTTCTTTATCAGGGAATGGCAAACAGAGAAGAAGGGTCGGCAGAGCATTTGCGAGCTGCTGCAGAGAACACAGAATATGGGTTGTGCTGTGTTTGCAGCAATTTGGGGGCTTTTTGTATGGTGGCATAGGTACGTTGACTGCTGCATTTTGGGCAGATTTAGCCCGGGTGGCATGTTCTCTCCTCACCTACTTCCCATGGGAACCCTCTTCATGGGACCTCGACCTCTTGGAAGAGGGAGTACGTCCCTGGGGCCTGCTTTTCAGAGCAAAGCATGGCTCCGAATAGAAGCAGAGTCAGAGGCCAGAGTGCCCTCGTTAAGCCAAGTCACTAACCTTCTGTGCCGGGTCCAGAGGGTCTTATTTGAGAAGGAGTGATAGATGGAACACAAATTGACGTAGTGTTTTTGATTCAGACAGTAAATGCACTGTATACGCTGGCCTTCCACGTAGATATTCTTCAAGTGGCAGGTGGAGCATGCAAAACTGTAGAAAAAACGAATAGTTTGTCGAATGAAGAGAACTTTCAAAGGACTTCCAACACTTGAACGTGTGGTAAAACATCTGAGTATCACCTCCATGGGTGAAGCTATGGGAGTCTTTGCCTATTGGCCATAGGGCAACATGAGCCAAAACAGCTATAAGAGAACACCAAAGGGACTGCAGTTTCAAATGTAAATGTAAACTGGCTTGTTACCGAATAGTGCCAGCCTGATGACCGGGAATATTCAAACAGCATTTGAATCTATGAAAGATCCAATGGTGGAGAAGTGGGTTTTCCCTTGGTTAGATTTGTTAGCATCAGAGAGCAATTCCAAATGCGAGCAGTTTGTGCCAATAGGGATCTTAGCCCTCTGATCACAGGGAGATTCCTTTTAAATGCATTGGGGAGAGACCAGCATTTACGTATATCCACCGGTACCTCTTATACCAACGTTGACCAGCAAATGGGTAGAGGCTTACTGAGCGACCATGATGCTAGTGACGGCTCAATGGCCTGCGGTGGCCCTAGTTCTCAGACCTCATAGAACTGGTGTGGGAAGGTCCAATTGCTCTATCTGTGTTACTAGAGATGCTCTTCTAGCAGTGAGGGGATGAATTATTCATCCATCCCTCTGATTGCTGAACTTAGTGAGCTGTTACTTGAGGGCTTAACGTTGGCCCCTTTGGGTCTAGCTAAAGAAAACTTGAAGATGGTTGAGACAGCTAAAAAACCTTTCGCGCGCTCGTAGTTCATGAGTAAGTGGATTAGCTTCTGCCACTGGTCCACTAAAATGAGCAAGTATAGATAACAAAAAGATACTCGTTTTAGAGTTAAAATATATCTGTACTCACTCAAGAAATACCCCCATTTAAAAAGGAATTGCTTTTTTACTTCCTAAAAAGTGTTTTATCCCATCATCACAAAACAGGGAGTTAAAGACTCCCATTTACAGATTGCATCTGGGGCCCTGGATAACATGTATTACATTTGTTTCCTAAACAACCAGGTTGTCTTATTTTTCAAATACACGATAGGCAGTGAAAGGCATTGCAAAATCAATTCACAACTAACAATACCAATACTAGGTTTGTACATAGATAAACATAAAGTAATTGTACTTAACACTAGGTAAGGACTGCAAGACAGATCAACAGTTGTCTGCCTATTTACTTGCCTACTCCTCACACTAACATTCTATTGTATTGTCTTCTTTTGCTCTGAATTTCAAACTACTGTCTTTGTCACGCTTCTTTGTATTTATTTTGTTTTTATCTGGGGAATTAATTTTGTATTTATTTTATTTTAGTTGTTCATTTATAACACGCTTAATACCAACGAGTGGTTTCTAACCGCGGGATCGGGATTCAAACGTGTTGCCCCTGAGCTATCCTCCTTCTCCTTACATTTATACAGACCTGTAAATATGCAGAAACATATTTTAAAGCCCCCATCCAAGCATACCTCCCAACAAATAATGTACGGCTAGTTAGGAGTGCTGATAAAAGGGCAAGCTTTTCTCCTTGCACCACCCCTTTTTTCTTAGCCAGGGTCAGAGTACCACTAGTTCTTCATTTGCACTTGGACCACTAGTTGAGTGGTTGAAAACTAAAATAGTTGTTTGTGATGTATTTTCTTTGTAGATTTGAAATGTCACTTCCTATAATGTCACCAGTGCCAAAGGTCATATGATGACGCGTCCTGAAATGTCCTTAGGTGTGTGATATAATTTTCAATATCCCTAGCATTAGGATAATTTGATGCCCTTGTTCCCAATGCAGTGAAAGGGGCTCCTTCATCAAGCCTTATAACAGGCTAAAGTTTAGGTCAGCTCAATGACCGCCCCCTAAATCTCTTGAAGCACACGTCATGGACAGAGAGCGAGGGAAAGGGAGGCACTAAATGCAGGATTGGCCCCTTGAGCCCCCCTGCATGGCTATTTTTCCAGCCCTCTTCTGAGGGCAGCCACATAGCATTAGGTGACTAGTACTAAGATATGCCATTGCTAGCCTGAGCGCACCGGGCTGAGACTGGAGCAGCGGACATCAGTAAGTAAATGTGTGTATGGGTGGGGCGGGTAGGGTGTGTTTATGTGTAAGTAAACCTCTGCATGTGTGTGTGTTTACTTGTGAATGTATCATTTGGCAGCATGGTTACAAGTGGCAGAGGGTATTATTGTGTTAGTCACAATGTGAAAAGGGCATATTGGATGTCATGGGAAATGTATGGGACAATGTGAAAGACACATTGGTAAATAAGTAGCATGGAACAATTATTGTGGATGGTTGAAAGTAGCATGAGACAAGCCTGAGTGCAATCAGTGGCATAGGCCCTTTCTGATGGCAATGTGAAAACGGCAATGAGCAAGTCTGGGGCAATAAGTGGCATAAACAATTGTTGGGCTAACATGAAAGAGGCATAGGTAAATCTGGGGGCTATCAATTGCATGGAACAATTCTTGGGCAACATAGAAGTGTGCTAGTGGCACGTCGGATGGCAATCAATGGCGTAGGATAGCTCTGGTGGCAATGTTAAAGAACCATTGGGACAGTCCTGGTGGCAATTGGAATGTGAAATGGTTTAGGACTAGGGGCAATCAGTGGCGTGACACGCTTCTGGTGGCTACGTTAACGTCATTGGGAAAATCTGGGGGCATTCAGTTCCATTGTTTGGTGCAACATGACTGTGGTGTGGGGCAAGCCTGTGTGCAATCAGTGGCATACAGTTCAGCGGGCAATGTGAAGTGAGTGGCATATAGCACTTCTCGGGCAATGTGATATTGCCTCTGGCAAATCGAGCGGCAGTGAGAAGTGGCATCAGCAGTTCTGAATGCATGTTGTGAGTGACATTGGCCAAAGCTGGAAGCAATGTAACATGACATGGGCTAGTAAGGGGGCAATGGGTAGGGGCATGGGCATTTCAGGGGCCATGTGGCAAGGCATTAGGCATTTCTGTGGCAATGTAAATGCAACATAACTTGCTTAATTGGAACAACACTGGCATGGCATTTTCTGATGCTGAAATTGCTGTTGTCAAGGGTGTGAGGAGCCAGGAATGAGACGTGGACACAGCAGAGGCATAAAAGGGGTTTGGAAAATGCCTCACTATCCCTAATCTAGGAGTGATTTCCCTACCTCAACAAAACAAATGAGTCTGTCCAGTGTCAAGATGTCCAAATAAAAGGTCGGTCCTGTGTCTGTAATCCTATTCTGGCCCTCACACTTTAACTAAACTTCAATGTATAAGGCAACCAGGCTCTTGAGGTTTCCAAGTGCTCAAATGCTCAAGTTCAACCCAAAAGTTCAAATCCAACAAGAAGGTTTCCAATGAACAATGTTCACAGTTCCAGGGATCAACTACCTTCCCCAGATTCTTTATCTTAAGTTACACCACTTTAAAAGAATCGTTTCCAAGAGGATTCTTTTCTTCCCTTGGTGCACTTTGCTTCTCCTTTTCTCAAGCTTTCTCTTCCTCTTTTATACGTTGCAAATCCCAAGGGAATGTCTCTTCCTAAAGGGTCTCTTTTGACTCCATGCAATTCCACAACAGTTTATTAATTCAAGGACATGGTCTTCCTTGAGGAACTTTGCAATAGGTATTTGGTCTTCACCTGGGGCACTCATACACCAAGTCTTCTCACACAACTGCCTGACTTTCACTTCACCTGGTGCACCTTCCTACCAGGTCTTTATTATACATATTTTATGTTATGTTATGTTACTTGGCATTTATATAGCGCTCCATATATCATTGGTATGATCTCAAAGCGGTGGTAGGTTGAACACCTTCGGGAACCGCAGTTCAGGTCAGTAGAGAGAGATAGTGTTGTAGGGTGTGTGGGTGCACAAGTTATGTGTGTAGCTGATGTAATTGCTGAATGGTAGCTGCATCCTAGCGTTAGGTGTGGTGCTGAAGATATCAGTTGGATGTGTGCAGTCTGGTGGGTGGACACCCAGACTGGGCTCTGGCTGCGTTAGGCCTGAAGGACGCTTATGTGAGCAACTAGGCCGGGATGTCATGGGATAGCTGCGTTTTATTAGGGTGTTGAGGTATTCGTAAGGTAGTGTTTGTATGTGAACAGCTAGGCCGAATTAATCAGGGGTATAGCTGTGTTCTAGTTGTGTGATGGTGTATATTTGAGATTACGTGTAGGGATTTGATATGATTTGATGGCTAATCGTTGAAGCGTCCAGTAAGGCACATGAATAGGATGGCAGGGAACACAGCGACACACGGATACGCAGTGACGGGGCTGGGCTTACAGTGACAGGAGGGGCATACGGATATATAGCAACAGCATGGGGAACAAGAAGGCAGGGTACACAGTGACACACGAGCACAGTGGGCACACACACTGAGGAGAGGGTTGGGTAGTACATTGGGATACATAGTGATATCACGGGACCAGGGTGGCAGGGAACACAGCGCCACACGAAAGGAAACAAGAAAGCAGGGTACACAGAGACACTTTGTGTTGTTCACACAGAGACACACGTGCGCGGTGGGCACACACAGGGACTAGAGGGTAGGGTAATTCTATCCATTTCATCTATCCATTTCATCCATTCCGTACATCCATTCCTTCCAACCAATTCCATCTATTCTATCCATTCCTTCCATTCCATCCATTCTATTCCATCCATCCATTCATCCATTAATTCATTAATTCATTCATTCCATCCATCTATCCATCCATCACATTCCTCTATTTAATCCATTCCATCGATCGATTCCATCTATCTGTTCCTTCCATTCCATTCATCCAATTCCACCCAGTTCCATTCATCCATTCCATCAATCCATCCATCTATCCAGTCCATCTTTTCTATCTATTCCGTCCCTTTCATTCTTTCATACCATCCATTTCATCCAATTCCATCCATCGATTTCAACCATCCATCCCTTCCATCCATCTAGTTCCATCCATTCTATCCATCTGTTCCATCCAGCTATACCATCCATTCCATCTATCCGTTCCATCCATTCCATTCATCCATGACATCCATTCCATCCATCTATTCTAGCCAATTTGATCCATCCATTCCATCAATCCATCCATCCGCCCAGTCCATCTTCCATCTATCTATTCCATCCATTTCATCCTTTCATATCATTCATTCCCTCCATCCATTCCATCCATTCCATTCAATCAATCCATCCATCCATCCATCCATCCATCCATCCATCCATCCATCCATCCATCCATCATCCATTCCATCCGTCCATCAATTCCATCCCTTCGATCTCTTCCATCCATTCCATCTATCGATCACTTCTATCCATCCATCCATCCATCCATCCATCCATCCATCCATCCATTCCATCCATTCGTTTCATCTGTTCCAACCATTTCATCCATTCCATCCATTTCATCCATCCTATCCATTACACCATTCATTCCATTCGCATCCATTCCATCAGTCCATTCTATCCAATCATTCTATACCGGTTCCAGCCATTCCATCCATTCTCCGTCCATCCCATCCATCCATCCATCCATCCATGCCACCATGCCATCTATTTCATCCATTCCGTTCCATCTATCCATTCCATATATCCATTCCATCAGTTCATTCCATCCATTAGGTCCATCCATTCCATTCCATCCATGCCATCTATCCATTCCATATAACCGTTCCATATATCCATTCCATTCCATCTATCGATTCCATCTATAAATTCCATCTATCCCTTCCATCCCATCTGTTCCAGCCATCCATTCCATCAATCTGTTCCATCCATCCATTCCATCCATCCATTCCATCCATCAATCCGTTCCATCCATACTATGGGCCTCATCACGAGTTGGGCGGTAATGGAATTCCCCATTCCCCACTGAGCCCATTCCGGAATGCCCCATTCCCCATTGGGCTCAATGGGGAATTTTCGCGCTCTTACCTCTGGCGGATTTCCCGCCGGCGGTAATAGTGCAAATTTTCGGCGGATTTCCCCCCAGCTCAGAACTGGGGAGAAATCCGCCGAAGCCCTGATTTGGCAGACCCTTAAATTCAGCGGTAATAGCGCGACCGCTGGATTTAAGGGTTACCGCCAAACTCGTGATGAGGCCTTATCAGTCCTATCTATCCAGTCCATCCACCCGTTCCGTCAGTTCCACCCGTTCCAACCGTTCCATCCCTTCCATCCATCCATCCGTCCGTTCATTCCATTCTATCCATCTATTCCATCCATCCATTCCATTTACTTCCACATACATCCATCCCATCATGTCATCCAGCGCATCCAATTCCAATCCAAATCCATCCAATACCATCCAATTCCATCCATTCTATCATCCATTCTATCCTTCTATTCCACCAATCCATCCATTTGTTTAATCATTCAGTCCATCCATTCCATTCTTCCTGTACCGTCCATACACCCATTCCAACCATCCCATCCATTCCATCAATCTGTCCGTTCCACATATTTCCATTCCATCCCTTCCATCCATTTATTCCATCCTTCCATCCCTTCCATCTATTTCATCCATTCCATCTGTTACATTCATTCATCCATCCATTTCATCCATTCCATCCATCCATTCCATCCGTCGATTCCATAAAATGTCACCCAAAGGTACCCAGGGGCACACAGGGACGTCTCGGGGACATACACCAACATACACCAACCTTTACTTGGTATGCTCTCCTGCCAGGGTTTCTAATACAAACACACTTAGATTCACCTGGTACACTCTCCTGCCAGGACTTTCTTACACAGCTACTAAACTTCACCTGGTATATTTCTCTGCCAGGACTTTGCTATATGATTCACTCTTGTATTAGATACATACTTTGTTATGCAGCTACTTAACTTTACCTGGCATACTTCTTTACTAGGACTTTATTATGCAAGTCACTCTTTCTTTCAACTTAGGGTTTAATAACCCATGAACAACTTGCTCTCACTTCTTTAGTAACAGTGCCTTTTCCTCACGCTGCGTATCTGAGAAGTGATTCACTTTATTAGGCCACCCTGTAACCCACTTGCTTCCTTTATGTTCACTGGTTGCTTCTATTGCTTCAGCGCCCTGAAATATGCTTGCTGGCAACTGTAAGAAACCTGAGGGCATTCTCACTCCTAGACCCCTAGGATCCTCTGCGCATGTGGCCAGGGAAAGGCCATTGCTCTTGGATCCTGACCCTGGGGGCGGATGAAGCGAGGGAGGATCACTTGGGTGGAGGGTCCTTGGGGACTGAGTGTGGGGAACCATTGAGCGAGACATGGTATCCCCCTTTCCCAACTAACGACCAACCCAACCCGTTTTTTTAAAAACAAATATTTATTCTTTTTTATGTAACATGATAACATACAGACATGTACATCCAAATATAACTGCACAATACAAGGCTACGTCTGCTTGCCCCCCCCGCCCCTGCTTCCCCACTCACCTACCTGCATCTAATGACAGAAATCTTGCGCAACTAAATTCCACTACATCCCGCTTATTTGGTATCTTACGTTCCCTCACCTACCCTGTCCCTGACATCTTCATTCCCAGCAGCAATAACATCCATTACCATCTGTCTCTGGGCGTCCAACCCCATATTCCCCTGCTCCGGGTCGTGAATAGTTGCTTCCTGCCAGGCCATAGTCTCTGCATTCATCCATTTCTGGAGATCCGCCCACTACCCCTGTGTTGCCGCCCCGTGGTGTGCCCTTCAGCTCATCGCTATCCTACTCTTTGCTAGCATATATGCACGGTCGTTTAGCTTATTCACATGTCTTATCTTCTTGGGTCTTGAAAAGTAGCCTAGCAAGCAGGCTTTTGGGGATACGGTATCTAAAGTGATACCCACTCTCGCTAATACTTGGGCTATCTCATCCCAAAATTGTCTAATCTTCTTGCAGGCCCAAAACATGTGAACTAGGTCAATGTTAGCTAATCTACATTTTGGGCAGGATTGCGCTACTGCATGGTGAAACTTTGCTATCCTTCCAGGTGTCAGTTATGCCCTGTGTGTCACATACAATTGGATCTGCTGTAGTCTGGCATTCCTAGACACCTTTTTATGGTAGGCCATGACTCTGCCCCACATCTCCTCCGACATTTGTTCTTGAAAATCAGCCTCCCAGCACTGTCTAACCCGCTCCACCGCCCGCCCAGCCTACCCATCAATAGCTTGTATATTCTCGAGGTCTCATGCCCGCCCTCTGAGATGTCATAAAGCATCTCTAGCCTTTCATCCTCTTGTAAACCTTCTACTACCGTTTGCCACACTCGTATAATATAAGTCAGCAGGCGGTTGGATGTGAGATGTTATCCCAGGTGCAACCCCGTATTCGCCACCAGTTCGCTAAACTATATGGGCTACCCTTCCTTCAGCATGTCTTCCACTGTTTCCACTCCCACGGGCTCCCAATACTTCCTCACATTTAAACAAATCTGCTGCTCCTCCCTATATAGCGTGACCAGTGGGATCTGTGGATAATATGGTTCCACCTGCCCCAATAACCGGCAAGCCTGTTGCCCCATCGCCTTGTCCAACCTCAATAGTAGATGTGAGCTAGATTTGCAGGGTGCAGTTATCCATATCACTTCCTTACGAAAGTACAGGGCTGCTGCCACCTGCAGCAATCGTGACTCTTGTGTCTGTTCATCCGATAGCCATTTGGTCACAAATTGCAGTTGGCTAAAGACAAAATATACCTCAAAATTAGGCACTTAAATCCCTCCTTGCTCTTATGGGTTCTGGAGCTTCTAGTTCTGGAGCTTCTACACTGCCACCCTGCATCTCGAGTCATGCCATAGAAAGCTCCTACATTTTCCGTTCAACCTCCTGAAGAACAGTTTCGGAATATCATACAGGACATTAGCAAAACAATGCAATAACCTTTGTTGCACTACCATTTTTGCAGGGCCGCTCTCCCCATCATCGACAGTGGCAGCTTGGCCCAGAAAGCCATGGTATTCTCTATTTTGTCCACAACTTTCTGTGTATTCTGCATGTGATCCGTCTTCGGGTCATGGTATATGTCCACCCCCAAGTACCTGAATGTATCAATCTTCCATTTTATCGGCAGCACCGGCAATGTACGCTCGGGTTGTCCCACATATCCTCCCAAGGGGAACAGGCTAAACTTCTACGCATTCATTGTGATACCCGACAAGGCCACATAGCGTTCTAACACATCTAGGATATACTGCAGGTTATCCTCTGGGTGCTGTAAGTACAGAAGCATTTTGTCTGCGTACAACGAGAGCAGATGCATACCTCCTGGTGTAGCGATCCACGCCTCTATATATATTCTTTTCGGAGGTAGACCCCCAATGGCTCCAACGCCAGGATAAAGAGCATCGGGGACCATGGGCATCCTTGCCTAGTGCCTTTCTTCAGCTGCCACTGTTCTGATATAATCATGCCCATCTTAACCCTTGCTATCTGCTCGCTATAGAGCAGCTGCACCCACCTCACATACGTGGGGCCCATACCAAACCTTTCCAACACAGCTATCAGCCAGGGCCACCTGACCGAGTCAAACGCCTGGATCGCATCCAACGAGGCCATTGCCAAGTGCTGTGTACTATTCTGGGTGTGATCCATTATGTGGTGTAGTCTTTTCAGATTACTGGTGATTTGTCTATGCGGGACATATCCCGTCTGGTCCGGGTGTATTAAGTTGTCAATAGCTGGTTTGAGCCTGTTAGACAATAAGGCTGTGAGAATCTTACCGTCCTGATTCAGCAGCGACAGGGGTCTATATGAGCCACAGTCTGTAGCTGGTTTGCTGGGTTTCAAGAGGGGAATTATTATTGACTACCTAAACAACTCAGGCAGTTGGCCTGTGCTCAATGCCTTGTTAAACATCACTAGCATTGGAGCAACGACCACCGCTCTATATTCCTTGGAGAATTTGCTGGACAGGCCATCTGTTCCCGGCACTTTACCTGTCGGTAGTCTCGTATCTCCTGTTCTAGCTCCTCAGCAGTTATGGGGGCCTCTAATTTGTTTGCTACTTCTACATCTAATTTGGGAAGATTAATCTCTGACAACGCCTCCTCAATTTTGGACTTCAGGCATTCTGAGGTTTCCTCATATAACTGCTGATAATATTCGTAAAAGCAATGATTCACCACCCCTTCTAGAGTCTCGCTCGCACAATGTGCCATCACTCCCCACCAGTGCCTTTATCATTTCCCTCGCAGTCTCGCTCTTGTACAGCCAGGCCAAGAGGCGCCCAGGCTTGTCTCCTTCCACATGTTGATGTTCCACATATTTTCTATAGCTCAGCTTACCCAGCCTGTCCCAGTGTACCCAACATTCTTTCTGCAGGCGGGCCACCCCTTGTGCATTCTCTTGGGTTCTATCTCCTGCAGCCTCTACATCTTCAAATTCAGCCTGTGCTTTGCCCAGGTCTCTCTCTATCACATCTTGAACCCCTTTTGATTTAGCCATAGCTGCCCCGCGCACCACAACTTTGAAGGCCTCCCACAGCGTCCCAGCCGACTCCACACTCCCGTGTTGTGTATAAAATATTTCTTCACCTCCTCCCTTAGGGCCTTGCGAAATCCTGTGTCCTTGAGCACCTCTACCCTCAGCTTCCATGTAGGAATTCTTGCCATGGGGGGGAAGAAAGTGCCACGTAACCACCAAAGGCGCATGATCCGAAAGCACTCTCGCCTTGTATTCTGCCTTCGTGAATTGTCCTAGTGTTTCCTCTCCAGCAAACACATAATCTAACCTAGTGTAGAGATTCGCGGGAGCAGAATAGTGGGAGTATATTCTCTCCTGTGGATGCATTGTCCTCCACACATCTGATAGCTTAACTGCCTGTAATAACGAGTTCAGGGCCTTGGCCACCGGAGCTGGATTACTGTATTTATCCGACCTGTCCACCATTGGGTGGAGTGCACAGTTGAAGTCCCCTCCCCATATTAATGTGCCGTCTCTATAGGAGCAGATCCTGGAATACAAAGTTTCGGAAGTATGCCACTGTGTCCTGATTCGGCACAAGCATATTAATGACACAAATCTCTCTGTTCTCCACCATCCCCTGTAATACCACCAATCTATGTTCCTTGTCTAATGTGTTTTGAAGAACTCTAAATGGGACCCTCGGTGCCACCCACATTATAACCCCTCTGGCCTATGTCGAATATAAGGAGCCCAACGTCTTCCCACTCCACTTGTGGGTCAAAGTATTCAGCTTTTCTTTAGTAAGGTGCGTCTCTTGTAGTAGGGCAATATCTATCTTCTGGCGCTTCAAATAAGCCATAACTCTGTTGTGCTTAATATAACTATTCAAGCCCCTGACATTCCAGGATACTACTTTAAGTTCCCCCATTTCGCTTCAAGATGCAGCCTGCCAAGTGTTCTCCCCATGTTGCGACTCCAATAACCCCCAGTAATACAGTTGTAGGCTCCCCTTGCCCCCTTAACTTCCCCAACTCCCCCGCCCCGATAACTGCCCAGCTCGATTCCACGTGCTCAGGCTCTCCCACCTATCGCCGCCGTCTTTGGATCCTGTCCTGGAACATCAGGCGCTGTGGGCGGATACATAACAGGTAGTATCTTTGCAGTTCAATGCAACTTGGGGTATAGTATGTTCCCACGTAGTGCGGCTTGGAAAGTTCCACACTATTAGCTCCTGATTTTAGCAACTTTCGTCCTTTTTCTCCTCACGATAAAATGCATGTCATGAAGACTTTACAGTTCATGCTGTTTGCAACTTCTTTTTGCCGTTACTCTTGTCCATCTGGATCCGCTTCCTCCTCTGCCGGCAAGTTCTGTGTGTCAATCGATTGATGTACGTCTTCCGGATTGTCAAAGAAAAGCACTTGGCCTTTATGGATCACCTTCAGCCTGGCCGGGTACAACAGCATATATTTCTGGTTAGCCTCCCTCAGTCTCCTCTTGACTGCTACTTAGCTCATTCGCTGCTTCTGAACCTGCAGGGTGTATTCGGGGTACGCTGTTATTGTGGCTGACGCCCGTTGTATTGTACCCCCTTTACGGAAGTGCTCAAGGATCCTTTCTCTATCACGATAGTTCAGTATCCTGGCTATTATTGCTCTCAGCTGGGTCCCTGGCGGTGGCCTCCGCATCAGTGCCCTGTGCGCCCTTTCCAATTTCTTGCTGCAGCAAGGTTTCTATACTCCGTCGGGTTTGCACCCTCTTCTTTTTCCAGGAGCCCAATAATGCGTATGTTGTTGCTTCTGGCCCTGCCTTCCGCGTCCTACGCCCTGTCTTCCAGATTACACACTTGTTGGCGCAGTGCCCTTACTTCGAATGGATTGTGTCCTCCCACGTATTCCTTATCTTTGATAAATCCGCTTCCAGCTTGCTGACCTTGGAATTTATTTTTTCTGTAGATGGCGCTGCATGTTGTCGTCCCTTGAGTCGGTGTCCCTCGAAGGCCTCTGTATCGGCGCCCACATCACCAGAGGTATAAATAGTCTCGTGCAGTGTCTGTTGCTCAGTTCCGTTTTTCCATGTTTCGTAAGCCTGGGAGACGTAACGCTCGGTTCCTCAGAAAATCTTAGAAAGACTTCAAATTTCTGTGAATAAAATCTTCAATCTACGATGGCATCTTCGTCAGCTTCATTGACCCCCCGATCCGGTTTAAAAAAATGCTGGGATTGTGGTAAAAAGATGTCTTTGACCGATCCTCACAGGGTCTGCCTATTATGCCTGGGCCCAGAGCACCCGTGCTCTGAGTGTGAGGAATGTATGTCCATGATCGCAAAAGCCTTGAGGGAGCGTAAGGGGAAGATGGAAAAAGGTAAGACTGTTAAATCTTCTACCCCTTTGAAATTGTCCTCGGGCGAGTCGAGACATTCGTCTCTTCGTCGAAGGAGAAAACATTCCCGCTCAAGATCTCGTAGTGGTTCTCACCACTCATCTAAATCGAGACACAGCAGGAAGAGGCGCCATAGATCGCCCTCCTCTTCATCTTCCAATTCGCCAGAAACAGTCACCTTCCCCATGAAACACAGCTCTCCGGCTAAGTGGGAAGAATTTCGCTTAAAAATGCTAAGGGTCTTCGAGAACGTGGCCTTGCCCCCCTCGGAGTTGCCTAGAGGTGATACCCTAGGTGAAAATCCAATAAAAATAAACGCTGTGAGTCGTCGACCTTGGCAAGGCAAAATCCTCGAGAGCCTCACGAACCCTCGAGTAGAGACAAGCCCTCTTTGACGCATAAGACGTAGACTACACCTTCGAAACCCAAGACTGCGTCATCGATGCCGTCATCGACTCTGATGAAAGAAAAGCCATCAAAACCTCATGCCCCGTCCACGCCAGCTGCACCTGAGGTATCGAAGGGTCCTTCAAAGATGTCGAAGATGACATTGACTCCAACGACGACATAGAGTAAAGTACCAATTCCCTAAACAATGTTGAGACCATCCTCGAGTATATCAATGCCCTTTGCGATTATGTTGATACCCATGACGTCTACATCGACAACTACGACTCTTTGCAAGCAGTGGTGACCAGAATGGCTCCTTCCTCACTTGAAATGGGTTTTACACCTCTTCCACGCTCTGATTATTTCAGAGCTTTATCTTCTATTTATGGGGAAGGGGAAAACTCTGATTCTGAAAGGCCTTTTGGTTTACAATACACAGGACCTGCTCTTCCCGAAGAGCTGATATCAGAAGAGGTCAGACTGAGAGAGCTCCAAGAATCTTTACAGGAGGCCAGTGGCATAGATACCTCTCCAGAGGTAGATTTCAGCAAGCCAGAGCCTGGGGGCCATGCAGAGGTATCTTATAGATCACGTATGGGTAGAATAATGGAGTTCATGGAGTGGTCAACACCTACACCCACTTTTCACCAGGATGACTTAAGAGACATCTTAAATAAGGTACCTCAGGAAGACCCTATAGTTCCATTCCATGCAGCATTACCGAAAAAAGTGACTGCAAACTGGGAAACTCCGGAAGTAATTCCTGTAGTCAATAAAAAACTCTCTGCGAAATACAGAACGTCACTTTCAGACCCTCTGTACTTATCAAAACATCCGACCCCAGAGAGTTTAGTAGTACAGGTTGCAACTTCACCAGACAGACAATCGGCATACCCCACAATACCGCAGGATCGGGACGCCAAGAAATTTGATGCCATGGCCAAAAAGGTCTTCTCGGCATGCAGCATGGTTCTTAAATCAGCTAACGCCACTTGCACGCTGGTGAGATTCAGCCACACCCTTTGGGAGTGCGCTTCAACGGCAGCTGACCGTCTCCCAGAAGGGGAGGAACGAGACGCATTCTTGAATATCATCAAGGACGGGAAGGATGCAATGTGTGAGTCCCTCCAAACAGGTCTCGACTTTGCTGACAGCATCAGCAGAGCCATGGCGGCCAGTACCACAATCCGCAGGTTTGCGTGGTTGCTGAAATCTGGTTTTGCTCCTGATGTGCAAGTCAGACTTCTAAATATGCCCTTTGACGGCACCTCTCTATTTGGCAAAAAAGCTGATGACAGTTTGGAGAAATTGCAAACCTCCAAAGCGGCGGCCAAATCCCTTGGAGCTGCAATTCGTCAAACTCCAAAATGCCCCAGAGGTACGTCCTGGAGGGGAAAGCCCTTTTGTTTTTACTGCGCATTCTGAAAAGGCAGAGGGCAGCCAACTCAAAGGGGCCAGAGACGATTCACCCGTAGTGGACAGGGAAAAGGTACCAAGTCTGCATCAGCAGGTGCTGCCTTGCCCTCAGCATCTGCGTCAGCCGCTCCAAAACCCCTCTGAGGTCTCACCACACAAAACACCAGTAGGAGGCAGGTTAACTCAACATCTGACAGAATGGCAGGCTATTACTTCAGATGCTTGGGCATTGGAGAAAATTGCCCAAGGTTACAGCCTGCCTTTCCTACACACTCCTCAGTCATCCACCGGGGAACAACTCTTTGACGTTTCCAGATCCGCTCCTTATGCAGGAGATTTTAGAACTGCTAGAGAAAGGTGCTATAGAACCAGTAACTGTAGCGGAGAGGAACAAGGGTTGGTACTCTCCATACTTCCTAATACCCAAAAAGGACAGAGGAATGAGACCCATCTTGGACTTACGGGAATGGAAAAAATTCCTCAGGAAGGACAAGTTCAAGATGGTAACTCTTTCTCAGATCCTTCCGGCCCTCCAGTTTCAGGGTTGGTTGGTATCTCTGGACCTTCGGGATACTTACTTTCATGTGCCTATCCATCTAAAGCACAGAATGTACCTGAGGTTCACCATTGGCAGTTCTCACTATCAATTTTGAGTTCTGCCATTTGGGCTGACCTCCGCCCGAGGGTCTTCACCAAGTTAATAGCAGTTGTATTTGTATTTGTATTTTATTTATTTGTATAGTGCACCAGGCCCGAGGGCAACCGGGCGCATATCTTATGACAGGTACATTTACACATTTGTGAGTGAGGGTCAGGGATTTGAGTGATATCCTTTGGGCAACTGTGAGCCAGTGTAGGCTCTTCCTGGTTTCAGTGATATGTGCGGATCTAGGGATGTTGAGGGCTGCTCTAATAGCATTGTTTTGAGTGATCTGGAGTTTGTTGAGGTTGCGTTGGTTGGTGCCTTGATAGAGTGCATTGCAGTAATCGAGTTTCGACCTGACCAGGGTCCTGGCGAGGATGATGCAATTCTGAGTGGAGTGGAAGGGGCGGCAAGCTGTGACATGTCTACCCCTACCTGGATGTCTGGTTGATCAGAGCAGTATCCCCGGAAACAAGCTCAGATTCATCTAGATTATGTTTGTCACTTCCTCCACAAACTGGGTGTCATGCCCCGCATTCCTATTTCAAGACACTTGCAGATATCTACTTCCAGTTGGAAACTGCCCTGGAGACTGTTTTCAGCCCACGGAATCCGCCGCACTACAAGGTCCAGAATTCCTTCGGCTCGCAGTCACGGGAAACGCCCACAACGTGACTTGCGTTCTGAAACAGATCCCAGTACTTAGTGTGGCGTGTCCTTGTAACGGGTGCTCCTAAAACTGACTATTCAGTTCGAGTACTCGATCTACGATTACCTACGGTTATCTTCCTGTTATCTGATTCCTGACCCGGCTTTGTATCAAGGATTATTCTGACGTCTTTTCCCTCGATTTCTGGCTCCTGGCTCCCTCGGTTGTTTCCCCCTGGTTAACGAACTCCTGGCTTGTATTTTGGATTTGTTCTTTGCCTACTTCCTACACAGAAAGTATACGAACTCTTTACCACAGGAAAATACACGGCGCTGCTCACAAGAAGACAACGCTCTACACACTGAAGTGACCAAACGGACGCTCTCCTGTTTCTGCTGGTCACTCCCTGGATTTGGGACGCTTTGCTGTTTATATTTGGGGTTTATTTTGGACACTATTAGACGCGCCCTCGTGCCGTTCGGGTTAGGTGGATCTTTGCACAAACTTTCTTCTACTGGGACTTCCATTTTCTACCATCAAGCCAACCTCCTACTACACACTTTCAGGTTACGGGACTTCCTACCTATCTAAGCAGGTAAGAGGGGTCAAGAAGGGAACAAGTATTGTATTTTGTACCTTTGGCTGCTATCTTAAACTATCCTTTTCTTTGTTCCTCTAGCTCTGTTGTCGCTGCTCCTGCCTTTCCACTTAAGCCCCTGGCCTGTTAGTTACTACCTTCTACAGGCTGCGCTCTTGGGGGGAAAGTCTTGTGCAAAATCACGTTTCAAGATATCCCAGAACCATCTTGGTTATAATCCAGGTTATCCCAGAGTGAAGAGGTTCCCTAAGCGGAGGCTGATCTTGTATCCTTTAAAAATCTGTATCCTTTTCCTATTGCGTAAAAGTTGTGACAGATTTAGGAGCCTATTACTTTTGCCTATCGGTTATGGAAACGGGAGCGGATCCAATGGCGGCTTTGATACAAGCCTTTGCGACCTTACGCACCGATATGGCATCTGCTAATGCGACTCTCCATCAACGTATGGATGTGCTACAGAGTTTTGTGCAGCCCTTACCCCCCGATGAGGAGTTCGGTGATGCCGCTGCTGCAGCAGCCCCTCCTGTACCCCAGGCACAATCGTCTGCACCCATTGTGCTTCCTGGACCTTTCCCTTTGGCCCCTCCAGAACGCTTCTATGGAGATCCTAAGACTTATCGGACCTTTGTCAATCAATGCCGTTTACATTTTCTTTGTCGACCATTGGCATTTCCTGACGCTGTTACCAAAGCAGCGTTTCTCCTTTCCCATCTGGGAGGAACAGCGGCGGCTTGGGCTAACCCTTTACTCGAAGCCAATGATCCAGCCCTATATAACTTTGATGCCCTTATTCAGTCTATGAATAGCGTATTTGATATGCGTTACAAGGCACAAACCTCAGACCTTGAATTCCTTGCTATCAGTCAAGGCAAATCAGATCTTCTGTCTTACCTCACTCGCTTTAACCAATTGGCAGCAGAAACCACCTGGCCCGAACAGAAGAAGGCAGCTGTCTTCTATAAGGGTCTTTCGGATGAGTTGAAAGACTCCTTATCAGTGGTACCAGCTTTACCAACGGGCTTCCCGGAACTGTTGGACTTGGTCCTACAAGTTGACGCTCGGCTACGGCAAAGACGTGGCGAACGGCGTGTTCCTGACCTTCGCTTCTCAGTCAAAGCAGAAACAACTCCTGCTACTCCCTCAGGAGAAACCGAGCCAATGCAAATAGGGGCCATCAGAGGTCCCTTAACCAAAACAGAACGAGAACGACGTATGGTTAACAACCTGTGTTTCTATTGCGGTCAATCCGGCCATTTCATTCGTGCATGTCCCAAGAGACCTGTTAAGGTAGCGGGAAACGCCAGGACTCGTCCTTAAATCGAGCCCTAAGGATGAGTCGCAATATGGATGGCTCGGACCAGTACCCTTCCTCCTCACACGTCTATCTTGCCATGCGTTTCGTCCTCCCGGGTGTTGAGGCCTTCACCAGTCCAGTTATGATCGATTCGGGGGCTAGTGGAAACTATATGGACATACAATTAGCTCAACACTATGGTATACCTGTGGTTCCGAAAACTACACCTGAGGAAGTACACGCAGTGGATGGTTCTCATCTGGTGTCCGGATGGATAACGGAACAGACTGTCCCACTTCGCATGTCTACCTCGGGAGAACACATTGAGCAAATAGTTTTCGACCTTATTTCAGCCCCGCAATTCGGGATCATTCTTGGTCTTTCTTGGCTCCGGACTCATAACCCAATTATTGATTGGGTTAAACAAACAGTTCATTTTGCTTCTGCGTTCTGTACCCAACATTGTTCTCGAAGCCCCGGTGCGACACCTTCGTCTCCCTGTTTGGCTTTGGTATCTAACATCTCCTCTGTTAATGCCACGCTGGGAGACTCTAATCCCGAACTACCAGCAGTATACCAAGACTTTTCCGATGTGTTTGACAAAGGGTTATCAGAAAAACTCCCTCCGCATCGTTGTTATGATTGTCCCATTGATTTGGTACCTGGGGCAGTAGTACCTCATGGTCGTGTTTACTCTCTGACCCGAAACGAAGAAGAACACTTGAAAGAGTATGTGGAGAAGGCATTGCTTCTGGGACATATTCGACCTTCCCGGTCCCCTGCTGCCTCACCTATCTTCTTCGTACCGAAAAAAGAAGGGGATCTACGCCCTTGCGTGGATTACAGAGCCTTAAACAAGGTAACAGTCAAGAACCAGTACCCATTGCCCCTCATAACGGAGTTGCTTGATAAGATGACATCATCCACTATTTTTACCAAATTGGATCTTAGAGGGGCATATAATTTGGTGAGGATACGAAGCGGGGATGAGTGGAAAACCGCTTTCAAAACAAAGTTTGGACTATATGAGTATTGCGTCATGCCCTTTGGACTTTGCAATGCTCCAGCTACATTCCAACATTTTGTTAATGATATTTTCGGAGATGTACTAGATTGCTATGTCGTGATCTACTTAGATGACATCTTGATCTTCTCGGATTCCCTCACCCAACATATCCAACACGTTCGCTCTGTACTGCAGCGATTACGTACACACTCTCTCTATGCCAAATTGGAAAAATGTGTATTCCATGCATCATCAGTTGAGTTTTTGGGGTTTCAGATATCTGCGAATGGGGTGCTCATGTGTACTTCCAAGGTTAAAGCAGTAAGGGACTGGCCAGTCCCAGATTCTGTAAAGGCACTTCAATCTTTTTTGGGTTTCTCGAACTTTTACAGACGCTTTATTGCCTCATTTTCTGAGATAGTAGCGCCCTTGACCCGTCTCACTAGCCCGAAGATTCCATTCCTTTGGGATTGCAAAGCCCAGTCGGCCTTTGAGGCATTAAAGGAGGCCTTTACTACTGCTCCCGTTCTGCAACACCCGAACCCTTCCGTTCCGTTTATAGTGGAGGCTGACGCATCCGCTATCGCGGTGGGGGCTATTTTGTCGCAGATCTGCCCCACTACACAACAACTACATCCGGTGGCTTATTACTCCCGTAAATTGTCTCAGGCTGAACGTAATTACACTGTTATGGAAAGGGAACTCCTAGCAATTCGAGCAGCCTTTAAGGAGTGGAGACACCATCTTCTGGGTGCTCGACATCCAGTAACTGTGTACACTGACCATCGGAATTTACAGGCCCTTTCCAACGCAAAATGTACCAATGCTCGACAAATACGTTGGCATTTGTTTTTCACGTTATTTGACTTTATAGTCACTTATCGCCCTGGACCTCTCCACGGAAAGGCAGATGCATTATCCCGAGTCGGTGCCGATTTCGACACCCGGGACTCGGTTACCCCTATGCTACCTTCGGGTTCTGTCATTTGTGTTTGTTCGGTCTCCCCCTCACTTCTGGATCAAGTTCGACAGTGGGCCAATGAACATGCCGCTTATCTCGACACCTTGGGTGCCCAGGTTGTCACAGGTCTTCCTTATGTTCATGGTCTTTTATACTTACCTGACAACCACACCAGACGGAAGGCTTTGGAATGGGCCCATGATACCCCGTTAGCTGCACATCCAGGCCAGCTTAAAACCTATGACCTGCTACATAGATGGTGTTGGTGGCCAGGTATGAAAAAGGATACCGCGGCATACGTATCTACGTGTGCAATATGTATACAATGTAAAAGACAACCAGGGAAACCATTTGGTCTATTAATGAACATGCCGCTTCCTCCACGCCCATGGCATACGGTGTCACTCGATTTCGTGGTGGAACTGCCCTTGGTTAAGGGAATGTCAACGGTGCTGGTGGTGGTGGACGTATTCACTAAAATGGCACGGTTTGTACCGTGCTCAGGTATACCTACCGCCTCCTCATTGGCTACTCTTTTTTTCGATCATGTGGTACGATTCTTCGGACTACCCACAATCATGATTTCTGACCGGGGTACTCAATTTACTTCACGGTTCTGGAAAGCCCTTACCCATTCTTTGGGGATTGATGCACGGCTTTCATCATCTTATCATCCTCAAACGGACGGACAAACCGAACGCACAAATGGCACCATGGAACAATACCTTCGTTGCCTGTGTTTACAGCATCAGACAAATTGGTTATCCGTTCTGGGGACAGCGGAGTTTGCTTATAACAACTCTCGACATACTTCAACAGGATGTTCCCCATTTTACGCCTTGTATGGATTACATCCAAGAATACTTCCACCTGTCTTACCTTCCTTGGATCAAATCCCTGCAGCAAAATCCACGAGAGACACTCTGATTGCTATACGGAATTCCGTTATATTACATCTACAAGCTGCACAACTCCGGACAAAGACGCAAGCGGACAAACATCGGTCGCCTGCCCCCTCCTATGTCCCCGGTGATCGTGCCTGGTTGGCAACCAAACACCTCAACATTCGGGGTAAAAGGAAACTCATGCCCCGTTATGTGGGTCCCTACAAGATCCTTTCTTGTCTCAATCCGGTTGCTGTCCGTTTGGACATCCCATCCCATTGGCGGATTCACCCAGTCTTTCATGTATCTCTACTCCGTCCTTTTGTACCTGGCACTCGACTTCCTGTCGCCCCTGCTCCAGTTATGGTACAGGGTGATGATGAATATGAAGTACATGCTATATTGGACTCCCGTCTGCGTCGTGGAGTACGTTTCTACCTGATTGATTGGAAGGGTTACGGTCCTGAAGATAGGACTTGGGAACCGGCCTCGAATCTGCATGCACCCCGGCTCTTGCGGGCCTTTTGGTTGGAAAGACTGCGTGCCCGCAGGGGTGGTCGTCCTTTGCGGGGGGGTACTGTCATGCCCCGCATTCCTATTTCAAGACACTTGCAGATATCTACTTCCAGTTGGAAACTGCCCTGGAGACTGTTTTCAGCCCACGGAATCCGCCGCACTACAAGGTCCAGAATTCCTTCGGCTCGCAGTCACGGGAAACGCCCACAACGTGACTTGCGTTCTGAAACAGATCCCAGTACTTAGTGTGGCGTGTCCTTGTAACGGGTGCTCCTAAAACTGACTATTCAGTTCGAGTACTCGATCTACGATTACCTACGGTTATCTTCCTGTTATCTGATTCCTGACCCGGCTTTGTATCAAGGATTATTCTGACGTCTTTTCCCTCGATTTCTGGCTCCTGGCTCCCTCGGTTGTTTCCCCCTGGTTAACGAACTCCTGGCTTGTATTTTGGATTTGTTCTTTGCCTACTTCCTACACAGAAAGTATACGAACTCTTTACCACAGGAAAATACACGGCGCTGCTCACAAGAAGACAACGCTCTACACACTGAAGTGACCAAACGGACGCTCTCCTGTTTCTGCTGGTCACTCCCTGGATTTGGGACGCTTTGCTGTTTATATTTGGGGTTTATTTTGGACACTATTAGACGCGCCCTCGTGCCGTTCGGGTTAGGTGGATCTTTGCACAAACTTTCTTCTACTGGGACTTCCATTTTCTACCATCAAGCCAACCTCCTACTACACACTTTCAGGTTACGGGACTTCCTACCTATCTAAGCAGGTAAGAGGGGTCAAGAAGGGAACAAGTATTGTATTTTGTACCTTTGGCTGCTATCTTAAACTATCCTTTTCTTTGTTCCTCTAGCTCTGTTGTCGCTGCTCCTGCCTTTCCACTTAAGCCCCTGGCCTGTTAGTTACTACCTTCTACAGGCTGCGCTCTTGGGGGGAAAGTCTTGTGCAAAATCACGTTTCAAGATATCCCAGAACCATCTTGGTTATAATCCAGGTTATCCCAGAGTGAAGAGGTTCCCTAAGCGGAGGCTGATCTTGTATCCTTTAAAAATCTGTATCCTTTTCCTATTGCGTAAAAGTTGTGACACTGGGCTTCTCCCTCAATTTAAGTTCATTGGAGTAGTCCTGGACACAACCCTGGGAAAAGCCTCGCCACCAGAGGTGAGGGCTCAAGATATTCTACAGATGGGGACCAGATTTCAAAATGCGCAGCATCTACCAGCCTTCGACTTTTTGAGGTTGCTCGTCCTCATTGAATCTTGCCTTTTTCTAGTGCCGGAGGCTCGTCTGAGAATGAGATCTCTCCAGTGGGCTCTAAGGACCCAATGGTCGCAATTCTCAGGGAAAATGTCAGATCTCTTACAAATCCCGAACAAAGTAGCGCAAGACCTCCAGTGGTGTGCCTGTCGGGAGAACATCTTGAAAGAAGAACTGTTTTGACAACCATGGCCGTAGATAACAGTAGTGACGGACGCCTCACTCACAGGGTGGGGAGCCCATACTGTCATGGGTACAGGCCTGAATCACACATCAAGGGTATTTCCATTTCTCTCTCACAGTGGTAGCAGGGAAGGGCAAGTAGGAGCATTGTGGGTGAAGGCCTGGCAAGCCAGGAATAAAACATCCATCCTTTCCTCCCATAGAAATCCGAATGCCCATAAGAGGTAATGACACTTCCTGTTTCCACCAACATGGGTTCTTTGGTGCAAGCCCAATTTTATGCTGCACGCTCTAGTCTCTGGGTGTGGCTGCCTATATAAGCCACGCCCAGGGAGTAAACCATGCTTCGTGTCCTTTCTGTAGCCTGAGGCACACGCTTACCTGTTCCCGGTTTTCTGATTCATCGACCAGCGTTTAGCGGCTCCGCACCACTCCCGGGTGCTCTCCAGTAATGTCCTCGTGCCTGAAAAAGAAGAATTGAAGAAATCAGTTCACAGTTGAAGCTCTGCGTTTTCATACTACATCTCCGGTGACCGCGTGCTGTAAACCCATTCTTCAGGACTCCAGCTAATTCCGCCTGAAGTGCTGACTCTTCGGGGTGGTTCCGCTCCGTCTTCCTTCAGCCGCCGCTCCCCATCCGGCTCTACAGCAACTCCAGAGACCTGAAAAAGAAGAGAAAGAATAGAATAAACAGGTTAGAACTTTAACACTTAGCTCCTGTGAAAATTACATCGAACTTTACAAACTTACAGGAACAATCTGCACACCTTTACCCAGTGAAGCAGCTGGGAGGTCGCAACTCCGAACTTACCCGTATCGGATTCAGTGAGTCCAACTGTGTTCTCCGCCTCTCCTGCAATATTGATGGACCAGTGCTGTAACTGGCTCCCGGACTCTAATCCTGGAGAGAGAAATACAGCGGCTAATACGCTACAACTCAACATCAACCCATTCGAGGCAGTGGCTGCAGCAAACACGAAATAACTCTGCACAGTGCGGATCCAGATCATAGCGCCCCTGCAGATGCAGGATGGAGAGCCCACCATACTAAAACACAAGGTGAGCCATCCCTTCCTAGCACCACCACCGCAACATTCCTGTACTTTGGGGGGTTAAAGAGGGGAGGGGGTTTCCAGGGCCAGTTTCCAGGATTACCAACAACTTATTACTCTTTCAGGTAGCCTCCCCATCATCCTGGGTGGAGTAGAAATCCGAACTGGTACCAGAGGGCTCCATCGCTCCTGCAGAGACTAAGGTGAGCGTGACACATACCAACATCAGCGGTCGTTGGTCTCCATCGGAGTCCAGACTACACATCAACCTATTAGAGCTAAGAGCAATCAGGCTAGCACTGAAAGCTTTTCTGCCATCAGTACAGGGAAAAAATGTTCTGATAATGATGGACAACACAGTGGCCATGCACTACCTCAACAAAAGAGGAGGCATAGGGTCACTGCCACTGTGCAGAGAGGCAATGCAGCTCTGGTTCTGGGCAATACAGGAAGGAATCTCTCTATCAGCAGTTCACCTAGTCGGAGAGAATAACACGGCGGCGAACACTCCTAGCAAGCAGACCTCAGTCTCCCACGAGTGGGAACTAGCTCAGAAAGTCCTTCAAGAGATCTTCACCCTTTGGGGAACCCCTCAGGTGGATCTGTTTGCAACGAGTGTCAACAAAAAATGCGAACGATACTGCTCAAGGGAATTTCCCCCGAGAGGAGTTCTAGGAGATGCGTTTGTGGTGGACTGGTAGTTTCCACTTCTGTACACGTTTCCTCCAGTCCCCGTCATTCCTCACGTAATAAGGAGCCTGAGAAGATTCCGGAAACCCATGATTCTAATTGCCCCTGATTGAGCCAGGAGGACAGGGTACCCGGATCTTCTAGACATGTCCATCTACTCTAAGAGAAGACCTGGACCTCCCTATTCAGTAGGAGATAAGGTTTGGTGATCCTTGAAGCTCCTTCCTAGACACCTGCGCCCTAATAAACTGGCTCCCAGATACTACGGTCCCTTTTCCATACAAGAAATCATCAACCCAGTAGCCTTTCGACTTCGGTTACTTGAATCTTGGAAAAGGATTCATCCAGTCTTTCACACTTCTCTGCTAAAACCATACATTCAGTCATCCCGAACAGCTCCTAGATCTACCCCTGTTATTGTAAATGATCAACTGGAATACGAGGTTTCCAGGATTTGTGACTCAAGATATCGACGAGGTCAACTACAATATCTGGTTGAGTGGAAAGGTTACCCTTCCAGTGAGCGTACGTGGGAACCAGTGTCAAACATGAATGCGCCCAGATTGGTTCGATGATTTCATCTGATCCATCCGGGTAAACCCGGAGGAGCTGGTTTTCAGAGGAGGCATACTGTCATGAACCGTCATCTACGTCCTTTCTGGTCCTCCTGGTCCCTGACTCGCAGAGGATTGCATACAGTATTCCTTCCAACATGGCCGCTCAGAACGGAATGCTCCGGATCAGTCTATGCGTTCCACGCTGCTCTTCCTACAAGAGAGAGACGCTCCTGCTGCTCTGCATGTCTCAACGCTACCGCTACCTGTAGTCGGATGTGCTTTGCCAGAGTTGGATCGGGGCACTCGCTTGATTCCTTGTTCCCAGCTCCTTGATTCCCTGTCCTATTCCTAACCTCTCCAATCTCCTGGAAAACCTTCTGCGCTCAAGTCATGGTCCTCCGTGCCTCCGAGCGTAACTTGTTTATTTCCTGGTGTTACCCTGGACTTTCTGAACGCTCCTGGAAACTGAACCGCTATCCTCACGCTGGACGCCGAAGATCAGGGTTCGGGTCTATACAAATCCCGGACCGTAAAAAAGAATAAATCCCAGAAGGTCGCAAGTACTCAACAAAAACAGGTGAGACGGGGAGAGACTTGTGACAGATTGAGACGCCTTCAAAACGATATAGATACAGAGATGGAAGCCGCCATTCAAGACCTCATGCGAGGCATGCAGGAGTTAACAATAGAGCTACAGAACCTCAAGGCAGAGAACGCTGCGTTAAAGCAGTTAGTTCTATCATGTGATTCAGCGACAAAAGAAAGTGTTGTTGGGAGGAATAGTGGACAAGTATGACAGTTCTTCCAAGACTCTCCGCGCCTTCCTTGATTCGTGTCTAGTTCACTTCACCTTCAAACCCTACTATTTCTCCACTCCTAGAGAAAAGGTGGGTTTTATGATCTCACACCTCACTGGAAATGCATTGACTTGGGCAACCCCCCTGGTCAATTCAGGCGATGCCCTCTTGGATGACTATGATGGCTTTGTGAGAGCCCTTAAGGAAATGTTTGATCGCCCAGAACAAGTGTACGGTGCTCAAGAGAGACTACTCGAGTTTCAACAAGGGTCCCAGGATATGCTCACCTATGTTACTCGTTTCAAACAACTTGGAAAGGAAGCAGACTAGTCTCCAGAAGCTAGTTTTACTCTTCCGAAAGGGGCTGAACGAAGAAATAAAAGATGAGCTAGCAAGGGTGGCCCGCCCAAGTTCCTTCCAAGCTCTTATGGACCTATCCTTACAGATAGATTTCCGAATCCAAGAAAGAAGAGCAGAGAAAAAGAAGTCTAAGGCGAGTTTCCAAAAGACCAGCACGGAACATGCTCCTAGAGCAGAGCCTACTGTTCCTTCTACCCAGGACCCCGAACCTATGCAACCAGTAGAGGCCATTGATGGAAGGCCTCTTTCCTCAAGACCCATTACCCTTCAGACTAAAGAGATTCTACTTTCTATTAATCACCATCAAGAGAGGATCAAATTTGACCTCATTAAATCAGCCCATTATCCGATGGTTCTCGAATGCCCTGGCTACAAAGGCACAATCCTTACATCAATTGTGCAGCCGGCTCGCTGTTTCTTGGATCTGAATATTGAATGGCTCACTGCCTATCCCTGGATACCGTACCGAAGCCTTCTGAAGACTTTCAAGAGAACCAACAAAGTCCAGTCACCGTTTCTAACATCCTCCCGATTCCCAGAGCCTACCAAGCCTTTTCTGATGTCTTTTCGACCGCTATAGTTCAAGCTCTACCTCCTCACAGACCAGAGGATTGTGCCATTGAGACCGAGCCCTCTGCAGTGATTCCTTTCGGAAGAATGTTTATATTATCTGAACCTGAAAAGAGGGCTCTCCGAGAATACCTGGATACTAACCTGGAAAATGGTACCATACGCCCGTCCAAATCTCCAGCGGGCGCTTCATTGTTCTTCGTTCCAAAGAAAGATACCAAGGAACTCAGACCATTTCGACTACCGTGGTCTAAATCAGTGTACTCTCAAGGACCGTTATCCCTTACCCCTCATCTCCGATATCCTAGAAGCAGTCAGAGGTGCAGTAATCTTTACTAAATTAGACCTAAGGTGTGCTTACCATCTCATTCGTATAAAAGAAGGTGACGAATGGAAAACAGCCTTTAGAACCCCCTTCGGCCATTTTGAATACCTAGTCATGCCCTACGGACTCACTAATGCAGTTTTTCAACGTTTCATGTATAGGGTGTTCTCGGATATGCTATTCCTCTTCGTCATCGTCCACCTGGATGATATCTTGATCTACTCCAAGGACCTTCTAAAGCATGAAGAGCATGTTAAGGCAATCCTACAACGATTACGTGAAAACAAACTCCTGGCTAAACCCGAGAAATGCCTATTTCACGTCACTTCTGTTCATTACCTAGGATTTGTCCTTAGCCCAGAAGGAATTGGAATGGATCCTTCAAAGGTAAAGGCCATACTATCTTGGCCGGCTCCCACTTCCGTGATACAAATTGATATGATATGATATGATATGGCATTTGTAACACGCCTATACACAAATTCAATCCTTCCTGGGACTTGCTCATTTTTACCGAAAGTTCATACCGTCCTTTTCTGAAATTGTTCAACCGATCATTTCTCTCTTGAAGAAAGATACCCCATTTCTCTGGTCTGCAGCCCAAGACAAGGCATTCCAACGATTAAAGACAGAGTTCACTCAAGCCCCCATCCTAGCTCAACCCGACATTAACCGGCCATTCCTAGTGGAGAACGATGCCTCTAACTATGCCATAAGAGCAGTCCTAAAACAGGAATTTGAGGACGAATTGGAGCACCCCATTGCTTACCTTTCACAAACTCTGACTCCCAGTGAGACTCATTATTCCCTCTTGGAAAAAGAGCTGTTAGCCATCCGCCAAGCCTTTACAGAGTGGCGACATCTACTCCTGGGAGCTAGGCATCCAGTCCAGGTCCGTACGGACCATCGAAATCTTCAAGTTCTACAATCCTTGGAGTGTAGGAACAGTCGTCAGGCCCGTTGGGCCTTCTTCTTTGCCCAGTATCAGTTCCACATCCATCATGTTCCTGGATCACAGAATATAATTGCTGATGCCCTTTCCAGACGTCCTGACTATGAAAACCCTGAGGATCGGACCTTTCCAAAAATGTTTCGCCACACAATCTTTGTTGCCCAAGGACTCACCCTCCTGGAGAATATCCAAGGCCAAACTCGACTTTCGGACCTCTGGAAGGAGTACAAGAGAAATAACAGATGGAATCTCACAGCACAGGACGGATATTTATTCAAGGACAATCGCCTAGTTATTCCCACTCCTGGACTGAGACAAAGAATCACAAGGTTATGTCATGATACCTTACATTCAGGACATTGTGGAATTACCAACACTCTCCATTTAGTACATTTAGTCAAATCACCTCATTTAACTCTGAGTGGACAGACCTCTCCTCCTCCCTCCTGGCCTCTACCACTCAACTCCTCCTCCTCGGTGACCTAAATATACATTTAGACTCTCCTTGCTCCTCCTCTGTACTCTTCCGTGACCTCTGCGACTCCCTCTCCCTGTCCATCCTCCCTTCTGGCCCGACTCACTCTGCAGGGCACACACTCGATGTCTTGATCTCCTCTGACCTCCCCCTCTCCATCCCTCTGACCACTCCTCTCTCCTGGTGCGATCACTCCCTCCTCTCATCTCATCTCATCTCTCCCTCATTCCCCCCAAGCCAAGCCTACCCCAACACTGCCACCTACCTTCTCGGACATCCGGCCCATGAAGCGTGTGTCAGTTGAGGCTTTTGCCGCCACTTTCTCTCCCCCCCTCCACCTTTGGCTGTCTCTCATCCTGATACAGCCCTGTCTCTGCTCTACTCTTCAATTTCTGATACGCTTGATGTTCTTGCCCCTGTCATGAGGATCCGTTTGAAGTCCAAACCCAAGTGCAATTCCTGGTATGACTCTGACCTAGCTACACTTAAACGTAAGTGTAGGGCAGCTGAGAGGAAATGGAGGACTTCCTGTTCATCCTCTGACAAACTGGCCTGTCGCCTGCTACAAAGGCAATACCGACTCTGTCCTCACCAAGAAGAGAGTCCACATTCAAGCTCGTGTCTCTGCGGCATCTAACAACTCGGCCAAACTCTTTAAAATCTGCAAGGAGCTGGCCAACCCTGCTGCAATCTCTACCCCTCCTGTTGCCTCCCAGGTTCTTTGCAATGCCCTTGCCTCTCACTTCATTTAAAAAACCCAGGACATCCTGTCCACCCTCTCCACCCACACTCCTCCTCTTCCCTCTCCATCGGCGCTTGCTGACCCTCCTTTAGCCACCCTCCCACCATCCTTCTCGTCCTTTCCTCTTTTCACCCCTGACGAGGTTGCTAGACAAGTCCGATCTATGAAAGCCTCTTCAAAACAGGTTCATCCCTGTTCCTCTAAAACCATCAAGGACCACATTGACACCCTCGCTCTGGCCCTTGCTGATTTTTGCAACCACTCCTTTGCCTCTGGATCCTTCCCCTCCCCTCTGAAGCACTCCTTTGTGCATCCTCTTCTCAAGATACCTACAGCTGATCCTTCTTGTCCAGCTAACTATCGCCCAATTTCCATTACTCCCTTTCTTGGCAAACGCCTGGAAAAGTTGGCCATCTCTCAGCTTAACCTTCATTCCAATTCTGTTGGCTGTCTCCGTGACCACCCGTCTGGCTTCAGAGCTGCCAGAAGCACGGAAACTGCTCTCCTAAACATCCGTGAAGATCTGCTCACCAACCTTGGCTCCAACATTCCCTCTGTCCTCATCCTCCTCGATCACTCTTCTGCCTTCGACATGGTCAACCATGCCATCCTGCTCAACCGTCTCCGTGAAAACTTGGGTATCACTGATCAGGCTCTGGCCTGGCTGACCTCTTTCCTCTCAGATCGACCCTCCCAGGTCCAACTTGGGTCCTTCCTTTCATCTATCTTCCTCTCTACCTGTGGTATTCCCCAGGGGTCTAACCTCTCGCCCTGGCTTTTCAACCAATACTTGGCAACTCTCGCCCACAGCATTGCCATTTTCTGCTCAAATTTCCAGTGCTACGCTGATGACACTCAACTCATTTTCAGGCTGCCCTCTGCCACCTCCTCTCCCTCTCTCATCTCTGATTGCCTAACTGCCATTCAAGATTGGTGTGCCGCCATTGATCTTTGTCTGAATGCCAGCAAGACGGAGATCCTCCTCATCGGCACACCTTCACCATCCTTTCCCCTCACTCTCTGGCCGGCCTCCCTTGGCCCTCCTCCTACCCCCACCTGCGAGGCTAAGAACCTCGGGGTCATCTTTGACTCCACCCTTTCCTTCTCCGCCCACATCTCTGAGGTCTCTAAAAAGTCACATTTTCGACTGCACCTCCTCAGAGGTACTCTGCCTTTCCTCTCCTTCCCCCAGAAGCTCATGGTATCTCACGCTCTGGTTCTCTCTAGCTCGGACTATTGTAACAGCCTCTTTCTAAATCTACCTGCCTCTACTCTCCGCCCTCTGCAACTAATCCAGAACAGGACTGCGAGACTTGTCGTTGCCCTCAAGCCCCGGGATCGTATCTCTCCAGCTCTGAAATCTCTTCGCTGGCTCCCAGTGGATGCACAGATTAAATTCAAAACCATCTGCATTGTCCACAAGCCTTTCTGGGGCCTGGGTCCAAAATACCTTCAGCTTTCCCTCCGCAAATACCTCCCATCTTGAGCTCTTCGCTCATCTACCTCCAACTCACTCAGAGTCAGTCGTTTATCTAAGAAACGAGCTGGGGGTAGATCTCTGTCTTCGGCTGGGGCCTCCCTCTGGAACAGCCTCCCTGCCACTCTAAAACTTGAGGAGAACCATCTCCGGTTCCGGAAGCACCTCAAGACCTTCCTCTTTTCTTCTGCCTTCGCTCCCCCTCTCCCCTGCTGATCTGTTCTCTCTTGGCACCGTGCACCTGGCCACCCTCTGTCTTTTGGGCCCAGGTACCTGCTCATCCTGTCACCCTCCCGCACTGCCTCTGGGCCACCCCTTGCACTGGGGTCTGTATCTGTACCCATACAGCCCCCCTTATTCTTCCTGCACTTATCGGACCTACCCTGTCTGCTGCCTTAAACCTAGCACTTGCAAATTGCGGGCTGCATTACCACTGTTTTTTGCCTTTATTATTTATTTATTGTTATTTATCTGTTTCTCCTCTGCTTTGCACTTTCCACCTCTCCCCCCCTTCCATGCACTTTTCCCCTCCCCCCCTCTCCCATGCACTTGCGTGTTCTCAATGTCACTGGGCCTAGTAAGATCGCTGTTTTGTTCTCCCCTGTTCCCCTCCCTTGTCGCGCTCTGAAACACTTGTGTACGAGCGCGATAGAAATAAAATATCAATCAATCAATCAATCAAAGACAGTTTTGGTGGCCGAAGATAAAGGATGACATTAGGATCCATGTCCAAACATGCACCGTTTGCAATCAGAACAAACATGATAATAAGAAGCCGGCCGGACTCCTACTCCAACCAGCAATACCAACAAGACCCTGGGAATTCATCGCCACTGACTTTATCGTGGAATTACCACCCTCTAGAGGCTACACAACAATCATGGTCACTATTGACTTGTTTACTCATATGGCTCATTTTACACCCTTATCCAAACTACCTTCCTCATCAGATCTTGCCGGAATTTTCCTGGAACACATATTCTTACTTCATGGGCTGCCTTCCAAAATCATTTCAGACCGAGGACCCCAGTACATATCTCAGTTTTGGTAGCAAGTGCGTCGTATTCTAGGAATCCAACGTGCCTTATCCTCTAGCTACCACCCACAAACCAATGGAGCCACAGAGCGTGTCAACCAGACTCTAGAACAATACCTACGTTGTTTCGCCACCAAAGTTCAGGACGATTGGTCACTCCTAATACCTATGGCCGAGTTCGCTTATAACAATTCAGATCACTCAGCTATCAAGACCAGTCCCTTCTTCTGTAGTCAAGGATTCCATCCATCTGTCCTACCCTCCATACTCCCACATCATACCCCAGTACCTGCAGTAGACTCCTGGATCGAAAACCTCATCACAGTCCATAAGGAGGTTAAAGAAAACCTAGAAAGGGCCCGAAAAGATGTCAAACGTTATGCTGACTCTAAGAGAAGACCTGGACCTCCCTATTCAGTAGGAGATAAGGTTTGGTTATCCTCAAAGCTCCTTCCTAGACACCTGCGCCCTAATAAACTGGCTCCCAGATACTACGGTCCCTTTTCCATACAAGAAATCATCAACCCAGTAGCCTTTCGACTTCGGTTACTTGAATCTTGGAAAAGGATTAATCCAGTCTTTCACACTTCTCTGCTAAAACCATACATTCAGTCATCTCGAACAGCTCCTAGATCTACCCCTGTTATTGTAAATGATCAACTGGAATACGAGGTTTCCAGGATTTGTGACTCAAGATATCGACGAGGTCAACTACAATATCTGGTTGAGTGGAAAGGTTACCCTTCCAGTGAGCGTACGTGGGAACCAGTGTCAAACATGAATGCGCCCAGATTGGTTCGACGATTTCATCTGATATATCCGGGCAAACCCGGAGGAGCTGGTTTTCAGAGGAGGCATACTGTCATGAACCGTCGTCTACGTCCTTTCTGGTCCTCCTGGTCCCTGACTCGCAGAGGATTTCATGCAGTATTCCTTCCAACATGGCCGCTCGGAACAGAACGCTCTGGATCAGTCTATGCGTTCCACGCTGCTCATCCTACAAGAGAGACACGCCCCCTGCGGCTCTGCGTGTCTCAACGTTACTGCTACCTGTAGTCGGACATGCTTTGCTGGAGTTCGATCCGGGCTCTCGCTTGATTCCTTGTTCCCAGCTCCTTGATTCCCTGTCCTATTCCTAACCTCTGCAATCTCCTGGAAAACCTTCTGCGCTGAAGTCACGGTCCTCCGTGCCTCCAAGCGTAACTTGTTTACTTCCTAGTGTTACCCTGGACTTTCTGAACGCTCCTGGAAACTGAACCGCTATCCTCACGCTGGACGCCGAAGATCAGCGTTTGGGTCTATACAAATCCCATCCCGGACAGTAAAAAAGAAGAAATCCCACAAGGTCGCAAGTACTCAACAAAAACAGGTGAGACGGGGAGAGACTTGTGACAAAGAGAGGATCTTCTCTCACAAGAGGAGGGTCAGGTTCTCCATCTGAATATCAGGACTTTCAACCTTCACGCTTGGTTTCCGAAAGGTTGAGATACAAAGATTGGGACCTCCCGAATGACGTAATGGAGGTGTTGCTTTCGGCCAGAAGACCAGCAACCAAATCATTATACGCTGCCGTTGGAACAAATTCTGCAGCTGGTGTAGAGATAAGAATATTGACCCTTTTTCATGCAATACACCGATGGTGTTATCTTTCCTGCTATACTTAGCAAATTTAGGACTTCAAGTTGGCACAATCAAGGGTTACCTTGCCGCGCTATTAATCTTCAAACGCACGGCTGAGGAACCTTCATATTTCAAAATGCCTCTAGTAATTTTGTTTTTAAAAGGGTTGACTAATGTTTCCCCCCGACTCGTTTTAAAGTTCCCCTGTGGGATTTAAATCTAGTTTTGAAATTTCTAATGGGCATTCCCTTTGAGCCTCTTCCTTCCTGTCCATTAAGGTTTCTCATTCTCAAAACAGTTTTCCTAGTGGCTATAACTTCTGCCAGAAAAGTGAGCAAGCTACAAATTTTATTTTGCAAACCTCCACATACTATTTTCCACAAGGATAAAGTAGTTCTTCAATTGAAGCCTAGTTTCCTCCCAAAGGTTGTCTCAGAATTCCATATCACGCAAAAAATAACCTTGCCTTCATTTTACCCTCCTCTTCATCCAGGGAAAGAGGAAGAGAGATTGCACAGGCTGGATCCAAAGCGTGTTTTGAGTTTTTACATCAGCAGACTTGCAAGAATTAGGCAAGCAGATCAGTTGTTTGTGGGGTATGCAGGATATAAACTAGGCCTAGCCATCACGAAACAGACCATCTCAAGATGGATAATTCTAACTATCATAGAGTGCTATAACTTTGCAGGAAAAGACCCTCCTCAACACCTCGGTGCTCATTCAACTAGGGGTATCACAGCCTCGTCAGCTCTCCAGGGAGGAGTTCCAATAAAAGACATCTGTGCAGCTGCCACATGGTTGTCTGCACATACCATCACCAAATTCTACAGTCTAGATTCCTCCACTAGCCAGGAGACTAAATTTGGGAAGGCTGTATTGCACTCTGTGCACACTTAAACCATATTCATTTTACTCCCACCTCCAATTTTCATTACTGCTTTGGGAGTCTATCAAAGATAAGGAATACGTGGGAGGACACAATCCATTCGAAGAACAAGTAACTTACCAACTGTAACGTTCTTTCGACTGGATGTTTCTCCCACGTATTCCTTATCGCCCCTCCCATCCTTCCCCGCAGTAAAACATCTCTTGTAGTTGCAGCCTGTGCTCCCTCAAGGGTACTAACCATCTCATACTGGACAAACACAGCACCTCAAAACGGAACTGAGCAACGGACGCTGCGCAACACTATTTATACCTATGGTGATGTTGGCGCCGATACGGAGGCCTTCGAGGGACACCGACTCGAGGGACGTTGATGCGCAGCGCCCTCTACTGAAAAAATGTTTCTGAGGCCAGCAAGCTGGAAGTGGATTTATCAAAGATAAGGAATATGTGGGAGGAACATCCAATTGAAATAACGTTACAATTGGTAAGTAACTTGTTCTTCTTCTGTGGTGTCTTTAAGACCACTTGTGTTCTCCAGCATTGACTTTTCAAGCGTTCTTGCACGTTCCGTTAGGCCCCTTACATCTTGCCGTAGCAGGGACACGTCAATGCTAATGGCGTCTATCTTTGTTTCCAGGGACTCTTTCAGTGATGCTATGGCCGCAAGGATCTGCTGGTCTCCCTCCACGAGCATCTGCTCCTTTTGAGGTGTTGAGGTTGCCTGTGGGGCATCCTCCTTGGAGGGCTTAGGCTTGGTGCATGCTTCCAGGGTAAATAGTTTCCCTTTACTCTTCTTTTTTTTTAAACTTTGGTTTTTATTGGCATTTTGTGAAGTAATAAACAAAAAAATCTTGCATAACCCTATACCCCCCTCCTTCGAACTTCCCACCCCCGGCTTCTCCCCCTTACCCCATGTCCAACTTGAACATTATAACTGGAGAGAGTCCAAACTTTCAATCCATTTCCTGTGTCGCAGGGTCGATGCGATGTGTGACCAATTCGGTAGCTGGCTTGGTGCCGTCGTTGCCCCGGGTCGTGGGACACCCAACTAGGTGGTATTCCACTCAGGATCAATCGCGCCCCGACAGTCTGGGGGCAAAAACCCTAGAACTAATGAACATCCCATCCCCATGTTTGCTGGACCCCATACCAGTCTGCGAGGAATGAGCAATAATCATTGTTCACCATGGCAGTCAGTTTGTCCATCAGAAACATGTTCTTGACGTTTTTCATCCAGTCTTCCTTAGAGGGCGTTTCCGGGCTTTTCCATTTCTGAGCTAGGGCCACTCTACCCGCTCTCAGCATAGTTTCCCATATCCTTGGGTACCGGTGCAGTTCCGCTTCCTCCGGGGGGAGGCCCAGCAACATGGTCAGCGGATTGAGAGGCAGAGGATCCTCCGTTACCTCTGCTATCCAATCTCTCACTGCCTCCCAATAGGTCTGAACTTTCGGGCATAGCCACCACATGTGACTTCTGGATCCTATCTGACCACATCCCCTCGGGCATCTTGGTGACACCCCCGTGAACATTTTCGACAGTTTTGCCGGGTCTCTGTGCCACCCCTGCAGGATTTTAAAGTTGTGTTCCATGTCCGAGGTGAATAGGTTACCATGAAACGATATCCTGAAAATTCGAGCCCAAGCGTGTTCTGAAATTTCCTCTCCCGCCAGGTCGTTCCAAAACCCACGGAAGCCTCTCCTAACCTGAAGGTTATAGGTGTTTAGGACTTCATACATACTGGATACCGCGCCCTTTCTAGAGGTTGCTGAGTCAAGGAGTTTCTCAAAGGGAGTCAGTTGTCTCCTCAGGTTTGGGCCCCATGAGTGGTCATTGAGGATGCCCTTAAGGCGGAGGTATTCAAAAATGGAGAGAGTTCCACCTCCCAGCGCATCCCAGAGGTCCTCATAGCTCAGGAATTCACCCTCCCTGAACAGCTGGCCCGCCCATTCTAGGCCCGTGTCAGACCAGTGCTGGGAATGTCTGAACCCTCTGCTGCCCAGTTTCAGGGGGTGCCCCCATAAGGAGGACATCGGAGACGGCCATGTGGTTAGGTGAGCTGTCCGGGGGCCCTCTTTCCAAATATCCCAGAGAACTCCCAGGGTCGGGTGGGTCATTACTTGTGTCGAGATTGCCCACAGGAGGTCCCGGACCTTTAAAGGTTGGACGTCCATGTCTTGTAAATATGACCAGTACGTTCGCAGGCCTTCCTTCATGTGTTCCAGGAGGACCCGCAATTAGGCGGCGTGGTAATACAACTGAAAGTCAGTCTGGTAGACCAAATCCCCCCTCTTCCCTCGGCAGTGTCAGGGTGGCCCTCCCGACTCTTGGAGTCTTTCCCTGCCATACAAAGTCTCGGACCCCCTTTTGTAGATCTCTAAAGGTTTGGACGGGGACACAGGTTGGGAGTGCTGTGAAGAGGTACAGAAGCTGGGGCAGTATATTCATTTTGACTGCCGTCATCCGACCATACCATGAGAGGATCATCTTCCCCCATCTCCGCAGATCGGATGTGATCTCGTTCATTATGGGGTCGTAGTTAGTGGCTCCCAGTTTCGATAGGTCCCTAGTGAGGAGGACGCCCAGATATTTTATGGTGCTTTTACCCACAGCTATCCCATGAAACCTACTCAGGGGGTCCAGCACCGGGTCCGTTAGACGCATTGGGAGAAGGACAGATTTAGTGGTGTTAATTTTCAGGCCAGAGAAACGCCCGAAAGAGGAGACCAGGGACAGAATGGGGGGTGGATCAAGGAGCCTGGGTCCACCAGATAAGCCAAGATGTCGTCAGGAAACAAGGAGAGCTTAAATTCCATCTCCCCCCTTCTAATACCCCTGATGTCTGGGTGTGATCTAAACGCTATGGCCAGTGCCTCCATCGTGAGGACGTATATTAGGGGGGAGAGTGGGCAACCCTGTCTTGTCCCTCGAGTGAGGGGAAAGGACTCAGACACACTCCCTTCACCTGGACCCTTGCGGTAGGGGCTCTGTAGAGGGCGGCCACTCAACTCAGGATGTGTGTCCCGAAGCCCATTCGCTGGAGGAGTAGGGTCATGTATCTCCACTCTACTCTATCGAAAGCCTTCTCCGAATCGAGGGATAGGATGCATGTGTCGAGCTCTGATTTTTGGGCAAAATGTACCAGATCTATTGTTTTACTGATGTTGTCCGACCCCTGCCTGCCCCTAATAAAACCCACCTGGTCCCCATGGACTAGTTTCTGCATTATTGCCTCCATCCGCCTGCCCACCACCTTGGCCAGGATTTTGACATCGATGTTGAGCAATGAGATGGGGCGGTAGGACGCACATTCCCTAAAGTCTTTACCTTCCTTGGGTAAGACCACTATTATGGCTCCCATCATGGATTCGGGGAGGGGACCCCCCTCCAGCACCGAGTTGAAGACTCTTGCCAGGTAAGGAGACAGGGAGGAGCGAAATCTCTTATAGAAGTAAACCGAAAAGCCGTCTTCCCCAGGGGAGGTCCCTACCTTCATCCCGCTAATCGCCTTGTCCACCTCTTCCTCGGTTACTAGGCCCTCCAGCCCCTCTGCCGATTCCCCGGGAAGGGACGGGATCTGTATGGAGTCAAGGAAATCCACTATCTGGGAATCGCCCCGTCATATTCCGAAGCATATAATGACTTATAATATTGGCGAAAGGCCTCACTTATGTGGGGGTGTCGCAGCCCAGAGTTCCCCTGGCGTCCCTCACCTCCTTTACCATCTTGCTTCTCTGGACCTCCCTCATTTTCCAAGCCAGGATCCTATCTGCTTTGTCCCCTTTTTCATAATATTTTTGTTTAACCATTTGGAGGCTCCTCTCCGTTTTGTGAAGGAGCAGGTCTTTTAGATGGAGCCTATAATCCTCCAGTTCGGCCATGCGGTCATGCTCTAGGGTCTGTTCCGGGGAGCCCCCCGGTTGGAGACGCGCTATATTTTTCCTCAGAGTTTTCTCCTGGATCTCCCTTTCCTGTTTCTGTCGGGCTCCTATTTTAATGAGTACTCCCCTTATGGTCGCCTTGAAGGCATCCCAGAGGGTGTGCGTGCCCACCTCCCCGTTGACGTTGAGCTCAAAGAACTCTGATATGGCGTCCAGGACGGCCTGGGCATGAACCTCGTCTCTAAGTATGGCATCGTTGCATCTCCAGCGTCCCCTCCGTTCTCTACAGAGCTCAAAGAACTCTGATATGGCGTCCAGGACGGCCTGGGCATGAACCTCGTCTCTAAGTATGGCATCGTTGCATCTCCAGCGTCCCCTCCGTTCTCTACACCAGCCCTCCGCCCGGGAGATTCTGACCAAGTCGTGGTCCGACCAGAGAACGGGGTCTATCCTGTAACCTGCTATGTAGGGACGGAGGACCTCATCCATAAGAATGTAGTCTATCCTAGAGAAGGCGTTGTGAATGGAGGAGTAGTAAGAAAAAGAGGGAGCACCTGTTTGGGGGGTGGGGATCGTGTCTACCAGGCCCAGGCTCTCATTCACCCTCTGAAAGCTGCGCGCCATGGCGTCTCCTGCGGGTCTGGGGTGTAATGTGCCCACCCGCTTTCTATCTCTGGAAGGGTCGAGGACCATATTGAAATCTCCGCCCACCACCAGTGGACCCTGAGCAAATGTTTTAAGCTTGTCCCCTACTCCTTCCCACAATTGGGCCTGTCCCTCTTTCGGAGCGTAAACTACCACCAAGGTTAGGGGCGAGCCTTGTAAGGAGCCCTGTACAAAGAGGTAGCGGCCCTCGGGGTCCTTTAGAATGGTGTCCTTCTCGAAGTCCACCCCCCTAGCGATCAGGATTCCCACCCCTCTTTTCTTTCCTTTGTGGGATGCATGGAAAATTTCCTGCACGAAGAGCAGGTCCAGTTTTGCCCTTCTAAACTCCCTGCAGATCAGGGATCTTTTCATAGGGGTATTCAGGCCCCATACATTCAGGGTTCCCACACCCAGGGCCGGTCGGTCATCAGCCATAATCGCTATCACTTTCCCCTTTGGTCACCGTCTTCGCATCATTGCTCCTTCCCCGACTTCTGTGTTTCCTTGTTTGGACATTTTTAAAACATCTCCCCAACTGACCCCCCAACTTATTCCCTAACGTTGAACCCCCAACTGGTGTTCGAACCCCCTTCCCCCTCCCTGGCGTCCAGCCATGTAGTTCCGCCATTCCTGGCATTTTGGCCGGACCACCAGCCTGTTCCCTACGGCCAGGCCTCGGTAGCAAAGCACACTATCGTGAGCCTCCTCCCGCATTTAGACCCCCCCGGACTGCCCCAACATGCTTGCTGTTTGAGGGGGGTACTAGAATTGACTCCCTAACCCAGTTGTCAGGGCCCGATCCGTGGATGGACCGGGCTTTTCCCTCCGCCCTTATGGGCGTCCATCCCCCTGGACCCAGGATGGTATTTCCCTTGCCTCCCATGGTTGTGTCCCATTCGTTGCCCCCCTATACTTGCTGTTCAGGGGAGTGCTGTGATCGGAGCGTCTTTACAGTCCTCCTTTTTCCCGTTCCAGTGTAGATCGTGGGGCCCCTGTTGTCACCCCTCCGATTCGATATGTACTTCATCCATTGATGTCGGTGGAGTGATCAGTTTTTTAAACTTCCTCGGGCCAGTTTTCCTTCTCCTGGTGCTAGACTGGCCGGGGGTGCCCCTGCTGAGTGCTTCAGGGCCTACCGGCCCCCTCCGAGGGGCGGGCTCCCCCACATAATCCTGGATGGCACCCTTTATGTCTTCCTCCGTTACCAGCATTGTGCGTTGGCCTGAATATTCGAAAGACAGGGAGAAGGGGTATCCCCATCTATAACGCACTCCTTTCTCTTTCAGTTGTTGTGTCAGGGGGCGGCACATCCTTCGTTTGGCTAAGGTATAGGCAGAGAGATCTTGAAAAATTGTGATTTGGGCGTTGTTATAGGTAATCACCCCCGCCTTCCTCGCTTCCTCCAGGACTTTGGCTTTTTCGGTGTAGTAGTGGAACCGGGCCAGGACCGATCTGGGGCTCCCCGTCCTTCCCCCGGCCCTGTGCACCCGGTCGAAAGTGAGTTCCGTTGTAATTTCCTCAGCAAACAGGAGGGTGATAATGTCTCTCACCACTCGGGTCAAATCTCTCTCCGTCTCGCCCTCCGTTTCCGGGATCCCAAAAAATCTAACATTGTTCCGCCTCTCCCTGTTTTCATAATCGTCCATTTGCCTGGCTCTTTCCTCGTCCCTCCTTTCCAGGGCTGCAAGCCATGTACCAAATTGGACCTCCTGAGATGTAGAGGACAACTGGTAGTTTTCCACTTGTAGGAGTCTGTCCTCGATTTTATCTACTCTCTGGTCCATGTTCTCAAACTTCTGGGCGATGTCGGATCTCATTTCCCTGATTTCCTGGAGGATGGAGGCGAAGTCCCTTTCCATCGTCATTGCGGGTTGGCCTGAGGTTTCAGGGTGGGCCATGGCTCCGGAGAGGTTAGGGTCCCTAGTGTCGCTCTCCATTTCTTGAAAGCGGAATGCTTGCAGGGTCTTCCGCCAGCTCATAAGGTCCTGTTGATACCCCGCTGCGGGGTTCGCTGTGGTGTGGGGGAACCCTTGGAGGGGCGCTTCGCCGCCCCGGGGCCAGCCGGTTGTGCGTATCTCAGGTGGGGCTTGTGAGTGATGGTTGTTCCCCTGTGGGGAATAGGGCAGCCCCCAGGCGGGCACTCGCCCCGCCAACTGGGAACGGGGGCCTCTCACCTGGGTTGTGAGTCGCTGCCGCCAGTGTTCTTCAGGGTGCAGGAGCCACCATTGCCAATTCACCGTCTCCTCCAGGAGTGGTCCGCTGTCAGACAGGCAACCGCCCTGAGACTCGGCCCAGGGGCCTCAGCCTGCTATGCTTTGGTTTGTGTGGTTCCCCGTCGCTGGCCCTCCGGATGAGGGCTGTTGTTTAGTCCCTGGGTGGGTCACAGGCGGGGGCGGCACACTCCGCTCTCCCCTGCTGGGCCTCCATGGCCAGATCAAGCTATGAGGTCTCTCCGCGGTGCATGGCGGAGTTCGCCGTCTCGGGGATCGAGGAGGGGCTGGTCCGCTTCTTACCCGGAGCGATGCGTTGCGGGGGGCCTCCTCTCCTAGGCCCTCCCTGGTGATGCCTGGCCACCGGCGTTGTCTCCGGGGCCGACCCCGCCGCCTCTCGAGGCCCGGAGCCGGATCCGGGAACGTGTGTCTCCCCCAGCCAAGGGCGAGTGGGGGAGCCGCTGCAGATCCCCGCCTGGGGAATGCCGCTCCACAGTCGCACGCCCCCCGCTACCGGAGCCGGGGGGGATGGGATCCCCGCCTTGGCCTCCTCGCTGCGGTGGGCTCCTCCTCCTCCACCGCCGCCAGGGCTGGCGCCCACCCTGCTGCGTCTCCGTCGCCCTCCGAACTCCGGTTCCGCTTGGGCTTGGGGGCTCCGTTCTTTCGAGCGGGGGCGTCACAGGGGGGTTACCATCTCGGTTCCACCAGATGAGTTCGCCTGGGGGGTATCGGGGGGTGGGCTCACTCCCCTAGAAAGGGTCAGCCTCGGTGGGAACTCCGCGATCAGGCAGCCATTGCCTGTGCGCCCCCTGGTGGCCTCCCCCTTTACTCTTCTGATGTTTGGATGCCTTGACTATTGTCCACGTCATGTCTCCGCACCCGCAACAGCGTCTGTTTGATCCAACGTGCCAGTTCCGCTGCTTGCCACTCTTCCTATTCTAGCAACTCAGGCTCTGTTCTCCCTTCTTCATCCTGGAATGTCTGTCGAGGCACCAAAAATCGACTATCTTGTCCTACTAGCACCCCCACAATCCAGAGCACAGCGTTTTACTTAGTGGCGGGGTTGCCGCACCTTGCCCCACTCTATCTGTCATATTCCTGAAGTGCACATCTGCGTTGTTGGCGTGAACCGCCCTTTATTCAAATTGGCACCACACGGCCAACTTTTCTCGCCCAGTGGTAGCCTGGTCCATGCAAAGGCACCAATCCCCAAGGCTTGATGTTGTGGGCTCTTTAAATTCTTTGCTTATGAATTCTTAGCTTGGGGCCCTCTTGGTGCTGCCGGCTGTTCAACCGGTTCCTCAATACGTCCTGGCTGAGCAGTGGCAGTATCTCCCTGTAAATTAACAAGGGGTTCCTGGGAGTCCCTCTACCAGACATTAGTCCTGGTTACGAGAGACTTACCCAGAGTTTTTAGCTCACTATCTTTCACAGAGAAGAAATATCCCAAACATATCAGTCTTTGTCCTGCCCTGGGGCAGTCCAGCACCGAAATGCAAGGCAATTCACCTCTGAACAAGAGTACCAACAGAAACCCCAGACACGTGTTTCGGTCTGGTTGGACCAATACTGAAAGCAGAAGCAATTACAACTATGAAGTTTATTTCAGCATATTTACAAAGTGGGCACAAGAGTGACAGGAACTTTAAAAGACAAAGGACAATTGTGTGCTGTGCAGAGTAAGTCTTGGGGAAGGGAATCCTGAGACTTGACCATTCATTGACTTGGGACTGGAGTCTCAAGTCTCTTTTGTGCTTGGAACTGTATCACTTGGAACTTGGGGAAGGGAACCCCAAGTACTGGTTAAGTCTGTATCATCCTGAACTCAAGAGAGGTATATTTGAGACTTTTTGTTGGAACTGTTTTCTACTTTGGGAAGGGAGCTGAAGGAAGCTGAGAACTGGAAGAGGATCAGAGCTTTATGTTGAATGCTGTTTATTTTGGTTGCTGGCATCCCTACACTTTGTATAGATTAGTTGTGAGGGCAAGTATAGGTTTTGGACACAGACAGATTCTTCATTTGAACTTCTTCCTTCCCAGGGCTTACCGGTTGTCTGCAGCATTTCTCTGCTCTTACCTGCTGCGGCACACTGGCTTTGTGTGCGCCCTGTCAAGCGCTGCACTCGCGTTGTGTTGGCTTTTGCTGTGTGCGGTCCCCGTGGCCTTCTCTCTTTCTGCAGCGGACCACCTGCACTCTAGTTTCTACGATCCCATATCAGTTTCACCCCTCAGTCGCCTGCCACGGCTTACTTGCCTTCAACGTACTGCTCAGCGGTCCTACGGGCTGCAAGGCAGCTCAGCGTATGCAGCTCTCCTTCCTCTCATCAGCTGCAGCCGATCCGCTTTTGAACTTCCCGGGTGCTTACTTATTTTCCAATAACTAGACTGCTGCGTTGGTCGCCCAATCCTCATTACTATATTGTTCTTCATCGTGTCTTTCGGAATGGCTTGAAGGACGTGAATACTGAGCCGCCTGGGAAGTGTTCCTCACTACTCCCTGCTTCTTCCTCATCCTGGTTGCCAACATATTCCTCCTAATGGAAGTTTGGGGGATTAATCACAATAGATCTATTAGGAGGTGGGAGATGAGCGTAACAATATGCCATTGAGGCATGGGGAACTGAGGATACATCTCTAAAGGGAAAATGGGGTTATGTACTTTCCTCCGACAATGTCCTGTCACTCTTCTGAGGTGCCTCCCCCAGATGGTCATCCCTCATATAGCCGCCCCCAGGGTCAGGATAGGTAGCTGTTGCCCTCCCATGGCCATATGGGAGGGGGTCATCCCAAGATAAAAAGTGAGGACATTGTCAGATTTATCACAAGGGGCAATGTAGATAACAGGATGAGAATGTGTTTTACAGAGACAACTGTCATGGAACACCCCTCCTTGAAGCTATTGCATGCCTGGAAGCACCTCCATCAACGGACCGCAACGTTCTTTTTCCCTACTTGGTTCTGCGGTCTAGTTTATATCCAATATGGTGCCCTCCCGGAATAACAGCATCTCGGAGACACCACCTGGCGCGTTGCGGCCCTTCTCTCCTCTCTTTGTGTAAGACGCTTGTTTTCCTCTTTCCTGCTCTCCCGCTTGCTTTTGCTTGTGCTGCCTCCTTTCTGCTGCCACAGGCTGCCCTGCCTTGGCTTCTCCTGTTCCATACCCTCTCCTAGCTCCTGCTTCGGATTCTGCCTATTAGTTCCTTCAGACCTCCGCCCTGTTACTAGTTCGTTCTCACCTGTCCATACGGCAAGCTTGTTCTCTATTGTCGGCTTTCTGGAATCCTCATCTGGAGAAGATCTCCTCTCAGCATACCTGACCCAGGTTTTTTTTCTGCCGATTGCCTTTTTCCCCTAATACGGCTGCGCCTGGAAAGCCATAAGTGCCAACTGGGTATATCAGGCGGACAGAGTGGCTTCCTCCCAGGGCAGACCTTACCCCTTCGAGGGTCGGCGCTCAACACAGAAGAAGACTGCAGCAGATCAGCACACAAAGAGCTCATCAGACACTGACCCTGATTCTTCAGGTGATGAAGGAAAGGATATTTGTGAGAACAACACTGGTGAGGCATTGAAAGTCCCCTCAAATCTGAGTTCAATGTTGATATGGCTACAATGACCCTATAAAAGTTTGATGCCCCAATTTGAAAAATGCCATGCTATTGTTGTCCCTAGTAAGAGAGGTTATTATGCCAGCATGGTAATATGTCAGCTGGTAATTGTGATGTCATTCTCTACAAAGCAATGCCATTGTTACCCTAATATAACACATTATCATCTGATAAAATGTTAGTATGTGTGGTACTGAGATGATGTGCATAATGAGGTAACTCTGGCATGACATTATTGAAATTGGCATTTTCTGGGGCACCGTTCATGATTTCCCCCAAAAAACTTAGCAGCCATTTTGAATGATGCCATGTCATTGTTGCACCAGTAAAGCATATTATCATGTGATAATGGGCCTCATTACGAGTCCGGCAGTAGCCGTGCCAGTAAAACCGGCAGGCTGCCACCAGACTCGTGGGGATTTTCCGGCTCCGGACTTGCCGGAATTACCGAGGCATTACAGCCCCGGTGATCCGGTAATTCCGGAGCCGTCATCATGTAAATCCCCATTCCCGTGGAGTCCCAGGGCTCCACGGGAATGGGGAAGTGGAAACACTGGCACCATGTGGTAATGGTACCAGTGTTTCCGCGTCTGATGGCGGCCGGTGGCATTACGCCCGCCAGGTCAGACCTAGCAGGTTTAACACCACACAGCCACAGAACTTGTAGTTAGCTGGTCCGGAAAACAGTGCCGGGAAGGTTTCACCAGCACCGTTATATCCGGACTGGCTAACTTGTAATGAGGGCCAATGTGTTTCATTGAGGTAACACTAGGATGGCATCATAGATTTCTAGTGGCAATATAGATTCCTGGATGCTAATATTGGGGCAAAAACCGTGATTGCTTTATTGAGACTAGCATCACAATTTCCAACATAGGACTTTTACGTATTCAACTAACAGTGCGGCCCATTCTCATTAATATTTATGGCAGAGATGATGGGCGGATTGTAAGTTACGATTCTGTCTCACTCTTCTCCACCATGCAAATACTGTAGTATTTGCTTCAGCATGTATTTTCTTGCTTGTGCAAATGCTGTGGATTCCTATGACATGCTCCTGGTTTTTACACCAGCAAAATGCAGGCAGAATCCATTGTAAACGCTGCTGCCAGACGTACATGGCAGGCAGCGTTTACTCAGTTTTCACGGCGGAGTGCAAAAGGGAAGCGTACAAGCATGTATACCACCTTTTTACACTCCCATTTTGCACTGCACAGTGGACTCGAGAATGAGCTCCATTGTGTTTATTCTGGCAAACTGTCACGTATGGGATTGTTGAATTAACATTGATGATATGCGCAGGGCCATCTTAAGCACTTTTAGAGCCCTGGGCACGGACATCTTTGGGGTCCCCCTCCCCCAAACCAACGGAATGAAGGGATCAAGAATACTGGTCGCGCCCACAGCTGTCGCGCTTACCATTTATAGGTAGATATGCTGTCTCGCAGCATAATAAGCACGTTTAATCCCTTTAAATCTCCTTACGCTCTTCATTCTTGCTCAAATCAGAATGATAACAAGTAGCATTTGAAGACCAACATTAGCAGTCTACGAAGGGGTTACTGTTCGAGTACATACAGGATCATTGTTATCAATAACATACAGGAAGGTATACAGCCTGTAGTAATAATTCAGGACAATATGTAAAAGGTACATGTAACCCATAATAGACAGCAAACTCACATTAGCTGCCTCACAGAATGATAAATACTCATGCATGGATAGAGGAGACCAATTAGAAGGAAGGAGAAAGCTACACATACCATATCATGGATAGTGGATGCAGATTAGAAGCTACCAGGAAGGTGTCTTTATCCAGACAGACTGAGATTAGAAGTGGGATATGGTTTTCAAATCGTGTTGCCATTAGATATCAAAGGAACAAATGCCTGTTGTGGGCAATATAAATATGCTCACTATTAAAGTGGAAGCAACCCTATAGCCAGTGAAACCATGAATAAGTATTTTTATGAAGATCATACCATGAGAAGGAAATCACTCTGAAGAGCTTACAATTTGAAAGGTTTTTGGGAGTGGCAATATTGAGAGGTTAGGCAATACAAGATTAAATGAGATGCCCAGGATCACACATTGGTTAAGGAGTGAAGGGGCAAAGCAGGGATTTGTGCCAAAGTTGCAATATTTGCATTTGAAAACTTTCTTTTCCAGTTCTTACCATGAGCTAAAACAATCTAATTTTTATAAAAATGGACTTGCAAAGTACACAAGTCACATTACCAAACATGACCATTTTTAAACAAAATATTATAAAAGGCTGTTATGCAAAATGGGAATGGTTCTAGCTTCATTCTCTCCATCATCAAGGGAAGTATATAAGTACCAGCATACCAATCGATGTGATTTAAAAAATGTAATCTGGGATTGTCTTTTGTATTTGAAAGCTTTAAATACTTCCAAAACAATGGCTTGTAACATTTTCATTTATAGACATGCATATAAACCTTACCAAAAAGCAAACCGTTTTTTTTGTCAACAAGCAGACATTAAAATATGCTTGCCTGAGCCCTGCAACATCTGGTCCGCTCTCTTCTGTCTACCAACCCTTCCACCCAAATAGCCTACATAAGAAGAAAGACCAAGTAATGGGCTAAACGATACCAGCAACATGCAAGCACACAAACCTCACAGAAGACAGCACACTAATGTAAGATATATTAGATGATTTTATCAGGATCACTGTATCGCCTGCTGGCCAATCCAGGATACAAGCATGAATGCTTTGGTCCCATAATCTTGAATGTGGATACTTATTCACCTCTTGGACTAACAGTTTATGTCATTGTTGGAGGTGACTGCCTAGGTTTTACAACACCCCATCTGAACAAACCAATTTCCCGACCTTCACCATACAGATGATATGTTAGTTTTTATAGCAACCCTTATCTGGTGCAGGTACATTGCTGATAATAGCAGATGCTGTTCTGCAAAACCAAGTACATATGCAGGCAGGTTTATAAACTTCAGTCATAGGAAAGGCTCAGCCAGCCTTGCTGGAATGTGATATTCTAATTTTGCACATGAACACATATCTCTGCATTGGGTGCTTCACACACTGAGCTAACTTCTGAACCATTGTGGCACGCAATTTATCAATATGCATTTCACTGCTGCCTATTGCACATGATCAACATAATTCCCACAGGAAGGAAAGAATGCTACAGAGTTGTGCCATAAGGAACACAAAAACTATGTATACCACAGTGAACGCAGAAAGCAATACATGATGAATTGATCAAGGCAGGATGTACTTGTCTAAACAGAAAGGCAATGGGTTTATAACCTCAGCAGCAGCCGATAAAATATCCGGACGTGTGCTAATTAAGGCTGGTTAACAATGGAATGTTACTTCTTCAGACCAGGCAGCCTTGTGGGGCCCACTCCAAGGTGGGGGCCCTGGGCAAGTGCCCCTTTTGCCCTCCCATAAAAACGTCTCTGGATATGCGATTAACTGGGGCAGATTGAACATGGTTTGGCAGTGTGGAAATGGAGCCCTGGCATATTTATCTATCTATAAGTGGTGTCAACACCTTTGCCGCTAATTTTAATTGTATTATATTAAGTAGCACATGGACTATGAGGTGCATTAAATAATATATCTCCTGGCACTGTATTTTAAACTTGTGTATTTTCTACTTCCATTTGAAGAATTAATGGAATGTTTGCATGGATCAGTGGCACACTTTATTATGCTCTGTTTCAGTGATGTGGCCCACATATATTTAACTACTGCATATTGAGTGTTTCTATTTGTGCACAACTTGCAAATGGGCACATACATGATTTTGCTGCAGTGAGACACTCCTGAGTACTGTTGTTAACCGGACATGTAAACCATTGGACTATTATATTGTTCCCCTACAGAATGGGCAGTGAATCTCATTAATTTGTATCCACTTTCTTTTGAAAATTTTGGATTGTGCAAACCATCAGTTTGACCTATTTCTTTAAAAATTGTCACGGGGAAAAATCCCCCACCTAATCATGCAAATCATGCAAAATATTTAGGCACTACACCTTCAATAAGTCCACAAACCGACACTGCAGACTGCCAATCTCATCATGAGACAGCCAGCGTGTAAAAATACAATCCAGCTGTTGGGTAACTGCAAGGACAATACCTAGCCTCTGTTTAAGGATAACAATGTGCCTGCTTGGCAGCAAAATATTATTGCCACACTGCCTGAACTCTGTAAAATAATGATATCTATATAATGTTTACAAGCACAATATCTGCTCTGTGGCTAATGGTTACTGGCTATATGCATACATTTCTCTTCATCTATGCACTCCCTATTCAATTAGTGTCATGCTTACCTGTCCCTACACCAAATCAGACATGTCACTCTGTCCATTCACTTCCATTCAACATATACTGCTTACTCTGCTTTAAACTCGTCTCCATCCCTTGACACTGAAAGTCTGTGTCCAGTTACTTTCATTTTCAGCCTGCTGCTCAAATGCTCAGAGAGGCCAGGGCTGCAGATCAGCCATTTTAGACAGGTTTTGCAGGCACGCTAGTGAAACATTTAACTCAAACCCTGTTTCCCACACAGGTCTTACCTTTTCTAGGTCATTTTCCCACAATGTTTTTTCCAGCAGTGCTCCAAGCGTGTCAACCTTTGTGATATTCCATCCTCCGATCTCGTCTGCGGTGTATGCCCTGGCAAGGTTGCCCAATTGTGGAAAGTAAGCTTCAGGTGGGGCACCTTGAAAGATCTGTTAGAAACACAGTAGCATGAATGTGTGTTGTCTGGGTTTTGTATTTCTTCACTATTGGTAACGTTTAGATTCCCATCCTGTGAAATTGCTAGCTGCCATGATGGATGCGAATATTTTCGGTGACAGATGGGATTATTAACACTATTGAAATCTATAAAATACACAGGACCTCATCACGAGTTGGGCGGTAGCCCTTAAATGCAGCGGTAACGTTATTACCGCTGCATTTAAGGGCTGGCCCTATCACGAGTCGAGCAGCATTACCCCCAGTTCTGAGCTGGGGGTAAATACGCAGGAAAAGTAATTGTTGGCGCAATTACCATTGGCGGTATTAGCACACAGTAATTGCACCAAAAATGCCCCATTAGGTCCAATGGACCCAATGGGGAATTACTGACACTGCCAAACCCGTGATCGGCTGTAATACCGCCGGACTGGTTGGTGGTAGCGCTATTTGCTCGGGCGGTATCCCGCCGGTCATACTGTCGGGATACCGCCTAACTCATGATGGGCCCCACACTGCTGTAGAACAAATGCTTGGATTCGTAATTATAATAAATGAATACTTTGAAAAGGTAGGGTAACTATTTTTGTGATAATGAACACTGCTTTCAGTTGAGAGTAAACCTTTACGTTTTTGCTAAATATTATTTTCTTTGTGTTTTATACTTAAACATTGATTTTGACGAAGACACACATTTTTTTTATTAAAGCCATTCATATCATCAAAAAATATCTTTCGAGTCCTAAACTCTGTTATACTGACTTTGGTTTTCACCATACTTCCAACACATATGAAAGGTGTTCAACAGAATTGTCACCAGTCTCATACATTTGTTATTTCCCTAAAGAATGGCCTGTAATTGTTGAAAAGGTACCGAAACATGTTGGAACATTATGTATATGGGGTAGTTTGCATGTTGTAATTGACAACTCAGTATATTTTGTAATGAGTTTATAATTTGTGTGTGGAGGAAAGAAGGTGCTCTAACTGCTGCGGGAGACTGAAGGGGCGTTCCACTTTAAGAGGTGGAGATTCTATTTAAAACCACTGAGTGGCGCAGAGCGCCGGGACACAAGTACAGTCTTGCTGCATTCCCACGGCAGTTCCATGGCAGTGTTCCTCGTGCTTTTGGCAACTGTGCAGTGTAACAATGGTGGCAATACGGAACATGGGACATTAGGGACATTCGATACAGTGGCACTTTGACATGCGCTCTGCCTAGGACCCAGTGAGTGCTGTGCTGTTTTAGCCGTCCATTTTCCGCAAGAAATTGACCTCTAACCTACTACGATATGGTTTAAATTACTTACCTGTAACTCTTGTTCTCCGGCATGGGTCTGGCATGGATTCACATGCTCATGACTGTTCCCCGTCGCCAGGCTTGGAATCCTCGGTAAAAGAAAAAACAATTTCACTTTAGCTTGAAAACTGTATTTCTCCTCTAAGCCAATCACTATCCTCTGGGTCATACTGCCCCCATCCAATGACAGTCCTCTCCCTAAGATCCAACCCTGGTGGCCATCTTAAGATTTGGTAAGCACGTAAAGTGGCAGTATGAACAAAGAAGAGCCACAGAGGGGAAGGCGGGAGGGTTTGTATGCGAATCCATGCCAGACCCATGTGGGAGAACAAGAGTTACAGGTAAGTAAGTTAAACCTTCTCCAGCATGGGGTCTGGCATGGATTCACATGCTCATGAATAAAGATTATAAAGCAGTACAATACACAACCACATGAGGTGGCAAGGCTCAACAGAAGTAGTAACAGTTAGTCCCGGAACAGTCTCACCTCACGTGAACAGGTTGCGAAGCACCGCTTGGCCGACCCGGGACTCCTCCCTGGAATCCCTGTCGATGCAGTAGAACCTTGTGAATGTGTGTGTGGACCTCCACGTAGCAGCCCTGCAGATGTCGAGCAGGGGCACCCGAGAGAGAAACGCTGTTGTTGCAACGACTCTGGTGGAGTGGGTATTTGGCCGGCCCGGCAGAGGTCTGTTAGCCAGCCGATCACAGTGCATGTTGCAGCCAGAGATCCAACTGGAGATGGAAGCCTTCGACAAGGCCTTTCTGTGATTCACTGGTCCAAAGTTGACAAACTAATGAGAGGTCTTCCTAAAATCCCTTGTACGTGCCACTTAGAACTTCAAGGCACGAGCAACGTTCAGCGAATACAAGGCCCTTTCCACTGGCAACGACAGATTTGGGAAGAAGACAGGTAACACCAAAGGTCAGTTGAGGTGGAATTCCGAAAGTCCCTTAGGCATAAAGGTGGGGTTTGTATGCAGTACCACCCTTGAAGCATGGAAAGAAAAGTATGGTTGCTTGCAAGACAGAGCCTGGATCTCCCCAACCCACCTAGCCAAGGTGATAGCCACAAGGAAAGCCGTCTTCCATAAGGGAAACTTGAGTGGGGCTTGATGCATAGGCTCAAATGACGCACCCATGAGCTTAGTCAGGACCACATTGAGCTCCCAAGCTGGGGCAGGAGCCTTCACTGGTGGAAAAGTCCTGAAAAGCCCCTTATGGAACTCCTTGACAAGTCTGTGCGACCACAGAGATGGCCTACCCGGTGACCTGGTGTAATGGGTTATGGCGGCGAGGTGCACCTTGATAGTGGCATGAGCCAGTCCAGCCTTGGCCAAGGAAAACAAGTATGGTAGGAGTTGCAGGACTGTGACACGCAGAGGGGTAATCTTCTGAGACCGGCACCACACAGAGAATTGCTTCCACTTATGGCTGTAGCATGTCAACATTGATGAGGCTCTGTCCTTGGCCAGAATGTCCTTACATTCCGCAGGTACAGCATAACGTCCAAACTCTAGGGCTGCAGGAACAATGCCTTTAGGTTCAGCGACTCCGGGTCGTGGTGCATAATCGCCCCTCGCTCTCTGGCAAGAAGGTCTGGGGTAAGTGGCAGCCTGATGGACAGGGCCACTGACAGATGCAGTGGTACGGGTACCAGATTTGCTGCGGCTACGCTGGGGAAATGAGTATCATCCTGCACTGGCACTGTCTTAGTGTGTTGATCACATGTAGCAGGAGTAGAAAGAATACAGGAAAAGGCCCTCAGATGGGAACGAGAATGTCCCTCCCATGCTCCATGGCTGAGGGAACCTGCTAGCGAACTTCTGGCACTTGGAGTTCACTGCAGTCGCGAAGAGATCGATCTGGGGTTGGCCCCATTCGTCGAACAGAAGGCCCACCTTGGCCTAGCAAAGCTCCCACTCGTGGCAAGAACGCGACTCCCTGCTGAGCTAGTCCGCAATGGTGTTTCCTCGATGCCTGCCAAGTGAAAAGGGACGAGGAACATGTCCAGCCTAATGGCCCATTGCCACAGATCTTGGGCCTCCTTGGACAGGGCCGGTGAGTGGGTCCCACCTTGTTTCCGGATTTAGAACATGGTGGTGGTGTTGTCCGTGAAGATCCTCAGAACCTTGCTCCACAACAACGGCTGAAAAGACGTGAGGGCCCAGAATACGACCCGAAGTTCCAGGATGTTGATGTGGAGGCCCTTTTCTTCCGGCTGCCAGAGGCCTCTGGCATGCAACTGCCCGGTGCGGGCTCCCCAGCCTTCCAGAGAGTCGTCTGCAGTGACTGGCTCCTGATCGTATGCCCCACCACTGTATCGCCTGGTGGAACTCTTCGTTGAGGGCGATTTTGTCCGCAAAGGTCCCTAATACTTGCATCCACCTTGCATCCAGAATCTCGTGGAGAGTCCGCATCTGTAGTATGCAGAGCCTGATGCAGGAGGACAACATGCCCAGCAGCGACTTGATGGTCCGCAGTGTGGCCGTCTGCGCCGATGACAAGCAAGCAATGTACCTTGCCCTGGATGACCACCACCCTCTCCTCTGAGAGGGATGCTAAACACGTTACTGTGTTGAGCCGGACATCCAGAAACAGAGCTTTCTGAGATGGTGTCAAGCAGTACTTCGGATAGTTTATGGAGAACCCTAACTCTGTCAGCAAACATACGGTCCTCAATGTGTGTTTGCTCGCCAGAAGATGGGAGCGGGATGGAACAAGCCAATCGTCCAGGTACGGCTATACGTGGATGCCCTGCAGACGAAGATGCGTGTTCCACCAGGGCCAAGCACTTTGTAAAGACCCTTGGAGACGATTTTAGGACGAAGGGAAGCACCTTGAACTGATAGTGGCGCCCTTGAACCATGAATCGTAGGAATTTGCTGTTCTTCTTGTGAATGGGGATGTGGAAGTAGGCATCCTCCACATCCAGTGATGTAAAAAAATCTCCATTCCTCCAGCTGGCCGAGCGTGTGTTGTAACGTACTCATGCAGAATTTCTGGGACTTTAAGTACTTGTTGAGACGATGCAGGTCCATGAGTGGCCTACAACCTCCTTTCTTCTTTTGAACCAGAAAGTATCTGGAGTATACTCCAGAGCCCCGGGGGTTCTGGGGGACAGTTTCTATCGCTCCCTTCTGGCATGCACCTCATGCAGAAGCTGTGGCCCGTGTTGTTCCTGTCGATGAACCGGTGTGATACGAGGACACCTGCGTTGGAACTCCAAGGTATGCCCCTGTCTAGCACCCATCTATCGGTGGTGATCTTCTTCCATGCGCCGAAGAACTTTGCCAGCCGGCCTCCCACCTGCCGGTTTGCGGGTCGGGCCATGCCCTGAGGGCAGCACCAACGCTGTCCTCCACTGCGGTAAGCCTGAGTGGAGGAGCGGGAAGGCTACCGGTGTGGGGTAGTATATCCCTTGGAGGATCTGTCGGGCTTTCCTGTGGACGAACAAAAGGACGACACCCGACGTTGTTGGAGGGTTCCTAGAGAGCACCCCATCTCTGTGTCAGTCTTTATGGTTTGCAGAGACTCTTCGACAGCCTTTCCGAAGAGGTTTTCACCATGGAACAGTATATCCAGCACCTTAGCCTAAACGTCCTGACAGAAATTTGTGGCCTGCAACCACCCTTGTCGATGAAGGGACACGCTGTTCCCCATCTTGCGGAATCCTGTGTCCATGATGTCCACTGCCATTGTAATGGCGTGGTCCGAGGCCGCCTCCCCCTCCTGAAACAGGGCCAGTGCCTCGACCTTCTTGTCCTCCTGCAGGAAGTCCAAAATAGGTCACAGCTTGTAACATAGTTCCCAGTGATATCGTGATAAAATGGCTAGGGCATTAGCTACCTTGATGGTGGAGGCTGCTGTATAGATTATACTCTTGCCCATTGCTTCCAGTTTCTTCCCTCCTCGTCCAGAGACACCATGGATACCGACGATGGGTTAAGCGCTTCCTGGCTGTGCCCTAGATCACTGAGTCAGCCGAATGTTGAGATCTTAAGCACCTAAGAGCTAAATCTGGTACCCTGTCCTTTCTCTCCAGTCGGTCACGCTTGGGCGGGGCTTTACTCCGGTTCTTCATTAGCGCCAGGCCCTCCTCCCAGATATCATCCAGGAAGGGAACAGACATGATGGTCTTTCTTCTGGACTAACGCGGCTCGTACATAACCCCTTCTTCTTTAGTTTCCTCAGGCACTAACTGAAAAAGTTCAGAGGCCCTGGGCATCATGGAATGGAAGGATCCAACATCGTCCGTTGGGGAAGCCCTATGGGGCTCGACAGCATGTGGTGTTTCCCTGTCAGCTGGCACATAGTCATCTTCCTCCTCAGTGCCTGCAGGCGTGTCCGTACCTCTGTCTGTGTGCGGTGCTGGAGCTGCGGGGGAGATGGGTTGCAACGTTGTGGTTCTGGGCCACCCACCCTCTTAGACTTTCCCTTCTGACTAGGAGGGCGCAACTTCATCCTGTGGTGGTGTAGGTCCTGGTGTTGGGGGCAGCCTCTACTGGATCTCCGTGGCCAGTGTGTGTAGGGTCGTCTAATATCCAGTGACACATCCCTCAGTTCAGGGGTGAAAGAAACCAGTGGTGTAGGGTCAAAGTCTCACCGTCCTCAGAGTTTCCCCCTCCTTTGTGGTCTGTATAGTAGTCATCAGGCAGATCATCGTTGCCCTCGTCGGAGCTTGAATAAATCTGCACCGGTTTCTCTGGAGCAGCATGTGGATCCACATCCCGTGGAGGTTCTGACGGGGGGGGGGAGGCCTTGTCCTCCTCTTTTTCCTTTTCTGGAAACTTACGGGTCGGTGTGGTTACAGGGCCTTTTCCCATCCCCGAGGTGCTTGCTGCCTTCGCTGTTGTCTCCGCAGCTGTATCACGCCTCGGGAGGTAAGGACACACATGGGCTGGCTGTCGCAGACGCTACCTTCACTGACCCTCTCTGACTGAATCCAGCCTCGATACAGTTGACTCAGTGAGTAGGGTTGTGGCAATCCGTCAACCTTCCCGATCTCAATCTTCTGGACAGGGATGGAGAGGGCTTCCTTTTCGTTTCTCTTATACAGTTTCTAGAAGAAGAGGACAATATTCTCAGAGAGGTCCAAAAAGGGCCCAATGTAGGCACAGAGGTAGAGGAGGAAAGACTTGTTGTGCAGCTTCTTACGCCTTGCCCTCAGCTGCAGCTAGATCAGCAAACCTCTGACTCCCTTACCCTCTAAACAGTGGTGGGGGCAGACTATCAGTGCATCTTCAGAGTTGGCCGTGCATAACCTCGGATGCATGGATGCTGCAGACAGTGGCCTAGGGTTACTGTCTCCCATTCTTAACGAAACCCCTGGATTGTCCCCAAGAGACTGGTCTGTCTTAGATCCAAATCTGCTTCTCCTACAGGAAATTCTTACCCTGTTGGAGGAAAGTGTGATAGAGTTAGTACCGGCTGCAGTGAGGGATCAGGCATAGTATTCTCCTTATTTCCTAATCCCCAAGAAGGATGGAGGAGTGCGACCCATCTTGGACTTGAGACGCTTGAACAAGTTCCTCAGGAAGGACAAGTTCAAGATGGTAACTCTTTTGCAGATCCTTCAGGCCCTTCGACTCAAGGATTGATTGGTGTCATTGGATCTTCAAAATGCTTACTTTCATGTGCCCATCCATCAGAAGCACAGAAAGTACCTGAGGTTCGTGGTTGGCAGTTCTCCCTATCAATTTCTGGTTCTGCCATTCGGGCTCACGTGTGCTCTGAGGGTCTTCAGCAAGCTTATGGCAGCGGTGGCAGCAGGTTTAAGGGGGGGGGATTTACATCTACCACTACCTGGACGACTGGTTGATCAGAGTGTCACGCAATTTACCAGGTGCCGTGTCACAGGATCCCGGGTGCCTTCCTGGAGGCTCTACCCGCACTTGAGATGGCCTCGGGTGACCTCGATGCAGCCGCCACCGGTGATGGGCGCTGCCATTTCCGCTGCTTTGCGCATGTGCGGGAGACCTTGTTCGGCTCTTCGCGCATGCCCATTTCACAATGCTCTTTGGTTGCCCAGGGCATTGGCTCATTGCCTGCCTATTTAAGCAGTAGGAAGACACTTCTCTGCGTGTCTCAACGCGGAATCCTTGTCCGTGTCCTCGATCCTGGGATCTGTTCAGCTTGCCCTCCTTCAGCTTGAGCTACCTTGATTTCAGTTCTCCCTTTTGTCTCCTTCTCCTGTTCAGTTCTCTCCCTTGTTTTCTCAGCCTTGCTTGGGGTCTCCCTCTCTTGTCCTCCCTTGTCTTGCGTCTTGTGCCTTGGACCTGCACCTCCAGTAGCCAGCCTGGTTGCTCCTTCGCCTTGTCACCACAGTCTTCATCTGTTCCATTTCTGCCTTGCTGACAGTTGGTTCCTCCTTCATCCTGTCTGCTGGTACACCTCCTGGACTCAGGTCTCTGTGTGGGCTTCCCTGTCAGTGCTTGCACTGTCCTTATGCCATGAATATCAGGGAAGGTCCGTCCCGTGGTGTGGGGAGCTGATCCAGCGTAACCCTGGGCATTGGGGTGCCGTTGGGTTGGTTTCCCTCCTCACATTGTGTACTGGTTCTCCGACATCACCTCGTGGCATACTGGCTTCTTTGTCTCTGCAGCAACAAAAGAAAGCAGGTACACAGTGCAAGTGGGATGCCCTGCATGACACAGAGCTTTTTCTTTGGAACAGGCTTGGAATCACTTCAGTCGCACTTGCCACTTCCTCCATGAGCTGGGCTTCTCCCTGAACTTCAAAAAGTCCCACTTTACACTTTCTCATACGCTTCAATTTATTGGAGAAGTCCTGGATTCAGCATCGGGAAAAGCCTTGTCACCCGAGTTGAGGGCTGAACATCTTTTGCAGATGGTCCAAAAATGTCAGAATGCCGAACATCTCCCGGCCTTCAGCTTCCTAAGGTTGCTCGGCCTCATGCATCCTGCATTTTTCTGTTGCCAGAAGCCCATCTGAGAATGAGATCCCTTCAGTGGACTCTCAAATCCCAGTGGTCTCACTTCTCTGGCAGAATGACAGACCTTATTCAGGTCCCGAGAAAGGTCGCCCAGGATCTTCTGTGGAGGGCCTGCTGAGAGAATATAATGAGAGGAGAACCCTTTTGGCAATCATGGCCAAGGATCTTTCAGTCAGCGGAAACTGGTCTCAATCAGAGTCCAGACTTCATATTAACCTTTTAGAATTGAGGGCAATCAGACTAGGCTGATGGCCTTCCTGCCCTCGATACGGGGGTGAAGTGTCCAGAAAATTACGGACAACACAGTGGCCATGCACAACCTCAACAAGAGAGGGTGTGTGGGGTCTCTGCCACTCTGCAGAGAGGCAATGCAGCTCTGGTTGTGAGCACTAAGAGAAGGAAACTGTCACTCGCAGTCGCGGCCATCGCCGCGACTGGCGATTTCTTCCGCGTTGGAGTTTGAGAGGACGCAGAGGAGGATTACTTTAGTCCTTTTTCTGTGTTCGCTCCGCAGCTCCGAACGCGGGACGCAACGCTGCCGGGAGTATTTAAATCCCCGCCTCCCGGCAGGTCGTTGCGTTGCAACCCCCCTCTGTTGTTTACTTTTCGACTCTGGGTCCTTCGCTCTTCCTCTGCACCTCGCTTTGGAATTTCCCAGGGGTTACTCCCCTTGGATACTTTTCTCCGGGGTTCCGGTTTCTCAGAACACCGTACTTTGTTTCCCATTTCTCTCCGCCGCCTTCCCTGGGCGGCGCTAGCTGTGCCTTTTTCTCCGGCGGTCTCTCTCTCTCTCTCTCTCTCTCTCTCTCTCTCTCTCTCTCGTTCTCTCACCTTGCTCTTTTTGGTCCAGTCAGCTTGGGCGTCCTTCCGTGCTCCTCCGCAGTGCTTTCCTGGAACATTTTCGACCTCCACTGCAGCCTCCTCAGCTGCTGCCTTCTCCGCCTGCGCTTCAGGCCTACAGCTATTGTTGGACTTGGACATTTAGTGGCCACCCTTCAGTTGTTGGAGATCCTTCGCTTCCTTCTTTTTCATCTGGGAACAACTGGCCTTCGCAGGCAAGTCTTGGCACCTCTTATCAGGGTTTTTTCCCCTTTGCGGGTTTTTCCCTGCATTTTCTGGCTTGGTCCCGGAAAGGAGGTCACTGTGCCGCTGTTCTCACCCAGCGGCCACAGTGGCTTCTCTCCGTGACAAGCCCACGCACCAGAAAAAGGAGAGAGACTACCTGGCACGTTGAGGACTGCAAGAAACCATTGACTCGGAAAGCTCAGGTGAGGAGAACGTGGGTACAGGGGAAACACAGCCAAGGGTACTTGTCAAGTCACAGAAACTCTCTTCTGGCAGTTCATCTAGCCGCAGAAGAAAACACAGCGGCGGAAGCTCTGAGCAGGCAGAGCACGATTTCTCACGAGTGGGAGTTAGCTCAGGATGTGCCTTTGTAGATCTTTGCCCTTTTTGGAACCCCTCAAGTGGATCTGATCGTGACCAGTATCAATCGGAAGTCCGAACAGTTTTGCTCCAGGCAATTTCCTCAAAGAGGAGCTCTAGGCGATGCATTCGCCGTGGACTCGGAGTTTCCACTTCTGTACACGTTTCAACCTGTCCCTGTCATTCCTCATGTCATCAGGAGGTTGAGGTAGTTTGTGAACACCATGATCCTCATTGCTCCAGATTGGCCCAAGAGAATGTGGTACCAGGACCTTCTAGAGATGGCCATCTGCCCTCCAATTCGTCTCCCCCAAAGAGAGGACTTACTCTCGCAAGAGGGGTGTCTCCATCATCCAGAAATCAGTACTCTGAACCTTCACACGTGGTTTCTGAGAGGGTGAGATACAAAGATTGGGACCTTCTGGAGGACGTGATGGAGGTGTTCCTTTCGGCCAGAACAACAGCAACAAAATCTCTGTTCCACTGCCGTTGGAACACGTTTTGCAATTGGTGCAGTGATAATAAATGTGATCCCTTTGCATGTGAAATTTCTACTGTTCTTTCTCTTTTACTATATTTAGCCCATTTTGGGCTACAAGTAACCACAATTAAGGAATATTTAGCTGCACTTTCAATTTTTAAAAGGTAACTGTTCGGTACAATTTCACTTACTGCTGTTTTACCTCTATATTTGTGGTCCCCCCAACTTTTTCCTTTTGTTTCAGCCTCCTCTCCTGACTTTTAGCCAGTGGAGGACAGCCTTCAGCTGCACTCCGCTGGTCTTTTCGCTCATCGTTCTGGGGAAACTGACTTGTCCTTCTGAAAATAGGTACTGGGAGACATTGCGTGAGTGGGGCAGATCGCCTCATTGGCCAGCTGGGTGCGAGCACTCACTGGACTTTAGGCTATGAGGAGGGGCTCTGAGATCACCCACAGATCACCCTTAGGTCCGAATCGACCTATACATGGAGCCAAGTATCCTGAGAAGCAAAGCAGATCCAAGGACTGTCCGGAACCGCACAGAGTAGGTTTGGCACCCTTAGTTGTCCCCGTAGCGCCCTGCTTTGCATTCAATCTCCTAAAACCGGCAAAGGTGCTTCAACCCTTTTGAGGGGTGTGACCAATTACTCTCAAAGTCTCCTCAGTGCGCTGCAAACAGGCTTTCTCAGGAAGTGTCCGTCGGCCCTCCGGTGCACTGACCAGCTTGTGACTTGGCCCCGTGCTGGAACGTTGCTACACCAAGTTTCTGCTCGAGCTTTGGGAGAACCCTAGTTAGCACTGCAAAGAACCTTCTTACCAAATCTCGTTGTCCCCACTGCTTTGACCCACGATAGAGAGGCGTGCATCAGTCTGTGAAACTTGGGTGCTCCTGCGTCACTATATGACAGTCGCGGTCACTGCTGGCGACTTTCCCGCCTTTCTTCAAATGTCCTGAGACCAGCTTTGCTTTGTTTGTCCTGCATTTGTGACGAGAGATCCAGCTCCTGATGTAAATCGGACGCCTGGGCACTTTGAAGCTTAACCAAGGAGGGGATTTCCTAGTCCAGGAAACCTTCTTCAAACCTTTCAAGTTTGAACCTGGAGTGAGCTAAGGGCGGTGAGTAATCATACCACTTACTGGTGGCCCCTAGTTCATCCATACCGTTTTCACAAACAAAGGATCCCTTGTGGTCCTGGTGCTGACTTGGGTCACTCTTGCTTCCTATAGTCGTCTGAAAGTTGGGGACAGCTTTGTTCACTGTAGCAGACCTGCCTCTGACTCTTGGAACCAAATTCCTCGCACTCCAGTTCCCTCTTCTAACTTTTCCTTCCCATTATAAGGAACTCATGGTGGCAACAAGTAAGACAGACACAAGTGTTCACAGTTCAAGGCTGTTTATTGAACAATGAATGCCCGGTGGAAAAACGCCTAATTTAAACCTAAATAGCCCTGAAATCCATTCATTGGCTCCCAGTGGATGCAAGGATTACATTTAAAACCCTCTGCATTGTCCACAAGGCTTTCTGGGGCCTGGATCCAAAATACCTTCAACTATCCCTCTGTAAATATCTCCCCTCTCGAGCCCTTTGCTCCTCTACCTCTAACTCCCTCAGGGTTAGTTGTTTTGCAAAGAAACGAGCTGGTGGTAGATCTCTGTCTTCGGCTGGGGCCTCCCTTTGGAACAGCCTCCCGGCCACCTTGAAACTTGAGGAAAACCATCTCCGGTTCCGGAAGCACCTCAAGACCTTCCTCTTTGCCTCTGCCTTTGCTCCCCTTGTCCCCTGTTGATCTGTTTCTTCTCTTGGCATCGTGCACTTGGCCGCTCTCTGTCATTCGGGCCCAGGTACCTGCTCACCCTGCCACCCAACTGCACTGCCTCCAGGCCACCACCTGCACTGGGGTTCTGTATCTGTACCCATACAGTCCCCCTCCCACTTCTCTTCTGCCCTTATCAGATATACCCTATCTGACTAACCTTCACCTGCCACCTGCTGGCTGCACTACCATGGTTTATCGCCCTTATTTATTTATTTTATTTTGTATTTATTCTATTCTCTCCTCTGTTCCGCACTTCCACTCCCCCCCCCTTCCATGCACTTTCCTCCTTTTTCCTTTTCCATGCACTTGTGCTTTCTAAAAATGTCACTGGGCCTAGTAAGATTACTGTTTTCTTTTTTGTTCTCCCTTGTTCCCCTCCCTTTGCATGGTCACGCTCTGAAACACTTGTGTACGAGCGCAATATAAATAAAATATCATTTCATTTCATCTAAGATGGAGCAAGCTTCGACCATCAAATGAAAATAATGCACTCCTTGTGGCGTTGTGCCTAAATAAAAAGGGCTTGTACTAAAAAAACTATTGCCAAACCTTACAGCTAATACAAAAAAGGGTGTGGTATGGTTTTCAAGAAAAGAAAGAAGTGTACTCAAATAATATGTCAGGATGCAGTAGCTTAGTTCTACCTTCCCCATGTTTTGAGCACGGTGTAAGGTGGGATCTTAGAGCACAGCACACACTTGAGCTTTCCTAGCACGAGTTGACAGTATCCCTCGCAGCTATCAGGACCTTTGATGACCAAGTCTTGTTTCCTTGAAGGTCTCTTGCCTTAGAAGGCCTGAGGTGTTCAAATAACGAAACAAAAGTTCCTTCAACAAAATGAAAGTTTCTGCTTTTGCTTTGGGTGAGGATTTTTCACCCCTGGGTCCCCCTCTTCTGGGGCTGACCCTTGTTCCTTGGTGTCTTGGGTGATTATTTTTCATCCCTTGGATATCCCTCTTCCGGTTTTAGATCCTATAACAGTTCTTATCGATATCAAGGCTTTTGGGGTTGTGATTTCCTGATCTAGTGGGACTTATAGGATTCTCAAGAAAAACAACAAACAAACACAAAGTTCTGCTCTACGTATTTCTCGGGTGATAGATTCACCCCTTGGGTCCGCCTCTTATGGGCGCTGACCCTTCCACAAATTGTATTTCACAAATTGTATAACAGTTCTTTTCTCCATGAATTATGGGTGGTCATTTTCCACCGTTTGGTCTCCCTCGGCCTTGCTCGGACCTCTAAAATGACAAGCTGGAAAGTACTTCTCTTTGCCTTATACTGTCTCTTGGTTTCTCCCTCGGTCTGGCTCGTACCCCAAATGACAAGCAGGACAGTGCACTTCTATTGGTCTTCCTAATGTCTTTTCAAACAGTTCTTAGTGGACATCCCTCGGCCCGGCTCACGTTTGTCAACATACTGTTTCCTGGGACTTTAGACTTGTGCCCTTCTCGACAGCATCCCTCGGTCGGGTTCACACTTGCCAACTTCAGATTCTCATTCGTTTGCGGGATTCACTTCCCTTGCTTTCTCAAGTTCGTCGATCAAAGACTTTAGACTGTACAGGGATTTTGCTTGACCTCCTGTATGACCACTTTGACCTAATTTGGCGGCTCTCCTATGGCTTTCTGGTTTCTGTAGTTTCTTTCACCGGGGGATCAACGAGAGTCTCTGGAGTTAGCACCCACAGGGTGCCGGTTCCCTCTGCAGCTGGTCTCCCCTCAACACTTTTACAGTTCTTTTGAACTTAGTTCACTTAGCCACTTTGCGACTTTCATCCATCACAGCCCAGCTCTTATCGGCTCTCCCCTTGACTCACCGGCTGTGATGAACCGCTTGGCTTTCTCCGTAACTGGAGTTAAGGCTGGTACCATGGTAGCGGGAGTTTCACTCGCTCCCGCTTATCAGCGTCGACACGCTCTGTGCACCGTTGACATCTGTTGCAGCACACTTGGGCCATTGTCCTCGGTCTTAGGATTCCCTCTGCGGAACTTTTGCGGGTCTGCGTCGGAAAGGGCAAGGTCGTGTCTCTCCTTGTCAGCCTCTCAATATTCGCCACCTTTCTCCTCCTCTTGAACTGCTGGATGTGGATAGATGTCTCGTTGTGCGGTCTGCCTTGCTCGTACTATGCTCTCTTGCTCCACCTTTTATCCCTATGGGGAAGAGAAAGGGCTGTCAGGTGTGTGTGATTCTGATCAATTGCCTGACCCTTGTATTGGGACATGTCAGGTAAACGGCTCTGGTGTTAGTCCGTTCACTGGTGTGTCGCGGGAAAGTGTTTGTGTCAGAAAAGGCATTGAAGGAAGGGGGATACCGTGTCTCACCCGTCAGTGTCCCACTCCCACTCCCCGAGGACCCCCCATCCAGGGGATCCTCCCTCACTGCTCCACGCCCAGGAACTGGATCCAATAGTGATGGCCATGTACTGGCCACCTGGGTGACAGATCCCCGGGGACTAGCGGGTGAAACACCTTCAGGTTTCTCATAGTAGTAACAAATGGACTAAAAGCAGGACTTACGACAAAGGCAAAGGGCAACACAGTGTCAGCTGGCGCTAGTCGAAATTTCTCCTCGTGTGACAGCACAATTTGGCAAGGAGTCTTACAGAAATGCTGGATTTTCCTCCCGCAGGTTCCTCATCGCCCTTTCTACCTGCCCCTCTTGGCTGATAGCCAGTACTCCATAGGTTCTGTGGTCCCTCAGCATCAGAGTACGAAGAAAAAAGGTAATCTGCTCATTCGAAGGTCTCTGTAAAGTATCCAACTAAGAGTGGAGAAAGGTGAAGAGTGTTCATCGAAGTGGTCCTTTGACGGGTCAAGTAAAGTCTTGTGCACAACGAAAGTCTTTGATGTTGACATTGCCTAACGAGTTGATGACTAGTGAATTATGTTGGTCCGAGCCTGTACGAGGGTGATCAATTGCACAAGTTAATGACTAAGTGAATTAAGTTGGTCTGAGCCCGAACGAGGGAGATCAATTCAAAGCTTTTGGGATGAAATGAGTTTTGTGTTAAAGAGAATTCAAAGTGAATTAAGTTGGTCCCAGCCCGAACAAGGGAGATCAATTGAAAGTTTTTGGGATAAAATACGTTTTGTGTTAAAGAGAATTAAATTGGCCCGAGTCTGGCGGAGGGAGACTGATTGAACATTGTGTTAAACCGGATCTGAGCCCGGCTGAGGGGTATCTGAGGTGAATAGTGAATCAAGCGAGAAATTAGACACATGAAAATTCTGCAAAGTTTGTATTAAAGGGTATCTGAGCCCATCTGAGGGGGAAGTTTGAACTGCACCCTCGTGCCAGAGAACCTAGAGACTGCTAAACTCGAGTGTACCGCCTTGTCCCGTGCTGGAAACGTGGGGAAGGGAGGCCAACGGCCTGAACATCCTGACTTATTATTTCTTTAACACTTTTTTTGCATAACATTATTTCCCCCACTACTAGTATTTAGAGGTACGGATTGGCAATAGGTTTATTAGTATATGCCCTTTTATTTTGACAAGACATCACTAGGACTGCGTTATTATTATTTGATGGGCGTAGCTTGCTCCCATCTTTAGATTTAGGATTAGATAGATGTTTTTCAAACCCTTTCATTTGAAGTTCAATAAACACCCTTGAACTGTGGTCATTTGTGCCTGTCTTACTGTGGATACCATGCCTTCTTTACACTACTCAGGTAGTGGACTTCTACAAAGTTCTTTTAGTAAATGCATTCTCATTGCTCGCACATTCTGCTTCCTGTTATGATTTGCTTTCTGAGTTGCATCCAGACTTCCTTTGCATGACGGAAACTTGGCTTGGGGACTCGTCTGGCCCGTCGGTCGTTGAGGCTCTTCCCGATAATTAGGATATTATCTGTGTTGATTGTATTTCTCCACACCCGGTGGAGGGGTTGCAGTAATATACCATTCTCAGTTTGGGGCTACTTCATTACTCTTGATTCATGACATGGCTCTTCTGGTCCGCCTTACCATGTCAGCCTCTTGGTCAGTGTATAGTTGGACTATATATCACCTCCCCTCCCTTGTGCTGATTCTTCCTTCTGCAACTCGTTTTTGGAATTTGCAGCTAATCTGCAGCTCACATTTTCAAAATGTAACGCCCCAATCTCTTTTTCTGCAACTCAGTCCTTTGGTGATATGGCCGTTCAGGTCCTAAGCAGTATGTCACAGAACCTACTCATAAGTTAGGTAGTATTTGGGATCTTGTTTTTTCTATGGATTCACTTATTGACATGTTTCCTGTTTTTCAAGTCTTCTGGTCTAACCACTTAGTGGTTCCTTTTCTTATCTGCTCCCCGACTGCACGCCTTGCATCTCTAAGGAGATTTCTAAACACAGCTGGAGGAGGATATTATGGCTAAGGGGGATGTGTCTTGTATTCATGATAAATGTTTTAACGCCCAATCTGTGGATCTTTCCTTTCTTAATCAGGTGTTTACCTCTTTTGCTAACCAGTTTGCACTGTTAAAATCTTTTAAACCTCGTGGCTGCCCTTTGGAATTCTGGTATAATGATGTTCTTAGATCACTCTGCTTAATCGGAGGCAAGCCAAGCGCAAGTGGTGCCTCACCTAATGCCATAATGACAAGTTGAGGCTCCAGCAAATTAGCAAACAGTACCATCAAGCTATTCATGATGCTAAGTGCACTTACTATACCAACAAAGTGGAGAATGCTTTAAACCAACACAGAGAATTATTTTCCTTAGTACGCTCGCTCTCTGCTAACTCCAGCTCTACTGCGGGTGTCGTCCCCTTTTGAATGCTGTGACTCTCTTTATGATTTTTTTTTATCAGCAAGATTGAGGATATTTGTAATCAAATTCTCTTGTCAGGATTTAGATCGGATGATATGATATGACATGATATGACATGGCACTTGTACTGCTCCTATACACAAGTGTTTCAAGGCGTGACAAGGCAAGGAAGGGGAAACATAGGGAGGACAGAGACAACGATCTTACTAGGCCAGGTGACATTGAGATCGTGCAAGTGCGGGGAAAGAGCGAGGGGAAAAGTGCCAGGGGAAAGGGGAGGGGGCAGTGCTGTACATGGGACCAAAACAATAACAAGTGTGGCCAGCAGGTGGCAGGTGCAAGGGTAAGTGCAGACAGCAGGTGTCCAGAAGTGCAGGTAGGGGGACTGTAGGGTTACAGATACAGATCCAAGTGCAAGGCTTGCCAGGAGGCAGTGCGGGTGTGCAACTGGGCGGGTAGGGACCTGGGACCGAAGACAGAGGGTTGCCAGGTGGCCAGTGCAGTATCAGACAGGAAATCAGCAGGGGAGAGGAGGAGAGAAGGCAGAAGAAAAGAGGAATATCTTGAGGTGCTTCCGGACCCGTAGATGGTTCTCCTGGAGTTTCAGAGAGGCAGGGAGGCTGTTCCAGAGGAAGCCCCCAGCTGAAGAAAGAGATCTACCACCAACTCGTTGCTTGGAGAAGCGAGTGACCCTGAGTGAGTTGGAGGTCGAGGAGCGAAGAGCTCGAGTAGGAAGGTATTTACGGAGAGAGAGTTGGAGGTAATGAGGCCCCATGCCCCAGAAGGCCTTGTGGACAATGCAGAGGGTCTTGAACTTAATCCTTGCAGCCACTGGGAGCCAATGCAGAGATTTCAGAGCTCGAGAGATCCGATCCCTGGGATGTTCCTGCCTCTGCTGCCCAGGTAACTGATCCGTCTCATACGTGGTCCTACTATCCTTTGTTTATGCCTGAGGATATTTTAGTGGCCACTAGACGACTTAAATCTGCTTCCCCCTTGATCCAATTCCTTTAGGGATTCTTAAAGATGTTATGCCGGATATTGCTCCTTGTATAACTGAGGCTTTGAATTTCTCTTTTGGGTCAGGTGCTATTCCTGCTGAGCTGAAGCATGCGCTTGTCATCCCTTTGTTGAAGAAACCTTCTCTTGATTCTACTGTCCTTGCTATATTTCGTCCAATCTGCCTTATTTCTTTTTTCATGACATTATTGTAATTCTTAATTGCTACACCTCTTAGTTCTTATCTGGAAAATTATAAATTATTTGACCTCTTTCAGTCAGGATTTTGGCCTTCACGTACCACTGAAAGTGTTCTGGTCTTGGTGTCTGATGATCTCAGTTGGCTGGTGGACAGGGGGTGCTAGGGAGGTGGGGGGTGGGCACACTGATACATTTATATCATGGATTACCTCTTTCCTGGCTGACAGGGGCCAAACCCTTGCTCTCTCTTGTTTCCATTCTCTGCCTTGTAGCCTCACCTGTGTGGTCCCCCAGGCATCCGCCTCGTCCACTACTCTATTTAATATCTACATTCAGCCTGTTGTCCAACTCATTCACTCCCATGGTTTCCGTTGTTTGCTCCTATTCTAATGACGCCCAGATTATTGTTCGCCTTAATTCCAGTCAGCCTGACGTGGCATCTCAGTTTAGGGGTTGCTTGGCAACAGTGGGATATTGGATGAGTGACAACTGGCTCAAATTGAATGGGGACAAGTCAGAGGTACTGGTGGTCGGCTCTTCTTTTTGTGTTTCTCCATCTCTTTGGACGTCTTCAATCTGGCCTCTTGCTCTGTGTCCCCTTACTTCACCTGTTCCCGTTTTGAAAAACGTGGACTTCAAAATGTCTTCTTCTCTTTCTACCGAGGTTCAAGTTAGTTCCATCTTCCAAGTTGGTCATCTTCAATTGAGGATTCTCTGGAAGGTTTTGCCATTAGTTCCTACTTCTCTTTGTGTCCCAATTGTGGCTTCTTTTTTTTCTTCTTTTATTTATTATATTTTTTAATTCATATTCTGTTTATAAACATGCCAAGAAAAGAACACTTTTAACATTTGCCAGAATATCCAATACGTCTCTGCACTGTATCTCGGCCTCTTTTGAAATACTCCAGGTTCTCTAAGGCATCCCACCTTTGTACTTACAACCCCCAATAGATCCCCCACCTCCCAAGTCCTTTCCCATAGGATCTCTGCCATTCAGCGTCCCTGCATCTCCCCTGCCACATTTCCATTCCAAGCCTTGGTGCTCCACACGTACATAATGGAGGTTTCAGGTCTGGGGATGATGCCAGTTCGTTCAACAAATGACCCCAATCCAAAGTGTCCCCTCTTCCCGCCCCCGCCCCCACCCGGGTCTTCCCATTTATGCAGGGTCTCCATTTCTGCCACCCCATTTGTGATCATCATTTAACCACTGTGAGATTTGTGGACCTTGCAGGTTTTTCCACGATATAGCTATATGTCTCTTGGCTAGTATCAACAAAAAGTGTGCCCTTCGTCTCTGGGTTTTGTGCTTCTTCCCCCTCAGTGTCTAACCACACAAGCATACAGCTGGACTCCGGGTGTAGCTACTTTTGAGCAGAGTATTTGTATGGACCAGTACCCGCTCCCAAAATGCAATTTGCCAATAGCCCGCCTGTTTGCACGCAGCGTGGGCATTGATGTGATATGGAGAAGTTAATTTATGTAATTTCACCAGAGTCATATACTCCCTGTGTAGGAAGTAGAAATGCATTAACTGAAATCTCGCATTCCGAGGCGCCCTCTTAACCTGTTCCCAAATCCGGGCCCATTTTTCCTCTGAGATGGAGGGATCCATATCTCTTTCCCATTTCTCTTTAACCAGGAGATCCGCGTGGACGTGCAACATATAAAGCTCTAGACTATTACAAAATCCTATCTCTAGGACCCCTGACCCCTTGATCAAATCTGGGTCATCAGCGGGGTCTCCTCCTGTTCCTCTGGTATACACTCCCACAAACTGGCCAGCGGTCCCATCCTCCCATATGAGAGAAAGTGGGGGTCATTACGAGTGTGGAGCTCCAGAATTAAGGGTGCCGGTATCAACGTACCGGCACCCATTCCAGACCGCCACAATACAAGTCTGCCTGCATGGGCCTCAGGCAAACTTGTCACGAAAGTACCAGCATCGTTAGCAATGGTGCTTCCGTCTCCCCACTCCTATGGGGCTCCATGGGAATGGGTAACAACATTTTCTGTTGCCTGATATCCCGGGCCGTCAGGACTTGTAATGTCCCGGTGGCACCGGGATCTCAGGGAGCGGAAACGCTGTTACAGTCCGGCGTTACCGCCGGACTTGTAATGACCCACTGTGTCTTTTAGAGATACCATATGCCCCACTCCACTATTCAAATGTCATTAGGGTTCCGTTCTCGAAGAAATACCCAAGCAAGCTGCACCCCCTCTTCTGTAGGGTCGCCATCCCTATCTATCTTATTTCTAGAGGGATAGTGGCATCACAACGTAATGTCAACTTTGCACAATATAACCCCTTCACCTTAAGTGTTTTTAACCACTTTTCCCATAACACCCTCTGAACTTGAAAGATGTTCGTAGTACCCTTCACCACCACGGGAGCCCACAGTAACTCAACCTTTCGCCTATATTTCGGCATGCTGGCCATCAGCCTAGCTACTTCCGCTGCCCTTATGTATCTACATGATCTCACCGCCTGCAATTGCGCTGCAATGAACTAGAACTCAAAATCCAGTAAATTCAACCCCCCTCCGAGTGTGTGTGTGTGTGTCGCAGTGTTTCCATAGCAACTGTACATCACCCGTGTTGCCCAATAGCTCACTGATTCTTGCGTCCAAAATAATTCCTTTTTAGTTACATAAGGAATGTTTGCAAAAAAATATAACAGCCGCGGGAGTATTACCATTTTACATAAGTTCACCATTCTCATCAGGGATAGCGGCAGACCCTTCCAAAATTGCACTGCGTCCTATAGACGAGAGTGCCCTGGCAGTACTGTAGACAAAGGTTTCCTCCATCTCGTGAAATACTTGAATCCCCAGATATTTAAATGATTCCGTCTCCCATTTGACCGCCACCCCCAAACTGGAAGGAACCACCTCTCTCTCGTTCGCAGACTCCCCAAGAGAAACAGCACTGATTTGTCTTTATTGATTGAATATCCCAATACTTTCCCAAAATTGCCCAGAACCTCCCAAATGATAGGCAAATTAGTCAGCAGGTTGAAAACATAAAGTAGTATATTGTCAACATGCATTGATATACTGTGATTTGTTCCTCTCACGGTTATACCTCTCTCACATATATACTTCCTAAAGTAACATGCTAAGGGTCCTATAGCCATGGCAAATAAGATAGATGAAACTGGGCATCCCTGCCATGTGGCTGTCCCCAGGGTCCAGACACCCAGGATCCTGTTTTTACCCAGGTCATCGTACCGTTATTTAAAAGTTTCAACCATCTCTTCATCCTGTGATCTACTCCAAGCAACTCCAATACTTTGAACAGCCACTTCCACTCCAATGAATAAATGCCTTGTCCGCATCTATCAAGACTAATGCCATTTCTACTGCGGATCATTTCACAGAATCCATCACATGATGCTGGTGCCGCATGATTCATAGAAGTTTTACGGCCCCCTACAAATCCGCACTGATCATCGTGTAACAGGCCTGTGGCTACACCCACCAGTCTTGCTGCCAAGACATTTCCCAAAATGTTTACACTTAACAACGAGATGGGGCGGTAGGATTTATAATATAGTGGATCCTTATATTTCTTTAGGAGCACTGTTGTCAGTGCCTCCTGTATTGATTCCGGAAAGATTCGTACTTCTAACGTGTGGTTGTATACCTGTTTTAATTGCGGTACCAGTGTTTCCAAAAACTAAAGATATAATTCTCCAGGTAGCACATCTCCCCCTGGTGTCTTATTTCGCTGCATAGAATTAATACCATGTAAAATCTCTGCCTCCTCAAAAGGTGCTTCCAACCCCTCTCGTAAATCCCACGATAGTTGAGGCAACCGCACTAGCTCCATCAAATCCAATTCCTCCTCTACTGAGTATGTACCCCCGCTAATGTATCAGTGTTCATAATATGTTCAAAATGTTGATGTCTGGTTGCGTTGACACCGTTTCCCCCGCCACCGTAATCATTTGAGTGATCATGGACTTGGGCAATTCCCGCCATATTAGCCATGCTAAGAGGCGTCCCGCTGTATCCCCCTTGCCGTAAACGCAGGTATTATACTGCTGCCATTCAAATTTCGATTAGGACCCACAAGTTCCCTGATATGTGGCCAGGGCTCGTGCCAATTCCTCTCCCACAAGTGCTCCCACCGCCAACACCCGCTCCAGCCGTGTGATATCCCGCTCTATGTTCCTAAGAGAATCCTGTAAGGTTTTTGAAATCTCTGTCAGTTTTGCTATACAGATACCCCTTATAAACACCTTGAACACCTCCCATTGCGTTCCCACTGAACCCTCATTGAGATCAAAAAAGGAAGAAATCTCGTCCCGCACTGTTCTACTAAAGGCAGCATGCATCAGGGCATCTGCTTTTAACCTCCATAACGACACTTGTGGCCTAGATCTAGGCCTACAGAGTGTTGTTACCAGCGCTGAGTGATCTGATAACACCTTCCCCAAATATTCAGGGTCCGCGAACCAATGAAAATGCTCCCTCGCTACGAACAAGTAATCCAGCCGAGAATAAGAGTCATGAACCACACAGTACTGAGAGTACCCCAATGCAAGGTCATGGTGTTCCCTCCATAAATCAACTAAATCCAATTCCGTAACCTATTCAGAGATGTCACTACCTGCTGCTTGGAAGGTCCCGACCTTCCTGTCTGTCCACCTTATGATCCCTGGCACAATTGAAGTCCCCCCGATTAGTCCCTGTTATCTACATTTGGGACATATGAATTTACAATGCAACATTCTATTCATTCAATGCTACCTACCAATGCTATCCTCCGCCCTTCCCCATCCCCCAATATTTTCTCCTCTGTTATCAGCACGCCCTAAGCTCCCCAAATTAACCCCCCCCTGTGACGGACGAATAGGAGAACCCAAAATCCTTCCCGCCCCAATTTCTGCTCAGAGCCTCCAGGTCTCACCTCTTGAGTTGTGTCTCCTGCAACATTGCTATATGGACTTGTTTCAGATACTTGCCCACTTGGGCCCTCTTATCGCCTTTACCGAGACCCGCACATTCCATGTGTCTTTTTTTAATGTCTTATCCCGCTTGTCCATTCAAGCCACTCCAAGTTTCTCACCTTACCCGGTTTCCCTGCCGCTTCTCCACCCATCCAATTTCAGTCCCATTCTCCACCCGAGCTCAACGATCTGGCAGTGAAAATTGTAACTGTCTAAATAAATCCCCCCCCCCTCTTTCCCCAGCCCTCCTTCCCTACCACCTATCCCCCCACCTTCCCTTCTCCCTCCCTCCCTCCCCAGCCCAAACTCCTAGATCTTTTAATCCCCAAGTGTTCCCCCTCATGCCCCTTGCAGTCTCGATCTTTCAGTCCTGCCACCCGTCCCCATTACCCCTCCTCGGGCGGTCGACTGTATGGTCCAGAGAGTTGACCTGCTCCCATGTCCCGGGCCAACACGTTTTCAACACCGACCACTCCAACCTTCCATTTCAAACCCTCCTCGCTCCAAACTCCGACTGAAGCCATCTGCATCAATGGCCTACAAACTGGTGGTCAAACACCTCAAAGTTCAAGTAACTCGGGGCGTTGCTGATGATCCAATCCCCTCATTATCCTCCTTTGTCCCTCTCAATGTCCAAGTGTCCAAGCAGTTCCAGGCATCCCACTGCGACTGAAAAAGTGTGACAATCCAACCCGCCACCACCTTCAATTTAGCTGGGAAGAGCATCATGTAGCGCAGGTTTACATTGCGCAGGCATCAACGTACTACATCAAAGGATCGGCGCTACCTTTAGACCTCCTGCTTAAAATACAGGAATATAAGAACCTTAGTGTTCCCAACTTCAAAGCGACCCTGTTTGTAGGGCTCCTGAAGGATTGCATCCCTGTCAGGATAATTTAACACCTTTTCCACTATCGCTCTAGGTGTTCCTCCTGGCAGCGGAGGCCTGCCGAGGACCCTGTGCACACTCTCAACCGTGAACAGCTTTGAAAGGCCCTGCATCTTCAGATTGGTCAGTATTAGGTCCTCCTCATACAATTCCATGCTAGGGCCTTCCTCTACTTCTGGGACACCCACCAGGCATATAATGCACCTGCAGGATCGCCCCTCTGCGTCTTCCACTTTCATCTCTAAGGTACGTGTGGCCCTCACCAATCTGTTGACCTGATTCCGCAGCTGCACCATCTCATTCTCCACATTGCTGACCCTCTGTTCCACTTCAGTCATTCTTTCACTAACCTTGCGCAGGTCAACCCGGACCAAAGCAGAGTCAATCCCCACCTCCTCCATCCCCTGGCTCCCCAGTGATGCCCTGGAGTCCTGTATCGTGGCCATCAAGTGTTCCATAGTGACCCCTTCCGCTGTCTCCATTCCTCCGCCATCCAGGCTCACGCCACTGACTGTCCTGCTTTGGGCTTTGCACCCGCATATTGGTTCATCTTCTGTTGCTCACGTACCATTGTGGTCCACCCGGAAAGACGTCCATGCCCGCTGTCCACCTATAGATGAGTCCCCGTACTGGCTGAGGGGGGAGGGGGGTGAGCACACCCTGAATCAAAGTCCACCCCAAAAAGGAATGGGTCTGTGCTGCCCACCGTGCAAAAGATGTCCAATTGCCTTATCGCCCCGTGAACAATGTTCTTCTCTCAGAGGGGGAGCACCGGATTTCAGGGCCTCATGCACACTGCCTCCCGCAGCATGGCACATCAGTAGCCGGCACCTGCACCTCCTCTGCCGTGGCCGGACCACCAAACCCACACCATCAGCTCTCTGCCCCTGGTGGCTGTTTTAGTCTCTGTGCCCACACAGGTACGCTGCTCACGCTGTTCTGGCAGTGTCATGGCTGCTTCCTCCCCATTCTCCATGGTCACTTCCTCCCAGCCACTGAGATATCCAGCCCCCCAGAGCACTTTAGCCACCTTGCTGTACCTGGTGGGCTCCTTACCTCTGGGGGGGATTGAAGAAGAAGGGGTGGAAATGGCCCCCATTACTCTTGCAGTTCCGATGGCAAGTGGGTCGCAAGTGTCTTCGCCCCAGTTGGGGAGGCGCTCCGTTGGCCTCCACTCTGGTCACATCTGGCTCGCCCCACAATTGCCGAATAGAACATAGCTTCTACTGGGTCTATCACCACTGGTGCGTGTAAATGGAAGGCAATGAAGGATGTTTTATGAAGGATTTTGTTATGGGCGGTCCAGGAGCCTAGACTTTTTTTAGATATTCTGGTTGGTTTCTGATCGTATCTGTTATGTTCTTAGCGCCAAGATACCTCTGGTGGACGCACACTTTATAAGTACACATAACATAACAAAAATTTATGTAATTTCACCAGAGTCATATACTCCCTGTGTAGGAAGTAGAAATGCATTAACTGAAATGCAATAACTGAAATCTCACATTCCGAGGCGCCCTCTTAACCTGTTCCCAAATCCGGGCCCATTTTTCCTCTGAGATGGAGAGATCCATATCTCTTTCCCATTTCTCTTTAACCAGGAGATCCGCGTGGACGTGCAACATATAAAGCTCTAGACTATTACAAAATCCTATCTCTAGGACCCCTGACCCCTTGATCAAATCTGGGTCATCAGCGGGGTCTCCTCCTGTTCCTCTGGTATACACTCCCACAAACTGGCCAGCTGTCCCATCCTCCCATATGAGAGAAAGTGGGGGTCATTACGAGTGTGGAGCTCCAGAATTAAGGGTGCCGGTATCAACGTACCGGCACCCATTCCAGACCGCCACAATACAAGTCTGCCTGCATGGGCCTCAGGCAGACTTGTCACGAAAGTACCAGCATCGTTAGCAATGGTGCTTCCGTCTCCCCACTCCTATGGGGCTCCATGGGAATGGGTAACAACATTTTCTGTTGCCTGATATCCCGGGCCGTCAGGACTTGTAATGTCCCGGTGGCACCGGGATCTCAGGCAGCGGAAACGCTGTTACAGTCCGGCGTTACCGCCGGACTTGTAATGACCCACTGTGTCTTTTAGAGATACCATATGCCCCACTCCACTATTCAAATGTCATTAGGGTTCCGTTCTCGAAGAAATACCCAAGCAAGCTGCACCCCCTCTTCTGTAGGGTCGCCATCCGTATCTATCTGATTTCTATCAGGATAGTGGCATCACAACGTAATGTCAACTTTGCACAATATAACCCCTTCACCTTAAGTGTTTTTAACCACTTTTCCCATAACACCCTCTGAACTTGAAAGATGTTCGTAGTACCCTTCACCACCACGGGAGCCCACAGTAACTCAACCTTTCGCCTATATTTCGGCATGCTGGCCATCAGCCTAGCTACTTCCGCTGCCCTTATGTATCTACATGATCTCACCGCCTGCAATTGCGCTGCAATGAACTAGAACTCAAAATCCAGTAAATTCAACCCCCCTCCGAGTGTGTGTGTGTGTCGCAGTGTTTCCATAGCAACTGTACATCACCCGTGTTGCCCAATAGCTCACTGATTCTTGCGTCCAAAATAATTCCTTTTTAGTTACATAAGGAATGTTTGCAAAAAAATATAACAGCCGCGGGAGTATTACCATTTTACATAAGTTCACCATTCTCATCAGGGATAGCGGCAGACCCTTCCAAAATTGCACTGCGTCCTATAGACGAGAGTGCCCTGGCAGTACTGTAGACAAAGGTTTCCTCCATCTCGTGAAATACTTGAATCCCCAGATATTTAAATGATTCCGTCTCCCATTTGACCGCCACCCCCAAACTGGAAGGAACCACCTCTCTCTCGTTCGCAGACTCCCCAAGAGAAACAGCACTGATTTGTCTTTATTGATTGAATATCCCAATACTTTCCCAAAATTGCCCAGAACCTCCCAAATGATAGGCAAATTAGTCAGCAGATTGAAAACATAAAGTAGTATATTGTCAACATGCATTGATATACTGTGATTTGTTCCTCTCACGGTTATACCTCTCTCACATATATACTTCCTAAAGTAACATGCTAAGGGTCCTATAGCCATGGCAAATAAGATAGATGAAACTGGGCATCCCTGCCATGTGGCTGTCCCCAGGGTCCAGACACCCAGGATCCTGTTTTTACCCAGGTCATCGTACCGTTATTTAAAAGTTTCAACCATCTCTTCATCCTGTGATCTACTCCAAGCAACTCCAATACTTTGAACAGCCACTTCCACTCCAATGAATAAATGCCTTGTCCGCATCTATCAAGACTAATGCCATTTCTACTTCGGATCATTTCACCGAATCCATCACATGATGCTGGTGCCGCATGATTCATAGAAGTTTTACGGCCCCCTACAAATCCGCACTGATCATCGTGTAACAGGCCTGTGGCTACACCCACCAGTCTTGCTGCCAAGACATTTCCCAAAATGTTTACACTTAACAACGAGATGGGGCGGTAGGATTTATAATATAGTGGATCCTTATATTTCTTTAGGAGCACTGTTGTCAGTGCCTCCTGTATTGATTCCGGAAAGATTCGTACTTCTAACGTGTGGTTGTATACCTGTTTTAATTGCGGTACCAGTGTTTCCAAAAACTAAAGATATAATTCTCCGGGTAGCACATCTCCCCCTGGTGTCTTATTTCGCTGCATAGAATTAATACCATGTAAAATCTCTGCCTCCTCAAAAGGTGCTTCCAACCCCTCTCGTAAATCCCACGATAGTTGAGGCAACCGCACTAGCTCCATCAAATCCAATTCCTCCTCTACTGAGTATGTACCCCCGCTAGTGTATCAGTGTTCATAATATGTTCAAAATGTTGATGTCTGGTTGCGTTGACACCGTTTCCCCCGCAGCCGTAATCATTTGAGTGATCATGGACTTGGGCAATTCCCGCCATATTAGCCATGCTAAGAGGCGTCCCGCTGTATCCCCCTTGCCGTAAACGCAGGTATTATACTGCTGCCATTCAAATTTCGATTAGGACCCACAAGTTCCCTGATATGTGGCCAGGGCTCGTGCCAATTCCTCTCCCACAAGTGCTCCCACCGCCAACACCCGCTCCAGCCGTGTGATATCCCGCTCTATGTTCCTAAGAGAATCCTGTAATGTTTTTGAAATCTCTGTCAGTTTTGCTATACAGATACCCCTTATAAACACCTTGAACACCTCCCATTGCGTTCCCACTGAACCCTCATTGAGATCAAAAAAGGAAGAAATCTCGTCCCGCACTGTTCTACTAAAGGCAGCATGCATCAGGGCATCTGCTTTTAACCTCCATAACGACACTTGTGGCCTAGATCTAGGCCTACAGAGTGTTGTTACCAGCGCTGAGTGATCTGATAACACCTTCCCCAAATATTCAGGGTCCGCGAACCAATGAAAATGCTCCCTCGCTACGAACAAGTAATCCAGCCGAGAATAAGAGTCATGAACCACACAGTACTGAGAGTACCCCAATGCAAGGTCATGGTGTTCCCTCCATAAATCAACTAAATCCAATTCCGTAACCTATTCAGAGATGTCACTACCTGCTGCTTGGAAGGTCCCGACCTTCCTGTCTGTCCACCTTATGATCCCTGGCACAATTGAAGTCCCCCCGATTAGTCCCTGTTATCTACATTTGGGACATATGAATTTACAATGCAACATTCTATTCATTCAATGCTGCCTACCAATGCTATCCTCCGCCCTTCCCCATCCCCCAATATTTTCTCCTCTGTTATCAGCACGCCCTAAGCTCCCCAAATTAACCCCCCCCCTGTGACGGACGAATAGGAGAACCCAAAATCCTTCCCGCCCCAATTTCTGCTCAGAGCCTCCAGGTCTGACCTCTTGAGTTGTGTCTCCTGCAACATTGCTATATGGACTTGTTTCAGATACTTGCCCACTTGGGCCCTCTTATCGCCTTTACCGAGACCCGCACATTCCATGTGTCTTTTTTTAATGTCTTATCCCGCTTGTCCATTCAAGCCACTCCAAGTTTCTCACCTTTCCCGGTTTCCCTGCCGCTTCTCCACCCATCCAATTTCAGTCCCATTCTCCACCCGAGCTCAACGATCTGGCAGTGAAAATTGTAACTGTCTAAATAAACCCCCCCCCCTCTTTCCCCAGCCCTCCATCCCTACCACCTATCCCCCCACCTTCCCTTCTCCCTCCCTCCCTCACCAGCCCAAACTCCTAGATCTTTTAATCCCCAACTGTTCCCCCTCATGCCCCTTGCAGTCTCGATCTTTCAGTCCTGCCACCCGTCCCCATTACTCCTCCTCGGGCGGTCGACTGTATGGTCCAGAGAGTTGACCTGCTCCCATGTCCCGGGCCAACACGTTTTCAACACCGACCACTCCAACCTTCCATTTCAAACCCTCCTCGCTCCAAACTCCGACTGAAGCCATCTGCATCAATGGCCTACAAACTGGTGGTCAAACACCTCAAAGTTCAAGTAACTCGGGGCGTTGCTGATGATCCAATCCCCTCATTATCCTCCTTTGTCCCTCTCAATGTCCAAGTGTCCAAACAGTTCCAGGCATCCCACTGCGACATGAAAAAGTGTGACAATCCAGCCTGCCACCACCTTCAATTTAGCTGGGAAGAGCATCATGTAGCGCAGGTTTACATTGCGCAGGCATCAACGTACTACATCAAAGGATCGGCGCTACCTTTAGACCTCCTGCTTAAAATACAGGAATATAAGAACCTTAGTGTTCCCAACTTCAAAGCGACCCTGTTTGTAGGGCTCCTGAAGGATTGCATCCCTGTCAGGATAATTTAACACCTTTTCCACTATCGCTCTAGGTGTTCCTCCTGGCAGCGGAGGCCTGCCGAGGACCCTGTGCACACTCTCAACCGTGAACAGCTTTGAAAGGCCCTGCATCTTCAGATTGGTCAGTATTAGGTCCTCCTCATACAATTCCATGCTAGGGCCTTCCTCTACTTCTGGGACACCCACCAGGCATATAATGCACCTGCAGGATCGCCCCTCTGCGTCTTCCACTTTCATCTCTAAGGTACGTGTGGCCCTCACCAATCTGTTGACCTGATTCCGCAGCTGCACCATCTCATTCTCCACATTGCTGACCCTCTGTTCCACTTCAGTCATTCTTTCACTAACCTTGCGCAGGTCAACCCGGACCAAAGCAGAGTCAATCCCCACCTCCTCCATCCCCTGGCCCCCCAGTGATGCCCTGGAGTCCTGTATCGTGGCCATCAAGTGTTCCATAGTGACCCCTTCCACTGTCTCCATTCCTCCGCCATCCAGGCTCACGCCACTGACTGTCCTGCTTTGGGCTTTGCACCCGCATATTGGTTCATCTTCTGTTGCTCACGTACCATTGTGGTCCACCCGGAAAGACGTCCATGCCCGCTGTCCACCTATAGATGAGACCCCGTACTGGCTGAGGGGGGAGGGGGGTGAGCACACCCTGAATCAAAGTCCACCCCAAAAAGGAATGGGTCTGTGCTGCCCACCGTGCAAAAGATGTCCAATTGCCTTATCGCCCCGTGAACAATGTTCTTCTCTCAGAGGGGGAGCACCGGATTTCAGGGCCTCATGCACACTGCCTCCCACAGCATGGCACATCAGTAGCCGGCACCTGCACCTCCTCTGCCGTGGCCGGACCACCAAACCCACACCATCAGCTCTCTGCCCCTGGTGGCTGTTTTAGTCTCTGTGCCCACACAGGTACGCTGCTCACGCTGTTCTGGCAGTGTCATGGCTGCTTCCTCCCCATTCTCCATGGTCACTGCCTCCCAGCCACTGAAATATCCAGCCCCCCAGAGCACTTTAGCCACCTTGCTGTACCTGGTGGGCTCCTTACCTCTGGGGGGGATTGAAGGAGAAGGGGTGGAAATGGCCCCCATTACTCTTGCAGTTCCGATGGCAAGTGGGTCGCAAGTGTCTTCGCCCCAGTTGGGGAGGCGCTCCGTTGGCCTCCACTCTGGTCACATCTGGCTCGCCCCACAATTGCCGAATAGAACATAGCTTCTACTGGGTCTATCACCACTGGTGCGTGTAAATGGAAGGCAATGAAGGATGTTTTATGAAGGATTTTGTTATGGGCGGTCCAGGAGCCTAAACTTTTTTTAGATATTCTGGTTGGTTTCTGATCGTATCTGTTATGTTCTTAGCGCCAAGATACCTCTGGTGGACGCACACTTTATAAGTACACATAACATAACAAAAACGTTACCGAGAGGTAAGTAATTTGTTGGATTCCTTCCTCACATGGATTCCTCATCTGTGATAGACTCCCATAGCAGTACATAGATCTGGAGGAAGGAGGAAAACAAGAACACCCTCTAGACCAGAACACTCTAGAGGACCCCCCTACCAAAATGGGCTTCCTGAACGGAAAGAGAATCCAAGCAGTAATGACTAGCAAACGTGTACAGAGATGCCCACATTTCTGTCTGGCAGATGTCCAGGACAGGGCAGAGGTTGCAGCCACTTGTCTGGTTAAATGAGCTCTGAGACCCTCAGGCACATCCTTACCAGGCAGATCATAGCATTCAGAGATGCAGATAATGTTTCAGCATGACGGAGTTTGTTTAGGCCACAGCCTGCCATCACGAGCACCAGCGTAACACATGAAAAGCTAGTCATCTTTTCTGAAATCCCTCATCTGAGAGATGTAACTGCTGAGGACGCAAACCAGAAGATGGATCTTTTGAGAGAGATGAAAATCTGAGAATACATTTGGAAGAAAGGAGGGGCACACTCTCAACGTCACCTTCTCTTTGAAGAAAATCAAATAGGGAGGTTTAACCCATAATGCCTGGCGCTCACTCAGCCACCTCGTGGAAGTGATGCAAACCAGGAAAATGACAAGGATGAGCAATCTAATAGAACAGTAATGGAGGGGCTGAAGTGGAGCTCCCATAAGGAATGTCAAAACCAAATTCAAATCCCACGTCAGAACCACAAACCGGTGAAGAGGAAACTGGTTATTTAGGAACTAGATAACTGTGTGGACTGTGAAGAACGAACCCTGTTCCGGGGACCACTTCAGTACCGAAATAGCAGTGATGTATCCTGGATACCACGTCCTCTGGGCTGAGTATGGAGCGATCAGAATCAATGTTGCAGGCACAGTCTCCTGAGAGCAAGCGGGATAATAGGGAGCAGCAGCAACACATAAAGGAGGTTGAATGTCCACTCGACTGTCAAAAGAGTACGCCAGAGCTCCATTTCAATGAAATGTATTGGAGCAGAACAATTCACACTTCCTGTTCACACTCGAAGCAAAGATATCCATTTCAGGAGTTCCCCAGCTGGAGAAAATGTTCTCTAGAACTTCCTGGCAGAGTTCCCACTTGTGGGAGGCTGAAGTCTTTCTGCTCAAGGGATCCTTAGGGACACTCTCTCTTCCGGCAATATGGGCAGCCTTCAGAGATGCTGTTTTCCAGAACCCAGAACCACAGCCGCATTGCTTCTATGCATAGCAGCAAGGACCCTACTTCACCCTGCTTGTTGAGATAGTCCGTCAATATTACTTTATTTCAGCTTAAAAACCATAAAAGCATGAAGCAAAATACAATTCAATAAAACATGATACAAAATTAGTAAAAATGATAAAATCACTATTAAAATTCACCTTTACCATCATTCAGGAAAGATGCATGAGGCTTACCAGTGGTGGGGACTGGAAGGATGTCCAGCTCAGGGTAGGTGTCCAGACCACTGGCCTCCTAGAGCTCTTTAGCAAGTTTCTTCACCTTTCCCGTAAAACCCCTCTGGAAAATCTCTCTTATCTGGAGGCCAAAGGTTCCAACCCAAAGGGCACCAGATCTCCCTCTTCATCACAGTTGTCATACATCCTTGACATGAAGGGTTTCAAAGGGAGAGGTTCAAAGGGAGAGGAGTATATTGTAGTGGGGGCACAGCTCTCCCTGTGCCAGCGACGCCGAGTACAAAGTCAGAGCCGGTGGCAAGACTTTGATGCCTGAAGGTCAAGCCTGACAACAGTGGTGGATTTTGTCCCTTTTCTGCTCCAGGCCCAAGCCCGTAGGTATGCAGGAATGGTGCCCTGCCGGTACTAGAAGACACAGTGGGTCCTGATGGCACCAGGACCAAGGCCATCAGCACCGTTGCCGAAGCTGTCAGCACTTTGGCAAAGATAACAACCAGCTTGAGGCGAAAATGTTCGCATGTATCCAGGGTGGATGATTGGGATGGAAAAGATACCTGAGCTGCGTTCTCCTGGGATTCCCTGATGGGGCGGTTCTTCTTCTTAGATGAAGAAGATGAATGCTGGTCAAAAGATACGCTCGGAGAGCGAGATCTCTTGTGGTGCTTCTTCTTCTTGTCTTTCTCATTTTCCTTGCACGTGGGGTACTCTCCTCGAATCGGGACTGCTAAACATCACCCTCTGTCTTGCGGATGTTGGTGAAGATCTTCACCGCCCTTTCCTGGAGGGCTTTTGGGTGCATGGACTGGCATGACCCAAAGTCCTGTATGTCGCGCTCATCACCAAGCAGTACATACAAATCCTGTGTGGATCCGATACCAACATCTGCCGGCCTCAATCCATGCAAAGTCTGAACTGCAAAGTCTTCTTCGGGTTCAGCATGGCGTCGAAGAATACAAGAATTAGAAGAATGAGCATGTACCTGAAACAAACAGAGAGCGCAGAAAAAAGGAATTGAGGTCACAAGGCACAGTGCTTCTCTATATACTTGCCCCATCGCCATGTCTGGCACAGGGCATGTAGAGGCGTTGCGCCGAGCTGATGCAGAGCTGTGCTGTGCACGCTGGTGGCTGAAAAGACTCTGAAGAACAGCTGCGCTGTGGGTGGGATATCATAGATTAGGAATTCGTGGAAGGAAGGAATCCATTAGAACTACACTTTTCTAATTTTACATGGACCTCAGAATTGAGCCCTTTGTCGGAAAAGAGCAAAGTACTTGTAAGGCAAGCAGTGGATTGGGCAACCAGAGTGATTGCAGTTTTTTGACAAACATGGAAGACCTGCCAAACTGCCCCTTTTAGAATTCGTCCATACAGTATCTTAACTTGTCTCTCATTGTTGGCGCAAACAAAGGTCCCACTTGAGCGATCATGGGGAGTTGAGTACTAACAATCAGCAAAATGGTGATAAAAGTAAAGTGGGATTTTCGTGCTCTCACTGGTCCTTACAGGGAGCAATCAGAGCCCTAAAATGAGAATTCCAACATGACTTGTAGTGTTCCAAACTCTGACCTACCGTGTACAGATTTGCTTTCAGCATTTTCATAATGTCATCGCTAAAGTCCATTTGTCCAAACAGCTCCAGATTTTTTTCCAGTACGTCATTGGGCAGACATGCATCCAGGTCGCTACTTGTCCCATAGTTGGCTACAATCAGGTCTTGTTGTTGTAATACCATGTTTGTAGTTAGAACAGCACTGGAGCAGACACCTGTGTTAATTAAACATAAACACGTTTACTTAAGGAATTAATAATGCTGTGACATCTGATAATATCAGGGCTATTCAGTTTTGTGCTTTCCCATTGATTAATTTCAGAGCTCATGGCACAAAACTCAAAATCTTAGAACACGCAAACACATACACATACATTCATACAGAATATCCAGGTTTAATATTTTGGCAGAAAGTGGATGAAACTGTGACAAAAATATTCTGGAGTAGTGCAGGCTTTCAGATTCGTATAAGGATACACCAGTAGTTCCTTCATCCAATCAGAATTGTCCCTGGCCCTGAGTTCGGCACACCCTCATTGGATACATACTCCTGTTACTCCATTCAAAACACTAGCTGTGGTTCTCCTCCCCCGCGTCACCCATTCCGCCCCTCCCAGGCCCATACCTGAAAGAAGTGCACACTCATCCTAAGTAATGATACAGTTAAACTGATTTTACATACGCAGAATTATACTGGACTACCATTGTGGTTGGGATATGGGTTCTTTTCATAGCAAAGACCTTTTTATATGTAGTGTCTTTGCCGTGATGTGGAGTATTTTTTCTTGAAAGTCATAACACTGTTTGAAAAAACATAATGAAAATTGACTGTATGCCTTTCTGTTCCATATGTACATGTGACGTGTGGAGTGATTGAGTTGTAGACTTGCAAACCTTTTTATTAATATGCATTTATTTTCTTGTGAGACATGCAAGCACATTTCTCTCCTTGGCAGCCTGGGATACCTTTGAGAGAACATGCATTTAGGATCATGAGCATGTGCATTAGGGCAATCTATCAGCTTTGTTAGCATGCACTGTTTGATAGAATTATTCTGTGCAGTAGATGATTGACTCCAATCATTTGTGAGCAGCTGTAGCATCTGATGCAGTGGTCTTCAAACTGTGGGGCTGGCCCCTCTAGGGGAGCCTGAAGGATGCTCACGGCGGGCGCAGGCTCTTCAAAAAGGGAACATGGTCACTGCTTATAATAGAAAATATAGCAGATATGCCATCTGGTGGCAGCAACCATTTCCAAGGGCGGGCTCAGCAGCCATATTTTCACTCTGTGCGGGGTGGGGGGTGGGGGGCTCAGCATAAATTACATAACACTGATCTAATGGGATACTTTAATCTCTGAGCATGTGCACCCAGTCTTAAGGAGCATTGTGTTTGGATCTTTTAATAGTTGTGTACATTTGCTGAAAGAGTGAATAGAACTCTGGGGTTGTGTAGTGTGTCTTCTTTCAACTTGCGTGCAAGAGGTGCCTGGAGTGTACTCTTTTACTCAGGTGTATGACAAAGTGCATTTTCCAGCACTGGATCTTTCATAGAATCACATGCTATGAACATTCCCCGTAGTCAGGCTGAGAATCCTCTGTTAACTTTTCAGAGCACCTGGGGACCACTCCGGAGGTGACAGTGCACGGTACAAATACCTTTAACATTAACATCAACTTTAGCAATAGTAAATTAAGGAAAAACAAGTATCTAATTTGTAGCCCATTACCCACCTTATGGGTGCTTTTGGTCCCCACAAATGGGATGTCGAGTATGTAGATACTCCCCTGCAGCCTTCTTTCAGATTATAACTGCATGTTATGCTGGAAGGAGTCTTTTAGTTGTTTCTCCTCAGAGAAATCTCCACAGCTAACTTCTATATCTTCATTACTACAAATTTTGAGTATATATCTTCAGGATCATATCCTCTATCAGTAAGGATGGGTGTTAGTGAGAATTCTCAAAATGTGTTAATTCCTCTCTACTTTAGATGCCCCCAGCTTTTTTGCTGGACTTTGGGACTTTGTACTTTTCAATTCTGTTTCTTTTCTGTGTTTATTCTTTTTGATTATGGAGTTTTAGACAACTCCATAGGCATAATCATTTCATTTGTGTCACACAGCACCCTCAGTGCAGTGACACATGGAAGCCTTTTAGGCTGTCCTAAGGTTTGCATATCTTCTCTGGGATAAACTACTGTTTAACAGAGAATGTAAGGTTAAATTGACTTTACTGGTCTTTTTAAATTCCTAGACCCAACACACTATCTTACAATAATAATGATTTTTCCCGACCGCGAACATCGGTAGTTAAAAATTGCGGGAGCCATGTTATTTAAGATGGCGCCTGAGCCCCCTTTGTTTAAACAGGTCGCGGTCTTCTTTTTTTGCCATTTCTTTTTGGAAAGGTCCTTCTAGAGTTTGTTTCTGTGCGCCAAACCAGGTTTGGTCCCTTTGCATCTTTTTCTTCAATATAAGGTACCGTGAAAACCTGACCGAGAGAACTTACCTCTCACTGCGAAAGTTCGTGGAACTTTGGCAACTTGCAGGCCTAGTACTTGTTACCCGACAAACAAACCTTTCTTCCGTGAACTACTTCTAAGAACTGTGGCAAATACTTTTACATTTTAAATACCAGAACCGTTTTTACTTATACAAGACACTAGCCCATTGACTTTGGCCTAACTATTGCATTGAATCAACTCCTCTGGTGAACGCAAACTATTTGCACTGTTTTAAAGTAACTGTAATATTCGTTGTATTAACTTATGCCTTTTTGCTCATACTTCAATGCTATTTGGCTCCTATTTCAAGGGAGCTCAACTGCTCAGTAATCAGTATGTGTGTGATATTGGTTGCCTCATTTAGCGAATGCTTTATAAATGATTGTGTAATATATTAAGAAGTGTTTTACCAAGAAACATTGAGTCTAAGTGTCTATCTGAATACTTGTCATTGTAGACCATTGTGTAACACCCTTACAAGCTCACATTCCCTCTTGAGATAAGCCTGGCGGCTCAGCTCGCTACCAAAAACTGTGTGGTACATTCTTATACCAAAGGTTGGTTTTGCTTACACCTGTAGTCATAGTTGTGTGTAGTGGTCCCAGGCGGTACTGCATGCAAACTTTGCCTAACAATGGGGAAAGAGGATGGATGGGAAAAAGTCTCTGTTTAAGGCCTGTGCCACCTGCAGCCTATAAAACGTTTTTGAGGGTGACAGGCATAGTGAATGCATCTATTGTTTGTACTCCCACCACTCAGCAGAAGAGTTTATTTGTAAGCCATTCAGTACTAAAACATTAAAAAGGACAGGCTTATTGAGGGTCACCACCCACCATCAGAAGCAAAGTCTTCTAGGAGCCTGGCAGCCCGAGGCATCCGGAGAAAAGGGCGCCTATGCCGAAAAGGGCAAAGTCTGAAGAAAGGCCATCTAAAAGGCCTAGATAGATGATTAAACGGAGCGCTTCAAAAACCTAAGCTTTGCTGTCGTTGATTAAGGAGGGGGCGGGAGATCCTCCTAATGGGACATGCAGCATCGAAGACCCTGCGCTCGCATTCGAAGACGGCCCAGTTGTCGACAGGAAAGGGGAATACCTCTTCAAAGATGGGCCCGTCGACGGAAGGACAGTCGATGATGGAATCGCTCATCAATGAGCGAACACCGGGCAAGAGAACGTCGAGGGACAGATGCTCATCGACAGGTAAGCACTAGCCGATGGACAAGTGCCCGTCGACAAAAAGTAGCTAGTCGAAAATTGGAAAACACTTGACGACAGACTAGCAGTCGATGACAAAAGAAGAAACGCTTGTCAGCAGACAAGCGAAGTCCAGAAGCTCCACGTATCTCTTCCATGGTCAATACCAGACCAATGATAGAGGAAGCAGGCCTGCCAACAGAAGAAGGGTCAGTAAGACCACAAGAGGTGGCCTGCAAATCTTCAGCTGGGAGCACACAGGCTCACACGGAGCCAACTGTATTGCATCAAGATCACCACACGCAAAAGCGCCAATCAGTGCGCCAGGGCAGGATGCAACCCCAGCCAATCACTGCACTGCTTTCCCCAATGACTACCTTGAGGACATCCTGCAACATGAGGTAGACTCTGAATTTGAGGCGCTGCATAGAACATCACCAGCTTTTTGGGATTCAGACAAATCCATAATTATGGAAAAGTCATAACGATAGTCATTGCCACCATTGATGTCACTGCACCTCTCACAACAGGCACATGATAACCTCAGGGAAATGCTGGGATCTATGCCTTTGGGACAGCGAAAGAGACACTCCTAAATCTGCAAGCCTTATTCTCACTACAGGTTTTGTCCTCCTTGCAAAACCAAATTGTCAAGCTAGACACCAGGCTACTGGCCGTACCGCAAGTACCGACAAAGCCACTCCTACAAGTTCTTGACCGGGTTCAGCAAAATTTGAATTCCCTCCCCGCAAGGTAACAGAAAAGTGAAAGCACTGCAAGGGATCGGTTTCTCCACGGCGTCATGTCCCACAACCATTAAGCTCAGGGAACCACTCACACTGTTCCACAACAAAGGAGCAAACTGCTTAAACTATGGTTTGGCACTGAAGGGAACATGAAGAAGGGGAACTCAGTGATACAGACACTGATTAAGAACCAGAGATACAGCATCTACTACTACCACAGGGTCTCTGCCCCAAGATGACCAGTGGGACATGGATCATGACCAAATGGATCACCAGGCAGACGAAGTTCCAAAACCATAGCCACCAGATAAGATTGGAGCTTTCCACTCATTAGTGATAAAGGTGTGCAAAGAATTTGGCATCGTCCCTTCAGAGGAGAAAAGGGAATGATCCCCCCTCGATCATATGCATAAAAGGAGGAAATCTGTAGTGGCCATTAATATCCTGTACCATGTACTGAATAAGGGACTCCGTACCATGAGGAATCCCTTCAAGGAGCAAGCCTTCAAAGACAGACTCGAAAAAAAAAGTTCAAGGCACCAGACACCATGCCTAAATGTCTCATGTCGCAACCGTCAGCAGAGTCGGTGATCTGTACCACCGGAGAGTGAGGGCCGAAAAATTGATGCATTTGGGAAAAAGGTACTTACGGTAGGGGCCACTACAGTTAAAGTAGCCAGCGCATTAGCGGTTACAGCCAGGTACGACCGCGAAATGTGGCACTGCTTGGTACCCCTTTTAGAGCACTTGCCCAAGGAAAAGCATGCCGAAGCTGTTGCCATCTTAAGAGGGTGAGGAGGCCGCAAACCACAATTTTAATATTGCGGTTGAACTGGCCGATGCAGGCTTCAAGCAGATTAACAACGGTGTGGTACTATGAAGGCAGGGATGGGTACGCTGCACTGATTTTAGACCGGAAGTGCAGCATAAAGTCTTGGACATGCCTTTTGAAGGTGACAATCTGTTTGGGCGTAAGATCGATGAAGCATTACATGAGATGAAAACCAACACGGACACATTCCGGTCGCTCACCACACTACGAACCAAGTGTACTTTTTGAACCTTTCAAGGAGCAGCAGGGAAGACAACTTCCTCCAGAAACACCAGAGGCTGTAGCGCGTATTGAGACTCCTCCCATGTCTCCCTCTGCTGTGCCTTCTGCCCCTCGATCCAATCCTTCCTGTTTTTGTGCTCTGCTTCTGCAGTCCGTATATTCCTCCATCTTTTGCTGCCCTTTTACCATCCTGGTTATGTCTCGGGGCAAGGTTATCCTCTGGTTCGCGGTGCTGTGTCCACTGCTGTTGCTTTTGCTTCTCGCAATCTCTTCCCCTGTGCTTCTGCTGCTAGGAAGCCTTCTGTGCGTCCTGTTGTTCAGGATATGCAGTCAACCCTTCCTGTCTCCAATTGGTGCGCCGCCGGGTGCCGTTGCAGCAAGTCTATGTTTCCCCCACTCGCTTAGGATCTGTGGGAGATCACTGATCAGTATCTCCTGACTCTTGAATCCACCTATCATGTAGAGGTAGCCGTGCTGCCAACCAATTCTTTGATGCACCGCTACTCACCCTGTGCCCGGGCACCTCTAAATCAGCCAAGTCTTGAGGGAGAACAGCTATGTCAAGGTCTGTCCTCTGGCCCCTCATGGATCTGCACTGCCGGGCCCGGTGTCCTCGCACTCCTCAGTCACTGCCCACAGGATACTATCTATAATGAATCCGCGAGTAGTCAGAGTCGATTCTCAGTTCCAGCGGGCATTCAATTCCTTTCTCCCGCTGGTCTGGTTCCGTTTCCCTGCACGAGAGACAACTGTGCCCACACTATCAATGTACATTTGGGAGCGTGCAGCCCTTATCGCTGATCGGTTTGTGGGTCTCCCTCCAACGGTGGCTGGGCTTATTGTTATATCCACGTCTCCCCCGGCGGGACTTGTTGCGAACCCGGGGAGTCCGGACTAATGCTCGTTCCCCTCCCTCACTGCCACCGTCTGCCAGGTACTTGCTTCCTCATATGGCCCGTAGATTTGCCCCCTTCTGTGACAGGGCACAGCCGCTTCTGCAGGTGTTCCGGGTCCACTGGGACTGCCGCACTCGGTCCCCCAGTGGTCCTTCAGTGAAGCACAGCGTCCATCTTGGTACTGCAAATTGCCGTCTCAATGAGTGAGATTAGTTCCATTCACCCGGGTTAAATATTATCCGCTTTTGGCTTTGGCAATGGTGGTTACAATATTCTTTAACTTGATCTCACTTATAATAAGAGTTGCACCCAAAATGCTTCAATTCAATAGTTCTGTATTCAAAAGCTGTTTGGAGCCAGCGGTCTGTCTCAGAGCGCCTTGGCGTTACCTGACACATGCCAACTCACTGGTCTTTCCGTGCACCTCTGCTGGACCCGCTGCTCCTGTATCTGCTTCTGCTGGTTTTTCCCAGGCCTCTGACAGCTCCCGTAACGTTTCCGTTACTTTCATCTCCATCAGTTGGTGCTTTCTTTGCTCCGCTCGCACTCCAGTGAACGCCACACACCGAGGCAAGGTGCAGGACCAGCAGAGCTTCTCTCTTCCATATAACAGGCGCTCTCATTGCCGCTTCCTGCTGCGTGTCCTCTGCATTCAGGATTCCAGCCTCCTGTCAATTTTTCAACGTGGTGTCCCGCTTGTAACACATTCACGTTTCCGGCGTCTCTCTCCTGCTTCTGCTGCTTCCACTGCTTCTCGCTAATTGCCCGCACCAGAAAGGCCTTTATATGTTTAAAGGTCCCACTGAGGTGTGCATCATTATAACCACTAGACTGAACACTACATTTCTGTACCTCTGAGCTCCTCTTCCTCGTCTTAAGTACTGGGACTTGGAGTCCATAATGTTCTTATTCATTTTAATATCATTCAATCTACTCTGTTTTAGTAATTCATAAAATGTACATTTGGGGGAATCCCTCAAGGGAATGCATGGTTGTTTCTTCACTCTACAATTCAAAGATAATGTAGAATTGTATCAGTATTAACTCTATGACTTTTATTTATTTTGGTTCCCTGTTTGCTTTAAGGGGTTTCATATTTTATATTTTGGGGAAGTCTGGGAGAGGAAGCTGCGCTATGACGACAAGCCATCAGATATTCGGGCCTAAGAGAACCCTCACCTGCAGAAGGGGATGAATATAGTGTTTCCCCTGACAGAGTCCTCACATTCCGTTGATGGCCTTCTCCTCCCATGTGATCCACCCGGCAAAACCCTCAGGTTTAGGATCAAGTATTGGCTGCCTTCTCCTGGCCACATGGCAGGAGACTTTAGGCTGGGAGTCTGTGAGGATTTCCGCAGGATTCATCACACCTACCTGTAACTCCTGTTCTCCAGCATGAATCTGCCATGGATTCACATGCAAACTCTCCTTCCCCTCCGTGGCTCTTCTTGGTTCATTCTGCCACTTTACATCTCTACCAAATCTGAAGATGGCCACCAGGGGTAGAGCTTAGGGGGCAGTATGAACCAACGGACAGTGATTGGTCATAGAGTAGACAAGCAGTTTTCAGGCTAAAGCAAAACTTCTTTCCTTATTTGCGGAGGATTCCCAGCATGACGACAGGGAATATTCATGATCATGTGAATCCGTGCCAGACCCATCCTGGAGAACAGTAGTTACATGTAAGTTACTTGTTACTTTGCTCCGGCATGAAAATCCATGCCAGTGCAGATGCTGACGGTTTTGTATTTAGGAGATGAAGGGAGCGGCGGAAACCCAAGTTGCTTTCCACCCCTCCTCTCTGCCATACATATGCTTGAAAATAAGCAAATTGTGTTGTGAATGCAAGGTGTTAAAGCCCTACTCAAGGCTTTTACGCCTTGCATACATGTTACGGCTTAGTTGTAAATGAGCTCCGATTTGTTATTTTTGGCAAATCCTGTGCATGCTTAGTCATTAAATCCTTTGTTAACCCGATTCCATGGTCTGGCCTGTTTGTTGTTCAATGTGTGCTGTGTAACGCCACATCCATGAAAGTTCCCCAAATTCAGCAAGCATCGGATCTGTTCTTATATGAACACATTTAATGGCGCTTTATAAACATTTTATGTAGAATAAAAGTGTTTTTACATTGGATTTTCTATGGGCCCAGAAAAACACATCTGGACAAATATCCTGAAACTGTTTGCTTCCATTTTTGAGGGTTCTGGCACACACCTAGCCCTTACCTTGAACTGGTGCACACCGCAAAACAAATTCCATAACACTCCAAGTTAAAACTCAACTCACATTACACCACTCTGTAACAATAGTTAAATATCAGGTCGTTAGCTAGCTATTAGGTTTATTATATAGTTAAGATTAAACTTGTTAAGTAGTGGTTTAGTGTGAGTTATGGTTTGATTTGAAGTCTGACAGAGTTTGTTTGTATTATGGAAATACTTCATGGGGCAGATTGCTTGTACCGTGTTGTAGGCATTCACAACTTTGAATGACTTTAACTTATACCGTGGACTGACTTTTTGTACCTTAATGTTGGCATTTAGAACATTCGTAGAATTCACGTTTTTATAGGTAGTAACCTTAAATAACCTTAGCTGATTTTAACAATGTTTTCCCCTTGATTTTATATTTATCCTCTACCTTGGTTTACAAATTAGAGACCACATTACCCAGCCCTACGCTGGCTGCCCAAGGACCAAAAACGTTGCACTCGACAGAAGACGAAAAGACAGACAAAGAAGCATGACCCACATGGCCCGAAGCTGTGAAACAATCTACAACTGTCACTGAAAAAGAGAGAAGACCAGTCAAAATTGAGAAAGGCACTAAAGATCTCAATACTGAAACAAGCATTCAACTGCAAAACAATTCCTGCGTGCCACAACTGCAGAAGTACTGGTGAATACTTCCTCTAGCTGCACTAGATTGTAACCTCTGAACTTACCACAACATGAAAAGGTGCACATGGGCATGTGCTCGCACACACACACACACACACACACACACGCACACACACACACACACACACACACACACACACACACACACACACACACACGCGCACACACACGCGCACAGAAAGTACATACCTTTGTCAATTTTTGCTCTTGTGTTTGATTTTTTCAGTTGGCTTAAACAATATTGGAATTGCTGTTTATTTCGTTTCTTCAACAGACGCAAGAAGTTAGGAAAAAATGTTGTCTTCACTCCCTACATAACAGCAATAAGACAAAGAATTATTAGCATACTTAATCAGCAGAGAGCATGCCATGCTAATAGATTGATCACTTTGTTTTGCAATAATAGGGAGGGGATTAGTGAGTGAAGGCAGGCATTTATTAATAAGTGTGATGAATCCGACAATGTAATCACTTCTTTTCCAGCGGTGACCTCTCCCCATGTGGCAAGGGGATGCCAGCCGCTACCTATCCTGACCCTGGGAGCGGCTATTTGAGGGAGGATCACATGGGGGGAGGCAACCATCAAGGGAGTGACCAGACATCATCGGATGAGACATTGTATCTCCCTTTTCTTTTTAGTGATAACCTTCTGTTCTCTGGTGCTGGGACATTTAAAACACAGAACCAGCTGACAGAGTGGAGACGCTTGCTGACAGAACCTAGTCCTCTCGGTGCTGAGTGAGGGACCACTGTGCTGCTGGGAAAAACGTGGAGCCAACCGGCTCATGGAGAATGCCAAGGAAAGAAGACTGCATGAGTCGGTCTGCTACGAGGACGCCATGAGAGGAGAAGGGAAGACTTCCTGGTATTCCCGGTTCCCGGAGAGCAATATCCCCGCCGCTCGCACACGGAGAAGCGCATAGAAGCCGTGAGGAATGCAGAAGCCACAAAGCGAGGTTGACTAACCCCGGAAGAAGGAGCGGGACCCCGAAGAGCTGTTGCAGGCTTAAGGCAAGAGAGCCAAAGCACGCCATAGGGGACCGGTAAGTCCACAGGAAGTTGGGACACCGGGGCACTTTTAAAAACCCTAACCTACCGAAGGCAAATGAGAATAAATGAAGCATATGAAACAGAATGTGAGACCCAATACGAAGTAATGGAATGAGACTCAGTAAGAAGTAATGAAATTAATACAAGACATTTTCAAGTTTGCATGTGTGTCAAGTGAAGCACATGAGAAAACGCTGGCAGGAGAGTATACCAGGCAAAGTCAAGTAGGCAAATGTGTAAAGTAGATCACATGAGAAAGTCTCGATATGAGGATACATCAGGCATAGCCAAACACTGTGTTGAAATTACTTTAATGCAGGGAAGAAACCTGGCAAGGGAACACACCAGGTATCCTACGAAATTAACACTAACACCAAGTTGTTTAACAAACAAACAATTTTTGCTGAACAGAGAAGTCTAAGGAAGGCTCCTACTCTTAGGAGCTTGGACATCTACAGGAGGAAAACCTGGGGAAGAGAGTTGTCCCCTGGAACTGTGACCCTTATCCATTGGCATCTTTTGTGTTGGAGTTATACATTTCTTTTGAACTTGAACCTTTGGGCACTTACAAAGCCAAAGACATTATCCTTCACATATTAGAGTTGTTTTGTATAATGTGAGGCGACGATAGGATTCCAGACATGGGACATATTGCTTTTGACATCTTGACATCGGACAGACCGTAACTTTGGTTTATGTAGGGAAATACCTCTTAGAATACAGACAGGGAGGCATTTCCAACCCCCTTTTTGTTTGAATTAAAAGTCTATGGCTGAGTTGGGCAGTATACCGGCGGTAATACATGCCATTTTTCGCCCAACTCGGGATTTGGCCAGCCCTTAAATGCAGCGGTAATACTGTTACCGCCACATTTAAGGGCTCAGGCCAAACTCGTGATGAGGCCCATAGCCAAAACTATGACCACTCTGTGTGTCCTGGCTTCTCACATAAGTTAAAGAAACCAAAACACTCACACTGAATCTGAATTAAATGCATTACGTTTTCCTTCAATGTTTTGCTCTGCGCTTATTGAAACAATGTTTTTTCTATTCTTAAGAACAAATGAACACCACAGGTAGACTGTTGATTTTCAGTTACAGTTTATTTTCAAGGATATCCCAATTAGCTTGGGATAATTATCCATCTTAATTTCCATATAGTGCAAAGGCATATATCATATATTAAATAATCCTGAGCATGCGTTTCTGTGTATTGCACAGCTTCCTCAGGATGTAACAGAATAGAATATTTTGAAAACCATTGGAGTTTCGGTGTGGGCCTGCTATGATTCAGCAATTAACCAATGGTTTGTGGATGCTCAGAATGGTGCAAAATTAACAAGGTGATGGCTTTAAGGTTTAGAATTAATCTCAACCTCTCTCAGGTCTCTGAGCAAGCAGGCACGGGACCCACATCTGGGCATATCCGTCCCACTCGAGGTGACTATAACAAAAGAAAAGAGGTGAGGGCTGGAAGGTTTAAAATTAATCTCAACCTCTGGCATTGCTGTACGTAACCCTCCAGACCATCGTTCTTTGTCTGCCAAGCCATTACAAAAGAGGAAATACATTATGCAAATCAGGCCTGGTCCCACCCCAAAAGGGGTAGTCCAGCCCAAACTGCTTGGTCACATTCCTTCTGCACGAGACTGCAAGCATCCACAAACATGCTCTGACTGCGTTGGGCCTCATCAGTGAGGAGAAGCTTTGGTCTCTAGGCCAGGCAGGCACAGGACCCACGTCTGACCATACACGTCCCACTCAGGGTGATTATAGCAAAACAAAAGAGGTGATGGCTGGAAGGTTTAGAATTAATCTCAACCTCTGGCATTGCTCTGTATAACCCTGCAGACCATCGTTCTTTGCCTGCCAATCCATTACAAAAGAGGAAAGACCATATGCAAATCAGGTTTTTTCGGACCAATAACTTCTAGCGTCTGGAGGGCGTTTAAATGAAATTTCAAGTACCTCTCCCTATGTTTTTGGGATGGGCATTTGGATAGATAGAAAGTAATTCATTTTCTCTTTGAACAGCTTTAACCTTTCTAGATCTTCAAAATCCATCCTCTTTTCCCAACTCTTTGTTTTCTTTTTCATTGTGTATTCAGAGTCCAACACATCCAGGATAATCATTTCTTGAAAGACTAATCATCGCCTATAGAAGTGGATCACAAAGGGACTCCAGTCTGGCCTTTTTTTTTAAGCAGTCATACAAATAGGAACCCCACATGTGTTTTTCCGACTGTGTTAGTTTATGTAAGAGGGACAAGCTTCTTTTTATGTATTGAGCCCACCATGATGTCAGGCCCAGCTCGAGTCTGATCACACTAATTGGGACTGTGTTGGGAAGGTCCAGAACTGTTTTCCAGATTTTCCCTTACAAACAGTCCAAGAATTTCCTGTTCTTGAGTGGGATCAGCTCACAGCCATATAGGATCATTGCAGTTACCTTTAACTTATAAAGCTCTAATAACGGAGCCAAGGAGTAAGCGCACAGCTTGTGTTTCAGCACCTTGGAGATGCCAGATCGAATTTTACCCTCCATTTTCTCTTTTTGATTTTTAAATTGGCTTTTAGATGATATAGGGAAGCCCAGGTAGCTTTTTGTAGTTACCCTGGCGACCAGCATCTTAGTCATTCTCCAAGTATATGGTTTATTTTTTTTGCCTAGTGGTAAATGTCATCAATGAAATGCTGGATCGAATTTCTCCACCATTTTCTCTTTTTGATTTTTTTTAATTGGCTTTTAGATGATATCGGGAAGCCCAGGTAGCTTTTTGTAGTTACCCCGGGGACCAGCATCTTACTCAGTCTCCAAGTATATGGTTTATTTTTTTGCCTAGTGGTAAATGTCATTATGTAGGATTTCAGGAGGTTAATTGTCAGCTGATTAACTCTCAGATAACTTTCCATTCCATCTAGGAGCCTTTGAAGTCCTACCAGGCAGTAGTCCATCAGTACGAGATCATCGGCATAGGCAATAACATTCACCATCAGATCCGTCCATTTCGGGGCATAGCCCTTCCAAGATTTACTTTCTTCTCATAGGTCAGCCAAATAGAGGTTAAAGAGGGTGGTGGCTGGAACTCACCCCTGGTGCAATCCTTTTGTTAAAGGTATGTCTCTGGACAGGTCTCCCAGGGTGTTCAGTCTAACTTTCATTGAGTTCTCGGTGTATAATAGCTGAATCATATGCAGGAAACCCAAATTAATACCCCACTTAGTTTTCGCCATAAGTTAGTGATGTCAATGTTATCAAATGCGGCTGATAAATCAATCACAGCTACGTATGAGGATTTCCCAAGCTTCCCACCTATGTTGGAGGTACATGAACAGAGTGCAAAGGTATTCATTAAGGCCCCCACGCCTTTCCTGAACCCTGTTTTAATGGGCTAAGTTGCCTAGTGGACTCGGGCCAAGATGTCTGCACATAGTGCGGGATCATCTTTGTATATTCTACTTGCAACTCCATTTGGTCTGCTAGCTCTGGAGTTGTTTAGTTCCCTGATTACCAACTCAGTGGGCCTCATTATAACTCTGGCGGTAGCCGTGCCAGTAATAACGGCCGGCTGCCGCCGGAGTTACGCCAGAAAACAAAACTTCCCATTCGAGTTCCATAGGACTCAATGGGAATGGGGAGGACGGATGCACCGGCACTGTGTGCAACAATGGCGGTGCATCCTCCAAAGTCTGCAGGCGGGTGCCGTTCTGCCCGCCAGTTTAGACCCTCAAGGTCAGACCCGCCAGGTCAGACCTGGCGTGCGGGAGGTCACCTGCACCCAGAATTCGGAGTTGTTACCATGACCGGCACACTCATAATGAGGCCCAGTGTCTGTTTTGTCAAATAGGATCGTCCAGCAAGCTACCGTCAAAGCATTACTTTCATAATTAGCTGATTGACCAGAGGCTGCTTTGAATGTGCTGGTGAAATATTCTACCCAGACTTCACAAAAGGACAGCATCTTGGGTTGGGAGCCTTCAGTGTCATTTAAAATTTGCTTAATTGAATGTGTGTCTTTATTAACTAGTTTCTTAAACAGAATCTGTTTTTTATTGATATATTGTTGAATTCTGTGGGACTTGAGTCATCTACGGTAAGCCTGTTTTAAAAAGAATTTCATTGTGTTATTTTGTCCCCGTTTGATGTAACTGATCTTTTCATCAATAATTTGATCGAGTTCCGCAGCTCATTTTCTTTGTCATTTATTTCTGAATCGAACCAGTTTCTATGGCCAGAGGCAAAGGGAACGTAAGAAAGCTTGCTCTGTTCAATTAATGTTTTTCCCAATGTAGATAGCAAGTATGGTAATTCATTTGGGCATGAAATTAAATCCTTTCTCTCTTTGGAAGGGTGACCCACCAGATTATTAATCTGGTATTTGCTTTGTTACTGTTGCCAATTTGCCGAATTCTGTTGTTTTTACCCGTCACAACTACATTTTGTGGGCCGCCCGATTCAACTACGCTTGTGTGACCCACGCAGAGTACTAGATGTAGCATCGCGTGGTCATTCAGGGGGGTGATTATTATCGCAACCATAGAGACATTCGCTGTGTCTATGTTACCAAGAAACACAGTCAGTCGCGGATGCTGCTACCGAGTTATGCCAAGTCGGGACTTTCATCCATTGACCATAAAATAACTGGTTTGTTTGCAAAATAAAAACATCTAGAAAGAAAAGATGACCAGGCTCTGCCATAAGTACTCCTCTTCCTTGGACCACAAGGTTGTGAGACGGGTAACTTTGCCCTCATGAAATAAGTCTACTTCAGACTCATTAAGATTACAATCACAGTTAAAATTGCCTCCCCCAATAGCTGGACCCTTCGGATGTTGGATTCGCCACTTTATCAGTATATTTTCAATTTCGTCTAACAGTGATCAAATAGAATTTAAAAAGATATTTAATATTAGTATATGTGAGGTGTTGATATCATTACTATAAATGATCTCATTGGCTAGCAGGGCCTCTGACAGTCATTTCCAAATCTGTAGGACGCGATTTTGACTGATCGTTATGGCGGTTAACAAGCCTCTGATTGGTCGACCAAGTGGACCTTTTTTTGCTGGTTTGTTATTCAAAATGAACCCGTCAATCACTGGACAGACGGTCAACCAAAAGCACTTCTATTGAAAACACATCAGCCTCATTACGAGTTTGGCGGTAAGTGGTAAAGTTGGCGGTAACTCATTTACTGCCAACTTTACCACTATGCCAAATTACGAGTTTGGGCCTGGAGTGGAAGATTTGCCTCCAGGAAAATCCTGAAGGTAAATCCTCCAACTCACCACCAGAAAATCGGCAGAATTACAGCAGCGGAAATTCCACCACGGTAATTCCACCAACAAAAAACCATTGAGTCCAGTGGACTCAAATTAAATGGGGAATTTCACCACCACCACCACTTGTAATCTGGCGGAAATTCCACCTGACCATGTGGCAGTAACAGTAATTCGTTTGGGCCTTATTCCAACGGATTTACCGCACAGATACTACCCAATTCGTAATGAGGCCCATTATATGGAAAAGCTGACTGGAATCCTTTTTCCTCCCTCATATCTGCCAAAGGAAATACATGTAATATTTGCTCCTGATGTCTCACTGTTAGTTCCATGGAATCCTTGGGCCTGCACATGTGAGCAGCATTCCAAACACCACAGCTCCCTGTTTCTGACATCAGCCTCTGTGATTCATACACACATTTTCTCAGCAAATTAGCTCTCTTCTGAGACACTAGGCCTCATTACGGGTCCGGCGGTAACCCTGCCGGTGATAGCGACGGGTTTGCAGTAGGACCCGTAAAGAATTACCGGCCGGGAAGTCAGGAGCCGGCAATTTCGTTAATCCCCATGCCCAGAACTATGTGGGAGTGGGGACCACAGAAGCACCAGAACCGTTGCTAACGATGCCGTGCTTCTTCGATGGTCTGCCTACTGTGGCCGATTTGTGCTGGCAGGGTAGGACCAGTCGGGCACAGTGTGCCGGTCCGGAAACAACAGTGCCGGTAAGCTTACTGGTACTGTTGTTTCTGGACCGGCATACTTATAACGGAGCCCACTGTTTGTTTTGCTTTGGACCCCAACTTCACCCGTAGCTATTTTTCAGGCACAAGAACATATTGCTACCTGCCTATTTTTAACCTTTCCTGATGTTGTTCTTCTCTTGCTTTATGTGGACGCCCGTGCTGTTCTTCTAACTAGACAGTGACTGTCATGGTTTGGAGCCTGTCAGTATTTTTTTAAGACAAGCTGCCATATGTAAGGTACATGTCTTAAAAGCAAGAGGAGTTCCTACCTGTCCCAAATGCTTTTGGAGCTGAAGAAGCACCACCATCAATTATGAATACCCCATTACACCACCATGTGTTATTTTATTTTATTGTTTAAAGCACTGACCTAACTCGAGAGCAGTGTAGCACTGTACAAGTGGCCAACGTTTGGGCTGGCATCTTATAATAGTAGCGCAGAACTGTGAGTTGCGTTCTGTGCTTCGGAATGTGCATCCACTGGGAATCGTCCTTGGTCAGCTGTTGTAGAAAAAAAACCGATGTGAGAGATGTGCAAAATTATAGAATTGTGGGGGCATTCCAAGCCGATACCGGAATCGAGTTCCACAGGATGGGTGCGTGACAAAAGAAGGATTGTTTGCGGATGAGTTGTGATTCGAGCCAGATGGTCGATTTGCTGCGTGAGGACTGTGGGCCTCATAACATAGGCGCTCTCATTACGGGATGCCTGATTACGAGGTCCCCTTGCGGGACCCGGCAAAGACATCTGGTAAAACCAGACGTCCTTTCCGGGTCCCGTGAGGGGACCAAGGAGCTAATAACGGGCCCGTTATTAGCTCCATCCCCATTGAGCCCTATGGGGGCTCAAATGGGAATGGGGATGGGTTTTTCCAATGAGGATTTACCGGGTCCTCCAAAGTTGGAATAGCCCGGCAAGTCCTCATTGGAGGAACCCGGTACTGGAGCCTGTTATGGAGGCAGCCATGCCCTTTTTAAGGGCATGGCTGCCTCCATACTCGTAATGAGGCCCTGTGTGTCACCGGATATGTGGATGTTAGCCACCAGGTACGCTGGTGTGATACTCTTGACTGCTTTCTTGATGAATCATGCAATCTTGAACAGTATCCTGGCCTGGGAGGAAGCCAAAGTAGCTTGCAGGGGTGCTTTGGTCAAAATTCTGTGCACACAAGATTTGGAGTCAGATGAAGCCTAAGGATTTTGCTAAATCTGAGTTGTGGTTAAATCCTTTTAGGTGCATATTATTGAGCCATTGTTGGACACGTTGTTGTTTAGCAGGGGGAACTGATGAGGGCAAATTCAGTCTTTGATGGATTAAGTTTGAGGTTTGTTTGTTTTATTTTATTTCTAGAGCGCCTAGACCTAATTGCTTTACAAAAATGAATGAGATGGTACATTTTAAGAGATGGTGGCAACATTAAAGCACAGCACAGAAAAGAAAGAAAAAGAACAAAGAGAACCAAGCAGGAAGAAAAATGAAATGATTAGCCAGAATAAACAAGATGTGAAAGTCCAGTATATCTGCACTTTTGCAGGACACTATGAAACCATCCCACCCCAAACATAGCATGGTGGAAGGCAAAGTCTGACTGTCTAAAACGCCACTCAAAAGAAACATGCAGGAGGATTCCAAGATGGCGGCCGGCGGAGACAGACGTGTTTGATCATCCCTGTCCCCGCCGGGCCGCATAAAATAGCAAGAAACAAAGCAACGGAATGTGGTTTGTGGTGAAAAGGTGATCCCCACAACACCCTCAGCGGGACCCAAAGTGAGCCAGAGGGATGAGAGGATTCCTCTTCCTCCTCCTCGTAAGGAAGAGGAGAGGCAGAGGGGCGACGGCGCATCAGACAACAGCCACTGTCCGCTCAACAGCTGGGTGCCACCTATCAGAGTAGGTAGAAGGTGGGGAAGGAGTATGCCCCCCCGGTCCCGAGAAAAGAAACAAGGAAGTGCTGGTCCAGCCGACACTCGTCCCTTAAAGCGTGATAGGAGCCCCCTCCACTGCGGCTGACACGCGAGGGGTAGGAGGGCAAAGGGAACACTCTGACGCGATACCAAAGGGAGCAAGGGCCAGCGCACTGCGGCGCTGGCGATCAGGAGCATGCCAGCTGGAGGACGAGTATAAGGAAGCCCCCCACAGTGCAGCAGCCAAGTAAGGAGCTCTGACAGTGTGTAGGGGGAAGAGCTGGAGGCCCCGGGAGGTGGAAAAGATATTGGGGAGAGACCCCCGCCATAAAACGTCCCAGCAGGGGGAGGATCACACAAGATAGGAGGCGCCCCAAGCCAGTTGGGATAACGACGAGGCCCAGGACCTCAGGGGAGCTAGGAAAAGGCTCCCTCTGTCTTGGGAAGTCTCGCCAGGCAACAAGAGGAATGACCAGAGGAGACTCTACATGCTTGAGACCTTAGCAAAACAGCGCACGGGAAATTATTACACCACATTTAGAAACAGAGGGCCCAACGCAAGACCACCCCCAAGACAAAGTTGATTAACTGGAAAAGCTGCAACAGAATATCTTGGGCACGTCCCCCATCCAGGAACAGCCCAGGGACCCTGGACCTAAGCACAGTGCTTTCAGAGTGCACTCCATATTGCTCCCATGTCAAAGAGCAGGGGGAAAGCGTCAACAACTGACACAGAAACCCCCCCAGGTCCGCCACGAGACAAGCATCAAACAACTGTCGCCACAAGCTACAGGCGGGAGGGCCAGTCAAGATCCTACGGTGCAGGGAAATCCGGAAGAGGGGTAATGGCATTACGAAAGGAGGACATGGAGGGCTGGTTTAAGGAGTTTCAGGATCAGTTTATGACCTCATTTCAATCCCAGTTTGAAACCCTGAAGGAAGAAATTACAGTCGGTGCAGAAATTAAAACTGGATGTGGCAAAGCTGGAGGAAAGGAATGATAACGTGGAAAAGGCAAAACAGCAAATGGAGGACACGCAGAAAAGTGAGGAGGCTCTGGAACATCTCTCTCGTCTCTCGCATAATTTGGAACTACAGCGTGAATACCTGGAAAATCACTCAAGTAGGTCCAACATCAGGATCAAGAACCTTTCGGAATCATTTGTTAGACAAAGACCTGAAGGAAACAGTGCAACAGTTGTTTGGCGACATCCTGGCAATCGGCTCAGAAGACCCGGTCCAGATTGATCACATACATATAGTGGGCCCCAGGAGAGTGGTGGAACCGGGCCCACAACCGAGGGATGTCCTGGCGGCGATCACTTCGTGTAGTCAGAAAGAGAAGATTCTGCAGGCGGCAAGATCTTCGGGCCCAATGAAAGTGAATGGACTGGAGCTAGAGCTGTATCAGGGTCTTGCTCAATCCACTCTACAGAAAAGAAGGCATATGGGCCCTTTGGTAAGATTCTTGGTGAAGAAACAAGTCAGGTACAAATGGACGTTTCCCTTCGGCCTTCTATTCTCATGAGAAGGGCGGCAACATCGCATTACAACCTGTGACTAGTTGGAACAGATTCTAAACTTGTAAGAAGGGCCAGTAGAGGATCAGGATGATCCACAGAGGAGTGAGAGACGAACAAGGAGGCCATGGGAATGGAAAAATGTAACAAAAACGAAAAGGCAAAGGCGAGGGCAAGATCTGAGGAAGGGCGACAAAGCCATACTAAATGGACTCCCTCTGGTTGAAGCAACTGGGAAAGAGGGAAGCGGATGAACATCGAGACCTGGAGGGGGGGTTCCGCCATCAAGGGGTAAGAACCACACACCTTACAACTTGATACATGGCCGGAGGGGCCCAGTGGTGGGGTAGTAGGCTTGGGATCCGCGAGTGAGGTTTAGTATTCCCCATGATATGTCTCTGGGATTTTATGAGGGTCATGCACAGTGGGCAATATGCCCGAGCGGTCCTAGGAACCTGAACCCTCCTTAGGGAAAACGGGGGGTCGGAGTGGGGGGTGCGGAGGTGGAGGGGGAAGAGGGGGAAGGGATAAAGGTTGTTGGAAGTTGGTATTGTTGGGGGTTGTTGAGTGGGCAAGGGGGGTCACCAGAGGGAAGTACGAAGAAACAAGTGCGCTGGTCTATATTGAGAACAAGCGGGGCTCATGGGTGCGATGAAACTCCTCAAACTCTAGTCGTTTAATGTATGGGGCCTGAATACCCTGGTAAAGAGGAAGAAAGGAGAAGGGCTATTCAGGGAAGAAAAGCCTGATATAATTATGTTTCAGGAAACTCACATAAGGTAACAAGATAAAGGAAGCATGAAGATCAGGGGGTTCCCACAACTATACCAGGCAAATGCGGGGGACAAAACAGCAGGGGTACTCATTGCAATATATGATAGGATGGGGGCATATGTGACAGAGTCACATAATGATCCGGATGGGAGGCCTCTCTTTTTGAATATCAGTTTAGATACGTATAAGTATACATTGGCAACAGTATATGCTCCCAACATAGGTCAGGATGGATTCTTGAGAGGGGTAATGTCGAGGCTGGAAGACTTTGCTAAGGGGGACATCATCTTGGCGGTGGACTCTAATCTGGCATGGGTCCCCCAGTTGGATAGGAGCTCTCGGGCGGTACATCAGACAAAGGCACCATCCAAAGCACTTAAAATGAAGATGAATATCCTGGCCTTACACAATGTGTGGCGAACAATGAAGGGACAAGACCAGGACTACACGTGCTTCTCACAGGTACACTCATCCCTCTCTATGATAGATGTATGTGATATATTTAGAACCTCTACATGCTACGATCCATGGCAGCGACAAGATAAAGGGGATAGAAATCGCGGGAGAAGAACACAAGGCAATAGCATTCACGGATGATATGCTGATTGGGATATCCGACCCGGGTAACTCTGTGCCAGCTTTTGTGGAAGCATTAGAGGGGTTTGGAGCATTGTCAGGATTAAAAATGAATAGGCTAAAGTCAAAGATTTTGAAACTATTGACCTATCCTGACAAACTTGAAAGTATGAGCTCCCAAACACAGTTAAAGATTGCAGAGAAAGGAATCCCATAATTGGGGATAATCCTCACAAGCACGATAGGGCAGTTATACAGGGCAAATGACATTACACTACTCAATAAGGTAAAAGCAGATTTAAGGAGGTGGAATCCTCTTACAATTTCCTGGGTCGGTAGGATGACAACAATAAAAATGGTAATACTACCAAGGCTCCCATATTATTTTCAGGCGCTGCCAATCCGGGTGCCGAAGACATTTTTTGCCTCACTTATGAAACTTCTCTCATCATATATTTGGCGAAATAAACCCCCGAGGATAGCAACGTTAACGGCCTCAACGAAGAGGGAAGGTATGGCACTACCCCACTTCCTCAGATATTATGAAGCAGCTCAAGTACGAGTGCTGAGGGAATGGTTTACTGATAATCATTAGAAAATATGGGCCAGACAGGACTCTTGCGGGATCCTCTCTTCCGGGCCTCCTGTGGCTTAGTAAGGAACATAGTCATCCTAATCTCCAGGCTAGTGAAATAGTTGGGTAGGGGGTGGAAGTTTGGGATTCAGCAGTGGGACGGGGGACCTCACACTACTGCCCTCACCGTTTTTTCCATTGTTTGGGAACACAGATTTCCCACTGGGTATGGTAAAAGGAGTATTCATAGCTTGGAAGGGGGCGGGATGTCTGAAGATCCGGGACATGTTTTAAGGTCAGACCTTACGTATGTTTGATGAGTGTAGGTGGGACTTTGGGGTCCAGGAAAGAGATAGGTTCAAATATAACCAATTAAAGCACTGGCTAATGAACCCGAGTATGAGAGCGGCTGCCATGCGACAGCTGACGCCGTTTGAAACATACATTTTGGCACATTCGGGATCAAAGAAATTAGTCTCTATATTGTATGGCTTTCTCAACGAGCAGGTTCCCCAAATCCATTGGAAATATATGAGGAGTGGGGAGAAACATTAGGGCACACAATATCAGCAGAATACTGGACGCACCTATGGGAAGCTGTCACGAGACTAACACGCTCGGTACAGCTGAGGGAAATGTCGTATACAATTATATTTCAGTGGCATTACAACCCAGAGAGACTGCACACAGTGTACCCATCGGTGTCAGATCAGTCTGGAGAGGCTGTCAGACCGTATTTATTTATTTATTTATTGGTAGAACCCAGACCCAGAGGTATCACAGCGCTAAATCACTGTAGGAGATTGGACTCATATTTGGTGAAATTGCCCGGTTTTGCAGGGAGTGAAAAAACAGATGGGAGCGATGTTCCAGGGGATTGAAAGATTGAACTAAGAAGTCTGGCTGTGCGGCCTGTGGGACCCCTCCCTCAAAACATATTTTTTTTAAAACAGAAAAGGGGCTTTATGACTCTTATAATAGCAACATGGTTGGTCATAGCCCAGATGTGGAAACAACGACAAATCCCAACGAATCAAGATTGGCTTCGGAAAGTATGGTCCTTTGTTTCGTTGGAATGGGCGATTTACACAATTCATAAAGGATCTGTGAGAGGATGGTGCCTTGGGGCCTCCACAGGAGACTGGGAGTCGGTTATAATGCAACGTGTTCATTTGAACGCCTAGTGTTTGCCGAGATGTAAGAGGTAAACCATTTCCGGACAGTGCAAGGGAATTTCAACCTGTTGGCGAGGAGGCAGAGGAGGATGTGGTGGTCGACGGTGTTGAATACAGGCGAGAGGTCAAGGAGGATAAGGAGACATGAGTCGCCCTTATCCGTGATTCGCATCCAACACCTGTCATCCACCACTTAGACAGTGGCTGTCTCAATGTTAGACCTAGAGCAGAACACCGACTGATAGTCATTTAGGAAGTAGTTGTGTAGCGACCACTTTTTGGAAGATTCTGCCAATAAATGGGAGGATCGTAATGGGACAGAACTTGGCCAGGGCGTCTGGGTCTTGAGTTGGGTTTTTCAAAAGAGGTGTATGAGACCAATCTAATGGCTGTCCGGGAATGACAGTTCTGTGAGGGAGGCATTAATGATGCTGAGGAGTGTTCAGTGCCAGGCCCATCAATTGTTTAATGATAGAAGCAGGGTTGATAGTGTCAGAGTAGGAAGTAGGTTTGAGGGAAGCGATTGCTTTTAGGCATACTAGGGGAGAGATGGAGAGAATTTGGTCAAGAGGGGCAGTGTGCCTGCAGATGTCCGAGGGGGTTAATCCTGTGGGATGCTGATTTGATGATCTGTCCGATTTTGACCTTAGATAGGGAAATGGCTCGAGAAAATCAGGCTGCTGTGCACAATACCTTATGGTAATATATATTTAAAGAGTTTTGGTCAGAGAACAGACTCCTGGCACTAAGCCTTATGGAAAACTAGAGGCAAAACAATGAACAGCGGAATAAAGACAGGGCTTAATGAAAGATTCAGTAGCCAGGATCGGGAATAGAAGCAAGTGCAAGAACAGGATTTTGTTTCTGGAAAAGTACTCTGCTCCAGAACAGCGTCCTTGAAAGTGTGGGACTTGAACTATCCTATCCAAGGTGGACTAAATGTTTTGGATGTGGTGTTTGAAATTAAAACACAGAAACCGTTCCTTTGCATAGTACACTGTTTTTACTAGAACTAAGGGTGGTGTGTTAATAACTGTGTACACAGAGGGCCTTGAAGCTGACCATCTTAACATCATGAGTCAGTGGCGCTGCTGTAAAATGAGTGACACATGGGTCTATTGACAAGTATGACTTGCAGTGGCTCGAAGTTAGGACTCTGACATCTGGACATGGTTAACACAGAATCTTTATGAACAAAAAGAAAGAAAATACCTCAACTGGACCTATTACTACAAAGAGGTTTACGTGTCTGAGAAAGGAAATGGCAAAGGTGCTCGTAAGGACGTCTTACACAATATAACACTGTCCTCTGTCCCAAACCTAAGCTACCCAACTGGCCCTGCCACTCTAAAGAAAAGAAAACCAAAATAATGCCAATAAATGTACTGGCTTGGTTGGTTATTCGGTGGTGTGTGATTCCATCCACCCACCCCCCCTTTCGGATCGCCACAGTCTTCTTGCCATATCTCCAACAAAGTATCTGAACACAGTCTTATACAAAGGTAGAGTTAGTCCTCTTGTCGGATTCCTCTTTACCGTCTTTTTAATGCTCAGGAAAAATGTATTATACTCTTCCTTTTAGACTTTTATCATTCCGGTGTGTAATATTTCTTACAAGGTATTCAATTCAAATGTATAGGTCTACTTGCAGTGTCTCTTCCATACATCCTTGATAAGCCTCGCTAGGATACTTCTTCCTTTCCTTAACAGCTGTGTATGTCTGAGGGTAGTTTTGGTAGCCCTCTGGACTCTTCCCTTTGGATCCTCACACCCAGCTCTTGTGTATATTTTTCAGGCTCACCCCGTTGGGGCTTTTCTCAGGGATTCTGTTTTCTATCAGTCCCTTTTGGCATAGGGGTTATGGGCTCTAATTTCTCAGGTTTTCTCCCGTGCTCAGGGTGTCACACTCAGCCAGCCCCAGTATATATTTTCCTTGCTCCTCCCTTTGGGGCGTTTCTCTTGGATACTGCTTTTTATTGGTCCCTTTTGCATAGGGGATATGGGTTTCCTTTTCTCTGGACTTCTTCCTTGCTCGGACAAGCCACAAGCACCTTCTTGGTGGATATTTCTGTCTCTCCTCTTCAGGATACATTTTGTATATTTGGTTTTCTAGGGACCCCCTACGCGAGAGGGCTATCGTTTTTCCTTCTTAATGCCTCAGACAGGCATCTTCAGCAGGCCCTTTGGACCTTGGGTTACAAAGTTTAGAACTGTCTGCGGTTCACTGTGGAGTTCAAACACCCTCTTCCGTCTCTGATAGGAGCATCATGCACCTGCTGTTCTGCGGTCGTGGAGGTTCGGTCACTCCTTCGACAGCAGTCTCCTTCTGCTCAGGACTCTCGGTCCGTAGTTCAACCGGTGGGAATCTGCTCCACGGCACGCCAGGTGTCCACCCTGCTGGCGGTGGGATGCTCCCACAGTGCTCCTAGGCTCTGCAGTGTTGCACAGGCTCTCCGCCCACCATGTACTGTCTGTAGTCATGCCTACAGGCAACGTTGGCTCTGCACGGGAACAGTGGCATCTGCTCTGCGTGTCCTTCCTAAAGCTGATTGGATTCATATCAGTGCTTCTCCTTGACCAGGTAAGTGGATGATTCTTCATATGCAATGTCTTTAGGTTAGAGACGTAGTCCCATTGATCCTGGGATTGCAGTTTAAAGGAGGGGTCAGCAACCACACCAGCCATCTGTACAAGCCCCATTAAGTCAGTCTCTCTCTCTATTCCAATATACACTGATAATAATTGGGTCATTTTAACTAAGGGTGATTTTACAGTCTAAATTGGGAATCCTTGTCCCTTAAATGGGTCATTCCCAGTGATATCCCGCTTGCCCAAGCCCCTAGGGAGAGTTTTGCATAGCAGGCTCACCTCCCTAGTGTCAGTGGAGGTGGTTCCCCCTTGGGGAGAAGGGACAAATTCCCTGGATTTTCTCACAGACTGAAGTACTCAAGAGAAAGTGAGGGCACTTCAAGCCTCTACCCGATTCTTGCTCAAATGATGCTACTAGGAGAGACGACAAACCATGAGGAGTCACAGAAGTTTCCTCCTCATATACTGAGATTGCTCAAGCTTGTTATCTTACATACCAAGATGCAGAGCCTGTACTTTGCATCCCTCAAACAACCTTAGGCTGAATGTACTCCAGTCCACCAAATAAAACAAAGTCAGATGAGGCTCAGTGACTTGACAATGTTTGTCATAGGACAGAATCTTTGTACTGCAGGACTGCTCTTTGCAGTGGTCAGAATGGGTGTTTACAACTTGCTCAGGACATCACCAGATTTACCTCATTTGCTTTTTTCTTCGAATCATCACTAGAGAATGTTAATATCTAGCCCTATTTGTTTTGTTCCTGAGTGGTAATCTACAATTCCAGTCAAGAGCCATCTGGTAGGTACCAGTGGGAGTCGAAGGGGTGGGGGTAAGGGGGGAGCAAGATGGATTTAAGCTTTTTTTCTAATAGACAGAAGGCCAATTCCAGAAGGTCCGGGTACCATGTCCTCCTCGCTCAGACCGGGGCTATCAGGATCATGGAAGCCCAAAACCTCCTTAACCTCCTGAGAACCCACAGGACGACATTTATTGACAGGAACTCATAATGGAGGTTGAAGAGCCACTCCACCAGAAATGTGCCCCCCAAGAATCCCCTTGGGGGGCAATTCCCTTGAGCAGAAACGTTTGCATTTTGCGTTGTGCTTTGTCGCAAACAAGTCCACTGATGGGGTTCCCCACTGGGAGAAGATATCCAAAATGACCTCCATGCAAATCTCCCACTGGTGGGAAATGGTGCTCTGCTTGCTTAGAGCATCTGCCAACCCATTCTTTACTTCTGCCAGTTGCGCTACCGAGGCAGAGATACCGTTCTACAGTAAATAGAACTATAGCTGCATAGCCTCTCGCCACTGGGGCAGTGACTGCACACCTCCTTGCTTGTTGAGGCAGTGCATTATCACCATGTTATCTGTTAACATCAGAACATGTTTCAATCGGAGAGAAGGTGTGAAAGCCATCAGCACAGGTCTGACCATTTGCAGCTCCAGCAGGTCGATATGGTAAAGGCTCTCCTTCTGGAACCAATGACTGCTCACCTGAAGGTCCCCACAGTTAGCCCCCCAGCCCCTGCACATCTGGACATGGTCTCCAAAAGGGCTCTCCTGCCAACATGTTAGCCCTGTTGTTCCACCAGGATAGGCCATCAGCAACCGATCCTGACACCTAAAGTACTTTTGACATTTCACCTGAATACTGCAACAACGTACTCCTGAGAGGATCTCATCCGGAGCCTGGCCTATGGCACAAGAAAAATGCAGGAGGCTATGAGGCCTAAGAGGTAGAGGAAGGCGGACACCGGGAGACTGCTGGAGTTCTGGAGAAGACCATCTGTGCAATGCTGGTGATTCTCACCTGGGGAGGAAAAGCCTTTTCCTCCCAAGTGTCCAGGACTGCTCCGATAAACTGGTGCTTCGGAGTATTTGGCGAATGCACACATGGCATTAATCATCATCAATGAGTCGAGGTCTTTGTATTCACTGTCACAGCTTGCATTACTGGCCCTACTGAGCTCGGATGCGCGTCAAAAACAGGAGATTGCACCACGCGGGTTTATATTATTTCGGGAGCTCGACGATGACCGCCAACATCAAAGATGATTGATGCCACAAGTGCCTGGCCTGGTCCACAATGGCCGGATAGAACTGCAAAGCCCTTTCGGTTTGCGGCCTCTTTTCGAATATATCTGTTGTCTCCTACTACTGGACCGGCTTGGATGGAATGTCGAGAGCAACAACCACTTTTTTGACCGCCTTGCGGTAGTGGGCGTTTGGGTGCACGTACGGGGACGCTTGCTGCAATTCGATGTTGGGGGATGTATCCAGACCGCTTGCGTCACACAGACCCTGTGCTAATTCAATAAATGCGCATGGTCGGCCATAAAATCGGGAACTGGTTCCAGTGTTAATGGTACGGGTCTCCTTCCTCATTGAAAATCAACCGCATGAAATCCAAAAAATTCAACTCTGGACTCTGGCACAAAGCCTCAGTCCTGCAGCTACTCTTTTGAGACAGAAATGTTGACGTGGCCGGCTAACACCACCGATGGCGGTGTGAGTGCCGATGCAAGCTTCCTTTTGGTTGAGGTCGAGCTAGAGGGCATTGGACCTCCCTCGGCCACCTTCATACCAGACGAACCGGGTGCGGACGGTGCCAAACGCGCCAATGGCGTCAACGCCGAAACCATACCAGCTGTTGCCTTCTCAAAGACTTACATCATCTGCTTCTTGGAACTCCCTGCATTCCTCCCCCGAATCCCCCTTCGAAGGGTAGGACTTATCCTTTACCCCTATACCGCGACGCGTTGGAGTCAAGCCTTTGCCTGTGTTTCTTTTGCAATGAAAAGTGGTGAGACTCGCTGCGTGAGTACAACCGCTACTTATATTTTTTCGGTGCCTACACTCCCTGTCTTTTTCGGGAGAAGGTCCCTTCATAGCTGAAATAGCCAGCGATTTTGATGAGGTGGGAGGCGCTGCGGGAGTGCAGCTGCTTCTTCGATTTTTTATGATATCTTCTCTCTCTTTCCTTATTGGGGTAGGCCCCTTGGTGTCTGGACACGAGGACTTTCAACCCGACCTAGCTGGCGATTTGGAAAGGGGCCTTCCGAGCAACAGCTTCACTGAGCGTTTCCTCATCACGTTGGGATTCATGGCTTGATAAGAACCGCCTTGCTCAGTGTCATGCTCCACTTCCAGGCACCACACACAAATATTGTGCGTGTCCGTGAGGGCCAGTTTGAAACCCGACAGTTTTGGCCCTGCCATTCTCACACAAGTTAAATTTGATTCGAAAACGTTTCAAGTCATGTTCTGAACTGCATGCTGAGCGTGTGGAAAAACAGAACTGAGGTAAGGTGGTGTAATGAATTCATGAAGCACAGCGACTGATGTCATGTCCGGAGTTAAGGAGTGGCACCGTCGACACACAATGTGGTCGAAAGATGACATTGAGCCACACGGTCAGAATTTTCTGAGCAGCTGACACTGAATGGGATGTCTATCAAGATGTGGAATCTGTGAGAGAAGGCAATCTATTGAAAGACAGGTTCATGGTACCCCACTGACACACCTGATGCTTCTCTGGTTAGATATCCAAACGGTCCTGTTCCCAAAGCCCCCCCAAACTACCCATACCAAATCTCCCTCTGTCTTCCTTGTAAAACTGGTTCAACTTCCACGTAAAACCAGAACTTGTTTTCTGGTAACTTCAAACAGAACGCTCCCAAAGCACAGACCCCATCTATTTGTCCACTAGCCACCTACTCACTATGAAAAAGGATATTATACCACCACCAGCCATTGATGTATTATGAATCATCTTTATCTAGTTTGGCTTGTCTTCTCAGGGAATTTTATGTATCAGCTGTGTAACTGTTATAGTTGGCACTGCACTTTCTGATTTCACCATCAGGACACCCATTCCACCCGCCTTTCCCCATACCATTCCCCTCCTTGGTGTTTCTTTTGAGAGTCTGGATCTGGTGGTGCAGCTGAAACCATATTTATGCTCTTAGACCCTGCCTCTTAATGTCTTCGTTGTTCAGTGAAATAACAAGCAATGTTAATCCACCCAGAACCTGAGAGCATAAAAAAGGTAAAACCTGTCATTTATAATTTTAACAGTGGTAATCCAACTCGTATAACATCCAATGCAAAATATATAATGCTGGATAATCTGTCAATATGAATGAACACATTTCAAAGGCAATCCAATGTAACAAAAATCAAACAGAAGTCATTGAATGTATTCTTGTGTAAAGAACATAAAAAATAACAATACAGCCAGATCAATACTCCACTAACTCTACAAGAACCAAAAGTCTTCACAGGCATTGGACAGCGTCAAATGTTTGTGATGACAACTAACATATCTCGAACACCAAACACACTTTTAGTTTAGTCATTCTCCTTGTCTCAAAATTATGCATGTGATTTGACAGTAAAAACTAATATTATGTTTCCGTACTAATGCTTTTTATTGGTAGCAGAATTTAAGCAGGCCAGGTTTCATGTTTATGTAATACATCTTCCTCAGCCCTTAAGAATATGACAGGTTGTGAGTTCCAGCAATAGAATTTTATATTCCCTTTTTCTTCAAAAGCAAGAAGTTTGACTGTCATTGTCTCCTACTTAATACATTTAATTAAAATAAATATGTCATGCTACTTCCACACCATATCATAGTATTGATGTGAAAGATCGTATGACTTCCAAAGCACGTTTTTCAGAATTTTAGAACAAGCATTGACTAAGCTAAAAGGGTTTTGGTTGTCAAATGTGAAGTGCAGCCTCAAAAACATGAAGAAAGCCATCAAATATTTGATATACTCACGATATGCTAGGGTATAAATACACATGTACAAGTGCTTGGATTTCACATTAACTTCACCCTCAAATGCCCTAATAATGTATGGTATAGTCACCACATTTTATGTTATTGAATGCTACTACGGGCACTACTGCCATTTGCATGGTCTCTTGGGACTATGTACATAGGCTCGCAAGTGGTGCCAGCATGCACATATTTGAAGCTTCAAATGCTCCAAATATGTTATTGTGTGCCATATGTAAGATATAGTTCCATTGATGTTTCCATCTTATGCCAAGTATAGGGGCAAATTCCAAGCTCCTCCAGGCGAGGAAAGGCTGCTGGAAAAGAGGCCTCGAATTGTGATGGGGATTTCCCTCTCTTTCGTGGACCTCAAAATAATTGCTCAACATTGTGATTTACATTTATTTTCAGTTGAAGGCCTTCAGGACATGAAAAATGAAAGCAGGGGCACTAGACCCAGAGGTGAAGTGATTTAATATCTTTACTAGACCCATCTGTAATCACTTCATCCTTGTTATTTCTTCTAAAGTAGATGTACAATGAATTTTTCTGCATGATAAGTAGTTTTTTTTTCAAAGTATGGGTTATTTGATTTGACAAATGTATTGCCTATAAAATGTTCATCTTGAACTTAATTCAAGGCATAGTTGTATCACTCCACATTTTGTAATGCTGTCATAAATCACCAAAGTATCAACTGAAAAAGATACAGTAACCAAAAAAGGATACAATTTGGTAGGGCTTTTCCGGATCCTATCTTCACACGACTTGATTGAAGGCAGGTCAAATTAGACCTTCCAAATGATACAACTCTCTGACTGAATAAAACAGGCAGAGAGATGGATTGTACAGGAAGTAAGCCTAAAATAGATAAGTATCATAAGACACTGTCCCAAATTAAATACTAAGAAAACCAGAATTGGGATTAATTCAAACACTGACCTTAAGGCTAAACTGAAGAATTCCAGGACAATATCTTGAAGATTCCAAGAGTTGAACAAACGACAAAGGAAGGGAAGATTAGTAAGGGAGACTTATCCCGAACGGCACGAGGCTCTCGCTAGATACCGGGTTGGTGCACCACAGGGTAGCGTCCAATGTACTGTGCACATTCACCTTCCAATAGTTCATGAAATACTTCCTTTCCCACAAAGAACAAAATAAGAATCTCACCTGTTGACTGTCACAGGTACCAAAAGTTCGAAGAAGTTCAGAAAAACACGTGCAGGATTGCACGCGACAGCATACACGCAGCCAAGCCAGCCGCGCCTGTAGACAGCGTTTCCGCGTGAAGAATTAGACACGCGAACAGGATTCACGCAGCTCTGGACAGCCGCGCTAGCAGACAGCGTCCGTGTGGAGATTTGGCACACAAACTGGATTCACGCAGCTCAGGACAGCCGCACTTGCAGACAGCGCCCGCGTGGAGATTTGGCACACGAACAGGATTCACGCAGCTCAGGACAGCCACGCTTGCAGACAGCGTCTGCGTGGAGATTAGGCACGCGAAAAGGATTCACGCAGCTCAGGACAGCCGCGCTTGCAGACAGCGCCCGCGTGGAGATTTGACACGCGAACTGGATTCACGCAGCTCAGGACAGCCGCGCTTGCAGACAGCGCCCGCGTGGAGATTTGACACGCGAACTGGATTCACGCAGCTCAGGACAGCCGCGCTTGCGGACAGCGCCCGCGTGGAGATTTGACACGCGAACTGGATTCACGCAGCTCAGGACAGCCGCGCTTGCAGACAGCGTCCGCGTGGAGATTTGGCACGCGAACAGGATACACGCAACCGAGGAATTAGCGTGTGGAGGAAAAACAAGCTCAAATTAGGCCAAAGAAGTTTGCTGACAGGAATGCGAGAACGCAGGTCCGGGGTTCAGCTACAAACGCCAAAATTGACTTAATCAGAAGCAGCGAATGGAGTTTCCACGCTGCTTATGTACGCACTGCCGTGATACACGTGACGGACCTAAGTCACGTGAAAATTAACGACTTGAAAAATGCAGACGTCGTTTTCCGGGCAATGTATCGAACAACCTCCATTTTGAGTAAAAAGGTCTACTGGTTCTGTGGGCGTAATTCATCTTGTATGGAGAAGTTGTTACTGGTCCAGGGGTATGTCCGGCAGGCATGACAGATGCACATGTATAGGGCTGCTAATAATTTCCAATTGTTTAGCACTGGTGGAAATTATAGTCTACTCTTCAAAGAAAGTGCAGCTCAGACTATCAACTTCCTCCTGTCTTTCTCAGGTCACCTTCTCGCTTGCCCCGTTCCTTACACCACAGCAAGTTCAGCGGGGGAGAGGGATGGGTGTGGAAGGGTGTGGAAGGTGTGGACTGTTGAAGAGTGCAGCAGTAATTACTGCTCCTTCAGTAAGAATGAAATAAAGTGCCATTCCTACACATGTAATATCCATATTGCATTATGTCCATGTAATAAATTAACACATGTCCATGCTTGCTGTAACACAATACATCCTACATAGTCCCCAGATCATTTATTGCTATTTATTTATGATTGGATCATATACTTCCTGCCCAATAGATAACTTGACTTGCTGGGAACATATTTCCCACCCCCACGTTCTCTTCTTAACAAAAACCAAACCATACACAGAATAGGCACAATCCACATAAGCAACATTTAATTTCTAAGCATACTTTTGCAAGCACCAGAAGACAATTTGCAGGCCAGATTGGAAATACGAGGACATCTAATTACAAAGACAACCATCAAAAGTGTCAGAATATGTACAATCCAGGTAAGTTCAAAGTATACGTTTAGAGGCAGCAGAAGAACATTCGAAGGCCAGACTTCAAATCTGAAGACAGCTAATTACAAAGGCAACCATCCAACCTGTCATTTAACAAGACATGTAAATCCCAATGAAAACAGGATGAGAGAGATCAAAACAGCCGTCACTCTTTGTGGAAAGATGGACACTATGTTCAGCCAGGATGAAGAGCACAACACACGCCAGGAAGTGGCATATAAGTGCTTCTAAATGAATCAGCAGATCAGGAGTTTGGAGAAGAAGGACATTTACTGTACTATATTTATCTACCAATGTCATTTTCTCCACTGCACACTCTGTACCATTAGTGTTAGCACTACCAGATGACACATTCACGTCACCTATGTGACATACCTTCAAAATGATCTTGAAAGCCACTTTCACTGCAGGTTATATCACATATGGCTGGGAATTATAACACTTACCTCAGGGATTGTTTGCAGTGTGCTACTCTTTAAAGCCCAGGCAATGCTGCCCATTTCACTCAGTGTACTGTTAGTCCATGTGCTGGGGTCTCTGTATGGAGGATAAGCAAAATAGTCATATGAAAATTGTGCATTTGACCATTTGTCATTACTGAATATGCTATAATCCAGTCAGTAGTTCACTGATCGTTTGACAAAAAGTAGATTGCATAGGGGCTCTGGCTAACTTGAATGAGCTATTTACAATTTCATTGTGACATAACACTGCACGTTAAAATGTGTCCTTTGTTACAATACTACACAAAGGCTCTTTTTGAAGATTTTATTGTGTAAAAGCAACATCATCTTTTTACCTTTGCGTTCAGCCAAAGCAGTTAGCATCCTTCTGCAAAGCCTCCAACACCATTCATTTTTTTAATGATTTTCTTGTATGGGCATTTGTGAAGGGTGGATTTATAGTCGGAGACAGACTAGTGCTAAAATAATATTTATTTTTGGCTTAAGGCAGCAGATGCTGAAAGAAAAACTGTTAAGTCCTCCCGGTTATCTTCACCGGTATCTTGTCCTCCTGTAATACAACGGCGTTGGGCCTGGCTTGGTCCTATCTCGAGCCGCTGTCCGGATAGGCCCACCACTCTGGTTCGCTCTCCTCTCTCCTCCCCGTGTCCTGTGTAATGAGAACCACCCATTAGTCATCCTGGTCGCTCTTTTATCACAGCCGGAGGTATCAAGCCCCCACCAATCCCTGAGGGTTTGAGTTAGCCCCCTTTTTATTGGTTCCTGGGACATGGTCCCACCTCTCTTAAGGGTTGCCATCCCAGTGTGTTGCTCTTCCCGATCCCCTGGTGGTGGAGGGCGGTGGTGTAGGCCCCGTTCCCCTGCTGGTGGAGGGCGGTGGTGTTGGCCATGCGGTTGTGGCCGCGACGCGTAGGGACGCGTCCTGAGGCTGGGCCCTCCCCCCCTGCAACGTGCAGCTCCAGCAGCGTCATGAGCAGCACGGGACCAGCGAGCCGGGCGCTGCTCCCCCGTATCCCGGCGCCGTCGTGAACACTGCTCCCCACCCCCCGGACTGGGGCGAACAGGTGAGTGACGAGCGGCCCCGCCGCGGCTGCACATAGCGGCTTCCTCCGCGGCCCCGCCGGGTCCACCCGTAGCGGCTTTAGTCGCGCGGCTAGCCTCCGCGGGTTTTCCTTTCCCCTCACTGGCCGCGGACTCGGCAGCGCCTCCCGACTCGTGTGGGCCGGCTTCACGCCGCGGCTGCCGCGGCACCATCCGAGGCGCTGCTGCTTCACACATCCCCACCCCAATCCCAGGCCGTTCGGGCCAGGGTGAACACCTAGACAGATAGTCAGCCACCAGCTGAAACCTGGCAGGTCTGTACAATGTGACGAAATCAAATGGCTGAAGGGAGAGAAACCAGCGGAGGACCCTCTGGTTCGTGTCCTTATGTTGGGCCAGCCACTGGAGGGGTGCATGGTCGGTGTACAGAGTGAACCGGCGACCCAACAGATAGTACCGGAGCGAGTCAACAGCCCACTTGATGGCCAAACACTCCTTCTCAATGGTTGAGTAAGCCGCTTCATGGGGTAACAATTTCCGACTGATGAAGCACACCGGTTGCAGGCCCTCCCCATTCTTCTGCGATAACACAGCTCCCAGGCCCTGGTTTGAGGCGTCCGTTTGTAAAAAGAAATGTTTCTGGAAGTCCGGGCAACAGAGGACCGGGTTGGACGTGATCCTTTGTTTTAGGTGTGCTATGGCGTTCAAGGCCTTCGGGTCGTTGGTCAGGTTGGGATTCCCCTTGAGTCTCAATGCGTCCGTTAAGGGAGCGGCTATCGAGGAGAAGTCAGGGATAAATCTTCTGTAATACCCGATCAATCCCAGGAAAGCTCGTATTTGTTTCCTGTTGGTAGGAGTCGGTATATCTTGGATAGCCTGTGTTTTGGACAACTGCGGTTTCAGCACTCCCCCACCCACTATGTGGCCCAGATATTTGGTTTCGTTGGTTCCCATCGTGGTCTTCCTGGGGTTGATATGTAGGCCTGCCTTCTGTAATTCAGCCACTACTTGTTCCAGATGGTTCAGATGCGATTCCCAGGATTGGCTGTATACCACAATATCGTCCAGGTAGGCAGCGGCGTATCCAGTATGTGGTCTCAGTATGATGTCCATCAATCTCTGGAATGTGGGGGGAGCCCCGTGGAGACCAAAGGGTAGGACTTTATACTGATATAAGCCTCGTGGGGTGGAAAAGGCAGTTTTCTCCCTGTCCTGGGAGCGAAGGGGTATTTGCCAATAGCCCTTGGTTAAATCGAGAGTGCTTAAGAAACAGGCTGCTCCAAGGCCCTCCAGGAGTTCGTCCATCCGAGGCATCGGATAGGCTTCGTATCGGGACACCGCGTTCAATTGTCTGTAGTCCATACAGAAACGAACCGAGCCATCCGGCTTAGGGACAAGCACTATGGGTGATGACCAAACGCTGACCGAAGGCTCGATGATGTCCATCCTTAGCATCTCGTCCACTTCGGAATTGATGATGGTTCGCCTGGCTTCGGGTATCCGGTAGGGTCTAAGCCTCACAGGTGGTCCGGGATCTGTTTTGATGACATGCTCAAGCACATCTGTTCTTCCAGGTAATGCGGAAAAGGCGTCAGCATAAGGGGACAACCGGTTCCTGATGTCCGTCTTCATTTCGAGGGTAAGGGTGTCTCCCCAATTGACTGAATCTAGGGTATCAGGAACGGTGTTCGGGATCTCGTCCGGTTTGGCTTCCTCTATGCATACAAAGGCGCCCAGAAGAGGCTCATTCCATTTTTTTAGAAGGTTGATATGATAGACCTTTTCAGGGGTGGTACGATCAGGCTGGTGTACCCGGTAGGTTACTGGGCTTAGTACTTCCGTGACCTTGTACGGCCCTCTCCATCTAGCCAACAGTTTATTGGTGCTAGTGGGCAGGAGTACCAATACCTGGTCCCCTGGGTTAAAGGTTCTCATACGGCTCCCCTTGTTATAGTTTCTTTCTTGTGTTGTCTGTGCACGTCCAAGGTTATCTTGGGCCAGGGTACGAAGTGCGGTTAGGTGTTCCTTTAATTCCTCTGTATACTCGGTTAAAGACACTTCTTCTGTGGTTTCCCATTCCTCTTTAACCAGGTCTAGTATTGTTCGAGGTTGTCTCCCAAACAAGAGCTCGAAGGGAGAAAAACCGGTGGACGACTGGGGGGTGTCTCTTAACACCATTAACACTAGGGGAATCACCCGATCCCAGTTTTTTCCGTCTGGTCCCGTCACCCTTCTTAACATCTTCTTGATTGTTTGATTATAACGTTCTACCAGCCCATCAGTCTGGGGATGATATACTGAGGTTCTCAACTGGTTGATCTGGAACTGTCCACATACCTGTTTTAAGAGGGTCGACATAAAATTGGTCCCCTGGTCGGTGATTATCTCGGAGGGAATCCCTACTCGGGCAAAGAATGGAATTAGCTGGTCGCATAACAACCGGGCCGATGTTCCCTTTAGGGGAAAGGCCTCGGGGTATCGAGTGGCGTAGTCGACTACGACCAGTAAGTATCTATAACCACGGCTGGCTGGTTCCAGGGGCCCCACTATGTCCATGCCGATCCTCTGGAATGGGATTGAAATGAGGGGCATTTTCTGTAGTGGTGCCCTTGCGGGTAGAACCCCGCTAGTCAATTGGCAGGTGGGGCAGTTCTTGCAGTGTTGGGCGACCTCCCCATATATGCCGGGCCAGTAAAACCTCTTTAGTAGGTTTTGTTGGGTTTTAAGAGAGGCCATGTGACCTCCACAGGGATGGTTGTGGGCCAATTGTATCACTATAAGTCGATGGCTCTTTGGTAGCACCAGTTGTTCCTTCATGGCGTCGTCGTCACCCTTATACCTTCGGTATAGGAGACCTTGTCGCAGTAGAAACCCTGGACCTCTGGCGATGTTGGGTTCCCCTTCCCGGGCGGCCCTTTCTCTGGCCACTCGTAGGGTGGGGTCAGTTAGGGTCTCCCCCCTTATGGTGTCTTCGTTGTCTTCTAGCTTCCAGTCGATAGGCCGGGTCATATAACTGGCCTGACACCATGCCATCCGGGTCCTCCTCTTTCGCCCGGGTGGGGGTTCCTGGGAGACGGGGTCGGTTCCTGTAACATCGGATTTGGACGGGGACTGCCCCTCCCTGGCATCCCTTAATGTCTGACCGAAACCGGGGAGGTCGGTCCCAATTACCACCGGGGTTGGGAGACAAGGTAGGACGGCAACCCTCAAGGGAGAGGAGGTTTCATTCAAGTCAATTACTACATCCTTCATCGGATAACATTTGGTGTCCCCATGAATGCATCGGATAGGTACGGTTACATTAGGTAAGCAGGGAGCGTTACTCACAGTTGGTGATATGTCGGTCTGCCTGCTGCCGCTGTCCAAAAGGGCACGTGATGGTCGGCCGTCGACTCGAACGTCCACCACATATGGTCCTGGGACACCGTTCTCGTCTATCGGGGTCAGATAGCCGATGTCCATGGGTTCGACTGTTCTTCTCCTGGGACAAAACCGGGCTATGTGGCCCCACTCGTTGCACTCATAGCACTGCGGTTGCTTGTAACCAGAGGTCGGTGCTGGGGCCTTCTCCTCGTTTCCTGGTCTCTTGTCTTCGGGTCTCCTGTTGTTCTCATCGGGAGGTCTCCATCTTATGGGTAAGGCTCGGTTACCCCTAATCATATGGGGGTCGGATATCGGGATGGCGGTGCGGGCCGATACCCCTGTAGCTGGTAGTCGGAAGTGGCCTGCCTTCTGGTATGCCGATGCAATATCCACGGCTTCGGTCAGGGTGGGTTGATGGTGTTGCCTAACCCATTTCTGCATCTGGCCGGGCAGGGCTTCGATGAATTGTTCCAGAATGATTTTATCGATTAGGGGTTGGTTAGCGGGGTTTGGAGCCGACAACCACTTCTCTGCTAGGTCCTTTATCCTATAGTACAGCTGGCGTGGATTCTCCCCGGTCCTGAGCCTGGTTTCCCTCAGTCGGATCCGGTAGGCCTCGTCGTCCAGGCCCAAGCGGTCTAGTACGGCAGCCTTGATCTCCCCGTACGGCGTGTTGCCGTTGGGGTTTACCGCCTGATAGGCGCCCTGCATCACCCCGGACAGTAGGGGGGCGACATACTGACCCCACCGGTCAGGAGGCCACTGTGCGTTTCTGGCTATACGTTCAAAGCTCGTAAAGAAGAAGGCGGGATCCTCTCCGTCCTTATACTTTTGTAGGAGGGCCGAGGGCACCAGTGGTTGGTTTCTAGTGCTGGCCACTGCATCGGTGAGACGGGACATGGCCTCATGCTGGTTGTCCTGTGCGGTGGTCAATATAGAGCCTTGCAGCTGTATGGCTTGTTGAAAGGCTTGCCGATCCGCAGCTGCTTGTTGGGACTGCAGTTGTAGCATCTGTTGCAATTGTTGTTGGCCCTCAGACAATGTCTTTATCAATGACTCCATCGCGCTGTCTAAAATCCCACCTTCGTCGCCAGTGTGAAGGGTGGATTTATAGTCGGAGACAGACTAGTGCTAAAATAATATTTATTTTTGGCTTAAGGCAGCAGATGCTGAAAGAAAAACTGTTAAGTCCTCCCGGTTATCTTCACCGGTATCTTGTCCTCCTGTAATACAACGGCGTTGGGCCTGGCTTGGTCCTATCTCGAGCCGCTGTCCGGATAGGCCCACCACTCTGGTTCGCTCTCCTCTCTCCTCCCCGTGTCCTGTGTAATGAGAACCACCCATTAGTCATCCTGGTCGCTCTTTTATCACAGCCGGAGGTATCAAGCCCCCACCAATCCCTGAGGGTTTGAGTTAGCCCCCTTTTTATTGGTTCCTGGGACATGGTCCCACCTCTCTTAAGGGTTGCCATCCCAGTGTGTTGCTCTTCCCGATCCCCTGGTGGTGGAGGGCGGTGGTGTAGGCCCCGTTCCCCTGCTGGTGGAGGGCGGTGGTGTTGGCCATGCGGTTGTGGCCGCGACGCGTAGGGACGCGTCCTGAGGCTGGGCCCTCCCCCCCTGCAACGTGCAGCTCCAGCAGCGTCATGAGCAGCACGGGACCAGCGAGCCGGGCGCTGCTCCCCCGTGTCCCGGCGCCGTCGTGAACACTGCTCCCCACCCCCCGGACTGGGGCGAACAGGTGAGTGACGAGCGGCCCCGCCGCGGCTGCACATAGCGGCTTCCTCCGCGGCCCCGCCGGGTCCACCCGTAGCGGCTTTAGTCGCGCGGCTAGCCTCCGCGGGTTTTCCTTTCCCCTCACTGGCCGCGGACTCGGCAGCGCCTCCCGACTCGTGTGGGCCGGCTTCACGCCGCGGCTGCCGCGGCACCATCCGAGGCGCTGCTGCTTCACAGCATTATAGGCAACAATTAATCTGGGAAATATTATCAAATATCTTCAGGCTGAACTCTTGAAAGTCTATGTTGGCTAGTGAACCTTTAAGTGTCATGCATGGCAAAAATAAAAATATAATAATTTCATGCACATTCACATGTTCAAAAAGTCTAATAAAACATGTATTACACAAAAATAAATATGGCAACAAACCCAGTATCATTTGGACCATTATAATGCTTTAGAAATTTAGAAAACGTTTAACTTGTCTATTTTACACATACTGAGGGAACGTTTCAGCTAGTTCCTATATACTTTAAGACATAGAAAACCTTATTGATGAAATACGCAATATGCATGGCTAAAGTGTTTGCATCATCTAGAAATCTAGAAAAACAGACTTCGAAGTTTGAGTGACGGGAGCATGTGAACATTTTTGTCCATAGACTAACGGTAGAAAATGTCCAAGTATGTCTGCATGACTTTTAGATCAGGATAAATATGGAAGTCATCCTTAGGAGGTTTAAGAGAGGGTTACGTGGGGCATGTGTAGGGCAGTATGATGTCTGATGGGCTGCTTTTATGATCAGGTGGGACTCCATTGATCCTTAGAAAATATGTGAGGACTGAGCTAAAAAGTCTGCAAATGAAGTGATATCAGGGAAACTAACCAGAAAATGAGTCTGGAGAGACTTTTGATTAAAATAAGAGTATGTTCAACAATGAGCACAAAATATTTATAAAATGGGATTTAGATCAATGTGTCTTCATTGAACTCCCATCCATAGCCTTCCAAACACTGCTTTTAAATGAGCCAAAGTTGGACTTTCCCTTAGAGCCTACATTGGTTTTGCTGTTGCTAGCAGGAGAGCTTTTATACATTCTCAGTACTGCTTTTCCTGATAACGGTGAAGCCTGCAGAGTTGGGGACATCACACTAGCCCAAAGCATTTTTTAATGTCCATTTTATTAATGTATTAAACTAATCCCCTGCAGACATCTTAGCACCTGAAATAAGCTGTATGTCTGAGATTCGACCCCCCCCCCCAATATAATTTGTGAAAACCCAGGTCAGTGATGTAGAGACTGAGCAAATGTAATGTAATTTTAGATAACGAGCAAAATCGTAATATACATGAAGATAAACTAAATTAAAGTGTTGAAGGTGAAATATCTTTTTCAATCCCTTTGAAATGACAAAAAAAAAGCATACGACTGTTATAAAATTACCCTCCTTGGTTGTAAAACTTGAGGACACTGTTAAATTATGTTTACTGCTCTTGCCTCCAGTGAAATTATCACTGATGAGGCTGGCAGTATAAAACTAAGCACAGAACAGCCTTTAAATCCACCATAACCCTTGTCACCCTGCCAATCCTTGAATGCATAAAACAGTTGGAGAGTGATACCCTCATCTTCTAAGAATACTGTTACATGATTTGATTGGTCTAACCAATCCCGTTTAATGGAAGAACGGCCTACTGTGGTGGGTTCCTGGAACTCCACATCCTGATTTGTGGGGGTTGTGGAACGCTGACGTTGGGGTATGCCCTGCTGCTAACCCAAAGGGTGGATGAGGCTGAACACTGCAGACCTTCTACCTTCCAAGATATGCAGTGCTACAATGTTTGAGACCGCATATATGGAAGATCCTGGCAGGGGCCACATGTCCCTGAATGCTCTGTGCGGATCATTGGCACTCCAAGGACTGGAGTGTCATTCGAATGTGAACTGCAAACAAAATCGGAAGAACACGTTTTTACCTGAGACAATGAAAGGCAGGAATGGATTGCAGAGACCTAAATACAGGGAAGCAGGCATGGGCCAGTCCCATGCAAGCCGTGAAACCACATGCCTGCAGAAAAGAAGACCAAGATGGAGCCACATTCTGCAGATGCCTTTAAAGACTTGCCAGTCCTCATTTGTGATGAGGAAGAGTGCTAGTCCACCGATCAAAACCAGGATTGCCATAATAAAGCAATAATTTATGACATTAGGTTTCCCCAAAGGCTGACCAATCAGTGGGCAGAATTCCAACCTGAGTAGCGGTCAACCAATCAGGGGAATAATTGAGAAGCAACCCTAGCCCCCCTAAGCTGACTCATTAGGAGGGAGAATCCCAAAGGAAGAACACACAATTCTCCAAGCTCCCTTGATACTAAGGAGAAAGTCTGAAGGAAAAGCGTGTGAAAATCCTTGCTGCCTGGAAGGCAAAACTGCAGCATTGGAGAAGGGATGGAGAAGAAAAGCAGATGATTTTAGAAGCGTGCAAGCACTGGAAAGAAAAAGTGACTCAGACTATGGGCCTCATCACATGTTTTCCGGTATCTTGCCAGTATTACGGACAGGATAACGGTAAACTGTAATACCGTTTCCGCTACTTGGTCTGCCGGAATTACTGGCAGATTCCAAGTGGCGGAAACGCAGTAAATTCCCATTCCATAGGTCTCCATTGGGGGATTTGCCAGTATTACCAGGCTGGTAATACCAGCAGTATTTTGCCGGTAGGGTGGCGGATATACCTCCAGCTTAGAGCTGGAGGTAAACCCACCACCCTACCGGCAAACTTTATTACAGCACCGGCACACTTCTAATGTGGCCCAATATCACCCACTCTCAAGGACCAGATCCAAGCACGTTAAAAAGGGGCCTGAATCAACTAGCGTTTTTGCAAGGCACTATCCCAACTCCCTATTAGAAGACTAACTATTGGATAATGTAGAGAGATTTTAGACATGTAAGACATTCAACCCTTAGGTTATCACCTCCACCTGAAGACAGGCATAGAGAGTAAGAATCTACCTTCTGTAGATACTAACCTGGGATCAGGGACACCCGGGCTAGGGTGGAGGTTCTACAATAGATGAGAGAGAGAGAGGGAGAGGGACAGCATAGGCCCCACAAAATCTTCTGTAGAAACCGTTGAACTGCCTCTGAGACGGAGTGATTCTTTAGCCATCTGCAACACACCATACAACAAACAAATATGGGATGCAAACCAACAAACCCATGAATCCACACATTCTTCACTCAGCAATGAAGAGCAAGGGAGGAAGAAATGGCTGGAGCCTGGTTCAAAACCCACATACCGTGCTAATGAAGATTGTCTGTGACAAGGAACTGACTAGAGACTTGAAGGGCCTTACATAAGTTTGACACACAGCGGATTTAGAGGTATTCCACAGCATGTCTTTGAAATTCTGTTCCAAAAGACTGAATGTTAATGTTTATGAGACAGAAGCAGGGAGAGGCTTGGCAGTCTTGGCTCACAATGAAAATGTAATCCGGGAACAAGTCACTACTTGGTGCAAAGGTTACACAGAATCATGACGTGTACGATTACTGTTCCCAAAAAGAAAGATAAAGTGAGTTGCCAAGCCAATCGATGAAGAATTAAAGTAAGAATTTATGAATGACATTATGATATATGTATTGCCAATGGACAGCTGAGGGATGGAAACAGAATGGAATATGTGTGTTTAAGAATTGCCACATACAGACGAAGAATGTCCTCATTAGTCTGTTTGTAAAATATTATTCGATTAATGGTGAGGCTCTCTATCTATTAAATGATGCAAGAGGAGAATTATACCTTACACTGGCATAACAAGTAATCAATTGTGTTGTTGTTGTATTGTTTATTCATTTATAAAGCGCACCGGGCCGTCAGGCATCTGGGGCACTTGTATGACATGTTTTGGTTACAGTTACAGCATAACATGAAAGATACAAGATAACAGCAGTATACAAGGATACTTTACAATAGTATATAAATGTGCATAAGGTACAGTGATAAATATATACATGTCAGTAATGTCAGTACAATAATATAGATACATTTATCCAGGTCATGGAGCTATACGTCAGCGGTCATTGGAATGTAACCATTGTTTAGCATTGGTTTTGAATGAATGGAAGGAGGGCGAGGCTCTTAAGGTGTCCGGAATTGAGTTCAAGAGTTGTGCTGCCAAGACTGGAAAGCTGGATCCTCCAGTTCTTTTAAGTTTAAAGTTAGGGATTCTGATACTAATGGATTGTGCCTTTCAGCTAGGACATTCAGATGTATGCTTGGTGAATTTCTCTGTAAGGTATGCTGGTGCTTTGCTGTTGAGGCAATTGTATGTTAGGTTTAGTGTTTAAAGTTTAATTCTGTCTTTGATGGCTAGCCAGTTGGAGGATCTTTTTTGGTCAGATATATGCTGACCTTTGGGAATGCCTAGGTCTGTTCGTAGGGCATTATTTTGGAGGGTTTGAAGTTTGTTGGTATTATGTTTACTGGTGCCTAAGTAAAGTGTGTTGCAGTAATCCAATTTGGATAGGACTAGTGCCCGTGTAATCGTGGTGCAGCTTTCAGTGGTCAAAAATGGTTTACATGCATAGATTAATTAGCAGAAGCTGTGGCATTTACTTGCTTGTTAAGGTTGAGAGCAGAGTCTAAATAGAAACCTAAGGTTTTTACTTCCTTGGCGACTTTATTCTTAATACTGTCAATGGTGATGCATTTGTATTGGTGAGGGAGTTTGTTTATTTTACTGGTGGACCCAATGATTAGGAGTTCGGTCTTTTCGTCATTAAGACATAGACCGTGGGTGGCCATCCAGGTTTGTATGATTTGGTAAATTTTGTTTATAAGGCTTGTGTCTTTGTGGTATTCTCCCTGGAAAGGGATGAGGATCTAGGTGTCATCTGCCTAATTAGTGTATGAGACACCCAGATTGTCCAGTATATCAAAGAGCGGCTTTCTAAATATATTGTACAAAGTAGGGGAGACACATGACCCCTGTGGTACGCCACATGTGATAGGTACTGGGTCTGCTGCTGAAGAGGGCGAAAAGACTCTTGTATTCTGATCACAGAGCTTGGCACACCTAAGACTCTTATGGTTCTATTATCTAGGAAAGAGTTTATCCAGGTAGTCGCCTCTATGGAGAAGTTAGCGGCCGATTTGAGGTGGTTACATAACACTTTGTGGTCAACAAAATCGAAAGCGGCTGGCAAGTCTAGGAGTAGTAGAATGGAAATGTCTCTTCTGTCTTTTCGCTCATCTAATTGGTTCTTGAGGTCGAGAAGGGCCGTCTCAGTCCCATGTCTTGGTCTGAAACCAGATTGTCTAGTGCCTAATAAGCTGTTAATCTCCAAATAAGATTGAATCTGTAGATAGGCAGCTCTATCTAAGATTTTAAGGAGGAATGGTACTTTCGTTATAGGCCTGTAATTGGTCTGGACGCTAGGGTCCAGGTTAGGCTTTTTTAGGAGGGGTAGTACCCATGCATCTTTCAAGGAAGAATTAATGAAGGTGGTAACGAAAGGAACTAGGTCCTTTGCAGCTTCTTTAATGATGGAGGCTGGGCAAGTATCCCCAAGGCATCGGGAAGGTTTAAGTGAAGTAATGATACTTTCAGCTTCAATAGTGGAGATTGACCTGAATTTGAATTGGTTGTGTGGTTTAGTTTGATTGTTGGCAAGTTCTTGCAAGATGGCTTCTTGAGTAGCAAGCACGATCTTGTGGAGGGAGTTTTTTTTGGCTGATATTTTGTCTTGTAGCATGGTGATTTTATTGCCTAGGGCATTTTGGATGTTCGTGCACCAGATTTTATTTTTGGTGCACAAGTCTATAGGCGCAATTGGGGATTCTAATTCTCTGAGAATAGAGATTTCCCTAGTGCTTGAATTTGCTTTTTTGATTCTGTCATTAAACGTTTCTTTTTTAGTTTGTATGATTTCCTTTTTGTATCTGTTGGTGAGGGAGGTGAGGAGATTTTTGTTTTTTGTTCTGAGTCAACAGGTTTTTTTTCCAACTAGTTTCTGCCTGTCTTTTAGGCTGGGGGTAAACCACGTGTTGAGATGAGCCAGAGGTTTTGCTTTGCTCAATTTCAAAGGCGTGATGGTATCTATAGCTTTGTTGATAGTATTATTGTACAGATCAACCAGTTCTGTAGGATCAGTAGACATATAGGAGGGATTGGTAATGGGATGGATCAGCAGTAGGAGGTTTGTGACTGTTATATTCTTTTTACATCTGGTAAGGGCAGGTGGTGTCATTGCTTTAGTTGCATTGGTTTGAGGGATGTCCTGGATGGTGAACGAGATCAGGTAGTGATCAGTCCAAATGCATGGTTCAGTGGCAGTGATGCAGGAGGTGCAGTTAATATCTGCGAGCCAGTCCAAGGTGCAGCCTTTGGAGTGAGTGGGTCTGTTGTTTCCGATGGTAAGGCCAGCTTCCACAATGGTGTTTGCTAGGATGGTGGCATTGGTATCTTTAGGGTCGTTGACGCCCAGGTTAAAGTCGATAAGTAGGATCATTTGTGTCCCAGGTTTGGCGTTAGTGTTCAGAAGAGATTTTTGTCTTCTTCAAATGCTCCTAGAGGGCCAGGAGGTCTATAGATCATATGCAGAGTATTGATGCGTGAAGGGGATATTCCCATTTTAACTGAGAGTAACTCCGCTGAGGGCAGTAGCATAGGTTCTATCTCTTTGATAGTTAGGTCTGATTTGCAGATGAATGCTAGGCCGCCCCCTTTGGATGTTTCTCTATCTCTTCTAATGATAGTGAAGTTGGTTGGGACCGCTAGCATCAAGGCAGGACTGGCTGCTTTGTGGATCCATGTCTCAGTGACAGCTAGGAAGTCTAGTTGGTTGGAAGTGATGATATCAGCAATTTCTGAGTCATGGGCTACAAGCGATCTGGCGTCAATGAGGCCTCCCTTAATGATATAAGTTTCCTTTGTTATGTTCCTGGTAGAGCTTTTGCTGATGGTAGTGGAAGTTCCTGGGGAAGTGGTGCAGGAATTCAGTTTAGGAGTAGGTTCAGATTTGGAGCGGTTGTGTGAGGACTGTATAGGCTTCAGTTGGAAGCGGCTGTTTATGTGGGCTGATGGTAGCTTGGACAGTCTGGATCCTAATCTGAAGTTTCTCCATTTGGTGGAACAAGTCTGGCTAGCGTTGGGCTTGTTGGTAGAGTGTAGAATCTGCTGGGATACATAAGAAACTTGTGTACAGTTACTCCTGCTGCTGGTTAGCTTTTGATTGAGGATGAGAGGCGGTAGGAAGTATGTGGGTTTAATTAAGTTGGATGGGGGTAGTGGTTTTCCTATGTATGGTAGGATGGCTTTTACGTGTGCTGCGGTGATCTTCACTTCCCTCAATGTTAGACAGACAAAACAAAGTACAAATTAAATTCACCAGTCATTCATTTCTGATGAAAACATGCTATGTTTTAGGCTTTCACAAAAGAAAAATGTAACTCCAATTTGATTCTGCATGTTTTCTATCATGTGAAAAAGAACGCAATACATTGGGTCATTTGAATGTGAGTGTTCCATAAGGAAATAATATGCAGAAGGTGTATTACAAATCACAAGAGGAATCAACTATATCTATGAACAGACCAACATATTGTTTGATTACAATTACAAGTAAAAATGGCTAAAATAGACCATTTTCCTTTTACATGCAACACTGAACGTACGTGACTTGCAAATGAACCAAAATGTCTGTTTTGTGCAAATGTCACCTTTCTTGAAAACAGTTTCCAGGCCCATTAATATACCAGTTACATCAGTAGAGCAATATAGCCAAAACAGCTATGTATACTCAACACAAAGGCCCTGTTTCACCCACCTTGCACACTTTAATACTTGGGAGATATTGTATCTCATGTTTTTTACCTGTGCCCAGCTACGACCTGCGTAACTGATATCTATTGACCGTTCTTTAATATTTATGGTCCTCATTTCGAGTTTGTAAATCTGCTGATTTACTGCCAAACTTGTTTGCCGTTACTGTCACTCAGTCAGGTAGTATTACCACTGCATTACGAGTAGTGGTATGGTGGTGTAAATCCCCATTTTCGGAGTCCATAGGACCTTATGAGGATTTTTGGCGTATTTACTATGAGCGCTAATACTGCATGGCAAATATGCAGATTTTTGGAGTTAAAGTGGAGGATACACTGCAACTTTCGAAATTCGCTGATGTGGTAAAACCGCAACTTTTTTACCAAACAGCTGAACTTCTAATGAGGCCCTATTTATGTTACCTTTATGTTAACTTTTTGCAATGAAATTATAATACAAATACTAAATTTACACAGTGTTGACCGATTGCTTTGAAAAACTATATTTTGAGAAAAAAAGGAATCTATTTAAGGAACAGAGAAACACTCTGTAGATATGCATTTGACATGAGTGTCTTCCGCCTTTCCATGGAGATGCTTAATTGCACAAATAGGTTGTGAGGATGTTTTTCTCCGGCGACTGCATGCGTATATGCAGAGAATGTGCTATTATCCTTCTTGCAAGAGCATTTAAATTTAACTTTAGAGACCCATCTTGTCCTATAGCAGCACCATCATGAAAAAATGACCTCTTTAAAAATGGCCATCAGCAAACAGAAGACGAGCACACCCGACGAGTATTCATCAGAAAGCCCAGCCACATGATTGAATGGCTGCTCCTGAAATGCAGCTTCCTCCAGGGAGCCGGCAGGCAACACCAGCCCCCTTTAAAAGCTGACTTTTAAGGCCTGTTTTCAAGACCCCTGTCTTGCCCTGTCATGCCGTGGCTGCCGTACTCCCCGTAACCATGTCTGCTGCTAAACCCGTGATCACAAAACCTGACTACCTGGGACACATCGCTATTGCTTCAAAACGTCTGCAAGAAGTGCTTCAACAACCTTGCCAAGGTAAGAAGAACTCCTGCTCTTCCCCCCATTTAGTTTGCTTGTTTCACTGCATTACTGCTTCCTCAACCAATTCTCACTACCACCCCCAACGCACTTTCTTCCCACCCTGCTCTTGGCCAGTAAAGTGGAACCCTGTTTGGCTATGGTCATTCCACAATGGGGGACTATGCATCTACCCCGCAGGCATCTACACCCCACATTGCCTCACGCTTGCTTACTCCTACTTTACCTCAAATTAAAATGTTCTGCTCGCTCCATGGCCCCCCTGCCGAACACGGCCAATGTGACCCACCACTCCTCTGCCTGCAATTGTATGGCATTGACACATTCTTATTCCAGGAAAGCCCCTCCAGCCCAAGCCCACCTCCGACCTCACCAGCCTACCTACACCAATCAAAGAGTCGCAGCACATCTTCCATGCGCCTGCTCTATGACCCTCCCTCGCCCTACTCCATTTCTCACCTCTGCGCTCATCATTCAGGCCCTACCTCCAGCACTACCTCACAGGACCTCGCTTAACACCATCAGGCAGCTTCCACAGTTGTCCGGTCCCCTCACCCTCTCCCACTGATCCTGCGGCGCTGGCAATCCAACTCCTTCTCCCTTCCTACCTGCTCTATCACATGGACACTCATCTCTGTATCTAGCAACACCAGCCATGACTAAACACACTTGTATTCTGATCAAGGAGCTTGGCACACCTAACGTTATGCCCAGTGCTTCCATACTCAACAAGCCAGATTCCTTATGCTGCACGATGTCTAGCCCATTGGAGTCATGTGCAGCCATGATGCACCCCTGCCCCACTGCTACTGCCAGCTTTACCCAATGCGTTAGGTTAAAATCCCAAACAGCACAGAGCACGCTCAGCCTCTAGTAACAACCTGCCAAAGAAACAACACCAGGCGAGCGCTAGGCACATCCCTTGGGTCTCAGACTGATGCTGACCTGGCTAGTTCACAGACATTGCTGCTATTCCTAACTGCTCTGAGTGAAGTGCTAAAGCGTGTCCCAGGCCCGTGTTGGCTGTGAGAGTGGAGTGTTTTCCCAAACCTCTCCAATACCCCAACTTGGCCCTGGTTGCGAGGGCTGAATGCTATTAGAGCGCCATTCTCAACCCTCTACAACTTGACAAGTACGATGGCCTGTGTCACGTTGACCACTGAGGTAAGTAGTGTTATTGTGAGCACTGAGTGCCTTTGTGCTGAGCATTCTCTGGGAAATACCTGTTTTATTGCCCTGAGTGTCGAAGCTGGTTCACGCCCTCTGGACACTTACCCCTTTTGCCTTTTGTGGAGCTTGCCGCTAAAACTTGAGGCTGCAACGGTGTACATAGTGTTTTACTTATTCTTTGACAGTGTTTTCTTTGAGCCTCAAGTTCCCTTACCTGGCAGAGACTTCTCAATAACCAGAAGCCAGTCACAGACACAAGCGAGGAATGGGTGACAGACTCTGGCTGCCCCGCAAGCAATTGAGCGTGCCTCGCCTGGTCTAGTTTGCAGGGGGACTGTTGTGGGTGTGGGCGGTATGAATTCTTGTGAATTTAATGTTCATTCTCTATTTTTAATTGCATGAATTTGCACATTACATTAATGTATGTTTGCACCAATAATCAAATTAGTGATATCATATGAATGAATTAACTCTTCTATATAATCAAATAGTTACTTTTCAATTTTACATTAAAGTGACATCCGAATTTAATAGGGCTAATCAGATTGAGATTGATTCTAGAATAGGGTTTTATGTATATTTTTGTTTTTCCAACAGTACATTTTATTAGACATTTCAACATAAATGTACAATGACATCAACATAGCATTCATCAGTACCACCAATTGAAACATAGAGCCAACAACACATTTTTCCCCCCTGTGGGGGACGTAAGGGAGGGGGAAGTACTCTGTGTGTCCTCCTCGATGGGTATAGGTTCCGATTGCACACTCTACCATGGGCGTAATCATGGGGGGGGGCAGGGGGTTTTGTCCCCTCCAACTTTTGTGGCATGCCTTTTTGTCCCCCCCATCTTTTGGAGGGAGGGCAGGGGGGGCGCAAATCATCAATTATGTAATTGGGACAGCTCAAGCCCTGCTGGGGTGCCCAGCAAGGCTTGCGCTGTCTCATTACTTAATGCTGAGATGCCTGGCAGCTGCGCTGCAACTCATTCAGGGCTGGGATTCCCTGCATGGCTCAGTCCCTCATCCTGGCTGGCATGACTCATAGTCACCAGCCAGGTTGCTGAACTGGGTGTTGCAGGGACTGTCGCCTGTGCTGCCACGCTAGCAGCAGCACTTCCAGGGGCCGCGGCTCAGAGAATCACTTTCCAGCTTTGTGTTTGTGCGACACACAGACAGGAAGTAGGAAGCTCATTCAGCTTGCTGGTTTCTGTCTGGAGGTGCGTGAGTGCGAAGAGGTTAGGTCGGTGTAGCATTAGACGTGGCCCGGGAGGCATTTCAAAGCATTTCAAAGCAGAGCAGAGGTTTATTGTGTTTGTGTATGTTTGTTGGGGGGCTGGGCTGCGGGCTGACCCTATTGAGGCCTCGTGTCTCATTAGGACAATGTGAGCAGAGCTCACAGTACACATTAAGGCCCCAGGTATGAAGACACACTAACAATAACAAATGGTGCATTCTCTGTGGCAAACCACAGCTCTGCAATACCTCTAAAATTAGTCTTGCCACTTTTCAGATGCTACTAAACCACCACCATCCTAATTACAAAATTAAGTTGGCAGAAAGTGCGCCCTCCCCAAGTAGAGTGGAAAGAGTCAAGCTGAGAAAACCTGTGAGGCAAAACTGTCATACTCTGCAAATTCTGTGAAATGAATTTGAGTGCTATATGCCTTTCAAACATGGTGAACTTTTGTTCAGCAGTTTTTGCTCTAGGTGCGCAGAAGGAACGGTGTGGGATTTTGTGTTAAAAGCACACTTTTTGGAGCCCTGTATAACTTTTCCCCCTGCCGCCAAAAATCATCTTCACCAAACTGCCAAAAAGTATTTCGATGGGTGTCATGGTTCAGGTTACAGGCCACCAAAAACTGCTTCACTTACCAAACTAAGCAGGGGAGTGTCCAGCATTGTAAGAGAGGGGCGGGGGAGCAACGAAATGCAGTGTGTGGAATTCCACATGGTCTCATTGGCACCCCCAAACCACCAACCCCTGCCCCAATCTACTTTTTTGTTAACATTAGTGGAAGATGGCATTTTAACACACAACAACTCTCCTATTAGAGCTCTGTCCAAGCTCTCTGGGGCAAAATACATGCAAACATGCAGATTGCACCAACAGAAGTGACTTCACAGAAAAGGACATTGCAAGGCGCATCATCAAACTTTGATACTTGGACGCACCGTGGAAGTGACTTTAGAAAAAGTTGCCATAAATAAGCCAAGTGACAAATAACTTTGTGGTGCAAACTACCTAAATTGCACTATTGTTATATGTGGAGCAATTCTATAGTCATTAGACTTTTCCATTATAATACCATGATACATTAACATAAGCTTTGAAGTGAGTCAGAGTCATTTGAACACATGAAAACATACCTTAATTTGAATCTGTCAGAATCTTGTATAAAAAATCTATCAGCACGTACACATATAAGGTGCTGTACAAACTCAAGTTTGGAGATATATGACATTTAAAAATTGATACCAAGTATACTTGTTCAGCCACTGCACTGCATTAACCAATGGCTTCTGCCTTTGAATGAAAGGAAAAATCAAGGGAATTTCTGACATTCCAGTGAATCTGTTCCTTTCGGCCATGGCTTTATAGTTCAGCTAGGTCAAGTCAATTTAGCCCAAAATGTCAGGGATCAGGGGGAGATGAAGTCTGGTCTGCTCAATGGTCGTTGTGCCACTGTTTCCATGTGTTATTGTATATGTACATATGAATGTTGTGTCCACACAGTGTATGTCAATGGAGGTGCCTGGTGCATTTGTGTGCGAGTCAGAGTGTATGCAAGCATAGGTGTGTTGACTTTTTCGTCTGAATGAATGATAAATAATGCATTGTTTGTATGTTCTATTGGTATTGTGTTTGTGAATGTTATGTTGGGTCACTGGGTGCATGGCAGGCCGGCTGAAGATGTGTGTAAAATTGAATTTTAAAGATAGGCCACCAGTCTTATGAAAGTTATAACAGAGCATCAGCAATTGACTCTTGTGGTGTAGTAGTCTAGTGTTATCCCTCAGGGATTTCGGTTGTTTGACTGAGGTACAAAATCACGGGGAAATTGACCATAGTCATTTTCACTGCGAATACGTTTTTACCTCGGTACACAAAACGAAACCCATGTCCCCCCAAACCACCAGTACACCCACAAACCCCCCCCCCTACTTACCTTTTCTCCATCCGCTGCCTCTGCTGTACCCTGCAGCGTTAGATCCATATCTATCTAACGTGGGTCGGATCTGACGCTGCAGGGTCCCCTTTTCTTCTTTTCTTTTGTTGGGTCCCCTGCCACCAATGCTGAGGAAGTGGGAAACACCCCTGCAAACGCCAAAGCCAAAAATACTGACCACCCCCGCAACCCCAGCTCTTCATGTTCGGTATCTTCGGCTTCAAACTAATGGTGGTGACCAAATTCAGTCAAATCAACCATTGTCATGAACCATCGGACGCGTCCCTTCTGGACTTCCTGGTCCCTGACACGTAGCGGCTTGCACTCAGCAGTACTCCCAGCATGGCCGTCAAACACGGAACGCTGTTTACCAGATTCCGCGTCGGACGCATCACGTTCTATAAAGCAGACACGCGCCCGCGACCATGTGCGTCTCAACGCTACCACTTGCAGTGGCTAGACGTGTGCTGCCGTAGTTCGCTCTTGCTACTTCTTTGATCCCTGGTTCCTAGTCCCCCAATTACTTCCTCCTCATTAATTCCTTCCCTTTTTGCCCTCACTCGCATCCCGGATCTCCGTGTACTCGCTTCCGAGTACACGCTTCGCTGTTTCCAGGACTTCCCGGACATTCTGAACGATCCAGGAATCGGGACGCTGAACGCACGCTGGAACCCGAGGACACACGCACAGGGTTATACAAGACCCGCACTTCCTTCGAAGAACTCTAATAAACAATGCAGACAAGTGAGAAGGGGGGAAACCTGTGACAGATTGAGACGCCAACAAACCAAAACTGATACGGACATGGAGGCAGCAGTCCAAGACCTCATGCGCGGCATGCAGGCGTTAACAACAGAAGTTCAGAATCTCAAAGCCGAGAATGCCGCATTAAAACAATTAGTCCTGTCACGTTATTCCGCGACCAAGGAAAGTGTATTGCTGGGCGGAGTAGTGGATAAATATGATGGTTCATCAAAAACCCTTTGCGGTTTTCTAGATTCGTGTTTAGTCCATTTTACTTTTAAGCCCTACTACTTCTCTACCCCCAGGGCAAAGGTGGGCTTTATGATCTCGCATCTTTCTGGGAATGCATTAACTTGGGCCCTCCTGGATGACTATGATGGGTTTGTACAGGCTCTAAAGACCATGTTTGACCGCCCAGAACAGGTTTACAGTGCCCAGGAACGCCTATTGGATTTCCAACAAGGTTCCCAGGATATGCTTACATATGTGACACGCTTTAAGCAACTGGCCAAGGAAGCAGATTGGTCCTCGGAGGCCTGCTTTACCCTTTTTCGAAGAGGCCTGAATGAAGAAATAAAAGATGAGCTAGCCAGGGTAGCTTGCCCAGGTTCCTTCCAGGCTCTTATGGACCTCTCTCTACAAATAGACTTCCGTAAACAGGAAAGGAAGGCGGAAAAGAAGAAGACTAAAGTGCCTTACCAAAAGACCTCCATAGAACCTTCCTCTAAACCTGAGCCCACTCCTGCCCTCACTACAGACCCAGAACCCATGCAACTGAGGGCCTTCCGCGGACCTACATCCCCGCAAGAAAGAATGCAACGGATTCACACTGGGCTGTGTATGTATTGTGCCTCAGATAAACATCTTGTAAGAGAATGTCCCTTAGCTCCTCCATGGCGTTCGGGAAATGCCAGCTCCCGATCCTAGACAGAGCACAGCTTCGGGAGAGAGATGTTTGCTCCACATCTATTCCATCCTTGAACTCTCCTGGACAAAACAATCTTGTGATCTTGCAGGCCTTTCTATCGCCATCCAAGAAAGAAACTTACCCCATTTTGGCATTGGTGGATTGTGGAGCCATGGGGATATTTATAGATCAAGATTGGGTCACTATCCACCACATTCCATATGAAACTCGAGGCATTATGCAACCTGTAGAGGCTATCGATGGAAGACCTCTCTCTTCAGGACCCATAACGCTGCAAACCAAAGAGATCCAGCTCTCGATAAACCATCATCGAGAGGTGATCAAATTTGACATAATAAAGTCTGCCCACTATCCAACGGTATTAGGTATGCCCTTGTTACAGAAGCACAACCCATACATCAACTGGGCAGCAGGATCCTTGTTTCTTGGTTCCGAGCACTGTATGTCTCACTGTCTATCCCTGGATTCCTCGCCGACATCCTCTGAAGGTACGCTTACAGACCAGCAGGTCCCATTCACGGTCTCAAATATTATCCAGGTCCCCAGGGGCTATCAGGAGTACACTGATGTGTTTTCAACTGCCATAGTTCAGGCCCTTCCTCCTCACAGACCTGAAGATTGCGCTATTGATACTGAACCCTCAGCGGTGATTCCTTTTGGAAGGATGTTCATTCTATCCGAACCTGAAAAAAGGACCCTCCGAGAATACTTGGATACCAACCTTGAAAATGGCACCATACGACCATCCAAATCTCCAGCGGGAGCTTCGTTGTTCTTTGTTCCAAAGAAAGATACTAAGGAGCTTAGGCCTTCTCTTGATTATCGTGGTCTAAATCAATGCACTCTCAAGGACCGCTACCCATTGCTCTTAATCTGCCTACCATCTGATCCGTATAAAGGAGGGTGACGAATGGAAAACAGCCTTTAGAACACCCTTTGGTCACTTTGAATACCTGGTCATGCCCTTCGGACTCGCCAATGCCCCAGCGGTCTTCCAACGTTTCATGGACCGGGTGTTCTCCGACATGTTGTTCCTCTTCGTCATAGTTTACCTGGATGATATTCTGATATATTCCAAGGACCATCTTAAGCATGAAGAGCATGTTAAGGCAGTCTTACAGCAGCTATGTGAACATAAACTCCTGGCTAAACCCGAGAAATGCCTTTTCCATGTCTCTACTGTTCACTATCTAGGATTCATTCTTAGTCCAGAAGGAATTGGTACGGATCTCTCAAAAGTAAAGGCCATCCTATCCTGGCCTGTTCCAACTACCGTGAAACAGATTCAATCCTTCCGGGTCTTGCCAACTTTTACCGGAAATTCATACCTTCCTTTTCTGAGTATTCCTTTCAACCGATTATTACATTGTTGAAAAAGGATACTCCCTTTCTTTGGACAGCAGCCCAAGATGAAGCGTTCCAACGACTGAAGGCGGAGTTTACACAAGCCCCTGTCCTGGCTCAACCTGACATCGATTGACCTTTCCTAGTGGAGACGCATGCTTCTAACTACGCCATCGGAGCAGTTCCAAAGCAGGAATTCGAGGACAACTTAGAACACCCCATTGCTTATCTCTCGCGAACTCTAACTCCCAGCGAGACTCATTTTTCTGTCTTGGAAAAGGAACTGTTAGCCATCCTTCATGCCTTCACAGAGTGGCGTCATCTGCTCCTGGAAGCAAAACATCCTGTTCAGGTCCATACGGACCATCGGAATCTTCAAGTTTTACAATCTCTGGAATGTAGGAATAGTCGTCAAGCCCGTTGGGCCTTCTTCTTCACCCAGTACCAGTTCCAAGTCCACCATGTCACTGGAACACACAACATAATTGCTGACGCCTTATCCCGACGTACCGACTACGAAACTCCTGAAGATCGGTCCTTCCCAAAGATGTTTCCTCACACAATTTTTGTAGCCCAAGCAATCAGTCTCCTGGAAGACATTCGGATTCAAACCCAGTCCTCTGAGATCTGGAAGGAATTTACAGGGAAAAATCGATGGAATCTTTGAACAAAGGACGGGTATTTGTTCAAGGATAATGGCCTGGTCATCCCCACACAGAGACTGTGACAAAGGATTATAAACCTCTGTCATGATACCCTTCACTCAGGACATTGTGGCATCACCAACACTCTCCGTTTAATACAAAGACAATTTTGGTGGCCAGAAATGAAGGTTGACGTCCAACTGTACATCCAAGCCTGTGCAGTCTGCAATCAAAACAAGCATGATAACAAGAGGCCGGCGGGTCTCCTACTTCAACCAATACTACCAACAAGGCCCTGGGAATACATCGCTACAGACTTTATTGTGGAATTGCCACCCTCCAGGGGATACACGACTATCATGGTCACCATTGATCTATTCACTCACATGGCTCATTTTACACCATTGTATACACTACCATCTTCCTCAGAACTCGCTGGAAACTTCCTGGAACACACATTCCGACTTCACAGACTCCCTTCCAAGATCATATCAGACAGAGGACCTCAATACATATCCCAATTTTGGAAACACTTGTGCCGTATACTGGGAATCCAACGTGCCCTCTCCTCAGGTTATCATCCACAGACTAATGGAGCTACAGAACGTGTGAACCAAACCCTAGAGCAATATCTTCGTTGTTTCACCACCAAGGTCCAGGACGATTGGTCACTCTTAATACCTGTGGCTGAATTCGCCTACCACTATTCGGATCACTCGGCTGTCAAGACCAGCCCTTTTTTTTGCAGCCAAGGATTCCACCCTTCAGTTCTACCATCCATTCTCCCACATCCTAAACCAGTACCTACAGTTGACTCCTGGATTGAAAACCTCATCAACGTACACAAGGAAGCCAAAGAACACCTAGAAAGGGCCCAAACTAACACCAAGCATTATGCAGACTCCAAAAGAAGACCAGGGCCTTCCTATGCAGTGGGTGATAATGTCTGGCTATCCTCGAAACTACTACCTTGACACTTACCACCAAATAAACTGGCTCCACGGTACTATGGCCCCTTTTCCATAAAGGAAATTATTAATCCAGTGGCCTTCCGACTCAAACTACCAGACTCCTGGAAGAGGATCCACCCAGTGTTTCACACGTCTCAAATGAAACCCTACGTCCAGTCCTCCCGGACTGCTCCAAGGCCTACCCCTGTAATTGTCAATGACCAGCTAGAATACGAAGTGTCCAGAATATGTGACTCCAGGTACAGGCTTGGTCAGCTACAGTATCTGGTTGAGTGGAAGGGGTACCCTCCCAGTGAACGCACCTGGGAACCACCAATCTCAAACCTAAATGCCCCTAGATTATTCAAGAGGTATCATCTTATACACCCGGGCAAACCCGGAGGAACAGGCCTTCGGAGGAGGCATGTTGTCATGAACCATCGGACGCGTCCCTTCTGGACCTCCTGGTCCCTGACACGTAGGGGCTTGCACTCAGCAGTACTCCTAACATGGCCGTCAAACACGGAACGCTGTTTACCAGATTCCGCGTCGGACGCATCACGTTCTATAAAGCAGACACGCCCCTGCGGCCCTGCGCATCTCAACGCTACCGCTTGCAGTGGCAAGATGTGTGCTCCCGTAGTTCGCTCTTGCTACTTCTTTGATCCCTGGTTCCTAGTCCCCCTATTACTTCCTCCTCATTTATTCCTTCCCTTTTTGCCCTCACTCGCATCCCGGATCTCCGTGTACTCGCTTCCGAGTACACGCTTTGCTGTTTCCAGGACTTCCCGGACATTCTGAACGATCCAGGAATCGGGAGGCTGAACGCACACTGGAACCCGAGGACATACGCACAGGGTTATACAAGACCTGCACTGTGCGCAAGAAGACTCCTTCGAAGAACTCTAATAAACAACACAGACAGGTGAGAAGGGGGGAAACCTGTGACAACCATTCGACCAAATTATTTCAAACTATTTCGCCGAAATGATCCCTAAGAGCCAACATCTGCCCTCTCTCCACCCCACCCCTGTCCCCCCCAACATTTTCTACTGCACTCCACCATCCGTTAGAGTTTTAATTCGTTCTGCCCTGGAGCCAGCGTCTTAGTGGGGTCCTTCTAGTAAGTCCTGGATACCTTTCGGAGTAGTCCATGAAGGGTGCCCACGTATTCAGAAAAGTATTCAGATTCCCAGAGCGGATCGCCGTTATCTTTTCCGCCACTACTATTTCTCTGCATTTTGACCATCATAGCGGGATTGAGGGGCCATCTACGTTCTTCCATAGCCGGGCCATTGCAATTTTCGCAGCTAGTTGGAGGTGTGTGCACAGGTGCGCTATCTGCCCCGAGAGCGGGAATTCCCCTGTCCCGGTTTCTCCCAGGAGTATTATTCCAGGATCCCACGGGATTGTCAGCCCAGTGATTGCTTTAATGTGGTCCAACACCTCTCCCCAATAACCCGCGGCTTTTGGACAAGACCACACTAGTTGAAACAGGGTGCCGCTGGCAGCGCACCCTCTCCAGCAGTTTGAGGGGATGTCCGGGTTAGATTTATTTAATTGGTCTGGGGTCACATAGTATCTATAACAGATTTTAAATCCCCCTTCCATGTTCAAGATACATTGGGTGCTTTTATGTAGCCTGGTCCAGATCTGTCCCCATTCTTCTATATCTATTGCTCGGCATAAGTCCCTCTCCCAATCGAGCATATCATTTTCTTTTTTGGTAGGGTCTGTTTTGTCCAGGAGGCGATAGAGCTTGGATATTCTCCCCCTTGGAGTTGCCGATAAGAGTGTAATTTCTAATGCTGTTTGGTCTCTTGTCCCCTTTACCCTGGCTTCTCTGTGCGAGGCCCAGTGTCGTAGCTGGGCATAATGGAACCTTTCTGTTTCTGCTACTTTAAATGTTTCCTTGCAATTCTCAAAAGTTATTGGGGAACCCTCCTCTAGGAAGTCTGCTAGTTTCTGTAGACCTCCCTCCTTCCATGCTGCAAAGCCATGTAGGGGGATTCTTGGCGTAAATTCCGGGTTATTCCAGAATGGCGTAAGTGGGCCTAGTGTGCCTTTACAACCCCATTTCCGGGCTGCTGCTTTCCAATTTTGTGCAGTATTTATCGATGTTGTGAGGGGGCATAGACTTGCTTGGACTTTTGGGGTTGGTATGTGCGTGAAATCAGCCAGGGGGACCGGACACCAAGCTTCTTCTATTTGTCTCCAGAGCGGCTAGTCTGTTGACTGAACCCACGTGCATGCATAAGATAGCTGGGCTGCTTGCGAGTACCTTAACACATCCACATCCGGGATTCCCAATCTCCCCAGAGCCCTCCCCCGGAGCATCATTTTCTTTGCTATTCTATGCTCCCCCCAACCCCCCACATACAAACTTTTGTATGTTTCTCTGCAGGGAAAGTAGATCCCTTTTCGGAATATGTATGTACCGGGAGTGCTGCACATTGGTAGAGTAACCTGGGTATTTGATTTCTTGAATCTTCCAATGCTCTAGGTCGTGCCTGAAATCATTGCGGGAAGTTGCTTTGATAGATATGGGAGGTATCTTTGGGAATAAGGACCCCCAGGTACTCAATCCCAGTTTCCGCCCAGGGGATCGGTAGCGTGGGACCAAGGACCGCCTTTTGTTTCTTTGTAAGATTAATTGCCATTGCTGCCGACTTATCCAAATTCACCCTAAACCCGGACACCCTACCGAAATCCTCAATCTCCTCCCATAGGGGACCCATAGAAGTATTTGGTTTGGTCACGGTTACGAGCACATCATCCGCATATAGCACGATTTTGTATTCATGGCCCCCCACCATGAGCCCCTTTTTCTCCAGGGTTTGCCGGATCCTGTTTGCGAAAGGCTCCATGGATAAGGCAAAAATCAGAGGCGATAGGGGGCAACCGTGCCTTGTTCCCCTGGTGATGTGTATTGCTTCTGACCCAATGCCATTAACTTGTAACTGCGTGGTAGGGGTTTGATAGTTAGCCATTGTCCATTTAATGAAATTCGGGCCAAATCCCAAGTATGATAGTACATTTCAGAGATAGCCCCAGTCTACTAAGTCAAATGCCTTGTGGGCGTCCAATGAGATGACCAACATTTCTACCCCCATCATATCGGCACTTTCTATGAGATTTATGGTGTGCCTGATGTTGTCGTGTGTCCCCCTCCCGGGATGAACCCTGTCTGGTCTCGGGCTATTATGTCTGGAAGTTGTGTTTTTAACCTGGTCGCCAGTACTTTTGAAAATATTTTCCCATCATTATTCATTAACGTTATGGGTCTGTATGAGGCTGGCTGATCGGGGTCTTTCCCGGGTTTGTGGACAAGTATCGTGAGTGACTCTGAGCCTCATTACGACCCTGGCGGTAAGTGAAAGATGATGCCGGTAAAGGATTACCGGCATCGCTTACCACTAGGGCCGATTATGACCCGAGATAACGCTAATAATGGCACTGTAATCAACGGTGCCATTAAAAGCGCCAAGGGGCGCGGGCACGCGACACCTATGCCGGAAATACTGCCATGGCGCTAAGGTGTGAACATCACGAGTCGCGCGGACATGGAAATAACGCCCTTGCGAAGACCGTAAAGTACCTTACCGCCATGGCGTTAATAACGCCATCGCGGACCAACCGTAAATGGCCATGTGCAGTGTTCCCAGCTGCAACAGGTGCACACAATCAGCACAGTTGGAGTCAATACAGACTGGGCAAGCACAAAAGGAGCACACCCCACCCCTTCCCACACACAGTTACACTCCACAATGATTCCAACACCACTAGCAATGCTGGGGCTGCAGGACCTGATTGCAGTGGAAGTGCCACAACAACAACTACAAGAAGTACAACAACAGGCAGCACAGAGGAGACGCAGGAGGAGAAGGAGGGCAAGGCAGGGCCAGCATGCCCCACCAGCACAGCCAGTGCCACCACGCAGGAACCCCCCAATTCCACGCATCTGTGCCAGTCCATTCAACCTAAGCGCTGACCAGATCCACACCCTGTCTCCTCTGGACCGGGGCACCATCACCACCATTGTGGAAATGATACATGACGACATAGTCAGCCTCATTGAAACACGCACCGCCATCCCACCCCTACTGAAGGTAGTGTCTGTGCTCCACTTCCTGGCCACAGGCACCTACCAACACACGGTCGGGCAACTGCATGGCATTTCACAACCATTACCCTCACTTACGCTGAACCAAGTGCCTGATTCCCTCCTCAAGCACACAGACAAACACATTTCCTTACCACAGTCTGCCCAGGAGATCTCAAACACCAAAGTTGGTTTCCATTCACTGGCCGGCATACCTGGTTGCATTGGCGCCATTGACTGTACCCATGTTGAATTTGTGGTTCCACATGCCATGGAGGTAGCTTACCGCAACCGTAAGCTATACCACTCAATCAACGTGCAAATGGTATGTGATTCGAATTACATCATCACACAATGTTGTGCCCTATTCCCCAGATCAACCCATGATTCAATGGTCCTGCAGAACTTCACGATTCAACGCTACATAGAGCGACATGCAGGGCAGAGATCCTGGCTACTCGGTGAGTCGCATGTTAGGCTCATGGAAATGTGATGTGGGTAGGTGATTGAGGCATACATGCATACTTCACCTTGCTGAGATGGGGGGGAGAGATGCATACTTCACCTAGCTGCAAGTGCCAGAGTAAATGGAGCAAGCTCATACCCCAAAAGCAGCCCAGACTGGACTTGACACCTGACCACATAATGCAAGATGTAAGCAGCCCTACCATGCGAATGAAGCGGTGTACCAACCATCCCACAGACATCTGCATGTGCACTGCACGAAATCAGACCGCATCTCCCTCAACAAAATGCAGCTACAAGCAACGACTATAGCCAATACACACCACAAAACACCATGAACTGAAAGGCCAGTCCCCCATCACTGCGCATACAGGAGTCACATGAGGGTCAAATACATCAATACACCACTTCACTGACACAGATGCCCAACTACATTGCATGACACCATTTGTTGTGCGTAGTGATAGCATCATGAGGCTGACATCACCATTGCCAGGATGAAAGCATACAAATTAGTGGACATCTGCAAGATCACAGAAATAACCGTCATGGACTAACACAGTGCATGTGCACTCACAAGTAACTGGACCCCCCAGCGCACACTAGTCGATGGCATGCAAAACAGTCCATATGAGGAATACACACATAGCACTCACATCGTGTGACTCCATCCATGCATGGAAATGGGCTTGAGATGAAGAAACAAATGCATGCCATGGTATCACTCAATAAGGTTAAACATGATGAGTTAACTTACACATACATTGTTGCCCACATGCAGGTGATGCAGGCTATCCTTTGAAGCAGTGTCTTCTTACCCCAGTCCGGAACCCACAGAACAAGCTAGAGGAGGACTATTATCGTGGCCATACACAAACCCGTGTGGTGTTTGAGCAGACATTTGCCCTCTGGAAGGCACGGTTTCGCAGCCTCAGCAGGTCTGGTGGGTCACTCCTGTACCGCCATGAGAAGGTGGCAAAGATTGTCATGGCATGTGTGATGCTAAACAATGTGTGCATCAGACGGAATGTGCCCCTGCCCCCTGCCCCCTGACGCAGAACAGCAACCACCTGACGAAGATGAGGAGGGTGGGGATGGTACAGCACCCCAGGAAGTACGCGATGCACAGGAGGGACGTGACATGCGTCGGACTCTGATCAAAATAATCTACTAGCACACAAGTATGGGGGTGTCACATGGAGATGGCACTTGGGGCACTGGTTGTGTCTGGGACATGCACACTATACACTGTTCACCAATTAAACACACGTACGCAATGAGGAATGTCCACACTAGTGATTTGTGCATAACCAAAATGTGTATTGAAATAGTAAATATAAGTGAACACACCCACTCCCCCCTCAACTCCCCAACACACCCACTCCCCTCTCCCCCCTCAACTCCCCAACACACCCACTCCCCACTCCCCCCTCAACTCCCCATAACATGGTGTGGATGTCTGTGCTCAAGTGCATCATGTGGCATCGGTCCACGTGGCCGCCTCTATTGGCACCCCCCTCTCCCGGCACCCGATCTGCGGACGGGGCTAGTTCGGGTAGAACTGGCAGCCGAGGAGGAACTGGGCTGCTCACAGGGACGCATGTCCCTCATTGTCTGGACAAGCCCTGCCGAACCTGCGAGTTCAGCACAAATGTCCTTAGAGGTGGACTCTATGGCAGCCTTTACAGTTCCTGCACATTCACGCATTTCCCCCTTGCGCTGGCGCATTCTACGACATGCTGTGTCAAGAGGGAACTTAGCTGTTGTTGCCGCGTGATAATTTCATGCATCGACTCCTGGGTTTTCTGGCCTGTTGATGATGGCTCTGGCGTGTCCATTGTGCTGCTCCCCTCCTGCACATCTGCCACTGGGCATGGAGTGGCCGGCCAGAAATGTTCAGGAGATTGCTCCTGTATGCCATTGTCATGCTGCCTGCACGGGGACAGGTAGGGGGATGCAGGGGGCCAGTGGGGGAAGCCACGACAACATCGACATCCCCTTCATCATTGTCTGAGCTAGCTGCAGTGGTGGCAGTCTCACCAGTGGTGCTGCTTCCTGCGGACCCAGTGCCTTCAGTAGACACCACTGGGCGGATGCTTGTAGTCGGTGGTGCCGTAGTGCTTGACTTTCTGCACATCAGTGCCGTGGCCTGTGATGTGTTGTGGGATTTTGGCTGCTGTGGAGGTTTGCTTTTGGCACCAGAGGTGGAGGGACGGTGTTTTGGGTCTTCGGGCCTGGGCTTCTTGGCAGGTGTAGTGCCTGTGTCCTCATCGGCACTGTTCGAATGAGAGCCTGTGGTGGACCAAAGGAGGGAAAGGGTTAGTGATGGGTCTGCCGACATTGAGCAGGAATTGTGATGGCTGCATTCATTTTGATTACTAGATGGTGCACATTGGAGGCAGTGACATACAGGTTGTCTCCCTCTTAGGTGGTAGAAGCATGGAGGCATGTGGGTGGTTACGGAAAGGGTGTGCATAATGCATGTGTACAAGGTGGAGGTCAGCACTGCCTGTAGGCAGTCTTGTGCGAATGTGTCGTGTGGACTCTGTTAGGCATCATTGCACTTAACATCTGGACTTCATTGTGTTGAGTTTTGCATAGCTGGATTTAAGGCACCTACCTGCGTCGCCTAATGTCGGGGCTCCTCTCTCCATATCTCCGACCCCCTCTATGCTCTCTGTGCCTATGGTTGCGGCACATATCTCCTCCCACGGATGCAGTTTGATGGGCGACTCAGCTCCTCCGCCAGTCGCCATGCCCAGATTCCTATTGGCCGCCAGTATACTCCTGACGCGGAGACGTAGATCGTCCCACCTTTTTCTGCATTCTCTGGCATTGCGGGGTGTTGTGCCGACTGCACTGACCCTCTGGGCTACCACGGCCCATATGGCCTTCTTTGTCATCAGCGCCGGTCTAGTCATCTCCGTTGAAAAGACTGCATCGGCATGCTCTTGTAGGGTTTCAGCCAACATATTTAACTCCTCCCTAGAAAAGCGCTCCTGCCGCAGCCGATCTCTGGATTTTTTCAAAACATTGTGGCATTATGATGTGGAATGGGTGTTGGAGAAGGTTTGTGGAGGTTGTGGGGGTCAGGTGTCTACTAGTTGAAGAGGATGGCAATGGATTGTGTTTTTAAATATGGCTGCCGTGCTCTTTCCCGTTCCTGTGCGGTGACGCAACTTCCGGATCCGCTTATTTGCGGTCACCGCTAATAGCGGTTCCCGCTATTTTCGGTCACCGCTATTAGCGGTGACCGGTAATATCGATGGCTAGGGTGGCGGAGGTGCTATTTGCATGGCATACGATGCCGGTAAGTGGGGTTTTACGGCCTTTAGCGGCATGGCGGTGATTACATTACCGGCATGGCGCAATGCTCGTGCCCCAGAAGTTGTAATGTGCCGCTTTTAGCGGTCTCTGGCCAGCACAGACACGTTGATTACGCCATGCCGGTAATGGCCGTTCCTTACCGCCAGGGTCGTATTGAGGCCCTCTGCCATTGATTTAGTAATGGTACCAGTTGTCAGGAAGGAGTTAAATAGGGTAGTCAGTCACCGGGCTATTATGTGTGAGTAGGTTTTATAGAATTTCGCAGTTAGCCCATCAGGGCCTGGAGCTGTGCTTTTCGGTGATTTTATGGCGTCCACCGTTTCTTCCAATGTACTGGGGTTGTCTAGGGATTTCAGTTGCATTCTATTTTGCTGCACCTTGCCAGATCACAAATAGCTGGGTAGTCTGTCGAGGGATGTGGGTGCCCCTGTCATTACTGCTTTATGGTGGTTCACCAGCACTTCCATTTTGCCCCCCTCAGTGTACCGGGCTTTACCATCCTCCCCTATAATGCGGGATATATTATTCCTAGTATGTATCCTTTTTAGTTTATATGCAAGTACCCGGTTTACTTTATTGCTTTTACTGTAATAAATGTATTTTGTGTAGGCCAGTGATTTCGCTGATCGGTCAGCCCAGTGCATCCCTAGTGCTACTTTAGCTTTTTTCCATGCCCTTTCCGTTTTCCTTGTCCAGTGGGCTTGTAATTCTTTTTCTAGAGATGCTACCATTCCCTCTCGTTTGGTTACTAGGATTTAAGAGACCCTCCGTTGTTCAGCCCCTGCGCTAATGAGTGTCCCTCTTACTACAGCTTTCATGGCGTCCCAGACTACATCTATAGCTGTGTCGGCTGTCGTGTTTTCCATGAAATAGTTGGATAGTGTTTCGCCGGTTTCCCTTTTAATGCTCTTGTCTAGCAGCATGGCATCACATAACTTCCAATATCTCCTAGGGGAGGCGAGGAGAACCTTTTATACTTAAGACTGCAGATACTGGGAATGATGCGAGATTGCTCTATTGTGTATCTCTACTTTGTCCAGGCAAAGGTATAGTGCATTTGTGACCAACAAAAGGTCTATTCTTGAGAACCCCTTATGCGCATTGGAATAGTGAGTATAGTCCCTGGTTCCCATATTGGCCAGTCTCCATGCGTCGACCGACTCCGTTTCCCTGAGAAGCTTAGCTAGAGATAACGCTTTTATGTAGTCTAATCGAATTGGGGGGAGAGTTTTATCTAATAGTGGATCAGGGACCATATTGAAGTCTCCACCTACAAGGAGATTGCCAGGAGAATTGGGATAAGGGTCGCTAAGAAATTGCCATGGCCAGTATTAGGGCAGTAAATCACTGCAATGGTGATAGGCTGCTTTACGAGCAGGCCCTTCACTAAAAGATATCTGCCTCCCAAGTCCCACTTAACTGTGATTCCTGTTAGAGGGACATTCTCGCGCAGTAAAATTGCTACTCCTCTCTTTTTCTCCCCAGACGTGGCGAAGAATGTCTTTTTGAATCTTTTAAATCTAACGCGATTTTCGTCGGTCTGCAGTAGGTGAGTCTCCTGGAGGAGCACTATATCTCCCACCATTAGATTGGGCTTGTGCTCCACTGACCTACGCTTCCCCAGGAAATTAAGGCCCTGGACATTCCACGTAAGGATTTTAATGTCCCTCTCCTCATCCGACCCCATGGGGTTCCTTAGTGGGCTTGACTTTGGGTGTTTTCTTGTCATCCCTCCTGCGCATTCGCTGTGTGGTGTTTTTCTGGCTACATGTTTTTGCGATGTCTTTATATGTCAGTGTATTGTTACTTTTCACTCCCTGCGAGAGTGCGACTTTCAGTGCACACTCCACCCTTGTTATAACTCCCTCTACCCTATCCCTCCCCTCCCGCCCCCCCAAACCTTTAAACCCATATGGATAAGAACATTTTACCCAACGGGGCAACTGGTAGCGCTCCAACATCGAGCAAATATGGCCAACTGGGCCCAACGTGTCATCAGCAGGACATAATGTCAACTCAGACTTGTAGAGTATTATGGAATGTCTAAGCAGCTTTTCTTTGGTTTATTCCAACATGGGAATTTAGGGGTTCCCTTGGTCCCCCCATCCCCAGCCCCCATCACCCTCCTCACACCCCCACGCCCCAGCTAGTCACATGTTTCCAACTGCTTTTATCAAATTCATTAGCCTCCGGAAATGTTATATTTTAAATCTTATTTGTGTTTTATTGTAGTGCATTGCTTTGAACCCTTACATTAGGCTGGTAAACTGGGCCACTAGGGCGGCAAATAGGGCCTTTCCCCAGTAGGGTCTTGCATCTTGTCCAAAAGCAAGGCAATCAAATCTCCCCCTAACCCACAGCCTGGGAAGAGACCAACTGTCTCTTTCTCAAATATTATGGAGGCTAACACTATGATTAGCGAAATAGCCCCCTTACTATTTGACATTGAGCCGGTACCCCCATGTCAAGTGGTATTATCACCGAGAGAAACGGTTGCTCTAAGTAGGAAGAAAGGCGTCAGGGTTTATGATGGCGATCTCATACAAATCGGGGTGCTCTTGGACCCTCCCCTGACAGATGATAACCCTGGACCGACGAGCTATAATCTGAAGGTTCCATGTGTCCCTCAAGGACATGCAGAAATTGGCCCATGAGAACTTGAGTAGCTCAAAAACCCCACTTCCTGCTCTTGTGGCTGTGGGTAATATCCTTCCAGGATATGAGGTCCTCAAGCCCCCAGTACAGAAAAGGTATAACATTCCCGTAGAGCTAAACACCCCTGAGCAGGATGGTCAAGCTAAGATTGTTAATAGGAACACTACTGAGGCCCCTGAATGTGTAGATCTGGTGACCTTTTCCCCAACTAAAGTTCCAAACTACTTCCAATCAGTTTAATCCTCTTATAAAACTGGTCAGCTTCTCATCTGAATCTCGAAAAGATATGGGGAGGGTGCCTGTGGTAAATGGCACTGAAAGTACCACAGGGGCTTCAAAGGTGGGCCAGACCATGATTGAATGTGGGCACATGCAAGGTCTCGAGTGTTCGAGTTGTACCTGCTTGGGGTCCATAATAAAGAAACTGCAAGCTGACTACAAGGCTCTGTCTCAAACTCAAGACTCTCAGGGCTGTTGTGAAGACTATGGGGGAGGGACAGAGGCCCATGAACGAAACAAGCTTGTCCGAAACAAGTGTAGACCTGATCAAAGCCCAAATGCCTGTCCCACTGAGTGCAAGGCCACTGGGGGACTATGTCTCAAATATAGCGCAGGTAATCCAAGTACATGAATACAACTACCCCTGCCCTCCTCCCCGCCTACCCGAAAAAAAGATTTACCAACTCTTTAACTACTATTAACAAACCCCTTGGGCGCTCTTGTCCAAACACACTGTTACGCTAACCTGGACCCCACAGGGGTGTCGATTGGACCCGGACAGCTGCGGTCTCCGTCAACGTGATGCATAGTGCAGAGATGACTGTCTGGACTGGCCCGCCTAGTCTTGTCTGCTGGACCGGAAGAAGTATTTTCCTGCAAGTGGAGACAGGGATTAGCCACCTGTGGGTTTTAGTGATGGCCTCCCAACTGTTCTCGCTCTCCCCCACTAATCACCTCCGATATCCCCTTAGTAACCTCACGTTATGTTTGTAAAAGATGAGCTCTCCATCCTGCGTGTCTTGCAGGGGCACGTAGATACCAGTTTGAAGGCATTGGGAGAGTTCCGGTAAGCATTGACTCTGAAGTCCCAGGCGGGATTGGTAAGTATCAAGTTCAAAGAGTTCAATGTGCCCGATGTTCACTCTTATCCCCTTCCTTCCTTAAGTTGCAACTGAGTTCGTGAGAAGAAGGTCTCGTAGCTGCTGCTGGCGTTCAGGTAAGAATCTGTGTTACCCAACGCTGTCCGGTAACTATTGCATGCGTTAACATGTTGTCTTTCTCCCTCTTTACAGATGCGGCATATGAAGATATGGAGAATAATACCGCCGGTGGTAAATCAGGTAAGTCTATGGTGGTAAGAGGTATTTGTTGATTCCCTTGGCTCACCTTGTTATTCTTGTGCCCCTAGGTGCCGGAGTACGGCGTAGAAATGATGGAGACAGTTCCGGATCGAAAGATGCTGTGAGAACTGGTGAGTATGGCGCTGTGCTGGAGCTGGCGAAGCGACGCGTGCAGGACTGATGTACTTTCCAGGTCGGGAGATGAAATGGATCCGGAATCAGGTGAGGAATTTGAAATAAGTTTGTTTTCTAACCTTGTCCTTTTCTTCCTCTTTATTCTAGGAGCTCCGGATTCGAGGCGGGTGTGGCAGAAGACTGGATGCTGGCTGCAGGCACGCAGGCGTGACAAAAGACTGGATGCTGGCTGCAGGCACGGTGAGAGTCACGCTGCTGGATGCAGAATAACACGAAGCATGTGCTGCTGTAAGGGCGTGGTTTAAATAGCCTCCAAAGTAGTCCCAGGAAAGAAGTTCCCCAGGACCACACCCGAGTAAAAAATAGTCCCTGTAGTAAAATAGTCCCATCCAGGCCTCACGTTGGCTTGGATTTATTTGCAGCATGGTCTGCATGAAGTAAGTAATGTCTATGAGCCTGGCGCCTATGGCGCCAGGACTGATTTTTATTATGAGCCTGGTGCCTACGGCGCAAGGACTGTACCCAGACAGCCCCTAGCTGGGGCTGCTGGGGTTTTTGTAAATGTCTGGATGCCTGCTCCCGGGGCTGATGGGCTTGATCCGGATGCCCGGGGGTAGGCATCATGACGCACACAAGTAAATGGACATTCTTTTTACTTGCTTAATGTACCTAAGGTGATGACTAGGCATGGCGAACCAAAGGACAGTTTAACCAATAAAGTGATTCATTGGCTTAGAACATGGAGGGTGATTCTATTATCAGAGAAGACATCCTTGCATGCGAGTGCAAGATAGGTGTGTCAGATAGAGACTATATTGAAGTGTGACTGGCATATGTGGGAGGGCCTTCTGTCTATGGAACAGAGAACTCTCCCACCTTTGAGGCTGGAAATGGTAATCTCTTTTGTCTGCCTTGTAATCAACAAAATTATCCGAAGTGGGAGTATGAGAAAGGGGATAACCCAGTTGAAGAGTTGGTTTCTTTACAGTTGACAGTCAGGCTAATAATCATATCCCTCCCCCCATAACAGGTAGTGAGGGCACTGGAAAGAAATCTCTGTTATCTATGTCTCATGAACCACAACCTTCATCTTCCCTCTAGCCTCCGCCTATGCTGGAGGAAGAGCATAGACCCATTTCTATTACAGCACTTATTGCATTGGATCTAGGTCACATGGCCTAGGCCCCGCCAACCTGGTGCCTTCCTGCCTGCCGCTCTTTTTCAACACTTAGCAAGCCCCGCCCACCTGGTGCCTTCCTGTTTGCCGCTCCTTTTCCCTACTTAAGGAGCCCTCCAGCCTCTTTTCCTTTGCAGATGGGGAGCAGGTGCAAGTGGATCTAGGTCACCTGGCCTAAGCCCCGCCCACCTGGTACCTTCCTGACTGCCGCTCTTTTTCACCACTTAGCAAGTCCTGCCCACCTGGTGCCTTCCTGTTTGCCGCTCCTTTTTCCTACTTAAGGAGCCCTCCAGCCTCTTTTCCTTTGCAGATGGGGAGCAGGTGCAAGTGGATCTAGGTCACCTGGCCTTAGCCCCGCCCACCTGGTACCTTCCTGCCTGCCGCTCTTTTTCAGCACTTAGCAAGTCCTGCCCACCTGGTGCCTTCCTGTTTGCCGCTCTTTTTCTTTACTTAAGGAGCCCTCCAGCCTATTTTCCTTTGTAGATGGGAAGCAGGTGCAAGTGGATCTAGATCACCTGGCCTAAGCCCCAGCCCACCTGGTGCCTTCCTGTTTGCGGCTCTTTTCCACCACTTCGCAAGCCCCGCCCACCTGGTGCCTTCCTGTTTTACGCTTTTTTTCACCACTTAGTGTCCTGACTGCAGGTGTCCGCCAATTCCCGTTCCTCCCCACTCTCCTCACCTGATTCCAAGTCCTCCAGGTGCAGTTGTCTGTGTGAGAGGTAGTCCTTCTCCTTCTTGTGTGAAGCGTGTCTGTCTCGAGAGGAAGCCACAGTGAGCGCTAATAAATAGCAAATCTGGGACTTCCTTCCCGCGAACAGACAATAGCGAAGGCAAAAAGCCTGAACAGGCAGAAAAAACCCTCCGATGAGAAAAGCATCTGAAGATGGTCCGGAGCAAGCAGCTGGTAGCGGAGTCCTTGAGGTAGGTAGCAGATGAAAGCAGCCGAAGCCGGAATCCAATATAGAGGAGGAACTGGAGAAAAGGCAGCGCCACTGGAAGGGAAACCAGCTAACGCCTCCTCCGGAAATAAACAGAGAACCAAAGCGGCTGGGGAGAGAAACACAGCCGGGAGAGGAGCAGCAAAAGGCGGGTGCGGGAAGGGAGCCGCAGCCGGCAAGGAAAGGCGGAAGTCAAAAGAAGGGAGCGAGCGGAGAAAGAAAGTGGAGCAGAGAGAGGAGAGAATCGAAAGGGTAAGGCGGCCCGGAGAGGAAGTGGACCGAAGACCAGAGAGGTGGCCTGAAAGGCCAAAGCAGGAAAACTAGCGTCAAGACCCAAAGATGCGAGGAAACGCAGTAAGGAGGGTTGCAACGCGGCGATCGCTGGGAGAGGGGGAAAGAAGTACTACCCAGGGGGCGCCATGTTGGAAAACCTCTAGACCGTCAAGTGCGCTGGGAAAACAAACCACGTAGTGGAACATCCGCTCGACCTCCCACCACGTAGCCGCCAACGTGGATACAAACGCCAAACAGGGCGGCGGATGACAGTATGCCCCCCTCCAGAGCGCAGAACCCCCGGCTTATAGGGGAAGCGAGCATGAAACCGAGCCAACAACCGAGGGGCATGAATGTTGGAAACGGGAAGCTCAACAATGAAATCCGTAGAAATCAATCCCCATGGACGAGTAGGTACTTCTGGTTGGGTAAGAAGACCCAAGGGTTTGCCGGCGAGGGGTTTCGCCATAGCGCAAACAGGACAACTGAGTATGTATTCCTCCACATCCCTCTTGAGTTCCGGCCAAAAGAAAGATCGAGCGATCAATTCAGTAGTGTTGAACTTCCGACGATGACCTGCAGTGAGTGAATCATGGCACCAACTAATGATCTTCGGACGTAATGGTCCGGAAGGTATGTACAGCCGATGGTTATGGTATAATAAACCCTCCTTTTCGGTATAGGGTGTTTCTCCTCTGGGCTGTGGAACACTCCCTTCCGAAACTACACCAGCACGAACCTCTTGCAGAAAAGTATTGACCAAACTCACGATCTTATTCCTGTGGAACATCGGTTCAGGGGTGTGTATCTTCTCTTCATGTTTAGAACCTTTCAGAGAGAGTGCATCCGCAAGCGTGTTGTTGGTAGCAGGCAAGTAAGTAATCTGCAAGTCATATTGTGCAAAGAAGTATGCCCAACGGGCTTCTCTGGAGTTGACACACTCCATATTCTGCAGAACCTTAAGATTTTATGATCCGTTCTGATGATGACAGTCTGTCTAGCTCCCATCAGTAGATGTCGCCAGTTCTTTCTCACATGCTTGTTTTATGGCCAACCATTCTTTTTCTAGCACGGAGTAGTTAAGTTGGCTAGGAGACAGTGTCTTGGAGAGGTACCCAATGGGATGTTCCCGTCCTTCGAACAATTGTAATAAAACAGCCCCGATGGCCATGGCAGAGGCGTCAGTCTCTACAATGAACTGTTTGTTCTGGTCAGGATGGCGCAGAATGGGAGCAGTACAAAAGAGGTTCTTTAGATGATGAAAACTCTGTTCTGCTTCATTGGTCCAGCAGAGGGGATTGTTGACCTTCTTGAGCAGACAAGTAATGGGGAGTACAGTCTCAGAGAAGTTAGGAATGAAAGTGCGATAGAAATTTGAGAGTCCGAGAAACCTTTGCACTTCTTTAATCGAAGCCGGAGAAGGCCAATCCAGAATAGCTGCCACCTTGCCAGGATCCATAGAGACGCCTTTTTCAGAAAGGTGATACCCTAGATAAGGAACTGAAGTGGCAGCGAAAACACACTTCTCTGGTTTAACGAGGAGATGGTTATCTCTAAGCCTTTCTAGAACCTGTTGGACATGCGCCTTGTGATCCTCTAGATTGCTAGAAAAGATTAGGATGTCATCCAGGTATATGATCATGGAGACTGACAACAAGTCTGAGAACATCCGGTCCATGAACCGTTGAAAAACAGCAGGGGCATTCACCAAACCAAAGGGCATGACTTGGTACTCATATAAGCCGAACGGAGTGCGGAAAGCCGTCTTCCATTCGTCTCCTTTGGCGATACGTAACAGGTGATAAGCATTCCTGAGGTCTAATTTGGTGAACCAACTTGCCCCTTGCACGGCTTCGATGATCTCATGTATTAATGGCATGGGGTACTGATCACGGATCGTGACCTTGTTGAGGCCTCGGTAATCAATACATGGACGCAATTCAGTAGAGTCCCTTTTTTTTACAAAAAACAAAGAAGCTCCGGCAGGAGACTTGGAAGGTTGAATAAGCCCGTTCTGTATATTGACATCCAGGTAGTCTCTCAGAACCTTTCTTTCAGTTTGAGTTAAAGAGAACATTCTACAGAAAGCAATCAAAGCATTAGGTTCCAAGTCAATGGTGCAGTCCTCCGGCCTATGGGGAGGTAAGGTCGCTGGCTTTCTTTCGACGAACACCTCCGAGTATGGAGAACAGTATAAGGGTAGGGCATGCACCCCGGTCAGCTGCTTGGTCGACCCAGTAACAGTCTGAGGATCGCCGCAGTCGGAAAAACAATGAAGCTTGCAGTAAGAGGAACAAAAGTTTAGCTGATTGTCCGCCCAGTTGATATGAGGGTTATGCTTTCTGAGCCATGTGATGCCAAGAATAACCGGAAAATGGGCAGCTCGAATTATGTCGAACTTAATAACCTCGGAATGTTGGAAAATGGTAACCTAGAGGTCCTCTGTGGTGTGAGTAATGGGTTCTGAAGAGAGAGGAGAACCGTCGACTCCTTCCACCTTCTGATCTTCTTTGCGAGGCAGTCTGCGGAGACCCATCTGTTTGATCCATAAAATGTCTACAAAGTTCCCCGCGGCACCACAGTCCAGGAGTGCCAAGCACTCAACAGCTTTGCCGTTGACATCAATGAGTACCGGTAAGACCATAAGCCTGGAATCCTCCGGAATGCAGGGAGCCGAGATAGAAAGAGAAACATAGGGACTGGAGGATGGATCAGAAGTCCCTCGGAACCAGGTCCCTACTGGCGCCGAGGGAAACCGTTTCCCTGTCGTTTCTGAGGAAGTTCGGTGCATTCTTTAAGGAGATGTTGATCAGACCCACAATAAGCACATAGGCCCTTCTCCTTCCTTCCTTCTTCTTTCGGCAGCGGATAAAGGTCCCCTAGTAGATCCGATCTGCATGGGTTCATCTGAAGTGTGGGAAGGAGAGGAGGAAACGGTGGAGGATGTGGCGGGATCAGCAGGATGGACTGCGGGTCGCTGTTTAGGACGCTCTGAACGCCGTTCCTGCAATCTGTACTCAATTTGTAAGGCCGCAGAGAGCAAATCCGAAAAAAAGGTGGTCTGGGTGCTCTGGGGAGTTCGTCTTAATTTCCTCCTTGAGGCCTCGCCGAAATATGGCAAATTGTGCCTGTTCTGACCACCCAGCGCCCGACGCCAACGTCTTGAACTCTGAGATGTACGACAAAACATATGATGACCCTTGTCGGATATCTAGCAGATCCTCACAGGCGGTATAAATCAACTCCGGCCTCTCAAAGGTCTGTCTCAACAAAGTCTGAAACCCAGCAAAATCGTGCAGAATGGGATTAGCCCCGGTAACCAGCGGAGTAACCCATGCCAGGGCATTGCCGGTCATATTAGAAATCATGAACCCAATTTTTGTCTGATCTGTAGCAAACAACCGGGGCCTGAAAGAAAAACATACTATGCAGGCCTCCAAAAACTCTTTAACCTTTTTAGGAGTTCCATCAAACTTTCCTGCCGAGAGAGCCATCACAGGAAGTTCAGGAGATGGAGATTCGCGGGCAGTAATCATTTGTTTCAAGACTACGTTTTCTTCCTTTACAGTTTGTAGTTCTTGGGATATTCCTTGAATGGCCTTCCATAGCTCTTGTATTTGCTCTTCCTCCGACACCTTTTCTGAATGGCGTTGCAAACTGTCCTGACTGCAGGTGTCCGCCAACTCCCGTTCCTCCCCACTCTCCTTACCTGATTCCAAGTCCTCCAGGTGCAGTTGTCTGTGTGAGAGGTAGTCCTTCTCCTTCTTGTGTGAAGCGTGTCTGTCTCGAGAGGAAGCCACAGTGAGCGCTAATAAATAGCAAACCTGGGACTTCCTTCCCGCGAACAGACAATAGCGAAGGGAAAAAGCCTGAACAGGCAGAAAAACCCCTCCGATGAGAAAAGCAGCTGAAGATGGTCCGGAGCAAGCAGCTGGTAGCGGAGTCCTTGAGGTAGGTAGCAGATGAAAGCAGGTGAAGCCGGAATCCAATGTAGAGGAGGAACCGGAGAAAAGGCAGCGCCACTGGAAGGGAAACCAGCTAACGCCTCCTCTGGAAATAAACAGAGAACCGAAGCGGCTGGGGAGAGAAACACAGCCGGGAGAGGAGCAGCAAAATGCGGGCACGGGAAGGGAGCCACAGCCGGCAAGGAAAGGCGGAAGTCAAAAGAAGGGAGCAAGCGGAGAAAGAAAGTGGAGCAGAGAGAGGAGAGAATCGAAAGGGTAAGGCGGCCCGGAGAGGAAGTGGACCGAAGACCAGAGAGGTGGCCTGAAAGGCCAAAACAGGAAAACTAGCGTCAAGACCCAAAGATGCGAGGAAACGCAGTAAGGAGGGTTCCAACGCGGCGATCCCTGGGAGAGGGGGAAAGAAGTACTACCCAGCGGGCGCCATGTTGGAAAACCTCTAGACCGTCAAGTGCGCTGGGAAAACAACGTAGTGGAACATCCGCTCGACCTCCCACCACGTAGCCGCCAACGCGGATACAAATGCCAAACAGGGTGGCGGATGACACTTAGCAAGCACCACCCACCTTCTTAGCCCTGCCTCTTCCTTCCTGCTCCTAACTATTAGATCAAGGGCGTCTCTTGCCCGGGCGTCCTAAGCGAAGGGCAGACGATCAAAAGGGGAATTCCTGTTTAGACCTGTTCGGACCAGGAGGTCCCAGGGCCCGACCCCTGCTCAGACAGCAGGTAGGCATGCACCAACATGTGTTACTCCCTCTGGTCCCCCCGTGATGTTCCCTTGTGCCCCCCCATTCTCGCACACAGGTGTTGCCTGTTTTGCTTGATTCTTCTACCCTGCTCCCCCCTCACCCCACTCAAGCCTACTTCTGCAGGAGTCTCTCCTGATACATTCTGGTTTCACCATCACCGTTTTGTGGACAATGCTGGATTTGACTTTTATGGATTTCATTCATTCATGGTGCGTCACCCTTTCTCAACTCTCATGCTGAACTTCTTTTGCATCTTGTACTCATGGTGGCCCTGAATCATGCTGTTCCCATCTTCATCTTGTATCCTGGCTTGCAACATTATGTGTTACTACTGACTTCTGCAATTGTATTCACTCTCCCCTCTTGCTTCTCCACTCTTTTGACTGCTAACTCTCTGTTCTCTCCTCCTTTCCTTTCTCCCTTTTCCTATCTCCTCCCCTTACTTTCTTCTATGCCCTTACTCTATCAGAGTTGTCCTTGGACCTAGTATGATAGTAACCTCGTCTGTCTCCGCTTCCCTCCCCTTACTGGTTTTTTCCTCCCCAAACCCCTCCAGCACTATCTGAAATGTCGTCAGGCCTAATATGATAGTCGCTTGTTTTGTTCCTCCCCTACCTTTCTGCACTCCTCTCCCTCACCGCTTGTTTTTTTTCCGGCTCTACCAGAAATGTCGTCAGGCATAGTACGGTAGTCGCCTGTCTGTTTCCATTTCCTTCCCACTCTCCCCCTCCCTTCCTTATGTATGTTTTAGCTCTTGCACTATCTAAAATGTCGTCAGGCCGAGTACGATAGTTAATTTCACATCCTTACTGTTCATGGCCTGTAAGAATGTCATTGTTTTTTCCCTTGTTCCCTCCCTTGCCTTGAAGCGCTTTGAAACACATTGTGTATAGGCGCTATATAAATAAACTATCATATCATATCATATCATTGGCACTACCCCATGCCGCGATAAACGGCAATATCCAGAGTGTGGACACTGAACATTGGATGAACTAGATTGATGGAACGAGTGCCCCACTCTGGTCTCACCATCCTCACCGTCTAAGCAAAATACTGCCCTTGTGCCAGACATTCTGCCACTACAGGAGGGGATGGTGACCCAGAGGATGAAGGTGCAATCTATCCTGGAATGTAGCAGGACGTAATTGCCACTTGGAAGATGAGGCATGGGTATCCTTCATCCAAAATCATGACATAATTGGGTTCCAGGAGGCTTGGGCATTGGTAGGTCCAAGCATTCAGGGCTATGCCCCCTTTGAGATACCTGCAGTCCAGGGCGGAAGAGGTAGGCCAAGTGGGGGATTGCTCTTTTGGATCAGTTCATCGATTTATAGGGATATACATGTTATTGAAACTGGCTCCAAAGACTTATCAGAACTTCATATTTGAGGCCTAGATGGCACAAACATTTTATTAATTAATTTGTATAATTGGGAAGCAGCAACTGGGGGACCCTAGTTGCTCATCTGCAGGCTTGTATAGATAAGTGGAGGTCTAATTCTGGTGAACCAATAAAGATTCTTGTAATGGGGGACTTCAACTTGCAGTATGAGACGTTAGGAATCATTGCTGGCATGCTGGAAGATGAAGATAAGGTATTGGGAATTGGGGAGTTGGTGGGCCCCCGCCCCTAGGAGAAAGTATACAAATTCTGAAAAAGTGGCAGGCATAATGATGGCAAGTAGTATGAGGGCAGTGTAACGCTCACCTGATATCCACAGGGACGTCACTCAGCCTGTTCTGACCTCTTACGACCTCGAACCCTTCCCTGGAGTCTACTCGACTGGAGACTGGGCCTGAAACACAGGATTGGTAGAGTTTAACTCCCTATTGTCTCTGTGTGCTTGAACCCCTTCTTCCCCGGGGTCCAACCCTTCTCTTTGATCCACAGCTCACCTTGTTTTCTTGGAAAGTGTGCTCTCCATCCTGCTTTCCGCGCAGGGGCGCGTTGATTGATGCGGGCTCGTTGCTGCCTAGTTACTTCACTGGCAAGAGTCTGACAGGTAAGTATAATGAGTCTTTTGAACAGTTCCTAACTTTGTTCCTTTCCTTCCTTAGATGATGGCTGGCGTCCGTGGATGGCGACGTGCTGCTGAGATGAGTAGCGCTGAAGGTGAGTGAGAGCGTGATGCGCGATGTGACCCTTTCGTATTTGTATTGAACTGATTTCTTTTTCTGTGTCTTTTATGTGCCACAACGTTTTCAGCGCGGATGCTGGTTATGAAGAAGAAATGCGGTGGGTAAGCGCGGTATGCAGCGCCTCTAGATGTTTCCACGCTAACCTGGAGTGTCTTTTCCCTCTTGCAGATGGATGAGAAGTACCCGAGACAGAGTTCCCCCAGAGCGGCCGGGATTCAGGTAAGCGTTTGAAGCTTGTATAGTCTTTAAAAATAAGCCAAGATTTGCTGAATGCTTACTAATGCCTTTTTTTCTGTTCTTTTCCCTTTTCCTTAGGAAGCGGCGTGCCGGGATGGGAATGACACCGCCGAAGATGCCCGCAGAACAGAAGGAGCGATGAATGATGGGCAGAAGCGCCGCAAGGTAAGGCTGTTCCTAAAAGTGTTCTTGTTCTTGCAGGAGCTGAGCGCAGAAGAAAGATGCAGGCCTACTGGAGACCGATCCCAACACGGTGAGTGTCACGCTGCAGGTGCAGAAAACACAAAGCATGTTTCTCAGCCTGGGCGTGACTTAAATAGTCTCTGGGTATCCCAGGTGTCTCTGGGCTGAACCATCCCTCCAAAGACTAGACTGCACATGCAGTTCTGGGAACCAAAATATGTGGGGGCATCCATCTTGTCCCCATCAATGCACTAAAAGTCCAATCCCCAATGTTATCCTATGGGAGTGAGTGAGTCTGGTGCCAAAAGCGCCAAGTCTGACTCCAAGTGGGTCTTTGGAGGGATGGAGAGGCCCTTGAGGGCCATGTAGGTGATCGTGGCCTGGCTCTAGCCTGACATCTTGGAGGTCTGGGAACATGAGGGGCAGGAATCATGACAGGCAGGTCCCTGGGGGATTCCTCACCCAGCAAGATCTTCTATTCTGTAAACCGCTCTAGTTTGACCGGGACAGCAATGTTATTGGGGGTCTTGGTTGAGCAGGTGGTACCGCTGGTTGGTGGCAAAACCATTAGTGGGAATGCCAGGCACACAATAAAGTGGGCAAAGATCAACCTGGAGGCTGCATTGACAGTGATTTATAATTCCATTCTCTCAATCTACTTAGGAGGCAAGAATGGAAAATCATTGTTGAAACTCACAATGAGTTAATGAGCAAATTGGGAGAAGTGTTCTCCAAGCTGTCAACGTCCACTCTGACCCAATCCTTTCATAGAAATCTGTGGTATGATGGTGACGACTGCCATAGGGCAAAGGGCATTCTCATTAGGCAGGCCGAATTGGTGACTATAGAAGGGATGGTACCTCTGTGTGACGCGAGGAAAAATTATGAGCGGGCCATGAAAGCAAAACAATTAGAATACCAGGAGGGCCTATGGGAGCTAATGGTTAATGCAATAAAAAATGGGAATATGAAGGAGTTTTGGCACCTACTGAGCACCGGGTGGCACATGGAGCAGAACACAATCGAGGGAGTTATTCCTGAAGGCATTTGGGCAGATCATTTTGAGAGCCTATGTGAGGAGAATAGAGTGTGGCGGGTGAACGAACGAACTGTTCATAACACAGAGTAAGGTGATCTGCCCTTAACTTTAGGGGAAGAGGAGGTTAAGTTGGCTTTGGAGAGCCAGAAAAAAGAAAAGTCGCCGGGTCAAGAACTGGCCCCGGTTGATTTTTTTGCTAATGAACCACTGATTTGGGTACCATACCTGACCAGACTCTTTAATGCAGTTTTGGCATTGAACAGGCCTCCGGTGTTCTGGACCCAGGCCGTCATAGTGCCCATCTTCATGAGGGGAGATTGAAACCATCCGGCCAATTATAATACAATCTCCCTCCTTGATGCTGGGGGCAAAGTCTTTGTGAAGGCTATTTTGAGAAATCTTGAGGCCTGCGTCCAGGATGCTGGAGTTCTGAATCAGCTGCAGGTGGAATTTCAAAAGGGCACCAGTACGGTGGACCAGTGCCTGAGGTGATGCCTGATCTGTGATAAATATTGCATCTTGGGAAAAATACCCATTTATGCCTTCTTTATAGATCTAAATACGGCATTTGATACTGTTCCGAGAGCAAGGTTATGGTTGATTCTGATGGAATTGGGTATCCCTAGAGGCCATTCAGAACTTTACACCTGGTCTATGTATGGTGCAAGGATCTAATGTGGTATTGATGTAGCAATGTCAAGAAGGTTGAACATTGAGATGGGGGTGTGCCAGGATTGTGTCCTGGCCCCCCTAATCTTCTGCTTATTTATAAATGGAGTAATCACCAACCTCTTGAAAATTCCTACTGATACCCCATTGTTGGTGGGAGATAGGATCCCGGTTTTGATGTTTGCTGACAAAGCATTCCTGTCATTGACTCCTGTGGGACTGTGTTGCCAGCTGGATGTCTTTGCAGGCTTCTGCCTAGAAAATGGTCTTACAGTCAACATTCAGAAGACTAAGGTTATGATCCTCAGAGGAAACAAGGGGTGAAATAGCCTAGAAATAATCTTACACTGGGGAAGCTTGAATCAAGCATGATTATTTGGGCCTAAGAGTAAATCAAGATTGCACCTGGAGGGAGCAGTCGAAGAAGGTAGGAATGACCCTCGCCAGGTATAGTGGGGCTATAGCCAAATTTGCCATAGAACACGGGGGCGGAGCTCTGTCTGTGTGGTCCTAAAGGGATACAAGGCTCGGGCACGACAGGCGGCCAATTGTGGAGCCGAACTGTGCAGTTGGTCTAACTGCTCTTATCTGTATGTCATAGAAAATACATTTTTGAAGAACCTACGGGGCAAACCTACCACCGCGCTAAATTTACAGATTGCACTTGAGTTCGATCTGCAGCTTGTTGAAATATTGTGTAGGTCAAAACCAGTGTTTTATTGGCTAAGGCTTTGGACCAGTGGGAATTTACTTAAATATCATGGGGCAGTAGGGGATGTAATAACCCAGGAAGGTGCAATGACCCTGCCATGGTTATTATTTGTAAAGAATGAAGTCCAACCAATCGGCCTCATTGACTATTGATCCAACCCAAGCATTATTATTAGAAACTCCAAGGGTAATGTTCGGCACAGCTAGTGGCCATAAGGGAAGCAGAAATTGAAAGGAGACTGTTGACGTCCCCCCAGTTTTGCAGATATTGGTCCATGTAGCAGAATGAGGGCTACGAAGATTATTTGGACCAAATGTATCCAAAGCATATGAAGTCCCTATTCCTGAAGGCGTGTCTGGGCATACTTCATCTGGCTGCATAGAGGTTTAGATGGAACCCTAATGGAAGTCAGTTCTGCCCTTTTTGTTTGGATAAAAAAGAAGATATGGTCCATTTTCTGTTGCTGTGCCCCAACTATGGTGACCCAAGGAAAGGATCATTAAAACCTCTTGCGCTTGTGAAATAGTTGCCAGGTAACCGGATATAGGGCAGTTTAGTGCCTACAAAAACAGCTTTCTCATGGTGTTACTGAAGGCACTCCTACTTGTAACTGTATGAATTTATCACATGGATTCCTTCACTAAGTATTGTAACATGGAATGTTCCTTATGCACGTTAGCACTCTGGGTTGCTATCTGCGACAAGCAGAGTGACCCAATTCAATGGGTAATGTTCATGCAATCATCATTTTGCTTGCTCCATATTTATAGGAATATGAGTCATATGCATAGACTATTTACCTGTGTCTTGTAATATAGAATGCACTTTATGCACATTGTCAGTCTGTGTAAATTTGATTACTCAGTACAAGTTGATTCATAGGTATAACTGGAAGATATTTATTCTATAATTGTTTCAACTGTAGGTTCCTGGGATTTTTATGATTTTATACCATATCTAATGTTGTGTTTTTATGTATTTTGATATATTGGCTTTTGTGGTAAAATTATGGAAATAAAGCAGAAACGAACAAATGAAACAACACCCAACACGCTTTAGATCTGTATCCTTACTTACCTCTATCCCTGCCAAGCAACCCCATGCCACCTCTGCTGTGTTAGGATTACCAGTTACTCATGCCACCAGCCAGTTATCTATCACTCAACAACCTCCTTACAAAATAGGATTCACCCAGCCTTGTATGTCTCGGGAGGATAGCTCAGGGGCAGTGTGCTCGTCTTGGAAGCAAGACGACACAGAGCAACACAGGTTCGATCCCTGGGTCCGCACTTAGAAACCTCTGGGTATTAAGCGCGTTATAAATAACCTATCATATCATAACCTGGGTCAGAACCAATGTTATCCTCCCTTTGGGGTGGTCAGGAAGGGTTCCCATGATTACAAGGGGTTCATATTGCACGTGCCATATTGATGACGGGGTATGGCAGCAAACTGGACGCGATGTTGGAATTACATATGTATTGAGTGTAGTTAATTATGGATGGGATATGTTATCTTTAGCCTTACTGTTGTCTAGAATTGATACGGAGGGGGGACCTGTCCTGCAATGCCATGGTAAAGAAGGAATAACATTTATAAAACATGCACACAGAGAAATATATACATACAAGGAGTTTTGATCACATAGAGAAACACATCAAAGAAGCTTAATTAGGGTTTATATAAATGTACACGTAAGTGGGGTTTTGTGAGGTTATTTGGATTTTGAAGCTAGCAGTTTCACGGTGCATTTTAGGTTGCAGCAACATTCTGGTTTTCTGGGCCTGTGGGGTTAATGGAAGAAAGAATGAGTCATCCAGTAGAAGGTCAGCTTGCAAACAGGATGAAGGTTTATGGTTTAACAGTTCCACAAAGGAACAGATGTAATCTTGCTCATTGTATTTAAGTTGCGTAGAGGCGGTTGACCATTTGCTTAGGCTGGTAATACAGATGGGGCCAGAGGCCAGAGTGTCCAGCAGTCAATTATTTTCACAGGTTGAAACTAAAGGCTGTATGTGTTGGAGTAGTGGTCACATACAGGGTGCTGTATGTTTTAAGAGGAGCCAGGAGTCTGGGGCGGATGAGATCGTAATCGGTAGCTCAAACAGAAATCTGTTTGATCAGCCCTTTCTCGTATTGCTAAAATATTCAAATGGACCATTTGAAATCACACTTAAGGTTAAAGGCTCTAGGCCAGTTGTAACTGAGTAATCCATTTTGTTGTATGTGAATGTTTAATTGTAGCATGATGTCACGACCTACCACAGACCAATCCCCAGCAAAGGTGCACTTCAAACACGATCTGAAGATGGTCGTATGACCAATTAGAAAAAATGAATTTGGAAAAGATGGAACTTCTTTGTAAATGCTTTGTCCAAACAAGTTTGAAGGGTGGGTGGTAATAAAATATCTGGGGGTGTTTTAACTGTTGGGAAAATGTATAGAAATGAATCAATTGATGTAGTTAGTTGAGACTTAAGTTGGTCTGGTTCTACGGGACTATTCAGCTGCTCCCTGGATTTTTGGACAATAAACCTTGCTTTACGTACAAATGATGCACTCGTTCCTTAGGTGGTGGACCCCGGTTTGGGTAGATGTAATTAGGGGTCTGCCCCCACACCCTTATTAGGGGCTGCCAGATTAGCAAGACTCAGCTCTCGCACCAGCGCTCCCATCCCACCCCCTAACAATGATGAACAACAGGCACCCACTCTTACTTTCCCCACTCCCCAGCCAAGCAGGCACAGGTCCTAAATTGTGCACTAATTAATGTTTGCTCCCTTGTAGCACATGCTATTGACGTCCACAATCTTATACTAAAACACAACCTTGAAATCCTAGCCACCACAGAATCATGGCTACACAACGCCTCTGGCCCACTTCTCTCTTTAGAATCCCACCTAACTACACCATTTATAGGCCAGACTGCCTTAACGCTATAGGAAGAGGAGTAGCCATAATGGCCAAATCCTCACTATATATCAGATCCTCCATTGCACCTGCTACCCCAGGATTTAAAAAGGCTGCTTCTCAGGCTTTCTACCAATCATCAAACCACATACAACTGGCTCCTGGCCTACCATGAAACCAATGACCAACTTCATTGTCTTGGGGGATTTCAATCTCAGATTTAATGATGCGTCAGAACCCAATGCAGACGCTCTAGCGCTAGCATTAGAAGACATGAACTTCAACCAACTGATAGACCCACCTACGAACTCCAAAGGGCAAATCCTGGACTGGATCCTCACGGCCAATGCGACTGCTGAGATCTCATCCATTAATACAGTAACATGGTCTTATAATTTCCTCATTCACTTCAACCTCTCCCTCGCCAATCCCCTCATAGCCACGCACCTGTGCAGAACCCTATACGAGTGTGCAACACCCGCAAATTGACACGAGGCACTGAAGCCCACACTCCTGGCCTTGCTTAGCTCATGCTTCCGGCCATCCACTACCACACCTGTCTTCTCCACACCCTGAATCTACATGCCCCAATCAAAACTAAAATACCTAAACCTCACAAACCCAATATACACCTGGTTCACAGAAGAACTAGTCATGCTATGAAGGAACAAAAGGGCTATCGAACACTTATGTAAAAAGCAACCTTCCCCAAGTAACTGTACAGCTCTCGTCACCGCTTCCCATTCCTACAAGAAAGCAGTAGTCATCCTCAAAGCTAACTCTTACAATGTTAGAATCTCCAATGCGGGTTCTAACACTGTTGAGCTATTCTCCATCCTGAGAGAACTTGAAACCCCCATCCCCAGTCATGTTGTTACTCGCTCAGACAAAGCCTTGTGTACCACCATACAAGATGCCATGGTCTCCAGAGTCATCATTAATGTCTACCTTAATGGCACTGTCATGGTGCAAGGCCCTCAGGCTAATCTCTTCCTCTTTGATCTGTCCTGTCTCCTCCTCTCCCATTAATGGTGGCACCCGCTGGGAAGTCTGCATGGATTCCTTCGACTCCTTCGGAGTCACCATTAATGTCTACCTTTATGGCACTGTCATGGTGCAAGGCCCTCAGGCTAATCTCCTCCTCTTTGATAGGCGGTTCCCTCGCCTCATCAACTTCCTCTCATCTCCAGCTGTCCCCTACTCTCCTCCCTTAGGTACCTTGCCCTCCTTTCCTCCCTCCTCTGTCCCATCTCTAGCTCCCTCCACACCTCTGCAGGGCGTACCTCCCCAGAAGGTCTTTAAGGTTGGCAACCTTCTTCATCTTGCCACTCTCAACTCCTGCTCTGCTTTCAAACACTCCTCTGACATCTGCCACCTCCTCGAAGACCGAGACATGGTTCACGGCCAGTTCTTTCACGAGATTTGACACTCTCCTCCCTGATGGCTACAAGATCCTCTCTGCCCCCAGATCCACCCAGCCTGGGGGGTGGAGGGGAGTAGCCCTGATCTTCCCTGAATGGATTCCTGCCTTTATCACCCCCACTCAACATTACTCCTCTTTCGAATGCCTTGTCTGCAGGCTCTCTCGCCTAGCCATTCTCTTACTGTTGCTACTCTCTACCGGCCCCCTGGTCAAATCACCTCTTTTCTCTCTGAGTGGGCAGACCTCGCCTCATCCCTCTTTGCCTCAACCACTCAACTCCTCCTCCTTGGTGACCTTGACATCCATCTTGATTCTCCCTGTTCCGCATCTGCGCTCTTTCGCGACCTCTAAGATTCACTCTCCCTATCTATCCTCCCCTCTGGCCCGACTCACTCCGCTGGTCACACACTTGATGTCCTGATCTCCTCTGGCCTCCCCCTCTCTATTCCCCTCACCACTCCTCTCTCCTGGAGTGATTACCGCCTCCTCTCCTCTCATCTTTCCATCTCCTCCACTCAAGCCAAGCCTACCCCAAGACTGCCAACCACCTTCTCAGATTTCAGGCCCATGAAGCGTGTGTCAGTCGAGGCTTTCGCCACCACCTTCTCACCCCCCTCAACCCCAGGCTGACTCAAACCTTGACACAGCCCTGTCCCTGCTCTATTCTTCTATTTCTGCTACTCTTGATGCTCTTGCCCCTGTCATGAGGATCCGCTTGAAGCCCAAAGCCAAGTGCAATTCTTGGTATGACTCTGACCTAGCTACACTTAAACGTAAGTGTAGGGCGGCTTAGAGGAAATTGAGGGCATCTTGTTCATCCTCTGACAAACTGGCCTGCCGCCTGCTCCACAGGCAATACAGACTCTCTGTTGATACCAAGAATAGAGTCCACATTCAAGCCCATGTCTCTGCGGCATCTAACAACTCGGCCAAACTCTTTAAAATCTGTAAGGAGCTGGCCAACCCTGCTGCAGTCTCCACCCCTCCTCTCGCCTCCCAGGCTCTTTGCAATGCCCTTGCCTCTCACTTTATCTCTAAAACCCATGACATCTTGTCCACCCTCTCCTGCACTCCCACTCCTCTCCCTCGTTCTTCTTTGTCTGCATACCCTCCTTTGCCTACCTGGCAACTCTCGCCTACGGCATTTCCATTTTCTGCTCAAATTTCCAGTGCTATGCTGATGACACCGAACTCCTCTCCTTCCCTCATCTCTGATTGCCTAATCGCCATTCAAAACTGGTGTGCCGCCAACGATCTTTGTCTTAATGCCAACAATACTGAGATGCTCCTCATTGGTACACCTTCACCTTCCTTTCCCCTCACTCTCTGGCCGACCTCCCTTGGCCCTCTTCCTACCCCTATATGCGAGTATAAGAACTTTGGGGTCATCTTTGATTCTACACTTTCCTTCTCTGCACACATCTCTGACGTCTCTAAAAAGTCAAACTTCTTACTGCACCTTCTTAGAGGTACTCTGCCTTTCCTCTCGTTCCCTCAGAAGCTCACTGTCTCCCAAGCTCTGGTTCTCTCTAGGTTGGACTACTGTAACAGCCTCTTTCTAAATCTACCTGCCTCCACTCTCTGCCCTTAACAACTAATCCAGAACAGGACTGCGAGACTTGTCCTTGGCCTCAAGCCCTGGGATCGTATCTCTCCTGCTATGAATTCCCTACATTGGCTCCCAGTGGATACACGGATTAAATTGAAACCCCTCTGCATTGTACACAAGGCTTTCTGGGGCCTGGGTCCAAAATACCTTCAATTATCTCTCTATAAATACCTCCCCTTTCGAGCTCTTTGCTCCTCTACTTCTAACTCCCTCAGGGTCACTCGTTTTTCAAAGAAACAAGCTGGGGGTAGATCTCTGTGTTCGGCTGGGATCTCCCTCTGTAACAGCCTTCCTGCCACCTTGAAACTTGAGGAGAACCATCTACGGTTCCGGAAGCACCTCAAGACCTTGCTCTTCACTTCTGCCTTTGCCCCCTCTTCTCCCCTGCTGATTTGCTTTCTCTTGGCACCGTGCACCTGGCCACCCTCTGTCCTTCGGGCCCAGGTACCTGCTCACCCTGCCACCCTCCTGCACTGCCTCCGGGCCACCCCTTGCACTGGGGCCTGTATCTGTACCCATACGGTCCCCCGCCCACTCTTCTTCTGCACTTATCAGATACACCCTATCTGACTAACCTAGCACTTTTTCACTTGCACTACCACTGTTTATTTCCTTTATTTATTTTTACTTATTATTATTTATTCTGCTCTATCCTCTGTTCCGCACTTTCCATTTCTCCCCCCCCCTTCCATGCACTTGCGCGTTCTCAATGTCACTGGGCCTAGTAAGATCGTTGTTTTTGTTCTTCCCTGTTTCCCTCCCTTTGCCTGGTCGCGCTCTGAAACACCTGTGTACGAGCGCGATATAAATAAAATATCATATCATGTTACACAAAACAGAGACTCTTCGTACAAATATTTGCACTAAAAAAGCCTTGCTTGCTGCCAAAGACCCCACGTGTGACCTTCCCAACCATTCCAGTGCAACCCACTCATCACCTGCCCCACATTCGCATTCTGCCAAGTCTTGCAAGAACAGGTTCTAACTGCCATTCTATCGCTAAAATCATCCAATTGCAAAGGTGACCCATGTCCCGCACACATAGTGAAGCTCTGAGCAACTACCTTAGCACCTATCATCACCGATTTGGCCAACACCTCTTTCCTGACCAGTAACGTGTCCTCTAGTATCAAAGCAGCATGGATCATACCACTTCTAAAAAAAAAAAACCTTACTAGATCCTTCCATTCCCACAAACTACCGCCCCATCACCACAGCTCCGCTGCTCAAAATTCTTCACCGCTTAGCCTACGCACAAGTCCAACAGTTCCTAGAGCAAAATAACCTGTTTGGAAAGCGACAGTACGGCTTCCACCCAAAACATAGCACAGAAACAGCCCTTCTGAATCTGAAAATCCAAATAAATAATATACGCGACTCTGGCAACCTAGCCATCCTCCTCCTAGATCTTTTGGCCACGTTTGACCTAGTTGATCATGCCACCCTCTGCCAACACCTCAGCCAGCACTTCCAGTTTTCACCTGAAGCAACCCCATGGATCAAATCTTTCCTCAGGTCGCACCAATAGAGTAATCATTGGTGAGGCAGCAGCTGACCCCATCCTGGCTCTAATAGGTGTCCCACAAGACTCCTGCTTATCACCCACACTCTACAATACTTACACAAAGCCCTTATTCAACCTCCTTGACTCACTGTGGAACATCTACACTAACTTTGAAGATTATACCTAAAAACTCATTCCCATCTCTGGTGATTACAACCGGACACTGCTACAATCAATATACAGCCTGATCATGAGTTGGGCGGTATCCCAGCTGGGATACCGCCCAACTATATTAGCATTAGTACCCACCGGCCCAGAGGTATTACCACCGGATAACAGGTTGGGCGCTAACTATTACTCCCCATTCCCCATTGGGTCCAATTTTGGCGCAATTTCGGTACGGTAATACCACCGTCGGTAATTGCACCGAAAATAACATTTTTCTGTGAATCTACCCCTAGCTCAGAGCTGTGGCTAAATAATCCAGACTCGTGATAGGGCCAGCCCTTAAATGTGGTGGTAATACCGTTACTGACGCATTTAAAGGCTAACGCCCAACTCATGATGAGGCCCATAGTGTACAGCACTATCAAAAACTGGATGGCCACCCACAACGTATGCCTAAATGAAGACAAAACTGAGCTCCTAAATGTTGGCTCCCCTACCAGCTCAAAGACTTTGGATTCAGCCTTTGTCACCTTCTGCATTGATTGCACATTCATCCGGTCCTGAAACAAGTCAGATCCCTGGGGTCCACCTGGCAGCAGAGTTAACCATGACCAGGCATATTAACGCCTTGGTTTCTGCCATGGCCTACACAGCTAGACTCATCTCCCTGAGCAGGCAATTCCTCTCTCCAAGCAATTGCCTCACTATCGCACGAGCACTTATCCTCACCAAACTGGACAACTGCAATGTTCTCCTGATGGGCACTTCTGCTTGCAACTTGACCAAACTACAACTGCTGCAAAACAAAGCCCTACGCGCTGCCCTTGTACTAAAACAATTGGACCATATCTCAGCAACCAGACGTGAAGCCCACTGGCTACTTATTGCGTCTTGTGTCGACTTAAAAACTGGTGGCAACTCTCTACCTCAACAACTGCATTATGCAAAATTTCCCAGTGCACTTGTGAAGATGCATCTCTATCATCTCGCTTATTACCCCTCGCTTCAAGAACAAGAGAGCTGGAGCCGTCAGCTTTTGTGTTACTGCTCCCACCCTATGGAACTCTCTTCTAGCCGCCATAGGAAATGAACAATCATAAATAATCACAACAATAAAAACCTGGCTGTTTGATAAGTTTGATAAGTACAATTAACACCTGTTATCAATTGTTTACACAACTAATGCCTGCCTCAATTGTTCCTCTATTTTCTGGCTATTGTGTGAAACGCTGTGATACCCTTTGGTTTGGGCGTTACATAAATGTTATAAATAAATAAATAAATAAAAATAAACTCAACCAGGTGTGACTACCTGTTAAGACAAGATGGCCGTGCTGATCAAGTAATGGGGCCTCATTATGACATGAATTTTCCAGCACCCGGCAATGGGGACTTACCGGGGCATTACGGCTCCGGCGTTCCCAGTAATTGCCCATTGCCGGGCACCAGAAAGTATTACTCCCCATTCCCATTCGAGTCCCACTGGACTCAATGGGAATGGGGAGGACGGATGCACCGGCACCATTCATGAATGGTCAGCCCGCCAGGTCAGACCTGGCGGGCTGAAAAGCACCTGCTCGCAGAACTCGTAGTTTGCCGGTCCGGAAACAACAGTAAAGCTTACCCGTACCGTTGTTTCCAGACTGGCAAACTGGTAATGACCCCATAGTGTTGAAGGTATGAAAAAGTAAGTGATGCTCCAGAGAGAAAACAAGATTACAGTCCATGGCCATGACGTGCAAAGTGGGTGCATGGACGATTTTTGGAGAAAAAAAAAAAGGCGTGACAATAACTTTAATGTCAACAAGAGCGTCAGCACTGATTTAAATTGGGAAGTTGAGAGGTTGCTTCTAGCAAAGGTCTTCACAAAAACCTAGCAATAAAAAAGCACAATGTGCACTCAAACATTGGTAGAACTAAATCCATCTAAATCAGGAGTTTTGGTAAATGAAGATTTAGGGATTTGAAGACATTTTTCTTGAGAAATTCCAAAAGGCTTCATTGGGGGATTGGCAGTATTTGCTCTGGAAATACTGCTCAACTAGATTACCGTTACAGGGTCTGCAAGATTTAGAGTCATGCTAACCCTAACGCCATTTCGCATTTTGGAGTCCTAAAGGACTTCATTGAGAAATACGTCATTACTGCATGCGTTATTACCACATTTCTAACACTGCATTCAGTAATGAATTTGCTGTGTATTGGTGATTGCCTAAACACAAAATCAGCTTGTTTTTAGTTCATATGCCCCATAATAGTGCAGTGCTGTAAAACAGGCGGTATTGCTAAATTCTTAATGAGGGCCAAAGAATTTAAAACATCTTGTTTGTCTTTAAAGAGGTAGGGCACACTGTAGGGAGTGGGAGAAGACTTTAGGGTTCCTTTTCATTCTCTCAAGTGCTTCTCACTCTCCCTCTCTCACTCTCTCTCTCGCTGTCCCCTAAGACTAGTGGCAAGTAAGACATGGTTTAATTGATAACGATGTGTATATCTGCACGTTTTAAACTGCTTTAAGAACAATATTCATTTTCACATACACTAAAACTCACATGCCCAGGTTATAATGCATTTGCTTACTATGAATCTTACATTGAATTAAACTACCCAAGGTGATCTCGCACCTAAAATTAAGGGTATTGTTATTCTGAATATGTGTGTGTTATTTGTTTCACTCTCAATTGAGCCTCATTATGAGTTTGGCAGTAGCCGTGCCCTTAATAAGGGCACGGCTACTGCCAAACTCGCTACCGGTAACCGCGAATGGGCCATTACCGGCCCATTACGAGTTGAATGGGCCAGTAATTGCCCATTCGCGGGTGCCGGTATGGCCGGGCTCCCGATCCCCATTCTGCACCGTTTATAACGGTGCAGGTGCAATCGCGAGTTCTGCTCACGGGTGCAGCTCTGCACGCCTGGTCTGACCAGGCGTGCAGAGCGGCACCCGCAAGCAGAACTCGTAATGTGGCGGTATGGTAGCACTACTGGTGCCGTTGTTGCCTTACCGCCACATTCGTAATGAGGCCCAATGCATATTTGAAAAAAGCACGTACATACTGTAGGTCAACTCTGCAAATAGAATATTTTTTATGTGAGCACACTGAACTTACCTATATTTCACTTTTAGGTTCTGTTCAATGCCAGTCATTTGGCCAACTGTGAAGGATGCACAGACTTCCAATACGGTTAGTATATATGTATCAGACTGTTCAATGTAAGTTCCATTGAGCTCACAGGCCAGATTACCCAAGATCATGAGGTTCTCTTTTGAAATGTACGAGCTGGAGATATTCTGAAATGAGTAAAACATAGAATAATATCTATTACTCCCATTGTACATTAGCTTACAGATACTTTGTGTTTACACAAAATTATTCATATTGTGTTTGGGCATTAATGAGACAAAGTGAATCTATTTAGCACTAAACACATTGGCTGGTGGTATAATATGTGAAGTGGTGTAGTCTGGGCTCTAATATACAAGAATAGAAGCCATGCTGTGTTAAGTTTAGTTTCGTATGCTCTGGATTCTTTCCCTGGAGCCCGGGAGACTTAAAAAGAATGTAGCGGCAATTATAAATACAACGTTGTTGTATTTATGATCACTGTGGCTTTCGTTTCAAGTCTCCCGAGCTCCCCCGACTTAAAGCGAAAGTGCCGGCAATTATAAATACAACTGTGTTGTATTTATGATTGCCGTGGCTTGGTTTTTAAGTCTCTGAGGCTCGCCCGAGCCTGGGAGAGCCCGGGAGACTTAAAAAGAAAGTCCAGGCAATTATGAATACTTCGCTGGATACCGACACAGTATTGATAATTGCTGCAACTTTAATTTTCTGTTATCCGTGCTCGGGAAACTATAAATGAAATTTGCAGCAATTATGAAAACTCTGCCGGCAGCCGGGGGGAGCCCGGGAGATTTTAAAAGAATGTACCGGCAATTATAAATACAATGTTGTTGTATTTATGATCGCTGTGGCTTACGTTTCAAGTCTCCCGAGCTCCCCGAGCCGGGGGAGCCCGGGAGACTTAAAGCAAAAGTGCCAGAAATTATAAATACAACCACGTTTGCAGCCGGCGAAGTATTTATAATTGCTGTGCCTTTCATTTTATGTTTTCTGTGCTTCCCTGGGCTTTGGGAACACATAAAACGTAAAATGAAAGGCAAGACAGCCTCCTCTCTTTGTTAAGCTCTGCTCCCTGGCAGCAGTAAGCAAAGCTCCCGGTAGGGGGGCTTTTGCTTGATTATTGCCGCCAGAGCAGAGCTTAACATGAACAGAGGAGGCTGCTGCATTTCTCAAAATGGATGCCCCCATGCCAAAACTTTGAGCCTCATTTGCTCAAAACATTACATAGGAACTTAGTTTAAAAATATTTTTCATATATAGATTTTATTATGGCCCATGTTTTGAGACACTAACATTTTTGAGTGAACTTAACTTATTTTAAGAAACAGAGCCAGTGCCGAATGTAGGTGAAGATATTCCAAATACATTTTAAAACAGTGACACAACTTCACTGATGGTACGCTTCTGTTAACCAACTCTTAGTAGATTTCTTGAGAGATTCTCCCCGAACTCAAGGATTTATGTACTTATTCTAATTTATTAACTAAGCACTGATCACTACTATTTGATCATCCCAATAGTTGGACAAACCAATCCTTTTAGGCAAATACTTAACAGGGTTGCACCAAGAGAGATAACTACCTTCTTGCTTCGTTGTAGAGTAAAAGGTGTTGTTTTGTCCAGAGCATTACCTAGTAAGTCACTGGCTTCAGCATAACCCGAGATCTCAAATTTACCCAGTCAAGTTGTATACAAGTTAAAGTGATTGAAGATGATTCCGGAAGACCCAATACACATGTCAGTTATTTACTTTCAGTTATTTTATATTAGTCTGTCCCCAGCATTCTGCCCCATACAGGTAAGCTTGAAGGGACTGAATCTCACCACTTTCCAGAGCTTGTAGAATTGCCCTGTTACCAACAATCCTTGTTACAACTGCACTACTTTTGATTAGATTAGTATTACTCTTATCAATTTGCCCACTCCATTCTCACTTATGGGTGAAGTAGATTGCATGATAACCATTATAAATAGCTTTCCACAGGGTGGCCATCCAAGTTACAGAACAGACCGTAACCTTCATTTTTTCCTGGTCTCTCTCTAAAACCTTTTTTAACATAAATTCAAAAAGAGATCACATTGATTTTTGAGCCTACTGGGAGTCTGAATTATGGACAGCATTATCTGCATATAATAAAATACCTATGTGTGCACTGTTCAATGCAGGAGCATCAGCCCGTTATTTTGCAATTTTGTTGCTGTCATTGGGCCAGGGGGATAGCTGAGGGGCAACACGTTTATCTTGGAAGCAAGACAACACAGGGTCAAATTCTGGTCCCGTGCTTAGAGGCTGGTCTCTTGTATTAAGCGCGTAATAAAGATTTAATTAATTGATGTATAGTGAGAAAAAAGTGTGGGTGAGGATACATCCCTGTCTGACTTCTCAACAGGGAGTGGCAGCTCTTAAATCAACAAAGGCCAAATACAGGTGCATCTTCAAAAACACATATTTCATTACCAATAGAGCCTGAAGCCATGGTCAACTATGAACTGACCCTACCGGGAAGCTGCCTGGAAGGTCAAATTATCTTTTGTCTTTCAATTCAGTCATCCTGGTGCACAAGCAAGGTCTTTCCATAAGTCTTACTTGAGGAATCCAGGAGGAAGAATGGACAATAATGGGCGAGTTTGCACCTGTCACCATTCTTATAGATGGGAATTATTTCCACATGAAGCCATGATTGCAGGATTCTACTTGTCGAAAGGAGTACATTAAGAAACTACAATTCATGGCACCCTTTCTTTTGGCTCTTTTACGAAAAGGTCTGCTGGAACCCCATCTGGCTTGGGGATTTCTCAGACACCCGAGCAATAATCGCATGTTCCACCTTTTCACAGTGATAATTATTGGGTCCACTTCTAGCATGCTACAGTTTAAATCAAATTGAGATTCAAACAGATTACTTACATGCCCGAGTTAACTATTCTCCAGAAATATACAGAGTTCTTAGCTTTCACAGTCTGATTCAGTGCTTTGCGTGTACCATTAGCATTGATCTTTTTCTTTAAAGTAATTAGATTATTGCATTTCAAATGGGGTGCAGCAATCTCCACTCTATTGAAGCCTGCAGCCCCTTTAATTCCGTAAGTAGTTTAGTTTAGAAATGTTACCCTCTTCATCATACAAAGTGTTCCTTCTAATATGTGACATGTGGGTAAAATATTTAGCCAAAAGCGTTCACAACGAATGTTATTTTAAAAAAGGAATCCCAGATGGTGAGGCGGACTAGTTAGGGTGGTGCCCAGAACCCCTTCGAATTTGGACACTAAAGCATTATATATCATTGTTAATTCTAGGTATGCATCTATCTGGTCCCATCTAATAATTTTGCGATTGTTAGAAGTAGAAAGTGCGACATCCACCTCAGGGTCAGAGAAGAATCCCTTTGGTGCTATGTCATTGGGAAGTGCTAATCTGACAGGATTATGATCACTCCCTCAGTGTGCAATGTCATCCAGAGATTCTACCCCGCGTCCTTTCCGAGATATTAAGCAAGATGTAATTGATGTGGGTGGAGAGGTCTCTGGCAGTAAAAGTTGGCTCTGCTGGAATGTCTCCATGAGCTCTCCCATTACGGTGTAATGCCGTATCTCCCTTGCAAGCTGTATAACGGGTGAGTATTGAGAAGATAAAATGCCACCAACCTTAGATAGGTACAGCAGACTTGAAGATGTGAGAATCTACCTGGTCTCCCTATCCAATCCGAGAGTAAGCCTGGGCTGAACAGAGATTCCAGGGAAACCCTTGTGGAAGAAAACCATGGGCTGGTATTCTACTGGCAGTGTGATGGCCGCAGAGGTGAATGCAGCTGGAAAGGTCTGGGATTCCCTTCTGAGATCCCTGCAATAAGAAGGCGAGAGTTCGAGTCAGAAAACTGGGAAAGGAGGGATGAGCTTTGCGTGAATGGACAATTACCCAGTAATGAGGAGTGGGTCTAGGAAGCTTGCAGCTTAAAACGAGATCCGGAGGAAGGATCAATAGTTTCTGAATGACAACCAGAGGAGGCGACAGTGAAATGATATGTGCAAGGACTAGGAAGAAGACAAATACCATAAGAGCTGTTAGCTGGGATGAGAAGATAGGTCCCTGGAGGGCGAGGGAAGCGTTGTAGGCTACAGTGTTTGGATCTTATCCCCTTAGGGCTAGGAGAAATCACTGAGTGACTGCCTGCGATAAGAGCGAAAGCAAAGGTTAACTTGGGAAGGAACGGAGAACGAGATTCACAGGAGTGGGAACCAGGAAGTACCGCTGAAGGCGTGGTCAGGAGCCTAAGAACTGCCTGCTGAGAATTGAGGTGCAAAGGACAGATTCTGAACCAGGTATGAATGTTTCGTTAATGCCTCTGAGAGGGCACCTATAGTAATGAAAAGGGTTTGCCGTTAAACTCGTGAGAAAGTAAAAGTGGGTCCGCGGGAAGAGAGGAATGACACGTACCACCGTAGGCCTGGTTTCCAGACCGGGAACTGTTGGCCATGAGCTGGGGCTGAAAGGTCGCGTTCTGCCACGGGGTGTGCGGATTTGCTAAGGAATGAAGGAGACAAAGAGGTAAGGAAATGGGAGAAGTTTAGTCACCAGAAAGATTCAGTACAGAAGGCACAAGCTTACATAGCGTAACTACTGGGGAAAGCAGAGTAGCAATGCGCCTCAGTCCAGGACGCGGGCGCAGATGAACACAACAAGCAGTTGTGGGCGGAGACAAGACTGCGCCTCCATTGCAGACTAGAGCGCTGCCTGCGGCCTGCGCCGCCATCTTGGGGGAACAAATGTGAAGTGCATCTGTACGACGCCACCTGTGCCACAGAGACCATCGGTGTCGATGGTATCTGACAACGTGCTCTAAAGCCAGTTCTGAACCACAATTGCATAACTTGCATGGCATATTCATGCTCATTCCTAGCGTAAATTTCAATGAATCTCCTCTTCAGCCGTTAAATTAATAAGGCTGCCAAGTGGTTCACATTGTAAACTAAGATTGTGTGCACTAATCCTGCCCTGTCATGTTAACCCATGAACCCCTAGTTGAAAAAAAAAATCTCTTTGTCTCTGTACCAAATGGGACAGGGATCTTTTTCCTGATATTCAACAGTCCCCCCAAAAAAAGGGGACATTAGGTCCATTTTTACTTGTAATTTCTAATTCTTTTCCTCCTGTTGTAAACCTTCCAGAAGGTTCTTCAGAAGAAAGAGGCAGACTAGCATCACCCAAATTCTAGGGTGCTTATTTTCACATCTCATGAGGAAAGAACATCAGAAGTTCATGAGATTCACCATGAAAGTTCAACACGTTTAATAGAAAGGTCTTCCCTTTGGACTAATGATGCTCTGAGGGTGTCCAAAAACTCCCTATCTGTAGTGGCTGTCCACCTCAAGCTGCAGAAGATTCAGTAAGGCTTTGTACCCTTTGTACCCGGATGATTGTCTGACTAGGTGTTAAAGGTGTGACTAGGATTCAATTCCTCAGGACAAATCTTGACACTTCTCTCTTGGTGGGTTTTCATTCGAGCAGGGAGATCCGTCGCTATGCAAGAGATGATTATAGTTTTCCAGGACAAAGCACAATTCAAGCTTTCTGATTTCCAGAAATTCTGGGTCTCGTGGGTTCTTGCATACCTGTGGTGGTACATGTGAGGCTCTGGCTGTGAGAGATGTCATTACAACTGTCCAGACATTGGACCGGCATCAAGATTGAAACTACAACACCACATTTCAGCAGCCAACATATTTTAGATAAAAAGGAGGTATTCTGGATTGACAGATGTGACTGTGTCTTTCCAGGAGACTTGAAATTTGAATGCAACCTGTCTTGCTTTCTGTAAATGTGGACCGATTGTGTTACAGTACTGCTTGCCAAATATGTATGTCATTATTATGTTATTATTTTGGAATAGTGGTTGAGCATGATAATCTGTATATAATTACTTGCAACACACATGTAAATCTTTACTTGATATTTGTAAATTGCCTATTGTGTATCTCCAAGTTGTAATATATTTTTTTTCTTTCTTTTATTTCTTTCTATGGTACATGTTGTAAATGAAGAATTTACAACTAGTATTTGCAGTATTAGAACATCGCATTGAATATACTGAAATTAACTGTTGCAGTGGATTGAGTATGTACTAGAAGTACTATGTGACAGTGAACTTATCTATTTTGCACAGTCAACATGGGTTGCCATTGTTATATTTTTTCTATTATTTACCGACCCAGTTTGTTAAGCAATGAGATCATTCCTTTTTTATACAGCTGTGTATGGGCGCATTCTTTAAAAATGGCAGAAACTCTTGATTCACATTATTTAAATCCATTATGGGCTTTGCCCTTTAGAAGACGAAAAACCGTGCCTTCTGTTATTCTTCTTGGATCCATCAAGTAACGGAGAGTCCTGAGGCTACATACTGTATTGTTATGCGAACTAAAGGAACTGAAACAGCTTCTAAGAAGGGTTTTATTCTTCTCCATCCCCCTTTTTTGTTTGTAGAACAACATTTCTAAGTGTGGTTGGCTCACTGACTGTGGCTTACAGGTACAATTTATTATATTTTATTTTTAGTAATACAAGATGTCTTATTTAAAAAGTCAGTACAATTTTATTATTGTTGATTGTCTACCAACTTTTGATCCTCTAGATCACATGGTTTGATTATTTAGGCATCTTGAAGACTGGTATGTGTACAGTTTTTGTTAAGAAATGGTCTACACTTTGATAATGATTTGCATTATGGTGCTTTGTTCAACATAGATCACTACTACATATATTTTATATTGTTTTCAAACATATCCCTATTGACGGATCATCTGGATTCAATGGCACATCCCTCATTACGAGTACAGCTGGGTTAGTGCCTTACTGTTACCGACGTCCGATATTCCGGTGTTGCAGGGATATTACAGGTGTCGGCAACGGCGGTAAGTTCTCATTCCATGGAGTCCCAGAGTACTCCATGTTATGGGAACTACTGAATCACTGACATCATTGTTAACAATGCTGGTGATTTAGTGATTTATCTGCCGGTAGGGGCCTGAACTCCCGGCAGGTCAGGCCTGCTGGTAGTTCACTGTCCCTACTCGAGGACTCAGCCAAGCTGGTCTGGAAAAAATGCTGGAGCGGTATTGCCGTCATTTTTCACAGCATTTTTTCCGGACTGGCTCACTCGAAATGATTGTTGTTTTTCTTCACTTCATTTAAGAAATGGAAGCTGTTACATTAAACAAATGCTTTCAAAGAGACAAGTAGGGGGTGTGGAAAAAATGTCCACCTAGACCGAGTGATCCAAGTCGGTCCTTCCTAGTTATTTTGAGACCGTGTTGGTACTGCACCTCCTCGAAATAGAAGGGCAATGGGAACACCCCCAACACTGGGCCTCATTACACGTTATGCGGTAAACCATGGTGCTACTAGCACCATGGTTGCCGCCGGTACCATACCGGTACCACCATGGAGAAAAGGGGGATTACCACCCCATTCCAAGGTTGGCGGGGCGGTAATTCCCCCTTTCTCCATTGCCCTTCCCCATTCCCATTTTTGCCCCATAGGGCTTAATGGGAATGGGGAAGGAGCTAATTACGGTACCGCAAATTGCAGTACCGTAATTAGCACCAAGGTCCCTTTGCGGGTCCCAACTTTAACGGCTGGTCTACACCAGCCGTTAAGGTCGGGTCCCGCAAAGGGACCTCGTAGTAAGGCGGTAAGGGTTTACCGGTACCAGTGCCCTGACCGGTACAGGTAAACCCTTACCACCTACCGTGTAATGAGGCCCAGGACCTTGCAGAGGTGATTTAGAGGAAATGTTGCAGGCTGTGCCAGTGAAATAAATTCTGCCAGCGGCTGTATGGTAGGGCAGAGCGGATGCAACCTGAGAAGGCTGAACAGGCCGAAGATGGGGTCATAGAGAAAACACTGAAGTGCGCCCTCACCCCCGCCGAGCCACATGCTCTCCCAGAATGCAATGGATTAGTGAGGGAAGAAAAGGGTTGCCTGATGGTTGGATGCCGTGCCGGTGCGGTGGGAGCTGGATATAACCCCTGCTGCACACAGAGGATTGAGGAGAAGCCCAGAATAAACCTAGATGAAATGAAAACACTGCCATTGGTGACGGAGAAAGTGAAAGTGGTAACTACCCTAAATAACCACAACCGCAACCTGAGGAGCTGAAAACAAACGGAAGGTGGCTTCTTCCAGGGCCCCACTATTTTCATGCTCGGTAAGTGGTGGAACAGTGGAGGAAAAGATCCATCTCCCAAGAGAGGTGACGCACAGTCACTTTAGAGCAGGCCTGTGTAGAAGGGTGGGGAAGAAGTTGCACCACACTCGAATATTGAGCCATACCAAATACGTTGAGTGAGCTGCAGCCGAGGGAAGAAGAAAGGGGAGCAAAGGCCCTGCCCTAATGACAGCAATTATGAGTCACTGTACCACGACTCCCATAATAGATGCACCTGTCGCTACCTGATGGCGGTGACGGCCCAGTCAGCTGGTGAGGAATGCTGGGCAAGACTGAGGCAGCATTGGTGCGTCTCATGCCACGTAGATGGACAGTTAGGCATCCACCCAACAGCATTCCAAGACTGGTGCTCTAGGAGATAGGACGCCAGCGTGCTCAGCAATGCAGGAGGCATGTGAAGAGATGTTGGCAGAAAGACGCTGCAGGTCCTCAAAGAAAAGGCCCTAGCCTTTTCCTTTAGCAGTGGCAGCACAATTGCAGGATGTTTGGAACACCTTAGAACCTGTGGGAGGACCTGGTTTTGAATCCCCAACAAGGAACCAAAGGGAACATAAGGGTGCACCTTAAAATAAAATATAAAATAAGAACCCGAGCCCAAGGATAAGACAAATAATATTTTAAAGAGGCCAAGGCTAAAAGAATAAGTAAAAGAAAATAACGAAAGTGAAACCGTGATTAAAATAATACAACTTGAAACTGGCCAATCAAGAAAGAGGGCCTAACACGGGAGGACCAGAGTGGAAACACCCTGCCTCCCAATCCTGTAAACTGGGCTTTCCACCAATCAGTGGCCAATAGGATGAGGAGGAGTCTGGCTATAAAAGCACAGCCAGTTCACTCTGACCATGACTCAACCAGAAACTGGTTCACTGTACTTCTCTCCAGACACTGGTGCATGCAGAGAAGCTGTATCCTGAAGGAGGAGTTGATGTCTGGGTGAAAGAGCCTGGACTACCCTGGAGCACAGCCTGCCTGGAAACTCCTTCAAGAGCCTGGAGGAAACTGATTGACCCAGGGGGAAGAAGGCGAGTACCCCTGCAGCACCACCTGAGCCTGAAAGGTGGAAAGGCTGACCTGCCTGAGAAGAGGCTGAGGAAACTGACTGACCCAGTAGGAAGGAGAGTACCCCTGCAGCACCACCTGAGCCCAGAAGGTGGAGGAGCTACCCAGCCTGAGAATAGGCCAAGGCATACCCTTGCTAAGACCCTGTTAGAGAGAGCAGGACAGATGTAGGACCTCTGAAGAGAAGAGGGGCAAAACCAAAGATCCTCTGAAGAGGAGGGGGAAAATCCAGGTCCCCTGAAGCCGTGAGGGGCAAAGAGAGAGAGGGAAAGAAGGTAAATAAGATAGACTCATGAATAAACAAGGAGCCACGCCAAGTCCACTGAAGAGGAAAGGGGCAAAGCAAAAGGAAACATAAAATCCCAGGGAAAAGGGCCAACACGTAAGAAGTGAGAAGAGACAGAAGCCAGAGAGACTGACAAGAACCCCAGCAGCAAGACAGGGGAAGGCAAAATCCATTGAAATAAAGACAGGGATAAGGTCAAATAGAGAAAGAAGGAGCACAGGCCCCAACTGGAGTTTGTGCACCAAAAGACTCCTGGAAATCAAAGAGGGGCAGAAGCTAAGGGCTGTGTAAGAAAGAGAGGGAGAGAAAAAAACAGAACTCCAACAGGAGGTTGGGCAATAGGCCGAAAACCAAGAGAGAGAGGGACGAATTAACTAGAGGACTGCGATTCTGAACTATAGTGCAGTACTAAATGGTTTCCTCATCTAAGAAGCCCTGCAACTGCAGGTCCTAGTTTGAGATCTTCGCATAAGTGGCCCTGTTGGTAGTCTATGCAAAACAAAAGAGCTGATGGCTGGAAGGTTTGGAATTAATCCTAACCTCTGGCATTGCTCTGGGCAACCCTCCAGACCATCGTTCTTCGACTGCCAAGCAATTACAAAAGGGAAAAGACATATGCAAATCAAGCTTGATCCCACCACAAAAGGGGCAGTCCAGCCCAAACTGATTGCACACATCCCTTTTGCACTAGACCACAAGCATCCCCAAACACGTTTCGGCCTTCTTGGGCCTCATCAGTAAGGAGTAGCTTGGGTCTCTAGGCCCATCAGGCAGGGTATCCACATCTGGGCATACACGTCCCACTAGGGGTGACTTAAGCAAAACAAAAGAGGTGATGGCTGAAAGGTTTGGAATTCATCTTAACCTCTGGCATTGCTCTGGTAAACCTTTCAGACTATCGTTCTTCAACTGACGAGTCATTACAAAAGGGGAATATGTTGGTGGTCTGCCAGAGTAGTCTCTAAAAGAAGACCTGTTTGAATTGCTGGACTTTGTTAATCTAGGAGAGGACTCTTAAATTAGACATTTTACCTTCATCTCTTTTCACCCAAGGGAAGGACTTTAAGTACATTTTCCTCATTGCACCATTTGCATTGGCTATTCTGACAACTCACTTTTTAGGAATTTTGATTCAGGAAACCCTTCTTTTAAGTTTGAGGATTAGTTGTGACAGGGGAGCTTGCGTAATGGTTTTTAGTACTTTGGGCTACTATTTACTTCATAGGTGAAGTATACCTGAGGTTTGCGTTATTCACACAGAGATTGGGGGTCATTCCGAGCATGGAGGTAAGGCAAAAACCATGCCGGTAATGATTTAAGTACGATGCCGTAATTATCGGTCTAGGGTCGCGCGAGCGACACACCATGCCGAAATTATCGTCATGGCGTAAATGGGAGCTGATCGCAAGTGAGGAGCACACGTAAATAACGGCCTCCCCAATGCCGCAAAGTACCTTACCGGCATGGAGTACATACAGGCATCTCAGAGGAGTAAAAAGCCTGAGTAGTGGTTCCCAGAGCCACAGGTGCACACATACATCACAGATGGAGGCTATGGAGTCTGCCACAGCAGAAAAGGAACACACCCACACACCACCCCCCTCCCACACCAAGATGACACCAATAGAACAGGCAAGGCCACAACCACACAAACCTCTGCAACAACACCACGCCCCCCCACTGAGGAGACACAGGGGTAGAAGGAGGGGGAGACAGGCCCTGCATGCAGCACCAGTGCAGCCTCCGTTACCACCCCAGCAACTCCCATGCACACGCAGCATGTCCGGTCACTCAAGGACAAGTCCTACCAGATAGATACCCCTGACCACCTAGACTGTGACACTGTCACCACCATATTGCGCCACAGCCACAAAGAAAAGCGAGCACCATACAAATGTACAGTGCCAACCTGACACAAGTGACGGTGTTGCCTGTGCCCCACACCCATGCCACAGGCACCTACCAGCATACAGTGGCATGTCACAACCGTCCATTAGACGGCCACATACACAAGTGCCATTACACCTCCCCAAGCACACAAGGGCCTACCAATCCCCAATATGGACCACCCATGAGATACACAACAGTAAAGCTGGACCTAATGCAAATGGAGGCATGCCAAATGACAATGGTGCCCCTGACAGCACCCACAGGTCGTATCTGGACCAGCATGGCATGCAGGTGGCGGACAGCAACTGCAAACAATACCACTCCCCCTACGTGCAGATGGAATCCAACGCTACCAAGAACCGCACACATGGGTGGGCCCGACACCAAACAACTACACATGACTCAAAGGGCCAGCAGTACACCACGCTACCGTGCCACATGGTCCAACATGCAGGATGACCTGCCTGGCTGGCGGTTGAGTCGTCTGACTGTGTCATGCAAGTGCACTGGTGCCATGAGGTGGGTGCCTGCATGAACCAACTGGGTTGAAATGATGAAGCCATCGTACGGTGTTCACCCCGGCAACAAACCTGCCACAGAACCAGTGCAACGGCACATACGAACAGCTTCCCACTTTGATTGAATAAGGCACTCACAACACACTACATCTCCACCATCTGACAAGGGCTAATCACACTACACTAGCACCACTCATTGGCGGACACCACAACCGTAAGCGCATATCGGAAGACACACTGCACATGCACAATGTGGCAGCCCCCAGCATGGCACCACATTGGAGACCCATCACTGGGGGTGGAATTAACGGAGGGCAGCAGGGGTACGACATCACCTCACCGGCATGGCACACCCATAGGAGTGTTGGGAATCACCATAGAATGGATCAGAGCAGGATGATGACCATGATCCCCAGACTACAGCCATCACACCCAAATACGATTCTACACAGTACACAGCACCACATGGATCCAACATCAGGACAGCAGCATGCAACAAAGGAACATGTACCACAAGATGTCCATACCATCATTCACGGACCATCTTGTAGACGCAACCCCCACTGCATTCCATTGTATCGGACACATATTTGTGTCCATGATCGTGTGCAATACATCCATGGACATGTGCAGATGGCCATCATTGAAACCCTGCCACGACAGCCATGTACTGTTCTCCACCATGATAGTCCAGACACTCACCTTATTTGGCTACACATGCAGCTGTTGGTGGCTGTCCCTTGACAACAAGCTACATGACCCCTGTCATTAACCCCCTGAACAGGCCCATGGGGCAACCAAACAATGGCCATACCCGTGCATGCGTGTAGATGAAGCAGTCACCTGGCTTGCATGAAGCACATATGAGCCGGCGAAGAAGGACTGGTGGGTGACCCATCCCCTGATATCTGGTGTCGAATGAGCCCATGTCATATGTGCAGATGGACAAAAAGTGCATCCCTACATGAGCGGCTATCACCCCTGGCATGGTACTGCTGCAACCACATGACGATGCGGTGAAGGCGGAGGGTGAAGTGGCAACAAAGGTTCATTAAGGCAGTGCACTTGAGGGACATGTAATGCTCTGAACTTACAGTGGACAAGATCTCCAGGACACAAGTCAGTAGAGGGTGTCATGACATAGGCACACAGGGCACTGGACTTGTGTATACTTGTACACCATGCACTGGCAGAAGTCAATAAACAAATGTGCAATGATGAATGTCCACAACGGTTGAAGTTTGCGACACCAATAGTGTATTGTGAGAAAAACAAAATAGTGAATACATCAGCAGCAGCCCCTCCCCCCTCCCCCCAACTCCACAACAAACCATCACCCCCTGCCCCCTCCCCCCATCTCCACAACAAACCATCACCCCCCTCCCCTTTCCCCCCCAACTCCACAACAATCCATCATCCCCCTCCCCCCTCCCCCCCAACTCCACAACAAACCAAACCCCCCTCCGTCCTCCCCCCCAACTCCACAACAAACCATCACCCCCCTGCCCCCCAACTCCACAACAAACCATCACCCCCCTACCCCCCAACTCCAGAGCAGTCGTCCCATGTAGGATGTGAGGCCCACATGTGGCAGAAATGCCTATTGTTTCCTGCTACCCTTGTCTGTGGGAGGCATATCCCGGTGACGCATGGAACGCCGATTGCGTCTCTCCGGGCTGCCTTGTGTGGCCTCACTGGTTGCGGCCGTGTCCTCCTGCTGTGGCTCGGAATTGGAATGGCCTGCCTCAAGGGCATTCGCTATGCGGCCAAGGACATGACATAGACGGGTCGTGCTGTCTGTCAAAGTGTCACACAATTTGGTGGTGAAGTCGGTGAGGGACTGCCGCATTTGACTGAGTTCCTCATGCCATTCTGCCCTGGCCTGGCGGTTGTCCTCAATATAATCTTGTATGAGGTCCGTCAGCTGATGCACTCGCTGCTGGCCAAAAGATGGGAAACCATCGGAGGATCCACTTGGTCCAGCATGCTCTGCAGAGGGCGGTATAGGTGGACTGGGCAGATCAGCGGCATACCCCTGCGGGTCGAATTCCAGACTGTGCACAGGTGAAGGGCCATCCCCAGAGTCACTGCATGAGGCCAGTGTTACGATGCATCGCTCCGGGCTGTGCACTGTGTCTGGGACGTCCTCCAACAAGGCCCCACAGATGGGTGACTGGCTGTGCTCACACTCATCAGGCGCGGTAGCAGCAGCCTCCCCTGAGATGCTCGACCGTGCCGAGTTAGGGGTTGGCATAGTGGCTGCCGCTGATGCTGTGTGGGTTGGTGGTCTGGCAGCTTCCAGTGGCCTTTCCGTAGGCAGGGGGGTGGTTCTCTTCGGTGCTGACTTTGGCCTGACCCTGCCACTACCCGTGGAGGTGCTTGGCCGGCTTGATTGGGGCTTTGTGCTGTCATGGTCAGTGCCTGTGGGGGTAGAAGAGAGGGACAACATGAGTGAATGTGCAATGTCCTATTTGCATACATGGCTGCATGGACATTTTCGGTCATTTGAGGTTTGTTTTGTTTTGGGGGTAGCTATGGCAGTGATCCATGTGCATGGTAATGACATATACGCATGTTTGGGAGTGACTCATTGTGGTCTGGTTATGTACATTTTGGCTAGTACAATGCCTAACACGCTGGACAGTGTGCATGATGGGCTGTGCAAGTCAATGCACTATGGTTGATGTGCATTATGTACTCGCACTTGGACCCTCGTTAGGCGGCACTTGCCTCAGCATTTGTTGGATGGGGGGATGCGTTGGGTGGGGGGAGGGCAACACGAGAGGGTGCCTTCGATGGCCCCTGGGTCAGTTTTCATCATGCAATGGACATTGCCACTGTACACTGTGGACACTCACCTCCTTCAGCAGAAGTCGTTCCCCCGCACTCCATGGTCCCCACGCCCTCAATGGATTCTGTGCCGGTGAGAGACGCACAGGTCTCCTCCCACGGCTCAAATTCCACTGCGGTACTTGGTCCACCTCCCGTCTGCAGGGCCTGGCTGCGGTTGCTGGAGAGGAGGCCCCGCACCCGCAGGTCATCCCACCGCTTGCGGCAGTCCCTGGGGGTGCGGGGGTGTTGCCTACAGCGCTCACCCTCTGTGCAAGTTCGGCCCAGATGTTCTTCTTGCGGAGGATGGACTCCCTCTGCATGTCGCTGCTGAAGACAACATCGGCATGCTCAGCCAGGAAGTCTACCATTGCCTGGAGTTCCTCGGGCAGAATCTCCGCTTGCGAATGTGATCCGCAGCCCTTTTTGGTGCTTTGGGCATGTTGTGAGGTGCCTGGTCCTGTTCCCGACTTCAGTTGGCTCACAAGGATGCTGGCGGCTGAGGATGGCAATGGATTGTGTTTTTGAAGATGGCCGCCGCTCTCCTTCCCGTTCCTGTGCGATGTCGTAATTTCCGGTTCCTTTTTTTTAGCGGTGACCGTAATTTACGGTCTGCGTAAGAATTTGGGGATGGGGTGGCTGCTGCGGTCCTTCCGGTTCCACCTCCCCCGAATACCATGGCTTGCGCCCTGTCGTATTGCTGGGCTATTTCCACTGGCTCCACCAGAGTGATTCACGGGTGACCCATAAACCTACAGGACATTTATCAACCAGTGCAGGTTGCACTTGCTTTGTCGTCCTTTGACTTTCCTCAATTCCACCACTAAAGCGGCTTTTGTGCTGTCACATTTGGGAGGTAGTTCGCTGCCTGGGCTAAACCTCTCTTGGCAACAAACGATCCTGCTCTTTACGATTTTGATGCCCTTTTGGGTGCCATGAACCTGGTTTTCGATGCCAGGCACAGGCATCAGACCTGGAATTTCTGGCTTTGACACAAGGGAAGCAGAGTCTTCTGTCTTATCTGGCACGTTTCAATCAATTGGCGGCAGAAACTACATGGCCAGAACAAAAAAGGGCAGCCGGTCTTTCTGATGAATTAATAGACGCCTTCCATACCATCTAGTTTTCCAGATCTTTTGCATTTTCTCCTACAGGTTGACTCTCAACTAATACAAAGGCGAGGAGAAAATAGGACTCCCGAGATGCGCCCTGGTAAAACCGAAACCTGGTCTCCAGGCCCAGCTGGCAATAATGAATAGATGCAGATCGGAGCTACACGCAGCCCTTTAACCAAAGACTAAAGGGACAGGCGAATGGCCAACAATCTCTGCCTATACTGTGGGCAGACAGGTAATTTCATTTGTGTCTGGGCCCGTGAAGCGTTTGGGAAATGCCAAGACTCGTCCCTAGACAGGGCCACCTGGACAAGTCCACTTTCTACTGGCTCAGAAGATGCATATGCATATCTACCTGCCTCTGTGCTTTTCAGGGATTGACTCTCTAGTGTTCCCCCTTCCGGTAATGATCGACTGCGGGGCTACTGGTAATTATATGGACTACCAGTTGGCAAAGAAAACTGGGATTCCTATATGTGGTAAACCAAACCCAGAAACAGTACGGGCGTTGGACGGTTCATGTCTAGTGTCCGGGCAAGTGACGGAACAGATGGAACCCATTTTGATGAGCACAGAAGAGGGACACTCTGAGTGGGTTGTCTTTGACCTGATAGCCGCTCTCCAGTTCAGGGTTATATTGGGCCTTCCTTGGTTACAGAAACACAATCCGGCAATCGACTGGGTAAACCAGACCGTACATTTCTCCTCTCTGCATTGCCGAGAGCACTGCCTAAACTCCATGACCAAGACTGCCTTTTATCCCTGTTTAGCTTTGTTGTCCGGTATGTTCACATTCAGTGCTACCAACCAAGGTCCGATGACTACCATACCATCCGAATACCTAGAATAGGCGGATGTCTTTGACAAGGGCCTGTCTGAGCAACTTCCACCACAACGAGATTCTGACTGGCCCATAGATCTAGCACTTGGGGCCTCCATTCCTCATGGTCAACTTTACTCCCTCACACAGGAGGAGGAGGAATACCTCAAGGAGTACATCGAGAAGGCGCTACGACTGGATCACATACACCCATTCCGGTGTCCAGCCGCTTCTTCCATTTTCTTTGTGCCCAAGAAGGATGGGGAGTTGCGGCCCTCTGTGTACTACAGAGCATTGAACGCCGTCACAGTTAAGAATCAGTACTCGCTGCCTTTGATTTCTAAGCGCTTAGATCAATTAAGATCCTCAGTCTTCACAAAAGTTGATCTCCGGGAGGCGTATAACTTGGTCCGGATGAGGCATGGCGACGAGTTAGATGCTTCCCACTCTAGTACTCTGCTTCTGCCAATGGGTTCTGTGGTTTGTGTTTGCACGATCTCTTCTCCTTTCTTGAACGTTATCCGATGGTGGATGAAAGATCATCCTTCCAACATCACGATCTAGAAAGCACAGCTTATCAATGGCTTGTCTTATTTGCACAACCTCTTACATATCCCTGATGATCAAACCCAACTCTGTGCTCCAATGGTCTCATGACGCCAGACTCATTGCCCACCCTGGCCAGCAAAATATCTTGGAATTACTGCACAGATGGTGCCGGTGGCCTCATATGAAAAGAGACATGGATTACATCTCAAAATGCTCTCTATGTACACAGTGCAACATGCTCCCGGGTAAACCAGTGGGCTTATTGCAAGCCCTGCTCATTCCACATAAGTCCTGGTTTATGGTCTCTATGGATTTTGTGATTGAAATGCCACCAGTACAAGGCATGACCACCATCCTGGTGGTGGTCGACGCTTTCACCTAGATGGCAGGTTTCATCCCCTCTCAGGACTTGCCCTCCGCCTCTGATTTGGCCACTCTATTCATTGCCCATCTTGTCTGATTCTTTGGTCTACCCAGGGTGCTTATCACAGACCGGGGATCACAGTTCACTTCCCGATTCTGGTTGGCCCTGACCGGTTCTTTGGGCATCGATGCATGTTTTCCCTCATCATATCATCCCCAAACCGATGGGCAGACCGAGAGGGCGAATTCCACGATGGAACAGTACCTACGCTGTCTTTGTTTTAAATATCAGTCAGACTGGTTCTCGGTGTTAGGGGCAGCCGAGTTTGCATATAACAACTCCAGGCATTCCTTGGTGGGTTGTTCCCCTTTTTCTGCTTTGTATGGTCAGCATCCATGGATCCTGCCTCTTGCCTTGCCCAGTCCAGTGCACGTTCTGGCTGCCAATACTGTGGTTCGCTCGCTGTCCTCCATTCGCACTGCGGTGGCACAACCCCTGCAGATTGCCCAAGAGCACACCAAATGACAGGCTGATAAACATAATTCTACGGCTCCTGATTACCACCCCGGGGAAAATGTCTGGTTGTCTACCAAATACATACGTATACCAGGAAAATGCAAACTCCTCCCCCGATATATAGGCCCATACTTGGTTGACAAACGTATCAATCCGATTGCCTTGCGCCTTGTGGTAACCTCGAAATGGCACGTTCATCCTGTCTTCCATGTTTCCTTGTTAAGGCCGTATGTCTTCGGTACCAGACTTCCTGTTAAACCTGCTCCTGTCACCGTTAATGGGGAGGACGAGTATGAGGTGTGTGCCATTTTTGAAACTTGTGTCACGAGGGGCGTTCGCTACTAGCTGATTGATTGGAAGGGGTATGTGCCTGAAGACAGGACGTGGGAACCCGTGACTCATATTCATGCTCCTCAGCTTTAGCACGCTTTTCGCACCTCCTATATGCGTGCCTCCCAAAGAAGGAGTACTTCGAGGGGGCACTGTCGTGTTTGTTAGGGAGAATTCTTTTATAAGGCTAATTTCCGAAACCTAGTGAGTCCCCCAGCAGCTTTGCTGGATTTTTGGGGTTTGTTTTTTTCTCCTGCTAAGAGTGAGACTCTTTTTCTCCCACTCTTAGGCATGATTTGAGGTATTTCTTTGACTTATTGTGTGCTTGTGGTCTATGGGGTCTTTTACTCCATAGGGTATCATCTGTTCTAGTGTATATGTTACACAACACCCTCAGTGTAGTAACACAGGGGTGTCATAGTGACCCCCAAACATAGACTCCATACCCTGGGACTGACTACTGTCTCCCAGGGCATGTAAAGTCACCATTGGCTTTACTAGTCCAAAATTGTGAACAGAACCAGTACACACCATCCTATTGTGGAAGTACTGGAAGGGGTTAATTGGATTGCCCCTGGGTCTGTTTCCAAGGGGGCACTGTCCAGTCCCCCCTTGTTGAGTTTCTGGCTGGTGGCAGTGGTTACCACGTGAAATATTCCACCGGTATATTTCCTATGGGATGTTCCCATTGGTTTTAAACGCACCACTTTTTGGTGCAATGTTAAAGATACCGCCGTTTTTTTTTTTTTTTTATTATAGTTGTTTTGGTCGCGAAAAATCGAGACCTTTCAACTTAAAAACTTGTTTACAAAGCATTTAAAACAATCTACAAATAATCATGCAGAATCATAAGAAATTGATAAAAGGTTACAAAGAGGAAAATAAAAGGCTTTAAAATAGCTGTTACAGTTTTGCTATGTTGAGACAGCATACTTTGGTATTTGTATTTGTTGCAAAAAATTAACAATGGCATATCTCACTGATTTCCTTTTGGTATAAAACAATAATGCCCAGAGTTCTTCAGCAGTCACAATTTCTTGATCCACAAATAAGTGTTTGAAATAAATACAACGAATTTGTAATAAATTCCCACATTCGGTGCACAAATGCTTCAATGTTTCTGCTTGACATTTACAGAACCGGCAAAGCAGGAGTGTGCCATTTTTGTTGCGGTTATTAGTAACATCATTTGTAAGCCAGAGGTTTAATCTTAATCTCAAAAACCCACTACGATGATTAGAGTTTGGGGATTTTAACAAATAATTAGCCACAACATTGTAGCGCTTTGGTTCAAAGGGATTAGACTTAAAGTTTTTATAATATGTACATGCCACACGTGTGTGGATCCAGTCTATTTCCCATATTTTTGTTTTTGCTTTGTCTGGATTTTCTAGCATACCGCCGGTTTATTTATTTAATATAAAATCACTGGTTGGGTCTTTTCACCAGAACTCTTTTCTAAAATGGCGTTTGTGTCCGTCTCTGTAATTCCAACCAAGTTCGGGCCCTTTGTTCCACTTTTTGTCGGGCTTCTCCACAGAAGCCCTCCAACTGGTGCCACTCTGTCTGGGTTCCACAGGATGTGTGGGTGGGGGAATTGGCACCCTGGACTGCGTTGCCTTAGCAACTCAAGTCGCACTCTGTTCTGATTGTACGATGGAACAGTACCTACGCTGTCTTTGTTTTAAATATCAGTCAGACTGGTTCTCGGTGTTAGGGGCAGCCGAGTTTGCATATAACAACTCCAGGCATTCCTTGGTGGGTTGATCCCCTTTTTCTGCTTTGTATGGTCAGCATCCATGGATCCTGCCTCTTGCCTTGCCCAGTCCTTAGCATGCATGAGTGACAGCTAGGCTGTTGAATGGGGTTTTTTTCTGCATAAAAGCAGGGCTTTTGGGACTTGAACTTCAGAAGTCACCACAGGACCTAAGAAAACCGAAGCGGGGAGAAGCTGAGCCATCTGCAACGACGACACTACCGGTGGAGCCCTGCTGCAACAACCTCACCACTTTCCAGACGACAAGAGAAGATCTTCTGCTGAAAGAGTCTTCTTCCTCTGAGCTGGTGGGATCAACCAGTTCGCCATTTCGCCTTCCAGGACGTCTCTTGGTCGAATCGCCCGTGCCAAGTACCCCGGCGGCCGGATAGCCAAGCTTTACCACTGTGACCGCGAATAACAGGAACGCACCTTTTAACCGACGAACTCCGCGGCTGGTCTCTTCCCTGGGCAGTGCAACGACCCCAAGTTTCCTCCTCGACGAGATCTTCTCTTCCCCTGGTCGAAACCACGAACTGCACCCGCTGCCAGGAACAACTGCCACCGCTGGAGCTTCCTTAACTTTAAAGGTACTGTGTTCAACCTGGCCTCCCTTTCTTCGGTTTGCTAAAGGTGACCCTTAAATCCTTGGCTTTCCAACTGGGTTGGCCCCCAGACCTTCTAACTTTACCTTCTGAATCAACCCAACCTCTTTTGAACATTTTTACAAAGACTTGAATGCATTTCTCAACTGTGTGATCTTGGGCACAATTCCCTTTGCTCCATTTAAAGTGGGCCTGGCCTATTAACTTTGGCTCTACAGTAGACTTTGCCTTCTCTAACTTGCTTTGGCCTTAGAAAAGTGTTGGGAACTGTTTTATTTTCATGACCTGCCTTTTTCTCTCCCTTTTATTTAATTATTGGAGTGCCATCTAAGTTACGCGCTCGCATCTGTTTTTACAAATAGTGATGTTTTGACTTAGACTTGTCTAATAATTCTTAAGGGAGGTGTGTATACTTTTCTGATTGTGTTTGAACTTGCTTTGATTTATAGTGCTAGTGTATTTCCTTAAGTGTGTGTTAAATAAATAATTATATACTTTTGATACCAAGCTCTGGTCAGTGTTTGCATGCTCTACTGTGTTTTTAGCCCTATTGTGTATCCTCTGTATACTGCCCTACTCTTCTTGAGAGACGTCTGACTGCTCAGCCACAGCTACCAGATAAATCTGGGTGGTGCAGACTGCTACCAATTGGGTTTACTGCTTACTCCTGTAGTCTTAATCTTCTTGCAGTGGTCCCCAAAGGGAACTGCACAGGATTCTGCCTAACAGTATTCTGCACGCTCCCGGGGCGTTCTCGCTTCTCGGGAGCCAGGCGTGGGGATCCATGGCATCTGAGGTGGCGTTTGGGGCAGCGGGCGCTCCTACGCTCACCGCGGACTGCAAATCCCAGCAGGCCCGGCATTCCGCTCCCACGTGACGTGTCACGCTACCCAGAAGAGCTGACACATAAGCAAATGAAGCTTGCCGGACGGCGCCCTTTAACCATCGCACTTTGCCCTGGAAAGAAGCCTTTTGTAGAGATATCGCGAGAGCGCGCGCTCTCGCGAGATCTCGCCGCGGACCTTAGCTCCGCCGCGCGTTTCGCGCGCACTACGGGACGAGCGGAGGACGCGACAAGGTGCGCCCTGCTGAGCCCTCCAGTTACGGGGTCCGCTCCTTATTAATCTGGGACACAGACATTAAGGCCACATCCTCCCAGCCACCTTCAGCCCATTGGCTATTGTCATTAAGGCACACATGTTGTGTGCATCCTGCATGAAACTTGTGAGAGAATAAATACGACGTTACAAGACCAGAGGCTCCTGTCCTTATTACAAGTAATTTACTACATAAATTGGCGACGAGGATCACCACCAGAACCCACAGAGGAGCATGCAAGGAGCAACGCCACCGCCACCATTTCTCCAAACTCCAGGTAGGCCTGCCATCCCATGGCCACAATGGCAGCCCCTATTCACGACATATGTGGAGGCCCTAGGTGGGGCAGGGTTCTCAGCGGCAAGGCGCAGGGCCATGCTACTAAATGCCCTGGGAGTGGAAGGACAGAGAATATTCGAGAGTCTCACCCCGATACCGGTGGCTGGCGACAATGATGATGTTTTCAAGGAAGCGGTCAGGAGAATCATAAAAAGGTTTGCCAGTAAGGAGAACACAGTGCTCCACCGGATACGGTTTTACACGCGAAGGCAAGAAATGTCTGAACCAGTTGACGATTACGTCACCAAGCTGAGGGAATTAGCAGCGCTGTGTAATTTTGGCAACAATGCGGAGAGTCTCATATGTGACATGTTGGTCGTCCACACTAACAGTCGGAAAGTCCAAGATAAGTTTATTGTCGAAAAGGAACTGCAGTTGGAGAAAGCGATTGAGATCGCCAGAGCAGTTGAGGAAACGGCGGGAAGACGAAAGGAGCTTACTGGGACCCAGAGTTCCGCAGAAATACAAGCAGTGGGTTTCCATGCAAAAAAAGAAAGGCCGGCAACCGACACGAGAGAAGGGAGAGGGAACAGGAAAGAACCCCTAAAGTGTCACAGGTGCACCAGCACCAAACACCTGGCGTTTGACAGGGAGTGCCCAGCCAGAGACAAGGAGTGCTCCATTTGTAAACGCATTGGCCATTTCTCTATTGTGTGTCGGTGGAGGAACAAGAAAGTCTCCAGCCTTAATGCAGATCGCAATACGGAGAAAGAATCATCCTCAGAAGATGAAGGAAGACCCACTGTCATCATGGTTAACAGCACAAGAGCAAGGAGAGAGAAACCTCACTGCATGATCAAGATTGATGGCAGGGAAACAAGGGTCATGGCAGATTCAGGGTCGGATCTAACGATCATTCCCCTTCGCACATATAAGGACATGGTGGGAAAGGAAAAGGTGCAAGTGCTAATAACGAAGCACAAACCCACGGTGTTTGGAGGGGCGTCAGTTGAACTGTTAGGATACATCAAAGCCAAAGTAGAATTCAAAGGAAGGGAAACCACAACCAGGGTCTATTTCAGTCACGAAGGCCCAGCAGTGCTGGGGTGGGACGACCAAGACAAGCTGAAAATCAGACTGGATCCCAGCACCGAAGATCAAGTCCTGTAGTCAGGGTGACGAGCGGACCTGTTGTCAAAAGCGACTACCCAACACTTTTCTCGGAGGAGCCGGGGCACATCAAGGGTTTTCTGCACAAAATAGTGCTCAAAAGGAATGCGGTCCCTGTAAAGCACCGAGTGAGGCCAGTACCAGCCACGGCAAGGGACATCCTTAGAAGTCAGTTGGAAAAGATGAAAATGGAGGGTGTCATAGAAGAAATCGAAGCATCTGAATGGCTGAGCCCTGTCGTGCTTATAAAGAAACCCCAATCACAGGAACTCAGGGTATGCATAGATCTACGCAGCTTAAACTTGGAAGTCATCACAGATAACTACCCTCTTCCAAGCATAAATGAACTCATTCTGTTAATGAAAGAAGCCAGAATATTTTCAAAACTGGACATGAGGAATGCATACCACCAAATACAGCTACATGAAGAGTGGAAACCCCTCACGGCATTCATCACTCCATTTGGCACATACCAATTCACCAAAATGCCATTCGGGTTGTCATCAGCAGCGTCGGCTTTCCAACGCATGATGGATGTTTTGCTAAAGAAAGTCAAAAACGTGGTGTACTTCCAGGATGACATCCTCGTGTATGCGGAGGATGAACAAACGCATGACGCCACGTTAAGAATTGTCCTAAACAAGCTACAAGAAGCAGGGGTGCGGTTACGGTATGAGAAATGCCTGTTCAGAGTGAAAGAAGTTGAATACTTAGGATATAAGATTTCAGAAAAAGGTATCAGTCCCAAACAGAATCTCATGCAAGCAATCATTAAAGCATCGGAACCAAACAGCAAAGAGGAAGTAAGGTCATTTCTGGGGCTGGCTGAGTACTATGCGAAGTTCATACCGAAGTTTTCCGAGACCACGGCACCCCTTCGAGATGTACTCAAAAAGGGCTCGGAATTTGTATGGCAAGAACCCCAAAAGACGGCGATGGTGAATATAAAACAGCATATCATAGATGCACCATGCCTTCAACCGTTTAATCCGGCGTGGGTAACAGTCGTCACCACCGACGCCAGTGCTTATGGACTGGGAGCAGTGCTAACACAAAAGAAAGGTGACACTGAACACGTTGTGGCCTTTGCATCGAAGGCATTATCGGAGGCGGAACAGAACTACTCCACCATTGAAAAAGAGATGTTGGCCTGCGCATGGGCGGTGGAACATTTCAGGACGTATGTATGGGGCACCAAATTCAAGTTGGTGACTGATCATAAGCCCCTTATCCATATGCTCAGCCCGGGAGGCACAAAAGTATCCACACCCAGATTGGCACGCATAGCAGCCAAGCTGCAAGAGTACACGTTTGAGATCCAACATATCTCAGGCTGGAAAAATTCACAAGCTGACTGCATGTCGAGACTGCCGGAGGGTAAAGATAAAGCCACCACGTTCCTTCATGGAGAATGCATAGTTGCATCCATCATGGACTTGAGAGCGCCAGATTACCTGGAACTCAGTGAGAGACACTGGGAAGAGGAAGACGGGAAAGACCCCACCATGGCCATGATTCGCAAATGGACCAAGGAAGGTTGGCCAAGTGAAAAGGCGTTACCCGAGGGCATGAGACCCTACTGGAAGGTGTCGGACGAACTATCTGAAACGGAGGGGATAATTATGAAGTCAGACCAGATTATTCCTCCCACAGGAATGAGAAGAATCATCCTATGTAGAGCCCACGCGGGCCACTTGGGAAACACCATGACCCGTCGCAGAGTGAGAGAGGCCTACTGGTGGCCATCCATGGACCAGGAAATTCGATCCATGATAGAACGTTGCCATGAATGTCTCAACAGCGACAAGAGACTTAAGGTCCGCCAAGCACCCCTAATACCCACGGAAATTCCAGAAGCTGTGTGGTCAAAGGTTGGCATTGACTTCATAGGGCCTTTGGAAGCAATGGCACCTGAACACCGGTACGGCATAGTACTGGTTGATTACCTATCCAAGTGGGTGGAGGTGTCATGATCTCTGCTTCCAAAAGGTCAGGGTTTTCCCAACTCCCTTGGAAGCAGATCCATAACCCAGGTTCCGAGTGCCAACCAGTCCCAATTGGGACCTTTTGGACCCAGTCCTGGCGCCAGTGGCACCAGGCTCATAAATAAGCCCAGTCCCAGCGCTGGAAGCGCCGGGCTCATAATGCTTGGGTGGACTTACCTTCAGCAGACCATGCTGCTTACTTGCCTGCCAGTTGAGCCTCTGATCCTCTTCTGTTTGGAACTACTTTTCCTGTTGGGTGGGGCTGGAGCCACTCCCTAGATTCAGAACACTGGAACTCTTCTGGAAGGCAGGAACTCTTTTCTTACCAGGAACTCTTTTCTTACTTAGGCGTGGCTGTGGAAGGAGACACCTAAGCACTACAGGAGGCTATTTAAACCACACCCGGTGGATGAATCTTGCTTTGCGTTATTCTGCAACCTCTGCAGCAGAACGCTCATCGTGTCTTCTGCATCCGGTCCTGGGCCTAAGGAAAAAGGCTTACCATCCTGAATCCAGTCTTCAGCAACACCTATAAAGACAAGAAAGAACAGGTTAGCATTCCGGCATCTGAAAGGCAAAGGCTTACCATCCTGAATCCAGTCTTCAGCAACACCTATAAAGACAAGAAAGAACAGGTTAGCATTCCGGCATCTGAAAGGCAAAGGCTTACCTACTCTTCGGCGCTGCATCCCGCATCTGAAAGACAAAACAAGGTGCGTTTAAAGACATTGGGGAACTTTAATACTCACGTGCCATGACTCCTTTCCACATCTAATCCAGTGGGTATTCCGGCACCCTGCAGCCGCTCCGAACTCGTACCTGCAAAATAAAAAGACAGTTAGAGCGCATAGTGAAGCAGGCAACAAGCGCTTACTTACGTGCTTCCAGGCGCTTCTATTCATCACACGGGCTCCATCTTCAACTCACTTCAGCCCGTCATCCGCCATCGCCGGAACCCTGCAAAACAAGAGACATCATTACTAAAGACTTTAAAGACATTTGAATGACTCGAAACTTACCGTTCATGCAGTAAACGACGGACAGCAGTCCTCTGAAGTCAAGAGGCCTGCGCTACCTATCCAGTGAAGAAACTGGTTACAGCACCCTGCCCCGAGGCAGATGGAGAGCTCGGCATTCACTTACCTAAGGTGAGAGCGTTAACCTTTGGGGGTCTACAGGAGAGGAGAAGAGGAAAGAGATAGGGACACCCCAATAACCCCAGTTCATTAACCCCATATTTTCTATCTGCAGACATCTTACTCTACACGTCAGGCATACAGTGCACAGAGGTCCAGCCCAAAGAGCCAACCGGGTGCTACACATCACCTTTGAAGATACGGTAGTCGCCCAGTCAAGACCGGCGCCTCTGCGAGAATCAGGTGAGCGTTACAGAACGCAAAGCCTACCGCAAAACTCTCGCCCAGGCGCTATGGAAACCTCGGATACTGACCCCCTAGCCCGGTTACTTGGGGAACTAAGGGCAGAAGTGCATGCAGCTCGTCAGGAAACGAATGCTCTAAGAAGGGAACTAATTATTTCCAAGGAGAGAACAGACAATCTTGCTAGACAAGTGCTACAGTCACAAGCCGGACAGACCCTGTTACCCGCATCAGGGGCAAATCTTCCTTCAACATCCTCTATGAATCCAGTGCAGATAAACCTACCTGGGAATGTACCTCTGGCTCCGCCCGAACGATTTTCTGGTGACCCAAAGAGGTTTGCAGTATTTATCAATCAGTGCCGGTTGCACTTCTTATGCCGGCCAGCAGCCTTTCCAACTGATCAAGCAAAAGTAGCTTTTGTACTTTCGTACCTTAGTGGCAATGCGGCAGACTGGTCGATCCCTCTAGTTAATCAAGATGATCCGGTTCTCCATGATTTTCAAGCCTTTCAGCTTAGTATGGAAAAACTGTTCGCAAGACATTCACAGGGGCAGGCCTTGGACAATGAGCTTCTTTCATTGCGACAGGGTAATCAAGACCTTTTGGCTTATATTGCATCTTTCAATAGGCTAATAGTGGAAACTCAATGGCCTGAGGACAAAAGGATTACGCTGTTTTATAGAGGTCTACGTGGAGAGCTCAAAGACGTTTTAGCCCAAGTAGTGAATCCCCCACAAGACTGTTCGGATTATATAGACTTGGTCGTTCAAATAGATCACAGGCTGCAGAACAGGAAGGCCGATCGTTCCAAGTTTGATGCTCGAGTATTTTCCAAACCGCCAACTCCTTCCAAAGGAGTAGACTCCGTGGAACCCATGCAAATAGGGGGTCTGAAAGGTCCTCTAACACAAAGGGAGCGGGAAAGGAGGAAACAGTTGCAATTATGCCTATATTGCGGAAACTCAGGGCACTTTCTTCGAGACTGTCCGGTGAAACCTGCCAAGAAGGCAGTAGGAGCTGCAGTTACCAAAGTTACAAACTCTGAGCAGGGAAACGACCTCGCCCGACAAGAATAGAGGTCCTCTTGCCGAGCGTGAAAACCAGTTCCGTGACCTCGCATTTCGTGATACCTATGGTCCTCATTAGCCCTGATAATCCGGATCGATTACATGCAATTGAAGCTTACGTCGACAGCGGTGCCATCGGCAATTATGTGGATCATGAAATGGTTTTGAGGATGAATCTAACTCTTTGTCCCAAGGCTGTAAAGGACGTCATTACTACGGTGGATGGTACGGAGATAGCCTCCGGGCCAGTAACGCCTACCACTCAAGAGGTGACGCTAGTAAGTCAAGATGGACACCATGAGAAGATCGTGGTCGATGTGATCAAGGCCCCTCAGTTTCAGATTATTCTAGGAATACCTTGGTTAGAGAAACACAATCCTCTGATCGATTGGCGAGCAAGAACGGTCCAGTTTCCAGAATGTGTCTCTACTTGTCACCCTCCACCTGGTGTTGCACTGGCCGCAATTTCTTCAGAGACTCCCCAGTTACCTCCCGAATACCTAGAATACCAAGATGTTTTCCGAAAGGATCAGGCTAACTCTCTAAATCCTCATAGGTCTTATGACTGCCAGATAGACCTGATACCTGGATCTACTCCTCCTTGTAGTAGAATTTATGCCCTCACCGAGCCTGAGAACCTTCACCTTCGACAATACCTGGATCAATACCTGGCAAATGGGTTTATTCGTCCTTCCAAGTCCCCTGCTTCTTCAGCTTTGTTCTTCGTTCCAAAAAAGGAAGGAGACCTTAGAACTTGTATCGATTATCGCTCCCTGAACCAGATCACCGTTAAGAATAGATATCCGTTACCTTTGATCCCTGAACTCCTGGACCAAGTCAGAAAAGCATGCATATATACAAAGCTGGATCTTAGAGGAGCTTACCACTTGGTACGAGTAAAAGAGGGCGATGAATGGAAGACGGCCTTCCGCACCAAGTATGGGCTATTTGAATATCAGGTCATGCCCTTCGGACTTTGCAATGCCCCGGCCGCCTTTCAATATTTTATGAACGATGTCCTCAGAGAGCTCATAGATGTATGTGTTGTTGTTTACATTGACGACATCCTCGTTTATTCTTCATCGGAATCTGAACATCGGAAACACGTGAAAATGGTCCTCGAAAGATTGCGTCAACACAAACTTTTCGCTAAGTTGGAAAAATGTGTTTTCAACGTGACTGAAGTTGAATTCTTGGGATTCATATTATCACCTGGCGGAGTGCGTATGGATTCAAAGAAGGTCGATGCAGTTCTCAAATGGCCATCACCATCCTCCGTAAAAGGTGTGCAAAGCATGTTAGGGTTCGCTAACTTTTACCGCAGGTTTATCCCCAAATTCTCTCGAATAGTCCAGCCCATCACTGCCTTGTTAAAGAAAAACAAACGTTTTGAATGGTCTACCGAGGCGGAACAAGCTTTCCAGGATTTGAAGACTAAATTTATCTCTGCACCAATCTTAAAACACCCTCGCCCCGAACTCCCCTACATTGTGGAAACTGATGCTTCAAGCCTTGCCATGGGGGCAGTTCTATCACAAAAGGACCCGGTAACCAATCAGTTGCATCCCGTGGCATTTTGGTCCCGCAAATTCTCGCCTCCTGAAATCAATTACACGATTACTGACAAGGAACTTCTGGCTATCAAGTCTGCCTTTAAGGCTTGGCGGCATTATCTGCTGGGGGCCCGACACACCGTTACTGTGATTACGGATCACCGAAACCTGCAATATTTGAAGACCGCAAAAGCCCAATCCTCTAGACAACTCCGTTGGGCATTATTCTTTGCCGAGTTTGACTTCATAATTACCTATCGACCTGGTACAAAGAACGGTAAAGCCGATGCCCTTTCTCGGATGGGAGTGGAAGAACACTTGGTCAACCCTAAACCTGTACCAATCATTCCCGAACAAAGAATTCTGGGTGTAATCGCCACAGAATCCATAGAGGAAGTTAAGGATAAAGCCAGGCAACTTGTAACTCCAGCAGACATACAGAATTGGCATCTGCAGGGAAAGGACTTTGCAGTAAAGGACAACTTATTGTATTTCCAAGAACGATTATACCTACCCAGCACAGATTTACAGAAAAAAGTAATCTCTTGTTATCACGACTCTTTAATGGAAGGTCATCCCGGTATAGCCAAGACCTCAGAAAAGATCAAGCGCTACTTCTGGTGGCCGTCTTGGAAAAAAGATATCAGAGACTTTATAATGTCCTGTGGAGTATGCGCCCAAAACAAGAGTCAAAAGGAAAGACCAGCAGGCCTCTTACGCCCTATTGACATCCCACCTCGCCCTTGGCATACGCTTTCTATGGACTTCATCACCGATCTACCTCCATGCTCCGGATACAATACGATTCTAGTAATCGTGGACTTATTCTCCAAGATGGCGCATTTCATTCCGCTCAAAGGCTTGCCAACAGCAGCAACTCTGGCCCGGGAATTTCTCGAAAACATCGTCCGACTGCACGGTTTTCCTTCGGTTCTAATTTCGGATCGAGGTAGTCAATTTATTTCTCATTTTTGGCGAAGTTGCTGTCCGTCGGCTCAAATTGATGTGAGACTATCGACCAGTCACCACCCTCAGACCGACGGACAAACCGAGAGGACCAATCAAACTCTGGAACAGTATTTACGCTGCATGCTGCAACAAACTGAAAAAACTTGGAAAGATATCCTTTGGATAGCCGAGTATGCCTACAATAACTCTGTCCATTCGGGAACTGGGAAAACCCCGTTTTTTCTTTTGTACGGCAGTCACCCTCGAACCTCGGAGTTGGATCCCCTCCAAGATCTTGAAACACCAGCAGTAGACTACCTGCATTCTACAATCACCCAAGCCTTTAAGGAAGCTGTTTCTCACCTTCAAAGGGCTAAAGAACAATACAAGAAAGGAGCAGATCAACATCGGAAGGAAGCCCCTCACTATCAAGTAGGGGATCAAGTCTGGTTATCCACCAAATATCTATCTCTAAAAGGGCCACGCACATTCAACCCAAGATACCTTGGTCCCTATTCCATCACTACCATAGTAAACCCAGTAGCGGTCAAGTTGGACTTGCCCCCGCACATGAAGATACATCCGGTCTTCCACGTCTCTCTATTAAAACCCGTGCAACCTCAAACCCGACTAACCAAATCTCCAAAACCTATCCTAGTGGATGGAGAACTCGAGTTTGAAGTCAAAAGCATTCTGGACTCCAAGATCTCCAAATCTAAACTATTCTACCTAATTGACTGGAAAGGCTACGGCCCCCAAGAGAGATCCTGGGAACCTGCTGAATATGTCCACGCTCCTCGCCTAATCAAAAGATTTCACCGAACATTTCCTGACAAGCCAAAACCCCCGGAGAAGCCCGGTTTGGGAGGGGCCTTGAGGGGGGGTACTGTCATGATCTCTGCTTCCAAAAGGTCAGGGTTTTCCCAACTCCCTTGGAAGCAGATCCATAACCCAGGTTCCGAGTGCCAACCAGTCCCAATTGGGACCTTTTGGACCCAGTCCTGGCGCCAGTGGCACCAGGCTCATAAATAAGCCCAGTCCCAGCGCTGGAAGCGCCGGGCTCATAATGCTTGGGTGGACTTACCTTCAGCAGACCATGCTGCTTACTTGCCTGCCAGTTGAGCCTCTGATCCTCTTCTGTTTGGAACTACTTTTCCTGTTGGGTGGGGCTGGAGCCACTCCCTAGATTCAGAACACTGGAACTCTTCTGGAAGGCAGGAACTCTTTTCTTACCAGGAACTCTTTTCTTACTTAGGCGTGGCTGTGGAAGGAGACACCTAAGCACTACAGGAGGCTATTTAAACCACACCCGGTGGATGAATCTTGCTTTGCGTTATTCTGCAACCTCTGCAGCAGAACGCTCATCGTGTCTTCTGCATCCGGTCCTGGGCCTAAGGAAAAAGGCTTACCATCCTGAATCCAGTCTTCAGCAACACCTATAAAGACAAGAAAGAACAGGTTAGCATTCCGGCATCTGAAAGGCAAAGGCTTACCATCCTGAATCCAGTCTTCAGCAACACCTATAAAGACAAGAAAGAACAGGTTAGCATTCCGGCATCTGAAAGGCAAAGGCTTACCTACTCTTCGGCGCTGCATCCCGCATCTGAAAGACAAAACAAGGTGCGTTTAAAGACATTGGGGAACTTTAATACTCACGTGCCATGACTCCTTTCCACATCTAATCCAGTGGGTATTCCGGCACCCTGCAGCCGCTCCGAACTCGTACCTGCAAAATAAAAAGACAGTTAGAGTGCATAGTGAAGCAGGCAACAAGCGCTTACTTACGTGCTTCCAGGCGCTTCTATTCATCACACGGGCTCCATCTTCAACTCACTTCAGCCCGTCATCCGCCATCGCCGGAACCCTGCAAAACAAGAGACATCATTACTAAAGACTTTAAAGACATTTGAATGACTCGAAACTTACCGTTCATGCAGTAAACGACGGACAGCAGTCCTCTGAAGTCAAGAGGCCTGCGCTACCTATCCAGTGAAGAAACTGGTTACAGCACCCTGCCCCGAGGCAGATGGAGAGCTCGGCATTCACTTACCTAAGGTGAGAGCGTTAACCTTTGGGGGTCTACAGGAGAGGAGAAGAGGAAAGAGATAGGGACACCCCAATAACCCCAGTTCATTAACCCCATATTTTCTATCTGCAGACATCTTACTCTACACGTCAGGCATACAGTGCACAGAGGTCCAGCCCAAAGAGCCAACCGGGTGCTACACATCACCTTTGAAGATACGGTAGTCGCCCAGTCAAGACCGGCGCCTCTGCGAGAATCAGGTGAGCGTTACAGGAGGCCGCGTTCGTCCCGAACATAACCACGGCAACCGTTATAGAAGTACTTACAGAAATTTTTCAGAGGGAAGGCCTCCCCAAGGAAGTAGTCACAGACAACGGGGTGCAACTAGTCTCAAAAGACATGGAGGAATTCTTAAAAAGGAATCACATAAAACAAAAGAAAGCGGCCCTATATCACCCTCAAGCAAATGGGCTTGTAGAGAGGGCCAACAGGTTCATAAAAGGCGCCATCCAATTGGCAACGGCTTCGGGCATGGACCCACTCAAAACCACCAAGGAGGCCATAGCGGGCCACAGACTTACACCAAATGGGATCACCCAAATATCCCCGTTCAAAATGTTGAGAGGGAGGAGTGCGGCATCCACGCTGATTCCACCATGGTTGTCGAAAATACGAGAAGATGAAGCGGTGGACATGGCAGAAGTAGTCTGGAGAATCGAAAGCAATAAGACACGCATGAAATCATGGAGTGATCGGAGAAGAAGAACCAAACAAACGTCTGACATAGGAAAAGGAGACCTGGTTAAAATCCAGTTACCGAAGAAAGATCAGGTCACAGGGTCTCGGTTTAGCCGACCCATTAAAGTGATTCACAAAGGAGCAAATCATGTTCGCACGGAAGACGGGCGAGCGTGGAATCTCGAAAGAGTGGCACTATACCAGAAGACTCGAGGAAGAGCGAAGACCCCGGAGAGATCACGAACGGAAACCGAAAGAGACCACGGAGCAGGTGAAGAAAGAGAACCAGAAGGAGACGACAGAGAGAGGGTGGAAACCGAGGTCGAACCGGAAGCACTGGGTGCAGATCCCGATCAGGAACAACAGAAGAATTGCACCCGAACTGATGATCGGCCCAGAAGAGAACACAGAAGACCGGTGAGATACAATGACTATGTTTTACAATGATTTCGCTGTGCATTGAAAAAGGGAGATGTGTAGAGATATCGCGAGAGCGCGCGCTCTCGCGAGATCTCGCCGCGGACCTTAGCTCCGCCCCCGCGCGCTTCGCGCGCACTACGGGACGAGCGGAGGACGCGACAAGGTGCGCCCTGCAGAGCCCTCCAGTTACGGGGTCCGCTCCTTATTAATCTGGGACACAGACATTAAGGCCACATCCTCCCAGCCACCTTCAGCCTGTTGGCTATTGTCATTAAGGCACACATGTTGTGTGCATCCTGCATGAAACTTGTGAGAGAATAAATACGACGTTACAAGACCAGAGGCTCCTGTCCTTATTACAAGTAATTTACTACACCTTTGTTCCTCATTCCCTCTGATTGTTGTATCCGGCATCTGACCCCTTGGTTTATGTTTTCTGGACCTTGAACTCTGCATTAAACTCTCTCTGCTTCTGGTGCTTGCTCCCTCAGACGGATCTCCTGGCTCCCCCTGATCTTGGCCTCTGTATTTTACCTGGACTTTTGAAATTTGCATTACCCTCTTGGCTTCTGACGCTCGCTCCCTCGGACGGATCTCCTGGCTTCCCCTGATTTTGGCTTCTGTGTTAGCTGAGCTGCCTTGTCTGGTTCCCCTTGACTAGTGGGGATTTATGAATCTCCCCATTGGATTTTTCCACTATTTTTCTTCTGTTGAACTCTGCATCTACGCCCTGAATTGCTTTTTGGTTTTTTTTGTGTGTATTTCTAGCTTGCTCACTGTGACTGAACTCAGATTCTTTGGTTCTTTGGATCTTTACCTCTGAGACTTTATTTTGGACTTCCTATATTCCAGAACTCAGCGTTTGTCTTGCCCCTATATTGCACCCTCATGCAGTTCGGATCAGGTTTCCTTCTCAAAGAAAACCGTACTGGATCTTCTATGGACTTTCCTCCTTTCCTGGTTTTCCTGGACTTCGTAGAGTACCTTGGCAGGTGCCAGCAAGTAGGTTCATCGCCTCCGTCTACATCATCACAGCTAGGAGTTGGGTGTTAACCTGGTGGAGGTGTGGTCTGTACCCTTTTTCAAGGTTGAATGGGATGCTGATTTGTTGTATTTGTTGTTTCAGTCAGTCAATATGTTTATTCAGTGCAGCGTCCATCAAACACATAATATTTAAAACACAAAATCATTTAAAACCCTTCCCTAGAAAATGTCCACATAAAATACAATCCAAACACATTACAAGTCATTCTACACTAACAAGAGGTAAACAATACATAAAAGTATAAAATGAACAGTTTTCAAAAAATGGACATTCACAGCATCAACGACCAGTCATACAGAGGAAAGAGAGCAAATGGTCAAAGCCCCAAAACATTGGGCAAAATACTGTAGCTAAGCAGATAAAAACTACTAGACATTCATGTTCATTCACTTAACAGCCCTTTCCTGTTGTACATGGCTCTTTTTAAAAAAGAATGTAATGCCCACGCTGTAAGAACAGAATCAGCACTCAAAAGAAACAAAATTGCAGGCCAATAGGACCAGATTTTAGCTTCCCTCAAGACCGGCAGTAGTGTTGACCGTCTTATCCAACTATAACAGGGGCAAAACAATAACAAATGGGCCAAGTCCTCTTTTATGTGATCACACACTGGGCACCCCTCCAAATCGGGATATCCTCTCCATTTCACTGTGGTTCCCCTCAAGAGGAGATAGTCAAATCTCGCACGGGTGATTAGCCAGCAATCTTTCTTAGTCGTGCCCCAAATTAGATACGCCTGTATCTCCTTTGCCCGGCTAATCACCACATGCTCTTTGTCTGAGTTAGTTACATGTTCCAAAAAGGTCCTTTTCATTGCAAATACTTCCCCCAAAATGCATTTATAGCTCCTCAACTCAGATTTGTTTAAAACTGCGTCTGGGGGAGAAAGGACCCTTATATCGCTCTTGGACAGAGCTTTGTCAATGTAGTCAAGCAACAGGATTTTTCTCCGCCCATCCCTAGACATTAGAGACCTGATTATAAAATTGCAGAGGGAAGCACGTTCATTTGCCCAGATACGGAGCCAAAAAAGTGTAGGGGCCAGCGCCTACTGGACCTCCCAGATATCCATACCCAATTCCCTGTGAAGGGAAATTCAGGTAGAGGAACTTGGGGGTCCCAGTAGCCTTCTGAAGAACAAATTCTCTTTCACTTGGACTTTGTGGGCTTTTTGAAAACCCCATAATGGAGCTCCATACAGCGTAACAGCTTTCGACTGGGCAGAATAAATGTTAAGTACAACTTCTAAAAAACAGGAGATTCCTCCTACTTTTTGGGTTAGTTTAGCTGACTGTTTTTTCAAGTGTGCCATCCCTGTGAGTGATTCTGAGAATCTAATCCCCAGGTAATCAAACTCCTTCACCCTCGGTATGGTGTCCCCATTACATAGCACAGGGCGCATTTTCGCCATACGCTTTCTGCCCACGCAGCCATTACAGCCGATTTCTTAGTGTTAATCTTGAGCCCCAAATTTCCCATGAAAGTCGTGTATGCGGTTATGGGAATCTGCAGTGCTCTAGGAGTCCTGGCTAGCAACACAATATCATCCGCGTATGCCAGCACAGGGAAAGCCCTGCCCCCCAAAACCAGATAGTCCGCCTTTGTGTCAACTAGAGCATTTTGGAGCCCATTAATATACATACAGAAAAAAATAGGTGCCAAAACGCATCCCTGCCGGATGCCACACACGACCTTGAAACAACCTGTGTATTGTCCCCCCGGGCCAGTGCTTACAAAGGCCTCGATCTTTGTGAACTTCCTCTAGTACCTTCAAGAAATTCCCCGAGCATCCCATGGACCCGAGCACGGGCCACAACTTTGACCCATCTACTTTGTCAGAGGCCGTACTCGGGTCCATGAGAGCAAGATACACCCCCTCACCCTTGCAATAAATGGAGTTGGCTACCAGTAGGTACAAGTTAAGACTCTGCTCCAGGGTGCCCACCCCGGGGTGAAAACCAAGCTGCACACCAGAAAGTACTGACTCCTCAGAAAGCCAGGCCTCTATAAGCCCCAAAAGAACCCTACCGAAAATCTTAAAAGATGTATCCAAGAGCAAGATAGGTCTATACAAAATCGGGCTCGCTGGATCCCCCTTCTTGAAAATTGGGAAAATAATAGCCCTTTTCCATGAAGGTGGATAACGGCCCATCTCCATGCAGGCATTAAACACTACTGTCAACAGCGTGGCCCACAGTTCCAGGGGATCTTTAAAAAGATGTGAGGGGATTGCGTCAGGACCCAGGGCACGATTACGTGCTTGCTGGCTAATTGCCTGGGACACATTCTCCAGCCTGAACTTCAAACAAGAGTTACTCTTCCTAGATCTATCCACCAGAGTCCCTCCGCTAAACAGGCTCCCAAAGTACTCCACCCATTCTGCCTCTTCCACATGGGTCCCGCTGGAACTTTCTAGTGTGGACAACGATGCACCCCCTTCACATATTCCCTAAAGGCTTTCTGGTCATTATGCTTTGAAGCATCCAGAAAGCCCTCCCAGGCCTCACATTCAATTTTCAATTTCCTTCTCTTCAGCTCCCCCCGATAGTTGGATCTCGCTTGAGCAATCTCCCCCCTACTGCAGACCGGTGCCTTCAGGGCCTTCATCAGGGCCTTCTTGGCTTCCTTGCAGGCGTCATCAAACCACCCTTTTTTTGGAGACTTCCCATTCCTCTTATTAAGTACTGTGAAACCTTTAGTAAAGGCCCCCAGTAACTCCACAAAGTGTTCCACAACTAACCCAGGGGTTGTGGTGCCATCCAACAAGCCAAGGATTAAGGATATGTTCTCAGGCATGGTGTGTATATGCAAATTGGCATGCCAAATTTTATCCCATTTAATTCTCCTAGTGCCAGGGGCTTTCACATTTGCCAAACACGCCGAAATATCTCAGGGGTCAACCCCACAAAACCCCCTTCACTGTCAAGCAGATTGGATGATGATCGCTATTAACATCCAGCAGTACTTCAAAGCCCACCGCCCTATCCCAGAGTTCCAATGAGATGCAAAAATAATCAATAGTTGACGAACCTTGGTGGTTATTAAAGGTCAAATGGCCTGGTATATCAGGAGCTAAACTACCATTGACCGTACGTAACCCCCATTCTGTGAGCCATAAACACATTTGGAGGCCCTTAGCACATACTCTTTCATCCTTCATCAGAGGCTGTGGGATTCTTAGCAGCTGATCATCTAACGGGTCTAGTAAGTCCTTGGGCAGACCTGCACCCATTCTGAGGTTAAAATCGCCTCCCCATATACAGTGCTCATTACGGTTCTTCCTTTTTTCTAATAAATCATCTATGAACACCTTCAACCTAGATAGCCTATCCGCCTCAGCTTTGTGAGGACTATTATACAGGTTGATGACTAAAAGCGGGTCTCCCTTTACGCGGGAAATACAGAGCACCTGTATGAAATCCATGTTGGTTTTCAGTACCCTGACCCTACAGTCAAGAGAAATCTTGATTAGGGTTGTCAGGCCCCTGTAGCATCTTCCTCTCGCGTTCTTCTTTGCAGGATCCCAAATGATAAAAAAACATCTAGTAACAGGGTCTCCAGAGCCCCAGTCTCCTGCAGGAAAATGACTTCATGGGCTTTTAGAAGCTCAATGATGTATGCCCTACCAAACTTCCCATTTGTCCCAGCTATATTCCAGGATAACATACAGGCCTCCAAGGATGCCATGTTATGTGCCCTCCCTAGCACACTAGGCTCTACACCCCAAAGCTCCACCCTTCCCTCTGGTTCCTCATGGTAATCAACACAGGCTTGGATGTCCATGTGTTAATCCAGATCTTCGCAAGGGGTTAGTACCTAATACCGGTTAGCTAGCTCATGCCCGATAGTGGGTTCCCCTCCTCTCAAAGGGAACGACCCTTCCCAGTTTGAGATTGTCTTCCAACTCCCTACGCGTCTACGGCCAAAGAGTGGATACCAGGGACCCTGGCCTGCACCCTGGGTCTCCCCCTGGCGCCCCCCACAAAACTTCCATGCTGGCCCTTCCCCCAAGCTTCCGACCTCTCAACACCCGAATAAAAATTGTCCAAAGGGACTAGGCTACTATACAGTCTTCCGCCACTAGGTTTAAGGCCTCTCGAGAGGTTGGAACTGGTCAGATAACTGACCACCGGTGGGTCTGGAAATGACACCATTACACAGTCCCCCCCATATGTTTAGGCTTTGGGCCAACCCAGATTACCCTTCTTGCCATAAGAATGATGGCTGGCCCAATCAAATTGGTGTTTATCCAATGAGTCGCTTTGTTCATTAGGGAGACGGTTGACTCAAATCCGCCCGTCTGGGGCCCAGGTAAACCCATGATTATCCCCACAAACGGGCCTGCTGCGGGTGGTAAATTCAGGATAGTTTTGTCGGGGACACCTGCAGACCAGTTAGCCCCATGAACCCCCTCCCCAGTCTTAGAGCTTAGCTCATTCCAATCAGCCCTCCTGGCGTTAGAGTTAGTGGTTGCCCTGTTAACCTTAGGGGCAAACTCCTTCTCACAGGCAGCAGGCTCTGCCAACCCACCTGCTTCCTTGTCCTGACCGCTGCTCGCTGTGGGTGCATCCCTCTCCAGATCATCCTTCCCAATAGGCAAAATCCCCACCCCTGCTCCGGCCCCAGGCAGACCCAAATCTGACAGTTTTTTAGTTAATGCTCTGATTGAATCATCCATAATGGCCAATGTACTCATGACCCCCAACTTGAATGCCTGTAATGAATCAAGAACCAACTGATGAAGCTTAAACTCTGCATTTAACAAAGATTCCAGCCAAAGCTTGTCATCCTCCCCAGCAGACAAGGAATCAAGATCATGGCTTTGTTCACTTGCCAAACTCCCACCAATGGGACTACTCACCAAGGGCCTACCAGCCACACCCTCCCTTGCCAATGCCCCCACCCGAGCATTGCCATCAAATCCAACCGTTTCATCTATTTCCAAACTTTCTTGCAGAGAGCCCCACCCTTGCCAGCCCCCGCCCAACCATCCCAGAGTAGTGGTATCTTTGGATGCCTGCCTTTATGGCCCCTCTCTCCCACTAAACAGACGATCTGGCCACATGTGGCCAGTCGGAAAACTAGATAATGGCGGTATATCAGTAATCCTTGGGAGGGAGGGACTAGGGCATTACAAGGAGTTGGGTGAGTTCACCTCAACTGAACATTTGTTTACCCAACTGAAAGGGACATGCTAAGCAGAAACCTAAAGTGGAATGGAGCCCTGTCCAATTTTGCTTTTTGGCAGCCCAAGCGGGAGGGTTGGAGAAGACGGATGTGGCGATGACGCTAGATAACTTGGCAGGTCCATCACAAAGAGATGTTGCTGTGAAAAAGGGCATGGCAGTCATTCTTGTCGCAATAAGAGCCGTAAGATCTGAGATTAAGGCCTCTTTGGCCAAGTTGAAAGGCACAATGGAGAACATTAAAGATCGATTGGAAGTGGTGGAGATCAACCAACTCACAGCAGACATATTAGAGTTAAACTATGTCACCAGGATGTTGGCCTTGGAAGCACGAAACAAGGATTTGGAGACTAAAATGGATGTTGTGTGCATCCTGCATGAAACTTGTGAGAGAATAAATACGACGTTACAAGACCAGAGGCTCCTGTCCTTATTACAAGTAATTTACTACACCTTTGTTCCTCATTCCCTCTGATTGTTGTATCCGGCATCTGACCCCTTGGTTTATGTTTTCTGGACCTTGAACTCTGCATTAAACTCTCTCTGCTTCTGGTGCTTGCTCCCTCAGACGGATCTCCTGGCTCCCCCTGATCTTGGCCTCTGTATTTTACCTGGACTTTTGAAATTTGCATTACCCTCTTGGCTTCTGACGCTCGCTCCCTCGGACGGATCTCCTGGCTTCCCCTGATTTTGGCTTCTGTGTTAGCTGAGCTGCCTTGTCTGGTTCCCCTTGACTAGTGGGGATTTATGAATCTCCCCATTGGATTTTTCCACTATTTTTCTTCTGTTGAACTCTGCATCTACGCCCTGAATTGCTTTTTGGTTTTTTTTGTGTGTATTTCTAGCTTGCTCACTGTGACTGAACTCAGATTCTTTGGTTCTTTGGATCTTTACCTCTGAGACTTTATTTTGGACTTCCTATATTCCAGAACTCAGCGTTTGTCTTGCCCCTATATTGCACCCTCATGCAGTTCGGATCAGGTTTCCTTCTCAAAGAAAACCGTACTGGATCTTCTATGGACTTTCCTCCTTTCCTGGTTTTCCTGGACTTCGTAGAGTACCTTGGCAGGTGCCAGCAAGTAGGTTCATCGCCTCCGTCTACATCATCACAGCTAGGAGTTGGGTGTTAACCTGGTGGAGGTGTGGTCTGTACCCTTTTTCAAGGTTGAATGGGATGCTGATTTGTTGTATTTGTTGTTTCAGTCAGTCAATATGTTTATTCAGTGCAGCGTCCATCAAACACATAATATTTAAAACACAAAATCATTTAAAACCCTTCCCTAGAAAATGTCCACATAAAATACAATCCAAACACATTACAAGTCATTCTACACTAACAAGAGGTAAACAATACATAAAAGTATAAAATGAACAGTTTTCAAAAAATGGACATTCACAGCATCAACGACCAGTCATACAGAGGAAAGAGAGCAAATGGTCAAAGCCCCAAAACATTGGGCAAAATACTGTAGCTAAGCAGATAAAAACTACTAGACATTCATGTTCATTCACTTAACAGCCCTTTCCTGTTGTACATGGCTCTTTTTAAAAAAGAATGTAATGCCCACGCTGTAAGAACAGAATCAGCACTCAAAAGAAACAAAATTGCAGGCCAATAGGACCAGATTTTAGCTTCCCTCAAGACCGGCAGTAGTGTTGACCGTCTTATCCAACTATAACAGGGGCAAAACAATAACAAATGGGCCAAGTCCTCTTTTATGTGATCACACACTGGGCACCCCTCCAAATCGGGATATCCTCTCCATTTCACTGTGGTTCCCCTCAAGAGGAGATAGTCAAATCTCGCACGGGTGATTAGCCAGCAATCTTTCTTAGTCGTGCCCCAAATTAGATACGCCTGTATCTCCTTTGCCCGGCTAATCACCACATGCTCTTTGTCTGAGTTAGTTACATGTTCCAAAAAGGTCCTTTTCATTGCAAATACTTCCCCCAAAATGCATTTATAGCTCCTCAACTCAGATTTGTTTAAAACTGCGTCTGGGGGAGAAAGGACCCTTATATCGCTCTTGGACAGAGCTTTGTCAATGTAGTCAAGCAACAGGATTTTTCTCCGCCCATCCCTAGACATTAGAGACCTGATTATAAAATTGCAGAGGGAAGCACGTTCATTTGCCCAGATACGGAGCCAAAAAAGTGTAGGGGCCAGCGCCTACTGGACCTCCCAGATATCCATACCCAATTCCCTGTGAAGGGAAATTCAGGTAGAGGAACTTGGGGGTCCCAGTAGCCTTCTGAAGAACAAATTCTCTTTCACTTGGACTTTGTGGGCTTTTTGAAAACCCCATAATGGAGCTCCATACAGCGTAACAGCTTTCGACTGGGCAGAATAAATGTTAAGTACAACTTCTAAAAAACAGGAGATTCCTCCTACTTTTTGGGTTAGTTTAGCTGACTGTTTTTTCAAGTGTGCCATCCCTGTGAGTGATTCTGAGAATCTAATCCCCAGGTAATCAAACTCCTTCACCCTCGGTATGGTGTCCCCATTACATAGCACAGGGCGCATTTTCGCCATACGCTTTCTGCCCACGCAGCCATTACAGCCGATTTCTTAGTGTTAATCTTGAGCCCCAAATTTCCCATGAAAGTCGTGTATGCGGTTATGGGAATCTGCAGTGCTCTAGGAGTCCTGGCTAGCAACACAATATCATCCGCGTATGCCAGCACAGGGAAAGCCCTGCCCCCCAAAACCAGATAGTCCGCCTTTGTGTCAACTAGAGCATTTTGGAGCCCATTAATATACATACAGAAAAAAATAGGTGCCAAAACGCATCCCTGCCGGATGCCACACACGACCTTGAAACAACCTGTGTATTGTCCCCCCGGGCCAGTGCTTACAAAGGCCTCGATCTTTGTGAACTTCCTCTAGTACCTTCAAGAAATTCCCCGAGCATCCCATGGACCCGAGCACGGGCCACAACTTTGACCCATCTACTTTGTCAGAGGCCGTACTCGGGTCCATGAGAGCAAGATACACCCCCTCACCCTTGCAATAAATGGAGTTGGCTACCAGTAGGTACAAGTTAAGACTCTGCTCCAGGGTGCCCACCCCGGGGTGAAAACCAAGCTGCACACCAGAAAGTACTGACTCCTCAGAAAGCCAGGCCTCTATAAGCCCCAAAAGAACCCTACCGAAAATCTTAAAAGATGTATCCAAGAGCAAGATAGGTCTATACAAAATCGGGCTCGCTGGATCCCCCTTCTTGAAAATTGGGAAAATAATAGCCCTTTTCCATGAAGGTGGATAACGGCCCATCTCCATGCAGGCATTAAACACTACTGTCAACAGCGTGGCCCACAGTTCCAGGGGATCTTTAAAAAGATGTGAGGGGATTGCGTCAGGACCCAGGGCACGATTACGTGCTTGCTGGCTAATTGCCTGGGACACATTCTCCAGCCTGAACTTCAAACAAGAGTTACTCTTCCTAGATCTATCCACCAGAGTCCCTCCGCTAAACAGGCTCCCAAAGTACTCCACCCATTCTGCCTCTTCCACATGGGTCCCGCTGGAACTTTCTAGTGTGGACAACGATGCACCCCCTTCACATATTCCCTAAAGGCTTTCTGGTCATTATGCTTTGAAGCATCCAGAAAGCCCTCCCAGGCCTCACATTCAATTTTCAATTTCCTTCTCTTCAGCTCCCCCCGATAGTTGGATCTCGCTTGAGCAATCTCCCCCCTACTGCAGACCGGTGCCTTCAGGGCCTTCATCAGGGCCTTCTTGGCTTCCTTGCAGGCGTCATCAAACCACCCTTTTTTTGGAGACTTCCCATTCCTCTTATTAAGTACTGTGAAACCTTTAGTAAAGGCCCCCAGTAACTCCACAAAGTGTTCCACAACTAACCCAGGGGTTGTGGTGCCATCCAACAAGCCAAGGATTAAGGATATGTTCTCAGGCATGGTGTGTATATGCAAATTGGCATGCCAAATTTTATCCCATTTAATTCTCCTAGTGCCAGGGGCTTTCACATTTGCCAAACACGCCGAAATATCTCAGGGGTCAACCCCACAAAACCCCCTTCACTGTCAAGCAGATTGGATGATGATCGCTATTAACATCCAGCAGTACTTCAAAGCCCACCGCCCTATCCCAGAGTTCCAATGAGATGCAAAAATAATCAATAGTTGACGAACCTTGGTGGTTATTAAAGGTCAAATGGCCTGGTATATCAGGAGCTAAACTACCATTGACCGTACGTAACCCCCATTCTGTGAGCCATAAACACATTTGGAGGCCCTTAGCACATACTCTTTCATCCTTCATCAGAGGCTGTGGGATTCTTAGCAGCTGATCATCTAACGGGTCTAGTAAGTCCTTGGGCAGACCTGCACCCATTCTGAGGTTAAAATCGCCTCCCCATATACAGTGCTCATTACGGTTCAAAATGGATGACATAGAAAACAGAGAAAGGCATTGCAATTTACCTTTTTGGTGTTCCGGAGCAAGATGGAGATAACATGGCATAAGTGAAAAAGAAGGTCCAAGAAATTGTAAATATCATCTTCAGCAAGATGGAAGGATATGAGTTAAGAATGGATCAAGCACGCAGGGGAGAAAGTTCTGGACAAGGACCAAGATCAATAGTGATATGTTGCAATTATTATACAGACATGGCCCATGTCCTAAACAAAGTGAGATCAAAACAGGTATTCGACTACAAATGTGAGAAGAGACGAATTATGCAGAATGTATCCGCCTTGACCATAAGTAAAAGAGGGGAATGCAAAGTTCTTACAACTTAACTTTGAGAAAAAGACATTAGACACAGGTGGGGCGACAGGCATGGCATGAGCAGAAAAAGATGGATTGGAGATTTTCTCATGGAGAGTTATGATTAATTCAGGGGAGGAAAGTTGAAAGATTACAACTGTCAATGTGAAGGGGCTTAACTCACCTTATAAGAGTTCCCTTGTAGCGCAGATATGTATATGGAAGGGAGTATATATTTTATTTGTCCAAGAATCCCACTTCACAAGAGTGGAAGAAAGACAGAAGGGAAAGGGAAAGACAGAAGGGAAAGGACTGGACTCTATGTATTGGGACTCTCAAGACTAAGAGGTCTGGGGCAGGCATTATATTCCATAGGAGGCTAAGACTGGAAATAGTAATAGTTAAGAGAATGGTGGAAGATAGATTGCTGCTATCGTCAGGGAAGATAGAAAGGCTATTAACAACATGGATTTCCATATATTGCTCCAATCAGGGCCCTTGGGCGTTCCTGAAGGAAGCACTGGAAGGTATGACATTGAACTATGGGCACCTAATTTGGGGGATACTTCAACTGGGTATTGATTCTAGCATTGACAGACATAAAATGGGAATAACCAAGATGGATGTAGGAGGGAGTGGGGGGACGTGCATTCCGGGAGATGCTGAAGGAGGCGTGATTGTTAGAGATTTGGAGGGTGATGCACCTAATGGCAAGGAAGCATAAATTACTTACAAGCAATGATCTTTCTATGTATTCTTCCGCTGCAGATTCCTCATATGATAGATATCCCAGCTAGCGTTAATTGCTAGAAAACATTTCGACAAGGGGCGTACTAAGACTCAACATCGACCGTCGACTCCTTGTCTCGTCTGCCCCACTCCTCGACTCTGGACCTGATGTCGGTTGTACATATGTTGCGTCACTATGCCCTGTACCTCAGTTCCCAACCTTCTTCCCTCTGCCTGAGCTTGGCAGCTGTGGAGGAACAATCCGAGAAGATTCGGCTTATGGAAGGGGAGGAACAGTCACTGTACTGTGAGCTACAGGCTGACAGGACACAATAAAGCACACAGAAGCGTGCTTAACAGTCCAAGCGTCACAACCTTAAGTGGTCCCACTAGCGTAGAGAAACCAGAAACTGCAGCAGACCACTTTCATAGTGGGGTAGGATAGGAGGCTGATGAATAATGTGTGCGAGAAGAATCCATAGAAAGAACATTACTCGTAAGTAATTTCTCTTTCAGTGGATTGCATTCTCCCGCAGATTCCTCATCTCATGGACTCCCAATGTAGTGAAGCATATTAAGGTGGGATGAAAGTCTCGACCGAGAAAGCTCTGTAACACTGCTCTTCCGAATCAGACATCAGCGCCACGTCCAGACAGTAGTGTCTTGTGAACATGTGGAGCGATGACCAAGTCACTGCCCGATAGATTTCTTTCACCGGCACACCCCCTTGTATTGGAAGTAGCCACACCCCAGGTGGAATGTGCCCTGATGCAAGACAGCAATTCCTTACTTGCTTTTTGGTAGCATTCTGGGATGCAGAGAGTTATGCTTAGACACTTCCAGGACTTTTCTGGGTTGCGAAAAGGCTACGAGCAGTTAGTAGTCACGTCTAAAGCCTACCGTCCTGGTCAAATAGTACCTGAGTGCCCTTTTCGGGTGAAGCCTTTCCTCATCCATCCTTAGAGGTGTGAGGTGTAGGGTAGAAAATGGGCTGGTCGCTCACACACCTTGCCGATGTGAGTCGCACTAGAAAATCTGTCTTAAGGGTGAGCAATCCAACCGAAGAAGACTGTATCAGCTCGAAAGGAGCCCCCATTAAAAAGGTCAGCACCAAATTGAGGTTCCAATCCAGAACCACTAATGGTGTCGGTGGAAATGACCTTCAGAAATTGGGTCTTTATTGGGATAATAATGAAGGAACCCTGATCCGGAGACCTCTTGAACACGGGCAAGGCCGCCAAGTAACCTTTGACCGTGCCTATCTAAAAGGCTGATGAGGCCAGGGATAAAAGAAATCTCATTGCAATGGTGGTGGGGCATAATATGGAAGTCTATCCCTCGCAACCTACACCATGCCTTGGATTCTCCCCATCTTCACGCATAAACAATCTAGTAGAAGGTCTGCATGCAGACAGTAATACCTTGAGTACCTCTTCTGAGAGGTCCCAGTCATCATAGCTCATCCTCCCAAGATCCATGCCTGTAGGTTGAGGCACTCTGGGTTCAGGTGAAGCACCTGACCTTCCTACTGGGATAGAAGCTCTGTCAAATGAGAAAGCGGACGAATTCCAAGGACCATGTACTCCTTGCCCAGTCGGGGGCAAGCAAGATCATGGTGACTAGGGCCTCCTCAACCTCTTGAGAACCTGTTGAATGACATTTGTCAGCGGGAATGCATAATGGAGGCCGAAGACCCACTCCACCAGAAATGCGTCCAAAAGTGTGCCCCTCACAGGGAATTCCCTCAAGTAGAACTTCATGTACTTTGTGCTGTCTCTCGTGGTAAGCAGTTCTACTGTCAGGGTACCTCACAGAGTGAATATCTCCCCCAGAGCTTTGAGGCACATTACCCACTGTTGAGAGACGTTGCTCTGTCTGCTCTGAGTGTCTGCCAGCCCGATCTCTGCTCATGCTAGAGGAGCTCAGAAGCTACAATCTCATTCTCCAACAACCAGAACCATAGTTGCAAGGCCTCCCTGCATAGGGCCAGCGATTGCACACCTCCTCGCTTGTTAAAGTAATGCATGGCCACTGTGTTGTCTGTCAAGACCAGGGCATATTTCCCCCTGAGAGATGGCGAAAAGCCATCAGGGATAGCCTGATTGCTTGCAACTCCAGCCTGTTGTCGTGCCACTGGCGTTCCAATGGGGACCAAAGGCTGTTCACCTGTAGATCCCCACAGTGAGCGCCCAAGCCCTTCCGGGATGCATCTGTAACAAACTGGATCTGGGGCAACAGTGTCCAAAAGGGTTCCCCCGCCAACAAGCTTTGCCTACAGGCCCACCTTGAGAGGTTGTTGGCCACGGACTTCGACACCATGAGGATGTCCTTCATGTTGCCGAATTTCTGGGACCTTTTATCCCTTAAAAGCCAGTGGAGGAATTGCATCAGCATCCTGGCTTCTGGCACCCGAAAAATGCAGGAGGCCATGAGGCCTAAGAGGCTGATGAAGGAAGCAGCTGGTAAGCTGTTGTGATTCTGAAAAAGCTTGGCCATCTTTCTGACACTAGTGACTCTCTCCTCGGGAGGGAAAGTCTTCCCTGCCTGGGTGTTCAGGTCTACTCCAATAACCTGGAGCTTCTGAGTTAGTGTGACATGGGACTTCTGGACGTTCAGGGAGAAGCCCAAACTGTGAAGCAGGGAACAGGATTCCTCAAGCTGTGGCGATACATGCTCTGTGGACTTTCCTCAAAATGATCATCCGTCCAGGTAAGGGAATACATGGATGCCGGATCTCTTGAGGTGTGCCGCCACCACTGCCATCAGCTTGGTGGAACCCTGGGTGCATAGGTTAAGCCAAAGGGGAGCCCTTTGAACTGGAAGTGCGTATCCCCAATGACAAATCTCAGGCACCGCCTGTGCTTCCAATCAATCGGCACGTGAAAAAAGGCGTCCTGAAGATTGAGCAACAGCAACCAGTCCTGAGCTGTAGAACCTGAAGAATTTCTTTAAAAGTCACCATCATAAACTTGTCCTTCCTCAGGAACGTGTTCAAGGCCCTGAGGTCCTGGATGAGACAAAGTCTTCCTCCTTACTTGAGTATTAGAAAGGATGGAAAATACTAGCCTGATCTCTATCCTCGCGTGGTACCTTTTCCACTGCACCCTTTAACAACAAGGATCTCAGTTCTTCCTGAAGCTCCATCTCCAGTTGCTGGGGAGTGGTGGGGCCTGTTTGGAGGCCTTTTTTAGAAAAGGCAGACAGTATCCCCATCTGACTAGTTGCAAGGCAGAGGCGTCAGAGGTTATTTCCTTCCACCTGTTCCAGTGCTTGTAGACTCTTCCTCCAACCGGGAGAAATGTGTAGGGAGAGCTCAAAGAGGCTTAATGGGCGCTGCCACCACTGCCACTGCTGCTGAAGTCTGCTGGCCACTAGAGGCCCCTCTATCCTGTCCCGGATGTGATAAACACCTCTGGCTTGCTTGACTTTTGGTAGATGTGCTTTCTTTACAAAGAGAACATATGCCCTGTAGCCTCTGCCTCTGGAAGAGAAAATAAAGGACTGTTTAGCAGGTTGTTGCTCCGTTAGCCCTTGTGACTTAGCAGCTAGGTTAGAATCTTTAAATTTCTCTAAAGACTCATCAGCTTTTGGCACGAACAGATGCTCACCATCAAAAGCCATGTCCAGGAGCTTGGCTTCGATGTTTGGTGAGAAAACAGAACTGTGCAGGTATGCTGATCTCTGCAGCACTATGGACATCCCAATGGCACGGCCTACGCAGTCTGTAGTGCCGATACACACCTGGAGTGCCTGACAAGCCATCTCTTTCCCATCAGTAATCATGTCCAAGAATCCATCTCTAACCTCTCCAGCTGAAAGAGGATCAGCTGTTTCGGCTTTTGTCCTCCACAGCAGGTGGGAGTATTTACCAAATATGCAGGTGACATTGATAGCTTTCAAGGCAATGCTCTATGATGAAAAAATGTTCTTCACCAGGGCATCGTTTTCCTGGACTCCCTGTCCTTAGGCAGGTTGGAGGTGGATGTGGATGGCCTAGAGTTTACTGAGGCCGCTTGAACCACCAAACCCTCTGGAGTGGGGCGAGCCCAAAGGAAGGGCTGGCGCGATCGGCTTTGAGAGAGCGAAAGCTTTTTCGCTTTCTTGCGATGTCTGTCCTCCTTCTCGAGCATAGGGTCTTTGGCGTCAGGGCCCAACAACCTGACGCTCTGCTCAGCGTTGTGTTTCTTCCCGAGACACCACACGCAGATATGATGCGGGTGCGTGATGGGCATCTTAGAATGCAGTCTTGTCAGCGCTTGAAAGCATACGCTTTAGGGCCTCAGATATCTGCAGTGAGTGAAAAAGAATGTTCTCCCTGAAGAGAATCAGCTTGCTGAACTAGTGGAAAAAAGCAAGCGAGGTATGGGTGTGTAGTGACAGGATAGATCTACGGCTGATGTCACAACCGTAGTTTAGGAGTGGCGCGACCTAGTCAAGAGGAGTCGATGATCGATGTTGAGTCGTACTATGTCCCCTGTCAAAATGTTTCCTGAGCAACTAACGTTGGAAGGGATCGCTATCAGATGAGGAATCTACGGGAGAATGCAATCCATTGAAGTTGCACCCCCCCCCGTTCCCATAAAAGCTATTCCCGTACAGACTACATTTTGGTGTAGCGCAAACGAAGGGAAAGGATTAGATCAGCCCACATCCTAACTGTGGCGTTTTATAACCACAAAATGGTACACGTCACATTAGATTTGCCTGGCCCAAAGAGAAATATGGGAAGATGGCAATGTAACAATCTGTTGCTACAATTTAATGGCCACTTACCAGAGGAAATTATGCATTTTTTATTAGGGTAACCAAGACAATGAAGTCCTGACAAATTTAGTCTGGGACAAAGCTAAAGCCACGTGGAGAGGGGCCTTAATTAGTGAGTGGCGTAAGAAACCTGAAGGTGTCTCCCTAGCTAGTCCCCCGTGATCTGTCAATCAGGTGGCCAGGACACGGTCATCGCTATTGGATCCAGTTCCTGGGGGTGGACAAGTGAGGGAGGATCACCTGGATGGGGGGGTCCTCTGGGAGTGGGACACTGACGGGTGAGACGCGGTATCCCCCTTCCTTCAACATATTTTCCCCATCCTACCACGTAGGACATTCAAAACCACTGCCTGACCCCCCACCCCCTTTCCGACACAAACACTTTCACGCGACACACCAGAGAACGGACTAACACCAGGGCCGTTTACCTGACATGTCCCAATACAAGGGTCAGGCAAAGTCAGGCAATTGATCAGAATCACACACACCTGACCTTTCCCTTCCCCATGGGGATAAAAGGTGGAACAGAACTGTCGACTTGTGCCGAGGAAGCTTGATTGTGTGCTGTGCTCCAAGATCCCACCTTACCTCGTACTTAAAAAGCAAGGAAGGGAGACCCAAGCTGCCGCTCCTGACATATTATTTGAGAACACTTCTTTCTTTTTCTTGAAAATTTCCTGCACCCCGTATTAGCTGTGAGGTTTGGTAATAGGTTTCTTGGTATAGACCCTTTTATTTTGACACAACGCCACTAGGACTGCCTTATTTTCATTTGATGGTCGATGTTTGCTCCCATCTTAGATTTAGGTTTAGTTTAGGCATTCTTCCACCCTGCAAACATTGTTCAATAAACACACTTGAACTGTGATCACTTGTGTCTGTCTTTACTTTTGCCACCTTGAGACCCTCACATATAGTGTCAGCAGTGGGATGCGACTCAATTGAAACAAATTGGGGAACCCTACAATTTCAAAAACTAAGTCAGAGAGCATTTAACCCTTCCATCGTCACCAAGGAATCAATAGGGTTTGATATCTGTAGCAGTAGGGAAGCTATTATACCCCCTGGGAAAAGAGGAATGATTCCTCCCGACCTGGTTTGGATAACCCCTCCAAGGTGTTACATATGATTAGCCCCAAAATCTGGCTTAGCATGGAAGTTCGGGATAGACGTTTTAGTGGGCATTATTGACCCCGACTTCAGGGGAGACGTAAAGGTTCTCTTACAGAATCCTGGCAAAGTCCCTTTTGAGGTATGTCGGGGAGATCAAATTGCACAGGGAAGTTTGGAAAGAGCTTTGTTCCCTCCCCTCAGTTTAAAGAAAGCAAACCAGATAAAACAGAAAGAGGTAACTGAGACTTTGGGGAAGCTGATAAATCTCTTAACAGCGAAGACAGGAAAGGAGAAGAACTCCATCTATCCCGACCTAGCTTTTGCCCAGTGAAATGCTCCAGCCCTTGCTGAAGCTTTTTTACAAGCAATCCCAGAAGAGGAAGGCATAGAAAAGGGAAGCCCTTTTTTCTTCTTAACACTTGGGTTACTTTACCGAAGAGAAACCTCCCCAGAAAGTTTTATGAAGACCAACTAGTAATACCTAAAAGTCACCGAAAGGTTGTGCTACAGATCGCACATTCCCATCTCACAGGAGGCCATTTGGGACACGTTAAAACCCAGGCACATATTAGTAGAATGTTTTACTGGCCAGGTATCCATGACGATATAAAAACTTTCATACAAACCTGCGAAATATGTCGGAATACCAGCACTCACATCCCAGTACCTGCCCCTCTGAATCCGCTGGTGATCATAGAAGTTCCCTTTTCTAGAATTGGTATGGACATAATAGGACCTCTAGAAACATCTAAATTGGGTAACAAGTATGTCCTGGTTATCGTGTATTATGCAATTCGATATCCAGAGGCTTTCCCCATGCGAAATAATACCACTCAGCAGATCCTAAAACATCTTCTACCGTATTTCTCTAGGCTGGTTTTCCAAAGAAATACTAACAGATCAAGGTACGAATTTTATGAGTAAGCTTATGGCCAAAATCAAAGAGCTACTCCACATCACCACCCTGCGAACTTCGATGTACCATCCTCAAACTGATGGTCAAGACCTTGAAACTAATTCTACGGAAACTGGTGGACAAGGACGGGAAGGACTGGGATCGAATGATCGCATGGGCACTATTTGCAGTGAGAAAGACCCCCCAAGCTTCCACGTGTTTCTCTCCCTTTGAGCTACTCTATGGAAGAGAACCGAGAGATGTCTTGGACATGCTCCGGGAAACCAGGGAAGAACGAGAGGAGGCTCCCATTCCAATATCACAAACCGCACTAGAATGTGAGAAAGCATGAAGTTGGTTCAGGACTTAGTTTGCACTCATATGGGAGAGGTTCAGAGCCAACAAAAGGCCAATTATGATAAAAAAGTAAATTACAGTTCTTTTTTATTGGACAGAAAGTACTAGTCCTTTTACCCACCTCTGAGAACAAACTTCTTTCCAAGTGGCACAGACCTTACCAGGTAATAGAACAAACAGGGACGTGCACTTATATAATAGCCCAACCAGACCGAAAACAGAAAGTCCACTTAAATCATATCAGCCTCTTAAAAGAGTGGAAGGAGAACCCGTCAGCCACCCATGCCAAAATACCAAAATACTAGCCTACCTGGTTCCCGAAGATATAGATAACTTTGATTTAATTCCTTGCAAGTTATCTGTCCAACAACGGGACGATCTAAAACATGCAGTGGTCTCATTCCCTGATGTATTGTCAGAAAATACAGGAAGAGTAAAAGGTACATACAGTTATATTCGAACCCCTAAAGGCAAAGTAGTTAATTTAAAACCCTATTGTCTATCTGAGGCAAGAAAACAGATAGTGATTGAGGAAGTCAACAAGATGTTGAAGGCTAATATCATTGAGCCCTCCTCAAGTCCATCGTCCTCTCCTATCGTGTTTGTCACTAAATCAGACTGCTCCTGGAGATTCTGCATGGACTTCCATCAAGTTAATGCCATATCAGACTTTAATGCCTATCCCATACCACGCATTGATGATCAAATTGCTAAACTCGGAACAGCCACATTTTTATCGACCGTAGATTTAACAAAGGGGTACTGGCAAGTCCCTGTATATGGGCCTGATAAGGAAAACACTGCGTTTTCAATACCCCTGGGATTACTCCAGTTTAATATTTCTCCCTTTCGGCCTACACGGTGCACCAGCTACTTTCCAACGCCTTATGCATAACATCCTACAGCACTATTCTGATTTCTGTGGAGCTTTCATTGGGGAAGACCATTAAATGGGAAGACCATCTCTTCCATCTTTATACCATCATGAAAGTCCTCAGGAATGCGGGCCTAACTGCTAATGCAGCTAAATACAGATTGGCCCAATCAGCCGTGAAATACCTTGGCTTTTTAGTAGGAAATAGGAATGTAGAACCCCAACATGAAAAGGTAAAGGCCGTCTTGGATACTCCAACTCCCAAAACCAAAAGAGATCTCAGGGCTTTCCATGGTCTAATAGGATATAACCTTTGGTTTATCCCAAATTATTCGGATGAAACAGCCCAGCTAACAGATAAACTTAAAAATGCCGAACCTCAGAAACTCCATTGGAACGATGACGACGAGATATGCTATAACATCTTGAAGCAGCCATTATGCCAAAACCCAATCCTAATGGTAGTCGACTTCTGCAAAGAGTTTGTGCTTCAGATAGATGCTTCTCTTACAGGGTTAGGAGCCGTCTTATCCCAAATTCGCGATAGGACTAGAACACCCCATACTATACACCAGTCGCAAGTTATTCCCACGTGAAAAAAATAACTTTGTGGTAGAACTAGAGGCCTTAGCCATCAAGTGGGCCAATATCCATCTTAGATATTACTTATTGGGTCAAAGGTTTACACTGGTCACCGACCACTCACCCTTAGTTTAGATTAGCCAACGTAAACAGTCCAACCCTCGGGTAATGCATCGGAAAGGAAAAGACCAGGGAATTTCTCAGTTCCCGTGGGAAACAAATGTGGCTACATCGCATGGAGGAAAGACATGTGAGAAACCTGAAGGTGTCTCCCTAGCTAGTCCTCGGGATCTGTCATCCAGGTGGCCTTGAACTGTGACCACTTGTGTCTGTCTTTACTGTTGCCACCATGAGTTCCTCACAGTGGTCTAGACGTAAAAATATTTGTCATAGTAGAGAAAAGAAATTAAATGACATTCTCAAAGGTCTACTGGCACAGGTGGGTTCCAGTAGGGACGGGGCAGGGGAAACGATAGAACTAGTGTGAAGGGAGCTGCTTGAGTCGCAAAATTCATTTAAAAAACTCCTTTTCCTTAAACAGAGATAGTATGACAAACGGGACAAGGCAAACACAATGGTGGCAAGGGGATTTAGTAAACAGATGGAAGCCAGGCTGGTGCGCAAAATAATGAATAATCAAAGGGCAAACATTATGGACATGGGGGAGATGGTAGATGCCTTTGCTGAATTCTATGAAACCCTGTATAAAACGGAAGGTCAGGAATCCACTTAGCAAATAAAGAAATGTCACAGGTCCATGCAGTTACCCAAATTATTATTTTTTAAAAATCGGTTTTATTCGTTTTTGGTACAGAGTGAATGAAAAAAGGGAAAACATTGCTTTACACTATGCATTGACTCCTTTGAATACCCCTCCCAGCCCCTCTCTCCCAGACCTCCCAAACCCCAACTTTCAACAAAACAACAAGAACTAAAACTTGGTCACAGGAAGATATTGACCAGTAACACCCGTGTCCAGGTCGGAGTCACTGAGCGTGATGCTCGTTTGGCATTCAATCTTCTTCTTGGTGACTCTCGTGCAATGTAACTTGGCTGTTCTACTGGTATTGCACTTTCAAGGCGGTCTATCATCCGGGGAGATGAATAACTCCTGTATTATTGAGTTCCAGGCTGCTATGTCAAGTGAACTTTCTCTCCTTCCTGTTCACAATGCCTCCTGCCAGACTGCCGTCTCCGCAGTTACCCAAATTAAAAGAGGAAGTTGTGGCACTATTGGAAACATCTATCATAGAGATACAAGTGTTCCAGTCCATTAAAGGTTTGAAGTCAGGCAAGGCGCCATAACTGGATGGTTTCTCAGTGGCATTCTATAAGAGGTTAACAAATATACTGGCCCTGAAGTTGCAACAGATTATTCATGCAATCATTACACAGCAGACAATCCCTTCTTGTTTCATGGGCGCATTGATTTCACTCATTCCAAATGAAGGGAAAGACCAGAGGAGATGTCATGTGTACAGGCCCATCTCCCTGCTTAAAGTTGATGTCAAGATTTTAAGATGCTTGCTGGGGGCTCATAATGTACTCAAAACCCTGCACCTTATGTACACAGGGAGCCGTTCCCCAGTAGACTCTGTCCTGTTGTCGTTAGATGCTGAGTAGGCTTTTGACCAATTTTCCTGGGAGTTCCTGTTAGAAGTCCTTAAACAGCTTGGCTTTGGCCCACCTGGATAACCTGGATTTTGCAACTCTATTCAACACCTCAGGCTAACGCGATGGTGAACAACCGCACTGCAAGACCCTTCTCTTTGGGTAGAGGCACATAACAGGGGTACCCTCTGTCACCTTTGCTAATTGCACTTGACATCAAATCATTGGCAGCCAAAATTACATTCGTGAAATTTGTGTAGGGGAGAGGAATTTAAAATGGGTTTGCTGTACTGCTCTATTTAGTAGATACAAGGACATCAATTCTGGCTCTTTTGGATGATCTGAAAGAATACAGAAGATGTTCTGGCTTCAAAATAAATAAAGGTTCACAGTACAACTGTTGCCTTCTAGGTCAGAACAGCTAGAGGACATTCTAAGCACTTCTCCTTTCACCATTTGCTGGGGGAAGATACATATTTAAGTGTATGGGTAGTGGCAGAATGTACACAATCATACCAATAGAACTATCCTCCCTTATGGGAACAGATTAAGAAAGACCTGAAACATTGAGACAGAATTAGGTTAACAAAGATGGGGAGATGAACAGCACTGAAAATGTATGTTTTACCTAGCTTCTTATTTCGGAAGTTTACAATGCTACCAGTGGAAATCCTGGGGCCCTTTTTAGGGGAGATGAAAATATCTGTTGGAAATGTGTATGGTGGGAGGATAAGGCCAAAATAAACTTTATGCCAGTTTCTCTACTCCGAGATAGGGGGGATGTAGAGCTTCCAGATATGAAATGTTATGTTAGAGGTACACAGTTACAAGTGGTAGTGGACTACCTTAGGAATATTCCTGGAGAACCTATGAAAATTACATATTGCAACCGGTAACGGTCAGGGAATAGTTGTCGGTCGCAGGAAGGGTCATACCAGAGATGGTCTGAGGTCATTCAGTATTGGGCCCATTTTGGAGGGTGTGGCGAGGCCGAAGACTAGTGCGGTATTCACAACATGGCCATCCACTTTTAGCTGTATTTGTTCCCCTTCCATTTCTCACAGAAATAAATGACCCAATTAGGTTTCAAAGATGGTTAGAAGCTGGACTTGAGAAGGTTGGACAACTATGGATACACTGTAAATGTATAGATCCCCAGGTGTTGGAAAATAACCTAAGTAATGGGTAATTGTCGATATTGGTGTACTGTGAGAAACCTGAAGGGGTCTCACCCTCTCGTCCCCGGAGATCTGTCATCCAGGTAGCCAGGACATGGCCATCGCTTTTGGATCCAGTTCCTGGGTGTGGACCAGTGCGGGAGGATCACCCGGATGAGGGGTATTCGAGGAGTGGAAGTGGGACACCGGATGCAAGAAGCAGTATCCCCTTCCCTGTAACAGCTTTTCTCCATACTACCCGGTAGAATACCTATGAACTGAAACCCCCTGCCCTCCCTTTCCCGACACAAACACTTTCTCACGGACAGTTCACTTTGAGCGACAACAGACTAACACCAGAGCCGTATACCTGACAGGTCCCAATACCAGGGTCAGCCAAGGTCAGGCAATTACGGTTCATTACACACACCTGACTTCCATCACACTTCCCCACACGGAAAAAAGGCGGAGCACGACCTATGAAGACCGCTGCTTCCACAAGCCTTGCAAAGTAAGAAACCGAAGACCAGGAACTAAGACTAATCAAACCTACCCAGTGTGTCGGAGGAACCTGAGGCTCTCCCGCGTCGATAAACAAGGCAGGGAGGAGCCATTACCGCCGTGAAAGCGGCGTCCGAAAAAGCAACACAGCCGGTGAGTCAGAGAGACTGATACCAAACCAGCTTGTGTTTTTAACCAAGGTTGCAAGCGGCAACATTGTATAAAGGAAACATTGTATGAAGCATTTGGAATGAGCGACGTAACTGTAACTGTAATTGAAAGCCAGAAAGAATCACTTGAACTTCAGAATTGAACTCTGAGGAAATCCAGAAAAGATACCATACACAGAGTGGTCCGGTTTTGTTTGTGAAAAGGATCTGAGCCCGGCAGAGGGGGATCCAGGATGAATACCCAAAGTGAATACTGTGAACGCTATGGAGAACAGTTGCGTGTTGTTTCCGTTACAGCAAGCCCTCTGCGTCAATAGACTGGTGAGAAGTAAAGAGACTTGGACACAGAAGGTCTTGAATTTTGTGGACTGTGAAACTGGAACAGTATCCTCGTGCCACAGAAGCCAGCATGTGCACTTGGCTCGAGTGAACCGTCTTGCCCAGTGTTGAAAACGCAGGGAAGGGATGCCAACTGCCCAAGTATCCTGACTTATCATTTTGTGAACACATTTATTTTTCATGAGCTGCACCCCACACTATTTGTAGCAAGTAGTAAGGATTGGCAATAGTTTCTTTTAGCATAGGCACTTTTTATGTTGACACAGCTCCACTAGGCCTGCCTTCTTTTATTATTTGATGGTAGTAACTTGCTCCCATCTTTAGATTTATCACACTCCTGTAAAAGTTCAATAAACGCCCTTGAGCTGTGGTCACTTGTATCTGTCCAACTATTGCCAAAATGCATTCCTTACAGTACCCCCACTTGAAAGGTGTCCTCACCGGAAGGAAGTGGATGCCACTAGTGTGCCGGGAGCTAACCCCCTTTGAGGATCTATTACACTGCCACGTGGGCAGTAAAGGACTAATCTCTAAGATATACAAAACTTTTCTTGAGGGGAGGGGCCCAAGACTTATACCAGCTAGAGGAAATTGGGAAGAAGACCTGGGCTCACCCATTGCGGATGGATTGCTTTCTATTCTCTATGCGGCAGTAGCCTAAGTCTCACAGCTTTAAGCGCCTGTACCAGTGGCATGTTTCCCCAGTAAACTAGCGAGAATGTATGAAGTCCAAGGTCCTAGAGGAACTGTGTGAAAAAGGGCACATATTGGCATATGTAGTAGAACTGTGACAAGGTGCGCAGATAATGGCAGGATCTTCTGTCATGGATTAAAGATTATAATGGATTTTGTTCGGTCTCACACCTAAAGGAGAAGTGCCTCCTATATATGGTGCACCATATGTTGATCGCAGCGAGAACCTGTCTAGCAGAGGCGTGTAAAAGCGAAACTCTTCCATCAAAGTGAGAATGGTTAAAAAAGGTAAAACATGTATACCAAATTCAAAGGATCACTGCATGGCTTCAGGAATCTTCCAGAAACATTGCAGCAGAATGGTTCCTCTTTTGGTCTAAAGATGACCAGTGCAAAACGTTTGGTACTGGGAATCTACCACAGTTGGGGGAACACAAGGTTACAAGCTAACACAGGAGTGAAAAGGGATCAGAGACAAGTCTCAGAGGAAGGGTGCTGTAAACGTCAACGAACGCCATCAATGTGAGGTTGGACAGTGGTCAAAACAAGGTATATAGTGTCCGTTTCAAGGACGTGTACACTGATCATCACATTTGAGAACTTTTCACAGACACCATCAGTGGTTGAGGAGGGGACAGAGACAGAAACTGGTTATTGAAATATTTGGCATGGGAGGCAGAGGCGAAAGGGGTAAACAGTTTCTTATTTGACAATAATGTGATAAGAGGTTTGCAGTACGGGGGAGTTTATTTTGTTTTAAAATGTGGTTATATTGAATGCTAAACTGTGTACCTATAATATTAAAATAAGTAAAATATGATTTGAAAAAAATGCCTTCAATTAACGTTTGACCCATTTATGCCTTTGTGTTAAAAAAGCAAGAACACCCAGCACTAAGGCAGTGTCGACTTTTTTTATGAGCGGTGACCATCACTAGGATTTTCAGCAGAAGCTGTTGGTGATTTCTCAACATCTATTAAAAGCTCTTTTTTGGCAGATTCAAGAGGAACACCTAATTGTGGGAGTCACTTTTCTGAGTCATTCCCCTCCGACTTCACTGAAAGCAGAGGTTTTGAGAGTTTGGATGGGAAGCCAAACACATTGTTCTTCAAATGAATGGCCTGTGGTTTGCATAAGGGAAAAGGCAGCACATAAACAAGTTGGAACTAAAGGCCTTCTTTCAGGTCATGAAAGCTTTTATTCCTGTTCTTGTGGGGCATTAGTTCAAGTTCACAAGCAGAGTTTCTTTGCAATCTTGTACTTAAACATGCAACGGGGCACTTGTTTTAGCACACCGTACCAGATGGCATTCCAGCAACTGCAAACAAAATCTTTCCTTTGGCTTTTCATGTTCAGAAAGTGATCAGTACAGAGGCAGGCATACTGAATAGTTTTCATCACTCCCTCCATAACTAGGAGCAGAACTACAACGCACTTCAGAGCATTTTCTGCAATGGGGCCTGCCCAAGATGTATTATTTGCTATTAGACAGATTGTAAGGTGTCAGTCCTAAGTGCATTGGATGGGAAAATGTTGAAATTCCTTGGGGATGATTTTCTGGTAGATTGGTCAAGGATACTTCTGTACGTCTACTTCCCAATTCCCTTTATTGACAAATTTCTTCAGAAATTCTGGCCCAACAGGAATTATTCAATAATTCTGATATTTCCAAATTGGCCTCTTCCGTTTTGGTACTCCAAGATATTACTGTTGTCAGTTTTTGGTTCTTTCCAAGATTAAAGACCCTCATTCATAAGAGAAATGGTTGATTCTTCACACCTCCCTACCATTTCTCAGCTTGCGAGCTTCATACTTGTGGTGCTAATTTACACTCACAATTAAGTTTCAGTGCTCAACATTGAAATGATGCTTGGGAATAGGAAGGATTCCGCCGGGAAGCAAAAGCAAATGCATAGGCTGATTGACTATGTCCATAGACAATGTTAAGCCTTTAGTGCCATATTTGGCCAAAATGGCATCAACATTGATTCACCTAACACTGCCTGTTGGATATTGCAACCTATTTGAAAAGGTGTGCGAAACATGCTCCTTATGTGATTCACCAGCAGAAAAATGATTTAAATGCCTTCTTCAGAACCAAAAGAGGATATATCATGTACTAACAAACACCTATTCATAGACCAAAAGTTTTGTTTGATCATCAAAAGTGAATTCTCAAATTCTTAATGATGTCCGTGTCTTTTATATACATTTCCATTTTATGGCTTATTGGCTACAAAAAATGGCCCGCAAATTCACTGAGTAGTTCTAGAATAGAGCCACATCCAGAAAATATCAGTGTTCCTGGCGGTTTAAACAAGTTTTTGTGAACTTTTGCTAAAGCATAAAATGATGGTACTCGAGGATTGGATTTATTTAGATAATCATATTCATCTTTGGAAAGCCAGTTATGATGAAGTGCGAACAGGGGGAGCGAACATGGTCTAGGACCCAAAGACATACAAGGGGAATGTCGAAGCAAGGAACCCTCTAAACAGTAGTAGAGAAAAGGGTTCTACGTTATTTCGCCGCTGTATTTTTCATAGCGGGTTTTTTCATCGCCTTTTTTTTTCGAAACACTCGTTTTTTTTAGTTTTTTTGGGGGGGGTTACCCACCCAAGCCCCCCTTTTTTTTATTCCCCACCCAAGCCCCCTTTTTTTTATTCCCTTACACCCACAACCATATATTAAATTTTTTAACTCCCCCCCACAAAAAAAAAGATGATTTTTTTTTCAAAATAAAAACGGCGATGAAAAAACCTGCGATGAAAAATACTGCAGTGAAATGCGTGTATACCGAGAAAAGACCATTGCCGGGCTGAAGGGAAAGCCTGGAAATATTGCGAAAGATGCCTAAGCAGAGAGTCATTCCCCCTGATCTTTTCTGAAACTTTGTTGAAACTAGATATCAGTGGGAAGGGAGCCATTCCCCCTGGACTCAATTGGAACTGTGTTGTTACTGGCAACCATGGGAAAGAGCCATTCCCCATGGACACAATATGAACTTTGGTGAAACCATTATCAAGGGAAGGGAATCATTCCCCCTGCATCCAGATTGAATATTACCAGAGAAGCCAGGGGAAGGGAGTCATTCCTCCTGGTCACGTCTGGAACTGTGTGTAAACCAAGACCAGGGGAAGGGAGTCATTCCCCCTGGTATTGATTGGAGTTCTGAGGAGACTTTCTTTCAAAACACCAAGAGAAGGGAGTCATTCTCCTGGTGAGAGAACTTTACTTTTGATTAAGAAGCTTTAGTTATCGTGTAAGGGATAGAGGAAAGGTTTTCACTCAGGACGGTGCTTTCTTTAGTTACAGAGTTTCTGACAGACCCTTTAGTTTTTAGTTTAAGGCAGGGAAACAACTTTTAGAGTCAGGGATAGCTAGGTTTTTGAATTCAATAACATTCTTTGCCAATCACCATGACACCGCCTGGTCAGTTGCCTTCTTCCCTTTCACCACCCATTGACTGCCAATGGCTATACTAATTACTATGGCCATTCCCTAACATGTCCCACCCCTCCCCACCCAAAACTCCTCATCATGGGAAATATTTCAGCTTGCTTTATTCAAGCCTTACCATCAAACATTGCTCTCAAAGTGCCTGCCAGTTGTTATTTTCAAAGCAGTCTTCTAAAATTAATAACTTAATTTGAGTTGTAAACACGCTACTGGTGTAGTAAAAATGTCAACCAGGTCTGCCTTCCACCACTTGATTTATAAGCACTCTGCATCCCCTTCACTGAAGTTCTTGTTAAAAACAAACATTGGCAAAGCCAATTAGGCGCTGCTATTAGATGCTATTACAGGCCCAGGCACTCGTACCATTTTGCACCTGCTACCATCAATGGCCAGGTAATAGCACTACTCAATGCCTGGCAAGCAGAGGCATTGCTAGAGGCGCTTTAGGGGGCTATAGCCCCAGGTCTTTTAGTTGTAGCCCCGGATAAAAGCTCAGGGACTACAACAAAAGGGCTAGCTAGCCCAGAGTCCCGACAGTCCTGACATTAGCATAGCCCCAGATCTTTTCCAGACCTAGCAACACCCCTGCTGGCAAGTTCCTTTTCTCATTCCTGCACAGAATATCAAACTGTTAGCATTGTGTGTCAAATGTGCATGGAAGCATGTTCTTTTCAGTGTCTAAATGATGATGTAAACGAGAGAAATAAATAAAGATGCAAAATGTTTTCTGGTCTCGTGACCTAGCCACACACCATTAATTTCTGACACCCACCCCCTCTTCCCCAAGCAGTGCCACCCCACAAACCCCCAAGTTGGGCAGGAGGTGCCTCCTTCCTCCACCAGGGTGGGGGACCGGGGGAAGGGGCCCTGTTTGCCCATCCATAAAATGTTGGCAGTGTGCTATAATTATGAATTGTGACTCATGCTTAGGCTAGTGAGATATCTATATATTACAATGGCTTCAAATTGTTAAAATTGGGAAGTTAAGGCTCTATAGATATAACAGATGAGGTCAACAACCTGTTGTTGTAGTATATTTTCTTCTACTATTGATTTCATTTTTGTGTCTTCAGAAATATTCAATCAGTGTTTAGAATTTGAGATTGTACCCACATAATTGGGTGACCACTTTTTTCTCACTCTTAACCTCTATTGTAGTTTATCTTTTCTTAACAGGGATTCATGTTTTGTCAATCTTAAAATAAATAGTGCTAGTCATCAACTGTCTTTTACGGCAGTCACTATTGAGAAATTCAATTAGTTCCTTGAAAAGTGCTATCTTGATAGCAACTTTTTATTACTTAAGCTGGTTGAGCTCAACATTTTATGCAGGGTTTTTTGAGAGTATGCAACAAAGATGTTACTGGACACTCCTACGTCCAATCACTTACATAGATATGACAAGGAGAGTGTCAAGAGAAATAGAGGAAAACATCTAGCTATCAAACATTTATCTCTCAACCATAAACTAAATCAAGTCAGATTTGGTTGAAATAAAAATAAAACAAAATTATAGAAATTGCATGAAGTTAAAAAAACAAGATTTAATCTGCCAATAATGTTTGGAAATGTGTTCACATTCGTGGCTTCGTCTTCCCAATTGGGAAGGAATCTTTTTAGTGAAGGATATAAAGAACAAAATATTGAAATTCCAACCATCCAATGAGTCATGTCCTGACAGTTTGCCCAATCTAATTTTCAAGGCAAATCCTCATTTATAAGGTACAATTCCAGCGGCATTGTTCAGTTAAATTGTGGTGTCTCACATACTTCTCCCCACATGGTACAAAATCTATATACTTCCTGCTTTCAGGAAGGGCAACATGACTATCAAACCAACTATAGACCCATTGTCCTTCTTGATTCTATTAGTAAGATTTAGCTTCCTTGCTGCTGGATGAATAGAACAATGGGCTCTCAAAGTGGGTAGGCTAGCTAAATACTAAACTGGCTTTCATAAATGCCAGGGAACGTCGTTAAATGGGCTCATTCAAAGTCTTCTTCAGAGACAAGCGTGGTCTAAATGTGGGTCACCGGACTATGAAGTTTGCTTGGATTTATCTGCTGTTTTCGATTGGGTTGATAGAGAAAGGCAATGGCATAAGTTAGCCTCATGGGATTACCAGGAGGTTTTTTTAAAACATGTTATGCTGTTGTACTCTGACACCACAGTGCAGATTCATCTAAATGACAAGGGTGAACTCTCATGAGTCCTTCCCACGGCTTATGGACAAAAAATCTGTGTTTTGGACCTGTGCCTTTTTCATTTATACTTGTCTGACTTAAACACGGCCTTTGTTGTAATTCACCTATTCCCCACTATATTGGGCACCAAATCCGTCTTCTCAACCAACCACCCACACACACCCGTCCAACCCCATCCTCCCCACACCCACCTCCCCCACCGTCCGCCTACTCTTCCCAACCACCATCGACCAATCCGCTTCTTTCACCTCCCAGATCCCGCTCACTCGCCACCACCCCCCGCCGCCGCCACCCGTCCCAGCCACTCGCGCACTCCTCCCCACCACCACCTATTCGACCTCCACAGCATCCCCCGTTCCGAAGTAAGATGCATCCTTTTTAATGCCCGATCTGTAGCAAAAAACAGACACAGCATCTTTGACCTCCTCGCCTCAGACAATCCAGATTTAGTCTTTATCACAGAAACCTGGTTCTCAGACGACTTTGCTCCCATCGCCCATGAAGCCTTCCCCACGGACCCCACTCAACCGACTCGCCATCGGAGGAGGAGTAGCAATCGTTTTCAAGTCACACTTCTCTGCCTCAATCATCGACTGCTAGACAATCATCCCTTCCTGCGAATCGCTTCTCATCAAAGTATCCCTCCCACCAACGTTCTCCCACAGCTTCCTAATCATCTACAGACCCCCTGGCTATGACAGACAATTCTCAAGCAGCCTATGTGATTCGATAGCCACCATCCAAATAAACCATCCCGCCCTCACTCTTCTAGGGGACTTCAATATCTGGCTCGACATTCCCACCAACCCCGTGACCCACTCACTGGTCGGCTGCCTAGATGCGCTTAACCTCCGCCTTCACATGAACGGCCAAACTCACTCACCCTGATGCCATCTTCAGCTCCCACGATCAGATACATCTAAGCCCCCCAATACCTATCATCTGGTCTGATCACGTCATTGTGCCTTTCTCCATTCGCTTGCTCGCCCCATCCCCATACTTGAACCAGAACCCCCCAATCAACGCAAATGCTGGAAGAAACTAAAGATCCTCCCTGACCTAGCCAATGCCCTGCTTCAAACTCCTCCCTCAACCATCCCACGTAATGAACCTTTAACCATCGACTCCTTTGACTCGTGGCTCAATATCTCATTAATCCCGCTCACTCCCACCTGCCAATCCTCCGTCTGCAGTGGCCCTTATCCCAGATGATTTACACCAGAACTGAAGACTGCTAAACAACTGTATAAATCCCTCAAATGCAAATGGCGGAAAGATAAAAACAACCTGAGTAGATCCACCCTGGCTCAGCACCATCGCCACTACAAAGCCGAAATCCGAAAAGCAATAAAAGTCCACAATTCTCGAATTCTCAACTGTGAAAACCCCAGCAAGGAACTCCACAAAATCATTTCTGAAGTCACCAAACCAACCTGTACCTCCACCCAATCCACCCCATCTCAGTTACTCTGCGACTCACTCTCTCTCCACTTCTACACCACTACTTTCGACAGAACAAATTCTCTCAACAACAAACTGGCACTCCTGTCCCCACTACGTAATCCACCCGCCCTACCAGTCACCACCCCACCCCCGCCTGCCACAGCAACTTCAACCCAAACCACCTTCGACTCGTTCAGACCAATATCGAGAGACGAATTTCTCAACCTTCTCTCCGCCCGGAAACCATCTGGCTCCCCCCTTAACTCCTGCCCCGCCTCAATCCTCAAAGAAATATTCTCATCCACCTGCACAGGAGAGTACGCAAGAACCATCCTAAACGACTCCCTCTCCTCAGGAATCTTCCCTGACGCCTTCAAAACTGCACATGTCAAGCCTCTTCTAAAAAAACCTTCCCTCGACCCCCTTAACCGCAGAAACTACTGCTGCATCTCAAACACCAGGTTCCTTGCTAAACTCATCAATCAAACCGCCTACTCCCAACTAAATGCCTTTGTCGAATCCAACAATCTCACAGACCCTGCACAATCAGCCTTCAGACCACGACACGGAACCAAAACCACTCTGACCTCAATCTGGGACGATCTTAAGATCACGGCAGACACTGCGGGATGCACTGCACTAATCCTTCTAGACCTCTCCACTGCCTTTGATACAATCAACCACTCAATCCTCCTCGACCGCCTCCACTCCCTAGGAATCTGTGGAAACGCTCTCAAATGGATAGCATCCTTCCTCACCAATAGAAAACAAATAACCCTCCTCCCCACCTTTGCTTCTGCCGCCCGGCCAGTCAATATCGGAGTTACACAAGGAGCATGCCTATCGGCCCTCCTTTTCAACCTCTATATGTCCACCCTCCCAGGAATAATCCGCCCGCACAATATCCTGTGCTATAACTACGCCGATGACACCCAAATAATCCTAAACCTCCTCATGTCAAACTCCAACTGTCAGTCCAACCTCGCAGCCTGCCTCCTAGATATTGATCGTTGGATGACTACAAACCACCTCCTCCTAAACCCCACTACAACCGAAATCATGGTCTGCGGCAACACTGAGCTTCTCCCCCAACCTCTACCATGGCCCAAATCTATGTGCAATCCACCCACCACCTCGACCACAGTAAAAAGCCTTGGATGCACTCTCGATTCTGACCTAACCCTCTTCCGCCAAATCAACAATGTCTCTAAGTCCTGCCACTACCACCTCAAAATTCTTAGACGCATCTTTCCATACCTCTCCTTTCCCAACAGACTCGCCGCAGTCCAATCTATTGTAATGTCGAGACTGGACTATGCCAACTCCCTCTACCGAGCATACCACCTCATTAAATTACAAAGAGCACAAAACGCTGCAGCCAAAATGCTTCTAGCACTTGGCCCAAGAGACCACACCTCTCTAGCTCTCAGAACTCTCCACTGGCTCCCGGTTGCATGAAGGGCGACTTTCAAAACCTCATGCATCTCCCACGAGCAGTGCATAAAACCGGCCCTTTATACCTACAGGACAAGCTTAAACCCTACCACCCACCGCGCACTCTAAGATCAAGCTCTGCTCTCCTTTTAGTGATACCAAACACCAACTCGGGCAGGTTAGGAGGATCCTCATTCTCAGCCTTGGCCCCCACTCTATGGAACTCGCTTCCACCCCATATTCGACTCACCGAAGACTACCTGTCTTTCTGCAAATTACTGAAAACGTGGCTCTTCCCATAAGGAATCGACGCTTAGAGCAAATGGAATGAGTAGTCACAATAAACAGAAATCCAAGGTTGTTTGAAGAATGAAAATAAAAGAGCAAAGGGAGTCGATGGAACAGATAGAAAGACTAAAACGGATAATGTAACTAAAACGGATAGAACAAGAGAGTAGATAGAACGGATCGAGTAGATGAAACGGATCGAGTGGATGGAACGGATAGAATGGATGGAACAGATAGTGTGGATGGAACGGATAGAGTTGATGGAACGGATGAGGAGATGGAACGGAGAAGGGGTTAGAACAGATGAAATGAAGGAAGCGGATAGTACGGATGGAGCGGATATGGAACGGATGAAGTGAAATGAACGGGTGGAGTAGATGGAATAGATGAAGTGAATAGAATGGAGGAAGTGGATGGAACGGATGAAAGGATGGAACGGATGGAAAGGACGGAACGGATGGAAAGGATGGAGTGGATGGAACAGACCAAACGGACGGAACGGATCGAACGGATCGAACAGACGAAATGGATGGAACGGTCAGAACGGATAGAACGGATGGAGTGGATAGAACGGATGGAGTGGAGGGACCGATGGAGTAGTTGGAACCGATGAAGTAGATGGAACTGATGGAGTGGATGGAACAGATGGAGTGGATGGAACAGATGGAGTGGATGGAACGGATGAAGTGGATGGAACGGATGGAGTTGATGGAACGGGTGAAGGGGTGAAACAGATGAAGTGGATGGACCAGATAGAGTGGATGGATCTTTGGTGTGGATGGAACGGATGGAGTGGATGAAACGGATGAAACGGATGGAGTGGATGAAACGGATGGAGTGGATGGAATGGATGGAGTGGATGGAATGGATGGACCGGATGGAATGGATGGAGTGGATGGAATGGATGGAGTTGATGGAACAGACAGAACGGATGGAGTGGATGGAACAGACGGAACGGATGGAACAGACGGAACAGATGGAGTGGATGGAATGGATGGAGTGGATGGAGTAGATGGAACGGATGGAGTGGATGGAACATTTGGAACAGATGAGTTGATGGAACAGATAGAGTGGATGGATCAAATGGTGTGGATGGAATGGATGGAACGGATGGAGTGGATGGAGTGGATGGAACGGATGGGGTGGATGGAACGGATGGAACGGATAGAGTGTATGGAACGGATGAATGGAATGAATGGATAGAACAGATGGAACGGATGGAGTGGATGGAATGGATGGAGTGGATGGAACTGTTGGAGTGGATGGAGTGGATGGAACGGATGAATGGATGGAGTGGATGGAACGTATGGAATGGATGAATGGATGGAACGGGCGGAGTGTAGAGAACGAATGGATCGGATGGTGCAGATAGATCAGAGGGTATGGATGGAACGGATGGAGTGGATGGAACCGATGAAGTGGATGGAACGGATAGAACGGATGGAACGGACGGAACAGATGGAGTAGATGGAATGGATGGAACAGACGGAGTGTACGCAACAAATGGATCGGATGGTGCGTATAGATCAGAGGGTATGGATGGACCGGATGGAATGGATGGAACGGATGAAGTGGATGGAACGGATGAAGTGGATGGAACGGATAGAGGGGATGGAACGGATTGAACGGATGGAGTAGATGGAACACATGGAAAGGAAGGAAGACATGGAAGGATGAAACGAATAGAGTGGATGGAACAGATGGAACTGATGGGGTGGACGGAACGGATGAAGCAGACGGAACAGATAGAACGGATGGAGTACATGGTATGGATGGAGTATATCGTACGGATGAAGTACATGGAATGGATGGAGTGCATGTAACGGAGGGAGTGCCTGTAACGGATGGTGCGGACGCTTTGGATGGTGCAGACGCTTCGGATGGTGCGGACGCTTCAGATGGTGCAGACGCTTTGAATGGTGCGGACGCTGCGGATGCTACGGACGATGAGGATGCTGCGGACGGTACGGATGCTGCGGCTGATGGTACATATCCGTATCTCCTACATATGCTACGTATATGTATCCCCATGTTATCTATCACATGTATACCCTATCCATCCTGTCGCTTATATACGCATGCCGCTATGTACGCCCCTCTGTCCTGCTTTCGTACCTGGTTGCATGCGCTTTACCGATAACCACCATATCACGCTACTATGCTTACTCTCTCCTATACAGCATCACTCAACTAGAACACAGCTAAACCATGATAAATTTAGGCTAGTGGTTCTCATACTAACATGACCCCACAAACACCTCATCATCCTAATAAAACACAGCTAGCTGAGCACATTCCGGCTAGCGTAGGCGTCTCCTCAGGCCTAACACAGCCAGAACTCAGTCTGGGTGTCCACCCTCCAGACTGAACACATCCAACTGATTTCCTCAGCACCACACTTACCGCTAAGAAGCAGCTTTCATGCAACAACCACGCCAGCTGCACACACATCCGGTGCGCCCACACACTATACGACACTCTCTCTCTCTACTGACTTGAACTGCGATTCCCGAGGGCGTTCAACCTACCAGCGCTTTGCGGTCATACCAATGATATATAAGGCGCTATATAAATGCCAAGTAACATAACAATTAACATAGCATAACTTAAGCTGTAGGATGGCTGGAATTTGCAGATTATATCATCTTATTTGATTCTACCCCTCTTGTTCTTTAGCGGAACCTGACAGCCTTTGAAATCTGTATCCGGGCTCATAAGTTACAAATTAACCAATAAATTAATAGTTGCTGTTTTTTTTGTGTTCAAATAAACATAACAAGCTTACTTGGTTTCTCTGTGATAATAAGCTTGCCACTGCCAACCACTTTATGTCTTTGGGTTTTCCGATTTTCATAAGGGAAAATCAAACAAGAATATCTTGTTGGCTAATGGAGAAAATTGGACTATTGTGTGGTCTTATGAAAAAGATTAAACATGAAACTTGAAACGCTTTGGAAAAACACCCCCTCTTCAGAGAATAAAACTAACCAAGCAAATATCACGGCCACATACAAAAGCGAGATCATCCGCACCAAAAGAGAGACCTTCTATGATAGAATAAACCCAGCAGGCTCCAGTACCAAAGAATTGTTCAACATCTTAAGAGAGTTGGAAAATCCTAACCCACCCACTGACACTTGCCTTAAGGATAAACTCTGGTGCATCAGCATCCAAAATTCTCTCACCAACAAAATCATAGGTCTTCAGTCCAATAGTCAGACTACTTCCGCCTCCTCGGATCAAACTTCAGGCTTTAAATTCACCAATGTATCAGTACTAGAGGTACAAAAAATTATAGCCTCACTGAAACCCTCTAATTGCCAGGGTGACAGTTGTCCAGCACAGATCATAAAAGATGTGGCCAGAGATTTGGCCCCATTTATCACCAAATTAATCAACTCATCTTTCTCTAGCAACTCCGTACCATGCAACCTGGAGGAATCATGGGTGCTCCCACTACTTAAGAAACAGACGCTTGACCCATCAATACCCACAAACTACAGACCGATCACAACGGTCCCTTTTCTATTAAAAATCTTAGATAGGGTTGCATTTTTGCAAATCCAAGACTATCTTGAGACAAACAAACTATTAGGAACACGACAATCTGGTTTCAGACCCCAACATGGAACGGAAACTGCCCCTGTTGACCTCAAAAGCCAGATTGACGAACTAATAGACAAAGGAAGAGTGGCCATTCTACTCCTCATAGACCTGTCGGCGGCCTTTGACCTGGTCGACCGCAAGGTGCTTTGTGATCACCTCGCCTTGGCTGCTCACTTTTCGAGCTCCGCCATCACTTGGATCCAGTCATTCCTCAACAAGAGGACCATGCATGTCTTCTCACCCTAGGCAGCGGCCGACCCTATACCTATCACTTGCGGCATGCCACAAGGCTCATGCGTCTCGCCTACTTTGTTTAATATCTTTACAAAGCCACTATTCGATAAAGTGGACCTTCTGGGTGTCACATACACCAATTACGCAGATGACACCCAGATACTCCTACCCCTATCAGGCTTCTATGACACAGATGTATCTCGGAGTAATGAAATCTACACCATCATTCAGGCATGGATGGCCCTCCATTGCCTCTGCCTGAATGATGATAAGACTGAAATCCCATCTATGCATAAGCATAGATGGGAACAACATACCCATTGCCAAAGATGTAAAAACTCTAGGTTTTTACCTCAACGCCAACTCCAATCTAACCAAACATGTGAACATGACTGCTTCAGCCACTGCCTACACAGGCAAGTTGATCAGGGTGTGCAGACCCCTACTGTCATCTAACAGTTGCCTTACACTAGCCAGATCACTCAGACAGTCCAAATTGGACCACTGTAATGGTCTCTACTTAGGCGCCAATAAGTCCGTACTCAACAAACTGCAGATACTGCAGAACAATGCACTCATAGCCGCCCTTAACCTACCCAGAAGAGAGAACATCTCAGCAACCAGAAAACTTTGCAAATGGCTGTCCATACAAGAAAAGACTGGACATCAAATCCATCCAAGTATTCGAAAAATTCAGAAGTAGTGTTATCACCTGGCTACTCAATAAGAACTAACCCAATCTTCTCTCTCAGCTATCCACCTCGGACTAGTCGGTATTTGTACCCTCCCGTCCATATATGTATGCTTCCATTTCTCATTCATGACTGTATTCATGCTTGTCTATTGTATTAACTGAATTCCTGCCCTGTATCATGTTTTTTATGTACTATTCTGTATGAACTGTAACATGTAACCGTCTTCTTATTCACTAGCGCCCAGATACCCCTGTGTCAGGCACGCTATACAAGTAAAATAAACAAACAAACAAACAAACTGTTCTTATTATTTAATTCCATTAAACTTTACAAGATGAAGATGATACCTAACATTGATAAATGGACTTGAAATTAGCCAGAGAACAGATGGGATTGGCTGGAAAGGTTAGAAGGTTACATATAGAGAAAAAAAAATGAAATGTGCTCCCTCTTTGCCAATCGCCCTAGTGTGCTATGAACTTGGATTGGTGTCTCTGAAGGCAAGAGTATTTTGGATGAAACTTGTTATCTGTAGAAAGTTTGTGCTGCCACTTAAGCATTCTCATTTGTTACGTTGCATGAGCAAGGGAAGAACAAGTTGCTGGAGGTGTTATCTGAATTTATTAATGAATGTGAGAATATAATGTGAGAATATAATGGTAACCTCTAGGTAAACATTAATCTCTAATCAATCAGACGTTAAAAACTACATGGAATTCTCATTAAGACCTGAATTTCTGAATATAAAAGAATATGCCTCTTTGAATCTGCAATAGAACACTTTACCACATTTCTGAACAATATATTTTGTTATATTTTTATGCGCTTTCCTTTTAATCAGTTATGCACTTTAAAGGTAATACGTTGTCATGGAAACATCCACAGAGCATCTCAAGGGTGTGTACAAATGCTACTGAAATGGAAACATTAAGACTTCCGATTCTAGGGTGTGATATAAAAATCAGCTTACTAAACTTTCATTTACAAGATTTGTCAATACACCTGTAGAGATATTTAAAGATTGTTTGGCACCGTTTGATGGATGGAGTCCAAAAACCCTTAGTGACTGCTCTTGTCAAGTTTTTTATAAGCTATATACAATGTTGATTGAAAGCTTCCTTGCTATAAAACCATAAAATCTCTTTTAGAATTAATTTGATATAGATTGTATTTTGTGAATACATTTATTTGGGGTTACTAGCGTTTTCTTAATGAAAGGTTTTATTTTTTTTGTAATCCACAACACATTTAAAGAAAATACAAAAAAGATATAACAGATGGATTTCATCTATATACACCTATTGTACCCGCCTCAAAGTCAATATATATCAGGAAAGGGCTCTGATCACCCACTTCTGTATGGGCCAGTGTCACGCCGCATACCCGGGTGGCCCCCATGTTCTTCTTCCATTGAGGGCCCGATGGTGGCTTCTCGATCGCCGTCTCTAACGGACACAGCTTGGTCATTACCCTCTTACAGGGGCTGCCATGTTGGTATCTACTTGCATGCGTCGTGGACCAGCGGCCGCTTTCTGCGCATGTGCGGTACAGGCGGCATGGTCCGTTGATATGGGTGATGTAAGGAACTCATGCTGTAAGTAAGACAGACACAAGTGATCACAGTTCGAGGATGTTTATTGAACAATGAATGCTGTATGCAGGTTGGAAAAATGCCTAATTTTTTTATTTTTTTTTTATTTTCATTTAGTTTGTACAAACTTTTGAAAAGGGAATTTTCTGTTACCTAAAACACATACAAAACACTACATCTTTCTTCTTTCCATGACCTCTTCTCTCGCCTTATTTCGGTCAGCACCTTTAAAGACTTTCTTGTGGAGATTTCGAAGGCGGTCCTTTACTCTTCAATCTGGATCTCTTCTGCCAATTTGTTCTTTTCACTTATCTCTATATAGGCCTCTGTTTTAGAGACCACTGGACTCGAGTCTAAGGAGTTCTGTATTAACTCCAGGAATTTCGTCAACCCGATCCACACTGAGTTATTTTCTGTCAGGTGCAGTAGTTTCCACCATTCCTCTGCTGAAAGCGTCTGATAGTTTGTCATCACCTTTCCCAGGCAGGATTCGCGTTGGTCATTTAGTTCACAACAATTTAGGATGAGATGTTTTAAATTTTCTTCTTCCTTCCCGCACAATCGGCATAGGACATCGCCCCTCGGAATGACACGCCTGTTTCTCAGAATTTCTTTTGATTCTAAGATGTTCAGCCGGAACTTCAGATAATGTCTTCTAAGGCGTTTACATGGCGATAGAACCAGATATTTCTGGGGTGTATTCCGTTTTTTTGCTTCTTCTGGTTGATTTAGCATGGATTTTTGTAAAGCTCTTTTTTCCCCGATTTCAATGCCTAATCTAAACCTAAATCTAAGATCTGAGCAAGCGTCAACCATCAAACAAAAAATAAGGCAGTTCTAGTGGTGTTGTGTCAAAATAAAAAGGCCTATACTAAGAAACCTATTGCCAAACCTTGCAGCCACTACAAAAAGGGGTGTGGCATAGTTCTCAAGAAAAGAAAGAAGTGTTCTCAAATAATATGTCAGGATGCGGTAGCCTGGGTCTCCCTTCCCACGTTTTGAGCACGGGGTAAGATGGGATCTTGGCAGACAGTACAGTCTCAGGCTCCTCCAGCAAGAGACGACAGTTCCAATGGCAGCTCTCAGGATCGCTGATGCCCAAGTCACGTTTCCATTGAAAGTCTCTTGCCATCCAGGACCTGACGTGTTCAATATAACAAACACAAAAGTTCCTTTAACAAATGAAAGTTTGCTTCCTGCTTTCACTTAGGGTGAGGATTCTCATTCACCCCTGGTCCCCCCTCTTGTTGGAGCTGGCCCGTCTCATTTGTTCGCCACTGTTCATGTAGGGTGATGGTTTCACCCCTGGGTCCCACTCTTCCGGGCACTGACCCTTCACGTATCGTATCGTATTCCTCAGTTTACATATCACTTCATTTCTCAATGAAGTTTGGATGACAGCTTCACCCCTGGATCTCCCTCAGTCTGGCTCGGACACTTCTTAAATCTTGGCCTTCCCTCGGTCGGGTTCACTATGGCTTTTCCTTCTTCACCAATCTTAATGTCTTTTAAACAGTTCCAGTGGTTATCCCTCGGCCAGGTTCACTTCTGTCAACACACTGTTCCTTGGGACTGTAGACTTGCCCCCCAATTTCATCGGCATCCCTCAGTCAGGTTCACTCTTGCCACTCCGTTAGCATCCCTCTCGGCGGGATTTACTTCCCTTGTACTTTCACCAACCTTTGAGGTGATGACCTTTTCACCCTTGGATCCCCCTCTGCTGGGCTCCGACCCCTCTCGACTGTTAGCCCCCTACACCGGGTTCACTGTGCCTCTCGATTGGGGTGATAGTGGCTCACCCCTGCATCCCCCTTTTCTGGGTGCTGACCCCTCTTTACTTTCACTTATGGTGGGATTCACGTTCCTTACTTTCACACAGTTTGTGGGATTTGCTTCCCTTACTTTTCTTTACTGTTCTTAGATCAAAGTCTTTCAATTATACAGGGATTTTACTAGACCTCCTGTATGACCACTTTGACCTCTTTTGGCGGCTCTCCTACGGCCTTCTGGTACCCATAGTTTCGCTCTGATGGGGTTTGACCAGAGTCTCTTGTGTTAGCACCCAGGTGGTGCTGGTTTGCCTCTGTAGTTGGTCTCCCCTTAACACTTTTCACAGTTCGTTCACAGATCATTGAACTTGGTTCAAACGGTATGCAGTCTTTCCATCAAATTTATTCCCATCAAATCATTAACCATCAAAATTAATTAATTGAAAAGCTTTTCCATCAAAAAGCATATTCATTGAATGAATTTAGATGGATTTCCAGCTCAAACATACCTTTAAAATAGATGTATGGATGTTTGGGTTGGTAATTAAATGGAAAGGGTTAATTTTGTTGGTAATTCAATGGGTTAGGAATAGGGGTTGGTGGGGGGATTAGGTAGAGGGGACCCCTTGGAGTGGGTGGGGCTTTTGGGGGAGACCCCCCAATAAACACCACAAATTAGATTATAGATTTCAGCACTGGACAAGGGTTAATTTTTGAAAGAAATGTTGGTTGGGTGTGGGGATTAGAGAGAGGGGACCCCTGGGATTTGGGGGACCACCCCACCCCGATAAACAATAAACACCACAAGTTAGAGGAAGTTGGCCAGTGCTGAAATACTTTATAGATTTCAGCACTGGACAGCTCCCTGTAACGTTATAATGTTATGCATGTTTCATAGACTTTCCATGCAAAAAATGCAAAGTGTTTATATAATGAAACCCTATTCGATGAAAGGGTTTCGATGCATAAACACTTTGCACTTCATGTATGGGAATTCCATTAAATATCTTTCAATGGAAATGATTTGATGGAACAAACCATTGATGGAAAAATGTTGATGGAAAGACATGTAACTGGTTTAAACTTGCCACTTTACGCTTCTGATTCAACACAGCCCGGTTCTTATGGGTTCTCCTCTTGACTCACTGGCTGTGATAAGCCGCTTGGCTTTCGGCTTCTCTGGAGTCAAGGCCGGTACCACGGTCTTGGGAGCTTCCCTCGCTCCTGCTTATCGGCGTAGGCTTGCCCCATGTACTGTTGACATCTGCTGCAAGACACTTGTGCTATTGTTTGCGGTCTTAGGTTCTCTTCCCCAAAGGTTCCACAGGCTTGGGACGAAAAGGCCAGATCACTTCTCTCCTCACCACCCTCTCGCTTCCTGCCGCCTTTCTCGTTCTCTTGAACTGCCGTGCCTGGTTAGCTGTGGCGTCGTGCTGTCTGCTGTGCTCGCCTTGCTCGCCCTGTGCTTTCTTGCTCCAATGTTTATCCCTGTGAGGAAAAGGAAGGGCCAGGAAGGGCTGGTGTGTGTGTGTGTAACTTAAGTCAATTGCCTGACCTTGCCTGACCCTTGTATCTGGACATGTCAGCTAAACAGTTTCATTAGAAGTCTGTTGTAAACCAGTATTCATGTCGGAAAGGGGAACATTTTTGGTATTGGAAATTATAGTCTTTGTATTGGAAAGGGGAGGGGTTGGAATGTTAGAGTATCCTACGGGACAGGATAGGGAAGGTTTTTGAAATGGACGGGAATGACCGGGATGGAGAACAGAACATAAGGGATTGTGGGAACTGTAGTAATTTATCTGAGCAGGTTGGGAGTGCGGAAAATAATAATCAGAGGGACAGGAAAAAGAATGATTGGGAGTATTCGGATATGGAACAAGAAAACGGGATGGCAGGTTTGGGTAAGATAGATTCAACGGGAGGAAGGTTGGTAAACGTATTATAGCCTACAGAGGCTCCAGGTATATCGCCCTCCTCTCCATCTTCCCCGATACAATACTGTGTCTCACCTAGGGCAATTCCCCTAGCATAACCCCTCGGGTTCCCTTACGCAGGTGAATCTCCCTCGCTCGTCCACCCCCACGGTTGGGATCTGAGAGCGCCAGCCCTTCCCTTAGCCACCTGAATAAGGGTTTCCCAAGGTCTACCTGGGGGAATACCCTCAGGTTTCTCACAGTGACCAGGACGCCAGTGCGCAGACTCCTGTAGCCGCTCACTATGGAAAACGCTGCGAACACCGACACCGGTGCATTGCAACCTCTTCTGTTCTTGGGGACACGCTGCTGAGCTGGGTCTGTTTTTCTTCCTGCCTTCCTGATTGCTGCTGCCTGTTTTCTTCCTTGCAGCCTTGCATTCCTCCTTCCCAGCTGCCAAGTCAGGTACTCTGCCTTCCTCTTCTTCTCTGCACCTATGATTGGGTGCAGGGCTCTTCAGTCCTCATTTTTTTGCTCATATTTGAACTATTTCTTTGCAAATCAGACTCCCCACGCTCAGTGCCTTGCACTGCCTGGCATCACATAAATCGGGGTGAGCCTCTCATTCGTTTTGCTGGGGAACAACTTCCTGCTTCTAAGTGGTTCACAATCCTGGTTTGGGAGCAGGGGGTGGGCTCCTGTATCACACAGCCAACAGGACCAGAAAGGACTTAATTTCCATCCTTATCCTCGACCGCCAGCAATGCCGACAAACAGGTATTCGGTTTTCACAGGGTCTCACCTTGATACCCAGGTTTCTGGCAATGCCTTACACACTACATGAGCATTTTACAAAAACATTTATATTGCAGCAGGTGAATTCCGGATACAGAACACTATGATGTTTATACATTTACTTACTAAGCAGCTTAGGGCCCTTGTGAGCAGGGATTGTCTTTTGGAAGAGCCCGGAGTTAAAAGATTGATATTTGCTTGTCCAATCAATGTAAAATATGCCCTGCAAGTTGTTGTGTTCGAGTACTTCTCTGGTCTGAAAAGAAAGTAGAAAGAGAGTCATTATTTTACATTATGCTCACATATTTATTTACAACACAGTTGTAAAGACACATTCTTTATGGAAATCGTACAAGGTTATGGTCTTTAGGGGAGTCTAGCATCTTAGAGCCTGCCTGGTCCTTTATGGTTTTCCTGTTTTACATGCAAGCATGGGGAGCTGCTAAGCATATGTAGTCAGCCCAAGCAACAGGACAGTGGTCTTTTAAAACAGGCTCTTGGCCTTTAACCCTCTGGCAAGAAAAATATGCAAATCGCTTGAGGGCTCTTGACATGTCAATGGAGACACTAATAAAAAACCTTAGTGCAGTTAAACAAAAGCTTAGACATCAGGACTGGGTTGAATCCCAAAACAAGAGGAACTGCTACAAACTGGCCTTAAATCTCTCTCTTGAGTCTCGACCGGTGAACAACATGAAATATCTAGCAAAGTTTCCCAGTCCTAATTACCAGAACCAGATCCTACGCTTGAGACTGATCCTCTACCCAACTAAAGAAATCTCATTTTCTGGAAAGCAAGGGGGCTGGAATGACAAGAATTGTAGATTTTGTCTGGGTTCAGACGTAACGGAAACATTAAAACACATACTAACTTCTTGCCCTGCACTAACTGCTTTAAGAACATCATAGAGGGGACATTTGTCGAGAGGGTTAGCACATTGTCGGTGGATGAATGGTGGAGTTTATTCCTCTTGGTTGAAAACCCGTCTTTAGTGTTTGCGGGAATAAAGTTCTTAGATAGAGTTTTTAATATCTAATGAGGGATATAGGGTATACTTCATGATGTTATAGAATGAATGTTGTGTTGCTAAACTTCTTTTTTCTTTTTTTTAACTGCTGATGGTATTGATTGCTTTTTGTCTTTTTTAAACTTTTAATATGTGAAAAAATGTATAATAAACTGAACACAATAAAAAAAATTAAAAAAGAAACGGGCTCTACTTGATTAGAGAACATGTGTCATTGTCAGTTGTCAGTTGTGACACAGAGTACAATTGGAAGCCCGGAGCAGCCAGGTGCAGTGTAATTCACTTCCCTTTTGCCATCAGTACACAGGTGCACTAATATAAACCTATGAAATTCAGAGATAAAACGTTGTAAAAGGGATGTTATTGTTACAACTAAAATCAAAAACCCAAGCAATTGGACACTCATGGTAAGCTATGCAACCATAACTCGCGCCACCACCATGCACTGTAAGACTAACACCCAGGACATCAAAGATGACATCACAAATGGCATCATTGATGACATCACTGATGAAATCACATATCTGGGCCAGTTGCTTTTGTTCAGTGATTGTGAGAATTTTAAAATTGTAAAGTTATATGTAAACTTTTTCCTTGTCATATGTCCTTAAGGTACTTTTCTTACAGTTGGGCCTCACCTCACAGTGCACATACATGGGTGTTAGTACATGGGTGTTAGAATGGATTTCTAAACTCTGCTCTGGTGAACAGATGTTTAGGAGGACACCCTGGTTAGTGAAACAGGGAACACTTCTGGGATGATAACCAGACGATTTCACGGTAGCTTGTAGAGCAGTCAAGGCTAAGTCGCAGGAGGATTATGGTGATCGGAAGTCTTTGATGAGCACACATAGTTAGACACCAAGAATTACCCTTAGACAGTAGCATACGAAAAAATAAAATGTATTAGGCCAAAGAACAAATACCAGTGAATAATGAAAAGCACAGTAAAATCACCACTCAAACAACAGACTTTGTAAAATATAAACAGTCACTTTGGTCAATGCGGTAAAGTGCAGAATCCTTCCAAAACCTGTAAGGGAAAAGGGCAGGCAAACTATATAACATTGCCAATCTTCAGAGATGGATAACCCTAATTTTATAAGTCCAGACATACGATGAAGGGAGCCTTGTGCTTAATGTTAGATGTGCGCGTAAAAAAGCACTCGGTCGTGCCTAAAGCCACACAGTACAATATTTAAGGAGCTGGCAAAGTTAGAGGCAGGATTCTGAAGTGTGTAAAACAGGTTCCAAGCATCAGGTGAGGTTCTGCTGCGGAGAACAAAGCTATTCCCAACTTTCGGAGGTCTTTAGGAAGCGGAGGCTACCGAAGCCAAGGCAAGGAACACACGGGATCCTTGGTGCGTAAAAATGCAATGGATGAACTAGGGGCGACCGATAAGTGGTTTCAGTACTCACCGCCCTTAGCTCACTCTGGGTTCAAACTTGGCAGGTCTGGCAGGGTTGCCTGGAGCACAATTTACCGCTCTTGATTCGGCTTCAAAGGCACAGGCACTGCGGGTGCAGATGCGGGTCTGTTCTCTCGTCTTGGTTGCAGGACAAAGAAAGCACTGATGCAGCTGTTCTCAGGGCATTAGAAGAAAGGCGGGAAAGTCACCTCCAGTGACCGTCACTGTCGCACAGTGACGCAGGGGCACCCAACTCTCGCGGTCTGATGCACGCTTTTCTCTCGCGGCCCAAAGGAGCTGGTACATTTGGCAAGAAAGTGCTTTGCAGTGCCAGCTAGTATTCTCCCAAAGCTCAAGGCAAAATCTCATGGGACAATGCTCCTGCATGGAAGCCAATGTTCAAGCTTGACAGTCCATGGGATGGCCCAGGGACACTTCCAAGAAGGCTCTTTTGCAGGGGAACCAGGAGACGTGGAGATTGATTGGTCCCACCACTCCAAGGGGTTGAAGCACCCTGATTGGCCTTCTGTGATCGGGTGCAAAGCAGGGCTCTACCGGGACAACAGCAGGCTCAGGGTGCCAACCTTCTTCTGAGCGGCTCCGTATAGTCCTTGGGTCTGCTTGACTCTTCTGGATGATTGGCTCTGTCTACAGTTCGATTCAGACTGGTTGCTGATCTTAGGGTCTTCATTCAGGACCCCATCTATCTCATAGCCGCAAGTCCAGTGAGGGCTCGCAAAAAAAGCTGGGCAATAAGGAGATCTGCCCCACTCATGTATGCCAGCAGTGGTCTAGTCAGGGCCCACTGCGGCTCACATGTCCTTGTGCACCCCAGACATCCTGGCACCAGTAGTGTGGATTGGGACCAAACAGTCCCAGCCCACTTCCTGGGTACCTAAACACATGACCTGCAGTAGCCTGGGAAAAGTGGCAGCTATCACAGGCAACTGCATGCCCAAATAATGAATTCCCGGTTCACAAAGACCAGGGGGAAGGCCAACTGACAACATGGTCAAAGGAGAAGACAAAGACCTTGTGGCATGGACGGACACTAGCCACAGTCATGAGCCAAACACGGTAAGCACGGCAAGGCGCAGAAAAATGTTGTACAAATACATGAAAACCCTTCTGCTACTAGGCACATTGTCCAGTTACCCAAAAATCCTTAGTGAATGACTAGGGCACAAAAACTCAAGGACCCATTTGCATGGTACAGTATTGTACTTTGCGCAATGAAATACAGTTGCCAAAAGTGGCAACAAAGTCAAAAGACTAAGAGAAACAAAGTTTCTCCTTACAGACAGCCTGAAGGACGTGACAGTTTCCCTATAACGATGAGCGAACGCCCAGTGGAGTGTAGCTGAAGGCTGTGCTCCACTGACGAAGGTCAGGACAGGAGGCTGCAAGAAAAGCAGAATGTTTGGGTGGGCCACAAATATAGAGGTAGAATAGCAGTAAGTGAAATTTTCCCTAACAACGGGACAATAATCAGGCCCCAAACAGACAATTCCTTTTTTTACATCATAATGAACAGTAATCTTATTGTTATTTTATGTTCATGGGGTTTCTTTCCTCCTTACTAGACTTCCTCTGTATTTGCCTCAGATTTCTATGCATTGATGCTCTTCATATGTATTTTTTGCACTAAGACATGTCTGTATTTTAATGTATTTATTTAATTGTTTTTTTATAACGCACTTAATACCTGATTTCGGTTTCTAAGCGCGGATACAGGATTTCGAACCTCTGTTGCTCTGCATGGTTTGCTTCCAAGACAAGCACGTTGCCCTGTATTGTTCGCTGTTAATTCGAAGTTTAACATTAGCAAGATTCTGATAGGCTTCGATTTATGATTGCACTAGCAAATAGTACCAGAATGGCAATACTGTTATTCAATGGTCCATGCTGCAGCCATTGCCTATGTGTGCGTATTATTACATTGCTGTCCTAACAACACCACTTCATTATAACATTTCGACTTAAATAAGTACATTTTTATCATACATGGTTTAGTTTCTGAGAGGTTTCCCAATCACCCTTCATATGTTACTACCAACATTGTAAACAGAACCCCCTATAGGGACTTTACATTACAATTAATAGGATATGTGATATCATCACTGATATCATCAATGATGCCATGTGTGTTGTCATCTTTGATGTCCTGGGTGTTAATGTTAGCAGTGCATGGTGATGGCGCGAGTTATGGTTGCAAAGCTCACCATAACTGCCCAATTTCTTGGGTTTTTCGATTTTACTTCTAACCATAGCGTCCCTTTAACAATGTTTTTTCTCTGAATTTTATAGGTTTTTATTAGTGCAAATTAACCATAATGTCCCTTTGACATAGATTTTTTTACTGAATTTCATAGGTTTTTACCAGTGCACCCTAATTACCTAGAAGTTCCTTATACCTATACCAACATAACCCAGAAGCACAGGGGACAACACACCATTGTGTACCCTTCTAATAAAAAAAGCATATGCATAAACCAGCATTACTAAAATTTACTACACCCAAATATACATCTTTATATAATCCAACATTTACAAATGTAAAAATGAATTTTTCATTTTAGCACACAATATTATGGATTATACCAAACACAAAGCATAACTGTACACCTAATATTATCAATTTAGTACAACTCTTCATACACACTGAGACACATCAACCACACACTGGAAAATAATCTGTTACAAAATAGTAAGTACACTTTATTTATTTTTCTATTATTAACATTCACTATATAAACATTTCTCATAAGTAAATATCACCATTGTATATTTTGACAGAAATGGCAAACACACTTGCGTGGCTAGCGGGGTACTTTCCTAAAGATGAAATGAGTGATGGTAAACAATATAGGTTTGAATGCAAACAAACAATGTAAAATATTCAGAGCTTATTCAAACATTAATTTCTTATTTCTTTATAGTACATAATGTAGATAAAAAAATCACACCGAAAAGCAATCATGGATAACCTCAACAACCACAAACACAATCCCAATCCCTAACTGTACAAAATGAAATTATGAACTTGTCTTTAAAAATAGATGAACTTAGCAATGAATTTAAAGAACTTGTACCTTATGTTAAAACATCATGTCATTAAAAATCTTGATGTTCACCGCCCTACTTTTACCTCTCCCGTTTGCCCCCACCAATCACCTCAATCAAATCCAGAAAATATAAATGACAGACGGTTTGATGAAACTTCTCTCCCTCCCTCTCCTGATGATGACTTTGTACAACCTGTCCCGCTCCACCAACACTTACCGGCGGATCGCTGGGGTGCTGCACGGCGCCGTCGCACTGTGACACACGGTTGGCGGCTCTATCCACGGAGTTGCTGGTGGGCACTTGTCCATTCACCATTCCCCGGGAGATCGCAAGACACACCACGACTGCTTGGAACATCCATTGGAGTTGCTGGGCGGCATGCTTGCGTCACAGCGTTGCCTTCTGGGCTCGGGTCACAAGATGCTGGTTCATGACAATGGCTTGTGGTTTCCTGGGCAACGACCCATGCCGGAACCAACTGGCTTCTTGTATAAAAGACCTTCTGAAACAGGAGGCTGTGCGTTGTAACACTCCTGTTTTCCTAGCAGTTGTCTGTGCTCTGACTAGCGCTCCCTCGTTCCTCTGCTGCCTTAGGGGTGGCTCCCTACTGCTTCTCCTTTTCTGGACCTTTTTTGCCTCCTCTCTTCTTTTATGCTGTCTGCCTTGCCTGGTGCCCTTCCTTACCTCAGTACTGCACCACCTCCCTCTCTGCCTTTGGTGCGGATCTCCTACACTCTTTGTTCTATCTTCCATCTGGCCTTGGCTTGTGTTACTGCCATCATTGCCTTAGGGGTTGCTCCCTATTTGGCACTTTTTTACCATCAAACACAGCACCTCCCGGTTCAGTGGTTCCCATTGCCTCCACATCACATTAATTCCGGGAGATGAGCCTGTGGTGTGGGGGAGCTGGTTCCTAACCCTGCCTGAGGTTACAATCACTTAGGAGGGAAGGGGGCTGGGTCCTCTGCCTGCATTCACCACAGTATCCTGGACGAGCAGCGAGCCGTTGCCTCCAAGAAGATTGACAGATCATCTATCTGCTCAAAGAACCGGTAAGCAGCACCCGGGCACGGTACGATGTCCTTTCATCGGCAGGCATTTCAAAGCCTGCAATTTAAATGGCACAAAAGTTCATTGAATTTTTTAAGGGGGGGTGGGAAAGGGCAGATAAGTGGTTGGGGGGTCGGGTTTAGTTAAAAATAGATGCAGGAGGGGTGTGGGGTTATGGGGGGTACCCCCCAAAAAATGAACTTTAAATTGCAGGCTTTGAAATGCCTGATGATGAAAGGACATAGAACTCCGGGCGCTTGACACAACCTCACAAAATACTCCTATTTATGTTTCCCATTCCCCATCTCTTTCTTAAAATAACTAATTATAAATGTAATCTGTATATATTAAACCGAGAAATATTTTTCTTTGTAAATATATAATGTAAATAAAATAATATAATGTTCCAATGTTTGTAAACATGTTTTTTTTACTTGAAACACCATTTTGATGTTCGCAGACTATAATAATGTCCATATCTGCATATTTACATACCAGTGACGCAGTATGAATGTTTCGGTGTCTGTGAACGTACCACTGCCTAGTCTGTGGAGTGAACTACGCACTTTTAATTCATCCGGCAGTGTTTCAGATGCAGACACCACATTCCCTCATCGGTCACGTGGTAGTCGCGGATGTCGCGACATGCCCACGGATGTCCCCGGAACGCCATCATGTGACCGCGCCCGTGTGTTTCAATTACTTCTCTGTGATGGATGTCTGTGCTTTAAGGACATCTTTAAATTCAATTTGTGCCCACTCTAGGAACTTTAAAGTTCAAGCGTTGCTCTTGCACACCTCCTAGCACCATTGCCAGTGCTTCTATAAACTCTTTGCAACTTTTTACATACTTTTTCTTCTCTGTGATCTTGTAACGTCATCAGGGACAGACATTGTCACATGACTGTGATCGATGTTCGTGCTTCGTGGACATCTTTCAGTTCGCTTTTCGGCCACTCTAGGAACTTTCAAGTGAAAACTCTACCCTTCTTGCAGCTCCCAGTGCCATTCCCACTTCATTCCTAAAGTTATTACAGTGTTTCAAGGCCTTATTTGGGCAGCAAAGTTCACGGACAGGACAGTAGTCTGTGGACAATTCCTCCAAGGGGACCCACCCATTTCTGTTAGTCATTCTCAATCTGACACACCAGCAGAGAGAACCTCTTGAGCAGAGCAGAGAAAATTACTTTGAACAATGTCATCTGCAAAGGCCATGCCTCCTCCTCCTCCTCCTCTTCCTCCTCCTCCTCCTCCTCCTCCCCAGGGGCCAGCACCACCACCTAGAGGACCTAGGGAACAGGGGACCTGCAGCAGATGACATGCAGGAAGAAGAGGAAGAAGAAGATGTAGTGGAGGAAGCAGGGCCGGTCTTACAACAGATTGCACCCCAGGCGGGAAGCATTGTTGGTGCCCCCCCTCCCCCGACCTGTGATCTCATGCATGTGTCATGGGCTGAGCAGTGGGAGTGGGGACTATGAGTTAACAAAATTGTCAATGCTGGCATCTGCTGAATTTCATGAACCTCAGAAAACAGCAATAAGAGGGTCAAACCCGAACAGGCCTGGTTATGTTAGTTTGCTTTTGCTCTTCATTTTTAGTAACAATGACCAGTTTGCTGCTGTGACTCAGGTGAGAGAATCGACAATTTCAGATCTACACTAATGTCATTCGTATGACCTCAAACTTTTAGCCACTCTTAAAAGGTGATGAACTGGTCTTGAACAGTGTTACTCAAACCTCCAAGAACAAGCACCGGCAACATACCCACCGATAGCTGTACAAGCCCGTCATCTCAGCATTAAAATACATGCATTTATACAATATGTATTGCATCAAATATTTCATGGGAAGTTAAATATATTTAGGAGAGACACACGTAAACAATATCACTACTCCATGTGAGTGGTAAAGTCTACTTTAAACATATGCAGAGAGTTAACATGCATGTACAATTCAGCATAGCTCCCAATGTTAATGTTGGAGAGGTGGCGTTCTAAAATTATGACATTACAATGTGGACTTTACATTGAAACACACTGCAGTGCATTACCGCGGAAGAGAAATGGCAGTTCGAGTATTGGGGTTTGTTTCCCTCATGCTTGTGAACTCTTCAAATTCTTAAATGTTTCCTTCGTGATCGCTAATTTTAGCTCCCGACAGCACCATGAAACTGTAAGATCGCAAAGAAAAATGATGTCTACCACCCAACATAAAAACAAAAACAAACAAATTCTTAGAGGGTGGAAAATGACCTTTTCTTGGGACTCGTTAAGTTTACTTTTTGCAAATTACTAGTCGCGTGCTGCTTGAATAACACCGGCCCTTGCACATTGTGCAGTGTATAGACGAATTTCATTTCAAGGGACTTGGAGTACTGCGGGTATCAGGGGAAGCATCTCCAGTGAACCCCAAGCCAAGTCCGCTTTGCCCTCCACCCTCACCCCCCAGCCTTGCGGCCCTGCGCTTTTTCACATTCTCCATTATGGTAAAGAACATTGTCCCGAGCTTGGGAGAGAAATGGACTATGCAGAAGGAGCTGCCTCCCCAGGGTGTGTTTAGCTGCTGGTGTATCAAATGCAGAAATGGGTGGCATCAAGAGCCCCACGCTCTGAAACATCTTTTAGGCACTGGTTGCTTACACGACAGAAAGTGTGAGCAGGTGATTCCCCAACCCTTGAACCATTCTTTAGAGACCTGGCTTTGATTAATGTGGCGTTAGCTAATCATGGCCATATCCCAGCGTTTGTGTTAAAGGAGATCGGAAGCTGCACCGTGCAGGGTATTTTAAAGGCCATGAATTGATGCTACAGCATGTCGCCCCCAATGGAACAAAGAAAGTGAAGCATGCATCCTACAAGTCTGGGTATTTGCATTATACAGAAGACGGGCTAACCGTCCACGGAGAAGCTTTCTACTGTAGTTGCTGAGTCGCTTTCCCAAGCCAGCTGCTGTGCAGACTTCGCTCAGCTTTTGGTCGAGCGCCTGCATCCATCCTTCACACCATCATTCACAAGGCGCGTTCGTGTAGGTGTTTATCTCGTTAGACTAGCGTGATTACTATTCCAAACAAAAGAAGCACAACAACAAAGAAGAGTATAAGACAAGTCTGAGAGAACAATGAAATGAATGAAACTCTTGCACTAACATAAAGTCAGCAGTGCATGACCAGGAAAGAGGGAACGACGAACAATATGCTCGGGAGCGGGAACTAGGGGGGCGTAGTAACCCCCAAACTGGCCCAAGCGTGGTACCGGCCCCCAGGGCCTCGCCCTGGAAGTGATTTTGGCCCCACAACGGACCGACCAATCCAAACCTGCTGGAATGTGCAACTGTCTAAGATCTGCTGATGGTGACATTCTGGCCAGGTCTTCCGAGAACCAGCCTTTTGATCTCCTGAGGAGAGTCCACCACCAGTGCTCGCTTCCTTTTTCATGACTACTTGAGCCTTGACAAAAGTGTCTAGCTTTGTGGCCTCCAGAGGCTCTTCTGGGATGGCCCAGTCATCTCCGCAATACCATTTGAAAATAAATAAAACGCCTATGCAGCAATAGGCCTCACCTACGAGGATGGGAGCAGGAGGAAAGAAGTGTGCTTGCCTCGGCAGGCTGTAGTTACTGCCAGGTTTCCTGAAACAAGGCCATCAGTGAGGGCAGGATGCAGAAACTGTTTGTATTTGCTGATTCTGCTGCTGCTTGGCCGTGTGTGCTTGTGATGGGAACAACTTCAGGATTTAGTGACCCACTTGCTCCTCTTTTCTGTAATGGCCGGGGCCGACAACACCAGCCAGCCCCAATCTATCCACACTTCAGTGTCAGTGCGCACCCATAGCCTGGAGGAGGGCACACCACAAGTGCGCCCATGGGCCTGGCTGGCGCCAGCAGCGCCGACATCACCCGGGGCCGGGGGAAGGTAATAAAGCAACAAATGTTGCTAATTTATTTGCCAATTGCCCTGCCCTGCCTGAGGGCCGAGGCCAGGCCTGTTTCTTGGCCTGGACGAGGTGGGCAACTGCCTGGGGTGCAATAGCCCCGGGGGACGCAATCGCCCTAGTCCCTGGAGCCTCTAGAGGGGATGGAATTCCCCAGTTTGTGGGGCGGCGCACTGACATGGGGAAAGTTCCGCAGGTCAGGTGCTGGCGCTGCCCCTTCCGACTGTAATGTCACGTAGTACAAAAGTACTACGTGAGATTATAGAAGTCAGAGGCTCCCTCTGACCACTTTTGCGCCACTTGGGGTGGGGGCATAAGCACACCAATAAAAACACTTTAGGTCCCACTGCAGCTAAGACCAGCCCCTTCCATCACAATGCCGGCAGGAAACTGCTAATGGTGGCCCATTAGTCACTAAATGGTTTCGTGCTGGCATTGAGATGGGAGTGGAAGTGCAGTGGGCTGTGGGGAGTGTGCGTGCCTTGCAGGGACGCACCGTGGGCCCTGACCCGTTTGGGCCCATGGTGCGTCCCTGCAAGCCCAGAAAATGTCCAAAATAATAGTTTAAAGCAGCGCTATTTCTTTCATGCTGCTTCTTTTCCAAACTATATATCAATTACACTTTAAACCACTTCCATGGCACTGGTGATGAGTTACTTCACTATGCGGATAATAGTTTTGACCAGTGTTGCTGAGTAAATATTCTTTAAGCTACGAATCGGTTTATTTATTTATTTATGCAATGTTTGTCGGGTACATGGAAACGGATAATTTATTTATTTATGCAATGTTTGGCGGATACCTGTATCCGACACACATTGCATAAATAAATAAATATGCAGGTACCCGACAAACATTGCATGAATAAATAAATAATCCTGGTCCATGTATCCTTACAACAGTCAAGCCTTTACTGTATCAACGCATAACCCTTAATTCCCATTCAAAGAATGCTAAAGTGATTGTTTATTGGGTTCAGGTGTCTCCTTGTCATTGCCCTTTTGGCTTAGGTTGCCTCCAAACCCCCTTCAGCATCTTGTGTTCTTTGTTGGTTGTATATACTGCATCCTGTGCCATATTCATGGTCTCTTGGTTGGTGTGCCGAGTCCTCATTATCTGCAGCCTAAGTGGGACTGGGGCATAAAATTGTCTTGGGCACCAGTGAAAAAGTGTCCCACCGTTGCAAATGGCAATACATTCCTTGTGTGACAGACTGTTTGACTTTGGGTAGGAGTTCCTTAACGGTTTAGTTTGGGAATGGCACGCAATGTGCAATGGGAGTGGTGTGCGGTGTGCGGTGGGAGTGGTGCGCATTGTGCGGCGGGAGTGGAGTGTGGGGTGCGGTGGGAGTGGCACATGAGATGGAGTGCAGGGGGGCGCATTCCTAGGGTTTCGCTCTGGGCACCAAATGGACCAGAAACTGCCCTGGCCAAGGCCACAGCCTGCAGCAGTTCCAGTGGTAGAATACACGTGTAACACTTTAGTTTCGTAACATTATAAAAATGAACAGGCACATTCACTTTTATAATGTTAGGAAATGAACGTGTTACACGTGTAATCTAGCATTGCCCTGCCTGAGGGCCGAGGCCACAGCCTGCAGCAGTGCCAGTGGTAGAATACACGTGTAACACGTTCGTTTCCTAACATTATAAAAATGAACAGGCACATTCATTTTTATAATGTTAGGAAACTAACTTGTTACATGTGTATTCTAGCACTGTGGCCTGCTGGTGCAGCGCCCCCTAGAGGCTGACTGACGTCAGGCAGCCGCCTTGGCAGCCTGACGATAAGACCGGCCCTGGGAGGAAGTGCCTATTGCATCGGGTGGCCAGAAGGAGTCATGGGTGTGGAGGTTTTTCACCACCATTGGAGGAGTGCCAAAGGCTCAGGCTGCCCGTGTGCGCGGCACTGAGTGCAAAATTGTACTCAGTCACAGCCAAAAGGGGCAGTACTACCTCCATGCGCCGCCACACCCGCTTCTCCAACCGGCTGCCCTGAGAAAGGCGATCCCCTACTCAGGGAGTAGGTTTATTTAGGCCACTACACCCACCTCGACCACTCCTGTCATGACTCCGGACACCGCAGTGGGGCAGAGGATTCCTCCTGCCATCTCACAGGCCATACAGGAGGCTATTGACCCATGCCTTGCACTGTCATCAGTCATATGTATGTAGTGTTACACAATCATCTGCAGGGGAAGGGAATCCAAAGCGCCTTCGAGGGGGCTATGAAGAGGCATGAAAAAGATTGCCCACAATTTAGTTTTTTTGCAACCCTACATCTTCCTTTGTCCACCTGTCCCTCCCTTGTGGTGGTTGGTGCCCCTTTCCTCCCTCCCTCCCTGCTTTGCTCTCTCTTTCCCTCTGCGAAAAAAAAAGAAAATAAAAAAACAAGAAAAACGGTGCCTCATGAAACCGCCTTTCAAAGTTAAAAAATAGAATGAGGAAAAAAATACTCTTATATACTCCATCTACTTTATATTTATACTGGAGTCTATACAAATATCTAACATTTTCATTAGCATTTTCAGTAGACAATTTACATAGCAAAGAAAAGAAAATGTGACAGTAATACATTTCTGTCCAACCCCTTTTCTCTGCCATACAAAATGTTAACATAAAGTGTGAGATGTGTAGGAAGTGGTTAGCCATTATTAATGGTTTTCACACTTGCCAATTATATTACACTACCATCCAAAAATGAGTCACCCTCCTTTTTGGCAGTCATATAGTCAGCGCACAGTAAAACTGTCTGCAGACTTTTTGGTGAATTAAAGGGTGGCAGCGGATTTGAAGTCATCTTACTTTTTATCGTTCTACAATAGTGGCTCTTAAAAGAATTTCAATTTGTGGACAAAACAAGTTTGAACCTTTCCACAATTGCCTTTGATTTATTCATGAAAAAATGATCTTTGAAGCTGGAAACAGTTCCATTAGTCTTTTAAACGGATCCTTCATGGCAAAAATGCAATGATACTCCAGTCACATACCCCAAACTGTTGCCTCCACAATGCATTATAATAATGTCAGGATGTTTAAACCACACCATATTCTCGCACAACGGTAGCAATGTCACCCAGTTTAATCCTCGAACTCCATACCGGAAGACTTCTACTTCTTCTAATCCAAGATTAGCAGAGATGCCACTCTGCTGTGTGTAAACATTTAACCAATGTACCCATGAATCTCCCAGCATCCACCCACTCTGCTTCTTCATAGCCATCGCCATCTTTCAACCACTTCACACAAGTAAAAAAAAACTTGCTACTCTGTGCTCCTGTACACTTCAACTCTTCAACTTCTCTTCCACAACCACGAAACTTGATTGGATGATCCCCCGATGTACGCAGCCGTTCATGACTGTCCACGGTCTCCGTTGTCTTCTTATTATGCAGGGCATCCTTTAAAGACCCGGATGACACATGCAGGTCCGCGAACAATCACGGACATCCGCGGACACAGTCGCACAGGGCAGCCCTTCTATGTTTTTTACTTTTATGTTTATAACACTCCATCATTGGCTACTTTCAAACAGTCACATATCCATCCACCAATCACATCCAAAAACTCTACATGTAACCCTGTCACCTCAGTTCAGCACTTCAGCACTTCAGATGTACATTTCAACTCTCATAGTACATGTCTCCTGTCATTCAAAGCCTGCTGCATCAAAAACTACTGTATAACGCTCCAAGATTTCTATTTGCAGATTCAACAATATCTACATCTAACAAGACATAGGGCCTCATTACAAGTATGGCGGTAACGCAACAACAGCGCCGGTATCGCTACTGGCACCGTTGCTACCGTACCGCCATACTAGGAGTTCTGCTCGCGGGTGCCCTTGAGGCCAACAGGTCTGACCTGGTGGCCGTACAAGCACCCGCGAGCAGAACATGATGGTAGCACCGGTACCGTTATTAACGGTACTGGTGCAATCACCCTCCGCTTTCCCATTGAGCCCTATGTGGCTCAAATGGGAATCGGGATGTACCGGGACCGGCACCCGCGAAAGGGCAATTACTGGGTGCAGCTGTGCCGGAAAAGCCCGGTAATTGCCCATTCGCAGGTGCTGGACCCGGATGCAAGTTTTGAGGTAGCCTTGCCGGTAAAACCGGCAAGGCTACCTCCAACCTCGTAAGGCGGCCCATAGTACAGCTATGCTCAGGCCTCCAGATAAGGTGGGTACTAGGCCTTTTTAAACATGAAAATCTTGTAAATACACAGCTTTATTATGTTCCTGGGTACATTTACACACAGGTTTAGAGCAGAGGGCAGTGCAAAGGTCAGGTTACTTGACAAAAACCAGAAGGCTTCTTTTGATGTTTACCTACATAGATGTAATTGCAAGCCACCTCTGAAAGAGAATCTATTTCTCTGAAGCCTTTCAAAAAAATAAACGGCACAACGGATAAAAGGAATGGTTTATTTCCATTCAGCTTCATTAGCACTGTGCATGTTTTCCTAGAAATTTAGGATTGTATAACTAATAAGATTGAAAACTAAGGGGCTGATTCATGGAATTATTTGTGCCGGAAAACGGGGATTTGTGCACCATTCTGCCAGCAAATCCCTGTTTAACAAATGGGGATTTGCGGGCAGAATGGCGCACAAATCCCCGTTTTTCGGCACAAATAATTCCATGAATCAGCCCCTAAATTGCAATTGAGAATTCATATTTTTTTTTAAAAGTTATGCTTTTTTTTCCAGTGAAAGCAAACCATTATTGCACAATTGTATTTTTCAAAGTTCCGGTGCTGTGTGCATAATCATGCGAACACAGATCATTTTTACACTTATAATTTAACTTACACTCTAATTATAAAAACAGTGTGTAAAATGATGACTTTGCACAGTCTAGTTTACACTCATTCATCCTTGCAGTCAATGGGGTACATTACTATAAATGGTCAGTGGCAGCAGAGTCTTTGCTCAAGGGTGAGTGATTGTCATTACACTGATCACAGGTGTTCAAGCCTCTCAAATCTTCAGGACTACAATTAAAACATCTAAAAGCTGACTCTCAAGGAAGTGCAAGCGCTGTTTAAAAACAAACACATGAAAGTTACATTGGTAATTGAAATAGAAACTCAGCAAAACCTGTCCCTGTGATAATCCAGATAGGTATTTAACTTTATCTAGCGCTTCATGAATGGTTCATCATACATCTAGGTATTGTGATTATTATACCTCAGTCGATATTCAGTTAACCAACCTCTGAAGGATGTTAGCCAATAATATATCTCAGCCAGTTGAGCACTCATTGCTGCAATCTGTGCGTGATCTCTAGGTTGCGGGTTCGAATCCCGACAAGTCCAACTCAGCATTTCATCCTTTCGAGGTCGATAAAGGAGTACCGACTTTGGTTTGGTGGCAATTGTGATACATATGTTCTATGCACAGAGCTTTGCCAAAAGAGCTATATAAATGACCATTTGACCACTAGATTAGATTCAGAATTTAGCATGGAGTCCTTGCCTCTGTGCACTGCTGTATCATAACACTGGCATACCACTGGGTAGTAATAGCTCCAGGAAATTAGGACTTTCATTAAACATCAAAAGACAATTCTGCTATCAAATCTCAAAACACACAATACAATTCATGTTTGCTTTATTATATAATTTGCTAGGTTTATGTGATTTCAACATTTAAATATATACAGGAGAGATCAAATGGCCAGAAATAATGAAAGGTGTATTCTGTCACAATGCAGAAAGCTGCTGCATAGTGATGATTTCCATACAGTTTTTGCACACGTCGGCTGGATGTCGTATACATTTTACTTTCTTGCAAAGGAGAAAAGTCATTTTTACTCTCTTAAATTCACATTTACTCTCAAGGTTTAAAAATAGAGAGTAAAATACTCCCACCTCCAAAATCTTATCTGGAGCACTGGGTATGCTTATATATGTTTTACTTATTTTTTCAACACCTTTATAAATATAGCTCAATAAGCATGTGCTCTTTTTTAACCACTGCTATCAAATGCCATGTATTGCAACATTGGGCAACTGCTCACATTAAGTAGCAGTTACTTACATGTGCTGCCAACATATTAGACTTGCTCACACCAACTGCCACTTACCAGTGTTATATAAATCATTTGCAACGGCATTTTCCTTACTTGTACAACAAGTAAAAAATGGTGCAGCTCTAAATGCACATATGCATTTTTTTTATTTTCAACAAAATGCTCCTAAAAAGAAACATTTTTAAAAGAACAGAATTTTTCCTTACATTTAAATGTCATATTTTCCAACCTTGGCTATCACATCGCTTATAGTGCCACCATTCTTCACCTACTCACATATATGTGTTTAGTGCCAATGTATGCATACATTTTTCCCCTTTCAATACATTCCTACTACGAACATAAATAAAATAAATAAATAAACATGTAAAACTAAATGCAACACCTTTCCTTGCACGAAAACACTAGTTTTTTGCAAACACTACTACAACACACCATATACTAACAACATACACTGCTGCAACTGCAAAGTTCCACAGTATTACCACTAGGCCACAGTTTGCCCTACTGTTTAAAAACACTGCAACACATTACGAATCCATTGCACCACAGCGAGTGCACTTTCCATATTAAAAGCACCAGGACCAAAATTGCCTTAATGCAAAAAGATACATTTTTCATGCTTTTTCTCATCACAGCAAACTTTGCTAAACAGCTAATACCATCCTAGATTGTCCTACTGCAAACTTTCCTGTGCTGCAAAAATGCACTAAAAATGCATCCCTTTTACATTGTGCCAATTTTTACCCTGTTGCTTATAATATGCCAAACTGCACATGTCATAGTGCAATCATTCTAACAACATAGTTAACATACTTTAGTACTCCACACATAACACAACTGTATTCACTCTTTTTTCCAATAACTCCTTCTACCTCAATAAATAACAACCTTCGCTACTAAACTACTTCACAATTACCACATATACCAAGTAACTTTCTTTTACAATTACAGGACAAAAGATTGACAAAGAAAGCTACCGAACAAAAATAACTCTTCACATCCTACAAAGTAAGTATATTAATATAGCATGCATATCTTGCTAATTGAAATAACGTACTTTCACTATATATTAGCCCAATGTATTCTTTTCTACTCAACAATACTGTATTTTACTCTTACTCATTCTATTGCAGCATTCACACTCTTTCTAATCCTGTGTCAACATTGCTCTTTATTAAATACACTACCAATTCCTTATTGCCTACCAACACAACCGTCTCTCATGAACCTCTACACCATAATTTAATTTCTTTATTCTTCCATACCCTTATCCACCTGAAGTCCTCAATTCCAAACCAACAACTTTAACACTCATTGCATTCCAAATTGCTAACAATCATACACACTCTTCCTCACCCCGTTTCAATTAAACCCACACAACCGTCATGCCATACACTAAATCACACCATTACAGCAACCACTGTTTTCCTCAATGCAGCATAATATTCCTACTTTTTGAATCACACCATCACTCCCTTACTCATTAACACCAGTACTGCTCACACATTTTACTATCAATAGTTTTTTTTACCCATTCCCCATCACATGAATATACTTATTTTATACAACAGCACCCAATGTCAATGTCATATTTACCCAAACCCATCACACCTATACAGCCTCTTACTCTTACAACCTTCCAAACCACACTGATCATCCCACTACACAATAGCACACCACTCTTTTTCATCCCTCTACAATCACACCCATCATTTTTATACAATAATACATGCATAAACATTCCACAACTTTAAAACACACACTTTCCCTTTTCCTAACAGACACAACAGAATGCCTACTAAAAACCAACTTCCGGAGAAAACAAAGAAAATATGGAGCAGATAAAAATAAGGACAAGCCATATAGTAATCCGCCACTAAAACAATGTATAGAAAACATTCAAACAGAACAGCTAGTAACCTCACTCAACGAAACTAAACCAGTCAGCACTAAAAACTGTAAGCCGCCTCTTTCAAAAAATAAAAGTAAAAAAAGATGCAGAAATGAAACTGGACCTAATAATAAACCTAACTCTATATCTACCAATGTTAACGTAGTCACAGTAAAACATTCCAGAATGTAAATTTGACAAAAAAATTCCACCGTCGAGTTCTTAACAATCTTATAAAAAAATCTAAGAAGTCACGTTCTACGTTCAAAACTAACACAGAAAACAAATCCTCGAAGCTCTGATTGACAGCGCATTTCTACTAAAGAAAAAGTTCTTTATATTGATTTAAAAAAGAATAAAACCACTAACTAAATTAACCAATAAATTACAAAAAGTACTGTCAATATAGTTGCCTTTTCAAACTTCTGTTAAGGAGAATTTCACAGAAGCAGCACAGAACCATATTTTAATGAAGAGACTTATAAACAAGAACAAATAAATCCAATTTCCATAGACAATAATGGCCGAGGGTACAACGTGGTAGGAAACACCATTATGGCAAAATAAACCTTTATAGAAAAAACATCCCCAACATACTTTCAACCAAATGTTCCTTTTGTCCAAACAAGCCGGCCAGAGTACAAATGGACCTGCTGCTTAATATGTAATGTACACCAACAATCATTCAAATGTTTACGACAATTGCTCAATCACTATGTGAAACTAAAAGACAAAACTAGAATCAAAACATTACAAAGCATGGACCTGCCTAGTACGCATCCATACTGGACTACGAGGACATTCATTAGCCCGCATTTCAGGAATTGCTTGCAGAAGCACCTTCCATCACATCAAAATGTTAGCAACACATCATTCCGCTATGCAAAACCGTGTCCATAGATTGTAATATACAAAAAGTCTTGCTCTAGAACTGCAAAAATGTAATAACATTCTCCTACATGGAACAGCCAAAGAACTCATTTGAGAAATATAACTGTAACGCTCACCTGGTATCCAGGGGGACTTCACTCAGCCTGTTCTGACCTCTTACGACCTCAAACCCTTCCCTGGAGGCTACTCGACTGGAGACTGGGCCTTGTTTTCTTGGAAAGTGTGCTCTCCATCCTGCTTTCAGCGCAGGGGCGCGTTGATTGATGCGGGCTCGTTGCTGCCTAGTTACTTCACTGGCAAGAGTCCGACAGGTAAGTATAATGAGTCTTTTGAACAGTTCTCCAACTTCGTTCCTTTCCTTCCTTAGATAATGGCCGGCGTCCGGGGATGGCGACGTGCTGCTGAGATGAGTAGCACTGAAGGTGAGTGAGAGCGCGATGCGACCCTTTCGTATTTGTATTGAACTGAGTTATTTTCCTGTGTCTTTTAGGTGCAGCAATGTTTTCAACGTGGATGCCGGTTATGAAGAAGAAATGCGGTGAGGAAGCACGGTATGCGGCTCCTCTAGATGTTTCCACGCTAACCTGGAGTGTCTTTTCCCTCTTGCAGATGGATGAGAAGTTCCGGAGACAGAGTTCCCCCAGAGCGACTGGGATTCAGATAAGCATTTGAAGCTCGTACAGTCTTTAAAAATAGGCGAAGATTTGCTGAATGCTTACTAATGCCTTTTTTCTGTTCTTTTCCCTTTTCCTTAGGAAGCGGCGTGCCGGGATGGGAATGACACCGCCAAAGATGTCCGCAGAACAGAAGAAGCGATTAATTATTGGCAGAAGCGCCGCAAGGTAAGGCTGTTCCTAACGGTGTTCTTGTTCTTGCAGGAGCTGAGCGCAGAAGAAAGATGCAGGCCTACTGGAGACCGATCCGAACACGGTGAGTGTCACGCTGCAGGTGCAGAAAACACAAAGCATGTTTCTCAGCCTGGGCGTGGCTTAAATAGTCTCTGGGTCTCCCAGGTGTCTCTGGGTTGAACCACACCCAAAAGACTAGACTGCACATGCAGTTCTGCGAACCAAAATATTCGGGGGCATCCATCTTGTCCCCATCAAAGCACTACAAGTCCAATCCCCAATGTTATCCTATGGGAGTGAGTGAGTCTGGTGCCACAAGCGCCAAGTCTGACTCCAAGTGGGTCTTTGGAGGGATGGAGAGGCCCTTGAGGGCCATGTAGGTGATCGTGGCCTGGCTTCAGCCTAACATCTTGGAGGGCTGGGGACATGAGGGGCAGGAATCATGACAGCACTCCCCCCCAAGGCCCCTCTCAAGGTGGCTCTTCTGTCTGGTCCTGGTTTGTTTGGATGGTTTTGATGAAATCGTCTAAGCAAGCGAGGTGCATGAATGTACTCACAAGGCTCCCATGTCCTGTCTTGTGGACCATACCCCTTCCATTCTACTAAGTAGTATAATTTGAATCTGACGTACTTTGAATCCAGGATGTCCTTGACTTCGAATTCTGGCTCCCCGGCGACTACTACTGCCTGTGGTGGCGTTGTTACCCGGGTCCTAGGTTGAACAGGTTTAAGGAGAGACACGTGGAACACAGGATGAATCTGCATGTTTGACGGCAAAGCTAGTCTGATCGGCACAGGATTTATCACGCAAGTGACGGTGAATGGACCCAGGTATCTTGGACGGAAAGTTCGGGTTCCTTTAATGGACACGTGTTTAGACGCCAGCCAGACTTTGTCTCCCACTTGGTAGTTGGGGGTTTTTGATCGGTGTTGATCAGCAAAATTCTTTTGCCGATTCTTAGCTTGAAGTAGGTGTTCAACTACCCTTTTAAAGGTTTGAGAAATGGTTCTGTGCAAGGTTTTGACTGCTGGCATTTCCAGGGTTGTAGGAACGTCCAACTCAGAAGTACGTGGGTGCCTACGATACATGCTATAAAAGGGTGTCTGCCCAGTGCTGGTATGTAGGGAATTATTATAAGCATATTCAGCTATCCATAATAGGTTGAACCAGCTTCCTTCAGCTTGGCATAACATGCAACCCAGATACTGCTCGAGCGTCTGATTTGTCCTCTCAGTTTGACCATCCGTTTGGGGATGGTGACTGGTGGATAGCCGGATGTCGATCTGGGAAATAGAGCATCATTTTCTCCAGAAGTTAGATACAAATTGAGTACCTCGGTCTGAGACTAAAACTGAAGGAAACCCATGGAGCTGTACGATGCCTTCAAGAAATACCTTTGCCAGAGTGGAAGCATTTGGGAGCCCCTTAAGAAGAATTAAATGTGCCATTTTTGAAAATAGGTCCACGACCACAAGAATAGTGTTAAACCCTTGACTGGGTGGTAAGTCAGTAATAAAATCGAGGGACAGCGTGTGCGAGGGTGCTGGTGGGATTTCCAATGGTTGTAATAGCCCAGCCGGTTTCTGCTTGGATGACTTGTTTTGAGCACACACTCCACAAGATAGGATGAATTGGATAATGTCTTTACGCCACGTGGGCCACCAATAATTTTGTTTTACCTTGGCTATGGTTTTAGCAATTGTGGGATGGCCCTCGATCAAGGAATCATGATAACCGGACATGACTTGTTCTCGTAGTTCTTGGTTTGGTAAGAATAAACGATTCCTGAAGTAGGGCAACTGATCTTTTATCATGTAATGTTCTCCTTGTGCACTCCACGCTTGTAATTGCTCCGGACTCATCAGGTTTTGGATTTCTTCATGTAATTCTTTCTTAGTTATGGTTGCCGTGATTCCTAGGAGCTTGTCACTGGGATGATTGCTATTGGGTCAGGGGTCTGATATCCTTGCTCTTCCACCCCCATACGGGAAAGGGCATCAGCCTTCCCGTTTTTCACCCCTGATCGAAATGTAATCACGTAGTCATATTCAGCAAAAAAAAGAGCCCAACGTAGTTGTCGTGAGGATTGGGCCTTTGCCATTTTTAGGTACTGGAGGTTCCGGTGGTCAGTTATTACGGTGATTGTGTGTCTGGCGCTCAAGAGGTAGTGCCGCCATGCCTTAAAAGCTGACTTAATGGCCAAGAGTTCTGTGGGCCTCATTACAACTCAGGCGGTAAGGGGTTTACGGCGCCGTAAACAGCGCCGACCCTTACCGCCTGAGTACGAGGTCCCTTAGCGCCATGGCGGATTTAACACCTGCTTTTAGCAGGTGTTAAAAACCATGGCGCTAAGGGACCTTGGTGTTAATTACGCCACCGTAATTTACGGTGGCGTAATTAACGCCTTCCCCACTCCCATTATGCCCTATGGGGCAAACATGGGAATGGGGAAGGGTAAATGGGGATTGGGGACTTACCGCCCCGCCAAGGTCGGAATGGGGCGGTAAGTCCGCCAACCACCATGACGTAAACGTAGTTTACGCCATGGTGGTAAAGTCACGGCCCAGGCGGTAACTTACCGCCTGGGTCGTAATGAGGCCCTTTGTCTGTGATAGCGTAATTGAGTTCAGGAGGTGTGAATTTACATGACCAGAAGGCAACAGGGTGTAACTGGCCAGTTTCGGGATCCTTTTTTGAGAGGACGGCTCCCATAGCCATGCTTGAGTCGTCCGTTTCTACAAGTTATGGGAGATCAGGGCGAGGGTGGCGTAAGATTGGGGCAGATGTGAATCTTGCTTTGAGTTCCTGGAAAGCTTCCTTGGCTTCTGTTGTCCAGTGAAACTTTTTGTTGCTTTTCCTTAGCAATGACGTGATGGGATGCACGATTTGCAAAAATCCTGGGATGAACCGGCGGTAGAAGTTTGCAAAACCCAGCATACTTTGAGCCCCCTTGAATGAATTTGGGGATGGCCAGTTCAGGATAGCATCTACCTTGTGTACATCCATTCGGATTCCATTCGGGCTGAGAATAAAGCCCAGGAATTCCACCTCGGAGATGTGGAATGAGCACTTTTCGAGCTTGGTGTAGAGCTGGTGTTGACGGAGTTTCTCCAATACGGATCTGACATGTTTAACGTGGTCCAGCTTTGATGCGGAATATACTAGAATATCGTCGATGTACACTAGAGCACACACATCAATCAATTCCCGTAGGATATCGTTCATGAAGTATTGAAATGCTGCAGGCGCGTTGCAAAGGCCAAAGGGCATTACTTGATATTCGTACAAGCCGTATTTGGTGCGAAAAGCGGTTTTCCATTCGTCCCCCTGTTTTACGCGAACAAGGTGATATGCCCCCCTCAGGTCTAGTTTTGTGTATATTTGGGCTTCTTTGACTTGATCAAGCAATTCAGGGATCAGTGGCAGGGGGTAGCGATTTTTTTACGGTAATCTGGTTCAGTGCGCGATAGTCGATGCACGTTCTCAAGTCCCCCTCCTTTTTCGTTACGAAGAATAGAGGACTGGCTGCTGGAGACTTCGAGGGACGGATGAACCCGTTGGCCAGGTATTGGTCAAGATAGGCCTTCAGGTGCTGGTTTTCTGGTTCCGTGAGTGCGTAAATTCGCCCACAAGGGATTTGTGCGCCGGGTATCAAGTCGATTTGGCAATCGTATGGTCTATGCGGTGGCAGGGGATTAGCCTGTTCTTTCTGAAAGACATCTTGAAAGTCCTGGAATTCACTTGGTAGGGTGCCGATTGCTACAGTCGCAAGCGTGGAGGTTCTGGTGTCTATTGGTTGTTTCTCTTGGAGATAACATGTGTGGGTGCAAGTCTCGGGAAAGGCCAATTCTTTTGCTCGCCAATCGATTCGAGGATTGTTCGCTACCAACCATGGCATTCCCAAAATCAACTGGAACTGTGGTGCCTTAATGAGGTCGAAAACGATAGATTCTTGGTGTCCATCTTGGCACAGAAGGGTTAAAGCTGCAGGGCATTGGGATACTGGACCAGAAGCTATTTCCGTGCCGTCGACACTAGTTATAGTGTCGGTGGTTGATTTAGGGCGTAACAGAAGCCCCATCTTTGCCGAAAGATCCTGGTCGATGTAATTCCCAACGGCTCCACTGTGTATGTACGCTCTTACTGCGTGCATCTGAGATGGTTGTTGGTGATTGATCAAGACCACAGATAGTGCAAAATGGGAGGTCTGTAGTTCACTTTCTACGCTCGACAAGTGGACCCCTACACTTGCCGGGCTGGGGAGTTTTTCGATTCCTTGATGGTATCTTCCTTGTCCGTGGCCCCTACTATCCTCCTCGGTGGCTTCACAGGGCACTCTTTAAGGAAATGACCTGACCTTCCACAGTACAGACATAACTGCTGCTGTCTCCTTTTATCCCTTTCTGCTTTAGTCAAGGGGGATCTGACCCCCCCCCCCCCCGATTTGCATTGGTTCTCCTGAACCTTCCGTTGTGCGGGCAATATTGTCCTTTGAACGCACATACATAGGGCGAGGGTCCGGTCTGGTTCGATCTGCTCTTCGGTCCTGCAACCTATGATCCAGTTGAACAATAAGGTAAATGAATTCTGAGCAGTCTTTCGGGGGGTTCACTACTTGTGCGAGAACATCCTTGAGCTCCCCTCGCAACCCCTGATGAAATAACGTGGTTCTCTTCTCCACTGGCCATTCTGCTTCAACCATGAGTCTATTGAACGTGGCTATGTATGTTAATAGGTCTTGATTCCCTTGGCGTAGGGACAGAAGTTCGTTGTCTAATGCCTGCCCATGAGTACGACGGGCGAACAGCTTTTCCATCTCCTGCTGAAAGCCCCTGAAGTCATGCAGCAAAGGATCGTTTTGGGCCACAAAGGGTACAGACCAGTCCGCGGCGCTACCACTCAGGTAGGATAGCACAAAAGCGACCCGTGATTGGTCATTCGGAAAGGCCCCTGGTCTACAAAGGAAATGCAGGCAGCACTGGTTCATGAACGTTGCAAAACTCTTGGGATCCCCCGTAAATCGTTCAGGCGGGGCCAAGGGAACTGCCCCAGGAAGGGTTATCTGAACGGGATTGGCTGATGGTGCTGGCATCGAGGGCACGCTTCCCCGCAATGGTGCATGCCCTGCTTGTGACTGGAGAAGTTGCCGGCTTAAATCATCAGTGCGTTCTTTGGCTACTATCATCTCTCTCCTCAGGGTGTTGGTCTCCTGCCTGGCTGCATGTACTTCGGAACGTAGCTGCCCCAACATGTGGGCTAACTGGTCGGTTTCTGACGTTTCCATGACGCCCAGGTGGATTTTGATGTGAGGCTTTGTGTTCTGTAACACTCACCTGGTATCCACGGGGACTTCACTCAGCCTGTTCTGACCTCTTACGAACTCAAACCCTTCCCTGGCATCTACTCGACTGGAGACTGGGCCTTGTTTTCTTGGAAAGTGTGCTGTCCGTCCTGCTTTCAGTGCAGGGGCGCGTTGATTGATGCGGGCTCGTTGCTGCCTAGTTACTTCACTTGCAAGAGTCCGACAGGTAATTATAATGAGTCTTTTGAACAGTTCTCTAACTTCGTTCCTTTCCTTCATTAGATGATGGCCGGTGTCCGGGGATGGCGACGTGCTGCTGAGATGAGTAGCGCTGAAGGTGAGTGAGAGCGCGATGCGACCCTTTCGTATTTGTATTGAACTGAGTTCTTTTCCTGTGTCTTTTAGGTGCCGCGACATTTTCAGCGTGGATGCCGGTTATGAAGAAGAAATGCGGTGAGGAAGCGGGGTATGCGGTGCCTCTAGATGTTTCCACGCTAACCTGGAGTGTCTTTTCCCTCTTGCAGATGGATGAGAAGTTCCGGAGACAGAGTTCCCCCAGAGCGGCTGGGATTCAGATAAGCGTTTGAAGCTTGTACAGCCTTTAAAAATAAGCGAAGATTTGCTGAATGTTTACTAATGCCTTTTTTCTGTTCTTTTCCCTTTTCCTTAGGAAGCGGCGTGCCAGGATGGGAATGACACCGCCGAAGATGCCCGCAGAACAGAAGAAGCGATGAATGATGGGCTGAAGCGCCGAAGGTAAGGCTGTTCCTAACGGTGTTCTTGTTCTCGCAGGAGCTGAGCGCAGAAGAAAGATGCAGGCCTACTGGAGACCGATCCGAACACGGTGAGTGTCACGCTGCAGGTGCAGAAAACACAAAGCATGTTTCTCAGCCTGGGCGTGGCTTAAATAGTCTCTGGGTATCCCAGGTGTCTCTGGGCTGAACCACACCCAAAAGACTAGACTGCACATGCAGTTCTGGGAACCGAAATATGTGGGGGCATCCATCTTGTCCCCATCAAAGCACTACAAGTCCAATCCCCAATGTTATCCTATGGGAGTGAGTAAGTCTGTTGCCACAAGCGCCAAGTCTGACTCCAAGTGGGTCTTTGGAAGGATGGAGAGGCCCTTGAGGGCCATGTAGGTGATCGTGGCCTGGCTCCAGCCTGACATCTTGGAGGGCTGGGGACATGAGGGGCAGGAATCATGACAAGAACACATCCAAAGTAAATATTTTGGAACTGAAGTTGACTTACAAAATTCAGTAAATTTAGAAAACATTATCGAAAACCTCCCAAACACCATGCTCCTTACAAACATTTACAAAAAAGAAATAGCAGAGTTTCAAAACATATCTGCTGAAATACCAGACAATGTATGTGTCTGTTGTCACAGAACTTTTTGTAAAAAGAGTAAAAAATAGTACATATGGCCTACTAAATACAGGACAATGAGAAATACCAATGGTTCCAACGAGCTTTATATCTAACAGCAGAAAATAAATACAAAACAACTGACCCATCAATAGTTTGCACATATGGCAATTCAAAGCTTGACAATAACCAAATGCCATCATGGCCTATCACTAATAACCCACTTCCAAAAGCTCTCCAACAACTTAACTTGTATGAGAGCATCATAATCCAAACAGTACACCCATTTCAAGCTATACTACGCCTTCAACCCAAAACTGCCAAAGTGCCTCCATTCGAAGTACTAAAAGGCATTTGTGGCAAAGTATTATATTTGCCATTAGATCTTAAAGAAAATGTAGAAACTCTAGGAGTATGATAGCCAATGGAACAATCTTTGATTGTACTAGTTAATGGTGTACCAACAAAAGACAAAACATGTTGGCAACAACTAGTCGACTTAAACAAAGTTAGACAAGCCCTACAATATCTAAAAGAAAACAATGAATACTACAGAGATATAAACATAGAACAAAACTTAAAAGAAACCACCCAAATAACTGAAGATTCACCACAAACTGGCCAATTCGAACATGTGGATACTGTTACTGCAGCCAACATTTTAGACCAGTATACAATTCACCCACTACATTCCAAAGATGCATTAGAAACATATCAAATGCATCAAGCCAAAGGATCTCCAATGAGCATATGGGAGAAACATGTAGCAACACACTCCTTTCCTCTACTCTTTCCTACAGGAAAAGAAGGAAGATTGATGTAAGATCCACACAAATTAGTGCATCAGAATATCGCTCTTTACGGATGTATTCTGAAGACCCAAGATTCAGACAAAATGTAGAGTGCATTTTCCACCCCCTGTTCAAAAGTGAACTAGCAACTCTATGTTATGGAGTTGCACACACATTAAAAGAGGCTCTCATTTCTTAAACATGTCAAGCTACCCAACTGCTTTGAAAGATAAAAGCCAAAGATTGAGTTTTGCAGTCAAGTATCTCAAATCTCTTGGCAAACATGAGTGGTACAAAAGAATACAGGTTCCAAAGTCACGCTGATGTATATTGTATGGTAAGGAACATAGGCCCAACGACCCAATGTTTTTTTTAAGTTTGCAGGATATGCATGGGATGACTTGCATGACTTCTTAGGCACTACAAACCAATAAACAGGGAATAGACATAAAAACACCAGGAGAACTCTGTTCTCTTGGCCCTGTCAATGTTTCAAGATACTTTCACCATTGCTTCATTGCCATGCTGCAATAAAATTACCCCTCCACTCAGAGAAGTAGAACACTTCTTTTGGAGAAAAGAATATCAATCCAGAGGAGCACCACACATCCACTTGCTTTTGTGGATTAGAGATGCTCCCAAATGTGGCTATGACAGGGATGCCACTTTTTTACAATTTATTCAAAAATATATTACCTGTGATCCCTTCAGAAACCACACATAGTGACTGACATACACAAATCCTACGCTTCCAAAAAAATTAGTGTGGCAAATACTGCCGACGTTGATATAAAAAACATAGTTATATCCTATACCAAATGTCACTTTGGCTTCCTCAGACCAGTTTCCACCAAAGGACAAGTAAATAGCTTGATGTCTTCTCTTAGACACAGTGTAAAAGCGAAATCCCCTAAAAACACATAGAACATTTAAAGAGATGAGGCATCCAAGTACATCAATGATTACAATGTGATCATTACCCTGTTATGCAATGCAAATATAGACATTCAATACATTGCAGACAATTCCACTGCAGTTGCAAGATATGTCACAGCCTATCTCCCAAAGTTGAGAAGACAGAGCTAGAAGACCTTTGGGACGACATATCACCTGACAAACCCTGTCACAAAAATTGTACTGCTTTGGTATAGAAATGCTGTCACATACAGAATGCAGGTGCTACGAAGCTGTAGACCGTTTAACGGGTACACCCTTATATGGGAAATCTGAAAACATTGGCTAAACCTTGGTCCAGCTTCATCACAAAAAAGGGGACTAAAATCCTACCAAGATATAGAAACAATAGCCATAAATGATCCCAACAGCCAGGCCATTTTAAAAAACAATTTAATTGACACATACTCTTCAAACAGAAGTACTGCTATGGAAAACATGTGCCTGTACGACATAGCCCAAAACTACTCCTTCAAAAACAATGTTATGCCAGATGAGACAACTGACACATATTCAGTCTCAACTTGTGAAGGAAGCCTAATAAAACTTACCACACCCAGCCCAATTAATCATGTAAAGTTATCGTTTAAATCTCCACAACATAGAGAACTTAATTACATGGCCCTACTGCAACTTTTCAAACCTTGGAGAAAAGAAGAAGACTTATTAGGTGACCATGACACATTTGAAGCTGCATTCAAGGCAAATGAAAGCAGTATAACAAATGTCAATTTTAAACAATACAAAAAAATGTTGGACAATGAACGTCAACAAGAGGAGGAAATTGAAATTCTACTAGATAAAGAGACTTGTGAAGGCAGTCAACCTTCTCTTAGAGGAAGCCAAGAACCACACGGAGCATCAGTAATTCTAAATGAATCAGAAATAGTCATGACTGAGGTAGAAAACACCATATATGAATCAAAACAATCTGAAGATTTGTCAGTGTTCAAATCACAGTTAAAAGATTAACAACTCACCATTTACCTAGAAGTCACTGAAGAAACTGAACATGGACTTTTTTTTAAACACTCTGTATTTGCATTTGCATGTAAAACAAACAGTTCAAAATCCCAACTTCCTCTGCCCCCCTCCTATTGCCCTTCTCTTGATCAATTTTCATAAAACCTCTCCACCCGTCTCCCCTCTTCCTCAGCCTCTCTCCTATCCAGTATATGGCCATCTTTGTAGGGCCCATTTCTTGTGGGCCACCTCCTGTCCCCTCTAGACCCTCCTTACTTTCCCCCTTCCCTTCACTCCCACCTCCCTCTTTCCCCCGTTTCATGGTGGTTTTAGGTCATTGGCCCTCATTACGACCCTGGCGGAATCCGAAAAACGATGGCGGAAATGCAATACCGCCATCGAATACCGCTCGGTGCGACTATGACCCGTCACCGCAAAGTACGAAGCCATTAGCGACACCGTAGTGAACGCCAACGCTAACTGCACCAAGTACGCGCGCGCGCGCCATGCCAAACCGTAAATACCACCATGGCGCAAGGGTACGCGAATTCCGACCCTAGCGGACATGTACCTAACGCCATCAAGCATGGCGGAAAGCACCAATCCGCCATGGTGAGAAGTACGGCATCGCGAATCAACCGTAAACGGCCCCACTGAGTGCCTGTACACCGCTCCCTGCCCACAAAGTACAACTCCCCGTAGGTGCAATGAAGTCACAATGCAACCAGTGAAATGTACAAGTCACCCATGCATGCCAACGAACAAAAGAAACACAAGAGGGGCCAATGGGAGCTGCAGGGCACAGATGGCACGAATACAGAAGCCATTCCAATGGACATGACCACAGTCCCCCCCCCCGAAACGCACGCAAACACAGGCACCTGTGACCAGCAATATTCCGAAAATCACAACATGCCACCAGTCCACCTGGCTGACCGGCATCTGTTACACAAAACCCATTCCCCCGCCCCTGAGCATGACAACATGCAAACAGTCACATTGGCAGCCCCCATCCCTGACCTCACTGGGCTCCGTAGGCAAACGCGCCCAGCACAGTACCACGCGACTAAACTCCGAAGCTGGAACCCAATGCAGATCTCCTCACAATACATCGCTCCCCAAATAGGAATATGCCACATCACTCGCAAAGAAGAACGCTACACGGCCCATATCAGAATAGAAATTTAATGCACAACTAAATCACCAAGCCCATACAGCCATTAGTCCATGAACTCCAAAACACATATCACCATTGTGGGCTGCATCCGCAAGGAATGACCAGCTACTACTTGTGTGACGCCCTGTTCCATCATGGTACACAGAGCCACATTCACGTACGAAAAGGCAACATGGAAGCGCACAGACCCGCAGGGCCGTCCCAATGGGGAGGCACTAGTCCAGCTGAAAGGCCGAAATGTTGCTCCGAGCCACTAGTACTGCGTAAGGGCATGTGGCCCATTGGCTATCGTCCCATAAGATCGTAATGCTGCTCCACTGATTAACACGAAGCAGCAGGTGTCGGGAGTAAACGCCATCTGCAGGAGTGGCATACAGATGGCAGTGGCAAAAGGGGAGGAGATACCTGTCAACCAAAAGAAAAGAAAAAGAACAGAATGGCCATCAGAACTACATTCGAACAACTCACTTCAATGATCACACTAAATCCACAGTCATATGCATGCTAGCCCACTCCAAAGGATCATCACCACCCCGAAACCACGAGCGACTCATAACTATCTATATCGAGGTGTAAACACCATCACAAACGAGTGTACCTGTGCATGCGTCTGTCAGAACAGATTCCATCAGATGGGAATGTTAACGTGCATGGACACAAGTGTCTGAAGGCGCGTCGAGACAGGGAGGGCTCAACAAGGCCAGATAGACGATGGTCCCACTATGGCAGCCCTGCATCACATAGCGCAGGGGAGGCGGATAGATTCCAAGAAGCCCTGTACATGGCAAACCCTGTATCAAATCACCTGCCCATGCATCCATTCATCATTCCCTCATCCTGTTATAAAAACGCCTGAATATTTACTCACAAAACATTCGAACTTTCCATTGAGTCTGTGCGTTATGCAGCCTGCAAAATCCACAGTGCCCCAGCCCGTAATTCCAGTGTTGTGAAGTTACATGTATTTGGGAACGTCCGGCCTCATCGCCCACGTCACTATTGCGCATCCAAAACTATTCATATCAATCATTGCTTCCTCGCCATGGCCCCTGTCTCAAGGACATCGAACAAAAGAACGTTATATTTGCAGTCAGACCTGTGGGCATCTCCCCGGCGCTAGCTGAAAACCGAAAGCGCCGGCCTTCGAATTCCTCATTTGCAACATCACGTCGAAAAGGCATCTGTGGCCGTTTGAAATCACTAATTAATCCATCGAGTGCGGCTGTGTGTGAAAATGGCAACTGCCTTCACCCACGAATGGGACGCCCCGCCCGTCGTTGCAACTCGGTACAGTGATGCATGAGGGCCCACCGTTACTCGAGTACTACGTCCCACTGACCCATCACAAGTCTGTTCGCGACTGCAAAGATTGTATGTGAAACAATGGGACCATAGCCGAATGTACATATCAACAAATGTTACACGGCCATCGGGTACAAATACATGAATGCAAGAGCAAGATGCCATGCGTCACATTGCAGCGTTGTGTGCGGGACGTGCTCGGCCAAAGGGGAGAGCAGCTTGCACAGGTGGAATGAATCACCACAGGTGGAGGCCATACAGCCTGAAAACACATAAATTGCACACCCAGTCTCCTCCCACAACCACACCCACTCCGAAATGCTACCGGCAGGACTCGCGATGTTGGCCCTGGGGGACCTGATAGCACTGCAAGTGCTCCAACTCCAAGAAGAAGACGAACACCAACTACAACCGGCCGCACGGAGGAGACGCAGGAGGAGGAGGAGGGCAAGGCAGGGCCAGCAAGGGCCGCCAGCACAGCCACTACCACCACGCAGGCAGCCCGCAATCCCACGCCTCCGAGCACATCCGTTCAACCTCACTGATGAGCAGATCCACACCCTCTACCGTTTGGACCGGGACACCATAGCCGCCATCGTGGACATGACACAGGCTGACCTTGTCAGCATGATAGATAGCCCAACCGCCATCCCACCGCTACTGAAGGTGGTGTCTGTACTCCACTTCCTGGCCACAGGCACCTACCAGCACACAGTCGGACAGTTGCATGGCATTTCACAGCCACTGTTCTCATGGACACTATTGCAAGTGCTCGATGCCCTCCTGCAGCACGCAGACGACTACATCTCTCTACCACGCTCGGAGCAGGAAATTACCAACACAAAAGTGGGATTCCATGCACTTGCCGGCATACCGGGTTGCATTGGTGCCATCGACTGCACCCATGTGGAATTGGTCGTTCCACATGCCATGGAGGCCCAGTACCGCAACCGAAAACAATTTCATTCCCTGAATGTACAAATGGTGTGTGACTCCAACAGGATCATTACACATTGTTGTGCCAGATTCCCTGGATCAACCCATGATTCTATGGTCTTGAGGAACTCTACTATACCACGCTACATGGAGCGACACGCAGGGAACAGATCCTGGCTACTCGGTGAGTCTCATTTCATGCATGATGATGTGGGGTATGTGATGCGGCAATGAACTGCCAGGAAGGGGGGGGGGTGCGTACGTAGCAATGGCATTCCACATCATACGTTTCTCGTCCACATACAGGTGATGCTGGGTGTCCACTGAAGAGATGGCTCCTCACACCAGTCCGGAACCCACGGGACCAGCATGAGGAGGACTACAACCATGCCCACTCACGTACCCGTGTAGTCATAGAACAGGCATTCGGCCTACTGAAGACTCGTTTCCGCTGCCTCAGCAGGTCTGGCGGGGCACTCCTGTACCGCCATGAGAAGGTTGCAAAGATGGTCATGGCATGTGTCATGCTCCACAACATGTGCGTACGTAGAAATGTGCCCATGCCCCCTGACGCTGAACTGCAAGCACCTGATGATGGTCATGATGAGGGTGGGGATGTGGCAGCACCTCAAGGAGTCTGCGAGGCACCGGAGGGCCGTGACATTCGTCAGCATCTCATTGATGCATGCTTCTAGCACTCACGCCTGGTGGCTGATACATGGACACGGGACTCGTGGCACTGTGTGTGTCTGGTACATGCACAATATGGACTGTACGCCTATGATGGCCTAGTACACAAAGATCATTGTCCACACATCTCATTGGTTGATCGTGCACTGTTTATGGCATATGTGATATCATGTAGAACACCCTATCGACCCGCCACCCAAGTGAGCCCAACACACCCCCTCCACCCTCCTACCTCCCGCCCGAACACCAGTGTCCAAAGAAGCTCATTGTCAGTGGGCTGTCGCTATTGCAAGCCCCCTCTGCGGGTATCAGGGGCACCCCTGCCTGTGGAGCGCAGGTTCCTCCCAGATCTACGTTGGGGGCTGCCCTGGACGGAACTTGCAACGGATGACGTCTCTGCCTGCTCACGTCCATGCATGTCCCTAAGGGTTTGTGAGAGCTCAGTGAGCACACGGCGCACTGCGGCAAGTTCGGCACATACGTCTTTGGACGTCGCATGCAGTTCCCCCCTCAGGCTCTCGGTGCTTCTCTCCATTTGGACTCTCAGGCTCTCGGTGCTACTCTCCATTTGGACTCTCAGGCTCTCGGTGCTACTCTCCATTTGTGCCCTGAGTGTCTCAGTTGATGTTTCTATGTCTGCCTTAGTGCCCCCACATTCATCGGCATGGTCCTTGAGGAGCGTGGCCAGTTGCTGCTGTTGCACGATTAACTGGTCGAGGGACTGTTGCCTCTGCTGGGCCATGGCCATTTGCGGGGGTGTCACAGAGGGGCTGTTGACCTCATGTTGCCTTGCCACAGGGCTTGGGGGGGATGGCCAGTCGTCGTCTTGTGGGTGCCCCTGCGTGGTATCCTCATGTTGTACGGGATGGGACAGACAGGGGGAATGGGACAGGTCATGGATGGATCTGACTTCGACATCCCCGTCTTCTGTGTCGGAGCATGCTGCCATCAATGGGGTGTCACCTATGGTGCTGCTGCCACCAGAGGCAGTGCCTTCTGTGGCATCCGTTGGGGGGACCTGTGGTGGTGGTGTTGTGGGCATGCTGGCTGCTGGGGTGCCTGTTGATGTTCCCCCCTCTGTGCTGCCACCTGATTTGTGCTGCTGCCGTGTCTTGATGCGTGCAGCTGAGGTGGAGGGTCTTTGGCCGTTGGTCTTGGCCCTCTTTGCAGGTGTGCTGGTAGGGGTGTCCTGATGCTCGTCGTTTGGATCGGAGCCTGTGGTGGAGTAAAGGAGGGCGAGGGTTATTAATGGGTCTGTGGGTATTGGAATGGCATTGTATCACATGCATTGGGGTGGTACATGAGGGTGATTTGGGTCGGTGCCTTGGAGGTGCTTTTATTTGTGTGTGGGGTGAGGGTGCAGTTGTTTGGCAGCCTGCAGTTAGGGTGTGCCTGCTGGACGTGTGGTGGGTGTTTTAGGGGTTTTTAATTATTTATGTATTTATTGTGGTTTTAAGGTGCACTATCAGGGCGATGTGTGTGGACGTTCTCCTGGACATGTGTTTCTGTTGCACTATGTGGACACATGGTACTTCACATGATTGGACATTGTGGATTTAGCATTGTTTTATCTGGGCCACCTACCTGATTCTTCTGATGTCTGCACTCCTTTCTCCATCCCTCCGACTCCCTCTATGCTCTCCATTCCGATGGTGGAGGCACAGATTTCTTCCCAGGGGGTCAACTTGATGGGTGATTCAGGACCTCCCCCGGTGGCTGTGGCAATGTTGCGGTTGGCAGAGAGTATGCTGCGGACGCGTATCCGCAGGTCGTCCCACCGCTTTCTGCATTGCTGTGGGTTGCGGGGTGCGGTCCCCACCGCGCTTACCCGCTGTGCCACCAGAGCCCATATGGCCTTCTTGTTGGCAAGTGCCGTCCTGGTCATTTGCGTGGAGAAGACGGCGGCGGCATTCTCCTGGAGGGTCTCTGTTAGCACGGTGAGTTCCTCACGGGAGAAGTGGACCTGCCGCTTGCGGTCGCACGCTTTCTTCGCTACTTTTCCCATTTTTCTTGGTTTCGCTAGGGTGGATGACGGGTTGGGGTGTGTCTCAGGGTAGTGATTTTAGTGGTTGTGTGGTTTTAGTGGTTTTATGGGTGCACGGCGGGATGTTTCCCGTTCCGGGCCCATGTTTTAACTTCCGTTTCCGTATATTTCCGGTCACCGTACTTTCCGGTAGGCGCACTCTGCGGTGCCCGCTGTGATGGGTGGCGGTATTGCACCTAGGGCGCCGTACGGCGGCGGTGTGGGCCGTTTTGGGGTCATTTCCGCCATCGCGGACTTTGCACTTCCGCCATGCCGTGGTGCTCGTGCCCGATGGGTCGGAATGGGCCGCAATTTGCTCCTTCGTGCAATGGCGGAAACGCTATTTACGCTGTGGCGGTCCGGTCAGTCACTTTCCGCCAGGGTCGTAATGAGGGCCATTGTGTTTTGCCAAGTTTTTGAACATGGACTTTTAAACATGAAACTTAAACTTGGAGCTGAAAATGTTTTAAAACTCTGCTCTTGTATGTAAGTGGCAAAGCTGCTTCTGGAAAAACCTTAATTAAAATAATCAGGAAACTTCTACAAGATTTACCAAACAACAACCTTTCAGCTGTTGCAACAGCCCCCACAGGTCTATCTGCCTACAACATAGGAGGTGTAACTTTCCACCGACTACTTCTCCTCCCAGTAGAACACCAAAACAATTTAGAATACTACAAATTATCAGCCGAAGCTGCTACTGAAGTATGCACAATTCTGCAACAAATGAAGGTCCTCCTGGTTGATGAAGTAAGCATGGTTTCCAACCTCATACTGGCTTTAATTCATCTCAGAATGCAAGAAGTCCTAAAAGCTGACTACTCAGAACTGTTTGGAGAAAAACATGTTTTTGTTTTAGGGGACCTCCTACAGTTATCACCAGTAAAAGCTCTACCCATTTTCAAAACATTAGGACACGAACAATGCCGTAATACACTTGGCAGCATTGGGAATGTAAATCTCTGGCAACTCTTTTGCTACAGAGAACTAACTCAAAGCATGCATCAGTTTGCCGATTTAACCTATGTTAACATTTTAAAAAGCATTAGAACTGGTCTGCTTAATAAAGATGCAAAATCCATCTTAGAAAATAGAGTAATCTATGAGCTGTATGGACAAAATACATCTTCTCTGCATGTCAGGGAACAATTAACTCAGTAAAATCTAAAATGCATGCGCTTAATGTCAATGCTTACAAGCTGTAGCCAATTCAACGATACAATGTAGAAAAAAGAAATGCAACCCACAATGCATATCAGCTTCACAAACTAGAAGTGCACGGCATGACACTCCCTATATGTCAACAAGCAACAGCACGACTAAATAGCTTAGAAAAATGTATCTCCAACACAACTGGATTAGAAATACTATTAACTCTGTCTAAACTGCAGAATAATTCTAAAACATAACCTTGACGTAGAACAAGGTTTAGTCAATGCAGCAATTGGTACAGTTATTGTCTTCCAAACATATCCACATGACATCAACATTAAGTTTGTCAACATCCACTTTAACAAACTTGCAGAAGTTAAAAGAATAGGCCACACAATTGCACGTTTCCTTCTTTTCAAATACATGTATGTACGCAGAGAACAATTCTCTCTAGCTCTTGTATATGCTGTCACTATTCACAAGTCACAAGGTCTAACTCAGACCACGCACTGATCGACATTGGCGGCACAGTCTTCAAAGGTACTTGATGGTCTATTCCTAGTTAACATTGATGCAAACAAAGTCAATGCGGACATTCCTTGCATCCTACAATACAACAGGCTATGTGCACTGTACATATGTTCCCCGTACCTCAAAAAACAAAACCTTTCAAAAGAAACCTAATGAAAACAGAAGTTATACCAGATCTCCCTGCAAAATCAAATAATACAGACACAAAACGCTGTAGTCCAAAAACATCTGCACGTCCAAAGACACAGAGACAAATGTCTCTTCTTGAAAAATAACTGCAGGCCCATCAAAGGACACAGAGGCACACCTCTCTGGTGCATTTAAATTCAACAACACAACTGGATAAAATTGCTTTTCAAATGTAGCAATCAATCTTCTCTTCCAATTGTTCACAATATTTCTTTAACCGGCTCGAACCAGTTGTGTTTGCAAATGCTCGTCCTTCATACAAATGCCACAAATAATCCTGACAGCACCTACAGTGTCTCAGGTATAATGGAAGAATTTGACTATTGTGCAGGGATGGTAAAATTCACCATACACTCACAGTAAGATCCACAAGAATTCCTAATGGACTTACTACAAGTACTAGAAACCAAAGCCATCCCAATAAATGAAATCTTCCATATTTCATACACCTGGAAACATATATGCACTCTCTGCAACCATGTTTCACAAGAGCACATCCCTAATGAAAGATTCGTGTATGTACCAATACCAAATTCTGAATGCATTCCATTTCACCAGCTTCTGCAGAATGCAAATGATGGAATATTATGCTCTTTTTGCAATTCAGAGAATCTCTCCAGCATACAAATAAACTCATGTCATATATGTCATACTAATGCTTCTAAGGTACAATGCAGATGGTACCAAAAATAACTGTAAGCTCACTAGCTTTACACGCGGCCAAGTATCACAACAGTATGCATAATCTACCACACTGGTGCCACAATCACTTCAGGCCACTATACTGCGTATGTAAAAAAAATAAGTTTTTGTTTGAATGTTACTCCAAAACATCGCTTACCAGCAAATCTAACAAATGCCTACTTAATATTCTTGCAAACCAAATGTATTCGCTATACTACAATACACAGTTAGAATACGCCAACAGGTATCTAATTACTTTAAACATACCCTTCATTACAACACACTTCAAACATGCCATTGCGGTTATACTTACAAAATACATCCATAGTATTACAATATTACTTTTAAAATCCAAAAGAGTTAGAATACGTCAACGGGTATCTAACTACTTTAACCATAACCTTCATTCGAATATACTTCAAACATGCTATCACACTTACATAATATATCCACAGTACCACACACATGTATTCTGTAACAAGTATATACTTTAAAACCATGTAAATTCCACAAACTGTATCTAAATACAGTAGTTTTTTTCAATCCACCATGGATTTATTTTCCCAATGATTACTACACGTTAATACAAAAAGAGTGTACCATGCACAAAAGTTGTAGTACCAAACATAGTACATTCAATGTACTATTTATGAGGGTCAAAAAAGTAAATCTATATGTACAACTGTATGAAATTAAATGTTTCAAAGTATGTTGTTTAACAAATTATATTGTATGTTTTCTTCAAAAACAACCACCGATTCCAGTCGTGTTACCATATTCAGCTAACTATCCATATTCAGTATCAATTATTCTCAGCATATTACTGTATCCATAATTACTAAGGACAAAGTATTATACGTTTCACCAGTGTCTACAATTCTACATTACAACCTTCTTACAATGTTCAACTAAGCATCCATTCCCACTACTTTTATCAAGATACTGCTGTAACCAAATCAATGAGGACAAACTATTGTAGCCATACACAGTGTCCACAATTCTGCAGGATTATAAATACTATTTACACATCAATAATATAATTACACCATTTTACAAATACTGTATACTCACTGTGGAATAGCTATAATTACTATATACATATTGTTGTGGCATGCCTAGTGTCACGATTCATACTCTCCCTTGAGTACCTATAATTACTATACACATATTACTCTGACCCCCAAGAATCTGCACACATGCCCCGGCCACAACAATAGAAATCAACCACATCATAAATACGCACAATACACCTTCAAATAACATGACTCACCTAGAACCCCTCCCATTCCCAAAAGCGTCCGCGGACACATGTTCGTGTCTGCGAACAAATGTTAGTGTCCGTGGCTCAGAATATGGCTGTGGACAGTACAATTGACCGCTGACTCAGTGGCACCTGCACACCCTTTTTCACCTATAAAAACTTCTCCATCTTAAATTTGTTCTACTCCCCCATCCTTCCCAGACACTCTTTCAGCCACAGAACATCCCATAATGTAGTTTCCAGAGTCTGTTCTCACTGCGTTGTCTGTGGAAAAAGGTTGTGGTCCGCGTAGCCAATATGGCAACAGTTTAAAAAAATATGATGCAGCTCACATTTATCAACAACCAACCGTGTTTGATGTCCGCAAACACCATGCTGCCCTCTGATTGGTGCAGAGGTGTCGGCTGACACCGAATCAGGAAATGACTCTGCAGACCAGACACAAATATCACAATTATTTTTTTACATTCGTTTTGGCCATTTAAAAAAAACTACTGGTTGGATTCACACCAACTTTGCAAAAGCACGCGTTCTGGACCAAGCTGCCACTCCTCGCACAAGTCTGGTGCTAATCCGTCCAAAGGGTTAGGGCTGTAGGCGTGAGCAATTTCTTTTTTCCATTATGATTATGAGGATTTCAAAGGTTTTGGGACCC